>NC_090956.1:18092483-19325217 GCF_040807025.1 Struthio camelus | reverse complement strand
TGGGGAGGCTACAAATAGCTTTGAGATCAGCTCTTAAAGCCACACAAGTCAGTTTTGCTCTCTGCAGGAGCAAATTCCTGCAGCTGCTGCAGAAAGTTAACTCAGATTTGAAACATTTCCCTGCTGTGAACCTCCTCCTAGTCTCCACCAGGAGGTGAAGAAGCTGCTCCAAGGTCTCCCAGCAAGGACGCAACCAGAGCCTGTAAAGAGCCCACCATGCTGTGCCAAGGGCTGAAGGGCCTGCACAAACCCCCTTTCAATCCACCTGCCAGGAATCTGGGTTCCCATCTCCACTGCCCTGCAAACAGCTGAAAGAAATTCCAGCGCTGCTGGCAAGTCTTCTTTCTACCCCCCTGGGATCTCCTCTCCTCCAGCTAGAGATAACTGCTAAAAGCCATAACTCCCAGGAACGTGCCCAAGCCCACCCAGCACCCAGTCCAGCTGGCACGGGATCTGTGGGTGCAAGCAATGGCAAGAGCAGTATGGCTGCAGGAGGGAGAGTGGACAGTACACAGGCTGAGACTGATTCACAGAGATGCTGCAGGCAGCCCCCCAAGGCTGGAGTCTGGTGTCCGGCTATCAAGGCTTTGGGCAAGTAGCCGATATGCTAGGGATTACGACGTGGAGCCAATGGCTGGTGGCTGAGAGGCAACCACAGCTCAGGCAGATCATGGGGATTTACTTACCGAATCGACAGTCTCATGTTGTGAGAACCCCACAGGGGCGATTCCGTAGATGCACACCGCAAGGATGGTGATGAGCGAATGCACGAAGGTGACCCAGTACGTGAAGAAAGGCCTGAATAGAGGGGAGAGAAAAGGGAGAGAAATCAAAGGTTGAAAACCAGGCACATTACATCTGTTCATGGAGCACAGGAGAAAACCTGCTGTTTTTCCCCAGGGGCCTGGCAGACTCTGGGGAACAGGGCTAAGATCGCCCAGGATGCACAAGACTGGAGGCAATGACCTAAGATCTTGCTGGCAGACAACCCTCTGTCTACTCTGACCCCCAAAGCACAGGGCAAGCCACCCTCTGCCAAGAAAAACAACTATGAACATATAAGCTTGACACCAGCATGTGCTGCATGTCTGAAATAACGACTTTAGCGGAACGATCAGAGACAGGGAAACCTGCACCCTCCTGTTCATCATCTCTCCCAGGACAGCACTGGCATGGCAGAGACCCACCATCCCTCACCAGCAGCAGAGATACTGGCACCCAAAGCAACACAAGGAGTCGGGCAAGTTCCCAGTGCCTGGTGATGCTAACGTGCTGCTCTCTGCTGCAGTTTAATGATGCTGTGCTTCAGGGATATGGTCTCGAGCAGCAGGTTTCACCCAGCCACCCTCAGGAAGTGCCTGAGTCCTCAAGGGGCAATGGCATTCAATCACTTGCTAGTTTTGTTGGGACACCCTCCTGTGACTGCAGCTCTTACCTGTGATCGTCCATATCCTCGATCTGCCGCTTGACATAGCTGTCTATGCGCTTGCGGTAGGTGCGATTTGTCAGCTTCCCCACCATTCCCAGCCCATATGGTCTCTTCTCCTTGGCGAAGAGCTTCCTGACGGGAACAGCAATGCGCTGGCCACGCTTCTGCGGGCTCACGCTCACCACCTCCTGCCGCAAGCGGACTTTGGGCTGTGCCAGGGCCCCGTCCTTTTGCTTCCTCCAGCCTCGCTCCAGTGGGCTGAAACACGAAGTGGGACAGAAATGATTTCCTTCCTCATGGCACAGCAGGAGGGACCAATCCCTCTCCAGCAAAACAAGCCCTTCTGTTCATTCTTCCCCCACAGCACATCCTCATGTCTTGATTTTGTCCAGGCGTGTTAGGTACAAGCATGTCTCCTGCACAGGCTTCCAGTCACACAGAAGATCCCTGGCGCTGCCTGCTTGTTTCCAGCATCCATCGAGTGTTCTCCGTGGCTTGTTCTGTGCCCACCCAGCAAGGATGGGCCACAGCTGACAGCAGACAAGGGGCCCTGAAGTGGCAGCTGCATTTCCAAAGTCAGGCAGCTCTACGTGATGACAGTGCAGGACCACGTGCAGAAGGTGGCACAAGGAAGCTGTGCCAAACTAAGCCCCACCAACAAGGAGCTCTCAAAGCTTTTCAGAGTTGTCTCAGCAACAGGTTACAATGCAAAGGCCATGGCCAAGCATCATGGGGCATTTTCATTTTGGGGACATGCAATTTCCACCCTCCCAGTATGGATTCTGCAACAGGGAGCAGCAGCAGCACCGTATGACCACTGTAACCAGTTTCCTCTCTCTCAGCTCTAGCCTTGACTGAGAGGTCTCTCCTGATTCAAAAAAGATGGAGAAGAATAGACATGTGACATATCCGTGGCTGTGTCCTCACCACCTCCAGGGCCAACAGCCCAAAGACTCTGTTCCAACCCTCATGTACATCTATTTCCTCCTCTACTTCATTCCTCTTACTTCTCTGCTATGAAATGGAAAGTGCAGTTTTGCCCTGCAGGGAAAATCCACCCTTGAAGTATTTTACTGTAATCAGAACGGTAAGTTAAACCCAGCACCCATCAAACCGGACAAAGGAGAAGAGCAGAAATCCAAGCACCTTCCCAGCCCGAGACAGTGACACTGTCACATGCTGCAAGCTGTGCCAGTTACCTCTCAGGACCCATCTTCCACTATACCCTTTATTTGTCCTGATGCATGCAATTCTCAGGAAAAAACAAAACCAAACCAAGCCAGGCTTCAACAGCATAATAACAATCCCAAGCAGCTCTGTCTACATAAAGGCTTTTTCCCAAAGAGCATGCAAGGGCAGAACATTGCACAGCTGCTGGTGAATAGCCCCTGCTTTACAAGTCTGCATCATCTTCAGCCGTTTTTTTGTATTCTTTTTTCTTAAACAGCTGTTTGGAGGTCAGGAGCATGCCGTCCACAGAATCCAGACCTTGACAAAAAAATACTGCTACTACTTCGCCCTTGGTGACTGGCCAGCTTTTGGTAGGCATGTTCCTTGATACAAGTTCTAGTCTCTGGCTTACAGATACCTCCTCTGGCTTCCTAAATAAGCCCTCTGCACAAAAATAATCATTATCAGAACTCGTTAGAGAAACTAGCGTTCCACCTTTTTTCTGAAAGCTCACCAGAGCGTCTCAGAGACGTCAAAACAGCTTTGGAGCATGAACAAGCAACACAATGAGGGAGAAATTGATACCTGATTAGCCAAAAACATGGCTATGGAACTTCATCTCTTTGCAATACTGCACCTAGCAGAAGACACGTTTTACAAAGCTGAAAGCCCCAACTGGGATAACCCTTCCATGACATCTCTTTTGGGAAGCCTTTCTCCAATAGAAGGTGCAGAGTCCACTACAGCTTGCTCTTGCCCTGAAAGTTCAAGTTGCTTCTGTGCTAGGGACGTGCTGTTTCCCAGTATCTCCTGTGCTAGTCTCCGCAGTCAGCCTCTGCCAAGATAAACCCTCGCTGCCTGAAGAGACACCTGACTGGCACAGTATTTCTCTCAAGCGAGAAAGAAGTGTATTTTGCTCAATAAATAAAAACCATTCAAGGAGATGCACATAGACGCAAGAAGACTGAGACTGTCTGAGAGGAGAGATACCAAACTCCCACCAAGTGCTACTTCCACCTACGTTAAGACTGAGTCAACATCTTGGAAACACCTGAGGAGAAAGCACCAGCAAGATGGGCTATGAGTGGCAGAACCACAACAAGGACATTCTCCCTGTCTGCTCCATGTTCACACCTAGCAAAGCTCTCTGCTGGGGCGAGCTGCCAGCCAGCCAGAGCCAACTCAGGAATGACACAGAGCAGTTACTCAGTATCAGTTACTCAGGTGGAAAAAATCTAGGCACACAGCACAGTACCACCCACATATTTGTAGGGCTCTCAGCATCAGCGCCACACCTTTCTCTGGTTTCAAGTGAGGAATGCAGCTTGGCTTGACACTCAGCAATGCTCCTTGGAGCAAGACAACAGTTCCTGGTGACTGTGGCAACGGAAACAGCCTTCTCACCTCTGCTGTATTCTTATAGCTGAAAGCTGGGCCCCAAGCGTCCCTACAGCTGATTTAAAGTGACTGTTGTTTCCTCAAGGCATGATACAGCCTCTGAAACACATCATGTGAAGGTGAAAGTTGCTGCAGAGACTGCAGAGGTGCCCTCAGAGTCACCTTCCACACGCATAGGTAGCTGGAGCAGGAGGTCTCTCTCCCAAAGCATCAAGAGAAGCAAAGCTGAAATTCAGAGAACCAGTCGCTGCCCTGGTCACACACCAGATCCACTCTGAGTGCCCACGGCGCTTGAACCCTGCCATACCCCATGCAGGAGCGATGGTCTCACTCCACCAGCTGCATAGCACAGGAGGTCCTACTCTCACCAGGTTGGGGACCCCACAATAGGCATAGGCAGCTCTGAGGAAGATACTCACAGCAGCAAGTGGCTTCTCTCAAGCTCATTTTTGTCCAAGGCACCTCCTGTGAGATCCGTCTGATCCAGAGGTTTCACCTCAGCGTCTTTGATTGCAGCTTCCGATGGTGACTCAAACACTTCATCAGGGTAAGTAGAGAGCTCCTCATGGAGGACTCCTTCCTGGGCAAAGAAACAGAAGTTCCATCAGAAGGAGCTATAATCACATTTGAGACATGAGCAATGGGAGAGCCCTGCGCTGCCTCTGGCACCCAGTACCATGCCAGCGCCCTGCCCCTCACCCGAGCAAAGAAAGAAGTGTCAAGCTCATCTGGAAAATCCACCGTGTCCTCCTCCAGGAAACTTGCCGGGGTAAAGCTGCGTCGCTGAGCCCTCCTTAGGGTGCTGTCCTTCACGGAGCGACCCTGCAGCAGGAGAGAGCGCCATCAAGTCACTGCGAGAAACCTGACCCCCAGGCACAGGCCACGGCACCCTGCCCGTGCTGAACCAGCTCACGTTTGCCTGTGGAGCACAGCAGTCCTGCTGGTATGCGACACCTTCCTTGCGAGACTCTCAAATCCTATCCCACTTCTTGATCTGCAGCACCCATCTGCCATAGGGGCTGACAGGTAAGGCCTGCAACATGCTCCTCTATCGCATGTTGTACAATCACGTCTCTGACCAAACAGCAGTGATATCTGGCATCAGACACAGCAAAAGGGGCACTGGGCCCCCTCAGGGCTGTGGCACAGCCCCGTGCTCCAGGAGCTACGCAAGAAAAGAGAACTGAACCCAGCACAGCAAGAGGCTCAGGTACTTCTGCTCTGCCATAACGGTTGACCAGGTGCAGAAAGACTACTCAGAAGTCCAGGCTGGGTGAACTGGATCTGCTAGGACCCTCTGAGGCTGCTGGCTACGGGAAACAAGGCCCCCAGGCTGATAAAGAGCAAGCAAGGCATACACTGAAGCCCAGCCAGCTCCCCTTCTCATAAATCCTCCCTCCTAGACAAGTGGCAGAGACAGGACAGCAGGATGACCTGGTTTCTTGCCCTCCACCACTGCTCTTCCCATGATCAACCCCCCACCACCACCACCACCACCACCACCCACACACACATAGGTAGCTCCTTCCCTCTCACCCCTCTCCCAGAGCAGAGCTATGTCCTGCTGCCAGACTGGTCCCTGCCCTCCCACAGACGGTACCTTCACCAAAGCTGCAGCTGCTCGGAAACTCATTTTGGCAACAGACTCCCGTTTCCGCCGTCTTGGGAGGCGATTGAACCCCGAGCGCGAACTGGTGAAGGAGCAGAGCGATGTGGCACCTGGCGTGATCGGTGTGTGCGGGATGCTGCAGCCATCGTTGTCATCAGCCATGCGGAAAGCTCGGCCACGGGCCAATGGGTCTATGATCTGCCCAGAGAGGAATCCCATCAGTCCGTGCACCCTCAACCCTTGCCCAAGCCCTCCTCCCTCCAAGCAAACATCTCGAGACCACAACAGTGGCTGGGCTCCTGAGATGGACCAGGAACCAGGCTTGAAGGGACTGAAATTCTGCAGTAGGGAGATGACAGATAACATGTCCGAAGCTCAACCTTGGCTCCAAGTCACAAACGCAAGTCCTCAAATCTCTCCCCCTTTTTTTTGGTTAGCATTGACTATTTTAACCCAGAATGTTCCTTATGTTCACAAAAGACTCCAAGCCTTCTTCAGTCCTTCTTACGCTCTTGCTTTCATTCACCTTCTGTGCCAGTGAGCCAGGATGTGCTGCACGAACAGGAGTTCGACAAATCCGGAGCATCTCCATGCTCTTTCTCTGGCTAGTTTCCTATCTGAGTCTGAACAGCCCAGGACTTAAACAGTAGCCAAGTGAAGGTCAACTCTAGATTTTTATCTGTTTCTATTAATTTCATTGTAACAGCTGGAAAAAGTAGACAAGTTCCCAGGAGCTGCAAGCCTCTCTTTGGGGCGCTACCCACGGAAGCTTCCGCTTTTTCCAAATATACTAACCAATCTATTGAAAATATTGCCTTCAGCTTCAAACCTTGCCTCTGTCCTCACATCATCATAGCTGTGGTTTCCATATGACTTCTATACTTTATCTTAATGTGTTATGATTTTTTTTACCCATAGTTGCACATTCACCAGGAAGCTTTATGGGGTTACACCTACTGACACCATGTCCTGATTTAACGCTGTTCATGTAGAGCCCTACAGTACACCTGAGTCTTCTGTGACCAAAGACTAAGTGCAAGACACTTCAGCTGGTGAGAAAATAGGAAAGAGCACAACAAGGTGACACCCACATCAAAAGATGCATAATATTCTCCTCTGTTTCAATGATGCAGCCAGGTTTCAAGTCACAGTCTAACTTGCTTTGGTGGGAATTCATTTTCCATTTGCCCAGCTTGCAGTGATTCTCGCTGATGTCCTAATACCACATCCATTAAGACCACTGAACAGAGCAAAGGAAAGAGCTAGTATATTGTAGATTAGCTCTTAAGTGCTGGTAACTGAATGTGGGGGTCCCGATGGGGTCCTGTCCCCTGGGGTCAGCGTTGAAGGCAGGGAGAAGGGGGGTGCTGGATATGCTTTGCAGGCACCCAAAAGCATTTCTAAGGACCCGTGAGCAGAGCCGTAACGCAGCTGATGCCAGAGACACTTTGTGAAGTTCTACAACATAACCCGATTTCTAGGAGGTCAATAGTTGTGCCACTGCCCGCGTTCAGCTCAGGGCAAGGATTCAACAGGCAAGTGTCTTGACTGACAACAGGCTCCCAACTGTACACTGGGGTCCAGGATACAGTCCATTCTGTGAAGGACTGCTTTTTATCCTTGCAAAATGGCAGCAAAAAGCCTGAGTTGAGAGCCCTCTGGCCATGCTGCCCATATGTCTAATCACCTTCCATGGCACCAGTGTCATGATGTGACAGACACAGCTCTGAGCCTATCACCAAAAGAGCCTTAGGATCTCAGCCAACTAGACTGCAGAGAGGATGCTGAAGAAGGAAGTATGCCAAAATGTATCGGAGGTTTCGTAAGTGTCTGAGCATGCAGACCAGAAGTATCCAGGCAGAATTAAGTATCCAGGTGGGACAGAGCTTCCAGGGAAGTAGAAAGCTCGCGGCCTTGACTCTGTCCTAGGTGTCACTCACCTTTTGCATGCCCAGCTGGCAAGGCCCAACATAGAGTGGAGGGGGGGTCTCTGTGCTCGTTAGAGAAATATTGTCCTGGCTGGGCAAGTCCATTTCCCGGATGACCTGAGGTTTCAGCTTCCCATACCGCAGGCTGCAGTGGCGGAGGCTCTTTCTCTGCCATTTCTGAGTAGCGTCACTGTCTTTGCTCACCCCAAACCAGTCTGCTGTACCTCTGAAAGATTGCAACACACAAGTGCACAGGAGCTTTATGTTTGCTTGGACTAGGCAAGTTGATAAAAGCCCTGGTGGTCGTTTCCAGTCCACTCAGTCCAAAGACAGGCAGAATTCTTCCCCATGAGCATCTCACAGCCTGTTCTCAGCCTATTTTTTATATTTTGACAGATGTTGGCCAGAAACTTTCACCCACCAATGACATTCTCTCATTTAACACACGCACAAACAAACAAAAGACAGAAAAATTCACTGTGTGTAAAGGACAGTTAGTTCTGAGGCTTTCTAGAAGGAAAGAAAAAGAGATGGAATAGAAATTAAAAAAAAAAAAAAGGTGAAAGGGCTTTTTCTTTAAAAACCATCCATGGAAAATACTTACCATCTTCTGGCCCACCCAGGTTCAGGCCCACCATGGTGGGACTGTGCTGTTTCATGGCTCTGTAGCTTCTTCCAAGAGCCATCAGAATTCACTGTTGTTTCCCAGCCCTCCCCCACACTACCAAGATATCCCTAACTTCTCCATGCATTGCTGCAAGATTTCCATCCCGCTCAAAGGTAGCTATAATGGCAGAGATTTGCTTGGTCCTGAGCTCTGCTATGATGGGCACACACCACTCTGAGCTGCTGGTGGCAGAAGTAGGAGCCCAAGGCTTCAGCCATGGGGAAGGTGTGTTGGGAACACACCAGCCTGCATGGCCAAGTGGCTGCTGTCACAGAAGAGTGCTGGATCAGAAGCAAAACCCCTAGGAAAGCAGGGTGTAAATCACACTAACATCAAATACTGAAGGACAGCTGGTACTGTAAACCTACAAAGACCATCTCAGGCCTGCCAAGCCTTCCCCACTGTGGTTAATCCTGCTTTAGAAGATGACAAGCTGTATCAGCCCACAGTTGTCTGGCGCAAGTGCCAAAACCTGAAAGTCCTTCCAAGCCAAACCCAAAATCCTGGCCTCAAGCTCCCTGCTCTGAGTAGGATTTACAGCTGCTGAGGAGGCAGCAAAATCTCACAGATCATAAAGGGAGCATTAAAACATACGTTGGAGTAGGTGGTTGGTTAAACCTAGAGTTAGGTCACACAAGTGAACCAAGCCGGTGCACGTGGATCCTGCCATCCATTTGAGATGGAGAACTAGCCCTGGGTCAAGCTTATTTTGCTCTATAGAAGAACAAAAATGGCACCAACGAAAAGGTCAGGATGTCCCGCCATTATGTAAAAACATGTACATTCAAAACCCACAGCCTTTCCCTCCAGCACCTCCACCTCCAGCTGCAAATCACCACACACTGCCCTCAGCCTGTCCCCATTCTCCCAGCAACCCACAATAAATGCTTTCAACAGGCACTAAGGTCAAGCGGGCTGTTGCTAAATCTTACCTGTTCTCGCTGACCCAAATTTTTCCTAATGCCTCCAGCATGTCAAATACGGGCCAGAGCTCCAGAGAAGGGGCTACACATCTCAGAGCACTGCTCTGCTCCCACAGACCGACACCTTGTCAGAGCAATGTTCATCTCTGACCTGGAAAGGCTAGGGCCAGCATCCAGCCTAACACTCCCAAACCAAGTCCATAGCACAGAGGAAACGCTCTGTCCATGTGAACTTCAGGACAGAAACAAGGACGCTGTCCCTCCCTATGCAGGCATAAGACAAACACAAATAACCCTCACAACAGAACCCAGAAGGCTTGTCATAGACTTCTGTAGCCAGTATTTCAACACCAAGGCAACTCTGGACAACAAGCCAGTATGTGGGGTCACTCCTGAAAGGGAGAGGACAGAGTTGTTTGTGTCCATATGAGCCTGCTGATGAATGGCCACTGTGCAAACAGCAGCATCCCAGAGGTCTCTAAAACTGTATCCCCACTATCTGGAAGCACAAGCACTACCGCAGGTGCTTTGCACAGTGAGTGTAAATCCTAAACTGCCAAAGATCACCGCTGGTCCAGGCCCAGGGTAAAGATCTGTTCTACTCCCTGACCATAGCTGAGATGGTCCAGGAGAGCTACCTATGGTGTTCAGAGTATCCAGAGTGCCTCAGGAAGGTATTGAACACCCCCTCCAGCTGGGAAACCCCATCACCTCCTACTGAGACTCCCTGAAGCACTGCAACCAGCAATGAACCAACATCAGGGGCTGGCTCTCACTCAGGCTCTTCTATTGGCTTGAGTCAACCAGCCTTGAGAGCCTGAGCCCAAGCAGTTGCCAGAGGCAGATGTGGTGCCAGTGTGGGATTTGGCCAGGGGTAGCAGTGAGGAAGGCCAGGATGGAAAGGGACTCCTGGGCGTCGGGTCCAGTTCCTGCCAGACACGCAGTCACATTGTCCATTTCATAAGTTCACTGCGCTTCAGTTGGGGAGGGGAAGGGGGTCGTGGATGGCCCGTCGTGCTGGGTGTGCCCCGGACTCCAGGAATGGTTGATCTCCTTGATGCTAAGACCACCTCCACCTCAAAAAGAAGACAGTCAATTGGATTAGCATATGCTATGATCCTATGATGTCAAGAGGGAAGGGTCAGATTCCTCAGCTTCTCAGCCCTGTCTGGACCAATATAACTAGAATCCATTCAGTGCAACTTCCTCTCTCTCCCCTTCAGCCCCAAGGAGGCTTTGGGGGCTGACATATGTGTACGCTATGTGCGGCGTGGATGCTAGCAAAGGCAGGCTGCACAACAGCTGCCCTGGGGAGATGCTCCAGCTACAGCAAACACCAGGAGGAGGACAGCTCGTTAGGAAAGGCAGGAGGGAGGGAGGGAGGCTGGCGGGTGGACAGCTTGTTAGTCAGTTCCATGCTAATTATTGACAGCTGCCTACATACTTAGTAGGAGTGACCATCATTTTGTGTTAGATGCACGCACAAACTTGCTCACTCTCGGCCCCTTTGTGGGCCTCCTGGCCAGCCCTGGGAAGGCAATCTGGTCCCAGCAACAGCCACAATCTGTGCAGTTCACAGCAGCCCTTGCACACGCATGCAGGGGTGGGTTTCACACTCAGTGCTACCAGTACCTGAAAAACGATCGGGGCAAGGACTGCCGCTTTCTCAGGGACCTCCTGCCCACCTGGTGCCCATGAATGGGCATGGTCTGACTCCTTTGAAAGCGTACCCGTCTGCTGCAAAGAAAAGAGAGCTGAAGGGAAGGAGCCCGCGGGGCTGGGGAGAGGGGCAGTGACCTGCATCCAACACCTCCCCCTCTCCTCATTTAGTCCCATCTGCAGCAGCTGCGCCATACTGTTCCTGGCTCTGGCCAACAGCACGACCTAAGGGAAAGAACCAAATTCGAGCCACACGCACCACCGTCTTCAAACCCAGTAGGCTGCTGATTGCCTTTAGTGCATCCCTGACTTATGTCTCCCACCACTCTCAAGACACCAGGGATGCTGCATTCCCCCTCCCTGCCTAGGCCTTTCCGTTCTGCCCATTTCTGCCCAGAAATGCAGCTACAGATCCCACTGGCTGACTTTGGGTGCTGAAGTGTGAAACCACAGAGGTAGCTGCAGGCTGAGGCATGTTCTGCTCAGACACAGGTGTCTGATGCCACTGGAAATGTTCTCTGGCAGGATCTCACCTGGGGCATGAGTTTATCTATCCGTGTCACATCTGCTACCCCAACAGGGTACTGGACATCTCAGACACCCTGGGAGTCTGGAAATCGTGTTAATGCCTACACTCAGGTGCCTGAACCACTCCAATGCCATGTTCTGGACCATGCAGGCTTGACCTCGGGCTCACACCTGATCTGTGTCCTCCAAGCCCCAGGCAAAGGGCTGGTGAGGAGTCCTGCTGCCAGAAGAGTTTCACATTCTGGGCATCACAGGGGCCAGGGGCTGCGTTAAGCAGAAAACCTGGAAGTTAGCCTCCCTGGACACATAAAACAAATCCTAAAGACACTATTATGGATGCATGGTCTGCAACTCTCCATCACATCCCTAGCTCTGCTGCACGGAACACAGGATTTTAGGCCATTCCTCCGTACTTCTCTCTTCCCTGTTGCTGTTTCTGACCCAGTTATTTCATGCTCTTATTGCTAGTTTCAGTGTCTCATGTGCATCTCCTGCAGTTCAGCCCCTTGGACAGCCCTTGCCACCACTGCCTGCCACACACACCCGCCCTCCCACCCATATCCCGCAGGACTCTGGAAAGCAAGCTGTGAGTCCTCAGCATCTATGAGGACGGCAACTCCAGGAGGAGAGCGCCTTGGCCACCCCTGTGTTGCACACAGCCTGCGTGTAACCTGCCACACTGCAAAACACCACTGGAACAGAAGACTCCCAGCACTTCCAAAAACATCTGTTCACCTCTGAGCAGCTCCCTGTAGGGCTGCATAAACTTCCAAAGGTCAAAAATTACTACATGTGTCTCTAAACATAGGAGGGGACATGTCTGCCAACCTAGATCCTAGATCACAGCCCGTGCAGGCAGCTGCAGGACACGTCGCAGGGTCTGTCAGTACAACAGCCACATGCCCACGGCCCTGATGCTAGGCAGGACATTAGCAACCTCCCTCAGCATGCAGGAGCTTCACCACCACCACCCAGGGCTCCTTCCTTGCTCATTGTAGCTTCTTTTGTTCTGTCTCTCTCCTGCAGAGATTTGTCCTCCCCCAGCGCCAGTGCTTTGTGCTTCCCCCACCTCCGGAGCCTACACACAAGTTGCACATTGTGAGGATTTCTGAGGATAAGGCTGCCCTCGCCTTTCCACACAGTGCCTCTGGCCAAGGCCTTGGCAACACCCTCCTAGCTTATCCCCTCATTCTTGAGATGCTCTTGCCTAATTCTGACATGGATGCCCATAGAGGCTTGGCCTGCTGCAAGGAGCAGGATGAGAGCCCAGTGGTGAGGCAACAAGCAATCCAGGCATGCAAGGTCAGCCTCAGGCAGGCCCAGAAGCAGCCTGAGCGGCCACCGTCCCACAGTTCAGCTCCCAACCCCATTAGGAGCAGGACCACAGAGAGACGTTGTGGGAGGACTTCACCACCAAGGCAGCTGGGGTTCATCTGAGGCAAAGGAAAACATGTTGAGCATGAGACTTCAGTCTCTCCCTGGAAGAGAGATCCTCCTCTCTCAGCTGGAAAGCTGCTCCACAGAGTGAGTGGGTGAAGGCTGGCTGGAAGGAAGTGCCCCAGACCTGTGAAGCCCCAGGGACGCTCCCAGGATCCCGGCAGGCCTGGCGCACTGCCAGGAATACAAGCCAGGCATCGCAGGAGAGCAGCTGCGGGAGCCACTCCCTTTGGACAAACTGGGATAAGCCTTAGCGACAGGGAGAGAAGGAGCATCGAGCTACATAGCTGTATCTCAGAGACCTCTGGGACATGGTGAGGAGCGATAACCCTCTGCGCAGGCACGGGGGACAGGACAGGAACAGCCTCTCCCCACTCTCCATTGCTCCCCTAGCCGTCTCAAAGACCTGCCAAACGAGCCAGCAGAAGGACTCGAGCTGCTGCGAGCCCCAGGACTGCTCAGCACCACGTGGCAGGCTTCTGCTTTCCCCAGCAATCACGTGCTCTCAGATACTGCACCAAAGCAAGCCCAGCACACCACACCGTACAGTCCGAGCTACACATCAGCTCTCTGGGGCCCAGGCTCTGACTGGGCAAGGATCATTCATCAAACTGATCTCCACAATTTTCCTCCCAGGACTTGGCTCCTTGCTTACTGAAGAGATGTCTAGAGCACCACTGGGCACATGTATTGGGGATCAACCCACACCCACCCTCTGCCTCAACCTCGTTATAGATAACGAGGGAAAGGCCTCAATCCTGCTGTGACAGAGTGCCACGTAAGTGACAGACAGTGGGACAAGCAGAAGACCATGAATAAAGGAGGGCAATGGATGGCAGAATCCACTAAAGCAGGCTCCACGTGCCCAGCATCTCACCTCCTGATGGTCTGGGTGATTGAGGTCTGTCGTTGTAGCACCGGTCTCCTCACTTCGTTAGGCAGGGAGGGCACGCGGGTGTTGTCAGCAGGCATACTCACGCTTCGCAGAAAGGCCTGACGTCTCGTGGGCTGCAAAGCAAAGCAGGAGTGGAGTTAGTGTTCTCAGAGCGATGTTTTACAGGACCAGCCAGGATGTGAAATGTGAAGTCAGCAGTTTGACGGCTCCCCTGACCACCCACTGGGTGCATGCAGCTGGGCAGCAAAGTCAGGCTAACAAGGACTGCGTCCACATTAGCCTATCATGAACCAACAGGAGATCTGCAGAACAGAGCAGCCAGTGCCAAGGGCTCGACACTTGCACGTGGCAGTGGACCGCAGTTCAGACTGGCCCACGGACTGATGTCCAGTTGCAGAGGGGTGCGTTACATGAGCTCCTGCAATGGATCCTCCTGGTTTGTCTCAGCTAGAAGCAATCCAGCTCACATGCTCCAAGACTGCTCCGCAAGGTGAAGCTAAGTGCAATGAGTGGGGACAAGTGAGATTTGCTTCCTAAGCGACTCCAGATCTGCAGCAGGTCAGCACAGATTCACCCAACGCTCACAGCAGCTGCTGCCCAGCACAAGCGAAGCAAGCTAGTAAAGCCGCACGAGCTTTGTTCACAACCTAACTCCCTGGATACAGTCAGGTCCCAGCATCTCCTGGCTGAATATCATCTACCAAATATGACACAACCACCAGGCAGTTTTCAGCTCATACAACTGCCTCCTCCAAGGCTGCTCTGAATGAATTTTTCATCAGTTTGGCAGAGATGCCATCTTCCACCTGTAAAACACAGGCAGAGCAGACCACCCCTCTACTTCACTTGCCAGTGAAACTCTGAGCAACTGTTTCTCTGGTCAGACACAGTCTCTGTGCCTCGAGGCTGCTTGCCACCCCAGCCCCATCTAGCCAGAGAACTACTAATTTACTCTGATCTTAACTTTTCTTTGTTATTTTATGTGAAAACAATGCATAGATTGCATAGACACTCACCATAAGCCAAAGGAGCCCACTGTGCACTCTCAGCCTGACAGCCTACTACGCACATCAGACTTCCAGAGAAAAGTCCCTACATCAGCTTCTGTCGTATATGGAGAGCATCTCTCCAAAAGATGCCCAGCTGGATTTAGAGATTTCAAGAGAATCTCCTTCAAGGCCTTAACTAAATGATTTGGATAGTTTCAACCTGCACTGTTCAAACCCTGCATTCCACGTCTAATTCCTGCAGGTCAAACCTCAATTTCTTTCCTTCCAAGGCAAAATCAGCGCAGAGATCCATCTGCCAGAAGCTGTGACATAACTGAAGTGCATTTTTCTGCTTGGACCAAGGTACCATGAAGAGGCCAGTCCTTGCTATTGCAAGTGCCACCTCACAAAAAGCTCCCACACAAGCTCCCTGTTAAGGGAAGCTTGCACTCAACTCCCTTCCAGGGAAGCTGTACAACCCTCCACTTCTCTGATGGCTAAACTGTTCTACCTACGTAGGTGAACAAATATGTACTTATCTGGGCTCTGCCTTTGTTGCAGGTAGTCATCATTCCTGCAGCAAGGTCACACAAGCAGCCAACAGTCATCCTACCCAGCTCTCACCCCCATGTAAGAGTTTCTGCCAGCTTGTAGCAGAAATTCCTGTTATTCTCCCTATTCCCAGCACAAACATGGATGTTTTGCTCTCATACTTTGTACAGTTCCTATCAACCTATCACTCCTTCTCAGTGTTATTTATTTCTCTTCCTGTGTGATTTTCTTACGCTCCTCATGCTGGTAACAGCTTTGGGTCACCAGTAACTGCTCCTTCTCCACTGTTACTGATGAAGGCCTAGAATTATCCTGGCTATTCTTAAGTCAGATTCACCTCCTGCTCGCAGAGGACTCAATTTCCCCAGCACTTGCGCATCTCTCTAGGAGCCCTTCACTCCCCCAGTCCCTTTGGGAAATGTTTGTTTGGATACCTCAATCCCGTATCCCCTTAGCTAGGGCTCTTTTCACCATCCCCACAGGTCTCACTGAGTTCCCAGCAGTCACACCCAGGGATCCGAACACGTCAGCAACCCACCCTCACCCTCTGATTCGGACCCTTCTCCCAAATCGCCACTGCTTCTGCCACATGGCCTCGTGATCTGCCATCACATGCTGCCTTTCTCATGGCCAGGGCTGCCTGAGACCACAGGTGACCGCAGCACAGTGGGGTCTGCGCATCCTCTCCGCAGCCGGCAGACCTTCCTGCCTGCCCCCAGCCTCCGTACCTGCACCGGTGCGGGCTCTTCTGGTGCCGACACAGGCGCTGGCACCGGGATGTCCAGTTTTAACCATGGCGGCTTCTTCCGCTGTAAACTGCTCGTGCTGTCGTGCCGCACCTCCGACATCGTCCCGCGTCTGTCCTCAGGCCTAGGAGAGGGGAGAAATCGCAGTTGGAAGGGAGCCAGACTCATCTCCGACACGTGGCGTATGGGGGGCCTGGCAGTATGTCCTTCTCCGGGCGGTGATTCATGGGACCCAACTACCACGCTGGACAACTCGCCGAGAGCCTCCTAAGCATTCAGAAATCGCAGTTTGTGTTGGTGCTGGTCAGCCGGGACTGGCCACACCGAGCACATAGCGTGTTTCTAAGGTCCAGAGGACCTTGAGCCAGTGACTGCAGTCACAGGTTTTAGAGTCACTTCCGTTAATATTTTCTGAGACTACTGTAAAATCCAGATTCCATAAGAAGCAGTCACGGCTTAATTCTTAATTAGATCTGGATCCAGTCCAACCAGCTAAGCAACCCCAGCAATAAAAGCCACTGACTTCCCTCTGGAAACCGACTGTGATTCACAGGGCTACGTTGCCCAAAGCCGAGCACTCCACTTTCCCACTCAACAACTACCATTTAGCAATTAGCAAGTGGCCGTTTCTCATCGCTGTTTTTAATCTCCTTTAAATGTAATCGTTTTCCAGAGACATGACATAGTACACAGAATAGTATAAGCACAGCAGGAACATTAGAAAACTTACATCAATCCTGAACTAAGAGTGGTTTTCGTACAGTAATAGTAATGATATGGTATTTAAATAAAAACCACCGTGTTACAGAAATACCAAGGTAACCACAGTGACTCATTGCCATCTTGCCCACTCCACTGCCTTGCAGCTTTCTCCTGCCCTTTAGGCTGCATGCACTGCGACAGGGACTATGCGACTCTCATGCTGGGAGAGCACCTCATTTTTTGTGCATGCCAAGAGAAACAGTCAGGAATAATCAGAGCTCTCCTACAGGCATTTTCCAGAGAGAGTGAAAAAACTACTTCTACAAACTGGAACGAGGGCCTAGATAGGCTGCAGAATCTCTTTCCCTGGAGACAGTCAAACCTTGACAGGTCAAACCTTTGAGCAACCTGACTTAAGCTGGCACTGCTCGGAGCACAAGGATCAGATCAGAGATCTCCAGTGGTCCCTTCTAGCCTAAGCTGTTCTACAAACCTAAATTTCCTCCTTTTTTAGCACACGTGCAATCACAAGCTAGCAGCAGAGTACGTGTGCTGCATGGGACAACAGATCCAATTCTTTTCCAGCACCCTCCTTGTGTTCTCCTAGGCCTCAGATCCCATAGGAGACACACACACACACACAAAAAAAAAAAAAAAACCAACATAGAGCCCCAGTCTCTTCCCCTCTTCATGGTGGACAGATGGAACAAGCATCCGGTTAACGTTGCAAGCCCAAACGATTTGAACGGGAGCAGAAGAAAAGTTCTCCGTTCAAACTCTTAAAAACTCAGTGTGCTCACAATGTTAACACGATCAATTTATTTTGAAAGCACAACACAGTCAACGGTTTGAGTTGGAGGCTAAGATGCAAGGAAATATTTTTTCCTTGGGAGTGGTCACGCCCTGGGATGGGACCAGAGAGGTGGTGGGACCTCCATCCTCGGAGACATTCAGAATTCAACGAAATAAGGTCCTGAGCAGCATGAATTAGCCTGAATTAGCCCTGCTCTGAGCAAGGGGCTGGACCAGACAACCTGTGAAGGTGCTGTGAAGGTCCTACATAAGTGTCTAGTTCTCTGAAACAAACAGTGCCTTTCACTGCATTTTTATTGTATTCTCATGGCTTGCTGCAGCTGTTCCTAGAAAGGGAGCCATACAAACAGCGAGGAGTGTCATTACAGAAGAGATGCAGGGGGGGAAGTAGGTCAACAAAACGGATTGGGGGTGGGGGGGGTGACCTGGATTGGGTTAGGAGAAGTGACTCTCATCTAAGAGGAGGCGAAGACCAGCTGCTAGTTCAATCGGATATGCTGGGCCAGCTGCCAAAAGCATTGCGCTCAGCTGAGCTGGAATGACAGAAAGGGAGGACTCAGCTGTAGGTGGATGAAGGTTGAGTTTCAGCAAATACCGCAGGCCCCCAAAAGTCTGGGAATTCATAATCTAGCCTGTACAGGCACGCCCTTTGTACATGCACCGCGCTCTTGCGTCCACAGATGCCTCTCTCTTGCCGCGCATAAAAAGGGGCATGATTGCTTATTTCTGTGTGCCGGTACCTTCAAGGGTGACTAAAAGCACCTGTTCCGACTTCCTACAAGATGCGAGTAGAGAGGGCATTAGGTGGGCTCCACCGTTCTATTTTATTTGCAAAGGGGCTTTTCCGGGTGCTCACACAGCCCTCTCGCCCAGGCACATTGCAACCTGTCACATGAGACAAAGAAAGCAAATTCCTCAACGTCAGGCAACAAATGAGACTTGAAGCTCTGCTGAACCCCCTCTGGATCACTCATCTCAGCGCTAAGCATCATATAAAACAGTCACAGTTTAAGGAGAAGCCTTAGTACAGAGAGATACAGTAACAGCTTCTCTTTGGTCGGGAGTCCAGGAGAAGGAACGGTTGCACACAAGCAGTTTGTACACTGCCTGCAGCCACATCAGTTCCCCAAAGGTGCTCCACACCGTGCACAAATTCACAGCAACGGGGAGGGCAGGGAAGGCACATGAGAGGGCTGACCCTTCACATGACCGAAATGTCAGCCAGAGATGCTTGAAAGTCCTCTGCTGCAAGACGCTGCATGGTCTAAAGGGCAAATCCACTACAGGACAGCTTTCAGTCTTGCATCCAAAACAGGTAAACTCACCTTCAGCAGGAGAACAGGGAACAAAGCAGATTGCTCCCACCTGAAAAACTCCCACAGTGCATCTCTGAGAGCTCCAGAGTCAGGTACACCAGGGCCCCCCAGGGTGCTCTAAGGAGAGAGCGGCCAAGAGGGACAGAGCTGCCTCTCCGGGGTGACCCGAACACAACCCATTTCACAAACCACACAGGACCCAGAGCCGCCTTTCTGCACCTTCAAGGACAAACTCAGTGCCTCTAAACTAGCAGCTCTTTATTCGCCAGTGTCTTTCAAGAATGGACATCATGCAACGTTCCTCCTGTCCACCCGTGGAGCTGCCTTTGAGAGCAGGTGCTTTTGACACAGCGCGCACAAACACATGTTAAGATCTAATAAAAAGCCATCTGCAACTTTATCGACCTGTGATGCCAAGCAGGAAAGGCAGCGCAAGAATCGCTCTCGTGTTGTGTAAGAGCTGCCACAATGATGCCAAGCTCCATGGAGACCCTTGGGCGCAGGCCAGCCCCCATGCATGGAGGCTGTGCAACGCTCCCGGACCCTTCTGGGCTCTCAGACACATGCCTGCACTCTGTGACCTTCCAGTTACACATGGACAGATTGAGGCTCTGGGAAGGTTACCACGCAAATGCTATGGAGAAACAGGGGAGTGAGTCACAGGTCATATCCACCTGGATTTCTGCAGAGCATGCCCAGCAGTTCACAGGCTGACCATGGGTATCGGCATGGGGACACAGCTCAGACGGTGTCCACCCCATCCTGGACACGGCATAGACAGGGCACTGCCAAGCAACTCCCACACAACAGGTACACTGGTTTGAGTCACACACCGTGACTTTCTGACAAAAATCTGGTTTTAGTTTCCCTTCCCATTTGGGGGGGAAATTTGGGATTTGTCCCAAATCGCCACAGACAAGGATATCAGCAAGCGCCTGGGCTGGCACACCGAAGTTAACTGTGCCCTGTACCCGTCACACCAGCTGCATAGTGACCCCACAGAGCATTAGGATCTACAGCACAACGCACACCCACACCATCTGTGGAGAAAAGGGCAGAAGATGCACACACATGGGGTCCAGCAAGGAGAACACCTGGGTCTACATAAGACCATAGCAGTTCCTCCTGTGCAAAGCCGGAGGAAGCAGAGCCCGCTTATATTCACACACACAAGAAGCTTCAAAGCTAAAGGAAAAGTCAAGGAGACAAAGTGGTCCCAAGAGCAACCAAGCAAATGCTCTGCACACAGCTATGTGGACTCAAAGCGCATGTATGCAAGGGTTCCCCAGGCCAGCCGTGACCAGCTGCAGGAGGCAGCAGCTCCAAGCAGCAAGGAGACCTGCACGTGGACCCACTGCGCAACCAGCTGAGCCTGCCTGGCTGCACTGTTCACGCAAATCCTCTCTAATGCTCTTAAACCGACTGGAAATAGCCTAACTTAGCACAAGCTGATAACTAGCTGAAGGTGCATTTAAGAGCTCCTGCACAAGGGCTCTGCATTTCCTTAAGAAAACTGCTGCAAATCCAGGCAGTGATCTCGGTATTGGGGAAATGAACACTTCAGTTGCTTTCCAAACAAATCAGCTCACATCGGAGGACTTGCAGCTGTACACCAGATCCCCCACCTGGGAATGATTCACAGCAGAGATGAGGGACATTTTGAGGAAAAGGAAAGCCAGTAATCCTGCCTGGAGTGCAGGAGCAGTTATCTTACCCTGGCATGATGTTAAACCATAAGTGAAATGGGCATTTACCATATAAGTTAAGCCTCCTTTGTTCTTGGAAAAATAGGAAAATGTGGATCAAAACGTATAGGTAGCAATTGTGTGTGTGTGTGCACGTACACGCGGCATTTAAAAAACAGGCAAGTCTGATATCTGCTTGCATACAGAGAACTTGAACTCAGGAGCAAATTCTTTTAGCAGTTTGACCCATTTTACATACCAAAATATCAAATCAACTTCCCAACAAAAGAGTGCAGTATAGGCAGAGCTGCTCAACATTCCCAACTCTGTGCGCGCATTTGGAGTGGCCAGGTATCAACTTTTCAAACACGAGATGAGATTTGCAGTCCTTGCCCTAGCAGGGCTGGACCATCTACACACTGCAAACAGGCAGCCACAGCACATGTCAGCCAGTGGCCTCCAAAATACAGGGTCACATAGCAGGGTTCAGACCTGGGTATGGATGCAGCAAGCAGGTCCACAGGACATTAAAGGCAAGACTGAATGCAGATCCAGCTGTATAAGTAGTACTGCTGGATGGCTGAATGTTGTCCTTGCAAGGCAAAATGTCCCTTTTTACACCTGATCTTCATTCAAGTGCTATAGTCACCAAATTTGTGTCTCAGCATTGTGCTAAGAGCACATGCCAAGTTTCACTCTAACCCCTTGATTATTTCTAGAGGTTAGTGTTTCAGGGTGCAGAGCCCATGCATTTGTTCAGGCCAACTTGCTTTGTTTCAAAGGCGACTGCATTGATATGTGTTTCATTTGGATCCTCACACAATCCCAATTTCTCAGTGCTGTCCTGACCAGCGTTTTCAAGAAGCCACTCTGACAGCAGCAGGATAGGAAGGTACACAGAACAGCCACGTGAGCTCAGGCCAAAGGTCCATCTAAATCCAGTATCTCATTTCCAACAGAGGATGTCTGGCGAATGGTATAACATACAGGATCAGTCAAGTCATATTCCCCAGCCTATGGTCAAGGCATGTGCTATGGATAACTCAGGAGCTTCTCCTACCAGAGATGATGTCTTTGCATTTAATGGCTCTTGTAGTTTTTTTTCTTCCAGAATTTATCCAAAACCCTCTTGAATTCATGCCGACTTTTAATATCCATAACTGCCTGTGGCAGAGCACTCCACAGCTGACTCACGTGTTGTGTAGAGAGCTATCTCCTTTGGTTTCTTTTTAAACCTGCCACTTGCCAGGCACTCAGTGTCCCATGGCTCTTATGCCAGAGGAGCGAACAGCTTTCTCTATCCCTATTTTCTCTATCTTCACCACACCACTCCTGCTTCTGCAGATCTCTTCCATGTTCTTTCTACCATCTCTTCTTCCCACAGTGGAATCACCACCCAGCCGCCTGTTCCTTGGACAGGAGCTGTTCCAGACCTCTTGCCTGTGCTTGTGGCTTGCAGCTCTCCCAAAGCCTAGGAAATGTTCTAACGATCCCAACAGCAGCTGCAGGTTTTTAAAATAATGCTAAATACATTCGACCTGAGTAGCTGAAAACACTCATTCAACTCAATCTTCCTAAGCTTGCAGGATATTGATTCCAACAAGTAGCGTAGAAAGAAGTCTCCATTTATTACTAAAAATGTGTAAGAGCCACCAGAGATGGAGGGTAAGGAGAGAACCCAGGGGCTGTGTGAATAACCTGGGAAGAGGTGGAAGGGCTCAATTCCTCCCTGAAATCCTCCTCCCAGCAATGGCATGGTCTCATCACTGGTGCTACCATCTGTGTTGCCCATCCACCAGGCTGTTCTCTCAGTGTTGAAAAGCTGAGGAACTGAGGAACTGGGAAGTACCAACCCTATTCTCCAGGGCACAGGAGGTTGGACACACAGCACTTGCAGCTGCTCAGTTAGAACATGTAAATCTAGCATCTACAACAACAGCAGCAGCACAAAAAACACGAACAAAGGCCATTTCAGTTAAAAAAAAAAAAAAAAAAACTGTATGGCACAGATGCTCTGGGAAAGCTGCCTTCAAAAACTCCATGCCAAAGTAAGGTTGCCACAGTACCAGAATGAAATCCAAATCCTCTGTGCTGTAGCCCAAACCAACAAAGAGGGAGAGAGAGTTAAATTGCCAAGCTGGCACATGATCAAGAAAAGCTGCTTAGTGAAATCCACAGATCCAAAGAGAGAACAAAAAGCCTCATACAGAGTGTTTGAGTATGCCCCTAAAATTAAGGGGCATCTCAAGTACATTGAGATATCTGCACAACTATTTCAAACAAAGACCATCTCTTTTTAAGTAGACAACTCAAGCTAGTCCCACAGAAATCTGTTGATTTTTTTCTTCCAAACTTTCCATTTTTTTCCTAGCATTTTCATTTAAAATAAACCTGTTTTTTCCCCCTAAAAAAACATTCTGACTGAAAAAAACTTGATCCTACCTTACCGCATGCACATACACTGCACACTTTTCCCCAACACACTGTGTTCCTCTCCAGCACAGTGCACGCATGTTCTTCCGGATAGCCCCCAGGAGGTAATAGACACCAGAGCTATTCCACTGCAATGCAATCACCATGTCCCATGTTCAGCAGCTGATAAGCTTCCAACTGTTTTCCTGCATTTTTCAAACCCCCGTCACTGCAACAGCTGAATTTGCAGTGGCTGGTGCACACAGCCCCAGGCGAGACCGGCAGGTCTTGCTCCAAGTCATGCGCACCTGAAGGGCTTTGCCCCTGCGGGTATTCTGGTTGAGGCATGCTGGCAGGTTTCCAAGTAGAGAGACAGCAAAGAAATCAGGATCCTAAATGTCTTCTCCAGACAGGCTGAGCCAGAGGAGACAGCATGCTGCTGGCCACAGCTCTGTCTCCAGGAGGATTTCTGCTGGCACGGCTAGCAGGGAAAGGCGGGAAGTCCAAGAAAAGGAGCAAAGGGGTTTCAGTCTCATGACTGCCAAAGAAACCATCTAGCAAGGATCAGACTCAGCAAGTTACAAATAATATTCCAAATATTAGTCATAAGCCAGACCCTTAAAACAAGCCAGATGGAGGGGCTGAGGCACGCAGGGACAAGGAAGGTGGAGCAGTCCTATGACCCCATGTTCTTGGGGAAAGCGCTCCAGGGCGCAGCAACATCCAGGCCTCAGCAGAGGCCACCACCACATCCCACCCCAAGAAACCACCTCAGCAACAGAACAAGGACATCAGTACTGGCCAAGCAGCAGGCCTTTGCAGTGCTCTCTCCCCTGCCTTCCCATTACAAGCAAACCAATCTGACAGTCCAAAGAGCAGCCTTGCCTTCCTCACTGAGCCACTTCAAGGGGTTTTACCAGCACAAAACTAACCCTACCCAAAAGTAAATTGTTTCCTGCTGATCTGGCATCCTGAAGAGGCTCAGCCAATTTCAGATAAGCGCTGCACAACCCGAGAGGAAGGGTAGGACTGGCCTATTCAGTGATAGCTCACCATGACATCAGCTCAGCTGAAACATCAAAGTGCAGTCTGAGCCTCTGTCCCCTGCCAAAGCGAAACATCTCACTGCCATCCCTCGCCTAGCAGAGCGGTGCTCAGGAAACTGCATCTCCTCCTGCCAATGCACGCAGCACGTTGAACCCTTAGAGCCTCCTCTGGAGATAGACCAGACGAGGACTGAGGAGCAACCAACCGAAGTACGAAGACGTACTCTTCCCACAGCCCAGTGTGGCACATGGGAAAGGCCTGCCCATACCCAAACTTTGACTTTAGAACAGAAGAAATGGATTTGAGGGACTGGAAGCCTCTGCGCAGGCCTCAATGGAACAACCTAAAGGGATGTATTTCCCTTGTAGAAAGGACATTAAAAGACACACCATCTCTCCTGTGGGAGTGTACAACATCCCTAGAAATCAGCACTGTGGTAGGGCTGAAAAAGGCCCATTGGAGGGTTGGAAATCCACTCCAAGTTATCCTGACATATTGTTGGAATCAGTTAACAAAATAACCTGAGAAGCATCCCAGAGACCTGGTAGCAGCTGTAATCATGAAAAAAAAAAGGAGTAAGGGAGGATTTATGTTGATGTTAAACCTAAAGAGGCAGGAAAGGAGTAGCTGCCAGCAGGGAAGACAAGCTGCCCTGTCCAACTCCTATGCTCAGGAGACTATTTGGATGCAACGGCGGGGGGAAGCTTTCTTTTCAACCAGTGCTCCGGAAAGAGCTAGAACAGAAGCTACACACTTGAGCAGGAGGCTGTAAAACCAGTATTCAAGTAGATCGTGGAAAAGCAGCACATGAGCACTACCACCGAGTCGCTGCAGCAGGAATCAGGTCAAGCTGGGGTGAACGCAGAAGCTATGGAGAAGGTCTTGAACTTCTGTGGCTACCCAAGCAACCAAGGCAGCGTTGAGGGATCGTACCTTGAATGACTTAATTTAATTAGCTGAGAAATACCGGTAGGAACTTTCTGCCTTAGAAGAGGCCAGGCAGACCTCTAGGCCAGAAAAGGGAAGTTATATTAGAAAAAATAAGACTTTGGATTTCACACAAAGCCCTGTAGCATTATAATGGTATGCAAGATGCACACAAAGAGTGCAAGGCCTCAAGAGAGACCCACTGATCTTGGAGGAGGTTCAGTTACATAAAGAGCCAGAGGGTTTTAAATACCAGTAATAAAAATATCTGAAAGTGAGGTCTGAACCTCTGTGAGCCAACTGCAGATCAGGAAAGTAGATATGAGATTCCTCTGAGCCATCGATTTCCATGATTTTCAGAAAAGGATGCAGTATAGAAACCAACTAAAAACGAGCTCCTACTGGAACACTAGCGCTATGAGCTTTCAAAGCAGCTCCACACAGGAGCTGAGAGGTGTCCAGGTCTGGTACCCTCCTGTCAAAGAGGCAGGAAAAAACAGGGAGCTCGAAAAATTCTTGAGTCCTGTTAGTTCTTGGAGAAGTTCAACTATAGATACAAGAACAGGTTAAAAGATGCCCCCAATTGCAATCTGCAAACACTCACACAGGCAATAGGCCTGTGTGACCCAACTTCCAGGTCCTTTTGTTCCAGCAGACAAAGGTAGAGCCAGAACCAACACACAGAAGCTGTTAAAATTCAAGCAATAAAGATGTCGCAGCCACTCAAAAAAGATGCAAGCCAACACAAGAAGCAGTGCCCTCACCCCTCTGTGCCACCCTCCTCTTTGTGCTGGCACAAGCACTCCCACAGCTGTGATCTGCACTGGGAACTGACCCACATTAACTCAGCAAAGAAAACTGTTTGTTCCAGCCCGAGCTCCTTTCCCAATCCACATAGCTCCAAAAACACTTGGGCCGGCACAAGGAAGGGGGACAAAGCAGGAACAAAAACAGCAGCTGGAGCCAGAAGACAGAACTGCTTCTCAAGTCAGGACAGTTTAAATCAATTGTGAAACTGGCCAAAGACACCCATTTGCAGCACAGAGGGAAGCTAACAATTATCACATAGGAGGTGGTAGGTTCTCCATCTCTCAAGGCTTAAATAATCTTCCAAAAACTGCTCTCAGTGCAGGTGTTGAGTGGAGCAGAGCAAAACACTACTTCATCACCAGAGGCAGAGTGAATTTTTGCTGGTGTCTTCAGATGGGAAACAGAATCCCCAGATTTCTCCAGCTGGCGGCCAAGTCTCACCTGCAGAAAAGATCTTTAGAAGGTTCCAAGGACAAGGGGTGAGCCAGGAGCGCTCAGGCCTTCAGCACCCACAAAGCAACTAGAGGGAAAGGAGCCAAGTACAGAAGATCGGGCAGAGGGGCTCCCTTTTCTATCTCCTAAGCATATGTGACCCACAGAAGTACGTTCACAGCACTAGCTAGCAATCTGCACCCCAGAGTCCAGACAGGGCCCAGAAAACAAGCAATCAGCATCCACCTCCATCTTCTAGAGTAAGCCTGATACAGAGCCATCTACGACCTACCTAGAAACCAACAAGGGGAACAGTCCAAGCATAAAACATAACCAACAAAGTGGGGGAGCAGCGGGAAACTTTCTGGACTGCTATGATGTCTTCATCATGCTTCTCAGTGAACACACACCCTGCAGCTTTGCAGAGAGAACGCCAGCCCTGCACCACATGCAAGAGCCACATTTCCACCAGCCATATCCTAATGCCCCGTTCATAGCATTCTTCCCATTGCAGCAGGGGTATCAGTCCTATGCTACACCACTTACAGGATACATCTGGGCACAGACTGCTGCTGACACCTGCTAAAGGCTGCAGTGATAGCACGGCAAGCAGAGAGAGAGAAGTCAGCACTGACCAGCGCTCCCATTCCTAAGGGACGCTGGTAGAGTCAACACTGCTTGATCCCCAAAAGGGGCTGATTTCCAGCTAAATCCATTACCAGCTACCAGATGGCTGATGCATCTCAGCATGTCTGTGCAGGAAGCTAAGATACTACTGCTGATCAGGTACCAAAGTGAACACAGCCAGAACAGATAACAGGTATAATCACGTTAACAACTCAAACATTAACAGTCCCAATTGTAAACAACTGACTGCCAGCAGTGGAAGCGCATCCAGGAGAAGGATCATCCATACAAGCCTTGTTCTTACTCTTTTCACAGGTAATCACAACTGTCTCCTGGGTTAAAAAGCATGGGCTGAGCCAGCAGAGCCTTTCACTCCAGGGTCCCCAGCAGCCTCAAAGCAATCACTAGTCACGTACTCTCCTTTTGTCTACATTCTTGCCAGCTTCCTCGTTAACAAAGATGCAGGAAAGGGTAATCACAGAAATTATTTTAGTACACATTTAACTTACTGCAACAACTTGCCAGGGCTCTGAAAGACATTGTACTAACTTCTTTTCATTACTGGCACTATAGATATACTGTAAAGCGCTGGTTGGTCTACCAAGCACTGCGGACACAGCCATTACCTACATCATACAGTAAGGCGAGATTCACAGAAACCCTTGCATCAGAGCATCCACGATCCTCCCTTAAAAAACAAAATACAGCAACATGATCCCAGACCTGTGCTTTAACAGAGGTATCATTTTTCACAGAAAAAAAGAAAAGAATTCAAATGCAGAACTTCAGATCAGCTCTGGTATTTAGCATGAGCACTGTAAGGATTCAGGACACAAGAAAAGTTAAGAACGTGGCACTAGTATGACTCTCAAGACAGACATGAATTCTGGCTCCGGGAGTTTTTGGAATAGCTGCTGGCCACGTATCCACCTTAAAAGCAAATCTCTTGGTAGATTAATGCCACTAAGCGTTTATAACATATGTGCAATTTAGAAAACATAACACCAATAAACAATTGATGAAAAGCAACTGCCAAACCTAGATCACAATACCCCAACCCAAAAATTAGGTTAGACGGAAACCACCACGTATCTACCGCAAAGACTTGCGATATTAAAAGCAGCTAAGAAGCACTGTTTATTGCACTAACTAAAAATGTCTGACAAATGAGATCAAAACTGCCACAACATGACAACATTTCCTATGGAAAGTTACATAAAACCAGGCTGAATAGCAATCTAAAAAAAATCTTAAAGGAAATAGCAATAACAAACGCTGAAGCCATCAGGAGATGGCAACTCTATATTCAGGACGGACGGAAGCCGCGGCGTTTGAGCCAGTCGGGCTAAGTTTCTCTGCATGTTCCTTTGAAATTCAGAGCATCCTCACTCACTCTCACACAGCTGCTTTCTCCGACACGGCCAGAGTTACGTTCACCTGGATACAAAGGAGAGAACAGCTCTGCAGAACTGTGCCTATGCACAGAGCAACGAGACCCTCCAAAGAACGGTTAAATAGCCAACGACTTGGAGCAGGACTGGTTCAAGTGGAGGTGCCCTTACACACTAGCTGATTTAGCCAGGGCCAGATGTGAGGACAGTCTTTGACACAGGAGAACTAGGCTGCCGCTGCGACGCTCCAATTTCTGCTCTCGCTGGTGCTCAGCAGCCGGCCACACCGCCTTCTCCTACTTCGTCTAATTGGGAAGCAGTTGCACGAAGAGCATGTTTGGCTCCGCAGGTGTGTGCGCACACGCATGCGCATTCACGCGCGCCCAGTGCACCAACTCACTGATAACGCAAACGGAAATAAGCATAATTCTAACTTTGTTTTAGTAAAAAAAAAAAAATCTCGGGAGTGAACCCTATTTTTTAAATCCAATGCATCATCTGACAACTAAGCAAATGGCAGATGCTCTCTCACTGTCCTCCCAGAAGTTACAGTCCCACAGCAGTCAGAGAAAGGGAAGGTGCTCTCCCACCTTTGCCAAAACGATTCATAGCCTGGTGTCTTCCGAGGTTCACTTTAAAGCACTGGGCTTTGAATTCAAGCAACGGAGAAACCCGCCTCCTGTCTGCTGATTGCTATGGGGCAATCATACCTGAAACACAAAGTCTGAGCCCTCAAGATTTTAAAATTCAAGCTGCCATACCCTTCACTAAGCCAAAGCGAAGTGCCGGACCTGTGGAACAGCAAAAGCAGCATCCCGTGCAGCTTCAGGATAATCCTGTACAGTTTATTCCTTTTTAAAAAAAAAAGGAATTCCTTTTTAAACAAACCAACAAACCTCAAAGCAGGGAATGCTGCTGACCAGCAGAGCAAGGGGCTGTCTTTCGGCAAAGTGGAAACAGGAAGGGGAGGAGGTGGCAAAGGTAGACTTTCCAGAAAAGGCAAGACCGGGCATGTCTTGATATCTCTCCTCTCCCCGGAGAGGCTACACTGTGCTACGGAAGTCTTTTGCAACGGTACTTAGATAAAAATTCTTATGTCACCTCTTAATTCACTGGGAAGAAATTCCATTTCCTTTAGCAGTGACTGTACTTTAGAGAGACCATTAAAGCAAGGTGCATTTGTTGCTGAAGGCCCCAGCATTTCTTTGAAAACCTATCTGTTGCTCAGGTCTATCTTGCGATAGGTCTAGCATTTCTATGGTATGCACAGAGTAGTTTAAACGATGTTTGAAACAAACAGTGTATCTGCATAGTCGAAGAGCGAGCCCAAAGCAAATTTCAGAAAGCATAAGCTTTATGTCAATCTGACATTTGCTGTCCCTGCACGAGGGAACACGGTTCATAAAACTTGCACCGTGTAGCTCATAGGACACTTAACTATTAAGGTTAACATGGAGAATAAACTCGGTGCCTTCAACAAGCAGCAAACAGCCACTGTTTGTTGTAGAGAAGGATTTTACCAGAGCTTGGATGATTTCTTCAAAAATTCAGCTACTAATTTGCTCCTTGTAGCATCATCACAACACTCATAAAAAAAAACCCACTTCCTCATTCCTACAGCAGCATGGACCAAAATGACAAGTTTCAGAGATGTGAGCGCTGCTTTTACGTGGGATTTAACCAGTGGTGGACAGCAGCTAAACAAGGAGGACAAAAACAAACAAACAAACAAACAAACAGAGCCAGCACTCAGGAAGCCCTAAGCAGGTCAGCTAACAAGGACCCAACGAGAGGCTCTCAACACAGTTTCCACCGCGCTGTCAGCACCACAGGCTGCAGCCTCACTCCATGGGGGCCGAGCCCAGTCCTTCGCAATGGCACAGGCAAGCCTGCCAGCAAAGAGCAGAGGTTTTCGGGCAAGCCTTGTCCTCCCAGCACCGTGCTAGTGAGGCTCTGAACGCAGAGGCAGGGCGCTCTGCCGCAGGGCAAGCAGGCCTGGGCAGCCAGAGCTCACACCGTACGCAGCCCAACGCTGAATCAGTCTGGGGTTCTTCGAGGACACACAAGCAAGGCTGCTAGCATGACCAACAGTTGCCCAATAAACCTGTCTCCTCCCAATGTTAAATCTTGCCTGTTGCAAGTATTTTTCTACTATTTGCGTGGTGGGAGCTGATGTTGGAAGCGAGTTGCTGGACACTAACAGAGTAAGCAACAGGTCTTGATGCCCGTTCAGTTCAACCGATTCATGTGCTAGTTCTGAACGAGGTCAAACTGACTGGGAAGATGACCAGCGTGACACTGGACACCAGGGCTTCTCCTCCTGTGAAGAAAGAGACCGTCTTCGTTCTACTTCGCAGGAGCATCGGGACGTTTTACCCATGACCAGGACATGCTGCGTCCCAATAAATTCACATCGCAGGTCCCACCATGCAAGTTGTAGCTATAGAGATGCTGTTATAATCTCAGCAGAGAGGATGCAAGACAAAGCCACACGAGCTTGCAGGCAACGCACGCTTTCCACGGGTGGTTACTTAAAACTGCCACAGGTACGTACCCAGTAGCAAGGGGGCAACCCTACAATAAGAGTGCCAGATCCACACATTGCTTGTCTGTTTTATTCCAGCTAGATGATGATAAAGTTAGATTTAGGCCAAGCATCTCTCCAGCTGAAAAGAAAGCTCCACACTCAGGGAGAAAGTGCAGGAAGAAATCCATCCTCGAGTTGTAAGTACTTCTACTGAAATGGTTCATACACTGGTACCAGGCGGGTGGCTGCAGAACAGGAATTAACAGAAGTGTTGTGCGGGGTCACAGTTAACGGTGGACCCTGCAAGAAGGGCACACGGTCTCCATGGGATGCCACAGCCTCCAGAGATGACTAAGGAAGAAAGGCAGCAACCTCAAGGGGAGAATCTTATTGAAGGCTGTCCTGCCAGATAAAAACTCTAGAGATACAGAGAAATGCCAGGACCTTCAACTCTCGGCCAACCCCACTCAGCAGGCAGCATCCCTGGCAGCATGCAGGGTACTTTGCCTACCTCTTTGCTGGACACTCTCAATGAAAAAGAAAACAAACTGGGACTCCTCGTCATGTTGCCTGTCTCAGACCTCAGCACTAACTAGGCTGTGTTCATATTACAGAGAGATCTGACACACTGAATGGAATCAAATCTTTACTAATTATATCTGAGCATGTGGGCTCTGTGCCCAGAATAAACTGTCCTATCATGCTACACTCAGCAGACCCTGCCTCTTTTGGGGGAACATGCTGCGACTTGCTGGCTACTCTCTGAGGCTGAATTCCAGAGGAACAGGACCCCAAAAGGAATTTCTATTCTTGCCTCGCCATCTCGCTCAACCGCAGCATCGTTACAGTCCCCGAAACAAAAGTGAAATGAGCCATCTGCCAAGTCCAGTGGCAAGACACCAGCCTTCTCCAAGGGGTGTGACTTCTGACCAAGGCAACGCGTCAGGGCCAGGCGCTCTCAAGGGCCACGCCACGGGAAGGACATGGGTGCCAGAGAACGGGCACCTGCTCTGCAGCCGAGCGGTGCTCTGCGCCTAGCGCTCATCACCCCAGCTGCGGCCTACCTAGCACAGAGCAAGACATTCCTGAGACCTGGGCTGGCCCAGAGCTTTCCCCAAAACCTGAAAAGCCAGTTTGTAGGCAGATCTCTTGCAAGTATATTGCTTAAAAAAAAAAAAAAAAAAAAAAGAGAGAGAGAGACCTGTCATGGGAAGTCCCAGAGCAGAACTAGTTTTGTGGGAGCTGCTTTGCCACTGCGCAGCGTCAACCTCCTTTCATGGGAACCCACAGAAGCAGGCACGCCGCTGACACATGGCCGCATGCGACAGTCGCTGCCTTCTGCCGGGCTCGGCAGCAGAGGGAAAAAAACAAAGCTCAGTTCCCTCTTCCAAGCCCAAAACACCTCTTCAGAGGCTGGAAGGGTCCCAGCTCAGGGACGGCACGGGCGCCCTGCACACCCCCTTTAGCTGACCGGGGCACGCAGACCTGGGCTGCCCACTAGTATCGTTGCAGTAGCCACAATTTAAGGGTACAAGAGGGATGCAGGGAGGAGGGAGAGATGACAGCTGTTATTAGACCAACACATTGGGGAGGGGGTGAAAGCAGATGAGCTTTCAGGCACACAAGGCCTTTGTTAATGTCCTACTAACAATCAAAACTTGGAGGGAGGAAGTACCTGAAAGCTCATCTGTTTTTTCTAAATGTATCAACTGATCTAACAAGCTTTATCACCTCCTCTTGCAAACCCTGCACACTGAGACAGGGGAGCTGGAGAGCAGCATGCTTCCACACACGGGAGCGGAGACCCAGTGCTCCTGCCAAGGGTCTGCACCTTGGCTAGTCCCAGATGGGGCCTTTTTTCCTGGTGTTCCTGGCTCAAGGGGTGCTATTTTTTTTGGCTGCTCAACGTTTCTGGAGTTAATACATTGTGTTCCTTCCTTGTCCCGTGCTTCATTCAGAAACACCTTCAGTTCTCTGCCATCAGCTTCGCTCCCTTCTCCCTACCCATTACGCAGGATTATTTTTTCCTTTACTGCAGAATGCATAGCTTTCTTCCCGGAGGAAATCAGCAGCCATGGGGACAAAAACAGGAAGAAAGGAAACAACTTCCTGCTTGTTCTGGGACCAGGCCTGCAGTCATCTCTGATCGGTGCTGCGCACCCTGCCACCAGCCAACCCGCAAGGAAATCGGCGGCCCGGACCCAGACTTGCTCCAGCACCGTCCAAAGCTCAGTCGTGCAGCAGCTCACCTACCTGAAGTTACACGAAAGAAAAGCACGCGTCAAGAGAAAGACGCACGAGGGCCCCTTCAGCACAGCAGAGCCAGAGATGAGCACGTGGGGAAGCAGGGTGGGAAGGTCACGTTTGGGGAAGCAAGGGGAATCGGCACTGAAGGCGCAGTCCCACAAAAGCTTCCGGCAGCCTCGCTTACAGCTGCTGCGATCCCTCCTTCCAGCAAGACACGTCCGGGCCCCCTCTCTGCCAGCAGCGCGCGGCTTCACAAGTCGGTTCAGGGATTAGACCCAGGAGAAAACTAACCTTCACATACAAAAAAGTGATTCGCTTTCCACCAGATCAGATCCCTGATCAGCTCACGCTGGGGCTGCCAAAACAGTAGTGACAGCGTGCGGGGAGCAGTGGGCGGGAGCACAAGGCAAGAGACGGGCAGGAAGCTCCGGCGCAGCCTCCGACCAGCCGAACCAAGGCACCTTCACCCACGCTGAAAAGGCGCCAGGGTCGCTCAAAGGCCCCAGCGTCACCAATCCGGCGCAGAGCTGCGCCCGGCGGCCCAGCCTCGGCGCCGGCCCCGCGCTGCCTGCTTGGCCTGTCGCTGGCCTCGGGCAGGCTGACAGGAGCGGCCGCTCCCCGCCCCGCGTCGCCGGCCGCCTCCGGCTGGGAGGGAGCCGGCGCGCCCCTGCCGGGCCGGGCCGGGCCCCGCTGCCGGCCCCGGCTCCGCGGCCCGCAGCCGCGGGGGCAGGACGAGGGCTCCACGCGCACCCGGCCATAATCGCGCCGCCCGCCGCGGCCCGGAGCCCCTCGGAGGCCCCGTGCCGGGCCCCGGCGAGGCCCTCGGGCTGTGGCTCGGCGCCCCGAGCGCCGCGGGGAGCCCCGGCCCGGCCCGGCCCGGCTCCTCCCCCGCCGGGGCAGAGAGACCGCTCGGCCGCCGGGGCGGGCGCCGCCGCCGCCGCTCGCCCGGGCACGTCCCGCGGCCAGCGGCCCGCCCGGGCGCGGGGTCGGGGTCGAGGTCGGGCCCGGCACCTGCGCCCAGGCCGCCGGCGCCGCCTCAAGGCGCCGGGACCCCCCGGCCGGCGAGGCGCCGGGACCTGCCCCGCTCCGCCGGGCCGGGCCGGGCCGGGCCGGGCGGCGCCGCCACCAGGGGGCTGCCGAGCCGCGGGACGGGACGGGACGGGACGGAGCCCGCAACTCACGTGCGCGCCGAGCCCCGGGGCAGCCCCCGCCCGGCGGCCCCGCACGGCGCTGCCCGCCCGCCTCCCCGCGGGCCCCCGCGCCGCGGCCCCAACTCACCGGGAAGGCGCAGGAAGCGCGGGCGCAGCGGCCGGGCGCGCAGCAGCGAGCCGCCGCTCGGGCCGCCCCAGTGCGGCTAAGGGGCCGCCGCCGCCGAGCTCGGCCCGCGCAGGGCGCGGAGACTCCTCCCCCGTGCCAGGGGCCGGCCGGCCGGGCACGCCATTCACAGCCGCGGCATGCAAATGGGCGCCGGGCGCCGCGCCGGGCTCGGCGGCGTGCGCCCCGCCGGGGGGCTGCGAGCGCCCGGGGCCGCGGGGCCCATCCCGCCGCGCCGCCGCCGCTTGACTCACGGCGCGGGAGCGCGCCGCGCCGGGCGGAAGCGGCCGGTCCCGGCGGCGCCCCCCGCCCGCTGCCCCCGCGAGCGGCCCTCGGCTCCGCGCCGCCCCCGCCCCCGCCCCGCCGCGGCTGCCCCGCGGGGCCGGAGCGCCGAGCCGCCAGCGTTGCTCCGGGCGGGCATCAGCCCTCCAACGCGCCCTGGCGGCCCCGCGACGCTCCAAACGGGCTGCAGCGACGCCGGTTGGTCCGAAAGGACGGTCACGCCGGCGCCAGGCCCTCGGGGTGCTCCGGCGGCCGCTGAAAGCCTTCTGAACCGCTTCCCTGGAGCGGCCAGGCCCGGCAGCAGCCGTGCCTGGCGGGAGCAGCCCCCAACAGGCCTCGGAGGGCCCCGAGGTTGGCAGCGCTCGTTGGTCCCGGCATCGCCAGCAGCCTGGATTGCTGGGTGGAGAGGACGGACGTGGCCGAGCCACGGCAGCCCCCAGCCAGGCCCTCTCCAGGCCCGGTCGCCACAGGCAGGGAGCCCTCGCGGCTGTAGTCTGCAACAGGGACGGTGCGAGCTGCCCTCACAGAGAGCTGCCCTCACTTGTCTGGGTCACCTGGTCACCACTCTCATTCTTGCTCCTCCACTGCCCTTTGCCTGGGCCCTGCCTCATTCACATCGTTTTCCCATTTTCTTGGGCCCCTCAGAATTCCTGTGTTTCCCACCAAGCTCTTCACGCCTCCTGCTCTGGCCGTGTGGTTACTGTATCCTCCGTTCCCTAAGCTGTTTCCTTCCTCCTCCCAGTCTAAACTGTCCCCCTTTCGGGATGGCACCGACCCATCTCGATTGCTCAGCGGTTCTCGCATTTGTCCTAAGATTGTCGCTGAAGGTTTTTCCACCTGGCCTCTCTGGAGCATTGGTCAGGACGTGATGCTCACATGGAGGCTTGCTAGAGCACCAACTGATGGTCCAGCAAGACCTGCAGTGAGCACATCTGTCTTCTTCAGCTGGTCTTGAACCCACAGCTGCAGATCCTATGTTAGTAACAACTGGGGGAGGAGAACTATTTCTTTGCCGTCTTATTGCTTCTTGCTTTTCACCCTGCCGACCTGTGAGTGAGAGCGGTCGAGACGAGCAGGAGATCTGCCGTCACGGGGGCTGCTGCTCGTCGTGAAGGCTGAGCTCATCGGCACCACACCCACCGCGCGTGGGCCCCCGCACGCACCGCACGTCGAAGGCAGCCCTCCAGAGAGCTGTGCTAACTACATTTTGTCTCGTTAGCTAATGAAGAACTACAGATAAGCCCCAGCTAGTCCTTGATGAGGTGGAGACCAAATTGCACGCAGAACACTGACCGTCTGCAGAGCTCTGTGAAGCTTAACGGACAAATTGTTTTCAGATGTTTCTTCCACATAAACAAGGAACAGAAATGTCAAGTAACAGAGAAAGATGAACATGCAGGCCCTTCAGCATCTCCCGGAAGGAACGATCTGGAGTCAGAGTGCGACTCTGGCCCACCCCTGCTCTTTCTTTGCCTCCTGCCAACAGTACATGGGTTTTGCAAGAAAAACAAAGTTCTGAAACATGATTTTTTTTCTCCCATGTAAGTCTATTGTAGACAGAGCTCCTAACCCCATCCCACAAGCTTGGAAAGTCTCGCTGCTCCAGTACTCTCCACATGTCCCCTCAGAGGAGGGGGCCACAGGGTGGGATCCCCTTACACAACCTCAAGCATCTGAACATAGCCTGATAAAATCTTGGTCAAGCTCTGATCGCCAACCAGGGTGTTTCTCTGGTAGTGCACTGAGTCGTATCAGCTTAAAATACGTTGGATAAGATGACATAAGGCCAGCTTCAGAAAAAAATGACCACCTTGTGATCGTGATCATGATGTGGGCCAGATCATAGCAAGAAACAGGAACCCTGAGGAGGGGTTAGCGGTAGTAGGGAGGGCTCACAAGGCAGGTGACATGGCTCAAAGCCTGTATTCTCCAGAAGCTCTCAATTGGTTCATCCCGTAGGAGAGTAGACAGCAACTCCTTCAGGTGCCAGCTATCAACTGACGTCCCTGCATTTGTTGCTGCCATCTGTCCGCAAGATGACCAAACACGAGTCACCGGGCAGCTCATCAGCCAGGCCGGACAAAATCTCAGGCCGGACAAGGTGCTCAGCAGGCATCAGCTGACTTCCTAGCGCACTGCAGCATCTGTGGGTTGTGAAGGGGGAAGTAAAGCCCAGCGTCACCTGCCAATCCCAGGCACGAGCCAGTCATCCAGCCTGACGGCTCGAGGAACACATTGGGAAGGCTGAGAAAGAGCAGTAGTCTTGGTGGGACACCCAGAGGAGGACTTGAGAGGTAAAGCTGATGTCTTCCTCGCTACTCACTGAATGTAAACCGTTTCCTCAAATTCCTTTCAGGGTCTGACATGTCTCTCAGTTGGGTCAGGGCTATCTTATGGGCAACAGCGTCTTAGGGTGCAGAGGAATTGCAAGAGGGGAAGGGGTGCCTGTCCTCCATCCCTCTCGAGCAGGTGACCATCCAGAAGCTATTAGTTGAGTTTCCTGTCCTAGCCTGTGTTTAGACTGTGTTAGGTCTTAGATATCAGATGTTTGACTCAACCTAGGTCCTCTGCAAGATTGTGCAGCGGTGTTTTGCATGGGCATCACTGATAAAAGCCAATATGGGCCTAAGGCAGGTCACACCCACCCTGAGCAGAAGAGCTTCCCAGATGCGTACAGACTTCTCAATAGGATGACAAACATTTGCAGTGTTTCATATTTGGGTCTAACGAAGGTGCCCAGTTCCCAGGACTGATAAATGCACCAGCTGGGATGAAGTGGGAGGTTTTCTTAGCACCCACGCAAGAGGTGCTCACCCAGAGGGAAACTTGTCCGAAGAGGCAAAGCGAGATGCTGCCAGCTGGGACTGCCAGGCTGCAGGTGGTGGAACAGCCACCCGAGTGCTGGAAACGGCAAAGAGGAGAGAAAAAGAGATTTCCTGAAAAGAAAGAGGAGCTTTTGGTCTTTTCCTGGCCAAGGAAATGCCCAGCCCAGGTCTCAGCTAGGGAAGGAGGAAAGCTGGAGATTATTTGCCTAACTCCTCCAAAAAGGCTGTTAAAAAGAAAACTCGGCCTTGTTTGTTTTCTCCCTCATGAATGCTTACGGGAGAGAGTACTTCTGCGTGAAATGTGGCCTCTGAGGACCAGCTGAAGGAGAGCTCTTCTGGTGTTTGTTATGTTTCACATGAGCATGCAATTACATGAATTTGCTTCATTTTTTCTCTGCTGGAAACTGGAATTTCCTTCCTTCTCCTGGAAACCCATGAGAAACTGTGATCCCGCCACAAGACACGGTTGAGACACACTGAAATAGATATCCATCAGTGTGTGAAGTGCAGTGCTCTCGCTCAGCCGGCTCCTTCAAAGCCGGACGAGCCGCATGCCTGCCCGCTTACAAGAGGAAGCCAGGCGCTAGTGGGGCTCGACGGACCAGAAGTGTGGGCAGCACAAAAAGGCCCGTGGCTAGTTAACATGCTTATTCATTACCTCTTCTTCATCAGCACCCCGCATGTTTCTCCCTTCTGCATGCACGTTTGTATGCAATACTCCTCGGAGCACTTATCCTCTGCAGCCAAGTAATAAATCTGTCCACATCAAGGCAGTTTTAACAGCCTTCACCGTCCAGGGCCAGCTTTTAGAGCATGAACAAACACTACCGCCTGTCTTGAGAGTGCGAAACGCCAATGCTGGGTTTTCCTTCAACGCTATGCCAACAAGGGTGGTCCTTCCTTCTCTGCCTCCCAACGCTGCTCCCATGGTCCTGACTAGTCCCATGTGTGCACACCAGTAAGTAGCACCGAGCGCCTGGGTGCTGCCTCTTAGCAGCTTCCTCATTCAACTGTCAAAGAATCGCTATTTTTATTTGGTTCGGGGTTTGTTTCAGCTAGCTGGTCTGACTCACCACATAACCGCACTTTCTCTAGTTCCAACACAAAATAACGTCCCTTCTTTTGGTTGGCAACACAGTGGAACTGTACCCAACGCGTAGGCTGGATTGCCTTTTCTGAGGGTTTTTTTTTGTTTTTTTGTTTTTTGGTTTTTTTGCTTCTAACTTTTCCAGACTTTGCACCTAATCCTGACAGAGCCATTGCCTGGAGCTTTGATAAAAAGAAAAAAAGCTGGGAATGCAACCTGCCCAGAGGAACACCCACCCCAGGGATGCACCTACACAAGCTGGGAGGTGTGTCGTGCCCATCCAGGGGCACTTGGCATGGGCACTTCTGTTGCTGGCTTTGGAAAAGCAGTTTCTAGGAGGCACAACTGAGTGCCCCTTCCCAATGACTCACTCACAGCTTTCCCTACATGATCTGGAGCTGGACCCAGTAGTAGGTCCGTATGATCAGGGAGGTATTTGACATTATTTGGCAAAAACATAATTGCGTTAACTCCACGACAGCCCAATCGACTTCCAGCCTGACCCAAAAACTTGGTGACAGCTTGGCAATAACTTTGCCATCTGTCTATGTCCTGAGCTGTTGTGTTTCTCAGTAATGGGAACGGTTTCCCGTGCCCTTGAGTACGCTGTTGATCCATGAACAAAATCGCAGTGAGAAATCTCTGTCTCTGCCCCCAGGCAGTGAGCTATTGGACACAGCATAGCAGAACGCTAACCGTATTTTTCAGCCAGAGCAATGCAGTTATTCATAACAGATTATTCCGATGGTGTCTTTGGGATTTAAATACTGATTATACATGCAAGTAGGCCAATGGTCCTATTCCCTCGGCATCTGCTTATGGCCCCTGCTGGGCAACGGGCTCTGGGGAGCCGAGCATTGCTCTGAGCCCTTTTCCCTTACTTTCCTACGGCTTGTGTGCGCTGCCTAATGGTTACGTGAGGACAAGTGGGACACAGCACGAGCACAGAGGTCTATTTTTATCTAGATAGCTGGTTATCTAAACAGCTGGTTTGATTTTGACCTGCTCTGTTCAGGACTTAAGCCAGAGGAGTATCCTAGTATCCGAGAACCACAGCGGAGAGCATCAGATTGCAGCATTCATGGGGAGAAGCAGCGCTTCTCTTGCCTGCTGGAAACACGCTGGCTTTGCAGTGCCTCCTGCGCTGACATGAAGCAGCAGCATGGCCCTGGCAGCAATCCTACAGAATGGGGAAGAGGTCCAGAAAGGCCTGGGATTTCTCCGGGGGAGGATTAATGAACAGAAACCCAAGCAGAGTCCCAGGGAGTTTCAAGTGCAGGTGGCCTGGCCAGGAGCCAGAGAGGGAACTGCCAGGACAGCGAGGACAGAGAGCCTGAGCCTGGGATTCCCCTTGGGGAACACATTTCCATGCTGGCTCAGAGATCACCTGCATCCCCTCGTCAGGGAGCAAGCCAGGACGCCTGGGTTGGGTTTTCATCCTGAGCCAGGAGCAACGTTAGGTCCTTGTGCCCAGTGTGCTGGGATGGATCCCGTGGAGAGGAGAACTGGGGTTGTTATTGCAGGATCTGGTCACCAGAGCTGCTACCGAAATTGCCTCCCGTTCTTCCTTGCTACACCGTAGCTGCTGCATCTACAGTTTGCGTCGCTGCCTTCTGCCACAGCATCACACTCAGCCTTTCATTCACCCTAACACAGCCCAAAGTTTTACCAGGTGGCTCGGCCTCAGATAAGAGCTTTTATAAAGTCTCTCTTCCTTCATTAGCCAAAGCCTCACTTCTGATACCTGTGGGCTGGAACGGCACAGGACAGCTCTAATTCTAGGACCGGCGGCTCCCCATCCTTCATGCAGGCCTCAAGCTGCACGCCTGCCTGAGCAGCCTCACGTTCGCAGAAGCGCTGGGTTTGGGGCTGGGTGCCAAGGGAAGGCTCACCTCATGCAAGCCCAAACCAGGCCTGCTGCACACCAAGAAGGGCCAGCAGACAGGCTGGCATCTGGAAAGCGTTCCCGACAGGATGGTCATCACAGCGTGATACCCCATGGTGAACGAGAGCAGCTCCTCAAGGAAGAGCTAAGGGCTGGCACGTGTCTGGTAAGAGCAGCCGGGAGGGCAACGCTGCTCCGAGCATCCAGCCCCAGCCGGGCCCTTTCTGCAGCGCTGTGGCCGCTAACGCCCCACAGAGCTGGAGCATCACACAAAATGGTTGGGTATGGACACCTCCTCTCCAGGTCGGATGCCAAGCAAAGAGTAGTCCTGCTGACCTGCAAATTTAAGCTCCGGCCATTACCATGGCCCGATAGCCAGGGCATGTTTGGCACCAAAAAGTGAAGGAGGTGAAAGCGGCACAAACAGGTGACAGCAGCCTGAGCTGCGCACAGCACCTCTCTGCCCTGGTAGAGGTGGATACACGTCAGGAGGGCTTTCAAAGGGGAAGAAAAATATTGACATTGAGTTTGGAGTGCAAGTGAAATAATTTTTTCTTTCAAAGGAGGGGAAAAAAGTCTCTGCTGGCAAGGATCTGTGTTGCAACCTGAGTTTCTTATAATCTATTTAACTTGCATTAAATTCAAAACCTTAACACTGAGCTGCAAGTCTTTTGAAGCCTCTGCCACCCTCAGGCACAAGCAGACATCACACAAATCATTTTGTCGGGTGCCACTGTGGCAACGGGGGGCACACTGGTGACCCCAGCCTGGCAATTTCACGCCCCTTGCGAGGCACTGGCTGCGCTCGGGGCTGAGTCCCTGAGTCATAGCCACCACCAGTCCTGCGGGGCTGTGTGCAGAGCCGTGGATGGACGTTAAACTTGGTCACCGAGATGGACTAGCAGGAGATGAGGTCCAGGGAGGAGGTCCAAAAATAAAGCCAAGCCCCACTGCCCTGTGGCTTATTCAGCCCAAAGCAGGGTGGGTAATCCAGGTCACAGACGCGTTCGGTGAGTGCACATGGGGCAGGGGTGGAGGACTGGGGACGAAAACAAGAGTTCACCCTAGAGGCAAAGCAGGAGAGGAGCCAAAAGGCTGATGGTCTGGGAAGGTGGTGGTGCACCACCAGCCTGCCTGCAACTGCGGGAGCTGCTGCCCGGCAGGAACACAAGGAAATCACAGCAGAACTCCACCTATTCATTTCCTGCCCAAATTAATGGCAACTGATTGCTTTGAGCTCTGACTGTGGGGAATGTGTGTGTTTTGGGGGGCAGAAGGAGGGGGGCGGGGAGTGAAAATGGCATAAAACTAGGATTTCATGGCCAGCCTTTACAGAAATGTTTATTTTAAATCTTACTTCACCCAGAAAAACACTTCTGATCAAAACAGCAATTTTGATTTTTGTCAGCCCATTGGGGGGACTTAAAAGAAAAGAAAAGAAAAGAAAAGAAAAGAGGAAAAAAGCACACATAAAGAAGGTTCTTATTTCCAAAATATTTAGGAAATGTCACTTTACAGAATAGCTTTCTTCTCTCCAGTTTACTCCACCCCAAAAAAAAAAGCTGGTAACATATATGTGTGTGTGTGTGTGTGTGTGTGTGTGTGTGTGTGTGTGTGTGTTATATGTTTTATACAAATTGATAAAATATATGTGTATGTATATGTATGTTAAGGATGAAAGGAATAAAAATATCATGCAAGTAGTAAGATGAAACCCCCAAAATAGCTGCTTTGTAGCATGAAAGAGTATTAGCATTTCCCAAACCACCACTGGCAAGAGATGAAATAATATTGCTTCAGAATTTCAGAACTAGGATTTATTTCCAAGAGGCACACATGGACCCTTATAAAACTGTCACGGACCATAGCAGCTGAGCATGTGATTAAACCCTGTTGCCAGCATGCAGGCATATCAGAGGCTGAACCAAATTGCACAAATTACCTTGTAGTTGGTGATTTATAAGTCTGGAGCACCCACATTTTGAGCAGCACCTGCCTTTTAATTGCACAGCTTCCACTAAAGCAAAATGGGTGTTGCACGCTAAAGCAGAAAGATGATCCTCAAGGAAAGGTGGGAGCTCGGTGGCTGTTTAGGTGAGCACCACGCTGGTGTTTTGGGGTTCCTGCGTGGTCCCGTGCTGGGGGTGGTTAGCCGCCGGTTGTGGCGCGCTGGCTGCCACTGCTCAGCATCGCTTGCGCTGCTGAAGAAGGTACGTGCGAGAGGGCAGGAATGCAGCGTGTCAGCAGCTCGTGGCCAAAAATGTCCAGAGCACAGTGAGCACCGAGGTCAGGTGGAGAAGCAAGGGTTGGTAGCCTGCAGCCAGTAAGTGCGTGCCTCCAGACTAGCCCAGGTGGCTCCTAACCTGCCGCTGGAGACAAGCCTCAATGGGAAATGTTCAAAGTTGGTAATGAGGGGTGATTTATTCCAGTTCAGAAAGCAGAGCGTCGCCAAACTCCGCATTAGCTGCGTCGCTCTGTTCCGACTGCCACAATGAAGTTCAGCACCTCATAGCCTTCCAAATAAACCAAAGGGGAATTTAATGAAAAAAAAGAAAGAAGAAGAAGAGGAGAGATTATTCCGGTTCAGTTGCTCATAAATGAACTGAAATAGTTTATAAAAGAGTAGAGGAATTTTGTTTGGTCTATTGGAAATTATCTACATTTTTGAAGAAAGAGCAGAGATATGCTATCTTGATGTAAAAATATGAAGGCAGTAATGGCCATCTTTTAAAGATTTTGCTCAGCTAAAATAACAGGGCTTTGTGTAAATCCACTAAATCTTTAAACAAATCTTTAAGAATAATTTTGGCATAGGCAAGTTAGAGACTAAGAGGCTGCAATTTCAAAGTAAAGTCCGCTCTCTCCCTGTTTCAATACCATAGCTTAGATCCAGTCTCCCGCAACAAATAATTTAACCAGGTCAGTGTTTAGCAAGAAATACTGTAGTTAGCTAGTCTTAAGGAACAATAATATTTAACAGAAAAATAAATACAAATAATCTCGTTTCATAAGTTCTGGTCTAAACTGTGAGTCTCCTGTGCTGCCCGGTTGGTGGGAAATGGTGCAGCTGGAAAGACGGCTCCCCTTCCTGGTCTGTCACTCCTTTCTTGGCTTGGTTCTTCTGCACTATGCCTACTTGTAAGAATGATTTTCCAGGTTGAGATAGGAGACAAGGAAAAGGAGGTGTTTACCAGCTTCCAAAGCTTTTTGAGCCCTCTCTCTAGCATATCAAGAGTGTGGCCTTGCCCAGCTGAGTTTTGACAGTCTCCAAGGATGGAGGTCCTACCACCTCTCCAAACTTTGTCCCTGGGCTGCATCGCTCCCCCTGAGAAGAGTCCTTTCTTTACGTCCCTCTCTGTGTCTCCCCCGTATTGTAGAGTCCAAAACTAGATGCAGTGTTACATGTACACTGAAATGCCACCACTGTGCAAACAGGAACTATTAGTAATTAAACCCCACCAACAGTGAGCCTACAAACATCTATCAAATTGTGCTGATAGCACAGATAGCCCCCATTTTCCAGTTTACTTTTTGGTGCAGGAAATAAAGAAGGTGCTGCTGACCTTAAATGAGGAAGAGCTAGCGGATCTGTCTGTGTTTTTCCAGACCTTCAGCAGAACTTGGTACAAAGAGGAGAATGCCACCAAAGTCTTTAATCGATATTCTGCTTCTCATAAGATGCCAAACAAGTGGAAGGCAAGAGAAGAATGATAATTCTTAAACCCAAGAAGAGAGCGACAGAGCTGAGCATTAACACTGATTCCTACCCATGATCAATAAATGCTCAGCATTTGTTACAAGACGTCTGAATTTAGGGCAAATAATCCCAGTGGGGTTGTTCTGTGTTGCTCATTCTTCCTTTTTAAAATACTGGCTCAGAAAGCATTTTGAAATCATCTGAAGCTTTCCTGTTGCTCCAGGACTTCCTAAGTCCCAGAATCAGTCATTCAGAAAACTCCTAAGTCACTGTTTGGAAAACTTTCTGTTAGGCATGACCAAGCTGTCAGACTGTCTGCCCCAGAGGTCTGTTCTCTCTTTCACTGGACATGAAAATTGCACCAGTAATTAAGGTCAAAGCTTCAAATGGACAGAAAACAGAAGGCCAGCCTCCTGAAGGATTTGAAAAAAAACAGAACATGTCTTCATTCTGGATTGCTGTAAAGCCCCTGGATTTCAAGTTGTCCACAAAGGAAAGGTCTGTACAAAATATTTAAGTCTTTCCAAAAAGAAAAACCCACAAATGTTTGGACACAGTCCATTTTTAATGTAACATACAGAAACATTTCAAAAACTGGGTGGGGAAATCGTTTCAGAACAGGAAAAATCCATCCAAACTGCTTGGTTCCAAAATCTTTCTGAGCCCCACGGATGAGACGGACGGATGTTTCGCTGGAGTCCCACTGAAATCCCTGCAGGGCGAACGTGGTCATCTGGGAAAGGGCAGATCTGGAGCCTCTCCGCCCCCATCAGTCCAATCCCTCCTGGAGCGGAAGGGCAGCAGCGAGAGGGACCCGCTGGACAGGCTCATCACCGGGCTGTGCAGCATCCCTGTAATATGCTCTTTCCTGCACTCTGACATACACTATTTGGATCATAGCCCTTAGTGCCAGCAAGAGAAGAAGGCTGCTCACTGTCTCGTTCCTATTCTCTCCTGAATAAAGCCTCGCAGGAAAGGGAAGGGATCATTTCTTGTCTTAAAGGGCAGCTGATTCCCCTCTAAATGACCACATTCTTGTCCCGCTCACAGAGCCCTGCCGGTGCCAGACTTGGTTACAAAGGCGTATTCACGGCTTTTTCCTTCCTACACATTTCAGGAGTTGAAAGCCAGTTGGGTACAAACTCTCCAAAATGACTTATTCAGCAGCTGCTTGCCAGCTTCCTGTTCACGGAGGAGAAGGGCTGGGGCACAAGCTCATGCACCGCACACACTGCCGAGGGGCAACGCTGCTCTTCGCGTGCTCTCCCGAGCCCGGGAGAGCATCGGCTGTAACCGATACGGCCCCATTTGGGCAAAGTCCCCACCAGCAGGCTGGCCTTTTCACCTCTGCTTTTGATTTCATAACCAATTTTGTTCTTACCCAAGGTTCCTGCTCCCTGGGACATATTCCAGCTGTAATGAGGATCTTTTCCCCAGTAAATAATTCCTGCTCTCTCTGAGGGAATAGAGCAAATACTCAGTTTCAAGCTACTGAGCATTCAGGGCAGCCAGCTCTTACCCTTGCCAACAGCTATGGAAGCTATTATCCTCCATGGGCTCAAGATACTGAATGTCTTGTCCAAAACTCTACAGGAGGATACCGGGGGAACAGGGACAAAGCTATCCTTCTGCTCTTAGTTCATTTATAGCAACAGGGAAACGAGGCAAAGCAGACAAGCTCTGTACAACATCCCTGCTCACCACAATACTGCCTTCATACTGGCTCCACCAGCTTCTTCCAGGCGCACTCTCAGCTCCATCACACTCTGGGGTAGCCGAAGGAAACACCAGGGTGTAGGATTGCCCAGGTGCTTTCCAGCAGAGGAGTTGAGCTCCCAGGAGCCATTTAGGATGACAGACTGTCCCTGCTGGGTGTCTGGCATCATAGTTTTACCAAGCAGAAGAAACCTTTGGGCCTGTGCAGGGGGAGAGAACAGCTCAGGGGAAAAAACACTGTCTGCTGTGAGCTGGTCAGTGATGGTCCCTGGTTGCAGAGGGAGGTGGTCAGGATGTTTTCTCAAGGGCTTCCTTTGGTTATGTGGTTTCTTCACCATCTGTGGCTTCAGCATGACTGCCAGGAGCAGTATTGTTTCTCCTCTCTTCCTATTACATGGTCTTTTCCCAGAGAACACCTGCCTGGAATCTGCAATCCCTGCAGCCAAGCTTTCTTCTCAGGTTCAGAGGCAGGGAGAAACCAACAGCGGCCTCATACCCACTGACATCTCTGGTAAAACGACTCACCGCATACAAGAGAAAGCTTTCCCAGGAGCATGCCACAGTAGAAGGACCCTCATGCTGCCAGATAAAGGTGTATTTCTTCTACAGGGTCACTGTTACTTCAAGTCATGTGTCTTATAACTCAGCAAGCTGACTCTTTGTGGCCTTTCTGACCAGGTGTGTGGTAGGAGATGCCAGGATTTTTTTTCCTGTGGCCCCACGCTCTTTCACAGTTGCACGTTCCACACTGGCAGGCTCAGATGGTCCTCAGATGTAATTATTTAATTAGCAACACACCCATATGCTGTCCACTAAAGCTGGTCTAATGATTGCACAGATGATCATTGGTTGCCGTTCAGTGGTAATTGAGCTCATGTGCGGTTTCCTGGCAGCAAGTGGACCCTTTCTGTTCATTAAGGGCTTGTTCTTTCAGCTGTGGTTGTTTGTATGTGCACAGAAGTGTTCACACCTGACCTTGGCCATGGGCCCACTGCTTCGTTCCCCCCAGGAAATGCAGTGTGGAGACCTCTCAGTGTCAAGCATTTGCTAGAGATTTTGGAGGTGGAGGATCAAGTTTGACACCTTTCAGCATTTAGGATAAAGATCTGGGAGATTTCCCCTCGGACTTAGGTTTCACAGTGACCACAGTACCATAAAAATGAGCATGGACCTGTTGTATCGACAGACATGTGATATGGGCTGGTTTATGGGCAGGGCAGACTGACAGGAGGGAGATTCCCCTGAACACCAGGCCAGAAGCCTGGCAGTAACGTGGGCAAAAGTACCTGGGCACCACAAATGGTAGTGTGAAAGTCTCCTTCACCAACTAGCTGTTGCAAGGAGAAGGGGGCTGCACCCTTCATGATGAAGGCTGAGGGACCCCAGTTTGTCAGAAGTTGTGAGCTATATTCCTGTGTGTACTCACTTGTGCATGTGTTAATGGTGACGTGGAGGAATACAGAGCTTCTTGAATACCGTAGGGAGATCCCAGGGCATCAGGTCATCAGTCAAGCGAAAGTATGTAATTAATAGGTGCATATATGCAGTCACTTAGGGTGAGAGGGTCAGCAGAGCCATGAACAGAAAACTCAGTCCTAGATTTAAAAGTTGGAGAGATCATAAGGACTTCACAACTTAAGTCAAAGGGATCAGTCAAACGTTCTTTTCTGGATTTAAAATCTATGACTGTATTACAGAGCCTCTAGGCCAGCGCTTGGTTGTGCAGAACTGGCGAGGAGTTATGTTTAAAGAGGAGGATGTGGGGAAACTGCTCCGTAAAACATGAAGAAGGAGGACCCTTGCAGGGGATTTTTGCACAGTTAGGGAGAACAGTACTCATCATCGCCCTGAGGCTCACACCTTGCTCACACCCCACTCACACATTTCCTTCCAGAGCTCCCATCCTGGGAACTTACCCCACGGGCAGCCCTGTGCCCCAGGGAGCTGTTCACACAGGCTTCATGCAGCAGGGATGGTGACGGAGGAGCCCAGGGCCACCCCAACTGTGCAGATCCGTCACACTCTGCCAGCTAGCACTCCTGAGACAAGGGTCAGAAATGTCCCTGGCAGGAGTAGCCGTTGCTGCGGAGGGTGGATTAAGGCAGGAATGTGGAAGGATTTGAGAGCTCAGATGCCAGGGTGAAGGAGACGGGCGCTGTAGGCAGGGCTCAGAGGAATGTTGATCCTCATCTCTCGGGGCCAGCTGAGCACGCAAGCAGCTCTGGCGAGACTTGTGCTCCTCCATGCCAGCCCACATAGTCTGCCTCCATGGCCCATCTTCCTTTCTTCTGCCTGAGTGTCACCATTTACACCAGCTTCTTGGGAGCAAGCGTCTTTCCAGGCCCATCTCTGAGAGAGAGCAGAGAAGAGAAAAGGTGGATTTCCCATGGCTGAACTACTTGTGCTCTCTCTTCTGCTCAGCTCCCTCTTGCCAACCAGGAAACCCTCTGAACCACCTAGGCCCGGGCATCCCTTGGACCAGGCTTCCTGCACTGCGACGTGGGAGCCATCCTAACCTTGTTAGGCTGGCAAATGTGTCTCTCTCCTTTCTGGAAATGGGTCTTTGGTACAGGAGTCCCCACCATAATCCTGTGGTTGCTGTGGAGAACACAGCACAAGTGTTCCTTTGCTGTCAGTGTCTCCAAGTTTGGATCTAGCTGTAACTGGAAGTGTTGATTTATCTAGCAAAAACCTATGTGATTTGACATCTTGCTTAGTTGATCTGTAGATCAACTAGATCTAGAGTAGCCCTCTGAATCCCAGGTCTGCAGACATCTTATGGGCTTATTGGATCCATGTCTGTCCTGGCCGGGTGGCATCCAAATGGTAGCATTGCTGGGACATACAGGAGGGATCCTAGGCTAGTGGGACAGAGCTCCTTGGCTGGACACATCTCCAGCCTGAGCTAGCTCTTCAGGATGTGTGCTGAGCTGAGATTTACCTCCAGCACCTTATGCATGTATTACGTACAACCCATAGACTCATAGACAGTCTCCCTGATAGCCATAGGGCTGTGCTACATGCAGGGACTGCTGGTGCTTGTCTGATGCTGGGCCTAAATGAACATTTCCAAGGAAAAATGCCCTTCTTTCCAAAGGGAATAATGTAAATTCTCAGCGATCGCCAGCAGGATCACAGCCAATTGTTTAACCCCTCGAAGAAGAAGCATTCTTAGGGCAAGGTGGTCTTTCTAAACCTTTGTTGCAGGCCCCCTGCTGTAGCCTCTCACAGCACTGGGGGTCTGCTCAAGGCGGGACTCTGGGTCCAGGAGACCCACCATGCTGGGGCACCAGGGAAGGCGGAGGGAATGCAGCATCTGGTGCTGCCGACTCAAACCCAGCGATCACAAAGTCTACTGTATTTTTAGTCCACATAATCATGCCAAAGGAGCCATCTGGCCAGTACGGTAGGTATGTTGTGTTGAAAATGAAACCAGTTTTCCATGGTATGTGCTATACAGCCACTGATTCAGCTAAGAGGATGTTCCGCCCTGGGGCTTGGCAATTACCAATTTAGCAGCTAGAGTTATATGTCCATAAATATCTTTGTGGTAACTTTCTTCATTGCAGCTGGGAAGAGCCCAAACAGGAAATCTCAGGTAGAACTGGGAAACAAAACCTCATAATTTGAGTCATCAGTCATAAGGTAAAGTTAGGAGAGGAGTTAGCCTGAGTACAAAGGAGCTCGTCTCTGGCAGGGCTTCTAAAAATAGAAGTAGCAATTTTGTCTAGTTTCCTGGAAATCTTGTATTTGAGTTTGTTCCTAATTATCCTACTGTAAAAGGAATAAAATCTGACCTACTTTTGAGCAAAAGAGCCATTGGGATCAGATTACCAAAATAGGCCTGGTCATAGATGCATCCTTGGTGCCCACTGAAGCTGGTTGTTAGATGCACATGAGATAATGCTGCTGTGGAAGAGTTTCAAACAAAGAGTTTCTATAATCGGAGCTTCAAAAAATTATCTGCCTTGTTGTTGAGGGCTACAGCGTCCTTCTTAATATTGAAAGGCAGTTGTGTTTTCTGTATAGAGCTTGAGTTTTGTCACAAATTTTAAAAGAGCATGACCCCGATAACCAAACTGATGAGGAGCCACTGCTCAAAGTGAAGTCAGACTCTGAAATCAGCCCTCACAAACAGTTGTTTTTCTGGCCTTTTGAAAATAACTCTTTTTAGATATGTGATTGAGAATTTGCCAGGACGCTCCAGATATTTCCCCAGAGGTCCAGATGTTACCAGAAGACAAGGAAAATAGGATATGTCATTCTTAAATAAGATTACTGACACTCTGCCTTGCTGTAAAATGTTCTTATTGTATTAGCGTAGGTTGGATGCATACCCTCTGGGTTTACAGTCCTTTGAAAAGGGGCAGTGTTGTGCTAAGCTGGAGGGACTTGTGCAGGGTTGCACGTGTCCATGGGGTTGAACACAGCCCAGCATGTCACGTCCCAAGTGGTCCAGTCCTTCTGGAGGAGATGAGAACCAACTTCCAAGCCAGCATGTCAGTTTTCTTTCACTATAACAGCTAAAGCAGTGTTATAATGAAAATCCAACCATCCACCTAGCAAACAGCCAGCCTTGGGAGAGTCCCTCAGAGCCCCTGCCTCTGTCTCTCAGCACAATAATATTGAGAGCTGCTCTGTAAATAGAAATGCTTGAAATCTGCCGTCCACTTCTGGTGAGGCATTCCAGAGAACGGATTTGAAAAAGTTGCAGTCCAGTTTCACAATGAGGACCAGATTTTCAAAAATTCCTGCTGAAAGGAAATTCCAAAGCATTTAGAAATGAATTTGGGGAAATGGAAACGTTTCCATCTGGGGGTGACGGGAATACTTGTCGCACACAGTACTCTGTCCCCAGGATGGAGGTTTATGGTAACCCTGGAGGACAGCTGAGGACACCTCGCAGTGCCCTGCTGAGCGCACAGAGTAGATGTCACATTCCTATCAACCCAGGGAAACTTTCAGATGAGTTGGTAGCATCTGCCTGACATTTTTGTTATTATGTCTCATGTCACAGTCTTGAACAAAAAAAAATGCAACAAGACCAAACCCTGGAGAGCACTTTGCTTGCTCACTCCATCTGGGGGAAGCCACAGTAAGACCAACTTGGCAGGCTGAGGAAAAGCTAAGCTGCTCTCAGACCCCATTCATCTTCTCCAGCAAATGTTCCTGGAGCCCCTCAGGACACATACTCCGGGATTTTAGTAGGACTGCCTGAGCCAGGCATGGAGCAGAGGGCTGCGTGGCCATGCCAGCAGCAGGCCCCTCACAGCCGTAACGGATCTCAGCGTACCGGGAGGAGAACAGCCCTGGCCGCTGCTTGGGGGAGCACGGGAGGGTCTGGCTGGCTCTCCAGCTGCCAGAGCTGGAGTCTGCTACCTCCACGGGAACAAGCGGAGCTGCAGGGCAGCCTAAAGGCCAGCAGTGGGCCTCACCCCTCGTGCCCCGCTGCAAACCCCAGGAATGTTTCCTAAGATAATAATAGCCCTGCGGACTCTCATTGCCCGTCTGATCGCTATGCACTGCTGTTTGAAAAATACTATTTCTGGCACCATCGCTAAACCTAAAACCTAAACTGTGATGTTGCAGGCGGAGTCTGCCCTGCAGACCATAATTCCCAGAAATTCCAGCAATTGATGAGACAGGCGATTTTTCTCACACACCCCTACAGGCACTAAGAAAAGGCAAAGCTAAATGTAAATGCAGCAGCTATTGGTAGGGCTTGCCTAGGCCTGGATGCCTGGAGAAGCTACTGTCTCTTGGGACATGAACTAGTCACAGGATGGGGTGTATTTTCTCCTCTCCCCTCTGATTTCAGCTTCTCCCCAGTGGTGACACTGGAGGTCTAGTTTGATCCGTATCAGTGGAGAAGGATCCCCCACTGAGTGGATAAGCCTGTCTCTGCCATGTTTAGAGGAGAACAGCTCATTGTGAAATTGAGGAATCTGAGTTTCTTCAGGGATTATTCTAATTAGATACTGGCTATTTTTAATCCCATATTGTATGTTGGAAATACAACTTTAAAACCCTACTGGAGCAGCCAAGTTAAATAGTGTAACAGCCTTGAAAATAGGGTTAGCTAGTTTAATTGCTAACAATAACATTTCTGACAACAAAGCTAACCCAGAGGAATTGTCGTGCTTCTTGGCACCAGCCGAACACCAGGAGAGTCAAGAATGAATCTGCAACAGTTGATAGAAGCATGTGGTTATCTGAGCATATTAGCAGAAGTGTTATCATTAGCCACTGCAAATGATGGGTGGCTTAAGTCGCTCAGATGCACGCTGCCAATTCCTAGAAACAAATTGCATTTACAATGGCTTCTGTAGTCACAAATATCACTGCATTAGGTCTCATAAATTATCCAGCAAACCCGCAATTATGGCTAATGGGAAGGAGGCCTGTGGCTTCGTGCCCAGAGCAGCGTGGGAAACCTGGGCTCCCTTCCGAATTGCTCTGGGACCTGGAAGGAGTGGCACCGAGCCCTCCCTGACCACGATCCTGCAGTGCTACAGCGCCGGGTGACACAGGAAAGCCCAGGAGAGCTGCACTCCTGCAGGGCACGTAGCACCAGTGGGCTTGCATTTATTCTGCCAGGGCCATGCAGCAGGACACTATACCAGGACCCTTGCAGCCTGAGCTACACGCTCACATTCAGAAGCTGAGATTTTTGTAAGAGCTCTGGGGAAAAAACTACCCTCTTGTTCCCAAAATAGCACACCTCTCTCCTACGGCAGCCTAATCTGACAGACCTTCAATTATGTGAGCGTGCTTTTGGAAGGAACGGGGTTAAACTTTAGCTCCAAATGTCTGGGGAGTTTGGAGCTTGTTTTATAGCTGAAGCATTCCTGCGAGGTTTGTAACCCTTACGTTATCCCCAGAGGCCCTTACACGTCTCTCCACCCTGTCCCTTTTTGCTTGGAAAGAGTATTACACATCCAGGGGCCTGATGCTCCCCAGAGCGTACGGGGACGCTCTTTCACGGCAGTCAGTTGAGCTGTGAAATCACACCAGCTAAAGACCTGTGTCCAGTTTGTGCTGTCAGACAAATTCCGCCGGACAAAGCCGTGGGCACACGTGCATTTTGCTCCTCCAGAGCACCCCAGGACTGCTTGCAGGGGTTTCCTGGCCCCAGGAAGCATTTGCTCCAAGGTTTCCTGATGTGTCTGGGGAGAGGGGCTCCTTCCCAATGGCAGGAGGAGGCAGGAGGTGGCCAGGCAGAGCCGGCTCTGGGGGGCTTCTCTGCCACTCACATCCTCCCACACCAGGGCGATCGGTTCAGGTCCTGGCTTTCTGTGGGGCTGGAATCGCTGTGGTCTGCTCAGTACTGTCATCCTCAGACATCCTGGCTTTATCAGCCCTTCCCCACGTGTGCCTTGCTCAGCAGTCCTTCAGCTGCCTTCCCACAGGGCAAGGACTAGACCTAGCTCAAGCCACCGCCTGGAGACTCACTCTGCTCCCAAATCCAATCGCAGGAGCATCTTTATTGCAATGTATTTTTTAAGACTGTCCAGCTACTACTGAGGGGCCAAAACAACAGCACACTCACATTGCTGGCTTCCTGCACCTGAGTCTCCTTCAGGCTCACTCACAGGGGACTGCGGAAAGCCCATGGCGATGCACAGCTGGAAAAGCCTGCAGCAGAGCTTCCAGGAACCCGTGAGTATCACCTGGGCGAAGACTGCACATCTGCTTCACCTCAAGCACAGCTCTCTGCAAGAAAATCTTTTGATTTTTTTTCTAGACAAGTGACTCTCACTGGTGCAGGGGAAAGTCCCTACTTACTGATCTTTCAAGGAGAATGACAGGTTTTGGTCTCAGAGCCATATGAGAAGTGATAGCACAGGCATTTGGTCCGTGGTGCATGTTTTCCATGTTCCTCTTAGAAAATATCTGCCAACAGGCACACCTGGAAAGTCCCTTTCCCCAGCCTTGGCCTGCTGTGTGCGTGGCTCTTAGAAGGTCTCTGATATGAAGGGACTTTCCCATGTACATCACAGTGAGGACCAAGCAGTTTTGACAGCCCTGGAACAGGGCTTGGGACTTTTGATTGCTTTTTTTTTTGGCCTTCTTTGCTTTGGCCTGCAAATGCACTGCAGTATTCCTCCTGAGCATCAGAAACACAACCATGGGACATTGCCAGCAAGCCAAGGAGAGCTGGGAAAAAAGCCAGTTTCTTTAATCCCCCTGTTTTTTTGGCTGCCATAGCCCACTATACCACTGCAGGTGGCTAATTTCTCTCTCATTGTGGAACATCTCCACACCTGAGGAGCATGTGTGGGCTGTGATCCCACGTTGCAAGTCCCACTGCCCTGTGCTGCCCTTTCCCCATAGCTCTGAAACTGCCTTGACCCTCCAGCAACCCCACAGAGATGATCCACCCCAGCACACCAAGCAGGACCCCGGCACAGCACCGATGTGGGAGCTCTACCTCTGCCTGGGCTCAGCTCTCATTCATCCAAGCCACCCATGAGTCTCCCGAGTCCTGTGTATATACGTTGTCCCAAAGTAGGGTGGGGGTGGCTGCGTGCATGGCCTTCTCCTGGGAAAGGGCAGACATACACTGCACTGCAGGCTGACAGGGCATGACTGAGGAGCTACTCACAGAAGCATTTCCTTTCTCATGATCACTTAGTTTATCTTTGATTACAAGCCTTTTTTTTTAACTTGCTTTAATCAGGCAGCCTGGGAAATGGCAGTTTCTGTCCAGCTAACTGCTCTCTTGAAAGCATCTGCCCCACAGAAGTTGCTCCAGACAGAAAGCACTCATTCCAAAAATATCTTCTACAAAGTTTAATTTCTAACCTTCACAGCTGAAAAAAGCTAAGATAACTCCAATAGGAACTCGCGTGTAAGAAATTTAGTGATGCCTGCGTAAGATGTATGAATAGCATGTGTTAAGTAACACCTTAGCTAGTTCACTGTGGATCACTGTAGCAAGCACATCAAGCTTCCAGTCAACATTTCTGTGCTCTACAAGCCTAAATCCAGACAGAGCATATGGAAAATTAGATTTGCAAAAGGGACATAGGTGTTACAGTATCTTCTTGTAGTCAGCTTGCTCCCCTGCTAGATACTCCTTAAGCCTCAAGCGATAAATAACCCAGCCAAGGTCCCAGTTCTGTACATGGGATTAGATGGGTGCTTAAATAATGGCATTGATGGGATGCCACACACTGGAGAGGAGTGTGGCCTCTTGGTAGAGTAGGCTTTGAGGAATGGAGATTTGGGTCTCCCTTTCCAAAATGGGGGTGCCCAGCTCTGGCTGACTCAGCATTCATAACTGTGATCATCTCCTGGATTTAGAGCCTAGGCATAGGAAAGCCTTTCCTTATAGAGTACAGGGTTCAAGAGAAGTCACCACCATGCCGTGTATTCTGCACAGCGCCACTGGCACAGAGGCTGAGATACCAGCACTTAATGCAAGTAGTACAAAGTTTTCTTCTGCCTAATTCTCCACCAGCCATTTGCAACCCATCCATTCGCCCTGGCTCAGGTGAGTTCTGCCATGTGGCCCAGCAGCAAATGTAGCTGCTCGCAGAGCCACAGCCAAGGGACAGTGGCACTCTGCTCTTATGGCAGCATCAGCACTTACCTCCAAGCAGAGGCACAGGCTGAACCCTCTGAGCCCCCAAAGTAAAATGGGACTGCTGATTTCAAAGATATTTTTGTCTTGGCAGAAATGGCTACAAGGGATGAAAAGACAGGAGACGAGTGGGGATGCTTAGCAGCAACGATGGGCTGCTTGATCCTTAAATCCTAGAACAACAAAATTTCAGGCGGCTTTTGGTGGGACAAGACTTCTGGAGGTCTCCATTTCAACTTGCTGCTCTGAGCAGGGCTGACTGCAAAGCTAGAGCAGGTCGCTCAGGGCCTTGCCCCATCGAGTTCTGGAAATCTCCAAGGATGGAGGTCCCACCACCTCTCCAGACCCTGTTCCTGGGCTGCACCACTCTCCTGAGGAAGAGTCCTTTCTTTATGTCCAACCAGAGTTTCGCTTGTCACTGCCTGTGGCCTCCTGCCCTTCCCTCTGCCCTTCTGAGATGAGCCCAGCTCCAGGGTCCTTGTAACCCCGTGGACAGGACAAGGCATGATTCGATCCCCCTCTGCCTCCTCTTCTGCAGGGTGACCCAACCTGCGCCCTCAGCCTCTCCTCCCCAGTCCCATGCTCCAGCTCTGGTCATCGCAGCAGCCCTTCGCTGGGCTCTCCAGTTTATGCATCTCTCTCTTGTACTGGTGGGCAAAAAGATCAGAGCAACAGGTGTACTGCACAGAAACGTGGGCAGAGAAGTGAACCAAACCAAAACGCTGGCTGCATTACGGCAGTTTTCAAAGTTGTTTTCTTTCTGTTGAGATGAGGAGGAATTCTCCAACTGCTCAGACCGAAAAGAAAACAAACAGAAAAAAAACCAAACCCCAACTCTGGTCATTTGATTTGCCCAAGGAGGAATGTAGGATTCTGACTTACTTAAAAATATCTTTGGTTACCCTGTAGCCTTACAAATTTGTTACGTCTAGAACTTGCGAACCCACAATACCACTGAGGACACAACTGCAAGTTTTAATTGAAGTTGTAACTACTGCAGCCCACAAAATGTAGCAAGACACAGTTCGTGACTCACATTCAGGTATATGCTGGCAGAGGGAAAACAGAAATAACCAAGAAAAAGTCATGAGCTAAGCGAACGTGATAAATTTTCAGGAAGTAGGAACAAGTTAGGTTTGATTTGTTTTGTTTTGTTTTGTTTTGTTTTTCCACAGACCTCTTAAGACTGTGGATGAAAATTTGTCTGTACCATTGATAGATTCTGTTTGACTGTCAGATCCATTGGGATCAGAAAATCTTTGCCTCTTTCTGTCTTTTATTGCCAACGTGAATTCAGCTCTCCCAAACAATGTGATGGCTCCATTCAGTGTCACGCTTAACTGGAATTGCTGTAGAAGGTGTCATGTCCAGCCCTCTGCTCCCACCTGGCCACAGGTTACTGTCTTTAAAGCAGATGTGGCTATATGGCACCGATTACAGTCCACTGCAGGAATATAAACTGCTCCTAATTTCAGTTCACGCATGGCCTTTTCTGCCACACACAATAGCAGAAGATTGATCAGACAGGGCAAAACCAGCTTCAGCAGTGCCAGTGAAATCTGCTGCTTTCATGAGTGTCAAGACATTCAGTTAGGGTGGATATGCACTAGAGAATTGCTGATTTCAGTGTAATCACCCCAGAACTATACAATCTTCTCCCCAGGAGTGACAGGAGGGCTTGCCTTGGCAATAACGTCACTTTACAGGGAAGGTGTGACCTTGATTATTTAATCTCGGACATCTGGCACGGTCATTGAAAGCTGGTTACAAAGAGGCTAGGAGACCCTAGAAGAGCAGGAGCCCAGTCAACCTTTTGGCCCAATTTCTGGGGCCATTGCTCAGCAGAGATGATTCCTTAAGCAACTAACTTAACAGAGGAAGTAGCTGGTACTGGAAAAACAGCAAAAGTAGCAAACTCTTCAAAACTTGTACAAAAACCCTTACACGGAGGTCCAGCTTATGCCACCAAAAAATGTTGCTTGCTTGTATAGGGGAATTACCACCTCAAACTGTAAGATCCCTTAGGAAATTTTCTATAATTAGTTAAATCTACATTTGGTTTTTCCCAACAGAATTATGTTGGTCAGGGTATGAGCCTTTTTTTTTTAGCATAGTATTCCTAAAGTGAAGGCCACAGCAGTACAGACGTGTCTTGACTGAAGCAGAGGGGAAGGATAGAGACCTTGAAGATGAGTGAACACTGCAGAAAGCATTAGTGATTTACATTCAAAAGCGAACTTTACCTAAGCTGTAGTTTTTTCCCCAGACTGCTCTTTTCCTGGGAATATCTGAGTTCCCAACTCTTCAAAAAAGGAGTTTGTTTTCAGTGGCAGTACTTGGAACTGGAACACAAAGTCTGATGCCAACTGAAAAAATTGATATGCAGAGGGTGCATGCCGCTGCTTTCCAGTTCCTTGAATTCTCACCCCGGAGCTTAGGCTGCCTGCGTTCCTATGGGAAACCCTGCGGCAGCAAATAATCACATCAAACCTAACAGATTTGTTTGAAGACACATTTTAGGGTTCAAGAGCCTCTTTTTTCAAAGGGCCTTCAAATACAGACAAGTGGTGTTAAGTTGTTCTTTGAGCAGTGGAACAAAGCACAATTTCCTAAGCTCTTGTGTTCGATTTCCCTTCCTTTCCACAATAACCTCCACCTCCACCAGCCCTCTTGAGGACCTCGCGATACTGCCAGCCCCACACTATCTCCCACTCCTACACACACTACTTGCTTCCCATATCCCAAAAGCAGTACACGCTGGCTGGCTGGTGCCTATGTGCCGACTGTCTAGCACACCTCGAACAGGGTAGCGCGTTGCTGAGCTCTTTCTGGTTCCTTTTCCTAAGGCGAGACACGCTTCTCAATCTTTTTACTTTGCCTAGAAACCAGGTTTCATAAAGCCTACAGAAACTCAGCCTGCAGATTCAAAAGTTGGCAGGGCAGGAGATGGCTAGATAGTCAATACAAGTGTATATGCTTTCTTTCCCTGGGAAAGAAGGTTAAAAAGGGAAACGTACCAGCAATTTTAGCTATAAGAGCTAAACCTGAAACACAAACCCTTGTTCTGGCTTGTGAGCACTAAGATGAGCTCTCTCATGTTGTGTTTATAATCCCTATTTTAATTTATTAGGACATATAATCGGAGTTACAAATCTCTAGGAATATAATTAACTTACTCTGAAGTCAGAGTTAATTGTTTTGTTGCTAGCACTGCTGTGCAGGCAGCAAGTAGAGCCTTTCTCACATCAGGACTTTATATGCCAAGAGTTCTGGTGAATGATTATCCCTTGCAAAAAGCCTCTGACATACTCCCTTCAGTCACCTGTTTACATCCCAAATGTTCTCAAGTTCTGCTATTTCAAGCTTAACTCTTGTGACCTTAGTCAATGATACTCAGTCCAAGCCTCCTTACCATATCCTGCAAGACAAACAACCTCAGGTCAGTTTTAGTAACCAGTGCTATGTCATGCGTGTGGTCAATGACTCTAAATATGCCCACGCCCATATGTTTCCTAAATTTGGATGTCTGTAATAGCAAACAACAGGGTCTGGGTGGATAGTTCTGCTTCATAAAAGCAGATTTGGGACATTTTTGCTCTTTGAACATTTTCTTTCACCTTCTGAACATTGCCTGGGTGAGTTGAGATTTGTTAGCAGAGACCAGCTAAGCAGCATAAGTAAAGCCATTGTGATTTCTGCAGAATCTCTAAGTCTCTAAGAGCAGGAGGAGCCAGATAAAAGATCCATGAGCAGGAAAGATAACTACCTCCAACTGCAGCCAATTGCAGAAGCTTACAGACAGTATAAAAACAGGCCAAGTATACAGTCATTCGTCTCCTAAATACTCCACCAGACCAGTGGTTTGTGGCTCAGAGGCTTCCTAACCTAGAGATGGTGTGTCTGTGTTTAACAGTCCTGGATGGGCTTTTCTTCCTTGAATTTGTCTAATCGGTTCTTAAGCCCCTGTAACTTTTTAGTACCCTCAATATCCTACAGAAACAAGCTCCTCAGTTTATGTCTGCATTGTCTCCTCCTTTTTGATGCTGCCACTTTCTAGGCCACCCTCTTTCTTCTTCTATGCTAGTTCACCTTCTCCGTGTCAAGTGTTGTGTTGAGCCCCTAGGACAGTAGGTGACTGTGTCTCGTTCAAGACTTAAGCTGCTGACTTCATTTGAAAGATGCTCTGTTGGTTTCCCAGGAAAGCTGGTAAATAGGTGACCAGTCTTCATCCCAGCATGCTCATATAATACTAGCAACCCCTTCGCAAAGTTTCATTTGGTGGTTACTAGTATACACTGAAGTGATGTCCTGCAGTCCTTCTACGTTGGAAGGGATACAGGATTACCCTGTAAAAAGAAAGGATCATCATCAGCTCAGCTGCATCCTAATCTGAATGTTTTTCAGCTGTTATGAGACAGTGGGGGAGCTTATCTGAACTATTCCGAGTAGCTGGAGCGCTGATATTGCACAAGCTGCAGAAAAATTGTTACGCCTCAGCCTGTTACCCTAAACCTTCGTTATGAGCCACAATCCCCATCCTCACATCCGCTGGCTCAGATCCGCCGATGTGAATCAGCTATGTCTGCTTCTCCTCTTACTGCTCTAGTTACACACGTCCACGACGATATGTTGCTCCCTCTAGGTAGTATGGGTGCTGTACCAATGGCACGTAAAAGAGATGTTAACCCAAAGCCCTCTGGGGAGCTGGTCTAGGAGCAGACCTATAAGGTACAGTACTGGTGCAGTGAAGGGGAAACTGCTATGCAGGACAGAGGCAGGAGTAAGTAGCTGGAGGCAAAGAGTCTTCTTAAATTGGCTTTTTCACTGCAACCAGTATATTCTGAGTGTCCTCAGCAAAGGGGCAGTGGTGGAGGAGGCTAGTAGCTCTTAGGCTTGCAGTTCTCTGACTATACATACACATACACTTACATATATATGTATATATTTGTATATGCACAACCCCCCACACGCTCTCACACACAGTTTTTTCTCTTTTGGATCGATTTATGCTTGCAGTACAACTCCTGATTGAGTAAATACTGAATAAACCCTTTTTAACGCCTTCAGAAAAGAAACCACTGTGCTTGAGGAAGTTTGGCTGATGGCTTGAGGCACCTCCATCTCATGCCTCCCCACCTCCTGCCGCTTCAGCTGAACCTTTGCTCTCTGCCTCCAGCTTCCCACGGTTCCTGCCCTGTACAGTGGGGAGAGGCCCCAGGCACAGCGGTTCTTATGGCACCACCAAAAACTCGGTTTCACTGGGGACCCCAGGTGAGCTGTGGTCCTGCAGCCACGCTGAGCAGAACCCATCAGTCCAGCAGACTGCCCTGCTCACCTGGTTTTCATACTGGTTTCTCTGCACTGAGCGATCCCATAAAGGAAAGTGTTCCTGTCTTCTAAGAGAACCGAGACTCAGATGAACAAAAGAGTCCTGCATATAAAACAGAAAAGGGGCTCAATAGAGTCCATTAACACATCACTAAATGGGACTTGCCTGCCCTCTCCAGTCCAGAGTCAAGGTTCCCAGGAGGTCTGTTAACATACCCTGTTTTCCCATTACATGCAGTGCACTTGCTAGGATTCTTTGCACCCTGGGTGCAAAGCCAGTGGAACGGCATCCAACATGGACGTCGCCTAATTTAGAATAAAACATACGCGTCCGCTAACATAACGACGAGTTGAATGGGCTTGGTCCACAGAACTAGATATTTGACTCATGGCTCAGCTTAGGTGTCAGGAGAGGCTAGGAGTGGATGTCATAAAAACCCTGAGTTGTCCGGAACGTTTTTGTCCGTGGCTGGATGTCCTTGGTCATTAGTTGGCTCACGAAATTTTGCAGCTGTCCTGCAAATGCAGGTGAGAGGAAGGTGGCTAGGTCAAGTGCCCAGTAAATGGCTACTGGTGGGGAACTGACTCCACATCTCTTTCTGACTGGACACAGGAGGCTTTCAGCAAATATCACTAAAGCTTGACTTGGGATCTCACACGGAGAAAATCTGAAAATCTATTCCTTATGCTTTCCTCTGCTTCCGTGCTGCTCTGCTGTCTTCATTGTAAAAGAAAGGGTGGTAAGTGAGTGGTCACAAGGTCTTCATATCCTGGAAGCTGTAGGGAACCACTCCGCACACACAGTGTTTGCTCCAAGAAAAGCCAAGCGCATTGTATGCATACAGGATGCCGCAGGCCCCAGTTCTCAGAAAGAGAAAAATGTTTTTGTCCAGGAGGGAGGGAAACTTTAACCTTCCCAAACAGATCTACTCTTATAAGAGGCTATTTTAGGTGTCGATGCTGTAACAGTGAAGTTATTGGACAAATGAAGAACATGGCATATGCTGTAGCTTGGAGCAATTCACATTCCTCGGTTGCTAAAAGCTTTGAATACTTCCTTTGGGCGTTAAATAGATGTGTTTCCAAAGAAGCCAGCAGCCTGTCCCACAGACTCCTATAGGAGAAAGTCTGCAGAGCTGAACTAGTCTGACCCCTAGAAATGCTTCCCACATCTCTCATTCCTGCTTAGTTTCTCCTTGAATTTTCCAAATTTGCGGACAGTCTGGTTTGGTGTTTTGTTATCTTTCTTTTCACGTGAATGCTTGGCCTTCCTTTCTTATATTAATACCATACTAAAGCTGGGATATGAACCATGCAAGTCAGGAAGTCCAGGATGATAGGCTCTTTTGGAGACATTCATTCAGTCAACACTGCTTATGACTTTTTTTTTTTATTTTTCCTGATGTCTTTGCGAATAACATAGGCAACTGATTTCAGCCTGGAGCTAAATGCATCTATGTAGCTGGCAGGCGATATGTCTCCAGAGCATCCTAACTATTTTGGGCTTAACCTTTGTCAATTTTAACATCAAATTCACGCAAAGATCTCCACTTAAAATATTAACAACTTTAGGTTGTGCGTATGCTTCTGTTTCCTTTCTTTTTTACGGCAATACAGTAGCAGTGCTAGCATGCTTTACAACAATGATTTACGGGTCTTTCAGTGCATTCCTTGTATCCTTTTGGGTTCAAAAATACATCAGCTCTTTCTTCGTGGTCAGAAAAAATGAGTATTGCGCAACAGACTGTGACACTTCATTTATTCCTGGAAAGAAAAAAGTAATTTGACCCTTATTGTTGTGCTGATGCCATGCCAAAAGACACGAGTTCTTGAGACAAGGACTGTCTCTAACTATTTATTGCTATAGCACACGGTACGACATGGTACGACATTATCCCGCTTTAGGCTCTGACCTGCAGAGACTGGCCAAGATCCCTTCATGCCTTCAGATCTGAAGTGACTCCCCTTCCGAAAGACAGAATTTGGCCTAACACAGGTTATGCCTGTCTCGATGCAGACGTAGAGATGAAACTTAGTGTCCTGCTTTGTACAGGGCAGCAATCCATGGAGCGCTGACGGTTTGCGATCATAAGCAGGTACTTCAGGAAAACCGCAAAAAAGTAAAACAAACGCACATAGAGTTGTATGGAAAGCTTTAAATATAGTCACCTCCCAGTATTTTAGTTTGAATGTTAACTACACTCATAATTTAGGGAGAAGGAAGGTTGCTTGACCGGTTTTGACTCGGTTTGCATAGAACGTCCTCTGCAACGCAGCAAGACAAGCAGTATTTTAGTACATGAACGGCAATAAATAGATTCCGATCAGTTAGACCTTCCCTGCTTCCCCCGTGCAAACGTTTGTCTATGAATCAGGAGCTCTGGGGTGCATCCCGGATCATCTTTGGAAAGTGGTGAGCACAATCGTATTTTTGACCCGTATTTTCACCATATGCGCCGTCTGGATAAAAGGCGAAGCTTTTTTTTTCTCCCTTTCTGCAGGCCAGACGCTTGTTGCTCAGGGAGCCGAGGGAATAATTAACGTAGCTGCCTATAAAGCCGGCTTGTGACCGTTCACGTTCATCGGCCTTGCTTTTGTTTTTCGGGGTGTTACTCATATGAAACGGCAAAGCGCCTGCGAGCGGCTGCTGAAAACCAGGCCACGTCCAAAGACGGGCCGCGAGGAGATGCGTGATCCGCAAAGCAGGGGCGACGGCGGGAGCGCGGAGGAAAGGCGCTAAATCAAGGCGACCGGGGACCGTCGCGGCCGGTAGAAGAGGGGTTTTTCAGGCGACCTGGTAGGAGCCGGGTGTCGGGGCAGGGCGGGTGGCCGGGCAGACCGGGCGCTGGGGAGGGAGTCCACGGGCGCAGCACCAGCTCGGCCACCTCCGCCTGCAAATCAGCGAGGCCTGCGCTAAAGGAAAAAAAAAAAAGGCGCAGAGGAAGCGTTTAAACCGGCAACGGCCGCGGGGGCCGGGGCGGAGCCGCCGCCGCCGACGGGCTCCGGCGCGGCCTAGCGCGGCGGGAGGCGGCGCCGGCCCCGGCCCCGGCCCGCCCCGGCAGCGCCGCGGGACAGCGGCCGGCAGCGCCTGGCGCCGGCGCCGGCAGGTGCGTGTGCGGCCGGGCCGGGCCGGGCCTCGGGGCGGCCGCTGGGGGCCGGCGGGGCGCTGGGGGCGGGCGCCGCCGCCGCCGGGCCTGGGCCGCGGCTCCCTCGCGGCGGCGGGCTCCGAGGCCCCGCCAGGCCCCGGGCGCGGCCGGCCTGGCCCCGCGGCAGCCGGGCCGAGCCGGGCCTAGCCGGGCCGAGCCGGGCCGGGCCGGGCCGGGCCGGGCTGGGGCCGGGCGCCCTTGGGCTTCGCGGGTCGCGGGGCCGGGGCTCGGGGCTGTCTGTAGTTACTAGTAGTAGAAATGTTAGTAGTTACGTCCCGCTTTCAAAAAACAAATACATGAAGTGAAGGGTGCGCCTGCGGGCTGTGCGTAGCACCGCTTCAAGCGTTGTTGGCGTGGAAAGGCTTGGCCGGCCTACGCTAGAAACGCTGCGGGGTGCTTCCTGCCGCCATAAGCAGCAGAGAAATTGTGTTGGCGCGATTATCAGCGCCGCGGACCTCCGTGTAATGGGTCAGGGTGCCGAGACACCTCCGTGTAATGGGTCAGGGTGCCGAGACACCTCCGCCGGGCGCTGTAAAAGCTTTATTTTCTGTGCGTTGTGCTTCCGAGATCGCGTGCGGTAAGTATGCAAAGACCGTGTAGTGAGCGTTGAAGGCCGAATAACGTACTGCCCCCGTTTTCTGCATATAGTTCAGCCTGGGGGAGAGATGCGCGTGACCTGGTGATTAAGCAGCACGTTATACGGCGTTCAGATTTTGGAATACAAAAATGTCCTAACTGTTCCTAGCTTTCACGTCCCTTTTGTTCTGCAGAGAGCTTCCTTTGTCGTTTTTGTACCTAATAAAGCAAGCAGATTATTATGGAATTAATAACGGATGTCGGAAAGATCTTGGGAGAAGAGCGATTTCCTAGCCAAAGGCTCTAAAAGCAACTGCTATACAGATGTATACGCTGTGTCACAAAAAGAGTATGGTTTGGGCCTATAGGGCGAGGAAGGACTCCGCTGACAGAAATGTCCTGAAAAGTTGTTTTGTAAAAGCAGAGTCTCTTCTAAATAAGATCAGCGTCATGTAAGAGACAAGGCCGCTGTGACGCGAAAGGGAACATCTGTTTGCTGCGCTCGTTCAAGTCTCTGCTTGACTCAGATTTTCAGAGGCTCTGCAATGAGCAGTGAATTGCTAGCTTCCTGGAAGCATCCTATTTTTAGGAGAGATTTTTGCATTTTGTCCTGTGTTATATCATCAGAAGTTTTTTAGTCTCGCTTGCCAGTAACAAGCTAGTTTTGTTGCGTACAGCATATTTTCCAAAGTTGTGCGGGAAGTTGTCCTCTCTCCTCAGATCCTTCTTTGTCTGCACTGGGCCTGCAGGCTTTGTTCGAGGCTTTTGAAAACGCTCGCTATCGTGGTGGACATTACATCAGCTATTTATCTTAGCCGGCATTTACAATCCTATCTCTGCTGATCACCATCCATCAAGGGTTTGACCCAGCGTTCTGTTTTCTTACTCTAACTTTTAACAGCGTCTCCTAACGCAATGCAAAGTGCCCATAAACTTTTCCTCCCTGCCAAGAATATACGGTACGGAATTGCTGGGTACGGATATACTGCGCTGAATTGCTAAATGTAGGACAGGTCTCTGGTTGAAAATAGAAAGGGGCTATATCAATCAGGAGAGCAGCTGATAGCGTATTTGTTGAATCAGTCCCAGTTTAATCTCAAGCAGCAGCTAAGCTGTTGCTGAGCCTGGCTCGTGAATGGTTGCAAAGTGCGGCTGCGATTCCCTGTGCCGGGTTTTGCTGGAGAGTTTGAATGCTGAGGCCTTTCTTTCACTCTGAGGAGCTGGCCTGAGCTTGGAGAAAATCATCTGGCCTCTGTCTCCCTCAGGCAAAGACTTCTCTTAGGGGGGAACACACACATGACCTATGGATGTGGAGCAGGTCCTTTCTCTGAGTTTGAGCCTAGGCTGACTTCTTAGGAGGAACCGGGAGAACTCTCTGCCTCCATGCTTATGCAGGAAGCAACTGCAGGGTCCTTTTGTGGTAAATCTTTGTGTCTTTGTTGCTTTACATTTCTTTTCACAGCCTGTAAGTTGCTGTATTCAACAGGAGCTCTTAAGTGTTCATGGACAGGCCATAGTGGAGAAGGGAGGTCAAAAATGAACCTGTTAGGTACTTCTGCAAGGTAGGCTGCAAAAAACAAAACAAAGCAAACAACAACAACAAAACCTAGAAAGTTTCCTAACAGACCTGGGGCAGTTGGTTGTTCAGATACTCGAGCATTTGAGCCATACATTTTCTCTTTTATCAATGATTTAGTGGAGGCTTTGGTGAAACATTTTTGGTCACTGAGTCAAACACCATGCCTGCGCCAGGTTGTTCCTCGTGTAATATTAAGATTTGGGGAAGGAACGCATTTTCTAGCATAAAGGTCATTTTACAAGGTACCTACGAGTGAAGTATTATCAGTTGTATATCCCCTTACGTAGCTCTTTCAGTATCCTTTACAAATGAGGAGCGCTCTCACTGCCACCAAATAGGTGAAAAAACTAAGTCTCATAGCTCTTGAATGATTAACCCAATGCACCTACGTACATTTGCTACAAATAATGGAGACTTAAGGATAAAAGCTAGAACTGCAGATGATGCTGAATCCTAATCTCCATCTCCTGATCACTGTTTGTGGCCTTTCTGAATTCTGCCTGGTATTGTCTTGGTTAGCAACAATCCCAGGAGGCTGAGCTAGCTAACATCTGTGGTCAGTATTATATTTAACTTATGTGCTTTCAGTTAATATGTAAGTTTGACTCTCAGTTTAAAATAGTGCTTGCAATGTTGCAAAAAACCCAAACAAGATGAAAAGGCTTAAAAGAGTCAGTCAAAACTGGGCATAGTTTTGCTGAAGGCTTTTTGGGTTCTTGGTGGCTCTTCGTCACTTTCCCTCATTTTTCTCTTCCCTGTCCTTTGCAGAAGGATAAGTAAAGTTCATTCTGAAACCCTCAGGATGTCTGGCAGGCAGTAGGAAGGTGGACTGGGATTTACAAGGAGGCCTTACAGAAACTGATATCCCCAGCACACAGTAAGGTGAAAAAATCATCATTTATTTTGCCAAGCTCTTGAGACATTAGTAGGATTGCGCATAGTCTATGGAGAGACTGACTTAATAATTTGTAGTTATAGTCTGTCGGCCCATGGCTGCGCTCTTCTTTTGCGAAGATTCTGTTTGCTTATTATGCTGTTGTCCAGAGAGCTGGACGTAGATCTTTGTTCTAGTGTGGGGAGATATAATGTAGATGGATACCTCTCCTGAGGGAGAGTTTTATGTCACAAATGGTGCAATTTTTCTGATAGACTTGACAATGGCTTTTGGGGAGGCACCTTAGACAGACAGCCCCGTCTTGCTCTCCTGTTACCTGCCATCCCTCAGAGGAGCTGTTTCTCTTCATTTTGATTTCTTGTAGAGGACTTCAGAGAGGGTTGGAGGGAAGAGTTTATCCTAACCTAGAACCATGTATATAGCACCTGGCTCACTGGGTCTCTCTGCATCTGATACTGTCTGTATCAGGAATCATTAGAGAGTGACTCCACTCCTCCTGTTGTCTAGCTCAGACATCTGCTTGCTTGCAGGAACTTCTTTACTTTAAATTTCTATCTCCCCTGGTTGCTGTAGAAGGAGGAAAGATCTTCACAGAAGCATTGGCAGCCCTCCATCTCATCCTGCTTTAGGTGTGTGTGATGCTGTTGTGGCTTGGCTTGTAGAAAAGCCTTAGTAGCAGTGTCTTTAGGAATCAGGGGAGAGGCAGGTTTGGCTGTGGCCGTTAAGCTGAGATCTTATCTGAACCTCTAGGTACTATGGGGCCGAGGTGAAAGACAGATCTGGCTTTTGAGTAATTGATAGGCAAAGGAAAATAGATTTTCCTGGAGGAGGTGATTCCATGATGAATCAAGACTGGGAACAAAGAGAAGTTATGTAATAGGTGGCTTTGCTTTTGGAAAAGACAATCACAAGGTCTTTTCTTTTTCCTACAAGAAGGCACTGTGGCGCGTTGGGATAAGAATAGAGGAGTTGAGAACAAATACAGCATGCAATATGCGCAGTATTAACTTTCCTCTGGTTACTAATAGGTTAGACTAGACAGGAAAGGTGGTTGGTAATCCTTCTTGCTGGGGACCTGTTGAAGGATCTGGTTTAAACTGAAGTGTCTGTGTAAGGGGTTGTGGAACAAATAGACAACAGACAGGAAAAAGTTGCGCACCAGATGGAAGCCCCAGGGGACAGCACTGCTAAGGGCGGTCTCTCCCTTTTCACTGAAAACTAATTTCTGTGAACTGGAGAGCAGCAAATGTCTCGCTTCTAAACAGGATTCTAGGGAAAATCTGTGCAATGCAGGCCAGGAAGTTTGACAGCTGTACCAAGTGAATAAGTAGAAAATATAGCAAATAGAATTATTGGACACCTGGATAAATATTATATAATGGGGAAGAGTCATTGCAGTTTCTGTAATGGAAAGTCAGGCCTTATAAAGTTGTTGGAACTCTTTGAAGGTCTAAATAAGCATGCAGATAAGAGGTCTGGCTTATGGGGTGTACTCAGATTACAAGATGCTTTCAAACAAGTACCCTCACCTGAGCAGCCCCTGGCATCATTTGGAAAAAAAAAACAAAAAACAAAAAAACCCAGCTGGTGCATAGATAGGAAAGAGGGTGTGAGTAAATGGGCAGCCCATATGGTGAGTGGAAGCCACTAGTGGAGTGCTGCAGGGACGTGCTCTTTTTATAAACTTTTTATAAGTGACCTGGGAAAGGGACTGAGCGCTGAAATGACGATGTTTTCCGCTGGCTTTACTTTATACAAGGTGGTAAATATGAGGGCTGACTGAAGAACTGCAAGTGTAAATTGATGCTTGCGGGAAGGGGAGCAGTCCTAATTTCACACACAAAATGGGTGAGATTTTGGAGCCATAACAACTAATTCTGTGAGGTCATCTTCAGCGGTCCGGAAGGCAGTTTAAATTTTAGCAGTGATTAGGGAAAGAGTAGAGAACAAAACAGAAAACATGTGAAGGTCACTCTCGGCATATGTGGCATGCCAACGTCTTGAATACCGTGTGCGCTGGTCCTCTTATCTTAAAAGAACAGAATAGAACTGGAAAATGTCAAAGAGGGACAGTGAGGATGCTTGGAGATCTGATAGGAGTTGCGTAACAGAAAAGAGTGAGTGGGTCAAGACTCCTATGTTGCTCTGCCATGTTATCCCTCAGTTATCTTTTTTCCGGGAGTGAGTGGCATGGAGTGGCTGGACAAGGATCGAGTGTTCACTGTTTCTTACAAACACAAGAATTAGGGACCATCAAGAGGCAGGTTCAGAATGGATTAAGGGAGGCAGTTCTTCAGGCAACACGTAATTAAGCAGTGGTTGCCACAGGAGAATACAGAGGCCCAAAGTTTACACAGGTTCAGGAGGAGGCTAGGTAAGATCACAATTACTAATATACAGGACCCAGGCCTGGTTCAGAAGGTCCCTGAGCTGCAGATGGCTGGAAACCTGGAGGATGCTTGGAGAGGCAGGCACCCTGTGTGCTTGTCCTGTTCTTCCCTAGGCTTCTGCTCTTGACCTGTGCTGGAGAACAGGATACAGGGAGAGATGCCCTTTGGTGTGACCCGGTATGACCGTTCATATAGTCCCATATAAAATCTGTGCAACTGGGAACTTGCATGAGGAACTGTTTCCCCAGAAGTGGCAATGTGTTCTTATGTACCCTCCTTCATCATGCTGTCAAAGAGACGTACGTGAGTCAAGAGCGTTTTGCAGCTGCAGGTATGTGGACCTGTCAGCTAAGACTATAAGAAAGTTACTGATGGGATTATTTGGCCTCTTTTTAGTGAAAAAAACTCACTATATACACAAGGAAATACCTAAAAATGCAGTCTCCTTAGAAGGATTAGAGAAGTCTGTGTAGGTTCAGTTGTCCCTTGACAAAGGGCCTAGCTGCCGCTTCGCTGTATCATTTTTACATAGGTTGCCAGCATCTATTTAATTGTGGCTTACAGGCGCCTAAACACTTGCCTGAGAATAGCCCAGCAGCCATCAACATTTTAGGTGCTGTGCAGGCCTGTTCAGCTCTTGAGCCTCCTTTTCTGACTTCCCTGTTTCCTTTTGAGGGTACGTTTACACACACGTGTTTAACAACTTGTAGGTAGTTTGCTTATAACAGGATTAGTAAACTTTAATTGAACCACACTGATTTTTATTTGATATTCTTAAAAGTGGAGGTGGATAGCTTTTTACAGGCTTTAGGTGTATTCAGAGGCGCACAATATAGAAGTAGACATTGTTTACTACACAAGCAAGAAAATTTAGATAGAACTGAGAAGTTTTTCCAGTTGTGAGCTGCAGGATTTGGCTGTAGACTTGCATGTGAGGAGATGGTGTCTCTTACTTCCCAAATAAATAGGGCTTGGGTACATGATATGCACTCTCTTCTACCGTGTGCTATTTCATAGGCAAGAAGGGATTTGTATATAAAAGTAATATCCTTTATAGAAAAAGTAGATAAGCTTTGAGGCATGCATGGTTTTATATCTCTCTTCTTAGTATGAAGCAGCAGGGAAAGAAAAGGGTTTTGTGGGGCTTTTCTGGTTTTCTAAGATGGGATTGTATTCCCTTAAATCTGTGGTTTTGTTTTTAAAGCAATTACGTTTTTGTAGGCTCTGCACATTTCTCATGACTATCAGGCAGTATCTTACTGCTGTTTCTAATGAGAGCTGAAGATGCTGAGGTCTGGAGAGGGTCAGGCCATAGCAATGCAAGTAAAGTGCCCTAGGGCTGCCAGGACAACATTTACATGAAAGAACTTGCAGCTTTTACAAATTATTTAGTTGGAAAGGCGATAGGTGCCAGGCAACTCAGATCCTGTTTCTGATGTCGCATTCCATAAGAGCACAAACTACCAAATGAGTTAATGCCCCATAAAAATTGGCCATATTTTCTGCATGTCTTCATTGTATATCGCTGATGAACTGGAAATTCCAGTTAATGCTGTCAGAGAAGCCTGGAGGTACCGACTTCAGTGTGAAGCGTTGCCTTGGTTGACCTTGTCGAGGTCAGTTTGATATGGGGAAGTGTGCCTCTTCTATCCCTTCCTTCCTGCAAGCCTTTTTCCCATTCACGTGCTCTCTCCTAGACGAGGATTCTCATTTGTGAAGGGCACAAGGCAATTTTGTCTGAGGCAGGCCAGTGAGCTCTAATGAGATTTTTTTAAAACCCACCACAAAACGCAACTGAAAGCTACAGAGCAAGCTAGAGAGTGCTTGGCCTGGAGCTGGCCATGCTACAGCAGGTCTCTAACATCACTGAATTACTGCAATAAGGCATCAGATGTTCAGAAAAAAAATCAGACCACCTCTCTGCAAGTCACGCATGTGAGATGTTCTGCTGCATCTGTTTATATGTAGGTGTCTCGATGGTTCTTCTGAAGCAGAAACTAATGGTTTTGGGAAGTGGCACTGTTGATTCAGAACATAGCACTGCTGAATCTGTTCCGGGGTAGTTCAAGGAAAGTATTGCTGATGGCTTTTACTTTGTGAGAAGCATCAGATTGAGATAGAGATTGTTTTTGATGAAGAAGATTGTTGTGGTCATTTTTAAAAGCTGGTGATCTGGTGAAAAGCGAGTGGGCAACAGTTACTTTAGTTATGAATATACTACCCTTGCAGGTTCAACTGGGTATAGGATTCTTTTTCCTTTTCTTATGTATGATGTTGAACACTTACTTTTCTCCATGATATCTAGATGTGGTTGAATTTCAGAACTGGTGAGGCATCTTCTGAAAACTGATGTCTTTGCATTCTCGTATAAGAGTCCTTTTTGAGGGTGACGCTTTCCAAATTTGGTGCCAGTGGGGAAATTTTTTTAAAGTTTGGTTTCAGCTTTTCATGTATTCAGTATTGTTGGAGCATGGGAAAAGTGCATTTTACTACTGTTTTACATCGTCTTTTGTACAACAAAGGCTAAATAAAGAGCATGTCCAAATGTGGCAGTGCTGCAGTGCTAATCCATTGCCCTCCAGCTCCCACATCATGCTGTTAGCCAGCATAGATTTCAAAATGCTTTATTCAGTGAATAAATAAGGCTGTTCTTGTTTGACAGGTATAAGGGCCGAGGCATAGAAAACAACTTTTGGAAGCTTGCATATTAAATTGGTGAAAAAGCTAGAAGAACCATCTCAGGTTACCTAGTTGCCACAAATATATACTGCAGACTGGAACAGACTGCTCTTCATCTCTTTGGTAGGTGAATGTAAAGCTTACTTTGTGGAGGTCCTTACACAAACATTTCTACAGCACGATAGAATAAACAAGTTTGTTACTGTAGACTGTAAACAGGGCATCTTCCCACTCAAATGTTCTGCGTTATCCGGTTAGATTACTGTTTAAAATGATTAATTATATATCACTTTTGTGAACCTGCTGAGCCAGCAAAAATTTTGAGGTAGGTTTTTCATATTCTGTTGTGGCTGCTTAACAGGTTGCCTGAGTGGTAGGTAAAAAGCCTATGTTAGTCGTTCATTGTCTTCAACTTCTGGATTTCCTAACAGCAAACTTTATTTTTACGGCTAAGTGGAGCAGAGTTGCTTTTCATCTGGAGCCCATGAAAGATGAAAACGCCAACTGCAATTTTGCATTTTCTTGTTAGTAGAGCCCAATATTCGCATGGCCTGAGACGGACAGAGCTGAATATGTCACCTGCCTCTGTAGTTTGCCTAGTTGGTCCACTTAGGTATAGCTTTCAGATCCATTGCTATGAAGAGATGTATACAAATACGAGTTTTTGGAAATGAGTTACTTTTAAATAAGCTTTGTATTTCTAATTATGTTTATACCAATTTTGCAGAACTATGCCAAGAAAAAGAAAGCTTTTGGCTCAATTAAGTACTCTCCAAAGCAAGTCCAGCTTCCCTCCCTTTGATGCCTTGGGGAACCTGAATGTCACCCCGGATAGAGACTCTTCTCCAAAAAGCAGCAAGTATTTTGCAGTAGAGAAGAAAAGTTCTTCCCAGCTAGAATCAGATTTTTTTAACCAACCCTGTATTAGTCTGGCCAAGTCTTTTCTGGGACAGGTAAGACACGAACGCTCAGATTACTTTACTGGAGCATGTGCTAGCTAGTAACTTAGTGTAAACAGATGAAATTCTCGTTCTACAGTTTGATGCTAGAGCTTTGCTGTTTAGGAATACGGTGCTCATTCGTTTTTGTGTTAAAATCAGTGGAATTTAGACTAATGGCCAAATCTATTTTGGATGAAGTCACAGGAGTAATTTTTCAAGTTTAACTTACTGTCACATTTCAGAATTAGTTTTCTGGGAGTTATTACTCTCTTTTTTCTGATTTACTGAAATGCACTTTGCTGTTTGTGGTTTGAAAGTTGTTTCAGGCCCATTATTTTCCTTTTAGATATTCTTTTTTTTTTTTTTTTGCATTTTGCTTTGCCCAGAAAAAATTAATGCTCTGTAGTCAGCATCATCTCCTTCTCTACCTCCACTTTAACATGTTGTGATGCTAATAGCATGGCAGGTATTTGGCCCTTGGTTGACCAGTGTCCACTGTCATAGTGTACTGGAATATTTCATTCTTATCTGGAAGTTCAGCAGATTGCTTTGTACTTCCTTTCACGCCGCCCTGTATACTTTGAATGTTGTATCTTGCACTGCCTTCTTTTATTTTTACTACCCTGAATAACTTAGTATGTCAGCAGACATGGTGAGCTCACTAGTGATCGCTTTTTCAGGGGAGGCAGTTCCTCCAGTGTTGTCCCTATTTAAAAAAAAAAGAAAAAGAAAAAAAAGAGGTCCAGCGTGGGACATCCCAAACACAATGGCGAAGTGTGCTTTTAGCTTTTCGGCTATGACCTTAGCTTTTCTGAGTCCTTTTTTATACCTTTATTGTCTGTAGGGCCAGCCGACTCTGTGGCTTCTCATTGGTTCAGATAACTTTAGGAATTTGTTCCACTAACTGTTGGTTTTGGCCAGCCTTGCTGTGTCTAGCTTTGGTTTTTTGATGGATGTTGTCCTGCTTGTAATTGACTTTGCTCTACTTTTAACCCTGCTAGGGTTTTTTGGTCTTCCTGAACCTCTCTCTGATACGTCATACACATTTGCTCTGTTTATAGACATCCTGCTAGAGGCTTGCTCTTCCTGCTTTAACCTTTGGCTGCCTCTTTTAAGTTCTTCCTAACAAGCTTCCTCATTTTACGTAGTTTCCTCTTTTTGCTGGTAAGCACTACTGTAGCAGATTATTTTTAGTTTTTATTGCTTGTGCAAGGGGATTGAACTTTGTACTTCATGGTCATGATACAAAGTCATTTTTCAGGGATGAGGCCTTGAATGAGACTGCTTTCTGCTCAGGATCAGTTTGAGAGTTCAGTCTTCTCTTGGGGGATCCCTGATTACCCACTCTGCAAAGCATTTGACGCTATCTAAAAATACAGTCTGCGTCCTGTCCCACTGTGATATTTACCCAGTCTGCATGGGGATAGCTGAAATTTCCCAGTACCAATGTGTTTGCTGTTGTCCTAATGACTCGGATGTTCTTATGCATTCAATCACTCTAGGCAGATGATAGTTTAGTCCTAATAGTTTTCCTATTTAGGCCTAGAGTCACGAGCCAGGAGAGTTATTAACTTTAGATTTTTTTATAACGTTTAACGCCTTGGACCCCCTGCCCCAATCTATTCTTTCATTTTCCTATAAATGTAACTACAATGGTAATTTAATGTTCATTCATTATCTTCATTCTGCCAGATTTTGGAGGTGCCCATTATATTAATATTAGTTATCTGAAACAAGACACTCGAGCTCTCCGCTATTGAAAACAAAAAAATACCTGAAGTCATACAGGCCATAAACAGCCTCTCACAATGAACCTTCCTAAAACCAAGATAGATCCTTAATGAGACATAAAAAACCTCTATAAAACAGAGTTTACTATAAGCTGTTGTGCGTGCTCCCTGTTTTTAAGTGTTTTAAATGAGAATATGTGATATGGCTGAAGAGTCGGAGAAATGTCTGCTGATTCTCAAAAACATAATGTTACCGTTGCACTTCATCATCTTGAAACAGAAATTTGGCTATGTAGGTGTGCTTTGGGGTGTTCACAAGACAGTGTCTAAACGCCAGAGCTTTTCTGAAGTCGCTGCGTTTTTCATGAAAACAATAAACTGATGTTTTCAATGATCTGGAAAGTGCTATAGGGCAACGGCAATATATAGGAGTTGCAGTATTTGAGACAGACTTCGGGAGCATCTGTATGGGATCAGATCAACAACTGCATTAGCTATCCAGTGCAAAGATCTGACGGGAGTTGAGCTGTTTCTTGAAGGTCATTTCAGAACCGCTTGTTTTCAAATACGGAAGCACGGAATATAATATAATTAAACTGATAGCTGTTGCCCAAATGAGACTATACTGACGTATTTTATAAACACACATTAAGCGAAATACGATGTTTAGAAATTAGGTCAGACCACAAAAAACTTTGTATGGAGCTTAGTGATTTTTTTTTTTTTTTAATTTTTAAAGAGCATCTTTTCAGGGTCATGTTTTTCTCCCCACCTACTTTGTATTATTTAAGGAGGTACCAGCGGCTGGGAACACACTGCAATAACAAAGATGTGTTGTTGTCTGCCTGAGCCGTGTTCCCAGCTCTCCTATACTGCCCCTCTCTGTGGTGTGGAAAATAACGAAATAGCATTGATATGCTGGTCGTGATTATGTGTATGGTTAGGGACTAGGACTTTTTTTTTCATCCTCTCTCTGGAGATGGACTACCCAATCAGAGTGGTTATTTAGTTATGTCATTGCCATATTTCTTCTGATCTAAAGCATATACATTTCATGCTCCAGAGTTGCTATTGGTGGTGCTTTTTATGCTAGACCATTAGCTCTCCTGGTGGGGTGGAGCGGAGAATACAGAAAATAACTGTAGTAACAGCTCTGAGGAGATGGGGAGATTGCTGCTTTATTGTGTACAGGATCATAAATTTATTCTGCGTGATACTGCCACATCTAAACGCTCTAGGTGTTTTGGGGTAAATGACAGGTAAAAAGTTCTTGTACTGGGGTGCAGCCCAGGCAGTAGAAGCTGGAAGAATTTGTGGTGGCTTACAGACTGGACTGCTAGAGGGAAAGGAGGGAGCATGCAGTACCATCGTGACATTTTTTTCCCTCACTACTTTGTTTCCACAACTCTTGCAGTGGTTATTTTGTGTGGCAGGTTGCTAACTGATGCACTCTGACCTGTATTTCAGATTTTAGTACGCAAACTTCCTGATGGCAGAGAACTCCGGGGGAGGATTGTTGAAACAGAAGCTTATCTGGGTGGGGAAGATGAGGCTTCCCACTCCAAAGGTGGGAAGCAAACTCAGCGAAACACGGCAATGTTCATGAAACCAGGAACTTTGTACGTGTATCAGATCTATGGGATTTATTTCTGCGTGAACGTTTCCAGCCAAGGTAAGTTGAGACTGGAAGAGGTTTAATTCCTGCAGCACAGGGCAGGTATTTCTAGCTCCGCTCACCATGTTACACCACTTGTGAGTTCCTAATGGACTCTGTGAGGTCAGTGACTTGCTGCCATAATCTTTTCCTTGGGACCTGAATTAAGCATGAAGCTGTGGACAACGTAGGAGCTTTAAATATCACAAGTAGGTCCCAACTCTGGCTTCACAGTGACTAGCCAGATGGGGTTTGGTCCCAGCTGGCAGCTGTATGAGCCATTCAGGCACAAAAGCACAGATCCAGGACTGGAATTTAAAGGGGGAAAAGGATGCGGGTCTTGGTTTTGATGACCTGAGCTGCTGCTGCCTTACTCATGTGATTGAGCAAACTTTGCTTATCTTGAAGCTCATCTTTTAGAAATAAATTTGCAGTCTAAGAGCCTAAATCTTGGTGTCTGTTGCCATAACAAGAAAGTCTTCTGTCTCTTACCTTCATCCTCAGAGGCTGTAAATGTTAAGGAAAACAAAAAGGTCTGAGATGTCGTAAGCTTAGACGAGGAATTACTACAGGAGCATTTTAGGTGTTTCGCTGTATCGTAAACAAACCCACTGTTGCAGAATCTTCACAATCTTGTTTTATCATTCTCAAGATAACGTAATCCCCGCCCCCGCCATCAAGAAGGGAGCTGGGATCTGCCCTGGTGGGGACGATCACAAATGAGTCTGGAATTTACTGAGACTCTCCTTCCACACCTCCTCTTAACAAGCAGGTGTTACTTTGAAACCTTTTTTTTCTGCTTTCCTCTAAGAACGACAGTTTGCTTTGTAATAAAGTTATTGGTTACTTAGATGTTATGAAATGGCAGGAGGTATTTCTTAAAACAAATATTCATTTAGTTTGAAAAATCTCAGAAAAGATTCTTTTCTTTTTCACCAGTTCAAAGATACAGCTTGGAGAAAAAGCATTGCTTGTATATTCCTCAGTGGAAAGCAAATGTAACAGCGACCATGAATCCTCAGGTTTTGGCCTTTGGACAGCAGCCAAGCAGAAAAACGGTGCTGGGTTATGTTGTGGGGGAAGAGCCTGTCTTCCTAAATGGAAGTCTGGTGTCTGATGGATGAACACATGTGATTTTCATTACTACGTCTCTGCCAAATCTGTTCAGATAACAAAAGCAGAGCGAGTCTTTATTCAGGATGCAGCTTTTAGGGTTTAAAATATTAGGAGTAATAATTTTTTATTAAAAAAAGATGCTTGGCCTTTGGATTGTAAAAAGATTTCTTTGAAATTTATACTTTGGGAAATTTGCTCTTAGGCCCCTGTATTAGGCTTGTAAGAAATGAGCCAAAGAGCTCATCGTTGTGATGGAATTAGTCTGATTTTTGTTAGAAGCTTATTCTCCATTAGCCTGTTTTTGCTTCAGCTGTGCTGACACAAAGTACAGCTTTCACTACCAGCTTTGTCAGGAACACACTCAAGAAAATACCATGGTTGTGCATGTTGCATATCACTGGATGCATCTACATAAGCAGGAGTTACTCCTTCAGCTTAGACACCCATATGCCGACTGAAAGAAAAAGAAAGAATTTGAGGAAGAACCTTATATCTGAGATGCTTTGCCCTTCTTAGCATACATAGAGAAAAAGCTTGTCCTGTTGTTCAGTCTGAAGGAAGATCGATGAAGTCATCTTTTGTGATTGCATTTGCCCACCTTGGTAGAAGGCAAAAGCATTTGTTTTTCTGGCTATATGACAGATCTTGGGAATTTTGTTGTGGCCATGCAGAAAACACAACAAGGTAATTTTCACTGAAAAAAATATGAGTACAGTCCTTTGTGAAATCTGCCACGTCGGAGAGTCTCGTTAAAATACAATGTCTGTTGTAGCTTAGCTTGGTCCCTTATAGCATGATTTCCTGATGTGGCTGTTTTTGTCATCTTTGTGCACAGAATTTAATTGATGCAAAATATCTAGGTACTTCAGGGTCTCTCTGGAAATGTCATTAAAACCTGAAAGGCTGACCAGGAAATTATAAAAAGAATATGAACAACATATTCATGAGGGTGTCACTTGGGAAGACAGAAGCACAAATTACTGAGAGAACGATAAATCCTTTTCCTTTTCAAAGGGCACTTTCCCAGTGGTGTTCCAGAGCTACACTGCACTTCGCTTGGATTTAGGCAGGGTATAGCTACAGAGCACCAGGAGTGCAGAGACTGCGGGATGATTACATCCATTCCTATACATCGTCTTCTGCCTCCTGTGATCTCCCTGGATCTTTCATATCTCCTCCTCAGCTGTTTTCCAGGCTGAAGATTTCTAATCTACGTAGTTATTCCTTCCTTAGGTTTCCCTTCCAAAGCCAGTCCATAACTTTGATCATCCGGGTTGTCTGTCGCTGAATCACTTCCAGTTCTGTTGCATCTTTCTATAGATGGAGAGGAGGAGGAGAACAAGACTAGACACACACAGATTTCAAGACAGCAGTGCAACTTGCTTTGTATGAGAGCTGGGGCTTGCATCTGGTGATACCATATGCTATTGGTGGGGTAGCAAACTGCAGGAGCTGAGAAGGGAAGAGGGTAAAGGTCTTTTGTGGGTTCCCTGGTGGTCTTCAAACGAACGCAAATTGACCCTGTCTAGTCTTGAGCCATTTTGACTTTGACCCATGCGTTAGCAAAGTTCAGATTGAATGAGGTGAGAATTCAGGGAAAATCTGAGATTGATTTCAGCAGATGGCTCTGTGTATAATGTCTTCTTCAACAGGGGTGGCCCTGACAGTCAGTTCTCAGATTCTCCAAATGGCTCTTTCTTGAAAGATGATGTTTCTGTTTGGCCACTGGGTAGATTGCCTCGAAATACTCTTGCAGTCACATATTGTTTTTAACAAAGCTTTTGTTTCTGGAGATTCTGTGGGAGCAAGCACTTAGGTTTAGCTGTCTTTTGCAGTTTGAGGTGGTTTATTAAAGCTAGCACAAACTAAAAATCACAAATGAATTCTCAGAAAGATGGACTAGAGTGCAAAAATCAGGAAAATTGGGACAGGATCCCAGACTGTTTGTCTGGGACCCAGATTTTTTTTTTTTTTTTTTTTTGTGAAGACAGCTAAAGGTGGAAGGAGTTTGAGAACTGCTGTTAAGTTAAACTATCGTGGCATAGTGCTTTTTTTTTTTTCCATCACCAGTCAAGTTACCAAGATAGCAAATGCCCCCATTCTCCTCCTCCCCTTTTTTTTCAACATAGAAAGTTTCTGGAGCACACATGTGCTACGCTCAGCTTGTCCTTGATCAGAATAATAAGGATGAAAAACTAAAATCTTTGATCTTCGCTAACAGTTTAGCAGTGGAAACAAAGGTTGGGCTCTGCTTATCCAAACGCTTCAGGAGAGCGTAGCAAATATTTTACCCATAGTTAGTGGTTGAGAATTCCCCAGAAATTCTCCAGAAAACCAACAGGAGTTGCTGTCAGATCTGAGAAACTATAAGACCAGTGTTCACTGAGCAAGTGCTCTTCCCTGACTGCTGTCTGACTCCATAGCAAAGCACGGAACAGTTCCCTTATCAGGGTTCTCCTGGCTATTTCCAGATAAATAGCTTTTTTTTTTCCCCCCCCTCTTCTCCAAAGTGGGAGCTAAGTTTCCAGTACAGAGAGAAATCCCTAAATATGCCCAAGATAGGGACAATACTAAGTAACTTTCTTTCATAGCGCTTCAGGCAGCACCTCTGGGATCTCTCTGCTTTCTCTGTGACTATGGCCAACAAAAACACTTTCTATCCCTCTTTTTAAATAGCTACAAGCTAAACCTGTGAAGGCATGGCTGTTTGGGAATTTGAGGAAGTCTAACAGAGCTCTTAGATCCATTTTTAGTCTCTTACCTCTTTTTTTGTTATCTTAGAAAAACAGTCTCCCCTGAACGCTATCCGACTCCCTGTTCCCTAAGAAACGCCCAAGACAGTGGGGCTCAACGTACTAAAGCAGAGAGAAAATGTTCTGTAAAAGACAAAACTAATTTATTACTACTAATTTATTACCTGTCTTACCAGGAACTTCCCGTGCTTTAAAAAGAGATGAACGCAGCCTCTGGATCCTCCCCGCAGTCCTGATATGGTGACGTGGGGATGGAGGCTGAGACAGTGAGTGATTAAGGCCGGGCCTGGGAGTGTTTGTGCTCTGGCTGGTGTTGGGCACAAAGACTGTCAGACCCTGAGCTCTAAGATTTCTCTCTCTTTGCACTGCTGACTTTTAGGTAACTAATTAACTTGTTTAGGCCTGTTCTGCCATGGGAATTTGATTGTGAGGGTCAGTAAGTGGTCAGAAGGGGAGCTTCTGATTCTGGGGTCTTGCTTGGAGTTTCCTGTACTCTGCAGGGTCGAGGTAGCGGGAGGAAATGCCCAGCAGATATTCTGCTTCACAGCCTTAGTTCTGCCCCCATCACAATACCCTGCATATCTGTGTCCCTGCTGGAAAGCTTGTGCTGCTGTAACTGTGCTGGCTTAGATAAAACTATCTAGTTTTGTAGCGTAGGCTTGTGCCGCTTAAGTTACAGGATCCTTGTGAGAGGAGGAGAAGCAGTTCAAAGAACCAGTACATCCTCCTAAGTACTAGCAGTGACGACTGTCCTGCTGCTCCTCAGGCTCTTGAGTTGAGTGACCAGCGTGCTGATTTGGAGCTATTAGCTTAATAAAAGCAGCTGCCTTTTTACTGGAGAGAGATCACAGTGCTGCGCTGTCCCTGTGTTGCCCGTCTTTCCCTACCTTCTTGGCACAAGTGCTGCACAGGGCACGTCCCAGACGCACGCACTGTTGGGACCTGGCAAGCAGCATGGCTTGGACCGTTGTAGCAGACTTCATTTTAAAAAGCAGCCAAACATTGACTTGGATCATGCTGGGGCCTTCTTGGCACTTAATCAACTCAGGATATGAGGTCTATAAGAGACATGTAAAGCTTTATGTGCTTCTCCCGCTTGCTCCACTTGGCTTAGCTTTGTCAAGAAGGGGATATTTGGCACGTGGGCTTTTTACAGCTCCCTCGTTTTGATATGTAACCTTGTAGCGTTGTCCGTTTTAATATCAAGCAGAATAAATGTTCTGCAGTGTCCCTCAGGGATGGGAAAAGGTGCATCACCAGCAAAGCTGTGCTGGCAGAGGCACTTGGTAGAGCAGCGACAACAAAATTTTAACCTTGAGAGACCACACCACTGTAACTCTCAGGTCAGGCCATAGGCAGTATGTCCTCAGCCCAGCTCAATGCTGCCAACAGACACCCAAAGCGCTTCAGCTGTAGCCTGTTGCTTTGCCACTTTGCTGGAGCAAGAAGTTGAGAGATGAGCTGTTAAGAGCGTTCAGTGGACTTCAGATTTCTCTTGACTGTATCTTTGCATTCATAAAACCATAATGACATGAAGGGTGGTCTCAAATATTCTGTCACTGAGAAAGTGGAAATCTGTGTGCACATCACCAAACTAAAGCTGCACTATGTGGGATTCTGCCCGTGAGAGGCCATCCCATCGCTGGGTCAAATCCTACTGCATGCATAGAGTGCATCGGTATATTGTTTTGGAGGTATACAACTGCTGTTGGAGAAATCGCAGGTGACAGAGGAAGAAAAGTTTATAGAAAAATATTACAGATGTCTTTCAGTGTGCATGAGTCCTACAGCGTATCCTGGCAACAGCAAAATAATCTGAGCACAAGCAGCCTTCCATAGGGCTGGGGGACACTGGGCTTCCCTCACGTCAGGAAGACAGTAAATGCCATGTCAAGCTTCTCTCTGACTTTGCTGTGATTTGTTCATCTGGAGTTTGCCAGTCTGAGTGTTTTGTTGCCAGATCTGAACTAATAGCTTGTAAAATCAGGATCCCGGTGATTCACTACCCAGACCCAGTGTCACACAGCATGGACTTCCCTGTAACTTTCGGATCCTGGGCTAGGACTCTGAAGGAAGTGTTTTGGGAACAGTGAGTCAGATGGGTGGAGAGAGGAGAGAATTTTCTTCTCTCCGGCAGCCAAGAGCTATTTCCAAGAATGAGAGCTGGAGCCATTCCAGGGAAGGAGCAGCAAGCTGCACAATGCGGGTGTGGGACTTCCCTATCATTTTATGATTTCTAGCTGCACTGGGAGAGAACTAGCTTCTGCCTTGTTGTTAGACCCCAATTTTCAGCTCTGACCTCTACGCATTATACAAAGTGGCTCTGTTAGGCATGAGGGGCAAATATCCAGCACCTTTGGAGGAGAACAGGGGGCTCGTGCAGCACTGCTGCTGATGGTGTGTCAGTGGCCACAGCCACGACAGGCAGCTACTGAAAGCCGCTAGCCCCCGAGAGTGGACTCCTGCAGGCTGTGGAGAGGGAGGAGGGATGATCAAGTGCTCTGGCAGGCAGGAGTGAGCTGGAAGGATTCAACTGCTCTTTAGGAATTAAAGTAAAACTTCCAAGGTGCAAATGTACTTAGCAGGACGTGAACCAGCCCATGGGTGGCGGAGGGGGGCCCAAGAAGGCAAAGGCTCATCTCAGCATCCCTGTACTTGTGGCCGTGTATTCTGCCTGCTGTCTTCACCTCTACCCAAAGCTCTGTGCTGATGCTCGCATCAGAGGCTGCTGACTCAGAGCAGCAGAGGGGCCTGTGTTGCACACAGTGAGAAACTTCATGAAAACTTTCTGTCGGAAAGATGCAAAGAGCAGCCGGGGGCAGAAGTGCCAGGTTCGTAGCTCCTGCCTCTGCTGTGCAGATGCTCCGGGACTACGTGTGGTTTGTCTGAACGCTTGTACGCTTCACATGAACTCCCAAGGACTCGATTTACTTCAAGCGTAACTATGGTTTCCACTTGCCTTCATGAGGGATGAAGGCAAGTAGTGTAACTAGCAATTGCTCAGCATCCCACAGTTGTTACTGGCGAACGAGACATCATCCCTATGCAAAGGATGTTTCTCTGTGCCTGGATGGAAGGCAGAATTAGGACATGCAGTATGTTCTTAAAAATCTCAAATGACCTTTGAGCTCTAAATCACTGTAGTGCAGGGGAGCTGCTTTTGGCTGCCAGATTAGCATCAACCCCCTTCGTTAGAGAAGGGAGTGCCTGGACACAGATTGCTGACAGCTGTTGGAAATGAGTCTGTTGACTTCACCAAGTGTATTGAGGGCAGCAGGGGCTCTGTGCAGATTCAAGGCAATAGGCACACCTCAAAAGCAAGAAATCATGCTCTCGCTTGATACGCTCAGCTGGGAGCCCAGGAGTGTAATTTAGTGTGGGACTTGTACAAAATGCGAGATAGATTATATTTTTAGAAACTGCAGGCCCTTGGGGATCTATTTAAGAAAAAGATTTTGCCAGGCTTGAACATGGCTCCAGATGTTTGAGGCTGGAGAGGGAGAGGAGATTCTTGTGGTGCGGCATCACCGAGCACGCAGATGCTGGAAAGGAGGAATGCCGTGGGCGGCCCCAGCACAAGGGGTGCTGTGTAGGGCAGCACACAGACCGCTTTACCAAGCTCTCTGCTCGCCCACTCAGGGTCATGAGAAGACTTTCCCTCTTCTCTAGTGGAAAACCCCAAGGAAGTATTTATGACCCACAGGCTGGCGCTTCTTGTCAAGGGACAATTTCTGTATTGAGAGCTGCACCTTTGCTTCACTGTCACTGAAGTCAGGGAGCAGCTGGTCACAGTGACTGTGCAGAGCTGGAGTTTCCTAAGGCACCAAACAGGGCAATAAATCACCTTTGAGAGAAGAATGTGGCAGTGTTCTTCATCCTTTGGCACAGAAAGGTCTTCTCTGCTGATATGACACTCACTGGCCTTGCATCTCACGGCCAGAGATGATACAGCCACTGCCTGTCCCAGGACCCTGTCTTATGAGAGTTTCCTTGGCACAAGGTGCTGAGCTCTTTGCTTTGTAACTCTGTAATTACACAAAGCCATGTTCACCCCCCCACACCACTATTAGACCTCGAACCAGATGTTTAATTTAGTAACTCCTGTGTCCAAAGCTCCCTCAGCTGCAGCACAGAAGCGGCTCCAAGTGCCTGAGATCTCCAGCGATATGGGCTGCCCTATGGAGATGTCCATCTCTCTCTGTTACCTGTGTCCAGCCCTAAGTGGGCTGAATCAGAATCCAAGTATAAGCCAGTCCTTGCAAAGTGCTGGGCCAGCCCTTCTCCTCTACATGGCAAATCTTGGGCACCCAGAGACCACTGTGCTCAATGGCTGATGCACTGTGATGCAGCCACGTGTCTCCTGAGCTGTTTCCTATCTGAATTAGAACAGACTTCTTAAACCACAGTGATAATGCTGTTCTCAAGAAGAACTCACCAAAGCCCTTGCCAGATTGATCCCATGGTCATTTGCCATCACTGTGAAAAATCTCCTTTCCCTTTGGTCCCTTCCCTTCAGGCACTGGGTTGTGTTACTTTACTTGCTCAGTGGAACCCTCTGCCATTGCTCTGTCTGTTGCAGCAGGGAGTCCTCCCCAATTAACTGCTCAGAGCAGTTCAACAGGCTGACTTCCTGGGTGCCCGCTGTACAAGATGATCTGGTGGCCATGGCTAGTGGCTGATGTGCACAAAGAAAGAGACTTCAATGGACTTGTAAGAGCAGCCACACTGAGTTAAGATAAGGGTCCATTTACTCTAGTGCCCTGTCTCACAGCAGATGCCAAGGGGAGAGAGAAGATGCAAGCATGTAGTGAAAGTTAGTTTGTGATTTAGGGATTTTCTGAGCCAGAGATAGTGCTAGTACGTAACGGTGCTCAGTGGACCTTTCACACGGTGACCTACTCACTGCTTTTGGACAGACAAACATCTAGTGTCCATAGCATGCGAGCAACCTGACCCCAGAGTTGATCCTGTTTTGTGTAGGAGGTTGGACTAGAGGCTTCCTGAGGGCTCTTCTAGCTTGAATGTGATCTGCGGCCACGTGTGCTGCGACTTCATCCATAGGTATGGGAAACACCTACTTTTGTTTGTCCTGAACCTGCCTGCTGCTGGTTTCATTTAGTAACCTTCAGTGCTCATGTTGGAGAGACAGTGACCCACTGTTTTTTGCTCAGCTTAAATTATGATTTCATAGATATTTGCCATATTTTCCATTGTCTCCTGTCCAGTGTGGAGTCCTAGTCTATTTAGTTTTGCCTGTGCAAAAGCTGTTCCGTGCCTTTGATGATGCTCGTTTTCTTCACTCTCCATACTGTCCCTGACCTACCATACACTTTATTGTGAGGGAGACAGAACAGTACACTGTACTAAAGATGAAGGTCCATTGTGAAGTCATACAGGGGTCCTGTGATGTTCTCTATTCCTTTCTTAATGCCTTTTAACAGTGACTTTGCTTCTGGAGACCCCTGCTAAGCAACAAGTAGATAATTTGGGGGTTTTTTCTTCTTTTTTTTGACCGTTTATAACCTTGTGGTCTCACTGGTGGGTGGTAGGAGGGAGCATCAGCATTCATTGTTTGTGTGGGAAGTTAATGTTTTGGGTTTTTGTTTTTGTTTTTTTCCCATCTGCACTTTTACATGAATTTTAGAGCCACCCCATTTCTTAAGGCCCTTCAGCAGGTCTTTGCAGCTGACCCTTATCTATCTGAGCAACTCAACCTCAAAGCAAAGTTTGTCATCCTATTATTCAGCTCCTCTTCCGCATCCTCTAGCAGCGAGTTGAGTAAGATAGTCCTGGAGCTGCCGCTGGGCCTTTACTGATGGCCAGGGGACATTGAAAAGTGCTTCCACTCATATTTATTGTTTCTTGGATTTTTTTTTTTTTCCCTGTTCCTGATGGCAGCTTAGCTCTAAGATCTTTTGGCAAGGTCCCATATCCCATACCTTTTGCAAATTAAGACAGGCTCTACTGTCTGGATCACCCTTTTCTATGTGCTTGTCAGCTCTTTCAGAGACCACTAGCACATTTGTGAGGCATGATTCTCCTTTACAGCTAGACAGTGTCTGTCCTGACTTCACTGGATGTCTAACAGCCTTACTGACCAGCAAGAGATCGTGGGGGAGGAGGATGACTAGCACCTGAGTTCGAGCTGCAGCCGTATCATGGGGATTTAGTGCCTGTCCTGGCTTCACAATACAGGCTCAGGCTCCTTTTGAGCGGCTGTAGCTACTTCCCACGTTTCTCGTTGTCCAGCCTAACTCCGCAGGCTGCTTCTTTCTGCTGGCAGCATCCTGACTCACTCCTCTGTGTTAGCTGGCAATCTTATAATCAGGAGTTTATTGTAAATCCACTGGGCTTGGGAGCAGCTTTGGATAGTTGTGCCAAAACGGAACCATATGTGTATTTATTCCTGCGCATTGTGCTGAAATAAGAAAACCTCTTGCCCTCTGGCAAGCCTTGGAGTGTCAGCTAGTCCCCGGAAACATTGAGAAGTGGGGTTTGGGAAAGGCAAGTCAGCGCTGATGAGCAAAGGGCAAAGAGCTACAGGGCGCTGCTGTTCAGACTAGGGAAGGCAGTGCATTGACCATGCGGTTAGCAGCTGATGCCAGAGCCTGCTGCTTGAAGCTAAGTGGTCTGAGAGCCATACAGGCGCTGTGGTTGGGTGCTGCAGGCAATTCCCTGCTTCCCCAGGCTAAGCTGAGCCACAGGCTCAGAGCTGGTGTGTTTCCACTGGAATTGGGGCTAAAAAACTGAGAGGGTCTTGACCCCTGTCTCAGCCTTAATTTGCATGTGTTTAAACAGTGTGTGTGTGTGTCACACCAGAAGGTGCTCGTGCTTACAGAGAGGTGTGTGAGCTGCCTGGGGGGGGGGGGGGTGCGATGGTGGGGGACGGGGGCTGTATGCTCACATGGGCGACAGACTCGCTTTCTGGGAGTTGTTCCAGTGGCTGGATGGGGAAGGGAGCTGCAGGGAGGAGCCCAGCAAAGGCTGGACTTGCACCTGCTGTCACTGCAGCCCTGAGTCCTACAGATGGCCACCAGCACCGCAGTTGCACTGGGGAACTTCCCCCTGTCCCCTACTGCCAGACAACCCTGTACTAACACATGGTTCTTGTTCTGCACAGGGGAAGGGGCTGCAGTCTTACTTCGCTCTTTGGAGCCTCTTGAGGGTCTAGATGTGATGCGAGAGCTGCGCAGTGCTTCAAGGAAAGGACCCACAAAGCCACTGAAGGACTGGCAGCTGTGTAACGGGCCCTCCAAGCTCTGCCAAGCGTTTGGTATTGATAAGGATTTTGACCAAAGGGATCTGACTCAAGATGCAGCCATTTGGATGGTGCCTGGGCCAGAACTGCCAGGAGAGCAGGACGTGGTAGCCACAGCCAGGATTGGTGTTGGCAACAGGGGAGAGTGGGCACAGAAACCTCTGAGGTTTTATTTAAGAGGGAACAAATTTGTGAGTGTGGTCGACAAGAAGCTGGAGAGAGAGATGGCAGCACTGGGCTCCTCCTCTTGCAGCTGACTAGTCTTGCAGGGATGCCTAGGAGCAGGACTTGGGCTGCGCTCCATATGACAGCCTCAAGCTACATCCTGGCAGCAGTGAGCACAGGGTGACGGCTTGGAAGCTTTTAACAATAAATGTACTTTATCACAATGAACGAAGCAAGGTGAGGTTTTTTTTCAATCTGTGGGGCACACTGGTGTGGGTCTTCCAATCAGAAATGGGGTTGGTTTGGGGCCCTAAAAGGCTGGTCTCTTCCTTGTGAATGGATCCAGGCTCTCTTGAGGTGGACAAGTGGCGAAGTGAGGGGAGCTTTGGGTGATGGGGTCATGTACCATCAGTGTTTGGAGACACAACTATATACTCGGCAGGAACAAGATGGAGGCCTCTGCCAACGCCCCTGCACTGAGTGAGGCTGTTTTTTTCCAAAGCTGCCCACTGCTCCAGGGCCCCCACTACTAGCAAGGCAGGGACTTTGCACTTTCAACTGCAGGTTGAGCTTGGCCCGCAGCAAAGGGGCCCGTCTTGCTTCTTCCCGTAGGAGTAACGCTGAGCTGCAGGGACTTGCTGTGTTGTCCCAAAGGCAACCAGCTCAACTCTCCCTTAGAGCCGGACACACAGCTCTGTACTTGAGCTCTGTACTTTCCGTCCTGAATGGAGGCTCTTGAGTGGCAAAGGCAGAAGCAGCCAGTTCTGCCAAACGCTCAGTGTGGACCCGACCTTGTTGCACTACGGTAATCTGGCATAAGTTGGGGGCTGCCCTTGCTGTTGCCTCTTGTTCTAGCCGTGACACAGCAGCACAAGCATTCCTGAACCAGATCAGGAAACCCATCCATTTTAAGACTTGTATCTTGTTTTTGGCTCGACAGTTTTATCTCAGGCCAGTTCCCTAATCTGGTTCACTGCAGCCATAGCAGTGGTTGCAGGGAGGGGAATGGAGGAAAAAAAATCAGCCCTGGAGGGCAAATGTGACTGCCCTTATCTCCAGCCCATGGCAAATTAAAAGGTGTTTGTGGAACTACTGTATCAAGGCACCCACAGCAAAGCCAGCCAATTTCCGTCCTCAGCAACTAAGCTCCCTCTGCCACACTCAGAAACAGCCCTGCAAGCCAAGAGCACATAGGATGCTTGGTGACAACAGTGCCCCTACAGACACTTGGCGATAACCTACTGGGGGCAGGGAGTGAAAAGTAAATAGAAAGTAACACAGTGAACCAGTTATTCTGATTCATGAACCTGTTTACATGTGGTACCTTGCATTCCTACCTATGGCCTTACTGGTGCCAAATAACGATGAGTAAACCGAATTCCTCGGTGCCCAGGGACACTTTGCTAAAGGCCAGGCCAACTTCACTCTGCCACGAGCAGCGGCTCTTCTGTAGGGATCTGGGCTCAGGCTGCTCATGAACTGTGCTCACAGCTGCATGATCCAGCAGTCATGTTGGTGGAGAGCAGAGAAAGCGCTTCTGGTGCACCAGCAGCCATCCAAAGGTATGTTGTTAGTAACGCTGCAGTAGAAACCTTCTTAGACTGCTCTCACAAGCCTTGCTGAGGGAGTAGGGTCAGGGAAGCAATGTAAAATGGCAGCTCCCGCACCATGAATCCAAGCTGAGCAAATGCACGCTGTCCTGCAGCAGGCCCCAGAGCACCTCACATAGCCCAGTCTCAGCTGTTCAGGAGCTCAGGTGGGAAATCTCACAGGAGCAGATGGGAAATCAAAGCACAAAGGGGGAGAATTTGCTGCAGGTCATGTGGCAAGAAAGAACTCATCATTCACCTCATTTATATTTTAGTCGTCTTTTAGAAAGACATGTAGCAGTTTCTCTTCCCCTGCCAATAATCATTTTAAGAGCGACTGAAAGACTGAAATCACAGGGTCCTCGTGGCTGGTCACGACCAGCACGCTGCGGAATTTGTCAAACAGCATCAGCAGCTGCGAGCGACGCATGTTCTCATTGTACATGATCTCCTCCAAATGGTGTCGTCCTCGGAAATAGTGCAGCAGCCTGTGGGGAAGAAGAGCAAGTGAGGCACATGGACCAAAAGCAAGTGCACACAGCAGGAACTGAAGTCATGCCACCCTCAAGGTCTCCCCATGATGGGATGCAAATCGGAAGGGGGTTGGTTTGCATTGCCTTGTTTTATATGACAAGCAAAGTGAATGAAATCTATTCCTACCTTTAGGTATAGCTAACACAGACGTCCCCTGGAAAAGCAATGCAGGGAACATGACCCACCAAATTCTCATCTACTTAAGTACCCAATTTCCATCCCGCTTCCTTTACTTCCTCCATGTCCAGCCTCTCCTGATGGATGCCCCATATGCACACTGCCCTGATACCTTCATCTCAGAGCAATCAGCCTGTAACAGGGAAATGCAACTTGCAGGGCAAACAGGCAGAGTCATGATTAAACTCCACCACCCCTGGGTACTGAGAAGGTCCTCCTGGTATCAAAAGATTTCCAGCCACGGGCCATTTCCTGAGATTGTCAGTTTTGAATATTGCTTTAGCTCCAGAAAGCAAGGAACAGTTGGTGCTTCAACAAGCCTTGAGAAGTCAAGAAGTGACAGATTTACCTTTGCAGTTGCTTAGCTGGGTCTGCAGCGCAACATGTCACAGTTCTGTCAGAGGCCTGTGCAACTACACTGTGTTTACAAATGTAAGAGCACATTTTCCCCCACAGCAGTCCAAGGGGTTTTATAACTACAAGCTTTACACTCTTGAGTTTATTCAGCCTGGAGTAGGTGGCACAGTCACAACAAGAAGATGGAAGTTGTGGCACAGAGAAGCTCTGAGTTGTAAAGTCACCAAAGAGCCCCAAAACCCTGAGGTCTCAGCTAACACCACAATGGCTGCTGTAATTCCCAATTCTCTTTAAAAAAAGACAGCAGTGACACGTTTGTGCTGGGCACCAACACTCTACCCAGACATTAAATAACCCCAGTGCTGCACAGTCAAGCCCACAAGGTCGAGGACAGACCTCTGCAGCCTTTCCACTGCAGCAGGTCACCAGTGACTGCAGACATATTCCCCAGAGCCCCTGCAACGCGAATCACCAAGCCAGCCCCCGAGACGAAGCTCTCGTTTGCTGCTCAGTCTCTTAATTGTCTGAACAACCTACCAAACACAGGAACCATATCGCACAAATCACTCAAAATACTCCTATTAGTCAAGGCCCAAACACATCACGTCAGACTGGAAAAGAATCGGGTAACAAGCCTCCCTCTTTCACATCCTCCCTGACGCTACGGAGAGAGCGTAGGCTTTACCTTATGAGTCATCTCCAGTCCACTATCATTTGTGTTTCTCTGCTCCCCAACTTGCCAGTTGTCTTCTTACATGCAGTACAAACAAACAGAAGGACACGCTCCAGCAATATTTACCCTTCCGCTCTCTGTGCTGTGCATTGACCTTCTGCAGTATCTCCCATTGGGCAATTAAATTAGGCTAATCAGTTCCCTTCCCTGGGTTGCTGATAACCAGCACACCAAGAAGAGGCCATTAGCAGGAAACGTGGGGGTTTGCATGTGTATGTGTCAAAAATGTTCCCAGAGCTATTAACAATAATTTTTGGCAACACTTGCTGGTCTTGGAATTTTATTCTTTTTACGCTCATGTTTTAGCTACCTGTGGAATTAGCTTGCCCAGACATCCTTTAGCTCTAAAAATAGCCTTCCTCATTATCACTTCTAAGAGACCACTCCCTCAAAAGGATCTGCTTTCTAGATTTCTCCCTTTCGTTTTGGCCCAGTTGTATTAGCTGCAATTTTCCAAGATGAATCAAATGCTGTCTAACCTCAGCTGGGCACTGTGTTATTATCCCTGCCTTGTCTAAAGCTCCTCCCCTAACTTGTATCAGTGCTCAAAAAGTGGTTTTTAAAAAGATTTTAAAAGCTACATATTCTCTCCCTTGTACAAAGCTGCTCACTGTGGTAGTCCATAGTCTCAGCCCCTGGCACAAGACTGCCTTCTGTGCAAACACTTATGAGCTGGCCTTCAATGGCAACACAGACAAAGCAGTTTTCCAATAAATAAATCCATTCTATACTCAGGAAGAGTCTGGATTCGTAACAGGTCAAGATGAAATACTTTCCATTCCAATAAAAACTAGAGAGGATATTAAAGAACATCACAAAAATGCTGGCTGGAAGAGACTGCTGAAGTCTGTGGTCCAACCTCCGGCTCCAACAGGTCTATTGCCAACACTGTAGCTTTTTCTAGCCAAGTTCTGAAACCCTCCAAGGATGGAAATCCCCCCGCATATCTGGGTAATTGGTCCAAGGCTGCATCACCCTCCTGGGAATGAAGTATTCCCTAATGCCCAACTAGAATCTACCAAGCTGCAACCTGGGGCTGTTGCCCTTTGTTTTGCTATCTCCCACTAGCAAGAAGAGTTTGGCTCCATTGTCTCTTATAACTGCCCTTCAAACTGTTGTAGGCAGGTATTAGTCCCCCTCAGCCTCCTCTCTGCCCATCTGAATAAGCCCAGCTCCCTCAGCCTCCCCACAGGTCTCGTGCCCCAGACCCCAGCCCACCTTGGCAGCTGACACCAGACCACCTCCAGTTTCTCCATGTCCTTCATGACCCGCGGGGAGGAGAAAGGGGGCAGCTCGACAGTTTTCCAGGTGCAGCAGCAGGCAGAGGGGGACAACAACTTCTATTTGCTGGCCACTCTCCCATGCTAAAGCAGCCCAATGCATGGTTTGCCTTTAATATTATGCACGAAAGGACAGTAAGTTCAGGTGTGTACACCAAGGAAGTTACCAGATAGGCTAGCTGAAGCCCACACTTGACTCACGGTCCTCATCTGCCCTGACTGACCCAAATCCAGCAATTCTGCGCTGGATTCCTATCTGCCACATGCACCAGGGTGCCCTCCACATGCATACACGGAGCCCAGGGACACACGTGTCCCAGGCAACCCAGGCCTGCAAAACATGGTATAATCTCCTTCCGAGGGGAAAAAATAGAGATGAATTAACAGAAAACTTATGCTGATAGGAAACTGAGGGCATTGCACAGGAATAAACCACAACCTGCATAGGCAGGGTGGAGAGAAGTGCCCAGTACGATGGCAGAGCATAGTACAATAAACACTGCACCACAGAAAGGATACACCATGAACCCTTGCTTACAGCTCCAGTATAGATAGGGCACTATCTTCACCTTGTTAGGCAGTGGACATTTATGGGACCCAAACAGCACATAAGGTGGCAGTTCCTGGGGCAGGATTTGTGACCATCTGTAGCTGCACAGATGTGTCTGTTGACAGTTGTGCTCTTCCAGATCCAGATGCAGCGATGGAAGATTATTACTTTCCATTGCTCATCACTGTTCTCCCCTCTGAAGTCACAAGAGTTGCTCCCCTACCAGCAGTGTGGTGGTGTGGCAGCTCCCTAAACTGCTTCAGAAAAAAAAAGGGTTATCTTAGATTGGTCATTTAAATAAAATTAGCTTATTTCTGGCCAAGGAGATAGCCCTTCCACCAGTGCTGCTTGAAGGAAGCAGAGCAGATCTGTCCACAGCCAAATGCAACCAAGGAAAATCCCTCAACAGAGCAAAGGACCTTCATCTCCCAACCTTTAAGAGCAGGAAAAAAATTCGTGAGAGTGACTCTACACCTATGGTTTGGAAGAGGAGCAATGAGTGAAGCCTCAGACTATCTTTAAAAGCACCATCTGCTGTGCAGTGAGGAACAATGCTCTGTGTGCAATACTGAAGATCTAGCTCAAAAAGATCTTGTCTCCTTCTCATGTTTACTTCTGGAGGGATATGCCATCCCTCCTCCAGCAACATCTAAGAAAAGAACTTGGATCTGAATTCTCATTCATTGTTATGAGGGTTAATGCAGCTAGTGATAGAGCCAAATTCCAATATTCTGTATTTCCCCTTAAAATTTCTGCCTTCCAAGTACTGACTGTGCATTGTAATGGAAGGCACAAGCTCTTTCTGCTATCTGTTTAATAACTGACAGAAGTTCAGAGGCATAACCATAGGAAAATTTATCAGCCTGAACTTTATTGCCCTTCTGAAGACAGACCATCCCTTTGTGAGCACACAAAACTATTCTTGGAAGGGCAGTTACAGTATTTTTAGTGCACTAACTATGCAAAAAGAAGAGCTGACACAGTCATGAGGAGGACTGGCTCATTTGCTGCACTAGCTTCTCCACAATTTTTTACACTTTCCTTAAGAGTGATAGGTTTACCCAGACCCTCATCTTCTGATGGTTTACAGTACAAGGAGGGAGAATACACCCACAGCCTCCAAGTTACAGTGTCTCATAAAGTCACAGGTAACCACGAGCACCTAGCATAGCATTTCTATTTTTACATTCCCGCATCCTACCAATAGGAGCAGTTTGTTTATTGTATCTTCTCTCTCTCTCACTGTTGATTTAGGAAAAAATTATACAGTTGTTCAACCTATGGTGGAACTGAAATTGAGACTTTGCAAAGCCCCAGATGGCTTTGCTAAAGAACCTGGCGCATGGGCAAACTGCAAAACAAACATCATTAAGACAGCTGTCTCATTCTGGCAGGTGATTTTCTGGAGAAACCAAAGTCAGTTTTGGCATCTACAATTCAAAAGTTTTCATATAGCTGTTCTGCCCAGATGAGAGGGGCGACAGCCTCTCTCATAGCACTACAGGCTAGATGAGCAGACAGTGAGGTGGCCTGAAAACTGGCTGAATGGCAGAGCTCAGAGGGTTGTGGTCAGTGGCGCAAAGTCTAGTTGGAGGCTGGTGACTAGCAGTGTACCCCAGGGGTCCAATCCTGCTCAGCTTATTTATCAATGACCTAGATGAAGGGACAGAGTGTGTCCTCACTGAGTTTGCCCATGATACAAAACTGGGAGGAGCAGATGATACACCAGGGGCCTGCGCTGCCATTCAGAGGGACCTGGACAGGCTGGAGAGATGGGCGGAGAGGAACCTCATGAAATTCAACAGAGGCAAGTGCAGGGCCCTGCCTCTGGGGAGGAAGAACCCCAGGCATCAGGACAGCCTGGGGCCTGACCTACTGGAAAGCATCTCTGCAGAGAAGGACCTGGGAGTCCTGGTGGACAACAAGTTGACCATGAGCCAGCAGTGGGCCCTTGGGGCCAAGAAGGCCAATGGTGCATTCCTGGGGTGCATTAGGCAGAGCATTGCCAGCAGGTCCAGGGTGGTGATCCTCTCCCTCTACTCAGTCCTGGTGAGGCCACACCTGGAGTACTGTGTCCAGTTCTGGGCTCCCCAGTATAAGAGAGACCTGGGGCTCCTGGAGCGAGTGCAGCAAAGGGCCACTAAGATGATTAAGGGACTAGAGCATCTCTCCTATGAGGAAAGGCTGCGGGAGCTGGAACTCTTCAGCCTGGAGAAGAGAAGACTGAGGGGGGAATCTTAGCAATGCATATAAATATCTGAAGGGAGGGTGTAAAGAGGACGAGGCCAGACTCTTCTCCGTGGTGCCCAGTGACAGGACAAGAAGCAACAGGCACAAACTGCAACACAGGAAGTTCTCTCTGAACATAAGAAAAAGCTTTTTTCCTGTGAGGGTGACTGGGCACTGGAAGAGGTTGCCCATAGCGGTTGTGGAGTTTCCATCCATGGAGATATTTCAAAAGCCATCTGGACAGGGTCCTGGGCAACCTGCTCTAGGTGATCCTACTCGAGATGGGGAGTTGGACTAGATGATCTTTAACAGTCCCTTCCGACCTCAACCATTCTGTGAGAGGGAGACAATGATGAAATTCTTTCCTTTGTCCAAGGACAACTACGAATCTGTATCACCACTAATCCGGTCCAAAGTCTCTCCCACAAATTCTATCCAAAGATATCACCACCTTTGTTTTGGTTTTTATCTTTCTTTCTTTCTCACAGGTTTTGTAACCACTTATCTGCTAATGAGAACTGAATATTTTCCAAGTTCTCAAATGGCGAAAGTGTTGTCACTCAGAGAATATCCTCTGAACAGTTTTGGTGCCGTTATGAACCTAGTTACAAAAGGTGGAGAAGGAGACGAGTACTTCAGAATAGACCAGTAACTACCCATGAGCTTGGGAGATCCGTATTGAAAAGGTCTCAGCAGAGCACAGCTGCAAACTGCTGCAGATAAGAGAAGTATTGCCATACCAGCACAGTCTCTTGAGGCTACTTGACTATATCAATCCTAGGTTGAGAACCAGATTTTCAGGGGATTATGGACTGAAGCTAGGAAGTATGGGAAAAGCTGCAGCACTTTCCCCAGGTGGTTTTCTTCTTCACAAGCATAAAAACTGGTGAAAGTTGCATTCCAGTGATGCCACTGTATTTTGAAATGCTTCCAAAAATCAACTATTTCTCCCCCACACGTTTCTCCCAGATGGCTGCTTATGAAATGAAGTCATTCCGCTTTTTACAATGTGCAGAACCACATTTTGGGTAGCTTTGTTGTGTTGAAAGTTGTAACAATAATACTGGATGCTACTGATCACACATCCCAATGACTTTATAACCTGTAGAGCTAACTAACCTAACCAATTAAACAGCTCATCTCAGCAAAACAGGTCTTGACACCTTTGTAGGCTGCTCCATAGAAGCATTCAGGCTGGCTTTATGTTTGATGCTCTTTTTTTCTGTCTCATATTTGCATGGAGTTACACACCTTAAAATGATGAATAACTTGCCTGGAATGACAGCCTCAGCATGGCTGGGTCTTTGCTGTGGATGTCTGAAAAGTTTTTCAGGCTATGCAACTTTATGTCTACCATGTGTAGTCACAGGAAAACTGGCAGGCAAACAGTCATATCCCTACTGTCTAATCATGTATTCCGTTGCTCCTTCACACATCCAGGACCTTGTTAACAAGTGATCTTGCACAACAATTATTAGTTATTGTCAAAATTCACGTGCACAGATGAAACAGGTATAAAGGGAACACGAAACAAAAGAATTTATCTTTCAAAATCCCAAGCCAGTGGAATTTGCTTGGAGGTCACACCCATCTCTCACTAATACAGCAAGGATAAGACAAAAAGATTACATTCTGCACTCCTCATTCCTTACCTTGCAAACATGCGGAGATCTTCTGGATTCTGGGCAGCAGGGACGTTAAGGATAGCCTCCCGCTCATGTTCCAACAAACTTGCCAGTAGATTCTCTGTCATCCTTTTATTTAGTGGCGAGTCCCCACCAGGTATCAACTCAGCACTGGAATTATCCATGCTAGGGCTTGTCAGAGTCATGTCATCACTACTAGCTATCAGGGGAAGAGAGAAGACACACAGAATAGTTATATTCCTCATGATGTAAAGATTATCGATTCAGATTGTTTCTACGCAGTCGTTCCAAACAACCTCTTTTCTCAATGGGAAAGTCAAATGTTTCAACAAAGTCATCAATTTATGTGGAAAAACGTACTTCTGGAGACTATAAACAGTCTATAAAAAACATCTGAAAAGAAAATTCCCAGCCAGCTCTGCTGGAATAGAGTGAAGTGGTAACATGAAAAGCCTATCAGCACAGAAGGTGGGAGCAAGCAGAAAGAAAGGCCAAGAAGCAATATCCTCCCATAAGTGAGCCAGGATAAGCAGATCGCAGACTTATCTGATTCATGTTCCAAGATTTCTGCCCTATCTCATGACTTCTGTAAAGCAACAGCTGTACAGGGAATATCTCTTGATATCTAACCGCAGTGTTGCTTGACATTCTGGGAATCCTGCTCACAACAACAGAGGCATGAAAGTTTGGGGATTTCAGCACTGTGTCTGATCTACACTCTTGTAAAAATGCTTTCCCAGCATCACCCTGAACAATGGCAATGAGGAGATTAAAGAACTCGATGAAGAGAATGAGAAATCAGCCATTTCTGAGAACAATACCTAGCTCTGCATTTCCTTAAATGGCTTTACAGCCCATAGAAACCAATGCTGTTTTAAAACGAACTCTCAGAAGTTATTTTTCCTGTCCTGATAATCAAAGTTCACTGCGTAACCGCGGTGCAGTCAAGAGTAACGGAGATGGTGCTCTAAGTAGACCAAGGAAGTGGAAAGTTACTTGGAAAAAAAACTTAAACGTACCTCTGATAAAATGAAAATATTTCACATGACCAAGCGAGAATTAGGCAAATTACAAAGGGTTACTTTGTTTTTAAAACAAGAATTTAAGCTCTTACAGCCCTTCAGACTTTCACTAATGCCCAGCTCCAAGAGGGGCTGGCTGTAATTTGCAAACACACCAGCAAAGATGAGTTGTCTTGCTACAAAGGCCTGATTATTCTAGGTATGGTTAAGAGAAGATCTAAAAGCTGGCAATAGCCTGAATAGCAGAGAAAAGTACGCTCGTACTTGGAGAACCAAAGCTGAGAGCATTGGGGGTGCTTAGACTTCGGCCTCCAACTCTGGCAGTAAAGGGCATGTCTTCATCTTGGGCTCGGAAATCTTCTTCATTTGGTGGCACCATCAGACAGACATACGTGTGAAGCTGAATAAGGAGCCGATGTTGGAGCATCCATATCACCATCTGAATGAGCTGAGTCTGCAGAGCAGGAGGTGAAATATTAAACATACACAAAGTAAAACACAGTTCAAATACAGGAGGAAAACAACGCACAAGGTCTAAGAAATTGCAAAGAATATTTTATAGGGGAGAACTGCTTTCAACACCACACCACAGTTTTGCCTCTACTCTGTCTGGTCGGCATACATTTCCAAACACAGAAAGGTGACCAGACACACACCAGACTCAAAGCATTTATGGATACTTAGGCTGTAAATCGATCCTTTAATGGTTTACATGTCATTATGCAACCCTGACAAACACAGCCAGTGTCTTCAAATGAACCAACCGCCGCCCCCTGCCATAGCTCCAGCACCTGGTATGGTCTAGCCGTGCAGCCGAATGGGTCTCCCTGGACACACAATGCTTTAGCCATGAAAACCCACACACTGAGCTGTTTGGTCCTTTTTTAACACAAAAGTTTAGGAGGTGCTAAAAAATGGGACAGCCTTTCTTCTGAGGGACAGGACATGGAAAACAAGTCAATCAAATGCAGGCTCTGCTTGCCTTGGCCCAAGTGAGAGAGCCCTGACATCAGTCAGTTGGTTTCTACACAAGGCCCACTAAAAGCAGTAATCCCCAAAATGGTGATTAATTTCAGAGTGGCCCAGATTAAAGCTCGGGTTACCCTAGAAAGCCTTTGGAGAGGACAGGGCGACTGGGCACGGCTGAAGCAACAAAGAGTAGGAGCCGTTTGCTGTCAGATGGGAAACTGCTGCAAAGCTATGGGAGAGACTAGAGATCAGAGCCCTGCTGGGACTCAGCAATGCTGAACTAATACCAACAGCAGCAGAAAACTGGGCACAGGACAGCAGCCTGCCGCTGCCACAAGAGTCCCCTCTCCATGCAAAGGGTTAACATTTCCCATTGGCTCACTATCCCTCTGCAATAAGAGGCCAGGCCAAGCATTTAAAGGCAGCTAGGTTCCCAGGGTGCTGATAGGGAAGAAGAGTTTCAAAGGTGCCGAGAGATGACACTCATGCTAAACAAACATGCAAAACATCTTCTTTGTATTACAGCAGCTGAAGGACTCCATAACGCCCCAAACTCAATGCTGAAAGCAGCGGCGAGAATGAGGGAGAACCGTTTGTAGGTTCTCGTCATGGCCTGCTGTCAGGAGTTTTGGAGGAGCATTCAAAATGTATCATCCTGTCTCAACTTCTACACAAAAAGCCTTTTCATTTCCAAGCCACTGTAGGCAACCCTTCCCATAGCTAGCAGCTCTGAAAACACTGATTCACTGACAAAAGCTGTTTGGGGATTTCATAGCAACCAGCACTGTTTTGGTGAGAGAAACACATGCAGAATGAGCTCAGAATCTGAGAAGGAAGCTAGCTCTGCTGCATTAATCATCAGGATAATGGGCCAAATCTCAATAAAAGCCCCAAACTGAAGTTCATCAATCCTCTTCTACAAACCATACAGCTTACAGTGACTTTCAAATCACACAAGAAATATCTTTTGTTTGCTGACAGTCTTTTCAGGGATTCCCATCTCTTGCGGCTGAATGGGTTTTAATCTTAAAACATATTATCTGGGATCACCTTCAAATATATGTTTTTCAGAAAAGGTATAATTAATTTTTTATAGTAAAAAGAAAATCTACGAAAGAGGAAGGCTGGCAAAAGATACCAGGTGCATTTATACATTATTTTGCTAACATCTGAAATCAGCCTGTAAGAAATAGGAAGCTTATTCCAGTGCTTATGTTGATAAAAACCTTCCTTCCAGATGCAGGCCTGGATGGAAAGATGTCTCATGTGTTTTAGTTAAACTTCCAACCTGCTGGCATGCAGCAGCGTCCGATTAGCTAGTTTCATGTCATTTGAAAACTTGAGGTCTGCACATTTCCCAACACAAAACATCCTCAAAAAATCCAAGGCAATTCAAGGAGACTGCACACTGATTTCACAGTAAGATAGGCTCTACCAGACCGGCAGACTCTGCTATGTACCTGGCCTAGATCAAACTCCACCGGTCACTTTGATGGCTTCATGAATTACAAAAATAGCCAGTTGTTTTTGTTACAGCTCTGTGTGCATGGAAAGTCTTATCCAACACTGTCTCAGTTCTGCATACAGATATTCACCTCTACCCTCTTGCACAAATATCTAGAAAGCCATTCTTCAGACAGCAGCTATGGCTCAGTGAAAAATAAGAAGCCAGACAAAAGTGGTGTTACAGTTTCACAACTGCAATGTTCTTTCCTGAAGGAATGACTGCCAAGCACCTTTGGACTGAAAGTGGGAGAGTGGGAGACCAGTTGTGACTAACTCTAAAACTAGTTCGTCCATGTCAGACATGAATGCCACAACAGAGTATTTAAGTGAGCCTGAACTCCTGCCTCCAGATAAGAGAGAAGGATTAAAATTAAAGGTTACCTACAATAAACTTGACTTTAGTGTGAATTCAGGACCTCTAAAAATCTAGTCCTAGAAAAAAACCCAAGCAATTGCAGCATCCTATGACTGGCAACAGGCCTGTAGCTGTATCATGCCATCATTGCAACCTCACACCATTTCCACTTTGTCCTACCCACACAAATACATTTTTTCCAAGTTTAAACCTATTTCATACCAAAAGTAGCAAGTGTTTTCACAGATGAGGCCAAACAGAGGCTTTGCTAATAGGTTCTGCTGCCTATTCTGGACAGAGCAGTGAATTTATGTTCGTTCTCCATCTGCTCCTCTTGAACTTTGATGGAGTTTTCAGATAGGACTAGAGGAGGGAAGGCTTCCCTGCACCATCTGTGCTCTTCTGTCTGTCCAAAATGCTATTCCTCCCTCACAGATACAGAGTTGCCGTCTTCATGCCTGGTCTCAGTCTCCTTGAGTAGCTGGGCTCCTTCCTGAAGCCAAAAAGGGCTGGGAGTAGCTTCCCAGGAAAGGGTATGCTTCGTCCCAAGACTGCCTCCGCTCACTGTCGTCATCTGGTAGGGGAGGAAGCCACTGCCGGCCTTTTTTGGCTGAAACACCAGGACCAGGACGGAATTACAAAAGGAAAGGTTTTTCATTGCTTAACCTAGTTAACGATCAATTCTAAATTTCACCCATATTCCCATCATCCTTCCCCCATGCTGCCTCTTTCTAGTCGGCTCTGCTGATGGCTCTTACCCGCAGCAGCGTCTGGATCACTCCCACTAGCACAGATCAGCCCACGCCACCCCCCTTCTTCTCCCCCCATCACTGCACAGCAGGTCCCAGGCAAAGTTATAGCATGTCATCATGCAAGACTGTATGGAAGTCACTGCTAACAATACATTGCTTTGTGTTTATTGACAAAAGCAGAGGACATGTATTAGCTTCTGAAAACATGGCCTTTATACGTCAGCCCATCTGGGCAGTTTGAGACAGTCAGAGGACAGCTCAGCCCTGAGTCCTGGGGAGACAAGATCTGACATTCATTATTGTCTTCCCTCTTGGCTCAAAGAGAGTATTTGTAAAAATCTTGAGTAACATGTTAAATAAAATGCATTTCTTGCCAGGATTCTTGAAGGCTGTTTCCTCTTTAGGCCCAAAAAGCAAAGGAAAACGCCAAGATTAACTGGACCTAGCAACAGGTTCAGGGCAGGGAGGAGAAAACAACAACAGAGCAGCACTCAATCCTAGCTTGGTGTTTCTCACCACACAAGGATACACCTCTAGTAAAAATACAATATGCTTGGCATACTGAGGTACACAGTCCCCCTTTCTCCAGTTTGGATTCTCTAGTTAATCTGACACATTAAATCTTCACGATCAGGCTTGAGATGTCAGTGCTGCGTTGGGTCAGTAAAAGGGGATCTTCATAGTTGCTGCGATCAATGGATGTTTGCCCAAATATATCAAATTCTCCTACCATTCAGCACACCATCTTTTACAAAAAACAAATAAGCTATTAAAACTGCTCCCTATTTTGCATGTAAAGTCTTTGAAGACCCCTTTTAATGTAGGATAAAACATGTATTGTTCTATAATATCACTGTTTTAATCATTATGTGATAGCTTTGAATTCTCACTTTGCTGAAGAGGATTTAACCGTTCCCTCCATTTAGGCCTTTAAAGCTGTATTTTTTAAACTGTCACACAGGAGAACCCTAATTTCATACCTAATCTAATTGAGATATCTAATAAATGCACCTAAGTACTACTTCCCTACTTCTGCCAACAAAAGCTCCCGTGACTCCTAATGTCTTGCAGATGTCCAGCAGAACAGTCCCATTTGTAGCGCATCTCTCAAAAAACCACAATGGTCTATTCAGTATTTGCATGCAGCTCTCCTCCTACTCCCATCCCCTGACATACACGCTCATTTTCCACTGCACTATTGTACAGAGCAGGGCAAGCTTCCCTCGTGTGTAAGGCAGAGGCCTCATCTACTGGTTGCCTTAATCCCAACAGGATGGCCAGACTTATTAAAACAAAGCTGAAAAACTAAACGTGTTTTGTTCAGGGAGAGCTGTCATAACTTCCCGTCTGTTTTTTTTTTTTTTTTCCACAGTTATTCTAGCCTCATCAAGGGAAGAACTAGATAGCTAGAATAATAATAGCAATCCACGTTATTATAAGGAGCTACTGTAGTGAAGGGGATGCAGGGAGGAAACAGGGTATCTCATTCACATAGACACTCTCCCTCTACCCTTACAGCTGAAAGATCCCCTCTGTTAGTCCATGTTTGCTCCTCAAGGCGGGATAGAGAGATCGCATATCTTCTTCTGAAAGAGATAAACTAACGGAGGTCATAGTGTATAGCAGAAGGGAACCCACAAGGGTTATCCCTGTCCCTTCGTTTGCAAAGAGATTTAGCACAGGAGTAGCTGGGTAAAGAAACTTTGATATTTTAAGAATGTCTTGCACTGAGAAACGTGTTAAAGCATTGCTATGTAGCAACTGCGGTTTCTCTAACACGTGCCTGGTATACATATTCTTTCGATGAACGTGCATTGAGCTCAAGATTTTAAGCCAGCAGTATACAAACAAACACACCCCGTGTTTCTGTGCTTTCACGTGAGGGTATGAAGGGGTGGGCACTACACTGAACACCTTGCCAATGCTTGTTCACCAGAAATCTCAGTAGCAAAGACTTTGGAAAAACAGAGATGGCTCACAACACACTTCAAGGAACCAGGTACTGTAATTCCTCCTTCTTCTGAGTGCTTTTACACACACACATGCACACAAATACACACACACACACCCTTGACAATTTACTTGAACAATGCTCCTGAGATGTCTGGGCCACCCTTCTATTTTAGCAGTAGTGACTTCTGAACTCTACAGTTCAGATCAGCTCTGGACACGCCAGCAACGGCACACAGTGACAGGAGCACAGGATTTGCATTGCTGCTGTGCAGCACTCAGCCATGAGCATATTCTTCCAAAAGGCCAGTGAGGCCATTCGAGAGCCAGGGCAACATGCACCTGGGAGCCAGGTGGGCACCCTCCGTGCACAGCCACACACTTTCTTTATCAAAACTGACCTGCTCTCTCTGTTTTGCCTGCAATTAACGTATCTATGTAGTCTCTCCTTACCTCCTACATGCATCTTTGGAGAAGGAGCATCCATAAATGCACAACCTGACTTAGATTATATTCAGATTCATTTTTTTTAAAGGAATTTGAAAGAGATCCTTTGGATAAGACTGGAATCTCAGATAAGCCGAATACGGTCCTAGAATCAAAGCTCATAGCTCTCCTATACTTTTAGCTAATACCACTACAATGAGAAAAGCTGTCTTAGCTTATCAACAAGAAAAGGATCAAAAGGCACCCTGGTAACGACTCAGAGAAGGAGCAGATGCTCTTATGGGCAGAGAAGTTTACTATACTCTTTAGAAATCGTATTTTTCTAAGGCAGAAGAAAACAGAATAATCCCAAACAGAAGATAAATGGCAGAAGTGGCTTTGAGATGAAATGTTAACGTCCTTGCTGAGGCCCCTCTTGCCCTTAGCTTCTGTACGTTATCTCAAGCCTTCTTGGTCAAGACAGCCAGTGGCAGGTCCAAGCAGCTAATATTGCCCTCAAGCCATATACGCATCCAGCTGAGTTCTTCCCAATATTAAGGAACATGTTTTTGGACTATACTCAGACCAGCTTGCTCAGACATATTTAGCCATTCAGCAACCCAGCTGTACAGCAGAGCTGGGAGGATCCTCATTATGATTAGAAGTGACAACAAGTTTATAGCCAGCTACAGCGGCACAGTTTGACAATCTAAGTTATCAATACCGCTCTGACTGTGACAGAGCTACTAAAGTCCTTTTTAAAATCCTAACGAACCCTGAACACAATCGGGACTGGCATGCACAAACGGAAAAGCTCTGACTCTGCCTATCAATCCTAGTCACTGTTTGCCCTAGGACAGAAGCACCGGCAGCGCTTGCCAAGTTTCCTGGCAAGCGAGACCAGATGCTGTATCATGCCATAAGAATGCAGCACTAAGAGCAACTGCAGCCTCCTGTCTGACAGCGGCCTACAGCACATGTCGAGGGAAGGGGAGGATGAATGTGGCTACTTCCCCAGCAGATTCTCCCAGGCTCCAACAATTTGCAGATCAGGACTTCCTGAGGCAGAAGCTGTAATTCCCTATTTAACAGTCCTTAATGGATTTTTCTCCCATGAATTTTCCCAGTCATTTTTGAACCCACATAAGCCCTCCTCTGACATCCCAGAAAAAAGGAGTTCCTCTTCATGCGCTGTGAAAGCCACTTCTTTTCTTTCTCTTTCAATCCGCTCTCTTCCTTTGGCTCACCCTAATTCTGTTACTGGAAGGGAGAGTTGACAGCCGAGACCTGTTCATCTTCTTCACATCATATATGATTTTAGAGACCTCTATTCTATCTCTTTTCCAGGCTGAAGAGAGTTGTTTCTCATACAGACACTGTTCCACCTTTGCTCACCCTTCCTCTGTATCCTGCCAAGTTCTCCTGTAGCCTTTGGAGATGAGGAGACCAGAACTGCAAACTGTATTTGAGGCATGAGTGTGCTGTGTGATATTCTCCATTTTGGCTTTTATTCCTTTCCTTATTATACCTAACAGCCAATTTGCTTTTTTGACCACTGCCAAACACAGAACAGGCTTTTTAATGGAACATCTCAATCATAACCCCAAGGTTTCACTCCCAAGCAGAAAAAATCAGCTCACAGTAACGAATTTTATAGGCAAAGTTCAGACTGTTATTCCTCCCTTTCAATTATCATCCTTTTATACTGATAGCCCTGCAGTTTCTCACAGCTCGCTCTTATCTTCCCTACCCTGAGCTGCTAACTATCATTAGCAACTGTGCCAAATGACAGTCTCTTGCCTTTTCCAGATCATCTACAAATATGTTTTACAGGGCCTACCCAAGTACTGATACCGGCTGAACTTCACTGGTGACCTCATCATTCTACTGTAAAACTAAGCGTTTATTCCTAACCTATCTTTTAACCAATTACTTACTCAGTTATTTAATAATACTTCATTTTCCCACACCTCCCTTCTTCCTTCCCTACAAAAAAAACAAGATTAGTTTTCAGCCCTAACTCCATTCCGATCTGCTGTGCAGTCACGTCAACGCTGGGCCACACATGTGAGAGGAGAGCATGGGGACAGCAACTGAGCAGTCACAGGCAGCGGAGGGAAGGACAGCTTCTTTGGGCGCGGGGGAGAGGAGAAGCAGACTGCTTCTTTTCCAGTAAAAACCCTTATTCAAAAAGGAAGACAAGTTTCCCCACCGTATAAGCTCACACGATCCCCTCACCCCACGGCCGCACCCTGGTGAGATCCAGTACTAGCGGCATGAGTAAAACTGGCAGTTGCTGAGAGACACCATCCCAGGTTGGAGTGGACTGCAGAAACTCCAGGTGACACTACACAGCACCTCAGAGCTAACAGACAACTCACCACAATCAGACGAGGGAGATCTGCTTCTGCTTTCCCAGCTGCAGAAGTCCCTTGCACCAGCCCTGGAGCTTCCTGAAGCTTCCCGGAGCACATGCCACCTGCTAACCCAGCAGAAGACTAGTGCGGCAGAAACAAATTGAGCACGTAGAGGCAAGATGGACAGGAGCCAGAGCTCCAGTGCAAAGGGAAGAGGGTAAGGAGGAAGGCATGCATGCACACATCGGGGAGCAGAAAGGAAGAAAGGGCCTCATTCTTGCAACAGCACCGCGATACCATTAGATCAGTCTGAGCTATAGGTGCAGGTTCATCCTCAAGCTGCTGCAACAACATTGCTATCCAAGCAAGGCAGGTTAAACGCAGAAAAACGGAAGCTAATCAAGAGATCACTACGTGAATGCTAAAAACTCTGCAAATTCTAAGTACAAGACCACTGATACATGATAAATATACAATGACCCCAGGGTTCAACTGCAATATGCAGCTTGCCATCATAGACAAGAAAAAAGGTAAGAGGAGGGCTCAAGAAAAAGTCCCGTCTCTGATGTAGGGCCTGCTTGGGGGCACAGGCAGTTCTGGCAGACACCACTGAGCACGCACCTCCTACTTGATACAGACACCAAGAGCAGAAGGTAGACATGCACTCACACTTTCAAGACAGTCTTGACTCGCTTAAGGTATTAGGTTTGTTGGTATCTCCTGCCAGGCAAAAAATGCCTTAGCACACCAAGTATAAAAATGCCAGTGTCATTTTTTTCACATACCCAAAGGAATGGAGCAACTACACCCATTTAATAGCAAGCAAACAAAAATAACTTTGACCTCTTTCAAATAAAGAATTATGACTTTGCCTAAGAACAGGAGGAAGGACTCTTTAATAAAGTCCACTACACAAAATAAGAAAGCTTTTAAAGCCTTCACATTTTCTGCCCGTTTTCTGCACATGCCAAAGGAGGGAGCCAATCCCACATTTAAGATAAGCATCAGATGGGATGGATGCCATGAGACCCTAATAGTTTCTACAGAAGATATAACCCTTCTCTCCATACTGACCTTCCGGTACAGATGACCTTCAGAAATACAGACAGTACTGTCAGCATGATAGAAAGCACAAGATAACAGACTAGTAGTGAAATTCTTCAAAGTTAAAAAAAAAAAAACCCACCTTTCCCTCCTATGTACACAAAGAACAAAATTATGGTGAAAGGTCCAAACTTTGTATTTGCCTTGCCTTTGGAAAAAAAAAAACAACAATTTAACAGTATTTACAGTTCAGAGTGCAGGATCTTTTACTTTTCCACAGCAGACAAAAACTCACTCATGTTTTATCAGATTAATTTCTCAATCAACTAGATCTCTGTTCATTACAATTGGAGCATGAGCACCCCAGGATTTGGTTGGATTCATCTCTCCTAAAAGGCAAGTTCCTAACAAAACAATACTGCAGAGTTCTCCATAGGCAAATCAGAGTAGAAGCAAATCCTTTTTCTGTATCAATGAACTGATATGAAAACATCTAAAGGCCCTCTCTAGTCTGAAACTCCCCCAAGCACTGGCATGCTTCGCTTTATGAAAACGAAGCTATCTGTGCCTCACAACAGCCCACCAGTCTCTGGAGGTCTCCCTCATCTGCAGGCACGTGTCTTGCCAACACAGCTCGAGTCCTCTGCAACTACAGTTCTTATGTCCCCTTTTCAGACTGTAGGAGTTCCATACTTCCATAGCTTTTCACAGTATCATCCCTGATCCGTTCACATATGCTGAATGGATGATAAAAACAAGTTGTCGTTAACCTTTAGAGACCCGCCATGGACAGATGAGCATCGGAGAGGAGATGCACGCTCCAAAAGAGCCATTTTTGCAATCCAACGACTCTGGCAAACATGCACTATTATTTCAAGATTTTCCCCACAATTGCAGCAGTAAGCAGCAGACTTTATGCATTTTAAACTGAAGTAAGACTTCTGAGAACAACCAGAAGTATTTAAGGAGAGTATTTAGGCAAAGAATTCATTCTGAAAGGAGTACTGAGGGTAAGAATGCCTCTTAAAGCTACAGCAGCTAAAAGAAAATTAATGCTGTTCATTCAGCTTAAATTTTCAGGACACACTTTTGTTAGTAACTTCAATGAAGTACTGACAAAAAAGTAGCCAAAGATGGCAGCTAACCAATATATACTATTGGGATTACAGGCTACATAGTTACCTTTACCTCTGATCATCATCTCTGCCAAACTGTAATTGCAACGAATTCTTCTCTCGCCTGACTGCACAACGGCTGTCAACGGTGACTAATGTCATAGACAGCAAGTTGTCAAAGTATGAAGGCTAGCAAATAACACTACGAGAAATCAGTTAAAGAAATCTGCCTATGTTAACTTTGCCGCATTGAGCTGTGTTCAGAGGTCCAAGCCTCCTTGGCTGGGAATGTAATAGCTTCAGCCAGGAGGCCTCATATTATTTAGTTCTTCCTCACATTTCAGCAATCCCCAGAAACCCCTTAAGCCATGATCTGTGCATAAGCAAAACAGGAACACACAAATCCCGAATCCATGAATATTAAAACGTTAATATTGTAACACATGGACTTCTGTTGACTACATGCTGAGTCTACTTCCTGGATTCGCCTTTAAACAATATCAGCTTCATGTAGAAAGCTAAGTGAATAGACGGTTTGCACAGTTTTAAACCCAGGGTGTGAATTTAAAGCAGCTGCTATATATAATAAAATATAATAAAAATAGTCTTTTATTTTGTGACTGTGAGGAATCCATGAACTTGCACTGAGCCCTACTAATTTATGAGTTTTCAACAGACCAAACAGAATTTCAGTTTTCCCTACAACATTGCTCAGGGAAAAGAAACATCCTGAGTTTTCATTTAGGAACATGCTTTTTTCAGCACAGATCATTTACGTAGTCTCATCTTGATAACCCCACAGCTTTTTGGCACCTGGACGTTAAACAACAAATCATACAGTTGGAAACACAGTAATTGGCCCGCTTCTAAACCTACAAGAGTAGGTTCCTAACTAGATGCTCCAGAAGCAACCCCATTCCTTGTTCACATTAGCAGGGCAATCACACACGCTCAGCTCTTGTTCGCTCCCCTCATCTCACCTCCTGAACTGGTGGTGCTAGAGGATTCTTGAACTCCGAGAGTGAAACTGGGAGGGAGAACTTGGAAAGCATCGATGGCAGATTGTGGCCCCGGAACTGACAAGAGAACGCATCCGCCAATGGAGAGTAACTACAGAAAAGAGGCAAAGGCTGAAATCAGTTTTATACTGCTGGTCAGTGTACCGTTCATTTATTTACGCATTATAGAAGTGCTAATTCCCAAAGGAAATATTCTCTCTGATTCAGAAAAAGAGTATAGTTTAAGGCATTTTGTGTCCTGCAAAAGTAACCAAAAAGCAGACCTACTTTCATCTTGACATTACATTCAGCTCCAATACATTATTCAAGGTGGGAAGGGAATCCAGTGGAGAACGATAAAAATGATTAGAAGTCTAGAACTGAGCAGTCTTTGATCAAAGGAACTGGGGACAGGCAGTCTAGAGAAGATAGCATTGGGGATGGACAGGATATACACACAGTCTTCAAATAAGCAAAATGCAGCTTCAGACATGACTGTTCTCCTTGCCTATGCTGAAAAGAACACGCGCAATGACTGATTAGAAGCAAGGAAGAGTCGAGTGAAACATCAGGAAAACTTTCTGTCTTAGGATTTCCATCAAGAACAGCTAAATAAACCACTGCCATATACAACACTGGCACAGATGTTCCTAAGTGACCTCAAGGTCCCTTCTAGCCCTATTTTTATAGTTCCATCTCAGGAGTTTTGACCTAAAACTATTTTCCTATGATCTAGTTCCAACACAGATTCTAAAAGCATCTCAAAATCTAGTACAGAAAGGTTTCAGACGTTCAGTGGAGCAGCAATACCCACCACTGCCTCCACATCTTCCTTGCATCTTCTCTCACATTGGTTGCCTTACCTTCTGTGTACTATAAGGCACATAAGTATAAAATGCTATCACGGGCACCAATAAAATAGTGATGGTAACAGCCCCTTGACTTGCTGCTCTTTATTCATTTCAGTTGATACCGTGTGCCAGATACACAGATAGTCCTATGAAACACTCATTGATTTAACTTAATTCTGAAGTATTTTACTTTGCGTTTCCATATTGCTTCAGGTTCACACAATCTTTCCTGACATGGACATTCAGTGACCCAGCGTATTAAAAATACTAAAAATAGGTCCCCAAGGTAAATATTGTTTCCAGGGCCCACATCACTGCAGAAGCATACTGATCTACTTTCACGCTCCTCCCTACCCCAGACAAACTCTTATGTGGCTTTGCAAGTTCCAGCACATGCAATGGTTTGTGTTTTGTACAATCTCAGCAAATTCATACGTGAAGAAAAATGGACACCCTGTGTCCAGTAAGACGGGGAAGGAAGGAATATCTGCGCTTCTCACAGCTTGCTTACTGCAAGCACTCATTGTCCTTCTACTTACAGACACACGCTGGCATTTGGAGAAAGCATGTAGACATTGTTTTCACACAGTGGATAAATAATAATTGCTTTTCCCCAGTAAACAAGATGTGCAGCAAGCTGGAAAACCTACATTGAGAAAACAAAACAAAATCAGGAGAGCAAAAAAGCACACCTCAGACTCTCAGCAACAGTTCCACACAGTGACAGCAAAGCCCTCTTTGAGCTCAGAAGAGAATAATGTTCCATCCTTTCATTTTGCCTTCAGAAGAAATTCAGGGTATAATATAACATGTGGCACATCAAAAAAGCGTTTGACAAGGTTATGAATTTCCAGAGATTTGCTTCACATTTCTAAGCAACTTAGTATTTCCTGCTTCAAAGGAATTTCTTCAAACTGTATCAACAGAAGTTTAGTTATCTTTCATGCGACAACAACCCATTTTTTATGCATAAAATGCATTAAGCGTTATACATGAAAAATAAAACAAAAAAACAAGCCTCTCCTATGACATAAGCATAAAGGAAACCAAGACTGTCTTTTTAACACGTTGAGGTATTCCAATAATGAGTTACAAGAAGTATTTTAATATGTTAAACAAGTCAGTAGTTGTTAATAGCTCTGGAAGAGCCACATAAATAGCGTCTAGGAGACATAAAATCCAACCCATATCATTAGATGCATTTAACTTTGCTTTTTGGAGGAGAACAAAACTACAGAAGCAGTAGGGAATTTCCAGAGTTCATCTCATAGCTATATAATGGCAAATAACACCACAGCTTGCTGCAAGCAGGTATGGAAATTTTATTACAGAACAGGACCTTTCCCTCTGAGAAAGAGGAGGCCTGGATACATGATCAGGGCCATCTGAGATGACAACCAGTGCTCTTCTCCCTCTTCATACAGAGCACAGAATGCGTCCCCTGGTATGGATCAACTTCTTAGAAGTACTGAATAGCTCTACCCGCAACAATACCATCCAACTCAATCACCAGGTCCAACAACAAACAGGCCGCGATGACTGCATTTGTTTGCAATGGTTTCTCGGTGGCCTAGCGTCTCATGTGATTGCCGGTGGTACAGTCCCTCCACTGTACAAATCTCCCTTATCACCGGCTTGTCACATCACCCTGAGCAACTCAGATTTAAGAACCTGCTGTCAACACTGGAAAGGCATCCAGAAAGAGCTGCTGGTTTGGAGACACCGGCTCAAGAGTTTTGCCCAAGTCTACCCGGAGCTTCCTCCTTGGGACCATATGAAAGACATGCATTAAGGTATTTAAAAAAAGGGAAACTGATAGGAAGTCTGCACTGATTTTCAAAGCTTTTTGGTAGATAAAGCTGATTCTTCAGCAACCATGGACAAATGCAGACCTGTTACCAAGGTAATTCTTTTTTTGTCTATCTTGTTCCCAGGCCATCCAGTCACCTCCTTCAAGCTTCGCCACTTCCAAGCTCCTTTTCCTTGTACAGTATCTTGCACAACACATACTGTCACCTTACACATCTTTACAACGGCTTGCTGGTTACAAGCTGTAGCTTAGCCAGCCTTCTGCAGAAGGTCGTGAGAACTGCAATGCTGCATCTCGCCCAAGCAAATCCAAGGAAAGCAGCAGGATTTGGCCATGGCAGCTGTAAACTTTCACGTGTGCTCTGTATGCCTCCATTTACAAAGTAGACATCAGTGCAGCAGAATAAAGACAGACCACTGTGGTATAAGTCAAGAGTACCATTTGTTCTGGTTTTCTGTTCTGGTTCTAACCACCTACTGGGAAGGCATAGAGGAAATAGAGCCACTCTTCTCAGAGGTGCACAAGGACAGGATAAAAGGCAGTAGATACAAGGTGGAACATGGGAAATTCCCACTAGATATGAGGAAAAGTTTTTCACCCCGACGGGGGTCACATGCTTGGACCAGGGCCAAAGGAAGTTGTGAGATCTCCATCCCCGGAGGCATTCAGAATTCCAGTGGACAACCTCATCTAATGGACTTGCTCAGGGCAGTAGCTTGGACTAGAGACCTCCAGATGCCCCTTCTATCCTACAGCTATCTGTGATTTAGTGATTCTGACATGGCTGCAGTTGACTGTCCAGCACTGTCACCAGCACTGATCTTTGTCTCTCAAACTTTCCCCCGTGCTCTGGTGCTCTCCGGTTCAGGCTTTCTCTGTGCACTCCGCTCACACTGACATATTTTCATGTACCACAAAAACCCACTGGCACGGAGAAAGAAAATGCCTCGTGAATTAAAAGAATTTCAGCCACTGCTGACAATTCCCCATACCTGCAGCAATGCCAAGTCAGCATCTTGAGCCAGTTGCTGCAAATTCTTCACAGCAGAGGTAGTTTTAATTACTCTCACCAGGGCAGGGGAGCAGTCCAACGGGAGCTCATTAAGCAATGATTTCTCATCATTTAGAAGTAATAAGGCATGGTAAGGCCTGCAGAAAAAAGGAATACATTTGTGCTGTAAACTGCAGTTTTTCCTGAAGGCTTAGTTACTCCCAGATCACAATGCCTGGTCAATCTACTGGTAAAGAAGAACCTCTAATGTTATCCTTTTGCTGTAAGTAGGTTTAGAATAAGCTCATTTTTATGCTACAAGATAAGATGCTCCCCTTAGAGGGGACAGAGGGTTATATGATAACTGGACATGCCAGCGATTATAAAAAAAAAAATGAAGGCACTGTGCTGGCATACCGACAATAAATCCTGCAGAACTAGACTATAGACTGCTCATGTGCACTTAAATACAGAACAGAAGAACAGGAAGGAAGAAAGTAAGAGTTAGTTACTTTTGCAGATAAAAAGCTGTAAATGTGGTGAGCAGGAAAGAAGATATAATGGGACCAAGACTCTCTTTCCTGTAAGAGCAAAATTGCTTCTAGGTCAAAAGATGAAAATGAACACCCAGTTCTTCTGACTGGAAACAGTGCAGACCTCTCCCACGGCGTTACCTCCCGTTTTCAATACCACCACCTAATGTTAACACAAAAGCTGTGGCTTCAAACTGCCGTGTGATACCTCAGCATCAGCTTGAGGGAGTCCTGTCTCAGCCCATGCCCTGCAGCGTCACTACAGCTCAGCGCTGCAGCATCCCTCCAGCTCTACCAGCAAAATCATCTGCAGGACCACGCTGTGAACCGCAGCAAGGACAGGCTCCACTCCGAAGGACAGAGCACATTCTTACCTGATAGATTTTAGACTTCTCTCAATTGCTTCAGGGGGTATGAAGCTTGTTGCAACATAATGGATTTTATGCGGCAGGCAGAAACTCACTTCCAGCCAGTTGTTGATATGTAAACGGACAACCCCTGTTGTACAGAGACTAAAATAGAGAGAAAATAAATACATACATACAGCATTTATGAGGTACACCAAATGAAAATAGTGCTTCAGATTCACCCCTGCATGGGAATCAGGACAAGAAAAGACAGAGTGCACCTTGCCTACGCCCAGACTGGCTGAGGGTCAGCTGATTCCTAGCTGCAAAGACTTCCTTACTGCACTTACAGAATGTCTTCTCCTACGAGGCTGTGCAGGGATTTGCAAGATTTCATTCCGCTCATCTTCTGCTCCATCTATTCTTAACACCGCACCCATATCTCTAGAGAGGAGAAGAGTTTCTTGAAGATTTACTGCAAGGATTTCCACTGTCCTGGAAAATTCCCTAGACCAGAGCTGCACAGGGCAAAGATGAATTGGGCACAATGTTTTCATAATCATTTTCCATCTACTTCTCGAAGGGAAAAAAAAAAAGGAGATTTCTGTAGTGGGCAACAGTTACTGAATAGCATATTTACATAATAACAGACTCCTTAGGTTCTGCCTAGGTGGCTTGTTTTCCACTAACTTGCTCCTGCTTGTCACATGAAATCATAAACCTGGTTGTTAAACGGTTTCTTCATTCTAGGAAACCACAGGAGCTAAACTAAGCCTTTAAGCTGACTTCAGAGAACAGGATTGGTGTGTAAAGAATGTGCATTTCAGGAATGATAATGAAGTCTGACCCTCATATTCAGCTGGAAAGTGACTATAAACCTATAAAACTCTTTTAGTTTAAAAAAAAAAACCCAGAAACCTTGTAGTTTAGAGCAATGAATAGCATTCAGGTAGTTCTCTCTTCCAGCTTTTAGACACTGCTCTGTTTATTCCTCGTCTTTCTTGCATACACTATTAATTATAGCACCCACGAATAAGTACACACGGCAAAGGCAGCCTCTCTGCAGGCATGTTCCACTAAAACTTCGAAAAAACTAAACTTCAGAAGGGAATTTCTGCTGATGTTACTACACTGCTGAACTCAGCAAGGAAAAACAAACCAAAACAACTCCCCAAGCATACTTGTCCTGTCCATGTACCTGTACCATTTTACCCAAAATCTTTCTTAGCTCAGAACCTGAAAACACTTCAGAGACTGGGAGACTCAAACATATATGACCAAAAAGATGTCTCAAGCTGAAAAGGAAAACAGCAGAGCCTCAGTTTGGGGCAAGCATTGCCCCATCTGCCCTAACTGCTGCGTTTCAAAAGCACACACACACAAAAAAAGTAGGTTCTGCCAAAATCTCACCTCCACAAAGCAAACAAGAGCATCTATATCACAAATGTAATCCACACCTTTTGATCCACGTCTCATTTGATAAACAACAGGGCTCCCTACGGGGACCGAGCACTTCCAGATACCTCAGAGATGAAAAGAATCAAGTCAGAAGAATTAAGTGGAAATGGAAATAGGTGTCTGTAGATCTAAGCAAGAGATAAAATATACCTAGGTAGGTAACTATATCTACTGAAAGATAGGGAGGTAATGTGATATACCGTAAGGAGTTAAGCTAGCACCACCTTGCAAACCTTTACAACGCTGCCCAGTTTGCAGACAGCAAATACTGGCCTGCGAATAGTTTTGCAAGAGCGAGTGGGACTGAGCAGGGAGACAGCGGCAAGACCAGAGCAACTTTTCATGTACTTTGAGTTTAGAACAAATATAAACGTGCAAATCAATCTTAAGCAATAGCCAATCTTGTCTACACTGGAGAGCTGAATTTCTCAAGACGCCTAAAGGCTGTCATCCTCCAAGATGAACAAAGTGTATCAGAGGCTAAACGAATCCTGCCTGAATTCAAACCTTGTCCTGAAAACCAAGCCCAGTCTCCAGAGTATTCATTACTCCATGGCACCAACCCCTGGTGCCATGCAATCTGATGTATTTAGGTCTGTAACTCTAACAGACCATTGCAGGCCAAGTTTCCAGAGAAGAGAGAACCTCCAGCTCCTTCAGTACATCCTTTGATGTTAAACTTTCTTCTAAAAGGCATTTTTTGGCCTAAAATAAAATTTCAAAGTTTTCACTTTGAAAATTCTGGTCTGAATTTTAAATTGTATGTTCAGACTTGCAATATGGCTTTCGTGTCGGTAACACCCAATAATTTCCCCCTCTACATAAAACACGTTTAAAAGCATGCCAGGAACAGGCAGGGAGTGAATATATGTCTTGGAAACTCTTTATGTGGTGATTTAAACATCTATACTTTGCACTCAGTTGTAGGCTACACACTACCATGCTCATTTTCAAGTTGATCTGGTTGTACACAAGGTCCAGAGAGACCTGAAAATTCAGCTTTAAAACAAAAACATTGGGTAGCCTTGGCCACCAGTATAACTATTCACCAAACCACAACAGTGCTGAGGGAGCAAACCAGATTCTGTCGAGCCGGGTGCACGATCAGGCTCAGCAGGTAAAATCTCGCTGCAGAACTGCTGTTACAGACAACGGCTTTGAGAAGCACAGACCACAGTTTTGTTCTGGAATCCTGCAAAGAACTCTCAAAAAATAACTATTTTTTTCAAGTTGAAAATGGATCAAATTATATATATATACACGCACATGTGTATGTTTTTGCACTGAAAAGACAAATCCACGCTCTCTGCTACTACCATCTCGCATCTGATCAGAGGCTGCACATCCTGGAGGAACATGCAAAGCCCAGCGAACGCTTCAGTTTTCCTTGCATTAAATGCTGCAACTCCCGTAATACTGCTTCTCCCATCAGGCATACACTGACTGACAGAGAAAGCTGGATTATCTTAAAATACATCAAGGTAAAGGATCTCTTGGAGTAGCATTTGCCCACACTGTCTACCGGGCCACATACTGGAAAGAGAAAACACGACAAAAAACGGACAACGCAAATGAGTTCAGAGACTACCTGAAAACTAGTGGGGTCGTCAAAACAGGTTACCAAAAAGAAGCAAAGATACATAAAAATGTGAAACGCTTGCAGTGATATTTTTCCTGTGTAGTTTAACATTCAGGAAATAGGAAAAAAACAAAGTTGGTTCCTTTCATTCTTTGGTCCATTTGCACAAAGGCAGAAGTTTTAATTATGTAATTACACCCTCCAAAATTTTGTCTGCCATGCGTTATACAGCAATAACCTAGAATTAAAGGCAACAAGAAAAAAAGATTTTCTGTTCTGATTTCAATCTCAATTTCATTCTTCTGAATTTGCATTCAACTACACAACTGTACAATTTTAAGCCTTCGTTACAGATTTATGTACAGGATTTCCCTCCCTTCTCCCCTTTTGGATGGAAAATAACTTTAATCTCTGACAGCCCGCCTGGGAGTAAACTACATCCTCCAGCAGCAAGATATGTGACTGCCCTTAGCCGGCCAGTAGAGTTCAACAATTTCAACAATATATACGCAAAAATCCATGTAACATGAAATATAGTCAAGATTCATAGAAAGTGAAGTTTAAATCCACATTTTCTTTCATTTATACTTATTCCCCATGAAGTCATCTATTTACCAAGATTTTACCGCGAGCCTCAAAGATCTCCATGACTTTACAGCTGTTTGGCTGGGCACCAGCCAACTCAGCAGCCCAGAAGAGGAATAGCAAAAACCAGCAAAGGAGTGAGTACCAGGAAAATGGATTTTCAAAGTTGTGTTATGGAACCACCTGCTCCCCTTCTACTTTATTCTCCTTAACCAGCTAAAATTGTGAAGAAAATAATCCTGGATAAACAATTATATGATGGGTTTTTTCATCTGAATATCCCTACTCATTGAGCCTATGTACCTCTCTACAAGGTAATGTCTCATTTAGAAGACGTGGGGCCAACTCCACTACATCGGTCCCATCCTAAAGAGACTGAAACATAAGTGTAGAAACTGAGGTAGAATCATCTTTATCTAATAGCAGTAATTAGATACAATCTAAAGGCAAAACTAGAGCACAGACCATAACATCCCACCTCCAGGCAGTGACTTGCACCAGGAAGAAACAGGATTGTAAGAAGGTGGGAACGCTTTACTGGCTGACAGAGCACCTTTACAGCTTAAACAGCCCTCCACGGAAAACCTAGAATCGCAGAAAGCATTCAAAGGTGCAGGTACACCAGGAATTCGTAGAATTACCTACCTGTTTTGTTCTTTGCTCCTTTTCTAACTACGCTTTGTAATTTATTGCGGGTTTTTTTGTTTTGGTTTGGTTTTTTGCACTGTTACTGCACCCTGAGCTTTTTCACTCAGCTGAATTTCTCACTGAACCTTCTGCTGTAATAGCAAAAGCTCTTTTCACAGCAGTAACAGACTAGGTAAAGCAAGGGTTGTTTTGTCTTACATGCATTACTTTGCATCTATCTGTACTGAATTTCATCTGCCTTTTTATCAGCCAATCAACTGGTATCCAGTGCCCTTCCTGTAACTTAGCCTCATCTGTTTACATTTTTATTCCCTTCACTATTATCAGCAAACTTTGTCACTTCACACATTGCCTCATTTTCCAGATGAGTTACCAACACGAACATGCTGAACAGCACAGGTATGATGAACACAGATTCCCACAGACTCCGCCACTAACCAGGCAAAAATGACTGGTTTCCCCATCCTCTTACTGACTATTAAACCCTCAAAGACCTTCCATTTTATCCCATGACTACTTAACGTCAAGAGTTTTGGCCGGAGAGCTTTGGTCAGATGACACATGATGAGCAATACCGAGGGATACACGATGAGGCAGTAGGATACTGAGAAGGGATATCATAGGAGACTAAAATTGAGAGAGACATGGAGAAGCAAACTGGAAAAAGCTGTTGACTCACTCTCCAGCCCAAGACCTAGGAGACATCTAATGAGACTAGAAGGAGCAAAGTTCAAAAAGAAACATAAAGAAACAGCAAGCAGTTAAGCCATGGCATTCCTTATCAAAGGATGCTGTGGATGTTAAATATTTACACTGGCTCACACAAGAGCGCACAAATTCAGGGAAGTGAGATCGACTGAGAGCTGCTGAATACACAGAAACCCTATCCAGAGCTGCAAACTGCAGGAAGCTGGGAAACATTTTAGGGAATAACACAACTTATTTGCTCTACCCTTATGCTCTGCCCTGAACACCTACTAATGTTCCCTAAATGGGAACCTGAAAGCTGGCTGGTATCCTGGAGAAAGCCAGCCTTGTTTTTCACAACCTTTGGCAAAACCCTGATAATCCTACCTCATCTTTTATAAAAACTTTTATAAACACACACCTCATTTTATGTTTATCCTAGTTACCTTGAAATTAATATTATGTTTGCTAGTTTGGTGGGGCTGAGCGTGTAGTTTTTGGGTTTATCTATTTTGGCTAGAAGGTTATGACTACTTAGAGCTTTGAAGTGATTTTACATTTCTTTGCAAAGCACATATTGACTGTCCTTTGGTCAACTAACCGTAGTTGGTTTGTCTTTTATAGCTTGACCACACAAATCACAAAAGCATTAAATACTTCATTAAATCTCATATAATTATTCCCTTTCCCCCTGAGCTGCTGAGATGGGCTAGATCCACCAGTCAGTTCAAATCTCACCAGGCTGAAAATGTATAAAAGCTCTTTGTCTATTAAAAACAAAAAACAAAAAAACTCTCCCCCACAAAAGCTCCCCATACTTAAACTGCTCTTCAGATAAAAAGCTAACAGAAGTTTGCTAAAACCATATGGGCAAAGCTCTCTAGTATCAAGCTAACATACTATCTGCAGCTGCAGTTAAAACTTGGTGAAAGCAGTCTTAGTGCCTTAAATTGAACACTAGCTGGAAAAGGACACCCGTTTTAAAACTGGTGAATTCTTCAGCACCGGAAGTACCAGCAACTGGGGTTTCCTGACCCTAAAACCATTGCTTTTCGTTCCACACCAGTGCTGGAGTCTAGGGGGAAAATGAAGGAAGATTCCCAAGTCTATTAAAACTTTCTGACCTAGTCAAAGAGAAATATTCTGCGTTTCCCCACGGAAGTCAAAAAAGGTCCCAGGAACTAGATGCGGATTATCTACAAACTGCCAGTTCATATGCATGTGTATTTGTACTAACCGACTTGCTAAGGGACATAGTGGGTCTTGCCTGAAGTACCTCAGCACCATCTACAGGAAACCAAGGGCTTGACAGCACTTCTGGATCAACTGTTGGTAATTCAAGAGGCTTTCAACTGCAATTGCAAAAATCAGCAGACCCTGGAAAACGCTGGCTTGGGCGAATCTCAGGTGCAGAGCTGGGCTCCCATCTGCAATTCAGAGTGCCCTCTCTGCCTCACTATGCTGTTCCCCTATGCCAAAGGCTATGCCAGAAATTCCTACCCAATTTAAATAGTACATTGTCCCGGCACGTATTTGAAGATATATAGTTCCCATCAGTCTTTTCTGGTCTACAAGTAACAGACCAAATCTTTCTATCTTTCCTCTTAGGTCATTCTCACTCCTCCACGCTCTCTGGGTGGTTCATCTCTTTCTTGAAACGTGGTGCCAGAACTGGACAGAGTATTCATTACAGCTGGGGCTTCACAGCGCTGAGCAGATTGGCTGCTTCCCATCTTAGAAAGCCTTTATCTAGAAAGAGGCCTTAGAAAGCCTCTTATCTATTTGCTTTTTCTGCAACCCCATATCATTGTGACTAACTCTCATTTTGTGATTCAGGAAAGCCCACACAGACTTTGCTCCAGAGCTGATGCCGCTCAGAAATTCTTCATCTTGGAGCTGCAGAGAAGAAATCCTATTTCTAGACCATTGCTTCTACTTGACCAAAAATTATTTTAATTCTACCCCTGCCCTGCCAGGTGCCACAGCCCCCCTCACCTGATCTGACTGCAGATACAATAAGTGTATTTCCTATTTTCTCACACGAAGCACTAACGGAAAAATACTGCAGAACATCCCCTTTTTGCCTATCCACCCAACGATACTTTCAGCTTTTCCTCAAACACAGCTTTCCAACCACATGCACAGTTACCTTTTACCAACTGCTTATTTCTTACATTTGCTCATGACAATGCCATGCAAAACACAGTCAAAATATGACATGTATCATCTCTCCTCTACCCACAAGACCTAAATGAGGGAGACTCCCCCTTATTGTAAGGCTGAGGGACAACACTGATGGGTCAGTCAGCTCTTCCTCATTTCACTGAAGGGTGGTGTTAGTACAGCCCATGAGCTCGGGCTGCATGTTCCACTGGTCACAGGTATACGCCACAAGATGTCACTGTATCACTAAAAAGTTTGCAAACAAGATCAGGGTTTGCCCAGTCAGAAGTGCATAACCCTGGAGGAACAGGGAAAAAGAAGCAGATGAAAAGTTTGGTATTTGAATTACAGGCTATAGAAAAAGTGCCTTATTTGAAAATTTAGTATAGGTTTTATAAGCGTTGTGTCAAACAACACTCAGCATGCCTTCTGAACAGGCTGAACTTCACAACCCCAGAACATAACAAACAGCTTATCAGAAGTTTTCTAATGTTCTTGCCAACACTGAAGTATTTAGCTTCTCAGTACCTTACCTTACCAAGGTATTGTGATTATTCCCTTGGAACAAGAGAAATGCAGTAGAGGGAGGCTAAAGGGTTTGGCTAAGATCTTACAAGGTATGCTACAGCTCAGTCAGGGACCTCAGGTGTAGTTCTCCCAAGCCCAGACTAAAACCCTAATCAAGGGGCATCTTCTTCCCCACCAAACACTTCTGTGCTTGTTGAGACTTTGTCAAGTTCTTTAACCAAACACGTCCTGAATGAAGGCGTCTGCTCCGCATAAGGAGTTAGCACTGACATGCTGCTGGAGCAGAAGCAAGCTGGAAGAGGTGAGTGTCCAAATCCCGCTGAAATTCAACACTAACTCTACACTCCTTTGGAATCCTTGCCAGAACCCTTACGCCAGGCATGTTATACTTTCCATTCTGCTGAAAGTCTCACCACCTAATCCAAACTCACTGTCCAGACATGCACCAAATTAAGCCAGAGCAGTATCTGACATTACCATGAATGCTAGACACAGCATTTGTCTTTTACATGCAGTTTAGAGGTCATGTCATGACACTTTGCAGTTCCACAATTCACTTGTCATTATGTGCCTGCAAGCCAGGAAAGAGAATAATAACTCTTAAAGCTGTGACAGACATCCACCAACTCTTCAGAAACATAACATACCCAACGACCATGATCACAGTGAGGATGCAGACACTGCACATATTACACCTGACAGCTAGCCTTCATATTGCTCCATCTGGCTTAAACCCAAATCCCAGTAACTCATCAGCATGAAGCAATGGTAGCATCCTAAGTAACAACACCAAGAGGTTTCAGTGAGAAGCAACATGGTATGAAGGAAATGCCACTTACCTGTCATAAGTCTCCTTGAGATCTCTGGCCAGTTTGCACTTGGGCAGGATGTGATGAAAAGGGGACTGTGGCCCTTCTGTGGCTATGGAAAGTTTTAAAATAAGAAAGCAAACAACTGACTTCAAAGCAAAGAGAATTTCCCCTTCCCCCTCCAGGTATCAGCCAGTATCTCAGTTCTGTGCTACTATAACAATTTCAAGGACAAGTTCAGTCAGGGACAGGTTCCGTATCTTTTTAATCTACAATTATTTTTCAGAGCTTTTACAATAATTGAACTTAAGATAACAATAGTGAATTACTGGCAACTTCTGAACCTCAACTCAGTTAAACAGATGCATCTGTGAATTTGACACATGACTTTTTAAGTAGTTTTGCTTGTTTTTATACACGTGTTCGTCTTGATTTTCAACACAGACCAAGACAAGGCATCATTGTCAGATACTCTTCACCTTTAAAACTGCATATTATTATAGGAAGTTGCTTTGAAGTACACTCTATAAAAACGCTGGGTAACTATCTGTTAGACATAGAAAAAACACATAAAAGAGTGAAATTCCCTCATGAGAAGTCTCTGGTGACTCTGCACACAGCATTAGAGCTTGGGAAACTTGCTCAAGGTGGGGTAAAGCAGTTTACATATGAATTCTTCCATCTCAGCCTGGAAAGCACATCCAAACATAATGTTTTAGTATACACTTTCCAGTGATCAGTCTGAACCGCGTTAGGAAGAAAAGTAACCAATCTACTTCACTTGAAAAGCTGACACGTCTGCATAGGAATAGTGATTTTGGATGAGGCAAAATGCAGCCAAAAGCAGTCAAAACGCTGAAGAGCACCAGAACTCATTTATGCTGATCACAGGGAAACCATAACAAGGCTCAGTCACTTTTCTGAAAAAGCATTCCTGGACAAACACTTGCGTGTTCCTACACATAGCTAAGCTGGAGACTCACTTTCTTGCATGGCAGACACTTCATCCTGAATGGCTAAGATGAGCTTGGCCTCCCTGGTCAGGTATTGGCAACGGCGCTCCTCGTGCTGTAAGACTATGGCAATCCGACGGGAGAGATTGTGCAAGCAGTTTATCACTGATGGATCTGCGTTGGCCTACAGGCAACCCAGAATGGGAACTAGTCAGTCATTCAGCCACAATCACATATAAGGAACTAGAGCAATGAATAGGTAACCCAGTTAATTATCTTCAGTAGATACCAAAAGTCAGCATCTTTGGCTACTGGCAAAAGAAAGGGGATTTCTCTAACACAGGAGTAAAGCAGAAGCTCAGAGATGTCCAAAAGTAAGGAAGACGAGACTCAGGGATTCCTATGGTAGTCCACGTGCATTGAACGAACATAGCACCTGGTGTAGAATAATTTATTTGCTTTATTTTTCCCAGTTGTTACTGGGCCCTTTGCTAGCAGAGAGATCACAGATTTCAATTTCACGTAGCGAGAAAGGAAAGCTTCAAGTTGCTTGAAAAGGAAGAACATGACAACACAAATATTAAATTCACTGGGATTATAAGGACTGTAGTGCCTTGACCATAGCTCCATCTTTCCATGTTGTGATACTGATGTTTGTCGTACTTGCTGACAGGAGAAATGCTAATCAGGTAAGAATTAACAGCCCATGACCAACATTTTGATCCAAAAATCAGAATGAATTGGGATTTACGTTCCCAAACACTTCACGAGCCTGCCTTACCGTAAACACTGCATTTGTGTAAGTCATAGAACGAAAGTGCTAGAAAACTCTATCGGGCCTGAAGCGCTGATAAGGGGGGACTCCACGACTCCTAGTCAGAGAGCGCACAGCAAGCAGCTGCTTCATGTTTGTTAAGACATTTAAAGGAATTTACGGTTCAGGCAACCGATAACCTGGCGTGGAAACCAGCAAACCGTGAGTCAGCATTTCTGAACGCCGCTGTTTCTGCTGAGTCACGACACGTTAGTAACACCGAAGCTGAAACACAGCAGGACCAGTGCTGATTATAGCATTTGGGACCTTGCCTGCTCTGTCTGCCCACTGCAGATGGTCTTTATCTGAGAATACCTCCACCCACACTTTGCAGCGCACTACGCTACACTAGGAAGCATTTCTGCTCGCTTTAGGCACAGTACTTTCCAGAAACTTTGCAGATCTCTATGAATTAAGAGGGTCTCATTTGGCAAATATGACTTAGTGCGCTGCTTTAAACGAACAACTACATCAAGTATCACAGTGCCAAAATTCCAAAAAGCAAGTTGTCTGCGGAGAACCACTAGAAATTCATGTCTAGAGACATGTGGGCCAGATGAAGTCTTCATTATCCTTCACCAAGTTCTCACAATACTGAGAATGAAGGAACGCTGCTGTCAACACTTCTGCTTCCACATGACTCAAGGTGTATGAACGTAGGTGTTTGCACACATGTCTACGCATACTTACCTACAACCAAAGCCTGGTGCTTTACTAAGACACTAGAACATCAAAGCTCCTGAAGCTAAGGTATTTTAATGTGTGAAATTTAAGATCAACTCTTGCAATTGCAAATTTGGCATTTCCTGACCTAAGAAGCTCCCAAAGTACAACAACACTGGAACACCTGCAGGTCTCAGAGGGTGAACAATTTCTCCCTTGATTCAGACTGACTGCTGGCATGGCTCTATCCTGTGAAACCTTGCTCTCAACTGAGGAAAGCCACCCGGACCACAGCCCTGTGCACTTCAGTCACTACTGAAAGCCAGCAGTAAGTACCAATGCTAAAAGGCAAAAAGCGCCACCTTCCAACCAGAGAGCTCGAGGCTTTTCTCTGCTTTTGTATTAATCAAGAAAGTCACGTCATTAAATCCAAACCCAGTCAAGTAAAAATCAACCACCTCCACAAAACCAGCTATTCTAACTCCCTCTGTCATTTCTAAAATGTTTCCTCACATGCTTGCACACCACAAAATAAATAAATTATTAAGGGATCCACAGATGCAACATACGGGCTAGGAAAAGAAAGCCAGAGCTCAGAAATCAAATATTGCTCACACGTAACGAAATTTCTAGGGGTTTAGACCATCAAATTAGCTGAGCCAGGATCACTAAACACAGATATCAACATCTAATCAATAGAGCAGTCTTGAAGTGAAATTCCAAACCAAAACTACCTACTTGCCCCAAGTCTCTGCTGAACAGGAAAACCTAGGAATCCCTCACATGTACTTTCTTCTCATTTAAATGCTACAGCCAGCTGCTTCCTGGCGCTCTCCTCCTTTTACAATGATCTCACAGCTAAAAAGAGGCAGCTTTCAAATGTGTTCCATTTAATTATAAAAAAAGCCTAGCTGCACGGAGCAAAGGCACTTGTCTCAATATCATGCAGCATGAGTAAGGGCTCAGAACAGTGCTGTTCAAACATATCATTTCAAGAAGAGCTGCATGGTTGTAAAACGGGACAGCTTTTGTCCAAAAACACAAGGACAGCCAAGAAAACTCTTCAGACATCAAATCGAGAACATCTTCAACCACAGACTAATTTTAAATCAAACTGCAAGCCCTTGAGCTCAGGAGCACAGCCCTGCTCAAAAAGCTATGAGGAGAGGAAAAAAGGGGGAAAAGCCCCCAAGTCTCGTTCCCCTTAAAACACAAACCCAAACTCTGTCCTTCCATTCTGGTTTAAAATGTTCAAGCAAATTAAGCACATAAAGGGCTGCATTACACAGAAACGTAATCTATGCCCCATGAAGGCAAACTCTCTGCCCTGAAACAGAAAGGAAAGTTCCAGCTCCAAGGCTATCAGCAAGTTCTTCACTTCTCTCCCTTGATCACTTTGTCAAGACATATATGGACTTTTAATTATGTGTCATTCGGAGCACTTTAATGCTGAGAAGGGTTCAGACATCACCGGAGAAAGGTACCTTAGCAACAGTTGCTTCTCCTGCCTGCAGAAGTGGCATCTGAAATTATTTTTTAAATTAAGAGAACACTTTTCCTATTGTACATTATTCTTTAAAATGTAAGAAACATCTCTCTTGTCTGTAGACCAATATGTACCTACACACCTGTGTTACTTTCCATTTGTAAGGAAAAAGATGAAGAAGCTGGGCCTTTCTCAAGCAGTGTTACAGCCGCTTTCGAGTAACTATATCATTTTTATTGTTGGACTAAGTTAAATGAATACCCGACTATGTCCATATACTCAATTCTCTATTATTCAGGAGAGCGTGGGATTGGAGTATCCCCAATAATGGAAAAATCTCTTGACGAACCTGAAGCACATCCCATTGTCAGACAACACAAAGACGGGCCTTACCCGTAGGGCAAACACGACGTTGAAGAGAATCATAGTGGGCATCTCTCTCTTCGGTGAGGGATCAGTTTTGGATACCTGAAAAATATTGTTTTTTAAATTCCCATAGGCTAGTGTCCTTTGGAACCAGTAATAGGGAAAGAAAGAAAAGCCTAACCCAGTCAAATAACACTTTGCTAAGAGAAGAGAGCAGAGAAATCAAATTATACCATCAAAATTTGACTCATAAAAGATAAGGCTGCATGATTATTTTCTTATAAAAGTGTCACAGTTATTCTACAACACTGCCTTTTCTGAGAAGCTGGGGAGACTTGGACCAAAGCATTTTGGCCAGGTCCATGAAAATGAACATCAGTCAAGCGAACAGTCTTTCTAGGTTTCCTTACTATTGCATTTTAGCACCATTAGGGGTCCTGGATTTCAATTTTCTTTAGCATAATTGGTATATACTTTTAACGACGTGCATATGAAAATTCAAAGAGAAGTCTACAGATGTCTCACTCCAGGCCATACCTGTTCTTCCCTTCCCTCAAATCTCCATTCAGACTACCTCATGATTCTAACTATTGCTTTTATCAGAACTATGCTCTAGAACTGCCTATATTCAAGCCCACAGGCTCACATAGTACTAAACTAAAAGCTCTTTTTTTTCCCTCCTGCAGAAGAAAATACTCTTTCTGTAACAGCTTCTTAGCATTACAATCGTTAACATGCACACACAGACTTTCTCGTGGGGAGGAAGAGTGGAAGCTAAGAGGAACAAGTTGGACTTGCACATCTGGGACTAGCAACTCTGAATCGACCAGGCGTCACCACAAGATGGAGCACAAAATCCAAAGGACACCCCTGCCTGCCCCAAAGCTCTCTGCTGGGCGCCCAGTCCACTCTGGGCTGAAACCAGCTATAACCTGCCAGATCAAGCACCCACCTAACCTATACCGTGTGCGCATACGAACCTAATGCAGACTCCAAAGCCTTTCTGAGATTAGGGGGCGACCCTGTTCTTCCTCAAAGTCAAAGAAACTACATCAGCTGGGATCTAGGCCAGATTTCATATCACTGCTTCTCCAGAAAAAGAAAAAAAAAAAGAGTAAATTGGAAAACTGAAGAAATGTGAAGAATTCAAAATATCACTAAACAAAATGGGGGGGTAGGGGGGGTCAGGATTAAATATTGGTGCTCTTGTAATGCCTGAATCTCACCCAGCACAAATTTGCTAAGCTGCTGTGGTGTGGATTAACTTACGGCAGTTTGGACTCCAAAGAAAACCCAGCCAGAGACTGTCAGGTTATTTCGGTCAGTATTTGTGCTCAAAGGGACAGGAAGGAAATAATTTAGCTTCCTCCTAAGTGCTGTAGGATCCCAGGTTTACACTTGAATGAACTAGCAGAGATGGCTGCCATTTCTAGAAGATTCTGGACAGCAGAACGTTCTGGCATGCCTACTGGAGTGAGCAGACACACCCAAGAAAAGGATCCTACGAGAAGCAACAAGGAGGTGTTTACAGCATTATATAAGCTTGATTATTTACCCAGATGCAATTTTATTTAGAAAAAAATCAAAAATGAAAATGTATTTCATGTAATTAGAATAGAAGTGACTAGAAAGTGGAGAGAATTTGTCGTGGACAAATGCAAATATACCTTTTCAACTTAATTTATACTCACTATTACCTACCAGTACACTTAGGAAATTGGGTCTTGTGGACATGACTTGGCAAAATAAAGAAATCTGATAATATGAGGGAACAGAGCACTGCCGTCAGGGCTCTGAGGACACCAATGGGCTTTAATGGCTCTGACCAGCTGAACCTGGGCCGCCACCCAGACCCCTGCCCATGACCCAGGAGCCTCAATTAAGCTCAGCTCTGGGCCTTCAGTTCCTTCCTAAGCTATGCCATAGGGGTGCTGGTCTCCAGACCTCTCTCCTGGATGGACCTCGGACCTATGCTGTAGGTAGCTTGTCCCCTGGATGGACCTCCTCGTATCCATGTTGTAGCTTGCCTCCAGTCCTGTCTTTGCATCTGACTCCTGCATGGACTTTGGACTCATGTTGTAGCCTTGTTTTCAGCCCCTTCTCTGGCCCCCTCTCCTTTTGCTCCTGGCAGGGGTCCCCAGATGGACCCTGGACCTGGTTCATCACTTGCCTTGTCTGGGGCTGTCCTTGGACCCCGTTACCAGCAGCTGGCTCTATCTGATCCTGTGGTCAGACCCTATGGGACTGCACCACATCTGGGAGAGCACTGCCTGCACTGGGGCTGCCCTCGGCTCTTGCCTTGCCTGCCCTCAGCCAGCAGCCCTGCTCTTGCTGCTCCCTGACACCGCTGAGCTGGGCTCAGAGCATCCTGCCACATCTCCCCTCCCTTCCTTAGTCCTTTCCTCCATCATCTGAGAAAGTCTCCAGGTAACAGTCGCATGTACTAATTCCTAAGGTTACTGAGATGGGCTGTAACAGTTTCTTTGAAAACAAAGACAAGAAACACTTTCTTGTCTCTCCTTTGCCATCATATTATTTGCTGTAAGTCTCAGGACTAGCACCACGAACAGCAAATTAGGAACTATCTTGGAAAACACTGCCAAGGTTTCCCTACTCCTGACTAAGCACTTCTCTCCCACCAGCACCATTTGGTGACCTAGGGTAAGTACCTGATGCTCTGAGCACAGAAGATCAAACTTCCTGAAGTACTTGCACAGCTTGGGGGCATTTAAATTCTATTCTCAAGAACAGCTTAAACATTTCAGGACTGAGTCTCAGTGATCCTCTGATATATTTCTTGTAGACTCATAAGCAGTTTCAAAACTGGAATATCAGCACCTTCTGATGGTTGATGCTAGCTTCTTACCTGGATCAAGGCAGTCCTAAAGCAATCCAGTCCTTAAAACATTAAGTGCCTCTAAGTACAGATAGAACGGATGACAGAAATGGCAACAGATTTTTTTTTTTTTGAAAAACAAATGACTTGGTAAATCTGATGTAAAATAAGACCAAAGTAGGTCAGTAATAGAGATTAGTGATGACCTCTGGAATTACCAAAGCCCACTTCATTTTAACCTTTATTATGAGGAAGAGGGAATGGGACAAGGAACGTTTTGCATGTAAGTGTGTAAATCTTTCCCCAGATTTAAGCAGAGCCTTTTCTGTGGCTTATGTGGCAATTGGTTTCACTCCAAGCAGCTAAAAGCAAAAGCCACAAAGGAAGGTCTCAGTGCAAACAGCAACCTGGCTTTGTCCACAAGAAGACTTTACACCTCTTTCAATATCCTACCCATTCCAATTGAGCCTTGTGAATCATCTTCAGCACAAGTAAGAGTTAAAAGCTAGACAAGGCTGAAGTGATTTCTAGCATTCGCTTTTTTTACTGGTGTACTGATTAAAGCTGCCACAAAGCTAACTTGCAATAACTAACAAGGTGAGAAATAGCTTCTTGATCTGGACTGCTTAGTCTCGTTTCCCTTTTCCCACACTCCTTTTCTACAGAAACCAGACAAAGGGGTTTCTTTGAATCACTGACACAGCTCCCTCAGGTTACCACTCACTGTAGGTACCTGGAAATAAGTAAAAGACAGCTTTGAACACCAGGAAGTAAAAATAGGATCAAAAGTAAAGATACCCGTTCTGAATTCCAAGTTTCCTACCTAACTCAAGTAGTTTGAAAAGAAGGCAGGCCCAAGGAGCAGACCTCTTACCATACCTGCCCAAGGGCATGTTGAAGCAACGTAGGATGGCCAACGAAGCGCACATTATCAATCTTCAGCTCAAATTTTTTGCCACACATATCTGATTTGGTAGCCAAAATTGTTGCCAGGATGACATCTGAAAACCTTGAAGAGTAGAAATGGAAGCTATTAAACTTATCAAAATGCATACCCTAAAAATATTCCTCCAAATACAGACATTTAACTTGTAAGAGTTTTTAAAGTACTGTAAATTATGTATTTAAATTGTTGCACCTGGAATACCATTGACTATGAAAATTAAGAACCCCTTAATTACATCTCTCAAATCATCAGAATTATAAAACAGGAAGCATTCAAGACAAAGACTGCAGGGTCATGCTTATTTAATTACATGCTCGGCAAAATACACAAGAAAGATTAGATGCAGTTTGCTTTACAAATATAAAAACAGCTCGAGTTAGCCATTGTCTGGATTTAGCCACAGGTTAATGAACTTACTAAGCAACTAGATTTCAAAACAGCCTGTCACTCAAGCACAACGAAGATCTTAAAGCCACCCAGTACGGCAGAGGGGAAGGCAAGAAAGAGCTGACTCGCTTAAAAGAAAAATACGTTCAACACTTGTCCCTCCTTTTCCAAACCTAATCAGTGAGATTTGAAGTCACTCACTTAACAGATCTCAATCTGTGCCCAAAAGACCACTGGCACCCTCCTGAAAGCTGCATGGTCCCAGCTGGACTGTCTCATTCGGTAAATTGAACTGAGATAAATTCATGACAGAGCAGGCCCTTCTCAGCGCAAGCCACTGTTGCAGTAGTTGCTGGATCGCTCCGGATTTGTGGTGGGAAGAATGCAGTCCATGCAGTTACAAATAGGAGGGCAAATATCTACAAGGAGTCTGTCCAGTAAAGTGTAGTTACCAATGCAAAAATGGGTAACAGTGCAACAGGGAAGGAATTCTTCAACCCCACTTTCCGTTGCACAGACGGCTGGTGGCCTTACAACATTGGCCTGGTCTTTATAAGTTCTTTTTTTTTTTTTTTTTTTTTTAAACTCAGGGTATCTCCTGAGACAGTGGAGTTCAAATCTACAAGAAAGAAGACTTCAGTTAGCTACTGCAAGGAACTTCTTGTTGTTCTAGGACAGGAACAGTGCAATGTTTATGATATTAGCGATGTTCTTCCTTTTCTCTAAGATATTCCCATCTAACCAAACGAATTGCAAGCGAGCTTCTGATGAGACCAGTTTTGTTAACAATGGAAATGTTTATTTTGTTTCCTTTCTTTACACCCCTGGATGTGTGTCCCTGTCAGACCATCCCCCTCCACAATGCAGGTACCCCAGATAACACAGTATCACTCGGAGAAAAGGGCAGACCATGGGTGTGCTCTGCGCTCCCTTTATCTCCTGGCCACAAGCGAGCCCTTGATGCCCAGGGAAGGAATTTATGTACTCTATTTCTACTTTACTCCGAGTGAGTTAGAGTACTACAAAAATTAAGACAAACACACAGCTTGACCTTTTGTGTGTACCCATCTGCATTTGACCCAGGAGCTACTTTTATTAGACCAAAGGCTCTGGTGTTTGGCCATCCTGACCATAGTGTGCTGTTTACTTTTAGCTTACGGAAGGAGCAGCTGTGTACTAATTTCCAAACCCCTGGTCGCTCGGCTCCCAACAGGCTGCCAAATGCAGCCGAGGACAAGCAGAGAGATGAGGAGATTAGCCAGAGGCTCCCAGGGATGCTGAGCCCACGCTCCTTGGACGCTGCAACGCATTGGGCTCTACAGCACACGGTGTTCATGAGGGAAAGCTAAAGCTTCCTCAGGCTGGACGGACGTTCCCTGGAGATCACATTCAGCAGTGAACTTTTCCCCCTCTTTTTGCCCTGTTCAATTGTGTTAGTTAATAGGCTCATCATGGAGCTGGGAAGACTGTAGTAGCAACAGCTCAAAAATGAGCATAGGGTCTGGGGAGAGGAGAGAGGAGAAGGCTAAACTGGAAAGTGGCTGCTTGCTGGTGAGAAACGAGTTACTGTTCCCTTCCCCAGCCTTGGCAAGGGATGTGTTGGGTGCTGGACATCCGAACGCCATTATGATGACTTTTACCACTGTTGAGATTTGACTTTTACAAGGGACTACACCAGCAGATCTTTTAACATATAAATGTAGTGCCGCGCATAACAGTAAATCAGGGAGCAGTTCCCCAGGAGAGCTCATTGTACTGACAGTCCACAGTCTGCATTACCTTATGTCTGGCTCTGTGGGGAGGAGGAGATTAAAAGGTCAATTCTGTAAAGTCCTAAGTATCTTCTCACTACCTGGGAGACCTGTTTCTGGGAGAGTATCACAATGCAGCCAGAGGACATGCTCAGGATCTATAACCCTCTGATACCAAAGACAGCTGGTATCATAGCAGGCTCCCCAGAAAGCGATCTGGATTCCAGCCTCATTCCCCTTGGTCTGACAATCTAGATTATTGATCTTCACCACACTCTACAGAATTTGTACATTTCCTAGGTCTCAGGATGACAGGTGATGGAGGAATAGGAAATTTGTTATTCCCATCATTTCAGGGTGACAGTTTAACTTTTTCACTTTAGATATTTTACCACTGGTTTTCCAATCTCTGTGGTGTTTTAAGACTACCTAAAGTCACCGAGCATCACAACCCAAAAGCTTGTAAGAAGCTGATTAGGTTTCACAGTCAGGCAGTAACAGTCCCTTCTTATTTCATGAGATTAATCTGAGGTCTGTGACTTCCGGGGGAAGCAAACCTTTTCTGTAATAAGGAATTCACCAGGCCAAAACTAAATAGAAAAAACAAAAGCTCTGGTTTGCCCAAAACATCCTACCGCTGCCATCACGAGTTCAACATGGTAGCAACAGCAGATAAGCCAGCAGTATGACACAAACTGCGCTAGCATAGGTTAACTGCCGTCACCACCATCTCCTCGGGGACTGACACAGATGAAACAATAATTGCTTTAGCTTTGGAGCATGGAAGAGGAAGGGGGACATCTCAGACACACACTCTTTTTCTTTTCATAAGAACTGGTATAATAACTTTTACGATGCCACAGGAATTAAAAGCAAGGTATTTATGAAGAATTCCTCTTTGAAGTAATTTATGATGGAAGCTGAGTAACTAGGTGATCTTCTTTGTATATTATACAGGGACAAAAGCTGCAAATTAAGACTTTTGGGGCTCTAGGTAGAGATGAACGCTCCTCCCTCCACACATTCAACAGAGGGAGGAAGGCAGGTCATCCAGTTGAGCTTAGTGAAGCACCAAGAACAAGCAACCAGAGCAGCTGCTCAAAACCAAGTATTGGAAGAGCTCTCCATAATTACAATGGGATTAAACAGGTTACACACTGATCTATACTTTTAAGTCATTGCTTGTCAGAAAGCGATTTGGTTTGGGGCTTTTTGCTGGAATAATTGCAATGCCAAGGCTGTATTTGGTTTTCTCAACTCACAGAAGGGACAGTACCACATCCATTCTGGAGACCCTACAGAAAGCACAGAAATGTTAGTAGGACCTTTGTAATTATCCTAGCAACACATTCCCTACAGACATTGTGATTTAGCATATAATTATCTCATCATTCAGTGTAAAACAAAACCAGAAACAAAGCACAATTAAAAGGAGGGTGAGAGAAGAAAGCCATTCTAGACAGAAGTGATTGTTTAGAATGTTTGCTCTTACCCCGAAACCAATTGCTCATCAGTTAGAGGACATTGGTCTCTGAAATGGGAACATGGCCATAAACACAAAACAAAAACACAACAAAAGAAAATAAACCAGGCAAGTACACAAAATACAAAAAAAAAAAAATTAAAAATTAGAATGAACTATTAAGGGTTAAACACCTGCAAAGGAAAGATAATGATTGAGAAGAGTCAAAAGTAGGTGAATTCATGGGACACATTTCTAGCTCAGACTGACGAGATGGAGAGAAAGAGCTAAGGCATTTTAGACCTCTAGCTACCACTGGCTGCTGTAGTGTGTTCGCATGTTACGGTACATTTATGGAACCACATTTATATACTGTACTTTTCATTTTTAACCTTTAAAAAAAAAAAACCACAAAATGCCAGCCTGATTTAGCACAAATTTTAAACTTTGATTTCCTTTCTAGACCACTACTAGGAACATCCCATACAACCCCAAAAGACTCAAATCTCTTCACAGTTGGTTCTGGCGCTTTCATATCCCCAAGACTTAGAAAAAAGAGGATGCCAAACAATTATTATTTCATGCACTGCAAGGGTTTTTTAAAGGGCCTTGCACACGGAGCTGCTGCTGTTCTCCACCAGGGATTTCAACAATAGATACAAAGCCTGTCCAGAATCACAGCGCTGGCGTGAAGTCATTTTCTGTCTCTCTCCATCAGCCTCAAGCCATAAGCAGACCTTAGGAAGGGTAGGCTGCAAAAGTTTTCGAGGCAAAGAACCTGAAAACCTTCCTTACAACAGGCCTACAGAGCAAGGCCCTGCTAATGGCTATACTCACTCTTATAGCAGGGAAATAAACAACTATTTTCATCTTAAGTCATATGTTTCCCCCCAAATAACAAGGAAAAAGAGACTTGTTCTCCTAAACGTACTGAAAAATGAATCTGTTAAAAGCTCTATAGCATGCACTTTAGAATGGGGAGACAAAATAAAACCTCCAACAATTATTCAAGCCAAAAGACAGCAGATTTCTACTGGTCATGTTAAAAAGGGATCTTAGATAGTTATACAAAGGGGTTAATGTTAGAGAGAGAGTGTATAGAGGGATAGATGGATGGAAAACCACAGGCTTACAAAAAGGAAGCCTTTCAGAACAAATACAAGGAAGATCACTGGAGTTCAGTGAAAGAAGGGACAGAGGATAGAGTTATCACAGGAGAAGGACTGTTTGTTAGAAAGGGGCATTCAAGTCCTTGTTTGTGAACAACTTGGATTTTTTTTTTTTAAAACAGAAGCATTTGGATGACATCAATGTCATGAAGCTGGCTAAAACCTCTTTCAGTTAGTTATGCGTCTATAAAAATGCAAAGTTTGGTGTAATGTATGTTACCATATGTGCATCTTCATCAAAACTTTTGCTGGCTATAACCCCTCAAAAAAAAACTAAAGCAAACATTTCAAACCAGTTTAACAAAACAGTATCCCATGGCTTCCAAAGCATTGTTGCCTGTCTTAAATGCCTCATCTTTTCCAGGAAAAAAAGAAAAAGAGAGAGAGAGAGAGAGAGAGAGAGAGAGAAAGAGAGAGAGAGAGAGAGAGAGAGAGAGGCAGGCATCTCCATAAGCTGTGAGGTAAAGCACTCAAAGTGAAAGATTTTTTTGGGAGAGAGCAAATGGTGAAAGGCTGCCAGCAAAGAGAGATGATTGAAAGGATATTTTTTTTGCCAGTGACAGATTTTTCTGAACACCGCTACTGTATAGCCATCATCAGCACATTTCAAACATTTTTGTTACGTCACCTGCTTCTATAGGAAAGAAAAATCTCTATTCTAAAGATCCAAACATAAAGCTCCATTGAGTAGAAACTAATGCAGCAAATACATACCAGTAACCTACAGGTAGACGTGTCATGAATACACTGCCACTGTCTTCAAAAAAACAAAAAGTATTACAAAGACCAGGATGTTTGAATCCGAAGGCTAAAAGAAATCCAATTATGCATGCAAATATGCAGTATGGAAATGGAGAATTAAGGGACCTAAATAGATCTAATTCTGTCCTTACTGAGGCCATAAAGAAATACACATACCTCACTTGCTCCAGCACAGATGAGCTCAAAATTAATCAATCTGGGTTCCAACAGACTATAAGAAAGCTGAATCCTATCTAGGATACAATGGATGCTAGATTGGTAGCAAATTAAAGACAGACATCCAGCATAAAGGTGAATGGATCCAACCCTCACAAGAACTACTGCAGCAACAAGATAATTCTGAAATAATTTCCATTATTGAACATGAAAACAAGGGAAACATTCAACCCTTCGACACTGTCATACTTGCCATGCACCATCAAGTCGTCCACCAGTCTGCCCTCTCCAAAGCCCTAACTTCCGCCCCCAAAACATCTGGAGAATCTACTGACGTGTGGATATTTAAAGGATTTTTTTTTTTTGCTAACTCTGTCTTAAAGAAGCCTTCCAGAAATAATATGAAGACTTTTCATAAAGTATTTTCATCTGTGACAACACCAATCAGAAAATCAACACCAACAAAAAACAGGCTGGAATTCATGTCGAACTCTCTCCTTGAGCCACTAAACTGACTGCTTCAGGAAGAGAAGCGCTGCAAATCAGAACAAACTTACACAGACAGAACTGCTGCCTCTTGGGGAATGGCTCCCACAAAAACAGCCACTCCATTTCTCATCTCTCCAGCCTGATCATCAATGGAAACCTACAAAACACGTTCCAACAGGAGCCTAGGAGCAAAATTCATAATATCACTGAGGGAAGAACCCCCCAGACTCAGTGATGGTACTGGTTTGGTAGCACATTGTAGTTAAACTCCACTAGTCTACTCATACTAGGCAGGCTATAAATCAAACGCGTCTTGCTCTCTCCAAGACCTCTGCACCTTCCTGCCTTCACTCTCCCACTAGCGTTTCTCCCATTCTACAAGTGCCAACTTCTGTTACTCCTGAAACGACCAACTGATACACATGAAAACTCTGAGCAACCTCTTGCACACAGTTTCAAAGATCCTTTTTTGTTTCATTCTGGAAGAAGAGCTTTTACACCTAATACTTGCATATATCTTCCATCTATATCAATTACTCCAGTGAAAGATACTATCTCTGCCAATAAACCTCCTCTTGCCTAATATAAATTAACAGCTCTCTGTACAGATAGCATCAGTGATTTCTTCTACCGGTTGTTTTCACTGAAGAGAAGGTTACCTTTAGCTGCTGCATCAGTTGTATGGCTGCATTAAGTGGATCTGAAAGCTAGGAGAAGAAAGCTGTTTCAGTGGATTAACAACACTGATTATGCTGGTATTGGGGAAAGGCTTTTCAATAAACAAACTTGAAACAAATGCAATTTGAAAAGAGACTTTGAATCTCTGAATGCAGGTGCATAAGCACGTAAGCAGCACAAGAAATGTGCTGGACTTCTTCTGGTAGCTAAAGAGACCTCTGCCTTCCAAAATCTTCTCCACTTCAGAGAATCTCCACACAATCATACATATCCTCTTAAGACTCTCTTCAATGCATACGTTCAACTCCTTAATTTCCCCATCTTAAACTATGTTTTCCAGTCTTCTAAATTGTGCCCTCTGCTACACCACCTCAGATTTTTGCATACCTTTTTGGAGCACAGAACTCCATGTTCAAGTGATTTGTTATGCAAATATTTAAATATAAGTTGCATGTATGTGTGTGTGTACACATGTGAGTGTCTACATGCACATGTGTAAAGACTGACATTGCACACTCTACAAGGAAACACGCACAGCAGATTTTGCCAGCTGCAATCTTCTGGTGCTCTCTGATTTTTTTCTGGCCTTGTGTGCACAGTATCTCCAGGAACCAATGGCACTCTCTCTTACTGCTAGCTTGGGAATTGCTTACAGTGTTCTTTGCACAACACTCTTCCTCTAACTGTGTAACATACTGATCGTGACAAAGCTCCTAGACATCCAGCAATCGGAAGAGCTCCTCAAAGATGGAACGTTTCTGCATTTCTGAACTCTCTGTTCAAGTGAGAATGGAAAACATTTACGAAGTTACAGAAATTGGAATATGACATCTAGCAGAACCAGCATTTTCATGGCAACATAAATTTGAGTTGTACAAGGTTCTAAAGCATAGGAGAAATTTCTCCCCTTCTCCCATTCCCCCTTCATCTGCATGACAGCTATAGACAGATCCTGATGATATGATATGAAGGGACTTCCTGCTAACAGGCCTGTGTTGGCTGATACATCAACTTCATCAAGTAGATATAAGGTTTATAAACCCCAGTGACCTCAGGAACAGTCAGGTGCAGGCAATGCAGCACAGATTTGCATGTGTTGCTGTATATAAATGCGCACGGCTGGCAACTTCTTCTTTCTGATGACCATCACTAGAGAGAGGGATTTCTGTCTTAATACTCCTCCACTCACTGCTTCAGGTCTCTCTAGACCCACCTGACAGAGTGCCAGTAAGGCAATACTTTGAGTTTAGTTAACTCCGTTGACATTTCCATTCTTTCAAATATCAGAATCTTGATAACAAATACTTGAGCAGGGGTCAAAGCAGTAGCCTTCAAGCACAGAATTCTGGACACTATTGCGATAAAATGAGCTAACTCATCATTTAGTGTAGGCCACACGCTAACGCATTCAGTCTACTTAGAGCCATTTTTGGGAAAACACTAGATTAAGAGCGGTTTTTCTCAATCTGATCTGAATCTAAAGTGATATAAGCTTTTCTTATGTCACTTAAGTAGCCACATACTCCAGCACATTAGTTCAGCACCACAGGAAACATCCAGTGAGCACAGCTGTGCACTGAGACCTTTGTCTAACGTGCCAAAACAGCAGAGGCAACAAGAATCAGTATCAGACAGAATCTGGCATAGTTCCAACAGCTGTTTGAACAGCAACCAACAAAATCCCTGAGATAACCAAAAAAGATGTGCTCTGAGCTGTCCTAGATATTATCCACAGCAGAGTCTTAAATGTCAGTCACTAATTACCAAACTTAAGAAAGCCGGTTTTGCTTCCACTGGAGTTGTGCTTTGTACTGTACTGGACTCAGTGAGGACTCGACAGAACGCTGCATTTGAAGGTTTCAAAGATATCAGAAGAGGCAATAGACATGAATGACGTCAAGCAAGATGTGTTACTCACATCTGTTATACCATTTTCCTAAGTTCCCAATGCTGGAAAAACTTAAGAACTTGATGACATTTACTGTCATTGGTGGGTTTAATTTCAATGAAACTATTCTCAGTCACACAGTTAGGAAACATTTTTCAAGGCTGGGATCTAAATTTCTCTTTCAGGGGCAAGTGACAACAATTCTTATTTACTCTTAGTGAGAGAACAGCAGCAACTACCCTATTATTAATTTCTGAGTTTAAAAAACACACCACAAAAAAGATCTGGAACCAAACTATGGGCCAATAGACAAAAATACTTCTTGTCTTTCGCAAGTATCTCTCATATCTGACAGTGATTAATTTAGAAAAAAACAAAGCAGATTTTGAATGATCTACAAAGAACTAAACAGAGGGTTCTTTTGTATGCATACGCACGCTGAACAACCCACTCGGTATTTTCACTGCCGTCTTACCCACTGATTCCCTTTAACTTCAAAAACTGTCTTTAATCTCTGTATCCTTTTGAGCCACTACTTCACTCCAATGATACAGGGGCAGCTACTTCTGGAGAAACAAAAGTAGTTATTCATTAGTGCACAGCGATTCTATATGACAATTACAGGAGCTAGGAAAGAATTTGAGCCAACTGTAATAACACAGTTAGAGGTAGGCAGGTAAAGAGAAGTAGAATTTTGCCAAAGGATTAATACGTCTAGCTCTGAAAGAGTAATACCACCTTTCCAACAAGCACAGGGCACCTGACCTTTATCTTGCCCAGAAGACAACACCTGCAGTAGCATTTGCTCATGAGATGTTCCTCATTACCAAACACTGATTTGCTCATAACTCAGCACTAAAGATTCTCTTTGCAGGTCTGCTTCTACACAGTCCAAGAGAATTTGCCTACTGGACCAATAGGTAAGAAAGCAAGAGGCCATCCCCTCCTCTGTTTCAAACTCTTAGACAAGGAGAAATATTTTACCCCTACCTGGAGTCCCCATCTTGATCCTCTGTGGTGTCACCTGAACTATTCACGGCGTATCGACTCCTTGGTTTACCTGAAGCAAAGAGGAAAGAGAACTCTTTCAAGGAACAAGCTCCTTAAAGTGTCCATGAAGGGAATATCAATGTCTGTGGCCTTTTTAAAATTATGTATAAGGTAGATCTAAAAAAAAAGTTGTATTAAAAGCAGAAAAGTCCTTCTCTTTTACCTAGTAGTACCACACCTTGGGGTTTTTTTTTTCTGTTTTCACTCAAGAACACATCAAAAAATAGAAGCAAGCGATTTACATCTTTGGGGGATGCAGAGAAGACAGCAGAACATGCACAGCAAGAACTTTTCTCCCAAGTACCAGAGAGCAGTTTGCAATTCACGAGAAGGTGAAAAATATAATTCTGACAAACTCCTTTCCCTCATTATTGCTCAGGTTTGAGGATCATGATAAGCTTCCAGAAGGCCCTCCTGCAGCGGCAGGTATCAAAGTCTATTACCAACAAAAAGCAGAGAGCCAAAAAATCTTTTCACATTTAATTTATAAAAACAAAAAGGGGTGCACAGAAGATTCTCTCCTGGTAAGCAGTGGCTCACTACTTAAAAAGAGATGTCAAATCTCTGATGACATAAGGCAGTTAGCAAAACGAGGCAAGGAAAACAACTTCATCACCCTTTAGCAACTTTAGGCCAGGTACCAAGATACGTACCTGCTGAGCCCTCTCATACTTGGTTTGGTGTATGTTAATGTGCTGAATGATGCCCAGATCATCAAAGCTTCTTGTGCACCTGACTCGTACTGAAATCAAAAGCTGACTCCAGCTTGCCTGCAGTTGCATCGTCTGGAGACAGCTTAGATTTGAAAGCACTGAAACTGTTTCCTAAGGCACTGAGCACGATAAGCCCTCTCAGACCCTCGCTGGCTCTTCAGCAGTGCATCCTACCCCAGGACCCCAGACTGCAGCACAGAAATACCCAGGCTGCCTTCGCACGCGGCCACATGGGCCTAGCTTAACGCCAGCCCTTCTAGACCCCAGGCAGGCTCGTGCGGAGCCATCTGGGCGAGCCTGCGTCTCCTCTTCGTGGGTCCGGGTGGCCACGTTTACTCTGGCTTAAAGCTACAGGTGCAGTTGTTGTGCTTCTGGCCCCAAGCTCACTCCCTGGGCCCAAGCAGGTCTGAGTGCGGCCCCAGACGCCGTCTGGAACCGGGAACGTCAAAGGAAGAGGCGCAAGTAAAACTGGCCCTGGAGCAACCAGCTCGGACCCCAAAGGTCCTATTTTTCTATGCCACAGTAACCTCCTTCACCTGATTATCCAACCTAACGGGCCAAAGTTTCTTAGTTTCTACCCGTCATCAGCTAAACGCGTTTTAACGTATTTAAGCGCGCTTAATCTCTTGCGGGTTCCTTCTCCCAGGTCGGTTTCTTCCCTCTCCCGCTTCCTACCCTGCCTCCTTCTCCCCTTTGCCTGCCCTTCTCCCCTTTCCTCTGCAACTCCTAAAACCCACGTCCTCGCCGCCGATCCAGGAACACCAGCAGAGCCGCCCCTGGCGCCACAGAGAAGCCGGCAGGGCACCGTGGGGCAACCAGGGCGCTCGCACGCGCCGCTGGGGGCAGACGCCAGGCCCCCAAGGGTGGCGGGGGGGGGGGTGTGCAGCGTGTAGGGGGGACGAGTCCAGGCCACCAAGGGGGTGCGTGTGGGGAGGATGCCGGGCCACCAAGGCGTGGGGTGCCGGTGCCGGTGCTGGTGCCAGCGCGGCGGTCAGCAGCAAGCGCCTGCAGGCAGCGGCTGCCGGGTCCCCGGGGCCGGGCCGGGCCGGGCCAGGCCGGGCGGCCCCTGCGCGGCGGCGGCACTTACTGGCCTGGGCGGCGGGGTGCTCGGCGCCGCGCTGGAAGGGGAAGCGGAACAGCAGCTTGTTGCCGCGGCTGCCCGAGCTCACCAGGATGACGCTGATGGGGCTGGTGCTCTCGCCCATGCCGCCGGGGCCGCCGCAGCGCACCGGCGCCCGGCACGGCCCGGCCCGGCCCGGCACGGCCCGCAGGAAGGCCCCCGGCCCGGCCCGGCCCGCGGCCCGGCCGACTTCCGCTTCCGCGCAGCGCCCGGCCCCGCCGCCCGCTCCCCCGGCCCCGGCCCCGGCCGGCGGCTCCCGGCGCAGCGCTGCCGGCGCCCGCGGGCCCTCGAGGCGGAGCTGCCGCGGGCGGGAGCGGCGGCTCAGGGCGCGGGCAGAGCGGGCAGAGCGGGCAGCCGCTGCCGGCCCCCGCCTCACCTCAGCCAGCGCCCCCAGCGCCCCCCACCCCCACAGCCAGCGCCCCCAGTACCCCCAGCGCCCCCCACCCCCACAGCCAGCGCCCCCAGCGCCCCCAGCACCCCCCACCCCCACAGCCAGCGCCCCCAGTACCCCCAGCGCCCCCCACCCCCACAGCCAGCGCCCCCAGTACCCCCAGCACATCACACCCCCACAGCCAGCGCCCCCCAATACCCCCAGCGCCCCCCACCCCCACAGCCAGCGCCCCCAGCGCCCCCACCCCCACAGCCAGCACCCCCAGCGCCCCCAGCGCCCCCCACCCCCACAGCCAGCGCCCCCAGCACCCCCAGCGCCCCCCACCCCCACAGCCAGTACCCCCAGCACCCCCCACCCCCACAGCCAGCGCCCCCAGCACCCCCAGCGCCCCCACCCCCACAGCCAGCACCCCCAGTGCCCCCAGCGCCCCCCACCCCCACAGCCAGCGCCCCCAGCACCCCCCACCCCCACAGCCAGTGCCCCCAGCGCCCCCCACCCCCACAGCCAGCGCCCCCAGCACCCCCAGCGCCCCCCACCCCCACAGCCAGTGCCCCCAGCGCCCCCCACCCCCACAGCCAGCGCCCCCAGCACCCCCAGCACCCCCCACCCCCACAGCCAGCGCCCCCAGCGCCCCCACCCCCACAGCCAGCACCCCCAGTGCCCCCAGCGCCCCCCACCCCCACAGCCAGCGCCCCCAGCGCCCCCCACCCCCACAGCCAGTACCCCCAGCACCCCCCACCCCCACAGCCAGCGCCCCCAGCACCCCCCACCCCCACAGCCAGCACCCCCAGCGCCCCCACCCCCACAGCCAGCGCCCCCAGCACCCCCCACCCCCACAGCCAGTGCCCCCAGCGCCCCCCACCCCCACAGCCAGCGCCCCCAGCACCCCCAGCGCCCCCCACCCCCACAGCCAGTGCCCCCAGCGCCCCCCACCCCCACAGCCAGCGCCCCCAGCACCCCCAGCACCCCCCACCCCCACAGCCAGCGCCCCCAGCGCCCCCACCCCCACAGCCAGCACCCCCAGTGCCCCCAGCGCCCCCCACCCCCACAGCCAGCGCCCCCAGCGCCCCCCACCCCCACAGCCAGTACCCCCAGCACCCCCCACCCCCACAGCCAGCGCCCCCAGCACCCCCCACCCCCACAGCCAGCACCCCCAGCGCCCCCACCCCCACAGCCAGCGCCCCCAGCGCCCCCAGCACCCCCCACCCCCACAGCCAGCGCCCCCAGTGCCCCGCACCCCCAGCGCCCCCCACCCCCACAGCCAGTGCCCCCAGCGCCCCCCACCCCCACAGCCAGCGCCCCCAGCACCCCCAGCACCCCCCACCCCCACAGCCAGCGCCCCCAGTGCCCCGCACCCCCAGCGCCCCCCACCCCCACAGCCAGCACCCCCAGCGCCCCCAGCGCCCCCCACCCCCACAGCCAGCGCCCCCAGCGCCCCCAGCGCCCCCCACCCCCACAGCCAGCGCCCCCAGCACCCCCAGCGCCCCCCACCCCCACAGCCAGCGCCCCCAGCGCCCCCCACCCCCACAGCCAGCGCCCCCAGTGCCCCCAGCGCCCCCACCCCCACAGCCAGCACCCCCAGTGCCCCCAGCGCCCCCCACCCCCACAGCCAGCGCCCCCAGCGCCCCCCACCCCCACAGCCAGCGCCCCCAGCACCCCCAGCACCCCCCACCCCCACAGCCAGTACCCCCAGCGCCCCCCACCCCCACAGCCAGCAGCCCCAATACCCCCAGCGCCCCCCACCCCCACAGCCAGCGCCCCCAGCGCCCCCAGCGCCCCCACCCCCACAGCCAGCGCCCCCAGCGCCCCCAGCGCCCCCCACCCCCACAGCCAGCACCCTCAGCGCCCCCCACCCCCACAGCCAGCGCCCCCAATACCCCCAGCGCCCCCCACCCCCACAGCCAGCGCCCCCAGCGCCCCCAGCGCCCCCCACCCCCACAGCCAGCGCCCCCAGCACCCCCAGCGCCCCCCACCCCCACAGCCAGTACCCCCAGCACCCCCCACCCCCACAGCCAGCGCCCCCAGCACCCCCAGCGCCCCCCACCCCCACAGCCAGCACCCCCAGCGCCCCCAGCGCCCCCCACCCCCACAGCCAGCACCCCCAGCGCCCCCAGCGCCCCCCACCCCCACAGCCAGCGCCCCCAGCACCCCCAGCGCCCCCCACCCCCACAGCCAGTACCCCCAGCACCCCCCACCCCCACAGCCAGCGCCCCCAGCACCCCCAGCGCCCCCCACCCCCACAGCCAGTACCCCCAGCGCCCCCCACCCCCACAGCCAGCGCCCCCAGTGCCCCCCACCCCCACAGCCAGCGCCCCCAATACCCCCAGTGCCCCCCACCCCCACAGCCAGCGCCCCCAGCGCCCCCAGCACCCCCCACCCCCACAGCCAGTACCCCCAGCACCCCCCACCCCCACAGCCAGCGCCCCCAGCACCCCCAGCGCCCCCCACCCCCACAGCCAGTGCCCCCAGTACCCCCAGTACATCACACCCCCACAGCCAGCGGCCCCAGCGCCTCCCAGCCCCACAGCCAGCATCCTCTCGTTCAGCCCAGTGCCCCCAGTTCAGCCCGGCACCCCCAGCTCAGCCGGCACCTCGCCCCCAGCCGCTGTCCCCAGCTTGTCCCCATCACCGCCTGCTAAGCCCCCCGCCGGCGTTTCCGGCTCCCCGGCCCGGGAAGGCGCGTGAGACTTGGGCCCAGCTTGGCTGCTGCGCTGGTCTGCAAAACAACGCGCTCCGCCTGGTTTGCAAGGGAAGGAGGTTTATTCGCGCATCTCCCCACATGCCCGCGCTCCCCTTGGTTACTTCCGCGCCGCCTGGCCTCTTTCAGGCGTTTCGAGCCAGGCAGTCATTCTGGCCGTTACGGTTCTACAGCTTTACCAAACGCTGGTGGTAAAGGGCAGAGCGAGCCAGTGAGCGTCCCTAATCGCAGGGCTTGTTAGGCACTCGGGATTTAGACATTAAAGGCTCACACTTTCCAAACCAAGGAGGTTTGGAAATCAGACCTCTTTGCTTCCCATGCACGTGGCAAGCCGTGTTTGATCTTGTTTCCCACGTTCCCCCTATGATCTCCGGGCTCCTTAGGGCACAGCGCATGTCACTCCGATACAGTTTGCCGGGTGAACCCCGTAAACGCACACCTCCCTCTGGATTACTGAGCGAATCATTGCTTCCGCTGGCAGCTGTCGCGGTGCGTTCGTCTTGCCATTTGTCTTTTGTGTTAAACTGAGATCAGAAAATTATCTGCAATTATTTTAGAGAACGGCCTGGGTTTTGCATGCAACTTCTCCTGTATTTGATTGCAACGTGTAGATACTCGAACACTCTGCGATATCCCCCCTCCGGGTTGTACTCTGCAAGATTCCCGTCCCGGGCATCAGGCAGAGCAATGGGTGGTCGAAGAGTGAAAGGCAGATGAGCACACACAGCGCCGCGCTTAATCTGCGCTGCCCTTCTCCGCACGGCACATGATAACAATTGAAGCAAAAGTAGGTGTCACTGAGGCAAGAGAGTTGTTTGAGAGTGATTAAAGAGGAGTCATATTATCACAACAGAGCATTCTTCATGTGCCAGCACTGGGCAGCTGTGTTAAATTTTCCCCGGGGAGTCTTCTCTGAAGCATACTTTCTTTTTTTTTCTTTTTTAATAATAAATTACACGCATGTTTGTCATTTCAAGCTCTAGGAGATAGTAGCTCCATTAAAACAAAGTTCTGCAAGCCCTTTGAGCACTGGCAGGAAACGAAAAAATAAAACCAGGGTTTAGCGTCTACTTTCAAGATTTGCAAAACTCCATCTGCCCCAAATTCTTCAGCGTTAGAGTCAGGGGTATGTGCCACCGTTATACATTGAAGGCGCCTTCGAGAGGAGGGCAGTTCCCATGCAGAACGAAGGCCCCAGAGGAACGTTGTCCTCGAGCTCAGGGAGGGATCGCCATTAGCTCAGTCGCTGGATTTACAGTCAGGGCTCAAGGAAATTATAATCCCACTTTTATAATGAGCAAACATGTCTTTTGCTTGCTTCTGCCCTTTAAAAAGAGAAATAAAATCCATTTGTGCCTCCTACGGCCTGAATTTTGAGCAGGAATAGAGAAGACCTACGTTAATACTAAAAATTGCTTTTCTCACCTGCTGTTTGGTTTGTTCTTCCAGGAGCAGGATGAGGGTGGCTCGAGAGACCTGAGGCCGAGCTGCTGTTCAGGATGCCAATACACGTGCCAGCCTGGCCTGCCGCTCTTTTCCAGGGCTTTGGCAACACCTCACAAATTGGTGATAAAGGCTAATTATCTGCACAAAGATGCACATCCTGCTACGGATTTATGAATAATTCTGAGAAGCAGCAGAAAAAGCGGAAGGCGCGTCAGGTGCATTCTCCTGGGGGACACGGCTTCGTAGTCAATCCCGTGGGCAGAGGAACAACAGCGATCGTGTTGTCCAAGTTACTCCACAGGGCAGCTGGAGCCCCGAGGCAGAGGGACTTTGTGGAGAGGTCTATGTAAGGACGGAAGGGTGACTGTCACCCTCCCACATCACGTTGCAGCATGTGGCTATAGACCATGCTTCTCCCTCAGGGGCATGAAGAGCTCCCACAACTGTCTCCAGTGCAGCCCTGGTCCTAGGCAAGTGGCGAGCTCCTTCTCACAGACCACCGTTGCCTTTTGGTTGCTCTGGCTTTCATGGTAGTGCAAGAGTAACTCTGTGGAAATGAATTAAAATTCAATAAAGATTTCAGAGACGAGCAATCAGATACGAGCTAGCAGGCCTCCTGTGCAGACGTCGCTGTGATCCTCGTGCCTGCGCAGACTTTAATTCTCCAATCACGCAGAATCGATGTCCAGGCTAAACAGGGGGCAGCACAACAGGATGGAAGGTCCCTGCCTCGTGCCTGGCTACATCCAGTTCACGGTGACTTCCCTCGTGAGTCGACTGAGTGACCTGTGATTGAAAGCACCGTCGCTGAGCAGAACTTGGAGCGTAGCTCTGCAATGGGCAATGCAAGGGGGAGCACTCTGTTGGGGGGAATGAGACAAAGGCGTTATATAAGTGTACATCTCACAATAGCATGATTATTTTCAAGGTAATTTTTCTATGGGAAATTGTAAGTTTTTTACAATGCATGTAGCAAGGGGTGATGAATGCAATCTGCCTTGACACTTCTTTAAGCTGTTTAAATTGAATATTATGTTTCCCTGTGCCTTGGCTGAAGGATTACTGCCAGCACTATCAGAGGAAACTTTTAATTGGAGACTGCTCTGCACCGCATCCGTGTAGCTGAGCAGAGTCAGCTCTGGGTTTTCAGTTGGCCACAAACTCATCTTAATGTGGACATATACAGCACATACACTACCCTGTTCTGGACATACTCTAATCCGCACGTGACCTAAGTTCCCTAGAAGGGCTTTCTTCTAAGCAGGATGACCGTGTCTGGGAAGCATCTTCTGTTGCAGTCGTGAAAGGCAGGCATGTCTTGGTGAGGACTCTGGCTCATACATCAACCTTCTCAGCGCAAGCATGCAGGACTGGGCAGAGAACACGATCTGACCTGTCTGATTGTACCAGCCAGCTCTCCATGCACCACTGCCAGCACACAGTGGTGTGTATTGTTTCTGTAGTTTATCAGGGTGGTGGAGAGATTTACTAGAGCCTGGGCTACACGTGCTGGCAGCAGTGACCATCTCCAGATGGGTATTTCTTTGGCACTCTGCCCAGTTGTCTGTGATTACAGACCTATGCTGCTTTTTCCTTTTCTTATTTGGTCCTTCACCCATCAAGTGTGGCTGTGCCCTGAAGCTACAAGCCTTTTATGGTAGGACCAGGTTTTCCTGTGCATGTCCAGCAGGTAGCCCAGTGCACCCCAGCACCGTCTATGCTGCAAGGGACTATTTTACAGCACAAGGAATCAGTAAGAATAATACAGCTAGAAATCAAAGACTTGCAGTGTTAGACATTTAGTGACGAAACTCGCAAGAGAGCTGTATATAAGTGAATTATAGATTTAAGAATTGCTGGGAAACATCTATGTTACTGTCTGAGGAAGCAGCCTGCTCTCAGTGCTTCAAGATCTGTGGACAACAGGAAAGCACACGTGTCTGGCTGGGCTTTCTCATATGCATGTGCATTTTTCTAGGACCATGCTCAGTTTCATAAACTCAATCTCCATGTATCCAAATAAGTCATTACTACTGGTGATGTTATGAGCAAAACTGATTGCGGAATGAGTCCCTAATTCTTTGTAAGAAGCTGGGAAAATGAAGTCCTGGCAGTGCTGAAATGAATGTCAAAATCTCCACTGCTGTCAGAGTCCAATACTCTGACCACGTTCTTTTAGATATTCCGCGCATGGAAGGTGTAATGTTTAATATCAAATTTACTTTTTTGAAGATATTTGACGTTACATAGGATTCTGATGTAACAGAGTTACAGGGCAAAAAACTGAAATCACAATACGAGTGTAAATTATATCTAGCAAAATATAGCCATTACAATATACAGTTCAGTCGTAATACAAATGTAATTCCCCTTACCAGTCTCTATAATATGCTCACCATCATGATGCTGGGCATCCCCACACGCTGGGAAGGAATACGTGGGTTGAAACCAGCTCAAGACCATTGATTTCTTCAATGTTGTTTTGTTAGTTGTTCAGTTTTTATTGTCTATATTGGGTTTAGCCATGTATATGCTCCCCCTATGCTGGTCTGCTTAACTCACAGACATTCATACTCTTTCGATGAACTCGGGAAAAACATTTACACCATCAGTTGATCCATTCAACTGTGATATAGTCAGTTGACCTAATCAACTGACACAGCCGTTTACCTACAACACAGGTCCCTCTGGTCCCCTTTGTGTTGAGATAAATTCATCTTTCTTTGTAACAGCTGTGATCAGTCACTTCCTGCATTCTTCTGGGGGCTATATGGGCACATCACCCTTGCCCATCTCCTCTGAACCTTCTTCCATTGTGAGCATTTATTGGTCCGTCACGCACTCCCACTCTGAACTATACCGAGCATTTCCCAGCCTGACCCAATGCTACCCAGGAATCATTTTGTATGAGTATTGGACCATGCAGGTGCCACGTGTACAGGACGTGTATGATCTGCCACAGCAAAACCCAGAGGCCTTGTATACACATCTCTGAAGCAAGGAGGCAAATGGATTTTTCTCCAAAAGGATTTTTCTCTAGACTTCTCAGTATGTTTGAAATCCACACACTCCTCAGCTTAATGATGGGTCCTAATACTCTGTCACTGGAATTTTCCACCATTATCTCACTGTTCATGTATCAATACGCGTCCAGACAATTTCTTCAGGCCACATGGCCATTACGTTAAGAAGCAAGAAGCTGATAACGCCAGCAAACGAGGAGGCCAGTGCACTGACCCTTGCCGAAATGGACATTGTTTCACAGGGAGATAAGAGTCTCCCACCTCCATGGGAGGGCCTCAGGAGTGACCAATGAGCGTGGACAGCTGCCAAGATCCGCTCTCCTCTTCCTCTTTATAACCAGGGCTGTGAGGGCAGTTAGCACAAGCTTGCTCTGAGCGTTCGTTGCAAGGAGCCTGAGACTGCACCCTCTTGCACAATGACTCTGACTCAAGCTGAGAAGGCCGCCGTGATCACCATCTGGTCGAAGGTGGCTACCCAAGCTGACGCCATCGGGGCAGAATCACTGGAGAGGTAAGTCACCCAGCACCCCTCCTAAAAGGGTGCCTCATCTGACTTTGCTATTAGGATGCTTCTTGTGTAAAACGTATATGAATGAGATCACACTGGGACTGGTGTGAATTAGATTCTGCAGTCACCTTAACCGCCTCCATACACATGCTCAGCCTTTCTGGCAGTGGGGAGCTGGTCGGCTCTGCCAGTGGCGCGCAGAGCCCTGCGGGACAAGGCCCAAGGCTGGCTGGCTACTGAGCATGTGGTGTCAGTGGATTTTGGGCTGCACCAGGAAACACTGATGAGGAAGGACCTAGATATGTCTTGGAGAACAAGCCTCGTGGCAAGTCCTTTAGAATTTAGGCAATTATATAGAAATTGCTGATGAGCTCTATGATGTTATTTAATATGTAATTTACTGGAATTACATCTTTGCTACTAAATTCTAACAGATGGCCTCAAAACTTCATGGCAAGACATAATTTTCTATTCAATTCTACAGGTTTCCTTCCCCTTATAGCAACCCGGAAGAATTCATAGCCAGGTGCACGGAAGAGGAATTTAAATTCATTCATACTCAATGTCCTGAAATAGGGTTATCACTGCTAGGAAATGAACTTAAAGCAGTTTATTGTATGAGTGATGCAATTCCTATCACCATATAATCAGCATTAATAGATGATAGCTGTCCAATAAATTCATTGGATACTCACGTTTCCTTGAGCCAGTTGATGTGTAACAGACTGTTAGGAAACAACACAACTGGACCCTGCATGAAGTATATCACAGCAAACAGAATGGGCACTGAAGGAATCCACTGTAAATACAATAGCTTCTTATTATCCCAACAGGGATGTCCCTTTCAAATAAGCCAAGCCACTCTTAAGACTAAGGAAGTGGCTACTTCTTCCAAAAGAAGTTCACCCAAATTCAGCAAGCTGGCACAAAAGGGAGAGTAGTCTGTAAATTGTTCCAAAGCAATTAAGTTAACCAAAGTTATGTGGTTGTTATGTACAGATCAATCTAATGTACTGTGATGCTCTTTCTGAGACTCAGAGTACCAGTCATATTGATTCTGGTTCATTCAGCTCAGATTAGTTTGCAGATCCTGCTAACTGGCTGACAGCGTAATACACGAAACGTAGGTGACAATTTGGGTGCATTATTTGTTAATAATACATGAGCTTTAGACCCCTGGCTAATTTGTACATACTACCAAAGTGTTTTAAGAGCAGAAACATAGCAGGTCTTAATGCAAGCTTCAGACCCCCAAAGCTCTGTTACAACAGCTGAGCGAGTGTACTGCTGCAGCTGGTGGGTTTACAGCACACTTGTCCTGAGGTTGAGATCCTCCATGCAATTTACGCTGCTGAATTTAATTCTCTTGTTCTCCTCCAGGCTTTTCTCCAGCTACCCCCAGACAAAAACCTACTTCCCTCATTTCGATCTCAGCCAAGGTTCTGTTCAGCTTCGTGGTCATGGCTCCAAGGTCATGAACGCCATTGGGGAAGCTGTGAAGCACATTGATGACATTAGAGGCGCTTTGGCCAAACTCAGCGAGCTACATGCTTACATCCTACGGGTGGACCCAGTGAACTTCAAGGTGAGTGAACACAAACAGACACTTTCAGGGATGAAAACTGCCAGTCACAAAATTAGAGACCAGGGATCATTTCAGCTAATGGTGGCTTGATCCCTTACTGCACTGTACAGCCTTGTCAACTCATGTTGCTGCTTCGTCATCTGATTATTAACCTGAGATTGGATCTTTTCATGAAAGATCTGGTCTAGCTCAAGAAAAGAACTGTTCAGGGGGTTCCTGTGGTCTGTGTTAGACAGACTTGAGTCCCTGCTGTCTTTGTAGTAATTTATGAACCTTTCTCACATGTCAGAGTATAATATCACCTTTCTTGAAGAAAGCCTTAGTAAATTCTAAACAACATTTCCACTTTTCTTGCATTGCCCATTGGTGAAGGAGGAAGGGACATTTGAAAAGCGGGAGTAGTATCAAGCAGTGCCTTTTGCCCTGTGCAAAAGGCAATTCTGCTTCTTCACACTTTAGCCAGTGTTAACTGGCTGGGACATGTGTTTGTCGTCCAAGAGCAGGCTAGGAGTAAGGTTTGTTACAGATCCCTAGACTGAGGTCTATACTGATCACAATGGATTCTGTCCTGTTTTCCCTTACAGCTGCTTTCCCACTGTATCCTGTGTTCTGTGGCTGCCCGCTATCCCACTGAGTTCACCCCAGAAGTTCATGCTGCGTGGGACAAGTTCCTGTCCAGCGTTTCCTCTGTTCTGACTGAGAAGTACAGATAAATGGCTTTCACAGAGGGTGAGGGATGCACATCCATGGCATGCCACAGCTGCCAGGCTTTGGGGTATTCATTTCTTCCTACGCAGTCCTCTTAAATCCTCTATATAGGGGTTCAGTCATCTGCAAAACCCAATAAATAATTCAACCATGAGCTACCGTCTCTGTGCTTTCATCTTCACTTGCTCCACCTATGCCCCACTGTTCAGCCAGGGGTATTCTGACATCCCTACAAAAGATGGAGGGGAAAACGCTAAGCTGTGTAAATTCATGTGCACAGTGGGAATAACACACCATTGAGCAGAAGCCCAGAACAGGCTAGAGCCCTGTGACTGCTTCTGCTCACTGTTCAGAAGGTGGGGTTCACCAGGGATAAGGCTCACCAGGAATCGGTCTTTCACCCTGTTGGGATAGTGGATGGATCCAGGCTTTTCATTTGGCCTATCTGGAAAAAAGGGGTTAAATGTATGTTTCCTGTGCTGCTGACCCCTGGAACTGTCAGAGGGCACTTTGGAAAACCAGCACAGTCCATCCTGAACATAACTTGCATTGCCATAATTTGTGATGTGCCCAGAGCCATGCTGGGTCATCGCTCCTGCCCTGATGCATCCTCCACAGGGTCTAGAGAAGGTACTTGATCTGTTTCATGAAAACCTTGGGGTATCATGCCTGGTAGAGAGGTTTGGTAAGAGGAACATCCCCCCTGAGCTTGACATTTTCTTTTTTTATACTGGAAACTACGCATGCACTTGAAATTTGTGAATAGCGGTGGCCACTGGAAGTCTCTGTTGATGACATCCGGAGGACCTGAACTCCCAGGGTTTCTCTGAAAAGGGGCAACAGTGAAAAATACTGAACTGAGGGTCACCCTGGGGGGAGCAGAGGGATCATCTTCAAAAACACAATTGTAGTTCATTGGCCAAGGCCCTCCTGTCAACAGCCTGGCTCCCAGCTGATAAAAGATATGTGAGCTGTTTCATTCACATCCTTGCTTCCTCTTCCAAAGTTTTTCCAAGACTCCCCAGTGATACATCATTTCTCCAAGAAAAATATAGTGATTTTTAGAGCAGTTTGAAAACTAACAGCCTCTTTGTTTGGGGAGTATATTCACTACCTAAGTGACCCACATGCTGCGTGCAGGCCAAAGACTGTAATTCTAGATAAGTGCCCCACACACATGCAACAAACTGAATATTCAAGGCAGCTTAGGAGGGGTTTATGTCTAACGACTAGGTGACTCCTATTTCTTTTTATCTCTGTAGTGAGATATTTTCCAAGTTACGTTCACCGCCCGTGTGTGTCTTAAGGACTTTTCCACATGAAAAGATGTCTTAAACTAACCAACAAGCCCAAATTGGCATTGCACATTTCAGTCCCCATCTTAGCTACAAAATATTAACTTTGAGATCTATATTCATGCAGAGTTCTTTGAATGCTGAAAAATGTGGGCACTGTACTTGGGCAGAGGGAAAATACTGTAGGTCTGAAGCCACCAAATTACTCCCAAATTGCTACCTAAAGTCTACCCCAGCACTTGCTGTGGCCAACAACATTTTAGAGCATTGTATGTTTGTGGGGTTTAGGGTAACCTGAAGGTTTAAATCAACAACTTACATGACAGGTCAGCATCTGATAAGTCCTTAATCAAATATGCATACCATATGCATACAGATGCATACCAATGACTTCATTCTGGGCCTTAATGAAGGATGCTAACAGTCACCAACCACCACATGTCCTGTGGGATGTCCCTGTATTTATGGAGAAAGCAGGGCCACGATCTGTTGCCTTGTTCCCAGCCCAGTGTGTGCTCCTGCCTCTTCCCCACCCCGGTTTCTCTGGGCTGCTGGAGAGACAATCTTTCCCATGGCAGACCCCCAGCAGTATCTGAGAGGGCTTGCCACCTGCCTGTCCACAGCTCCTACCCTGAGGAGCAAAGGTGGCCCGTGGAAGGGAGGAGGCCTGAGGACGCTGTGGAGGTTGGGAGACCCGAGGGCCAGGGCCGCATGCGGGATCCACCGCAACGTCTGTGGTGAGCAGCCATGGAGGACCTGGGCCCAGAGAAAGGGCAGATCTGCACAGGGACGCCTGGGGAGGGGAGGGCCGAGGCCTGGACCACGGCTGTCCTGCAGCACCCACGGGAGCTACCCGCCCTTGCTGACCCACGGCCGGGGCCAGCGCCGCCAGGCAGCCTCCCCCAGCTCCCAGGGCCAGCAGGGCGCCGGCCGGACCCCTCACGCCCGCCCCTCCGCCGGGGGAAGGCGAGGTGGCCGGGCTGCCACAGGGGCTTGCTCGCAGGCCGGAACGACCACGGCCCCCACGGGGTCGGGTCCCCCTGGGCTCCTCAGGGCCAGGCTGGATCCCCCCAGGCCCCTCAGGGCTGGGCCGGGCCCCCGCAGGGCGCTGCGCGGCCGCTCCCTGGGCCCGGCGCAGCGGCCACGGCCCCCCGCGCAGATAAGATAGCGCGGGGTGGTGGCAGCGGGGCCGGGGGAGGGTGCAGGGCGCCGGCCTGGCGCTATAAGAGGGCAGCCCGGCGGGCGCCTCCACCACAGAGCCCCGCGCAGCTGCCACACCGCACCACACCGCATCGCCCCGCGCCGCCAGCCGCCGCCATGCTGACCGCCGACGACAAGAAGCTCATCCAGCAGATCTGGGAGAAGGTGGGCAGCCACCTGGAGGACTTCGGAGCTGAGGCCCTGGAGAGGTGCGGGCCAGGACCGGCAGCCGGGAGCCCCGTGATGGGCCGGGCTGGGGGATGCAGACCCCTGGTGGGGGGAAGAGTCAGGGGATGTGGGCCTGGGACCCCCACGGTGGGTGCAGGCCAGGGGATGAGGCCCCCCATGGGCGATATCCCCCGCCACAGGGGATATGGGCTGGGAGGTGCCATGGCACTGACCAGCCTCCCTCCGGCAGGATGTTCATCACCTACCCCCAGACCAAGACCTACTTCCCCCACTTTGACCTGCACCCCGGCTCTGAGCAGATCCGCGGCCACGGCAAGAAGGTGGCAAATGCCCTGGGCAACGCCGTGAAGAGCCTGGACAACCTCAGCCAGGCCTTGTCTGAGCTCAGCAACCTGCACGCCTACAACCTGCGTGTGGACCCCGTCAACTTCAAGGCGAGCTGGGGGCCGGGGTGGGCCAGGGGCTGGGCTGGGGGTCGTAGCGGCGGTGCTGAGCCCTGTGTTTGCCTTGCAGCTGCTGTCGCAGTGCTTCCAGGTGGTGCTGGCCGTGCACATGGGCAAGGACTACACCCCCGAGGTCCACGCCGCCTACGACAAGTTCTTGACAGCTGTGGCCGCCGTGCTGGCCGAGAAGTACAGATGAGGCACCCACACCGCCGCCACCGCCGCCCGTGCCCGTGCCCGTGCGCTCAATAAAGATGCCTTCGCCACACCACCGTGTCCGTGTGTGCTGGGGCAGCGCTGGCCGGGGTGGGGGGAGCCCTCCGCGGGTGCCCCGGGCAGGGCCCGGCCGTGGTGTTGGCTGGGGGCCCATGGCAGTTGCCTGCGCACCCCAGGGCCCTGTCTGCACAGCTCTACCATCGAAGCAGGAGTGGGTGGACCTTGCCTGGGGCCTCTCCTGCGCTGAGGCTGCTCCGTTCTGGCCCTGTCCTCAGGCTGGTGGCAGCACCGCAGCGACAGCAGGATGGATCCCTGCCTGTCACCTCGCTGTGCCTGCTGTCCCTTTGGGAATGGGAGGGGGGAGGGATGTGCAAAGCTGAGTTTTGTTCTTGGCGAGCTCTGGATCTCCTAGGTGGTTTTAACTTGGGGGTAGGATGACCCCCCCCCCCCAACACAAGCTTTTGCAGTGAGTTAGATGCTGTGGGAGCTGAGTGCAAGAGCTCCAAAAGCAATCGGACAAATTCACGGAGCGCAAAAAACGCACCACAGCCCATTAAGCACAAACACTGTCTCTGCCTCCAGCCCCTGAGCCACAAATGCCCCATGATTGCCTGGCAGGTGCCCCCGACCTCCTGCCCGAGGTGTCTGCCCTTCCCGCGCTTCTGGGGAGGGTGGGAGCAGGGCCAGGCAGGGTCGCAGTCTGCCGCAGGGCCGCTGGTTTCGCCTTCCTGGGGCCTGAATCGGACAGCTCTTTGCCTTTAGGTCACAGGGAGGCGATGGGTTGTAAGATCCTGCAGTTTGCTCTAGGTTGTGACAACAGAGGGAGGAAAGGGGAGTTTGTGAGCGCTGAGAGCAGGTGGGTCGGAGCAGCGCCTATGGGGCCTGAGCGCCGGCAGCGGCGGGTGCCGGGTGCGCCGGCACCTGGCGCGCACAGAGGCACAGGCCTGGGGGACGCCTGTGCCGGGCTGGCCTCTGCCCTTGCCGGTACACCCATGAACCCCCCGCGCCTTTCCTCCGTGCTCAGAGCCGTCGGCCAAGTCCCGGTGCACCCACGTTCGTCCGGTTGTTCGTACGCCTTCAGCGGGAAGGGCTCTGCCACTTTTGCAGTTTGCCCCAGCGATGTTTTCGTGCACGGCAAACCCGCTGCCCCAGTTGCTGTTTCACTGGCTCAGCTTCTTGGAAGGCCGGCTCCCCCCTCCTCCCCTGCCCCGAAACAGTGCCAGCTCGCGCTAATCTCCCCTGAACACGAACGATAAGAACCGTCGGCCCCATGGAGGGAACACGGCGTGGGCTGTCCCCCCAGCCGTGTGCGCCAGCTCTAGAAACTGCTGGAAGCGCTGCAGCCCTCCTCACCTTCCTCGCCTCCTCACCTTCCTCGCCTCCTCACCTTCCTCACCTCCTCACCTTCCTGACCCTCCTCATTTGGGGCACGCAGCCCCTTACAGACCACCACGGCCCTGCACACCCTCTGTCACCAGCAACGAGCTCCTGCCGCAGGCCAGGGCTTGCGTCAGCACCCAGCGCTGACCCCCATGGCTCTGCTGAGTGTCACCCAGTCCTGGGAGTCGGGGGCAGCCACCCCTCCACAGCACATAGGGGCCGTGCTGGATGGCAGTGGGTACAGGTGCAGTGTGTGCGTGTAGGGGCAGTGTGTGCACAGGGGCCGTGCTGGATGGCAGTGGGTACAGGTGCAGTGTGTGCGTGTAGGGGCAGAGTGAGCATGGGGTCCGTGCTGGATAGCAGTGGGTACAGGTGCAGTGTGCGTGTGTAGGGGCAGAGTGAGCATGGGGTCCGTGCTGGATAGCAGTGGGTACAGGTGCAGTGTGCATGTGCAGGGGCAGTGTGTGCACAGGGGCCGTGCTGGATGGCAGTGTGCACAGGTGCAGTGTGTGTGTGCAGGGGCAGTGTGTGCACAGGGGCCGTGCTGGATGGCAGTGTGCACAGGTGCAGTGTGTGTGTGCAGGGGCAGAGTGAGCATAGGGTTCGTGCTGGATAGATGTGTGAACAGGTGCAGTGTGCGTGCAGGGTTTATGCTGGATGGCAGTGGGTACCGGTACAGTGCTTGTTTGTAGGGACAGTGTGTGCAAGGGATCTGTGCTGGATGGCAGTGTGTACAGGCACGGTGTGCATGTGCAGGGGCAGTGTGTCCATAGCGACAATGCTGGATGGCAGTGTGTAGAGGCGCGATGTGCGTATACAAGCACAGTGTGTGCATAGGGGCTGTGCTGGATGGCAGTGTATACAGACACAGCATGCATATGCAGTGGCAGAGTGTGCATAGGGTCCATGCTGGATGGCAGTGTGTACAGGCACAGGGTGTGTGTGCAGGGGCAGTGTGTCCATAGGGGCCGTGCTGAATGGCAGTGGGTACAGGTGCAGTGTGCACGTACAGGGGCAGTGTGCATGTACAGGGGCAGTGTGCATGAAGGGACTATGCTGAATGGCAGTGGGTACAGGCGAAGCTGATGTTTACAGGGGCAGCTTGTGCACAGGGGCCGTGCTGGATGGCAGTGTGTACAGGCGTGGCGTGCGTGTGTAGGGACAGCATGCACAGGGGCCAGGCTGGATGGCAGTGTGTAGAGGAGCGGTGTGCGTGTGCAGGGACAGTCTGCGTGTGTACAGGCTGTGCTGGGGCAGCCTGTGTGTGCAGGGACGATGCTCACCGGGCAGCGCGTGTGGCGCAGTGCGGGGCAGGTGCACTCCGGGGCACGCACTCACACCGCGCTGTCGCAGGTACAATCGCTCTCGGCTCGCTATTGCTGTCCCCGGCTGTCACCCCGGCTCTCCACCCCGGCACATCCCCGCTGCGCCAGAGCTGCCGGTGCCAGCGGGGACCCGCAGCCCGCACCAAGGCAGACCCTCACTCTCATCCTGACCCTACACCCGTGCGGCTGGGCACAGCCGCCGGTGGCGGTGGCGGTGGCGGTGGCGGTGGCGGTGCCGGGGCGGAGGCGGTGGCAGCCCCCCCTGGCCGGGGTCCAGCGCCGCCGGGGCCGGGCCAGGAGGCGGGCGGGGCCCCGGCACCGCATATAAGGGCGGCTGCGGCCGTCGGGGACACCCGTGCTGGGGGCTGCCAACGCGGAGGTGCAACCATGGTGCTGTCCGGGACTGACAAGACCAACGTGAAGGGCATCTTCAGCAAGATCAGCAGCCATGCCGAAGAGTATGGAGCTGAAACCCTGGAGAGGTGAGTGTCTGCCCCGTCCATCCCCATCTCTGGCTGTCCCTGTCCTGCGTGTCCCTCTTTCTGTCCCATCTGCCCCCATGCTCTCTGCCTGTCTACACCTGTCCATATTCTAGCTGTGCCTGTCCTCACCCCCCACTCTGTTCCTGCCTCATCTGTCCCTATCCCCCTCCCCATCAGCCCTGCTGGTCCCATCCTACCAGCCCTGACCCTCTCTGCCCTGCAGGATGTTCATCACCTACCCCCAGACCAAGACCTACTTCCCCCACTTTGACCTGCACCACGGCTCTGCTCAGATCAAGGCACATGGCAAGAAGGTGGCGAACGCCCTGATTGAGGCTGTCAACCACATTGATGACATCTCTGGGGCCCTCTCCAAGCTCAGCGACCTCCACGCCCAAAAGCTCCGCGTGGACCCTGTGAACTTCAAAGTGAGTGCCTGGGAAGGGATGACCGAGCCTGGCTCTCCTCCAGCCCAATTTCTCTGCCATCTGGCTGCCCCCTCACTTGACTTGCTTGCTCATGATCTCCCTTTGCCTTTCAGCTGCTGGGCCAGTGCTTCCTGGTGGTGGTGGCCATCCATCACCCCTCTGCCCTGACCCCGGAGGTCCATGCTTCCCTGGACAAGTTCCTGTGTGCCGTGTCTGCCGTGCTGACTGCCAAATACCGTTAGACAGCACCGTGGCTGGAGCTGGCCCCAACTCACTGCCAGCCCTCCAACAGCGAGCAGCCAAATGATCTGAAATAAAATCTATTGCATTTGTGCTCCAACCCTGGTGTCCTGCTCTGATTGCTGCTTGCAAGGACGGATTGGGGAATGGGAGGGTTCTGCTCTGGGGCTCTGTGCCTGCCTGTACCCAAACTGCTGGTGCCCCTGTGCCAGGTGGGGATATGGAGCAAAGAGGCTCCTAGGCTCTGTTTGGGTGGTGGTGGTGGCGGCCAGTAGGTGCACACCTCTGTGCAAGCTATGTGGCTCCAGGCACAAGCGGAAGGGCATTTTCAGACACTGGCAAATGGGAAAGCCTCACAGACAGGGACCAGAGTTTGACCCTCGGGAAGTCCCTGCAGCCCCAGCCAGCCCAGGCCTTTTCATCAGAGCACCTATCCCAACCCTGGGGTCTTTTCTTGTGCCATGGAGGTGGAGAGCCCTGTGCAGCCTTTGTCCCCACTTAGGCGAAATTGCATGCTGAGATGGGTCTTGTCCTGCAAGTGCTCATGGGAGACCATGGGGCACAGGTGACTCCCAGCATCTGTGACCATCTGCATGGTGGCACAGCAAGGACTCCTGTGAGTGCTGAGTCCTGAAGACCTCGCAGTGCAAGGGTAGCTTTCCGTGCATTTCCACAACAGATAGAAAACAGGGCTGTGTGGCACACATAGGATTTCTTCTCTGTTTCCATCTAACACTATATTGCTAGAGTACTGCTCTGGCAGGGGGTCTGGGGGGCATGCAGAGGGGACTAGCAGGCTAGGGGACATCAGCGGGCATAGTTTGCCCCAAGGGGAGCGCTCAGCTGCACCTGGCCCAGCCCCAGATCCTGCTCTTTGGGCCATGAATCTCAGCTGGGAAGGTAGCGCCAGGGCAGGAAGGCAAGAGCAGGGCGCGATGTGGCGCTGGGTGCCGAAGCACGAGTGCTCTGTGCAGCCCTTGGCCCTTATCGTAGCCAGCAGCGGGGCCGGCGGCTGGTGGGGGGCTGCAGGCAGCCGATAAAGGAGTTGCATGGGCTCCCCTCCAGCCCGTGGGTGTGGTAAGAGACCTCAGCAACAGATAGTCTCGGGGGGCTAAAACCTGCCAGGTGCTGAGTAACTGAGCTCTGTCTCTGCCAGGGCTGGGAGGTGCTCAGCACCAAGAGGAAGGTTCGAGAAAGCCCTGGTGTGGCTGATGCAGTGAAAGCACAGCACAGAGCTGGGCTGAGGTTGCCACAGGTCCCTTTGCTCCCCAGCACACACGTGCCACGAGGGTTGGCTCCCATGCAGGGCTGGATGCTTGCCCCAGTTCTGTGACCTCCAGCCCCCATCAGAGAAAACACCAGAGGCAGGAGAGTCCAGAAGCGACTCCAGAGCGAGAGAGGCCCTCCAGCTGCCACAGTTCCCCCTCCAAAGCACCAGCCACAGACTGTGACCCTGCACTAGGGGCAAGGCAGAGCCTACTGCACCTGGGCGCAGCGAGGAGGGGAAGTGAAAGCTGTTTGGAGCATCACTGACCAACCTGAGCTACCTTTGAGGCTGAGCCTGCTTGGAGCAGAGGGCTGGAGCAGGCTGGACGCCAGCGGTCCCTTCCAGCCAACATTATTTCGTGATAGTTGCAGGCATAACTCTGCTCGGCAAAGAGCCTCTGTTGCCTGGGGAGCATGTGGAGGAGCAGGCATATGATGGGAAATAGGGGAAATAGGTGTGCGGGGCAGCATGGATGAGTGCAAAAAGTAGCAGTATGAGCCACCATCAATCCAACACAGACTTCAGCTGCTCCAGACCTGGCTGCACAGGACCCGCGCAGGCCTGGGTACAGCAAAGCCATGGGGTATGTGAGAGCCAGCATGTGGGTGAGTATACGTGCAGAGAAAGGGATGTGCATCAGCCTGGACAGGCAGTGTGTGTGTGTGTGTGTGCACGCAGTGCAAGTGCACAGCCATGTATGTGCTTGAATGCATGTGAGAAGCAGTGTGCATGCAAGCGATGGGCAGTAGGTATGAAGGGAAAAACTGCGTGCGTGTGCGTATGTGCATGCACGTACAGAAGGGCCTGTGTGGGCATGGGAGGCAACGCATAAGGAGTAATGTAGGGGGACGGTATGTACATGGAGGGGCAGTGACTTGGCAGCTGCCCAGGCTGCCTCTGCCAGGCTTCGCGTCCAAGTGCTCTCTTGCCTTGTTTTGTCCTTAGGCAGGATACCGCTGTGCTTCGGAGGAGGCAGTGTGACACAAGTGGCAGCGCCCTGGCTGGGCCCCAGGGCCGGCGTGCTTTCCTAGCTGCCATCTGGAAAGTGCACAGCTCAGACACTTCCCTGGCTGTGGCAAACCAAGGAAAGGCTGAGCCCCAAGCAGCGGGGATGAGTTTCAGTGCAGACATTTGTCCTTGCTGCCACAAGATGGAGGCCTCAAGCCATGATGCTTTTATCGGGGCCAGCCAGATGGTGCAGAGGGGCCAAGCCTTGGCCCTGGCTGCAGGACAGACCTGTAGCCTCCGGCAGGAGAATAAATCGGCAGGAGCAGGTCCTCAGCAGGCCCTGAGGTCCCCCGGTGGCACGAGTTGGGATGGGTGCATGGAGCCGTCCCCAGCAGCCCATTTTCAGCACTGGGACTGCTGCTGTGGAAACGCACCAAGAGGTTGTCCAGAAGGTTGCTGTCCACAGGAATTTTCATGAAGACCATTTTGCATCAAGATGTCCTGCAAAGAGCCTGTATCAGGAAAAGGTATTTAGTAGTGTTGGAAAATCAGAAAGTAACCAAAAAAATCCAGCTTGGGGCAGACTGCTTCACAGACGCACAAGTACAGGCAGTAACAAACTGTACAGCTGACAAAGGAAGGCTGCTTCCAGCCGCAGGAGGAAACCAAAGGGTGCTCTTGAAAATGATCCTTTCAGCTTTGACTGAAGTGGGATTTTCAGTTCTCCTCACTCCTCTAGTGTATCAGAGGGATAGGCAGTGACTTAGGGTTTTGCTTGTACGTAGGGTTGGACTGGGGAGAGTACATGCTCACCTGGGGTATGGCCTCTGCTCCAGAGCAACCTGTAAGCTCTATCAAAAGACTTCATGCACACAAGCATAAGATGTACACATTCGCCTTTTCCCCAGCAAAGGAGCCAAAGAGGATCAGGTGGTGTGTGGGCATCAGCATCTCAATCTAGGTCTTAAAGTTACTTTCTCTTCCATTTTCTGGATGTGTCAAGCATGGGACCAAAAAGTCCTCTCGTCAGCTAGCATTTCCAGCACAGCAACATCAGCAGAAGAAGTCTCCCTCCTGTGCCCACAGCCTTCACTCTTACACAGGTGCTATTACATTCCTCCACTTCCAGCTGTGCAAAACACACACTCTAGCACTGTGAGCTAGAACAGGGAGCTGGTCTCATGTAAAACCTTCTGTTTTCACAGGACTGGGAACTCTTCTATGCCACTGCTGCCACAAGGCACATTATTATTCCTTAATAAATATCACTTTGTCCAGCATACCTCTTAGAGGATGGGAAAACTGTTTAGTGTCTCCAGTTATCACCCTACCCCCCCTATATACTGACAGCATGGACAGTTTAGAGCCCACTGCAGGTGAAGTGGATGTGGACTCTCCTGCCCCTTGTGCATCCTCGTCTGCTTTGGGGACATCCCACCCTGTTGGCAGAGGCTTTTGACTGAAGTTAGGGTCTGGAGGTGTGAGGCGGATGGGCTGGACCCCAGTGTTCTGCTCTCAGGCCAGAGGACCTGTGCATTCCCGTGGAATCCAGCATACTGGATTTAAGTATGCTTTAATCCACTCTTATCAGGATTTGTGCACTTTCTCCAATGAGTGTTTTGCCAGTTGCATTAAGGGCTTCATCAAAATTGACTTTTTAGTGAAGGGTGACTCTATTTTCTGTTTTCTGTGACTACTTCTCCTTGCAGGAAGGCATTGATCGTTTGCTTTTCAGCCTTTCCTCGTTTTCTTTTCGGCCTTTAAGACCCTTGTGAGTTACATCTTGATTGGGTCTTGTTCTTTTCAATGCATGCCTACATGCTTGTGCTGTTTTTTAATATTTGTTGTTAATCAGTTTGCCTCATCTCCTGTTTGCGGTTCCTTTTTTGTGTCTGAAAGCACTGATATAGCCAGGATCATTCCTTCCTGCTCTTCCTCTGCATTGGTATAGGTTAGATTTGGGCCCTGACATCTTTCTTTTATATAATTTTTACCAGCACTCAATCTTTGCCAGCTCTGTGAGACATTTCTTATAGGATCTCACACATCAGGCTACTGAGCTTGCTGGACTTTGTTTCCTTAAAGTCCAATGTTTTTATTTTGCTTTCTCTCTCCTTCCTTTTCTAAAAGCAGGGCCTGCTCCCAGCTGAGAGGTCACATCAGACACCAGCAACTGCACAGCTGCACAAGTCCCTCCAGATAGAGCAGAGCTGATTCAGTTTTTTTTTCCTAAAGATAAAACAAGCATCAGAGGAACTTAAAACATTGTCTGCTCTTCTTTGCCATCACAAAAAGTTCAGCATAGCAAGCAACAGCTTAGAAACACTCTTTGCTGATCCCCCTCAAAGTTGACCCATGAGGAATCCAGGTCTCCTTCTGCAAGCTCCCGTGACTGGCAAGCCATGAAGTGTGATGAATCCCCTTTCCTGGGAGACATTCAGGACAGAATCCAGCTCTTGGATCTTACATCTGAGACAAGAAGGAGCAGATCTGTGGTGACGTGATGTTGGCAACAGATTCCTTTCCAGGGCCCTCACTGCTGTATTGGAGCCACTCATCAGCTAAGCGGGCAAAACTTTCCACAACTACTCTGCACCGCTTTCCCACCTTCTTTGTGTGGCCAACAATGACTTTTTCAGTAATTAGATCTAGCCAGATTTCCACTGAGATTGTAACAGTAGCAACCCCTTTCATTGAGATGACAATGTTTTTCTGTCAAGCCTCCTTGATGTTCTCCCCTGGGAATCGATTAGATTTTCAAAACAGAGATGGGAGTTGACTGGAAACGCAAATATGTTCTTCCTGCTAGTTATCCCATCTTCCTACCATCCACCAGCCATCTGAGAAGGTTGAGTGTGGTAAGGGATGATAAGATTGTGAACACAAATACTGGGTCAGATCATTGGTCCATCTCACCCCATGTTGTCTTCAGCAATAAGATGTGCTATTTAGGAGAGCACACGAGCCTAGCTATTTTTGGTTGTGCATTCCCTTTGTGCTCCCCCAGCATCCACAGCAGCAGTAATAGCAATTTCAGACAGTACATTCTTGCCTATTGCCTTCAGCATCTATTTATGGACCTGTTGTCCATGAATTTGCTAATCCCTTTATAAACCTGCTCATCCTGCTTCTTTCCACAGTCTCCTGTGGCAGGGCATTCCAGAAGTTCATCTTCCCCCCTGTACGGTGGAAAGTCCCTTTTATCCATTTTAAACTAGTCTCATTGATGCACTGTAACACGATTATTGCAGGATCTGATGAGCCTCATTCACCTTACCTGCCGCTTTCATGATTTTGTAGACTTTGTCCCCTCAGCTCCCTCCTCTCCAGGCTGAAAAATTCCAGCCTTCCCAGGCCCTCCTCATCAAGCAGCTGCCCCATCTCCTGCATCATCTCAGTTGTCCTTCTCAGGACTCAGTCTCTAAGTCCACTATGTCCTTAGATTCAAAGGCCAGAACTGCACAGATGTGGGTGCACCAAGCTTTTACATAGCAGCCAGATGATACCCTCTGTCTTGTTTTCAGATCCCTTTCTGATGATGTCACCACGCTTTGCTGGCTTTTTGGACTACTTCTGCACTTCAAACCTACAGTTTTGGTGAATCATCAATGAGGACTCCAGGATCTCTTTCCCGAACTGCCACAGCCAGTTCAAGTTCAACATCTCCTGGTTTAGATCATATTTCCCTAGCTGCGTCACCTTACATTTATCTAAACTGAGGCTGATCCGCCACCTATTTTTCCATTCATGAATAACATTGAAAGCTGCGTGGAGCAGAGTTGGGATTGAGAATTAGAAAGCTATATTTATCGTGCTGCGGATTCTCTGCTTTGTATCATTCCCTTTTCTGAGCTGCCTTGAGGGACTATATGGAAGAGCACAGCCACTCCTAGGAAACAGCTGGTGCCAGGCCTGCTTTATATGGGGATCCCGGGACAAAGCAGGAAAGGAGACTCCGCAGTGACTGCCAAATGGGGAACTGAGGGGTGGGCAGGCACCTGAGCTGCTCCAAGCACTGCTGGATCATGTTGCTCCATGAACTACAACAGAAAGCCTTTCACTAGTCTCCTGCAGTGAGGCAGCGACATCCAACATTTCTGTCTAAAGTTATAGTATGCAACTTTAACAGCAGATTTTAGATCTGTCCTCCCAGGACACAGTGCTCTTCCCTTCCAGAACCCAAGTCACAAGGATGCCAAGTAGGCAATGAGCTGCAGGTTAGGCACCACTCAACTAGGATCTAGCTGGAGATGGCTAAAACATAGGGCTTTCCAGTGCCCCCTTTTCATTGCTTTTACCAGGACCAGATAAAAGAGGAATGGGAGCAGAGTATGTCAGCTCTGTGCTCGCCAGAGACCTTTCCACACAGCCAAGGGGATCCCAGCTGTGGATTTATGGAAAGTAATGCAGCACAATGTGCATTGCAGCTGCTCAGCCAGGAAGCTTTCGTACCCCCTTCAATGGTTGTTTGAGTAGCTGAGCGTCTTTATTAGTAGCAAAAGTACATTTATCAAGATTCATGGGTCATTACTGTCAGCTCTGGGATCTGTTCTGCAGATCCAACCTGGACACATCATTACTTATTTTTCCAGGTTGCAGATTTAAATGGGGATGCTTTCAATATATGGTCTAAATTTCCCTCTAGGCCTGTCTGCAATCTTGTCAGAAATACACCTTCAAGAGCAGCGTGCTCTCTGTTCCACTTGTGTTTGACTTCCTGAGGAGGGGATGAGTTGAAGGACCCAAAGACCAAATGGCAATAAGCAGAGGTGACTAGCCCTAACCATCACAGGGGCTGGCCTGCTGGCACAGGCACCTGCAGTATATCCAGGGTCAATGGTATAATCAAGTGTTGCAAGACCGCTAGACAGAAACCTTGGTCCCAGTATAGCCATACTCACTTTGATTTCAGTGTAGACAGAAGTTCACCAGGGGAGTTTTTCAAATACTGCAATTTGTGCTGCCACCACAGGAGGAGGCAGATGTCACTGTGTCTGGATTGGCTGTGTGGTTGCAGGTCTCACAGTGATCCATGGGTTGCTATACGCATTCACCAGCCACAGGATATGGAAGTGGTGGAAACTTCAGCTCCAGCAATAAGGGTCTGCTCTGGAGCAAAAGGGAGACTCTCTCTGTGGAAGAGAATATTTCACCCTCCCTGGTTCAAGCTCATTCTTTCTTCTGAGATTGCAAGGCCGTTTACCCTAAGCAGAGAGAAAAAAGAGCAACCCACAGAGCTGCTAAGCCAATGACAACAGTTTAATGATCTCGTGTTTGTAGCAGCTATCAGTCCAGAGGCAACACGTCCTAAGGCATCCACCACCCCAGACAGTTATGTCTTAACATTGGAATACTTTACTAAGGGAATAGGAGCAGGTCTAAGGGACTCAAGCTGTGAGAAAACAGGTACTGTAACATGTTGGTGATCTGATTCTGCATTACACCAGGTGAGTTTCAATTCTCTTCAGGTCTCTCAGACCTTGACTTTGAATCTCATTGTTAGTCACTGAAGAGGAGAATATTTATAAGTAGAGACAGTGTTGCAAGAATGCTGTTCAAAAGGATTGAGTGATGATGAGCTGATGCCTTTGAAATTGAATTGAATGCTAAATTAATGTAGAGTGGGAATAACAGATTTTGTTTGTTCTTATTTCAGAAGAACAATCTTTCAGCAACATTAAAATTAATTGGAAGAACTCAAGCCTGATGTTGGAAGTGGATTGCCATTCCTTAGAGCAGAAGTTGCAAAATTACTTGACGTTGTTCCAAAGGAATAATAATATCAAAGGGACATTGGGAATAATAATAAGCTTATGAAAAATGGTGAGGAGAAGGAGTAACCAATAAAGAAAGCTTCATGTTCATGAGATGTGTGAATGAAGTAAGAACAGATGAATCCACCAAGCTGGAGGTAAGCTGATATTGTAGAATTGTAAAATATCAAATACAGTATCTGTATTTAAAAGGGAGGAGGGAGGAAGTGGAACAGGTTGCCGCAGATCTTTTAGCCTCGTATCAGTAACACGCAAGGCTTTAGAATAAGATTTTTGGGAAAGGAAGACACTTTTCTTTGATGAGAATATGTGGTGGGTCTGGCCTTCTCAGTACCAATAAAGAATTGCCATAAGGCCAGCTGGGGTTCTTGTCCCAGAAATTATATTTGGGTCAAGATCTCAAGCTCAGTCATGAGCATATGTTATGGCAGCATCAGGTGGTGGTGGAAACATGCGATTTAAACTGGAGAAAATACAAACTAGCAATGAAGTGGGCTTGGGGGAACTTACTGATGGAATTTGACCTTGCAACTGGTCTTGGAACTTTTATTAATGACCACAGGTAAAAAAGATGTGGATACTGTCACGATAGAGGATATTACAGGATACCTGTGTGGCCTCCAAGGGTCAGCACAGTAGAAATAGGATGATATCCTCTTCTCCAGAATGAAGGTGGGGAGGAAGCTGATTTTGTCTTTATGCAGTACACATCCCCAAAAGGAGAGCTTTGAACATCCAAGGACAGTACTGCACAGGAACAAATGGTAATAAACACTCAGTGAACAAATGTAGGCTGGGAATTGGAAGAATAGCCCCTTCCAATCCTATGCTGTATGTTCTCCAGCTTCTGGGCTGACTTCAACAAAGTCTTCTCATAAATTACATTAGAAGCCTTCTCATAAATGAGCTATTGATCACCTAAACTGCTCTGACCGGGCTTTTGGTGATGTCAGAACCCTTAGAAAATGAGGGTGCTCTCATCAGCAATTCTCCAGGGGATTTTCTTCCCATATTTAATATACCCATCACAAGTATATCAGGCCTGTGCGACAAAGAAACAAAGATTTGGGGCTCCTGAAGTCTATCTTCAGTGAGTTTGTGACTGAAACAGGTCTGAAGTCCTTGAGCAACCAAACTGACCAGGAGGTGAGTAGGATTTTTGTTTGAGAAAGGACTCCTAGACTGTGCCCAGACTGCATTATTCTCCTGGAAAACACAAATAAATCAGAACGTATGCCAGAGAAAAGATGTGTAAGAGGGAAGATCCCTTTGGAAAATACCTCGACTCTTCTGAAGACAACCAGAAAAGCAGAGAATGAGTTGACTGTTCATATAAAAGCCGCATCTCCCATGAGTCCTATGAACACGGTAGATGCCTAAGAGTTGAGAAGGCAATCAGACATGTAACAGGATTGGGGCAATCCTTTGTTGGCAATAAAATGACTTGCAAAAGATAGGTATAAAAACACCTTTCAGACTGAAGAGCTGAGCCTCCTCTTACTCTCTCTCTGCTGATTTACAGCTTCTATCAGACGCTCTCGGCTAGTTCTCTTTTCCTGAAGAGGGAGAGCCAGGTCCTCCATGGAACATAATTAAAATCTGTTGATGTTTGGAAACGGACAGTCAAGCAATCCCAATAATTTAAATTCTGAGCTATAGTACAGTGGGATGCTACTGTTCAGTTATAACTGATGCCTATTAATGTTCATGATTTCAGATTACACTGATCTTAAATTTTATATCTTACTAACTTTCTCTTCACGTCACTATGAAGTAAAAAACAAGGCTACTGCCTCCTGGGACAGTAACCTGGTTGCAGCACCCCTGACAACAGAAAAGTGCTTTTCTTTGAAATAGCCTAAAGAATGACATCATTCCATCACCTCTGCTAGAGAAAAATGCGGCAGAAAATGACCAGGAATTCCACAGAATCACAAAATAGTGGGGTTACTACTAGTAGCTAGTGATTACTAATCATACCAAAAAAGCAAACTTCAGATGTAGCCCACACAAGTGATGTCCAGGAGTTTTAATGATACACAAGGAGGATGCAGAATGTCTTCAGGTCCCTTTAAAAAAATTTCTTGTAAATTCTTGACATGCTTTCCTAGACAGACTGAATGTGAGCTCAAATTCTCAGTTTAAGCCCAAACCCACCTGTGACAACAGAACAGCAGTACTTCCACACAGGACATGCTAACAAAGGCATGGAGCCGCTGGCCTCAGGTCTAGAAAACACAGCCTATAAGGTGTGCTTGAGCTGAGGTTGTTCAGTTGGAAAAAGGGAATACCTCAGTCTTTGTATACATAAAAAGTTACTGCCAACAGGACAAGAATCTGCTCTCCATGTCCATAGCAGCTGGGGCAAGAAATAACGTTCTTAAATTGTATCAGGGAATTAAGGTCTAAGAAAAACTTTGTCATGGCTAGATATGAATCATCGGGATGTTTCCTGGGGATGTTGGCAGTATCTGTCACTGAGGGACAGACAAATACCTGTTATGTATGGCAGAGGTGGAGCTGGTACATTCTTTGGGTGTGGGGAGACATCAGATGACCTCTGTCACCTCCTGCCCTCCTTGCTCCTGCCAGCTGCTCTGGCAATGGGGCTGCTCCTAGCAGATGGGGCAGAGAGGAGCAGGTAGGGGCTGTCAGAGGTGAGCAGGGTCCGTGTGGAGCAGGGGGCAGCCTTCTCACGCCAAGCCCCCAGCACATGAGGTTGCAGCTTGCACAGGGTCAGCAGAGGAAGAAGCACCCTTGTTTCATACTCAGAGGCAACAGGGAAATGGCATCACAAGGAGGGGGATGAGGGTGAACCACAGATAGGCTGTACCAACCGAGGGAGAATTGCTGCAGGACAGAGGGGATATCCACACCATGCTGGCACCCGCAGCCAGGGATGTGGCAAGCTTCAAACCTTTTGTTTTTTCCAGCTTTGCTCCCTCGGTGAAGCTGCTCCACCATCCCAGGGCACATTCAGATCTGTGTGGAGCTGCAGGTCAGAGGAAGGGGAGCTCTCACCACCTTCGCAGCAGCTCAGGCTGGCTTGCGTGTGCATGAGAAGACATCACGCATGGGAGGATGTACCGGACCTGTGCTTGTGTAGGGGCCTGCAAATGGGCCAGCCTCACAGGACCACACAGCTGCCCTGTCCAGGCCCCAGGGCACCAGGGGGGCTCCCTGGGGCTCCTGGCAAGTCTCTGTGTCCCAGGGCTCCTCCAGGGTTGGGGGAGGTCCAGGGTGCTCCTGGAGTCTTGAGGAGTCCTTGGGTCCCAGAGTGCTCCCCTGGGGCTCTCAAGGACTTCCCAGGGTACTGGGGTGCTGGGGTGCCTCAGGGCCCTCTCAGGATCTTGTGGGGTGTCTAAGTCTTAGCGATCCATGGGGTTATCCCAGGGTCTTGGAGGCTGGCCAGGCTCCACGGCTGCCCCAGGACCGTGAGGCTCCCCAGGCCCTAGACTTGTCCTGGGGCTCCCCCAGGACCATGGATGTCTCCAGGCCTGGTCCCAGCTCCCAGGACTCCCCTAGGACCATGGGGGTCTGCAGGCCCACTCCCAGCCCCCAGGACTCCCCCACGACCATGGGGGTCCAGCCCCCAGGACTCCCCCACGAGCATTGGGGTCTCCAGGCCATTGCCAGCCACCAGGGTTCCCCCAGGACCACGAGGGTCCCCGGGCCATTCCCAGACCCCAGGGCTCCTCCAGGACCACAATGGTCCCCGGGCCGTTCCCGGACCCCAGGGCTCCCCCAGGACCACGACGGTCCCCGGGCCGTTCCCAGACCCCAGGGCTCCTCCAGGACCACGGGGGTCACCGGGCCGTTCCCGGACCCCAGGGCTCCTCCAGGACCACGGGGGTCACCGGGCCGTTCCCGGACCCCAGGGCTCCCCCAGGACCACGGGGGTCCCCGGGCCGTTCCCGGACCCCAGGGCTCCCCCAGGACCACGGGGGTCCCCGGGCCGTTCCCGGACCCCAGGGCTCCCCCAGGACCACGACGGTCCCCGGGCCGTTCCCGGTCCCCAGGACTCCCCCAGGACCACGACGGTCCCCGGGCCGTTCCCGGACCCCAGGGCTCCCCCAGGACCACGACGGTCCCCGGGCCGTTCCCGGTCCCCAGGGCTCCCCCAGGACCACGACGGTCCCCGGGCCGTTCCCAGTCCCCAGGGCTCCCCCAGGACCACGACGGTCCCCAAGCCGTTCCCGGACCCCAGGGCTCCCCCAGGACCACGACGGTCCCCGGGCCGTTCCCGGACCCCAGGACTCCCCCAGGACCACGACGGTCCCCGGGCCATTCCCGGACCCCAGGGCTCCCCCAGGACCACGAGGGTCCCCGGGCCGTTCCCGGACCCCAGGACTCCCCCAGGACCACGACGGTCCCCGGGCCGTTCCCGGACCCCAGGGCTCCTCCAGGACCACGACGGTCCCCGGGCCGTTCCCAGACCCCAGGACTCCCCCAGGACCACGAGGGTCCCCGGGCCGTTCCCAGACCCCAGGGCTCCTCCAGGACCACGGGGGTCCCCGGGCCATTCCCGGCACCCAGGGCTCCCCCAGGACCACGAGGGTCCCCGGGCCGTTCCCGGACCCCAGGACTCCCCCAGGACCACGACGGTCCCCGGGCCGTTCCCGGACCCCAGGGATCCCCCAGGACCACGAGGGTCCCTGGGCCGTTCCCGGACCCCAGGGCTCCCCCAGGACCACGACGGTCCCCGGGCCGTTCCCGGACCCCAGGACTCCCCCAGGACCACGACGGTCCCCGGGCCGTTCCCGGTCCCCAGGGCTCCCCCAGGACCACGACGGTCCCCAAGCCGTTCCCGGACCCCAGGGCTCCCCCAGGACCACGACGGTCCCCGGGCCGTTCCCGGACCCCAGGACTCCCCCAGGACCACGACGGTCCCCGGGCCGTTCCCGGCACCCAGGGCTCCCCCAGGACCACGAGGGTCCCCGGGCCGTTCCCGGACCCCAGGACTCCTCCAGGACCACGACGGTCCCCGGGCCGTTCCCGGACCCCAGGGCTCCCCCAGGACCACGAGGGTCCCCGGGCCCTTCCCGGACCCCAGGGCTCCTCCAGGACCACGAGGGTCCCCAGGCCGTTCCCGGACCCCAGGGCTCCTCCAGGACCACGACGGTCCCCGGGCCGTTCCCGGACCCCAGGGCTCCCCCAGGACCACGACGGTCCCCAAGCCGTTCCCGGACCCCAGGGCTCCCCCAGGACCACGACGGTCCCCGGGCCGTTCCCAGACCCCAGGACTCCCCCAGGACCACGACGGTCCCCGGGCCATTCCCGGTCCCCAGGACTCCCCCAGGACCACGACGGTCCCCGGGCCATTCCCGGTCCCCAGGGCTCCCCCAGGACCACGACGGTCCCCGGGCCGTTCCCGGACCCCAGGGCTCCCCCAGGACCACGAGGGTCCCCGGGCCGTTCCCGGACCCCAGGGCTCCTCCAGGACCACGACGGTCCCCGGGCCGTTCCCGGACCCCAGGGCTCCTCCAGGACCACGGGGGTCCCCGGGCCGTTCCCGGACCCCAGGGATCCCCCAGGACCACGACGGTCCCTGGGCCGTTCCCGGACCCCAGGGCTCCTCCAGGACCACAATGGTCCCCGGGCCGTTCCCGGACCCCAGGGCTCCTCCAGGACCACGACGGTCCCCGGGCCGTTCCCGGACCCCAGGGCTCCCCCAGGACCACGAGGGTCCCCGGGCCATTCCCGGACCCCAGGGCTCCTCCAGGACCACGGGGGTCCCCGGGCCGTTCCCAGACCCCAGGGCTCCTCCAGGACCACGGGGGTCCCCGGGCCGTTCCCGGCACCCAGGGCTCCCCCAGGACCACGGGGGTCCCCGGGCCCTTCCCGGACCCCAGGACTCCCCCAGGACCACGACGGTCCCCGGGCCGTTCCCGGACCCCAGGGATCCCCCAGGACCACGGGGGTCCCCGGGCCCTTCCCGGACCCCAGGACTCCCCCAGGACCACGACGGTCCCCGAGCCGTTCCCGGACCCCAGGGCTCCCCCAGGACCACGACGGTCCCCGGGCCGTTCCCGGTCCCCAGGGATCCCCCAGGACCACGACGGTCCCCAAGCCGTTCCCGGACCCCAGGGCTCCCCCAGGACCACGAGGGTCCCCGGGCCGTTCCCGGACCCCAGGACTCCCCCAGGACCACGACGGTCCCCGGGCCATTCCCGGCACCCAGGGCTCCCCCAGGACCACGAGGGTCCCCGGGCCGTTCCCGGACCCCAGGACTCCCCCAGGACCACGACGGTCCCCGGGCCGTTCCCGGACCCCAGGGCTCCCCCAGGACCACGAGGGTCCCCGGGCCCTTCCCGGACCCCAGGGCTCCTCCAGGACCACGACGGTCCCCGGGCCGTTCCCGGACCCCAGGGCTCCCCCAGGACCACGACGGTCCCCAAGCCGTTCCCGGACCCCAGGGCTCCCCCAGGACCACGAGGGTCCCCGGGCCGTTCCCGGACCCCAGGACTCCCCCAGGACCACGACGGTCCCCGGGCCATTCCCGGTCCCCAGGACTCCCCCAGGACCACGACGGTCCCCGGGCCGTTCCCAGACCCCAGGACTCCCCCAGGACCACGACGGTCCCCGGGCCATTCCCGGTCCCCAGGACTCCCCCAGGACCACGACGGTCCCCGGGCCGTTCCCAGACCCCAGGACTCCCCCAGGACCACGGGGGTCCCCGGGCCATTCCCGGTCCCCAGGACTCCCCCAGGACCACGACGGTCCCCGGGCCATTCCCGGTCCCCAGGGCTCCCCCAGGACCACGACGGTCCCCGGGCCGTTCCCGGACCCCAGGGCTCCCCCAGGACCACGACGGTCCCCGGGCCGTTCCCGGACCCCAGGGCTCCTCCAGGACCACGGGGGTCCCCGGGCCGTTCCCGGACCCCAGGGATCCCCCAGGACCACGACGGTCCCTGGGCCGTTCCCGGACCCCAGGGCTCCCCCAGGACCACGGGGGTCCCCGGGCCGTTCCCGGACCCCAGGGCTCCTCCAGGACCACGACGGTCCCCGGGCCGTTCCCGGACCCCAGGGCTCCCCCAGGACCACGGGGGTCCCCGGGCCGTTCCCGGACCCCAGGGCTCCTCCAGGACCACGGGGGTCCCCGGGCCGTTCCCAGACCCCAGGGCTCCCCCAGGACCACGGGGGTCCCCGGGCCGTTCCCGGACCCCAGGGCTCCCCCAGGACCACGGGGGTCCCCGGGCCGTTCCCGGCACCCAGGGCTCCCCCAGGACCACGGGGGTCCCCGGGCCCTTCCCGGCACCCAGGGCTCCCCGGGGCCGGGCGGTCGCAGAGGGCCCGGAGCTCCGGGCGCCGGGGCGGGCGCGGCGCGGCGCGGCGCTGCGTGGCGGGGGGAGCGGCGGCGGGGGGCGGAGCGGCGGCGGCGGAAGCGGGCGGCGGCGGCGGCGGCGGCGGCGATGGGGCTGCGGGGCGGGCGGCGGCGGCGGCGGCGGGCCGCGATGCCGGGATAGGGCGGGCGGACGGGCGGCCATGGCGCGGGGAGCCGGCGCGGCGCTGCGGCGGCTGCTGCTGCTGCTGCAGCTCCTCGCGCTCCCCGCCGGCCGCGGCAACCGCACCGGCACCGGTGAGTCCCGGCGGGGCCGGGGGGGGGGTGTCGGCCCGGCAGCCCCGCGCGGCTGGGGGCTGCGGCGGAGCCGGTGAGCGGGCCGGGGCCGGCCGGGGCGGCGTGAGGCGGGCTGGCCGCCGGCCCTCCGCGGTGGCTCGGACCGTCCGTCGCCGGCTCCCGCCGGGGCCGCGGGCCTGGAGCAGCCCGTCCCGCCGGGTGAAGGTCACCTTAGCCCGGCCCGTGTGCGGCAGGCAAGGCCGGGGCTGCTCGGCCGGCACCTGTGAGCCCTCGGCGCGCCGAGGCCTGGCGAGGAGCCGGCCGGAGCCAGGCCGCCTTGTCCGGCGCGGGGCAGCCGGCCGGGCCACGCGCAGCCCGGCGCCGCGGCCGCTCACCGCGCGCTGGTGCGCTGCGTTGGCCCCGCAGCCTAACGTCGTGCCGCGGGAAGAAAGCGAACTTCGTCGGAGGCGGTGAAGGGGTGAACGGCACGTGGAGGTGGCCGCAGCGGGGAGCTTCGCCTGGCGCTTGTGAATCCGGCCTTCAGGGCAGCGCTTGGGGCTAGGAGGAGGCGCGCGGCAGGAGGGACGCCGAGAGGGACAGGGCTGGGTGAGGGGCGCTTCTACAAGAGGGAGCCCCTGAAGACCAGCGATTACGTCCCCAGGGCTCCCAGCTTCCCCAGGACGGGCAAAGACGTCTGTGGAAAATCGACCGCGTTGTTGTGGAGGAGGCAGAGGCTTGTGTCTGAAGCACGGGCCAGAGAGCTGCTTTAAAACTCTCAGCTCGGTGCCAGTGGTTGCGCTGAGCTGATGATCTGGGTGAGCTCTGGAGTAATTTGGTGCACGGGGGCTCTGTAAATTAAACGTCTCCCACGCTGTGGCGGAGCAGCGCTTCGGTCCAGCTGTGTTAGGCGCTGTGGAGCGACGAAGGAGAGACGTGGCTCTTTCTCCCAGCGAGATCAGGGCCTGAACCCAAGCAGAACTTCTGTCCCGTTTGGGTTTGTGACATACTTTGAGTATGTCAAGGCGGTTGGGCAGGAGCCCCAGTGGGCCGGGAGAGGGTTTGCTAGTTTTAATGGAGCGGGAGGCTGCTGTTTGCCGTGGCGTGCCCAGAGCTCCGCTGGCGATGTGGCGGAAGCTGTGTTGGGGACCTGTCCAGGGGACGTGCCTCACCCTCGTGAGACTCGGCAGGTGGGTGCGGTATTGAGGAAGCTTGGGGAGGTGGGGTTGTTCCCTTGCTTCACCCCATCGCAGACGCAGGCTTATGCTGACTGTGGTTCTCCTTTAACTGTTGATCATGCTTATCATGCTGCGCTTCCTCGTTGTCTGCAAAACAACTCCAGCAACGTGGACTGCTCCAGGCAGCTAATGGAGCCAGTGTGAGACGTCCTTTTGCCCCAGGCCCACCCTCCTCTGGCATCCTGCTAGCTGGGTTCCCAGCCCTGAGGAAAGCTACCCTGTGTTTGAGGTGTGTTGTTTGGTTTCTCTTGGCACCGTCCTGCCAGCGAGGGCAATGCCACGTTAGAGTTAGATCTGCGCGCAGGTGAAGTCCGCTCCTCTCCAGAAGAGTGGCTAGTCCTGTTTCTAGGACTTTTAAGGCTCAGTTTTTGACAGAGATTAAAGGAATGTGGCTTCTGTTCTATAATAAATCGCCAAACAACCTGCCACATAGTTTGACTCGAGGCAAGATGTGGCTGATTGCCGTCTGTGTAGCTTGTCACAGAAGTTTTCATACACTCTGTGAGTACCTTTAAAGCTGCTGCATGGCGTAATCTCTGTGCAAGGTTGAGCCTGCTGGGTTTGGAAGTGCTGGCTCCCCCACTTAATTCTGAAACTCCAGAGAGATCTGAATCTGCTTTTAAAGGGGTGCCTAATCAGTTTTATGGGGAGCCCTGAAACCAGCAGGCAAGCTAGCATTTCTAAAACTAGCATGAGATAATTTTTGGATGAACGAGTCCAGGCTATTGTAGGTGGCTCTTTATTCTTTATTCTGAAATTCAAAGAATGTATCTGCTCTGTGCATCTTTGATTCTACCCTAGCCTGTTTTTTTTCTTAAAAGCGCTTTGTTTTTTTGGACAATGTGTTTGGAACTTGCTTGCTCTCGGGAGGAGGGTATTGTTAAATGTCAAATGGATGTCTCCATCCTCTCCCATATAGATATCACCACTCCCTTTTTCAGTTTTGAAGGCTTATTTGATATCGTCAGATAGTCAAGTGTGATTTTCCAACTGGTGCTGTCCTTGAACACACTGAACAGGGTAGAGACTGAGATATGTACAGAGCACAGCAAATACTACCAAACGCTCCCTTAATGCAAATAGGCTGCAGGAGCACATGCTTCTCTTTCGGTGACCTGTCTTTCTGGCTCTTCTCTACTGATGTGCAGTTTAATCTGCCTGTAGTCTCTCTTCCTCAACCCAGGCTGAGGGTGCTCTGGGAGTGAACTTCTCTATCCTCTGGATGCAGGTCTGAGGTGCCCAGCATACCAAAGCCTGTGAGCAGGGGCTTGGCAGGTCATCTCCAAGTGAAGGTGTTTGTTACTGGACTTTGTCCGTGCTGGTATTTTGTTGGTATAACCAACAGCTGTTGTGCTAATCTCGTCAACTGCTACAGGCTGTGGTTTATCATGCTCATCAGGAGTGATCATCACTCCTGATCACTTGGCTTCTTAAATTTTGCAACCTGCCTGCCCTCTTCTTCCCAGAAAGAAGTACTACTTCAGCTTCCTCTGGTGTTTCAGCCTGCCTAAAGACCTGCTGGATGGGTGCTAACTCTGTGTATTGGCCATGTAGAGCCTAACAGCCAGTGGGAGCAGAGCAGGTTGTGTCAAGGGCAGGCACTGGCAGAAAGGCTTATCCTTGCTCAGGTTGATACAGCCTGTTGTATTGAGCGGTGCCAATGCTCTCCCAGCTCTAATCAGTCTTTGTGCCTGTATCTGCCCTTCTCTTTTGCCTGTACCAAACACCGCTGTGGGTTTCCAGAAGTGAACATGCATGCAATGTGCACGCAGAGCACAGCTGAGCGCATAGAAGCTGCTGGTTAAAGGCTGCTCCCTTCCATATGCATGAAAGATGACTGCAGTTACAGGGTATTGCCGCTGATTCCCATCTCTGCTCTTCTGTGATATCCCGCACGCTGTACTGGCATTACAGCTAAAGAGTTTGTGCTCGAAAAGCCCCTGTTGTAGCATCTGCTCTTTGCTGGCATAGGTAGACTTGAGGACCACAGCTGGACTGCTTTTGTCACTGTGTAAGGACCCTGCCCGCATGCCGTGCTTTGCCCTGCAAGCAGACCTCTTGCTCTCCCAGGGGGTTCAGCCTTCCTGTATGACCTCCTGTAGCTCTAAGTGCTGCTCTGTCTGCTGGACCCCATGGATGTGGGGCTGAAGCAGTATATGCAGCGAGGTGGCTTGGGCGTTCAGCAAGCACACGCTCTTCCTTGAAGAGTGAATTCTCCTATTGGCTTGTATGTTGGCAGAAGAGAAGACTGTGTGGCTGGTATTTCTTGCTTGCCTGTTTCCTCCTTTCTTTGTTGGGTTTCCAATGCCTTTGGAGGTTTTAGCTTGGTAATTTGCCAAGAAATTAAACCTATTATTACCCTTCCTGTGTCTTTGCAGTGTCGTGGGTGCAGGCCAGCATGCTTCCTGCTTTGGGGCACAAATCATAGCTCTTGCTAGGGTTAGTTTCCTCTTGGCACCAAAGTACCTCCCAAGGCACACGCTCTGGTTCTGCCTGAGGACTGTTTTTCCCCCTGCTCTGGTGCCCTACGCAAACTCAATTGGGTCCTGTGTGTTCCCACACAAAACACTGAGCGGTGTCCAGATGAAGGGAAGTTAAGCAGTGCTTGCTGATCAAAATGAGGAACCTGAATTCAAAAGCTACCAGACTTTCTCCCTGTTGAGAGAATTTTAGAGTAGGAAGCACCTGGGAGGACTGAGTAGAGATGTAAAGACGTTCTTCCATCCCCTTGCTGAGTGTTAAGAGCCATATCTTCTGCTGGGCAGACAGGCTTAGGCTACGCTGTCTCACTTAATTTAGTGCAGTTTTGCTGCCTTCCTAAGCCTGGCATGATGTTTCTTTTCTCTCCCTGAGTTGCAGTCTGGTTTCTTGCTGACACCAAATGACACTGCTATAATTTTGCACATGAAATTATCTGCAGGCAAGGGATGATCTGTAGGTACAGCTGGGGACAGAGATGGATGGGGGGCCTAGTTAGTCCTGATGGCACTTTGTTTGAATGACCATTGTCCTCTCGCATGAGCTTGCAGCCTACCCTAGGCCTGTTGTCACTATTTATATGGCCTTCCTTCCACGTAGGAAAATCTTCAGACTTTGGAAGGTGTACCTGAAAGCTAAGTTAAGTTTGCAGCATGTGGGCTTTTATCATTTTGCATGTCACAGGAAGACAGTGTGTTGTGCAGTATATATGTTAACACCAGCCCATGCCCCCAGCAGAAAGAGAACAGGACACAGCTCTTGTCTATCAGCGCCATGAACTCCTGGTGAATTCCCCATGTGGAGCCCAAAGCCCCTTGCACCCTCCTCATCCCACCCCAGCCATGTGCTACTGGCCCCAGGTTCTGGGACTGTGCTGCTGCTTTCTCCACCATGTTCTCTTGTGCCATCAACTTTTCCTCCTGGTCTTTTCCTCCTTCTCAGTCCCTCGGGGGTGATCCGTCATCTTCAGAGCACATCTCACAGACTGAGGCTAAGGCATTTTTTCATGCTCTATGACTCCAGGTGACAGCTTGGCAGTAAGGATGTGGGCAGTTCTGGCTACTCTGTCCTAACTTTGTCTGTGTTTCTGCTGAGGAACATCACAAGTATTTAGTGGGATTGGGTTGAGAAATCAAAATCACATAAGGGCTCCTCTCCGCCGACTTTAAACTTCTATGTGCTTCTGCAAGTGGATTTAGACCTGCGACCTGCCCCCTGCAGTCACCCCAGCAATTGCTGTGCTCTCTGCCTTTCAGACTCGCTGTATGTCTCTGAGTACTTCTCTCAGAGTGCGCAGAAGCTGTCCTTCTACAGCTGGTATGGAAATGCCAAGCTCTTCCACTTCCATGTGCCAGAAGACACTGTGCTGCTTCGCTGGCTCCTGCAAGCATCCAGGGGAAAAGGACCTGAGTGTACCAGCATGGAGGTCACAGTGTACGTATATCCCCGTGCCCTTGCTTGCATGTGTGACCTTTCCTGCCCTTCTCTGGTCCTTTGTTGCTCACAATTGCAGGTGTGTGTCTGCTCCCCAGCTGCAGCATGCATAGTTTCTTAGTGTTGTACTAGCATTAGATCTCTGTGTTTAAACAAGCAGGAGCATTTCATGTTCATGTTACTGTTGGATTTGGGGGCTGTGTATCAGATGTGATGTTTAAGAGATGCCTTAGAAATGCTGCTTGTGTTGCTGGTCCTGAGCAAAGGTGTTCTTGGCCCTTTCTGCCTCTGAAAGGATCCTGTGCGCGGTGCCTAAGGATGTGGCAGAAATGCAGGGGGCTTGAGAGGACCCAGACTGACCAGAGACAGGGATAAACTCCCCTGTGCAGAGGAGCTGAAGAGACTGGGAGCATTTCTTTAAGGAGCGTGAGCTGTGTGCAGAGCAGAGATGAGAAAGGAACGCTAAATCCTAATGACACAAGAACATTAGAAGGTGGCAAATTCAATGCCAGTGAATCAAATGTTGCCCAAAGCAGTACTTGAGTTGTTGGAGGACTTGAGGCAAAGAACTTACAAGGATGTGGAGATGAGATGCTGATGTGGAGACTGAGACTTTGAACGGTGTCTTGTGAGGGTTCCAAGTTTCCTGGGAAGGTCATTTCCTTGGAGATACTTTGATCTTTAGGAGACCTTATGTGTCTGGGACCTGCTATGTAGGGGTCTTGAGAGCAGCTTAACTTTGTTGCTTGGCTTGTGCTTCAGCTGGTCTGTCCTAGGCACAGAGCTGTGCTCTTTGCTGCTCCAGATCAGCCTTGAACAGATTTTTCTACTTCCCAAAAGCATTGCCAATAGTTTGGAGATGTGAGGGGCAAGGCAGGAGCTAAATGATAACTTAAGAAAATATTGTGAAAATCAGTCCAGCTAAGCTGAGGTGGGTTATTAACACATCATCTGTAATGTTTGCTTGCTGGACCTGTTACGTCCCTTGGTCTGTTGCTGTACTCCGGTAGTCTGGAAATGGAACAAATTATACGCCGAATTGGCTGCCCAAATAAATATCCCATGTATTACTTAGCTGACTGCTTTTTCTAGTATTTCAAACTTCAGGCTGCTTATCTTGAAAGAAATACCCGTGTACTAAAGTCGGTCGCACAGGCCTTCCATGGTAAGTGTCTTTTTAAAGACTGTCTGCCCTCCTCCTTAGGGGAGGAAATGGGAGAGATGCAGGTCTTAGCTATAAAAAGAAAGCTCTTAATTGACGATTTAGCTTAGCTGGCTATATGGGGAATTTGCTGATGATTTAAAGAAGGAAAAAAAAAAGTCTTGTGACTGGAGCTTAACTTTAGTAAGCACTGTGGAAATTTGCTTTCAGGCTTGATGGAACCATGTAAATCCTTATCTTAATAAGCAGGCAAGTTAAACCAATCTCTAAATAAATCCAAGATAAGCTACTACCAACCAGTTCTCTCAATTTTTAGATGAAAATGACGGTCTGTGCTCCACTTGAAAATGTGAGTTGTTCCCAACCAGCTCCCTTTCTAATCTCAGACCAGCCTGGCTGTCCACTGATGATGTGTATGCCAGTTTATTTTGCAGGATGTACTTGCATCCCTTGATTTATTTGCATCCTGGTTTCTCTACAGGCACTTTCGCTATGGAGCGCCACCTGTCATTAATCCACTGGGCACTCGTTTTCCTGCCAATGCAACCGTCCGTCCTTCCTATAACATAAGTATGACTCTGAGCAGTGCTGTGCAGAACAACACCTTTGTGAACATTACCGCTCCTGCTGCAGGAGATTGGTTCATCGCCGCGCATCTCCCCGAGGCCGCTGGTAGAATTGAAGTGAAGGTGAGGGTCACAGCATGGGTCTCAGTCAGCATACTCTGTCCGGTGTTGTCTTGTCATACCTGACCGCTCTGTTCTCCCCTCTTGCAGGGTTTCTCCACCCCATGCACCTATATGTTTCAGCCAGATATGTTTGTGCTTAGACTCATTGATATGCCTGTTCTGGAGCCTGGTGTTGCCTTGCCACAAACCGTCGTCTCGCCTGCTAAACCACTGCATGTCAAGTGAGTGAGAGCAGCGGCCGGAAAGATTCGGGGCCAGAGGGGGGTCAGATTTCCGGCTGGTGCTGTTTAGGGTAAGCCACTGTTTCCATCCTGGGCTGAACTGTGCTCTGGAGCTCAGGTCTCTGAGCCTCTTTAACAAGCTCCTTGCAGTAGAAGGATAGGGTTTGTGTGGGGAGCACATGTGAGGGCGCTGCTCTGACTCCTTCTAGGTAGTCTTAGAGGTTTAACTGCAGGAATGAATTTGTTCTTAGAGACAGTACCCATGGGCAGGATTTTGACAACACAAACTAGGGCAATGTAGTTCTTGCTGTAAAGCCCCTGGGACTCCTTGGTGGGTCATCGCTGGCTTGTGTCCCGAGTATGAGCTGTGCAAGTTGCTGGTTTCTCCTCTTGCAGGGTCTTTGTTCCCAAGTACACCGCCAGGATGTGGTTTGAGCTGCGGAGCTGCGGGACGAGTGGGCAGACAGCGTGCACTGTGCGGGTAGTGCTGGGCTCAATCACATTGCCGCAGTCTTTCCAGAGGATCCTCACCTGCACAGGGAATGTAAACTGTAGCCTGGGCCTGGATTCACCCCCCTGGGAGAAGTGGCTGCAGATCATGGTGGAGAATCTTGGTACTGCCAATGCCGATGTGTCTGTGGAGATGGTGGCTTCTTTCACAGGTGGGCTTCCACTTTCTCCAGCCCCATATGAAGGAACATGGGGAACTTTGCTGTGCCTTTCTTGGGCCTTTGGGTAGCTGTGACCAGTGGCTTGCATTCCCCAGCATGCTGGTTGTCTGGGCATAACATTCAGGGCTGGGCTCTAGTTATTGCTTTGGGATCAAATGTGTAGCTTCCGATATTCACTGAAGAGGGATAGTCCCTGGAGCTGCCTGTTTTGGAAATTCCCGAAAAAAGTTCAGGGTCTCTGAACCACTGATATTTTCCAAAGGCTGTTTGGGTAGCGGAGGTTGGCTTAAAATTTGGTGGGGAGAATAGTTCTGGGTAGAAGTGCCAGACTCTATGTTGACTATTGATTGGCTTGTCAGTAAGAGCCTGCAGACTGGAAACCATCTCTCGGAGGTGTACTTGGGCTTACATCTTGGGCTGTGGTGAGGGGATGGCACCATTTCATATGTCTGAGGAGCTCACAAGGTCCTTGTGGCTGTGGTAGCCACCTTTGCATCCTCTTGTAACGTGACCGTGATCTCTGACTTTTAGAGTCTTACGCTTGTGAAATTGTGCTGACCTGTGGAATCTCACCAAGTAAATTTTTTTTTTTTAAGTTTTCTCCTGCTAGGAGTTCTGCTGTCTCCTCCTCCAAGCAGAGCCTCATCCCTGGCCTGGCAATAGCAGTAGAGGTGTTAGAGAGGAGGAGACATCAGTGCCAGAAGCATTAGAGTCTCTGGGAGTGTTGGGCAGGCTCCAACAGTGAGACTCCAAGGGTCATATCTGGCTTTAGTGGTTATGGCTTTATGGTTCGTGCCCATAGCTGGTGTCGGGTACGTTCACCCCTTCTGCTCAGCCTTGCGTACCCAGGTCTGGTGAACTGCTAGAGCCTTTTATGCAGCTGCTGGTTATGGGACAGTAAGTGCTGAGCCCTCACGCTGTTGCTGGCTAGTGAATATCCCCTGCTTGCTGGGTATGCTGATGTTTTATGATACAGTGATACAGTTTTATGATTCAGCCCTTCTCCTGTTCCCCTTCTGCTTCCCAATTGCTTTTCTGGAGCTCCAGGTTGTTTCCATCCACTGTACCAGTTCTCTGGCTCTTATCGGTGTCCTGGGCTGTGGATGCTGATGCTAGAGTTTGCCTGCAAAGATGGTATCCTTCAGGGGCTATTACCAGTACTGCAATGCCTGAACCAGCTGAAATACCCCCCAGTTTACGCTTTCACTTGAAAGTATCGAGTCGCTGGGGCATTGCCCAGATGAAATTGAGTTGTGCCCTTTCTTAACCAAGTAAGAGACTCTCACACACAGTGAGTTTCTGGGAGCTGGGGTGGTGCTTCCTCTTACAGTTCCATGAGCCGGGGCCCAGTCTGCAGGAGCGTCTTGTCTCTCTGTGCTCACCCTGCCTCTGAGCAGTGCTAGTCCTGGCTGCACTGACTTCTCTTTTTTTTTTTTTTCCTTTTTTTTTTTCTTCTTCCCCCACCCCCCTTACAGCTTGCAAACTGGGAAGTACCAGTTCATTCCTTAACTTCAGCAGTCTGAACCAGAGCCAAAATGGTGCCAGACCAGGTAACGCAGGGAGCCCTGCTCTGCCTGCAGGAGAGGCTTCACACAACACATCCGACCAGAGGAGTCTCTGTGTCCAGAATCAGCCTGTCGTTCGTGAGGACCTGGATGTTGTGTCTGTGCGGTACAGGCTCTTGAATGGTCCCAGTGTGCCTGTGTACTCCATCTTCCCCACCCTCCTCCTTCTTGGCCTGAATACTGGCATGGACAGCGGGGGTTCCCTTGTGGTGAATCTTCTGCTTAACAAGGTGCAGTAGGCTTATTTATGTGATTGCCTTCTCTTTGTGGGGCCGGTGTCTGTCCCTGCTCTCAGGCTAGTTTGTCAGCAAATTACAGGGGTTGTAGGTATCGGTGGGGCTATTTCCCTTCCCTTTCCTTTCTGCTATCACAAAGCACTGTGAGCTTTTTCTAGCCACATCTAGCATGTCCCAGTTGCCAGTTCCAATTCAAATGCCATAGCTCATTGGCCTGTGGAAGCAATGATGCAGAGGAGAGAAAATGGAAAGCAGCCATCTCACCATCTCCTCCGTGGGACCTGGAGCCTTGCCGCTAGGAGAGGAGACTAATTGGGGAAACCCAGGGACGTTCCTGCCCGAGTCACTGATGCTCAGATTCCTTCAGCGTTTCCCTTTCCCTGAAATCCTGACTAATGAAGCTTACCACATGAGACAGTGCTTCCCTGAGGGCTGAAGCAGGGCCACCATGTGCTTGTGCAGAAGCAATGAGCTAGTGTGAACCCCCCAGCTGGGGGCATATCTACCCATGCAGTCCCACTGGGAGAATGTCTCTCCATGCCTTTCAGCAAGCACATAATGCAGTGATGGTACAGGCTGAGGTGGGTGCAGGTTTGTCCAGAAAGAGCTGGTGAGTTGTTGGATGACCTTGATCTGCAGGATTTAACGCCACCTGCTTCTTCTGTAGGGCGTGGATAGCCCAGGAGGTGAGGGGTGTGCAAGGGGAGCGATATTGAGGCACTCTCTGACCTGGGATGCTTTTCTGTTTGCACAGACATCTCTGAGCCTGGCCAATGCCACTGTGTTAGCCTGTGTGAGTGCTGCTTCACCAGTGCTGTCCCTCAATACCACACAGAACTGCAGCACAGGTATGAGAGCCCCTGGCACCCACTGCCAGCCCAGCTATACTGTCTTAGGTCTTTGCTTTTAGGTTTCACAAGCTATTAACTGACTCAGGTCCTTTGGGAGGGTGTCTCGGTGAAGCTGATTTTGGCACAAGCCCTCCTGAGATCTTGACCACTCAGTTCTGGTACCTGCGCAGGAGTGCTGGTGTGCAGATGCTAGTCTGGGACCAGGAGTCAGCCTCCACCAAAGGAAGGTCTGATTCCCAACCAGGGCTCCTCCAGCCTTCTTGGCTGGGAGGTTTGGGATGCTCAGGGCCTTGCTGGTGTGCAGAAAAGCCGAGTTCTTTGTTGGAGGACTAACCCAGCAAACCATGGCTGTTCCATGTGCTCTATGCACTCACTGGCTGTCTAGACAGGTGCTGAGAGCTGAACTGACAGGAAGAACAAGAGTCTCTGAGAGCAGGGACCTTCTCCCTCACCCCCAGTGCCTTGCAGGGATGGGAGTAAAGGGCTGTAGGAGTACCCTCTTCCTCTGCAGCTGGTCTCAGCCTGGGATTGCTGCAGGTTCTTCTCCCCCTGTCCTGGTGTATAACAATACCTTCTTTTTCTGAAGCTTTCTTCCAGGGCTACCCTCTGAGCGTGAGTGCATCCTCCACAGAAGCAATGCTGATTGTTCTTTACCCAGAGACCAATGACTGGTTCCTTTCCCTGCAGCTCATCTGCCCAAAGGGCCAGGGGTGAGTCTGGTGTGTCATTTGGTCTTGGAGCTGGCTCAGAGCATTTTGCCTCCAGGTCCTGCTGCCGTTGACTAACATGAACAAAACCAACCCCCTGTTCCTGCTGTCCTGCCTTGTGCCATGGGGTCCTCTCCCCTGGCAGCAGTGAAGCTGTGGCTGCAGAGCCAGGCCCTGGGGGAAGGTGACCGTGCCAACTTGCTTTCTTGTGGCCCTCTAGCAGCTTTTCTGATGCTGAGCTGGCATCTCTAACGCTGACTGCATGGGGGTGACAGAGCCTGTCACTTGCCTGGATGGGCTGCCGCTTACCCAGATGGATTTTGTGGAAAGAGTTGTGCTGTAAATGAAAATGCTGCTGCTACTCCTTCAGGAAGTCTTTGAGACGCAGGCAGCTGTGCCCATGGTCTAGCAGTCTGCCTTCCTGGTGAGGCTTCCGTGTAAGTGGCTAAGCGTACGCTGTAAAACAGCGCTTGCAGACGCTGGGCCTGAGGACCAGTCACGGTTACCTGTTTTGGAGGTGTGAGGAAGAGCTCAGACCTGTCTGCGCACAGGTTTGGCCCACTGAGTGGAGAAGGAGCCGACTCTGTGCTCTTAACTGCCTCCAGCCTCTGAAGAGGAATGAAGCAGATCCACTGCTGGCTGAAGTGATAGGATCCCTATGCCAAAATGGCAGGAAGCCTTTGCGCACATGAGTGGCTCGACTGCAGGGCACAGCAAGGCCAGGCAGTCTCAGACCCTCCAGAGAGGAGCATTCCCTCAGCACAAGGCTGCCCATGCAGGCCAGGGTACCAACATGGTCTCCTCTTGTTGCAGTGAATGTAACAACGCAGAAGCCAAAGTGACCATCTTGGCATACCTCACCCCCTGCTTCAATGACTGTGGGCTATATGGACAGTGCAGTCTTCTGAGAAGACATGGCTACCTCTACGCTGGCTGTAGCTGTAAAGCTGGTGAGTGTGTTTTCCTAGGAGCCCTTGGCACTTGCTCCAAGGGGAGGCCACGTCCTTCTGTGCTGTAGTGCAGGCAGGGGACCGTGGGACCCTGGGACCTGCCATGCCTGCCAGACACAGCATGGAGTCACAGCTCCTGCCCTCCATACCTGTGGTGCTCGCAGTCCTTTTTGGGCAGGCAGCATTGATTGTTTCTCATCCAGTTTTGAGTCCCCTCAAAAACGGGTGCTTTTTTGGGGATACTCAAAAGCACCTCTCCAAAGAGGTCGGGAGGGCAGCAGGGCTGCCTGAAAATGCCTGTGTTAGAGCAAGGGCCTTTCAGGGCAGTTTATTACATAGAGTGCTGATATAGGATGTAGTGAAGCTGGGCTGGCAATCCCTGTGTGTGCTCTGCCATGGTACTTTGTCTCCTGCCACGAGTCAGTGCACAAGCGAACCCTTGTACTCAGCAGCTAACACAGACATTCCTTCTTGAGGGGCATCTCTATTTATATAGTGAAATGAAAAGATGGGGGGGGGGTCACTAGAATAGGGAAGATGATAGCTCCACTGAGCTTGGACAAATACTTGCACCTCTTCTCTGCAGAAGGGCAAGGCGAAGCGTGGTTCTCTGCTGCTTTGGTCTCAATCCAGGATGTCGCTGCTGTCTGCAGCAGTTCGGTGGCTGGGCTGGTAGCGAGATGGAGAACAGCATCTGATTTCGCTGAGGTGCGTCAGGTTCTGGGAAGCACAGAGCAGCCCAGGAGAAAAGTTGAATCAGGCTAAGGACAGCTTTCTGCTGAATCACTAGGAGCAAAATGGCCTGCCTCTATATTTGTGACCCAGAAATACACTGGGGAGAGCAGTCTGTTGTAGGCTCTGCCTGGCAGAGAGCAGGGAGAAGAGGGACAGAGTGACTGGGTATCCATCCAGGTGTTGTTTCTAGCAGCACTGTAATGGGATGGATGCTAAGCAGATTTGGGCGCTCCCCCAAGTGCCCCAGGAGCAGGGTCCTGGCAGGATCAGGAGCACTAAGGAACTCCCAGTCACTAATTATTCTCCTGGAACTGGCTACAGAATAGGAGGATCATCCACATTGTATGAGTAAATGCAAGGGGTCAGTACTGAGGCTAATACCGTTCAACTTCTTCAATGACGAGCACATTCATGGATGACACCAGATGGGGGGTTGATTGCAGTGGCAGAGGGCAGGCCTGACATTCAGCAGGATGTCAACAGATGGGAGAAATGGCCTGATGGGAACCTCATGAATTTCATCACATTCCTGCATCTGGGACAGAACAACACTGTACATCAGCACAGGCTGGGAAAAGACCAGCTGGGAGCAGCTCTGCAGAAGAGGACCTGAGTGGTCAACAGCAGGTTGGACACAAGTCAGCAGAGTTCCCCTGTGGCCCTGAAGGTCTGCTTGCATCCTGAGCTGCTCTGGCAAGAGCATAACCAGAAGGCTGAGGGAAGTGATTACTCAGCACTCGTGAGGCTCCATGTGGGGCTTTTGGAGGACCCCCTGTGCAAGAGAAATATTGACAAACTGGAGAGCCCAGCAAAGGCTGCTGCAATGTTTGGGGCTGGAGCACAGGGCCTAGGAGGAGAGACTGAAACAGCAGGTTTGGTCACCTTGAAGAAGAGGAGGCAGAGGAGGGTGTAATCCCTGAGGTTACAGGGACTCTGGAGCCAGGCTCTTCTCAGATGGACGTGGGGAAAGGGCAGGAGGTCATGGACCCGGGTTGCAGCAGGGAAAATGTCAGCCAAATGTAAGGAAATGGGTTTTCCCCATGAGAGTTGTTCAGTTTTGCACAGTATCCAGAGAGGTCGTGGGACCTCCATCCTTAGAGATTTTGAAAACTCAGCTGCTCAAGGCCCAGAATAACCTGATCTGGCTTTGCAGTCAGCCCTGCTCGGAGCAAGAGGTGGGACAGGAGGCTAGTGGCTTCCTCGTTGTGGATCATTCTCCCCCTGGTTTCTGGGATCTGTAGGGATCTTTCTCTGCAGCATTTTGCACCCAGCTTACAGCATTATCCCAAACAGCTGAAACACCTGAAGTGTTTATTGCCAGCAAGGAAAGTGTGTGTTGAGTTACTATGGCGATGAAAAGTAAGTGCTAGCCTGGGCAGGCCCATGTTGTATATTCAATGGCCCCTGTTACGTGAGAAAAACCTGGGAGGTTTTCTCAGAGCACAGACTGGGCTCTCTGCTGGGGTTCCTCCAAGGTTTAGGAGTCTGGGCCAGCCACTTTCTGCAGCAGAGCGTGCAACACGTAACAAGTGTGTCCTATGAATGTGAGTGGCTGACGGAGCAGTTGGGCAACAGGGGCTGTGGCAGCAGAGCTCATTAGACAGCAACTGCAAACAGCAAAACTATGAAAATCACCTGGTCTGTATAAATACTGGTTGGGTTATTTGGGAAGATGAATGCTTGTGGGTGAACTGCCCTGAACAGTGGGCCCCTGGCGTGCTCCCAGCGTGATAGGTGAGTCCCTCCTTCCTCGTTCTAATGCCCTGCCTTCTGGAGCAGGGGAAGGGAGGCCTGGGGATAGTCCTAGGATGTGATTGCCTCTTTTTGAGGAGCCCTAGCTTCTGCTGGGTGGTGTGGGAGGACAAGCAGGATGTGCAACATACACAGGCCTCTCTGCTCCACAGGTTGGAGTGGATGGAGCTGCACGGATGATACCAAGGCCCAGTCTGTCAGTGCGCAGAATCTGGCCACGCTTCTTCTCACGCTGAGTAACCTCATGTTCCTGCCAGCAATCGTGATTGCTGTCTATCGCTACTGCCTGGTGGAAGCCTCTGTCTACACCTACACCATGTTCTTTTCCACGGTAAGAATTGTCTTTTGTCAGTTCCCCTGACAGCACCAACTGCACTCTCTCTGAGCATCAGGAAGTGAGTCCTGCCTGGTTGGACTGAGGTCCCTGGTGGAGGGGTCCCATCCTGGAGCTCTATGAGGAGCTTCTGGGATCACTGGGTGAGCACTTCAATGGATATGTCCTGCCCCTTCAGAGCTCAACAGGAGTGTTATTTTCACTGGGCTCTTCCTGCCCATGCTGTGGGTGCTCACATTTGGGGTTGGGACTCTGGGGAGCTGAGACGGAGTTGGAGCTCTATGCACCTTCATTGCCCCATGCTTTAATGGGTGGAGCATTCTCTGGGCCCCTGAATTGCACTCAGGCAGCTGCGTTGGCTGGAGCACGCTGCTCTGTCTCCCTGAGTGGGGGTGAGCTGCTGAATGTACGCAGGGGCTCCTTGTCACGTTACACGTCTGGTGCTGCTGACTCCCTCAGAGGACCAGGACTGAGCTGAGGGATGCTGTCCTAGGAGCTCTCAGCCTGCTGCTGGGAAGGTGCAGGTTGATGGTTGCTCTCCAGCTGCTTTCCCTAGTGCCGTTGTAGTTTGGAGCTTTATGGAGACAGTTCCAGGAGGGATCCTGGCTACCATGGGCTTAGCTCTTCTCCTGCATCTCCTTCCTGGAAAGGTGTGTGGAGCTGCTGGATTCATGCTAGCCTCTGCTCTTGTTCCCGGCTCTAGTTCTACCATGCGTGTGACCAGCCAGGCGTTGCTGTGTTGTGCATTATGGACTATGACACACTACAGTACTGTGACTTTTTGGGCTCCGTGGTGTCCATCTGGGTGACGATCCTGTGCATGTCCCGGGTGAAGAAGATTCTGAAATATGTGAGTGTTGGGTCTTTGCTGCAGGGCCACGCAGGCCTGAGCCAGCCAAGCTGCAGGCGGCCATGCCGTGCCCCCTGGTGGCAGCACTCTAACAGCACAGTCTGTACAGCGGCTCCTCCTGTGCTGCCTCCAAGGTGGTCCTGCTCCCTAGACAGCCCTCCTTGGCTTTCAAAGACTGTCGTCTGGTGCTGCTCTGACTTTTAAACCAGAGGGTTGTTTTATCCCTAGAGTTTGGCCCATGACCTGCGTGCTTGTTGGGACTGGGCCTAAAGAGGGTGAGGGGGAAGATTTGTGGGTCCTCTGGTTTCTCATGCTGAAGGTGCTGCTCCTGAGCCACGCAGGCAGTGCTGGGCAGCTGGGAGATGAGGTCCTGCCTGCCTTAAGCCTTTGGCATGGCTGGCTGTGCTCTGGCATCAGATGAGCTCCTGATGTTAGTGGTACTGTCTCACCTGCAGGTCCTTTTCGTCTTGGGGACTCTCTTCATTGCCATGTCTCTGCAGCTGGACCGCAGAGGGGTGTGGAACATGATGGGTCCTTGCCTCTTTGCCCTCATCATCATGATTGTAGCGTGGGTGAGTAATAGGAGCCAGGCAGGAGCTGCTGCCCCTTGTTTCCCTCCAGAGAACAGTGGTAGCAGAGTGGGCCCCAGACACCAGCCCATCCATATCCAGGGGTTGAGCTCCTTGGAATGCCCTAGTGGAGGGAGAGCAGGGCAAGGAATTTACCTTCCATCTCTCCAGTAGCTGAGAAAAGCCCTGGTGACAGGTCTCAGCCTGCTGCTGCAGCTCCTATTCAACACACACCTGTGGCTGGAGCGTCATGCCCTAGTGGCTGGCTGTTCACTGGCACTGGCGTTGCCCCCTGTGCTGGACGTTGGTGCCGCAGCTGGGTATGGGGCCTTGCATACAAGAGATGGGCCCAAGCAGGGGGAAGGCTGAATTTCCCCAGGGACAGCAAGCGTACCCTCTTGCCGTGAGGACTGGCTGGTTGACAGGTGCTCCCAGGTCAAGCAGCGCTGCCTATTTCCCTTACATAAGCTTGTGACTGGCTGCTTTACCCATCTCTACTCTCACCCCTTCAGGTTTACCATGGAGTGAAGCGCAGACACTGCTACCCTTCTTCATGGAAGCGCTGGGTTTTCTACCTCCTACCAGGGATCACCTTGGCTTTCATCGCCATCTCAGTATATGCATTCATGGAAACCAATGAGAACTATTACTACACCCACAGCATTTGGCATGTGCTGGTGGCCAGCAGCGTTGCTTTCCTGCTCCCACCTCGGGACAAGCATAAGAAGCCCTGGGCCTGGTCACAGAAGCTCACCTGTCGTTATCAGATCTGCCAGAATGACCGTGAGGAGCTGTATGCTGTGACCTGAACTGCTCGGCTCCAGGTCACAGAGGCGAAGGGTTAGTCGGGTTGCTCTTTGCCAGGCCAGCCTGGGCTGCCCCTCCGTAGCACTTTGGCAATCCTGTTACATGCTCATTCACTGGCTGGGACAGCGCAGTAGCTGGACTTGGATTTAAAGATGCAGAAGGTGGGCTTGTCTTATGAAGACGAGCTGGATCCTGCTTTTCTGCTGGGATGGAGCAGGCTCTTCGTGGTTCTAAATGAAGGAATAGTCTGTCCCCCACCTCCCCCGTGGCCCTGGGGGGACTTGCTAGCCCTTCTTCCCCTCGTGCTCTGTCTCTGAGGCACTGGAGTCAAGGCTTTGGCCATTGCATTCTTCCCTGCACTCACCCTTGCTAGCAGAGGGCTGTGGGACAGGGATTTGCCCTGCTGTCCTGCACTCAGAATTTGCTTTTCTAAGAGAATAGGTTTCCCCTGCACCTGACCTGTGGGCACATGCTGCAGAGTACCCTTGGTGCTGATGGGTACGGGCGGGAGCTAGTTTCAGTATGCACCGAAAACATTGCCGTCTCCAATGCAAGACTGGAGCCTCTCCTGAAACAGGTGGTGCTGCTCTTATCTAGTCCTGATTCTGGAGGGGATTAATGAGGCTGGGACTTGGGCTTGAATTCAGGATCAGACTTGACAGGAATGGGGGGGGAGGGGAGGGCCATGTGCAAGAGGCATCAGCAGCATCTGGCCCAGAGCTGCAAAATATGCAGCAGTGCAGGGTTTAGTTTAAGTTTTATTTTGGCCCTCTTAGCTCATCTGGAAGGAACCAGGCTGCTGCTTTGTGCCCCCTTTTTTGATGTTCAGGTATTCATTGTCTTCCTGCCTTCCCTGGGTTCAGCAAATGTGCAGCTCTGCCCCAGCAACATAGGTGGCAAAATTGCTCAGGACTCCAGCTGGATTGGTAACGTGCTGTGACGCCCCTCTTGCAAGGGACGTGGGTAAAGCTGCCCCTGGCTCCTGCCTGTTTGGACAGCAACAGCTTCACTGCGTGCCCATATTTGGCTGAGATCAGGCTGGGCAGACTTGGAATCTGCGGCCCTGGAGCAGCTCTGGCCTCAAGGCATGCAACAAATCTTGCAATAGTCTGAGCGCGGCGTGGTCTTACAGTGGGTTTGTTAATGTACGCTTCAAACCTTGGCTTCACCCCAGCACATTCCCTGTGTTTTGCATAGAGCATCACATCCAAGCTCTGCCCCCCCCCCCCCGCTCTCAAGCTGCTGTGGCTCACAGGAGCTGGATCTCCGTGTTCCCCTTCTGTGTTCCCTGCTCCTTCCGCACTGACTGTGAAGCTGGTGCCTGGTGCAGCCAAAGGTCTGTGGTGAGATGAGTGCTGTGGATGCATGCAATAGTGAATGTGGGCCTGCTAGACCCACCTCCTCCTGGCAATGGGGGATCCTATGTGGTTAGACTGACTGGAAGGATTTAGAGCAAGTGCCTGTTGCTGTGTCTGTGACCCTCTCCTGAGAAGGATTGTTTCCAAGCTCTTCCTAATCCTCCATGCTTATGTGGGTGAAGTCTGAACAAACCACCCTGCAGGGCCTAGGAAGGAGGAGGAATCTCTATAGACCATGAAGAACCAGTGTCTAAACAAACATGAGTGCCTTTGCATGGAGGTTGGATCTGCTGTGGAGTCGGGGCTGATCTCCGGCTAATGTCGTGTCCCAGTCCAGCCAAGAGCATCTCCACTGGCTCACGAGGTAGCTCTAGTCCCCTTTGGGGCATCTGTCTCACCTTGGCCTTACTGGAGGGCACACAGACATCAGGAAGCAAGGCCAGAGCAGAACAGCAGAAACAGTAATTTGGCAATTGGGAAAGTAGTCTTTGCCCATCCTCATTATATAGATCAGGGCTCAAATGCATTGCTCCTTGCTTGTTTATTCCAGCTGTAGTGGATGGTCAAGGGAGAACAGCTTAGGCCTGGAAGAAGCTCTTCTTCCCAGGCCAGAGCTGAGATGCTGATGTTCTACCTCCAGCTCTATCCTCCCGTTAAAGCTTTCAGCCTGACTCTCAGTGCAAGCTGGCTCATTTCCACATAACCGTGACCCCAGTCATTGCTACAGATCCTCCTACTTTGGGATCAGAAACTTGGTGGCAAATACTGCATGTGTGTCTTCTGGCTATGAAAGTAAAAGCCAGGGTTTGCCCCTCTGGCTGAGGTGGGAGTGTTTTGGATGCGAATAAGGGCGCTTAATCTCTTTGCTTGGGGAAAGCGACTGTTCGCCCAAGCAAAGCGCTGTATATTGCTCGCGTACAGTCTAGCCTGTGCTGCTCATAGCTTGTCCATGGAGCCCCTGCTTAGATCACTTTTGGGAAAGAGCTATTAATGAGCGACGCGCCTCCTAGTTTACCGGAAACGGGGTTAATTCTCTGCTTTGAAAAAACGTCCTGCATTCTGCTCCGCTCTGTGCTTTAACTTTGTCTTGCAGTTAATCCAACCTCTGCCTAATTTGAAGTTTTCCTCAAACTACAGTCTGCAGGCACTCAGGGCTGTGGCTCCTCTGTCTCCCTCCTCTTCCTCTGCACGCTTGTGTGTTATTTATTTATTTGTAATCGGGTGCGAGGTGAGTGAAAAGCGCTCGCTTGCACCCCGCCGAAGGCTCGTTCCCTTGCGTATCCGTCACTGTGAGGCACGGCGCGATGCCAGGAAGGGGCAGCGGCGGCTCGCGCCTCCCTTACTCCTCGCAACGCGGAGGCAGGGGTTTTGTACGGAGATGGTGTCTGTCACCCGGTGGCTTTTGCCCCTGGGTTTCGTTTTGCTGCTACCGGTCGAGGGCCGCGACTCGGGTAGCGCGGCTCGGCCCGGCTGGGTTTGGACCGCGGGAGGGGTGGACGTGGCGCACTCTGGGATTCCTTGGACTTTTATCACTTTCAGGCACTCCCCCCGCCCCGCCTTGGGTTCGTACTGAGCACTTTGGCCTTTGGCGGACTGCAGTAGTTCACTCGCAACCTTATCGTCCACCCCATGCTGCGGTTTTAGCCAGGGTGCTGCGTATCGACTAACTAAAGCAATAATTACTCTTCAGGCCTTTTCCCATCTGGTGTTCAATGCTGTGAAGCAGATGAAGCTTTGGGATTGATTATTTTGGTTTGTTAAAATTCTGCTTTTAATTCCCCGTGCTACTATTGGGCATGACACAATTTTAGCAGGGGTATGGGGGGGGGAGGGGGGAGATTTTTGTGAATTACTACCGGTAAAATCTGAGCAAACGCCAACGTCCTGGAAATGTTTGTTGATTTTCTTTGCTGTTAATACTTGTGATTATTTTATACGGTCAATTTTACAGCTTACGATTTTATAATTTAATAAAGGTAGTAGTATTTAAGGGCAAGCTCAGATTGTGCTCTTAAGGTGGCTGGATTTTAGGCTTATCGAGGTAGGGCAGAAAAAGCCAATGAAAAGCTAACGGCGGCCGCGGCCTCCTGGCTGGGGGGGGGAGGCGAACGCGGGCTCGGCGCGGCCCCTGCCGGCCGCCGTCGCCGCCTCTGCGGCGCCTCCCCGCCAGCCAATGAGAGGCGGCTGCGGGCCGGCTTCCGGCCGCGGCGGCCGCCGGGAGCGGCGGCGGGGAGAGGGGAGGATGCCGCTGCACCGGGTGCCGCCGCGGCTGTGGGCCGCGCTGCGGCTGCGCGAGGGCATCTGCGCGCGGCTGCCCGCGCACTACCTGGCGGCGCTGCAGGACGACACGCCGCCCACGCCCGTGCACTGGCGGCCGCTGGGCGTGCGCTACCGGCGCCACCCGCGCACCGGGCAGCGCGAGCGCGTGCAGGACGTGCCGGTGCCGGTGCACCTGCCGCCCGCCGCCCACGAGGGGCTCTGGGGCGGCGAGGGCTGGATCCGCGGCTTCCGCTACGCCCGCAACGACAAGGTGAGCGCCCCTTCCTTCCCGCCCCGCCGAGGGGGGCTTCCCGGGGCGCCGCGCCGCGGCCCGCTTTGGCGGCCTCCGCGCTGGCGCCGCGGGAAGCAGCGGTACCGCCCTCCTGAGCGGCCCTTCCCGCCCAGCTCTCCACCCGGCTGCCGAAGACGTGGAAGCCGCAGCTCTTCAACCGGCAGTTCTACAGCGAGATCCTCGACGCCACGCTGACCATCACCGTCACCATGCGCACGCTGGACCTCATCGACGAGGCCTACGGCTTCGACTTCTACATCCTGAAGGCGAGAGCGCGCGGCCGGCCGCGGCGGGGACCACCACGGCACCTGCGCGGGGCCCGCCGGCAGCCGCGCCACCCTGGCCGAGCGCGGGATGCGCCGCCCTTGGCGCGTTAGTGCGGCTCTAAAGCTTCTGGTCTTTAACGCGCTCTTGATTTAAGCAGCGCAGCCTTAAAGATCAGAATCGCGAGCAAGTTAGCTGCAGGACAAGCCCAGGCCGTCTTTTCCCCTCGCCCCTTAGAGCCTGTACAGTGGGGATAGATTGCCTGTGTTGTCCGCGTGCTGGAAGGCTCTCAGCTGCCTAGCAGCTAGCGTGTTAGAAACACTTATCAACATCAGACTTTGTTCCTCCAGACCCCAAAGGCAGATATGTGCTCAAAGCTCGGGATGGATTTGAAGCGAACAATGCTGCTGAGACTTGCCCGGAAGGATCCTAAGCTGCATCCTGACGACCCTGCCAGAAGAGAAGCAATTTATCATAAGTATCGGGTGGGTACCTGACGTGCAGTTCCTGCTCCGGTATGTACGCTGATGTTTGCTGATTGTCTAGACTGATCATGTCCTATTCGTCCCAGTGCTGCGCAAGCCAGACTTCATGTTTATGGTTTTAGGCTTAAGGGCATGGATGGAGAAGACCTAAAGGTTACTCGTAAGGTTTTTTGTTGTTTCTCTGTGGGCTGCAGATTTCGCTACCGATCGTTTAGGGAGACAAAAGCCCCTCTTTTTGGTGTGAGCCAGGTCATTGAAGGTCTATAGTGAGCACTGGTAAGAGATGGCACCCCTCATAGTAGGGGGCGTTCTTAGTGACACTGCCGTGAGAAGCCCTCATTACGTTTATATGATTGTTGTTTAACTTTGTGCAGCTGCGGAAACAAGCATAGAGACAAGGCTAGCATCCGCAGCCTGTGAGGTGATGCAGAGAAACAGCCACAGAACTATAAAAAGAGAGGCATAGCAATCCACATGAAAGATCAGAGAAAAGAAGGCTCTTGCCAGGGGAGGAGGAGAAAAATGAACTTTGGCTGCCAAAAATGGGATGAGCAAAGGAACAATGTTTAAGTCTTTTGGCTGTAGTCCTGTTTGTGTGAATCGGTCCTAGAGAGGATTTGCATGTTAGTCACCAGGAAAGATTAAACTACAGGTTTCTTCTTTTATCACAGGAATTTGTGATTCCAGAAGAGGAAGCTGAATGGGTTGGCCTGAGTCTAGAAGAAGCAATAGAAAAACAGAGGCTTCTAGAAAAAAAGGTGAGTTTCTGAGACAGTGCTCGTCCTATGGACGCAGCGGTGTCTTAGCTGCATCAGGTTGCACGTCCAGTTGGTCTTCTGTGCTGCCCAAGCACTCCTTATCAATGGATGTAGTGCTCTGAAATTCCTGAGCAGCCTGTTGAGTTCAGTTAAACTTGAGCGTGTGAAACAGGGGCTGTGTTCAAGTGTGTTGTAAAGCCAGATCCCCCAAATAGGGGGAGGGATATTTAGTGGGGTTGGCGTATAATTTGTCCACTGTTGCATGACCATCTTTGTGTTTGGTTGCCTTCCGTTACACTTCTTGTGTTTTGAGACGCATGGGTGCAAGTTTAGGGCTCGCTCAGTTTGCGACTCAGTCGCTTCTGCTCACTACTTGGTGAGAAGCAATAATGCAGAGGGGAGTGTGTGCCAGGTAGCTGCTGAGGCAAAAGGCCTTCCTGACAGAGGCAAGGTCTCTTGATGATGCTTCCCCTCAGGCTTTTAGCTCCTGTTGCAGCTGCAGCAGGGACAGAGAGATCAGGAGCACCAACTGCATGAGGTGGCACCAAGCACCTGAACCATGTGGTGCTCCAGCTTCTTGAAGCGAGTATATTGTCCCAGTGTGTACAGCTCTCATATATTGCACCGTGAGAAGGGAGGCAAGCCTTTTTAGATGGAAAGGGATTACTGGGAGTCATTGCTGATTCTCATCTACAGGCAGAACTTGGTAAAACTGACGAAAGTTTCCTAGATTCCTATAGATTCCTATAATCTTTGCAATTACAGGCTGATCAGCAGCTGTATCTGGAGGAGCAGCACAGCGTGCTGCTTTGTTCAGCCACTGAAACAACCTGGCCCCTCTCTCTCTGAGTTTGCCTGTCAGCACTCCTGTAGCACTGGCTCCCTGGGCTGGCTGTGTGCAGGGGAAAGGGCTCTTGTTGTCTTGAGTGGAATGAAGATGTTTGCGAGTCTCACCAGGACACATAAGGTCCCAAGGGTGCTCATTTTTCCTACCCCTGTAACAGATACTCTCCAGGCTTCTGGCCGTTCCCCATGGTTTAGTAATGCAGGTGTGCTGAGTGTGGGTTGTTGCAGCCTGGGTCCCCCCCCACCCCTTATAATTATTCACTCCTAGACTTTATACCTTGCTGCTGCTCAGGTTCAGTCCTTTCAACTAGCTTACCTTCCGCTTTCTTCCAGGACCCAGTCCCGCTCTTTAAAGTATACGCTGAAGAGCTTGTCAACCAACTGAAAGAAGAAGCACTTCAGAAGCAGTAGAAGAAAAGCAATCTTTGAAGCAACTCTCTGCTGCAGATCAAGCTGTGGGGTTCAGTGAATCTTCTGTCAGAGCCACACTTGTGTGGAAAGGGCCACGTTGATGCATGTGCTCCCAGGAGCATGCTGCAGTTATCACAGTCCAACAGTAGCAGCTTAAATTCAATGAGGAACCGTTCCTGCTGGTTGAGAAAAGAATTTCTGCCCTGTGGGCTCTGAAGGTGTTCTTATAAGACTGACTTAACACAGTTCTTCCTGGCTGTGCAAATAGTTGACTGCTATTTAGAGCCTGATCCCTGATATAAAATGAAAAATGCATATCTGGAACTCTAGTAAACTTTTATCTGCTATTCACAGCTCATTAATGTTGCAGCACGGGCTGTGAGATTTAGTGGTGGTATAACTTAGTTCAGGTCCCCAACCCCCTTCTGCAGAAGAGAGGTGGTTGTGCCTTGAAAGCACAGCCCCAAACTGCGTGCCACAAGCAGGTGCCTGCCAGCAGGTGGGGCTGAGCTCCCCAGTCACAGCTGCAGCCTGCTGTACTGCTCCCTCTAACCCCTCGGGTTCCAGTTCTGTTTGTTTCAAGTTCATAATTTTTAAACTTTGTATTGCTAAAAGTTTAACTGAAATGGGCGTTCAAGCCTTTGCTCCTGTCTGACAACAAGGGACCGAAGAGCTCAAAGAGCACTTACTGTAATTACATGCTGGTGAACAGCACTGTGCATCTCTCTGGCATCCTCTGTAAAGCTCTGTGGCCCTCCCTTCAGTGGGTTTCAGGGTGGAGGAAAAGCAGGCTGTCCTCCCTTTCCCTTCAGCTGCAGGGTCAGGGGGAAGAGCGCAGAACTTGCAGGATGTATCTTGTATAAGCCTTCTCTCTCTGGACTGCTGCTGGCTCCCAAAAGAGACTTCTTAACAGTGTCCTGGGATGAGACGTGCTCCCCCTCTTCAGCACAGAAGGCTGAAAGTACCATCTTGGTTTTTGAGCCACAATATCTGTGATGAGAGAGGACGTGAGCTCGTAGAGCAGCGTGTGGCTGGTCCTCTGCAGTGAAGCGTAGGACTGCAGGGGAGCAGAAGTTCTCAGCATGTGTTCTGCCTTAAAGATCTGAGAGGGGTGTGCTGCAGAGAGCAATTGCTGGGTGGGCACAGAGCTGCTGTAGGTCAGTGTTAGGTGCTGGGGAGGAGGTAGAGGGGGAAATGACCTACATGGTGGCATTTCATGAAGAACCGGAGACTTCTCTGTAGCTGTCTGGTCTGGGAGCAGGATAGAGCCCCGGCAAGAAATATATGAGCCAACAGAGGAGTGTGGGACAGCGCCTAACTGGCAGTGATGGCTTGCTGGGGCTGCCAGACTGGGACCATACTGTCCCCAGAACATGGGTGCCGGAGGCTCAGCACTGTAGGAGAGGAGCTAGATGGCAAAAGCTGGGGTGCTGCCTGCCTGCCTGTCCCAGCTCTGGCAAGTCAAGGTTCCCAAGAGCAAACTTGCACAGAAGGTCACATTTGCCTAATTAATGATTTTTAACTGGGCCAATGCAATGACATTTGGTTACCTTCTCGCTCTTCTGCAGCTGAGCTGAGTGGGAAGCTGCTGCCCAGCTCCTCAGGGATCCTGACACTCTGCCCTTGTTGGAGATAATTAGCTGGGACAAGCTCCTTGTTGACAGCTCTGCTCATCATTAGGGCTAGCGCAGCTCATGCATTTTAATACAGCTCTGAGCGAAGCTCCAGACTGTGGCTCTGCCCCGGTCCCTTTATGTAGCTTTACTGGAATCTGTCAGTTTTGCTGCCTGTGTGGGTCTGACCTCTTGCAGCTACAGCAGAGTATATTTGACCCCTGCCTGGATGCTGGCATCTCTCAGACCTATTTGGGACCCGCCAGGGCCTCACAGCTCTTTGTTGGTGGGGGGGGGGGGGGGGGGGGGAACTGTTTGGGATGGCTGAGAGGGTAATTATCAGCTCCTCCTTCTCTTTACTCAGGGCTAGATCTTAGCCATGAAACATTCTCTTCCAGTTCTGTGCTGCCTCTGTCTTTTGGAGGAGAGCTTCAGCTGTATGTCTTCCCAAGCTGGAGTGCTGGCTCTTGCCTGCTCTCAAAGTTGGCTCCGTTCGTCAGCGCTTCTCGTTATGCGTGCCTGTTCTGCAGGATTTGCTGCCTTAGGAAGGTTTGGTAGGTAGCAAGGGAGTGGGGATAAGGGATGTGGGATCAAACTAGGCTGCAGTGAAGCCCAGGTAGCTTTCAGAAACACCTGCACCACATGGAGGTGGCAGTGATCCTATCTGCTGGGGCAGAGGGCTGGTGTGGGGCTAGCAAAGTGCACTCGGCCAAAATGCAGTGGGAGCTGTGGGGAAGGGTGTGAGCTCTTGGTTAATCCTGCTTTTTCTCCCTGGCTTTTGACTGAGAAAGGTCTCTCTACTCTCTCATCCTGCCTTTGTTGTGAAACCTTGTTCCTTTCCCTACACTCAAGTCTGATGCAGCTGGGAGCTTCCCCTGAGTCCCTCTTCTCTTGGGGTGGGCCCATTTTGGGAAACTCCTCTTCAAACTTTGTACACTCTTGCTCCCCCCACAACTGAGGTCTGGAGGTGTGACCTCCCAAAGGGACAGCAGAGCTGTGCCAGCGTAGCCCAGTGCGGGGGCTGGTGAGCTGTGCCCTTGTGTTTAGCCAGGACAGAGCTCCTTGGGGGTTGGCAGGCTGAGGATGTAGGGTTACTCCAAGCCTGAGCTCTGCAACAGGGAGATACTCTTTCCTAACTGGAGGAAAGATGGAAATGCTGCAGCTTCAGAGAAGTCAAGTCCATGGTTACAGAGCCACAACCAGGCAGGGCTGGCTTACGCTTTTGCCAGGCAGAGTAGCAAACATCTTGGGGCGAGGGAAGGAACCCCTCTCCAGGCTTTCATTTATTTTGGTCGGGGATACTCGCAGTCAGGTTGCTTTGAGGAGGTGGAGGGTAGCTCAGAGCCCAGTGTTAGCCTTGTCCTGGTTTTATGCCTGTTCTTTTGCAGCTCTGAGCCCAAATCAAAAACTTAACTCTGCTTACCTGGGGAGACCATGGTGGTTTGTTTTATGTCTGTCTAGGGGGGCTCAATTTGGCAGATTACAAGTTTTTTCACTGCTCTGAGAGTGGGAATTGGAGGAGCTGGTAATTTGTCATGTCGGCAACATATTCTTTTGGCTGCAAGATCTCAGGAAGCTGCAAGTGTCTCAGAGCCCTTCCCGAGGTCACCTTGAATTTGGCAGCTTATGACAAGGCTGAAGGAGCAGAGGAGGCAGCTTCATGTTGGTGGTGTTCCCAGAGTCCCTACTGATGGCACTTTGAAACTCTTGCCCCATGGAGCTGGGGTGCTTTGCAAGTGGTGAAGAGGGGTTGGAGGCTGTGGTGTCTCCAGGACCTGGGGAGCACAGTTTCCTTGAGCTCACTCTCCTTCCCTGTGAGAGTAGCACCTGCCCCCTTGCTTACCTGCTGCTACCAGTGCAGCTTCATGGCGTCCCCAAAGGACTGCTCTCCCTGGCTAGCCGGAGCCATGGGGTATGCCAGCAAGCTAGAGGCAAGGCAGAGTTGTCACAGTTCATTGTGATTTCTCAAACCCACAGGACAGCCTACTATGTGAAACAATTTTTACAAGCTCATTAGGTGTTTTTTTTTTTAAAGCAATTAAGGAGTTAATCCCTTCTCTGTAGACTAGCCTAAATTGTTAATTCTCCAGTTAATTCATTAATTTGCTAATTTGTGCGCTTATGAGCGAAATAGTTACCTAACTGATGGTGAGAGTGCCCATCCTTCCTCCTCTGTCACGATGCAGGCATCCCCTGAATTGCGCTGGGAAGCACGAGAGCCTGAGCAGCCGGCTGCTGGTGGATCTGCTTCAAAGGCTGTTTGGGTGAGCTGATGTATTTATACCTTCCAGCTCAGAAGTTTGGTCTATACTATCCCTATTGGTCGCTTCAGTTACTGGACAAGAACTCGCTTAATTCCGAAGAGATTCAGTCTTATCACGTGTGAAAGAGCAATTCCTCATAAAATCTTTGGGACAGGTTGAGCTGATGGTCTTTCATGTGACTGGTTTTCTGATCTCTCCATCGTGCTGGGGCTGCTGGGATCCCACAGCAAGCCAGTCTGGAGAGTGGAGATGGCAGAAAGGACGAGCACGTCCCTCAACGTGAGGGAGGAGAACACTTACATGCTGACAAGACCATGACAGCTCAAATACAGCCCTTCTTTGCATCGTTTTTCCAAAGCTGACAGTGGTTAAAGCCCTTTGCAGGGCCACTCTTGTAGCGGCTGGCATGTCTTTCAGCATTTCGGTGTCCATAGCAAGGATGCTGGCCGGAATTTGGCTCTCTTGGGTGCTGAGCACCTTGCAGCAGCAGAAGGGACTGGGAACTAGGCTCCAGGGTGGCACTGCCTGCCTGCCTGGACCTTGCTTGTTCTGCAACTCTGACCGCTATTTTTGATTTTTCATGAGCTTTTGTTGGTCAAAGCCACTCTGAAAGGTTTTGCATGGGAGGCCTAGGCGTAGTAGGGATCCACTTCTCAGAAGGGGGAGCAGCAAAAATGATTTCGGCACTACAGAAGAGAATGGAAAAATCCTAAGGGAAAGGGGGTGGGGGGAGCTAAGCTTTGCGCCAATGCAATTCCTGGGCAAGACTGCTGCTAGCTGGCATCTTGACTGCATAATCAGTGGTTCATTTTATTTTTCTGTGCAGTGATCACAGCCAGCACTGGGAGGATTTATGGTAAATCAGGAAAATGAGGCTAGTCATCCAAACCAAACCCTAGCACTCTGCCTGAGGCCTGCCTGCAAGCCTGGCGTTCAGTCAGCCATCACGGATAAGCGTTGCTCAGCAGCGCATCTGTAAGCACAAAAAAGGGAAGGCGCTGGAGCCCACCATGCATTGCACCAGGGCTTTCGATGCACTGTGAAGCCACGAGCTGCAGCTCTGCAAGGCCAACGGAAGCACTTGGTGATGTCCAGAGAGCTGGCCTTGCAGAATCACTGCCGAGGGAGGCCAGTTGAAGGCCTCCTGCCACAAGCACATCTGATGGTGGCAGCCCTTCCCAGGCCACCCCTTCAGTGCCACCTCAGTTCAGAGGAAGAAAAGTGTGCAAAGTGGTGTGTCCCCCACCCAAAGCAGTGCAGCCCGGGAAGGGGCGACCTTCATCCCCAGTTCCCTGGCCAAGTGGAGCCAGCCAACCCTTGCAGCCAAGCTAATGTGGTTCAAATGTAGAAGCAGGGAAGCAGTAGTGGCAGATGATAGATCGAATGGCAATGGCCAGAAATTGGAACTGGGAGGTTCAGGTTGGACATCAGAAAGATCTTCCCCCAGAGGGTGCTGCAGCCCAGGGACAGGTCAGCTAAGAGGAGGATCTCCAGTCTTGGAGGTTTTCAAGGTGCAGCTGGACAAAGCCACGCCACCCTAATCTGCTGTTGGGAACAGCCCTGCTGCAAGTGGGGCATTGGAGTAGTGACCTTCAGGGTCCCTGCACCAGCTCTGCAGGCACCTCTAAGTGCCCCTTGCGTTAGCAGGAGATAGAAACCTTCATGGGATGTGGAGGTGCCTGGCTCGCTGCTGGGGCGTTGTGTGTTCTGCTTCGGAGGCTGCGTTCGGGAAAAACAGAGCTCAGAAGTCACTGCACAGAGAATAGTCACAGAAACCAGCCTCTGAATGTTAACAGTGGCCAAGGAGATGCATGTGCATGCATATCAGCCGCTATTGCTGGGAATTCAGAAGGTTGTTCCATTGCTGAAAGACTCCTGTTTAAATCATTCCTAAGGTAACAGAACATGCAGTTTTTGTTATTAGTCCCAGAAAAGCCCCCACTACAAATATGAAGGTGCTCCATGAAATAAGAGTATGAAATTTAGCCACACGTACTGGTTATGGAGGGGACTAGGTATTATATGGCTGGAGTAGTCGTCCCCAACTGCAAAACCCAACAATGCAGAGAAGAAAATTAATTGGGAAAAGAACTCAAAACCGGAAAAGCCTGGGTTAAGGTGGTTGAACTAACTCTGCCTTCTAGCAATACCAGGAAACACGTCCAGGCTTTGCCCTTCTGAATTCCCAAATTAGTTCAAGCTGGTACCTTAAAGCAACTTCAGATTTTTCTTTGTCTCGCTTGTGACCCAGCAAGCCGTGGTCACTTATCTGAAAAATAGCTTGAGGTTAAGGCCATATTTATTAACAAAGTTGTTGTCTTATCCATTTTCATTCATGAATTAAACAGCATTTTACTTGTAAATTCCCAACAAACCCATGTATGCTCCAAGACTAAAGCGTTTTGTGAGCTTTAACAAAAACAGCACGTCCCTGCCTTTCATGGAAGTCTCAAAGGCAAGCCTGTGTTTTCACTCGTAGCTCTGAGCATCTCATTTTGGAGCATCCATTGGTGGTACTACAAAGGGACTTGAGTTTCAGGAGCGCTGTGAAGCAGTTCTCTGGACATGCCTCCTTTCTATATGACTGATTGTGAATCCAGAGTCAGTACGGGTGAAAACGTAGCTTGAAAGTCATCCCTCATCCTATGGCGGTTATCAAAAAGAGAGGAGATTTAGAAACTTACTGGGCCATTTCAGCCAACTTGCTTCAAGTATTGCCGTCTTGTTTGCTTTTAAATCAACAGGGCCATCGTTTAGACTAAATTCCCACTAAAAAGCTGGACTTGGATGCCAAGACCTCTTTGTTGTGGCTGAGGGAATATGGACTGTACTGACCCTGACAGCTTTGCACTCTACTTGGAATTCGTATCATATTATTTAGATGGAAACAGCAGCAAACATGGATATGGCTCAGCTTGTGAGTAGCCTCTACAAGGAATCGTTCTGGATTTTCAGGATCAAGATGGCCTAGGAGGAGAGGCTGAGGGTGCAGGTTGGGTCACCCTGCAGAAGAGGAGGTGGAGGGGGATCAATCATGCCTTGTGCTGGCCATGGGGTTACAAGGACCCTGGAGCCGGGCTCATCTCAGAGGGGCAGAGGGAAGGGCAGGAGGCCACAGGCAGTGACAAGCGAAACTCTGGTTGGACATAAAGAAAGGATCCTTCCTCAGGAGAGTGGTGCAGCCCTGGGACGGGGTCTGGAGAGGTGGTGGGACCTCCATCCTTGGAGATTTCCAGAACTCGACGGGGCAAGGCCCTGAGCGACCTGCTCTAGCTTTGCAGTCAGCCCTGCTCAGAGCAGGAGGTTGGACTGGAGACCTCCAGAGGTCCTTCCAACCTAAATTTTTCTGTGATTCAGTTTCTTGAGCTCATCCACCTTGTGAAGCTCCCTTTAAAACTGCCATCAGCCTGAGAAGGAGTTTAATAGTAATGAAATGGAGAAGACCAGCTACACAAGGCTGGCTGGAGGGGAAGGGCCCTGTGAGGGGAAGGAGGAGAGGGAGTCTGGAACAGCCCTGCTCAGTCCACTCCTCCAGGGCCTGAGAGGGTTGCCATCCTGCTTGAATCTCCTTCTGCAGTCATGTGCTGTCATGTGCACCTACCCAAGAAAATGGCTCATGTGGCCAAACCATTGCCTCTAGAAGTGGCTGCAGGCAAGGATGGATGGCCAGGAGCCTGAAGCAGTGGAGGCTGCTGGACAATATCTGGCTTTCAGTGAGTGGAGTCCAGCCCTGGGGATGCCTGGGGCCCTGCTGGCCTCGAGGATTGGTGGTGCCATGTCAGCAGAAGGCTCTGGTAACTCTCCATGAATGAGTGACTGGTTTCCCAGTCCTGCTGGTTTCTGACTCACTGGCAGTCCCAGCCAGCTGCCTTGGCAGGGATGAAGCAGGGGATAAGCATGGCCAGGCATGTCATGGTGAACCCCAGCAGTTTGACAGCTCTGACGGTGCCAGGGTCTGCAACACTGGGGGCTCTGGTGCAGGCAGGACACGTGCAACTCAAAGGGCCACGAGGTGAGACCAGCCTGAGGATCCTGACTGGAGCCTCAATTTCAAGGGGCATGGGCAGATCCATGGGTGAGTTGTTCTTTTGGTTTTTTGTTTTTTACAGTAAGAAGCCATAACAAAAACAACTCATGAATTCTACATATGCAAATTTATTAATTGCCAAAAGCATCTACTCCCCAAAGTGCTCCTGCTGCAAGTTCCCCTCCTCCCCATTTCCCACCACGATCTCTTCCCAGGGTCATTAATTATCTCCCTCTTTTCCAACAAGTCCCCCACCAGCCTCAGGTTTAGCATCATCACAAGCCAAACTAAGTCTGCACTGACCAGCATGGCCATCTGTCCTCCCACTGCTCCTGCGTGGGCCATCTGTCTGCCCTGTGCCAGCCCTGCTGCTCCTACTGCCAGGGGATGAGCTGGACCAGCCATGCTGGGCACGTGGAGCTGGGGTGGGTATGTGGAGCTGCCCCTGTCCATGTTGGACTCTTCAGCTGCAAGGAGGAAGGGTCAGAGGGGTGCAAGGGTCAGCCCCATGCTAGCCAGGAAGTAGCCACAGGCGCCTCTGCCTGAGTGGGCTCTGCCGTTCTGTATGCATTTTTATTGCATGCATTTGCTAGGCAGCTGTCGCCATGGTAACACTTAAAATGCTGCCATTTCAGTCCAGTTAGAGGACTCTAACAAATGCAGAAACAGCATTTCTGAGATGGGAGCCAGGCTCAGCTGACAGTCAGGAGACCCAGAAACAGGGCTGCTCATGAAAGGTCCTCACAAGACCCGTACCCCTGGTACCGTAGTCTTGATTCGTAGTCCCAAGCCAGCTTGGAGGTGGTGTAGGGAGCCCACTGGATGGGAAAGGCTAGGGGAAAAGGAGCAGCCACAAAGAGGGCTTCTCCAGCAGCGCTCCTGGCATGGACGGGGCTGGGACGGCAGAGCTTGGGGAACATGCCAGCCAGTGTGGCCGAAGTGTGAGACATCTAGGGACCAGCGAGACCAGGACTCCCTGGGATGGGCTGTGCAAAGCTGGCCTCTGCGTCTGCCAGCCAACCTCAGGGTCTGAGGAAGCCCCGAGGCAGTATGAGACGAGGCATGGGTGGCCTGACCTGGCGTGGTGCCAGAGAACAGGGCAGGCATCTCATGGACCTGTGTCCTCGTCCCATACCCGGCCACCTACGTTGCAGAGCCGTCCGGTGCCACGCTGGTGTTTTGTAGCTATTGATGGATTATTCTTCCATGAAAGAAGCAGTCTGTTTCTTTTTGTAAGGGCCGCTTTCTGTTGTGAACCTAAATCCTTTTCCTAGTGCTAATAGCTGGTTCAGGGCCCAGCAGGGGTTGTGTGTACAGTTAGGCTGGATTTTCCCCATGTCCTTTATTCAGCCTTTATGAAGACTGAATTTTACCTGCTGTTTAATCCTCCAGACAGTACTGTGGGATCCTTTTGAAGCTCCTCCTAGCCAACCCTCATCATCTTGCCCTGAGAAACCTGGTATCTTCAGCAAACTTTATCAGCTTGCCACCAGCCACCTGAGGAGCATAAAGCTAAGTGCTCTGGCACTTAGCACAAAGTGCTAACACCCTTTGGGGCTCCCCTGGGGACTTCAGGTCACTGGAACATGCCTGCTTTTTGCTTTAACCAATTATTGATTCCCGTGGGAAGTTGCCCCTCATCCCAAGAAAGCTTACTTTCCTTAAGCCTTGTTTGATGAAGAGCCATCACAAATGCATCTGGAGACCCAGGAAGACCTTACCAGCTGGGTCTTGCCTGCCCAGCAGAGAAGTCTTCTGAGTTGAGAGACCTGCCCTCACTTTATCAAAGCCATCTGACTTGCCCTCGATACAGCATTGCAATCTGCGTGTCTGCTGATTTTAATCTTTAGGATATTGTCCCTCAAATTCCTTGGTAGGAACACCTGACTTGCTGGTCTCTAGCTCCCCCGGGGCTCTAAAAAACAGGTGCCACAAAAGCTGCTGTATAGTCCTATGCTACAGCATTTTGACTATATCATCTGTGTGCTCCTCTATGCCCTTGTGCGAACACCATCTGATTCGGGAGACTTGTTACTGCTTACCCAGTTGATTTGTACTTCATGCTTCTCCACGCAAGCTTTGCACCTCACATCTGCTGGGTCTGCGAAGGACTCTGGCCGGCTTTCTGCCCCTGGGGTGTTTGAAAGAGGAGTTACTGTTAGCTCTCATATATATCTTTGGATGTTTTGCCCTAGGAGACTCCTGGTGCTCAGAGGCAGAAGGGACTGTAACATGATTTAATATAAATGTCCTTCATGAAGCCAAAGGCCTGTAGCTATTTTTGAGACTGGTCAATAACTAGAGTTTGGTTAAAGCCTTCCTTCTGGAAAGCCATTCATGGATTTGGGGGCATTTTGCAGCATTTCAAATGATGGAAAGTCTTTATTCCTAACTTTGATCTGCCTTACTCTGACTCCAGGAATTGACTCTTGCTATGCTTTGGCCTCAGAGTATGGCCTCTCAGTAGGTGATATTTTATCCCGTTTTTCACGTTGCAACCTCTCAGTCTACTTGGCACGTTAACTGCACTGAATTTCAAGCCTCGCTGCAAGTCTTTTTCTCCACAGATCATTATCTGTGACTTTTTCTTTTCATTACAGTTTTCTACTCCTAGTTTTAAAATACGAGACCAGAACTACGGGTGAAGATGACTATGGGTGAAGTTGCCTCCCAGGCTGCTGGGTATCAGCATGGACCTGCTGCTCAGTCAAGCTGGACCATTCTGCAAGGCTCGCTCTCTCTCTCATAATTTACCGCTTACCACTTTACTTGAATGCTGCTGTGCATTCCAGTTTACTTTGAGCTGCTGTTAGCGTTGTTGGCCCACTACCACTGTTGCAGAATCAGATGAAAAAATATCACCATTTTTCATACTTGCCAGTGGTAACGTGTTTGGGAGACTGGGTAGTGAACCAGATCTGGTCCCTTTAATGTCTGCTCTGTTAATTTGGCACAGAGGTGTTTTTAAATTGAATTGAAGTTCAATACAATGTCAAACGCTGATGAAAGTGTGTGTGTGTGTGAAATGTCTGTGTGTGAAAGTGGTGGTCTCACAGTATCCCAGAAGCACTGAGTGGAAGAGACCTGGTAAGTCTCCAGTCTAGTCTCCCACTTGGGGCAGGACTGCCACCACCACCAGCTCAGGGTGGTCATGGTTTTGTCTAGCCAGGTCCGGACAACCCCAGTGATGGTCCGCACTCTCTGGTGACCTGTTTCAGGGTTGTACCACCCCACAGCAGAAGATGCGTTTCCTGGAGTCCAACCTGAATCTCCCCAGCTGCAGCACCGCTGTGTTTGCCTGCATGGGCCGCCTTGCCCTCTTTGCCTAGAGCCACAGCCTGAGCCGTCTTCAAAAACATCTCCCCTTCAGGGTCAATGTGTCAGGAAACTCTGGCACCAGCTTCCTTAGGGCTTGTACATACAAATTATCTGGACTGTCCCTGGGTTTAGGGGTGTTCCTCCTTGCTAGTGAATGGGAGTGCATTTCTTTATTCTTCTGTGATATGAACGCCCTGTCTCAATTCTTTAGAGAACAGGTATGCTGATTATTTCTGGGGTTTTTCTGGGTCATTATTAATACCTTTATTCCATCTTTATCCAGGAACGGACTTAAACCACTATCCACGTTTCTTTTATTGTAAAGACCCCTTCTTTTTCTTAGTTGGATTTTCCATGATGCCTTTATTTTCCCATGTCTATTTACAGGGCCTCAGGTTTCCCTTGACGGTGGCCCGATTCAGCTCTGATTTCTTAGTAGCGACCCCAGTGCCATTCCCCGCAGCTAGTCCAGACCCAGTTTTGCACCCAGGTCAGAGTCAGAGCCGGGGCTCCCACTGCACCAGCTGTGGATACTCCTTCCTGGGGCCGCTCCCCAACATGGACCCAAGGAGGTAGAAGTCCTACCAGGACAGACAATGGTCACGTAACCAGCTCCTGGCACAGACTCTCCCTGCAGTTTTGGCCTCGCTTGAGTCCGCCCCTTTCTCTGGGAGGGACTCCATTGAGCTCAGCTACAAAGAGACAAATGTCATCCTGCGTTTTCATTTTCCACTGATGCACAAGAATTTGTTGGCTTTCTGCAGAGGTGAAGGGAGGTTTGTGGCAGAGGATGGTGACGCCGTTAGAGCGTGGAGCTGGGAAGTCTTTGGGCTGAGGTAAGGCAAGCCACGTTTGCTGGGCAGGGGGTAAGAAATCCAGTGTCTCTGGTTTCAGATCTGGAAAAAAGATAATTCCTTTATTTCTCTCCTGACTGTCCTGGAGCTTTCAAAGTCAAATCTGACTGTTGGGCCACAGCATGAGCCATTTGCTTATAACTCCCGAGTGCATATAAATGCAGGAAGGCCTGGCAGATAAAGTATCTGCCTCCTGTCTTTAATTAATTGTGTTTTGATGTGTAAGCAATTTTGAAACAGATTTCCAAAGGCCGTCTTTCAGGTCTGACTGGTTGTAAGAGTAGCCAGGGAAACAGAGACTTAGCTAGTGAAAAAGCACTTTTGCAACAGCCTTTGGAGCCTGGGTCCTCTAGCAGGCCTTAATTGCCCTGACCTGGGGGCCCCCCCAAGCACCCTCGAATGCTTCTAGCCCAGCACCCCGACTCCAAATAATCTCACTTTGGGAAATCAGGAATAAGCTAACAGCATGCATGCACCAGGCAAGGCTGGGAAGCGCTGTCACTATAGACCTGTATTTCTCTCCGGGCGGAGATAGCACCATTGGACGCCAACCCAGCTACTGCTTCCATTGTGGTCGGGGATCTGCCGTGTTGCCTTTGGGCGACCTGGAGGAAGAGAGGGAGCAAACAGATGTAGTCACGTAGGTGATGTGCACAGCACTGGCCCCAAAAGATTAATAGTTAAAATCTGAGCAAACATAGGCACTGAGCTTCCAGGCTTCCCAGGCCGAGGAAAGCCCAACCGAGCGGTCCCCAGGATGCTCAGAGCTAGGCTGTACTGCAGTACCAAGTGGGAAATTGTCTGGGTAAAGACCCATTTCTCCTGCTCAGTTCCATTAATACTGCATTCCTCTCACCCATTTTCAAGTTTTCCTTGTTCCTACATGACATACTGTAGCAAAAGGAGAATTAGGGCCTACTTAGGGGGGCCCTCCTGGGGTGAGCTTGCTCATTTTGTGAGGCATTTCTCTGCAGCGGTGGGGGAGAAGGGGAGAAGGACACATGGGTGCCTCGCGGGGCTGGGAGCAGGGCCCACGGCGTCCCCGCAGCAGAGGCAGCCCCAAGCCGCAGAGGGCAGGATGCATGGCAGGGTCCCAAGCGGTGCGGGGCTGTCCCAGGTGGCCGGGGAGGTGCACGGGTGCTGCGAGTCACCTGGAGAGGAAAGGGAAAAACGTGCGGTGGGACACTCGCAGGCGAGGACGTGCAAATGGGTACGGAGAGCCGCGGCAGCAGCGGATGCAAAGCAGGGACAGCGCGGCGCGTGAGGCTAAAACCATGACGGCTCCCAAGACTTGGAGCTAGGAAGTTGCCATGGGAACAGACGGAGGATGCTCAGGAAGCAGGACAGGCGGTGCCGGCAGGTCAGCGGCGGCTCTGCCAGCGCAGCGCTAATGGCATCAGCGCATGTGGCTGGGTCTCTGGACGGTGCTGGGCTGAACAGCCTCAAACGCTGGCGGAGGGCTCTCTCCGATGGGTGCAGGAGCTGGGTGGGCCCCCAGGCCACACAGTTACCTGGAAAGGGACCGGCTTGCTTTCATCAGAAAGGGACTTGAGGGAGAAATCCCGTTTCGTCCAAGCCCCAAAGCACTCCATGTAGAAACTGCACTTATAATACAGAAAGAGTGAGAAAGTGGAAGTCAGAAAGGAGTCACCCATGTGAGCGGAGTGCGTTCAGACCTGCAGCAAGAGCCCAGTGCCAGGGCTGGGCCGTGCTGAGGCCGCCAGCTCCAGGGGTCTCGGCATCTGTGAAGTGCTGCCAAAACTGTGCCTTGCGGAGCCAGAGGAGTCTGCTCCTTTCTCTGAGGAGCACCCAGGCATGATGCAGCAAATGGATTTAAAAGAGGCCTGGGCAGTAGCACCATTCAGTATGTGTGTGTGTGTGTGTGTGGAGGACTCAGTACTTGCTTCGCTCCCCTTGCCTTTGCTGGGGCTGAGCCGTGTGCTTAAGTGCTCTGCTGAGTTGGGGCCAACAGTCATCATGCGTGCAGCTGGATGGCGTGTTTGTTTAAGCCAACCTTTCCCGGCTGTACCAACAGCTGCCTGTTTATCCTAGCGTGGGTGGCAAGAGCCCTTGACGTCAATGCCTCGCTTTTATCTCCTCCGCAGCAAGGCGAGCTCCCCGTGAAGTGCGTGCTCCAGGTGCGCTCGCCCACATCCAAGAGGCAGCCTATTTCCCCAGCAGGCGTGCCTGGCTCGCCAGGCACCGGGACAAGCAGTCCTGGCTGCATCTGCTCCATGCAGCGCCCTGGAGCTCACTGCGGGCTGGGGCTGGCAGCAGAGGGTGGCATGCCACTCTCGCTCTGCAGGGCATCTCTCTCGACCCAGCTTCTTCCTTGTTTTTTGCCCTCGTCCCTTGCCCATGTGGCATGTTGGGCTGTCTCTTGATCTCTTCTGGGGGTGCTTCTCCAGGGTCTGGTTCTTGGGGCAGGGGATGCATCTGTGACTTGTGGGCTTTCTGGAAATAGTCCGCATTGGTTGCTTTAGCATTGCTCATCCTTTGAGGCATGCTCCCAGGAAGCCCCTCTTCCTTGCTCTATCTGTCTGTGCAAAACTGGAAAAGCTCTCTGAGTCCAGCTGAGCGAGAGATCAGCAAAGGCTATCTCCAGGCTGGTGCTGCTGCCCAGGATTACCATTCCTCATCCTCCTCACCCATTTCTCAGTGGGCACCCCTCGCTCTCTGAGCGCCAGCAAGCTTTTTGGCATGAGGACATGGTCTTCTCTGCACATGTGACACCCCAAGCAGGCTTCACTCATGCAGTGGGCTAACTGTGATTTAGCGCAGCAATGCTGGGAGGGGAGATGCAGGACAAGGACAGGTTTGGGAGCAGGTGACTTCCCGGTGGCACTGTATGCTAGCCGCAGCTGCCAGCCACGGCCTCTCTGGCTGAGCCAAGTTGATGCTCAGCGCAGTGGGTGTCCAGGACATAGCAGAGCATCTCTGTCTGGTGAGTCTGATACAATCGGGTTTCAAAGACGAGCCAAAAGTCTCATTATTCCTTGGCCACAGTTCAAAAAAACAGCAGTAATTTCCCCATCCAGGCTCCTGGCTGCTCCTCGCATGCTGCCTTGGACCTCACCGGCAGGTGCTTGTGTGATCCCACATCCCTCGTGGCCAGGGAGCTACCTCCCCTCTGCTCTCTGGCCTATGCCTGGCTTGGACCATCCTTATGTCCTTCTCTATGGTGTTCTCCAAGCCTTCCCTAATGGCTCCTGACGTTCAGTTTGCTTTTTGGCCAGGCCTGAGCACTACGTGGACATTTCCATGGAACTTCCTGTTATAACCCCGGCAGGAGCTCAGGCCTTAGTGTAAACAGTCAACTCAGAGCCCAATGTTTCACATGTAAAGCTAGGACTATTTTTCCCCATAAGCATCACTTTTCACTAATCTACTGTGAATTTCACTGGCCCGTTTATTGCCCAGTCCCTCTGCCTCTTGTGGTCCTTCTGCAGTTCTTCAGTAGACCCCATCCTTCAACCCTGAGTAGCTTAGTATCACCAGCAAACTTTCTCAGCTCCTTGTCCCACGCCATTCCAGGGCACTCGCAAACATATTGAACAGGGCAAGTCCAAATTAGCTCCTGGGTGTTCACTGGTGACCTCTCTGCACTGCAAGAACTGGCTGCTTCCCTCTCCTCTCTGTGTGCTACCATCTCTCACTGCCTTATAACAGGATCACCCGTCTTTCCCAAGGCTGCCTCCTTTACCTGGAAGCCTTTGGTGATGATATTGTCACAAGCCTTTTGCAAACCCAAGATGGCTGTACCACCTCTATCATCCTTATCTACGTTGCTGCTGATTTCTTCAAAGAAGTCAACCAGTCTTAGGAGATAGGACTCCCCTTTAATTGTCATCTGATTTTTCCCAAGTATGTCATATTTACGCATGTGTCCATTAATTCTGTTCTTCGGCAGCGTTTCTGCTAACTTGCTGGTATGGATGTCAGATTTAGTGGCCTGAAGCTCCACAGATCTCCTTTTAGTTCTTTAAAAGGAAAATTGGCATTGCATTTGCCAGGCTTCAACTCACAGTTTCCAGGGAGAGGGCACATACGACTGTTCGTAGGCCAGTTAGTTTATCCTCAAGTTCCTTCAGAAGCTTTGGAGTCACAGTCTGGCCCTGTGACTCCTTACTGCTCACTTCCCAGCTTGTTTCACAGCATAGCATCTATGGCCACTTCTGCCTCCTCAGTTCCCCACCGAGCAGCATGAGAGTCCTCCTGGTTTCTTCCACCAAAGCAAGGAATTCATGCAGCATCTCTGCTAACCTCTGAGTGCTTCTTTCATAGCCTGAGCAGCTCCCCCTGCTGAACTTCCTGATGGACTTCTTGCCCTGGATGACTTTAAAGGAGTTTGAAGATGATCTTGGATTCCTCTTCCTAGCTCTTTGCCTCAAAATACTTTTTTTTGGCCGCACTTTATTATGCATTTAAATTTAATCCATCCTGAATCCTCATTTATAAATACACAATGCACCAGATGACCCCAGCTGAAGCTCTTTAGTGCATGCTGGGAGCTGAGAGGGCTCACTTTTGTGGGGGGCTGCTAGAGGGCCTCTCTTTCTGCCTTTGCTCCTGCGCTGCCATTGCAGAGAAGGGAGCTCTCTGGTTATAGCCCAGAGCCCTGCAGCATGGGCAGCATGACCTCTGGGGATCACGGGGAGAAAGCGGAGCCGACCTGTCAGGCAGCACAGGGGAACCTGCCCAGATTTGCCAGCTGGGGCCGGGCCTGGAGCCAAGGCTGAATCTCAGTGGGCAAAATACTTTGGATGCCAGGTCTCAGCTCAGCATGTGCCTGGCTTCAGGCTGAGTGCCCGTGGGAGCTGGAGAGCTTCTCATTCAGTGCAAAAGTCTGGGAATTTATTCCTGCTGAGACCTCATCACCGTGCACAGAGAAGCCAGTTTAACGTGTTTTGCACACATGTACAGCCGATTGCAGTGAAATCTTGGTGACACAAGGGAGACTGAAAGATGTAGTAGATCCTGCCTGGTCTGTGTGGGAGGTTTGATAGTGTGCCTAGGCTCCTGGATGGAGAGAGATACAACCTACAGCTGGAAACAGGTTTTCCATGTAGTTGACTCATGTAGCTTCTCTTTTTGATTCTCAGTGAGATGATTAGCTCTTCTCCCTCTATCCTGTACACAGAGATTATTATATAGCTTATCAGGCCAAAATGGCACGTGAAAGAGGAAAGGAGCACTTCTGCCGGACAAAAACACGCTAGAGTAATTTCTTGTCATTACACAGCAGTAGCACTGTGGTTACACTTTTGGCTACAGCTAATATAGCTCAGAAAAGAGACAGCTGCAGGTCTTTGGATTTTACCTTCCCTCTTCTGCAATGCAAAGGCCACATGCAGCCCCTTGTACCTGATCTCTCCAGGCCAAAGCAGCCGTGCCAGGCACTCACACTCTCCATGGCACTGACAGCTCCTCCCATGCCTTCTCTTGGCTTGGAGATGGGATGGTGCTCCCTAGCTACGAGGATCCTCCTGTTGTTGTCCTGCACGGACGTCTTGTACAGGCTCCATAGATGGCTCAGCAGGTCATGAACATGGGAGCATAGCAGAGGCCTTCTGCTCCATGCCCAGTCCATGTTCAGCCCACCCTGTTCCTCTCTTGCACTGGTCTGTCTTAGCTCTTAATGCTTCCCAGGATCTCTCTGGCACTTACATTCTCTCCAAGACCTTTTTTCTTTTTCTTTTTCCTGAATATTATTATTTGGATGTCAGTTATCAGAGGTACAGGCAGAAACAAGCTGTGAGTCTCCTGCAGGCATCCCAGATAATGAGGCTGAACGAGATGCCCATTTACCATTCTTTATGAAGCATCCGTTCCTGGACTGTGAGAACTGGTCCAGAGCCATGCTCGTTTGCCTCTCTTCCCCTCAGGGGACACTCAGGACCTTACCTCTGGGACCCACCCAGCCACAAGCATGAATCCTGCTCCTTTGTCCCGAAGTCCATGTGGCCACCTTCATTCCAAACTCATGGGTCTCGCAACAAGGCTCCTCCACAGCTAATTGCATTGCTTAGCACTCTTTTCATCAACGCTAAACACCGTCCAGGAGTGTTGAGAGCTGCCATGCCCTACAACCCACCAAGGCCTACCCAGGAAGAAGCAGCGTCTGATCCACGCTCAGCCCGAAGGCAGCGGTGGGGTCAGAAGCAAATTGGGTGCCCCGCTGCAGCCCAACACCTCAAAGCCCCAGCCTTGAAGGAAGAGCATGGCCAGAAACGGTCTGCATGGTGCCAGCACTGCTGTTGGGTCGCACCGAGCTAGGAGAGGGCTAACTGAGCTGGGAGAGGGCTAACCGACCCGCTGGTGGCAGTGCCAACAGCCCTGCGGGAGAGGGGAACGTGTTGCAGCTGGCTGGGTCGGCTCAGTCCCTTCCACGTCTTGGTTCTCTGGGGCTATCTACAGTTTTCCCACCCAGACAGGAGCTACGCGAAGGGCTAGGCTGGTGTCTGGGCAGAAACCCAACGTGAGGTGGATATGAATTGCTAATACCAGCAGCAGCCGTGGGGAAGGAGGGCGGAGGCAGTGGGGGAAGCGTTTGGCCCCGTCCTCTTTCTCCAGACGAGCCGGTGTGAAATCCACATGAAAGGCAAAGGCGCCTGCTAGCAGCCTCGCAACAAGAGCCAGCGGTGCCCAGACCCTCCTCCCGCCCCAGCCCGCCGGCCTCCCCGTCCCCGCGCAGCGGCAAGCCACCTGGCTGCAGGATGCTGCGCGTCCCCCCCTGCCCGAGCCAAAGCTCCTCGGAGGAGAAGGCGGATGGCGAGGGCTGTACGATGGTGCAGAAAAGCACCGGCATCGAGTCATTGTGCGATCGGCTGCGGCGGTAGCGGTAGGAGCAGCTAGCGAGGGAAGGCTGGCTGGGGGGAGGCAGCCGCTTTCTGCAACAGTGTTCAAAGAGTTTTGCTTAAGTGTTGCTGCTCTTTAGGGCTTCCTCCAAAAAAAGAAAGGGAAGCGAAATCTTTCCGTGCGGGATGAAAGCGGCCTGTCTTGACTATTTACCCAGCAATTATAAGTAAATCGGTGGTGCCTAAAGGGGCTGGTTGCCATAGTTACGATAGGATTGGAAGGACCATCATTTGGTCCTGGCCGCAGCCAATCAGGCTGAGAAGCCAAAGCTGCAATATAAAGTAAAGATTCCCATCTTCCAGCCACACAGTTGCCAAGAAAGGGAAATAGGTTCAAGAGTCTTGGAAAGTGCTCCGGACAGCAAGCAGGGCGGCTGCTCCCGTCATGGCGGACTGCGAAAACCCAGCAGGAGCGCGACGCAGCGGGGCAGGCAGGTGAGAAATCCCAACTCTCCCCATCTCCCCGCTTATTGTTCTCCTTCGCCACGGCCCCCTCCGCCGCCCCACCCCACCCTCGGCCACCACCGACCCCCTCGCCCCAGCCCCGAAACCCACAATGAAACCCCCTTCGGGCAAGAGACAAAGGGAGCGGTACGGCAAAATGCTCCACCATTCTCCCCAAATTGTTATCGTAGGCCTTTCAAATCAAATTTCGCAAAGCAGCTTCATCAAAGGCCCCCGGCTGAGAGACGCAAGCCCCATATTCCTGCCGCCCACATGGCCCCCCCCGTCCCCGCCGCCAGGTCTTGGATGGTGCGACAATCGCACACAAAGTCAGCGCGGCTTGAAAAGTGTGTTTGCAAAAAAAAAAAAAAAAAAAAAAAGAAAGGAAAAAAAAAAGCAAGCGAGAAAGAGCGATGCCTAAATTGATCATAGTCTCCAAATCTCATTACTCGAGACTTCTGAGGACGGATATTTCCAAAGGCTGCTATTAAAGACTTGTAAATGGAGCCCCTTTATGAGATCAAAGCCCGAGGGCCAGGACACAGTGGTGTGCGGTTGCTGTTGTGATGGCTAGAGGAGGGGGCGAGTGGCGGCAGAGCCGCAGGATGTGGGGGGGAGCGTTCCTCCCCTGCTGCTGCTGCCCTCCATGTTTCCGAGTGTCGCTGCTGCCGCTGCGTGACCCATCTTGCAATGGATACTGCGAACGTGATGTCAGGCAGGGACGGTGGCGAGAGCCGAACGCAACCCTGGCGGAACGGCTGAGACGGAGGCGAGCAACTCCATCGGCTCGCCGCGCTGGGCTAGGGGGAAAAGAGAGAGAGAGAGAGAGAGAGTTCGGAAACTTAAGTCACTCCGTTCCAAAAATTGGTCATTAATAAATGAGCTTATTCCAGTTGGGACCTCTCAGGATACCTTGAATTGCAGATCAGCTGGCTGCTTTGGTCGGCAGGTTCAGAGATGCTTTCTTAGCGGTTGAGTCTACTTCGTTGGGTTGCTTTTTCCTCCCAAAGTTACGGCATCTCGGAGCCTTGCGGGCCATGAGCAGAAGGGACGAGGACAAAGGGAGGTGAACAGAAGTTGCACTACTTTCCTTTCCCGTTGCCTCCCTTCAGATACGGGCTTATTTCTGTTGTCAGTGACAAATTCAGCTCTAGGGAGTGTTCCCACCACCAGCACCACCAGCACACAGGCTCCCCATCATATTCATGGAAAGCAAACTCACAGATGGTAAAATAACAGAGTCGTGTAGGTTTCAAAGAGACCTTCTATGTCAATTGTTATATTATTAGGTAAACTCTAAGAAGAAAATCTTTTAATCCACTGTGGCTAATCCAGTCCACTTTTGTTGGCCAGGACATATTCAGCATCAACAAAAGGCTCTGGCCGACGGACACCGGCATACATAATGTATTTATAACTGCTAGACAGCAGAAAGAGACACTTCTTGGGCCAGCAGCAGGGGCCAGAGTGGAGGATTTGCCAGACTTTTATCAGTTTTATTTTCATTTCAAAGAATCCGACTGATATTTACACTGTGCCGCTTACCAGGCGAAGCACAAAGAGGGCAGGGAAGTTCCCAGCTCCGGCCTGCCCTGCCGCACAGCCTGGGGAGGGCTCGGCCAGGCTCCGCTCAGGAAACCGGCACCACTCTCCTCCCACCGGGGCTGTGGCCCACCGGTGGACGCTAGCCATGGCTCAGCTGCACCACCGGTGGCGGCGGCATGGAGGCTATTGCCTGCGAGAGCAAGGGAAGGCATTGGTGAAATCCTGCCAGCCTTCACGTAGGTGCGCATGGGGCTGAGAGGCCCCTGCATGGCTCAGCCTTGAGGAGCCTGGGCCACCCCAGGCAGCGGGGGATGAAGCCCTTGGGACAGGGAGCACCTACCCTTCCTGGGGATGGAGCGCTGCAGAAGTAGGCAGGTTTTCTGACGTCCGAGAAGCCTTTCTGTGCTGATGACTGCGTTGTGCTGACGGCAGAGGCGGGTTGTAAGGGCAGTCTTGTCTCCATGTCTGGGTTTGGGGTGACCATTCTCGTGGGGGCAGGCTGTGGGAGCAGAGAGGCTGTTGGGAGACAGTGGCTGGCCATAGCCAGGATGCTTCACCCCAAACAGCCATCCAGGGATCACAGGGTCAGCTGGGATTTACACACTGGTTTCACTTTGAAGGCGTTGTTACTCTGGGCCTGGGGGAGTGACCTTCCCACAAGGACGTATGATGTAAGCTAACGTGGGAAAAGAAATGTCTAGCACCACTGATGGCAGGCATGAAACACGGGAAGACTGAGAGGCAGTGGAGTCTATGCAATGCCATTGTAGAAGTCAACTGAGATGGCACGAGGTGCGTGGATAGAAGTTCAAAACCCGGGGATCAAACCCTGGGGATTTCAGCAGAGACCAGAGTCAAAGAACCTAAGAAACAAGCACTAACAAGGGTGGTGAGGGGCAAGAGGGATGTGAGCAGGGACCAAGAAACCAAAGATATGCCAAATGTGGATCTTTCAGCATGAGGAAGGTAGGGAGCTGGGCAGAGACCAAGCCGGGCAATGGGGCATGCCAGAGACAGCAAGCCAAGAATGCACAGGAGAAGTCAAACAGGTTTGAATGCTGGAGGCAAGAGGGAGATGCTTGTCAGCCAACCCCTTCAGGCCACAGATATGGACCTTCTTGAGAAATGGGCTTCCTGGAAGAGGAGGTGTTAGAACAGAGTCCCCCAGTTGGGCAGGGGGGCTCCCACAGGAGCTGAAGGAATAGATTGCTGACCTCCTGGCAAATGCCATGCCAGCCCCAAGCCAGTGTGTCACCACAAACCTGTTGTGTGGCTCAGAGTGAGCATGCCGTGCCCAGCGGTGCCAGTGGGAAGCCACTTGCTCCCCTGGGAAACTTATGTCCTTCAGATCCAAGGCTGGAGAATGACAGGGCATGGATGTGTAGGGGCACATGGTACATTACTCACTGCCACACATGGTCTGAAGGGGATGTGCGTTCTGCAGGGCTAGAAGGAGAGACTGATCACCAGGCCAGGTCCATGGGTTGCAACAATAGTTGAAAAGGACTGTGAAATGCCTGGCTTGACGGATGCTCCTCAGGGGGCTCCTGGCAGTGGGATGAAGGGCAGAGCTGAGCCAGGAGAGGGACCTCAGCAGAGAAAGAAACAGGAGTTGCACACTGTGGGGTGCATTTACCTAGGAACACAAGGGCCCAGGACAGCACTGAACCAAAAATATCTTTATTCCCATTGTGAGTAGCTTGGTGTCGTTCAAGACCAGTGGCTCAGATCAGGCCATGAGGACCTTCAGTAAGACCACGCAAACGGGACAAGAGCAATGAAGGGAACAAAAGATCTTGTCTGAGAAAGCCTGAAAGGCTCAGCTGTGGTATGGTACTACATAAAAAGGGATGGTTGAGAAGAGGAGCCCTCTCCTGAGGACAGGCTGGGTGTTACCACATCCCCAAATGCTCCCGGTGGTGGACACAGGGTGCTCAGCCACTGGGGAAGAGACAAGGAGGCTAACACATGTGCAATAAGATTGCTGCATTCCTCAGCCTTGGTATGATGAGTGTGAGCCTGGGGTGACACTGAGGGGCAAAGGGCCCTCCTAGCATCAGTCTCACCGTGGGGGCAGCTCCAAGCCAGATCTGCTCCTGGTAACAATAACAGCACCTTACAGCAATGGACAGGCAGAGGCAGTGTAACTAGCCCAGGGAGTGGCGGAGCTAAGGAGATGCAGCTTCCTACAGCATTGGGTGTCACTGCTTGTTACTACAAGCTCTAACTAAAGCTTTTCCTGAGCTGGGCATCCTCAGCCTTGTCTGTGTGGATCCCCTGGCACAGCTGTTCCCCCATGGGAGGCAAAGACTTGTCTCTTCCTCCATACTCAGCCAGCTGCCTTCATGACACTTGTAGGTCCTTTGTGTCCTTCAGATCTACAGTTCTCTATCAAATTTGGCTAAACTGGCCAATGCTCAGAAGTTTTTGCAGGGAACAGAGTGAAAACGACACGAATACATGCAAGTAGCATGATTAAGCACAAAGCAGTGAGTCCCTGGGCCTGGGTGGTCTGTCCTGAGACCCTTCAAGGGAGCCAAGGGATGGTGTTCAAAGATGTGGAGCCCAGCATTGAAAGCAGCTGCTCTTCCAAAGGCTGGAATGTAACAGGTGCTTCCGGAGCACCTCGACTTGGTGACCCTTGCTGCTGAACATGGTGCTTTGCTCTAACTATTACCACGGCATCACCAAAACACCTGCCAGCTCTGGACAGTGTACCCATAGAGGTCCAACGAGCACAGAAGTTTGCCAGGCTGGAGTGGTCACTTGGAGCAGCCTGGACAAGCCAGACTTGTGGCAGCTGCAGGCGAAGGTTGCCATGGGCAGCTCAATGTGCCAAAAGTACCTTGGGAGGCAACAGTCTTCGCAGAGAGACACACAAGGAGCAGAAAATGCCTGGAGGACAACAGATGAGAATTTGGGCTGACTCATCCATTTTCCTCAGGCAGAAACTTAACAGCAGGGGCCTCTGGCTTGCACAAGGCTCTGGACAGTTATTTAATATGTTGAATGCAAGATTGAGCTAAATAGGCCAAGTTAAGGATGCCCAGCATTAGAGACCTGTAAATACCTCTCCATTCAGGAAAAGGAGACATGGGCCTCTTCTGTAGGCACCTCCACCCAGCATCCCACTAGGTGGGCTGGGGGATGGCTTGCAGCATGGGCTGAAGGTGTGGTGGGATGACAGCACCATGAGACAGTCATCTCTAGACACAGCCTGCGGATGTTCACCTCACCTCCTAGTCCTGAGAGTTCAGAACGCAGAGAGAATAATCAAAGGCCTGACAACCTTCTCTATAAGACATTCTCCATGACATGTTCTTGGCACACTGTGGAAGTTGCTACTGCAGAAAAATACTAAATACAAGATCTGGCAAGATCAAGCATTGTACATCCACAACCACATGATTTCTCATGCTTCAGCTACTTTTAACTATAAAGAATCAGGATGAAACATAATATGAGGACAGATTTGCTCACATTTGCCTGCCGTGGGTTCTCATATCTTCTCCTGTAGCACTTGAGGCTGCTGCTGATGTGTTGGCCAGCCAACACATGTGAGTTGAGGGACTTCAGGCAGAGGTGAAGCATTAGTGAGAGAAGGCCCACCAGGATGATCATAGAGCAGGGAATATGTCATCTGAGAGAAGACCAGGAGAGCTAAGCTCACCCAGGTTAGGAAAGCTAAGCTTGTGGGGGATCAGATTGCTGTCTGCTCCCACCCAGCAGCCACCACAGAGGGAGAAGAGCTCTGCAGATGAAGGACGCTGCTGGCACAAGCATGAATGGTATGAAGGGGCTGCAGCTAGCTAAGCTAGAAACTGGAAGGTTACTCCAGCCCTGCAGAGCTGCAGAGCAGGGCTGGGAGTAGAGCGGCCTCCTGTCCTAACAGGGACATAAGCCAAAGTGCTGGAAAGCTGGACCACTTTATGGAAGATAGTCCAAGTCCTGGCACCTGCAGGAAGAGAATGAATACCACAAACCAAGAGACATCTGCCTGTCCTATTGCTTATGATCTTGGCTAAGCGCTTCTTGTTTTCTCTTTTGCCGGGAGAGAAAAGGAAATGGGATGGTAACGATTACTAACTCATGCCTCTCCTTGCTACCAACTGTCATGTCCTAGAGAGGCCTTAACAAGCTCAGGTTCTTACTTCCTCAGTTGCTCTTGAGCCCCAAGTGGCCCTTCTATGTTTCTCTTTTGTAACAAAGTTGGAATGGTTTGTTGGGAGCTACATTTGGAGGTGATGCAAGCTTGGTGAGTTTCCCAGCAGTATTCAGACCACTGCAGTTCATCTGCTCACTGTGGCTTGAGAAGGGGAGGGCTTGAGTAGACTCACAGAAGTGCCAGTGGAAGGGAGATCCGGAAATCTGGCATCCGACGTTCTGTGCCATCGCCAGAGTGAGGGCAGCTCAGCCCTGGCTTTGGATCATGCCTTGGACCCCTGCAAGGATTGAGAGCCCCACTTCTCTGTGTTTCCTCTCATAGTGACCTGTTTTGTGAGCACTGTTTCCTGTTCTGTGTCAGTACAACTCCGATACTCTCCACACTTGATCACTGGAAGTCAGAAAGCCTTGAGATGAGTCAACGCCAAGACAATCTCCCTGGGACAGCTGAGATGAGTTTAAGTCCCTGGCTTGATCTAACAGCAGTATTGCATTGGACCTGGGTCTGTGCCAGCCTTTGTGAATGGACTCAGAGCTCACCACCTCCCCTGGATGTGACCATGAATGCTGACTGAAATCCAGGAAACATTTCTCAAAGAAACAAATATGCTTTTGGGGGGGAAAAAAGGGAGGGTTGAGATTTTTGCCCAAAAATATTTTGCCAGAAAATTGCTGGCCAGGTGTAGGACGGAGTCACTGACTATTGATCCTTCTAATCCTCCATCTTCTCTGCATGAACTTTGGTGACCATAGCGACTGTAGGAGCAGGACAGCCCAAAAACCTGTCCTGAACTCCCACTCACAGCCCAGGCTGCTCCCAGCATCCACACTTCCCATTCAATGTACAGGCAGAGGTGCCCAGTCCAGCCATCACACTGACCACCGTCCCTACTTGGTGGAACTCTTCCACCTACCCCAGCCTCAGGTGAGAAGGAAGACAAAATTAGAGGCAGCATCTCTTGGATGGACCCGATACAGCCCAAGGGAGTATCACCACCATCTCAGGAAGCCCATGCAAAGTTGGGTGCCCAGGGCTGCAGGGCAGGTAAGGTATGTGTCACATGAGGAAGCCATGTCCTGAGCTGGGGCAGAGCTGTGACTGCTTCCCCTGGGACAGACAGCATCCTGCACACACTAGGAGAAAGGGGACAAAACTGGCTCAACTCCCTGCAGGTGCTCATAGGGCAAGAAAGACAGCACTCAGATAGGGCTGTGGTGCGCCGGTAACTCCACTAGTCAGGACCCTGAGTGAGCTTTCAGATCAGGAATGGAGCTAGTACAGCTCAAAGTCCACAGAAAGTAGATGATGGTCCCCAAAATTCAAGTTCAACCTGAGCTGGGCTTGCACTGAGGCAGGAGCAGGGCATGAGCAAAGCCACTAAATACATGGCTGGTTTGGAGAAAGGACCTCTACAGCCCTGCCAGTAGGATGTTGAGCCCTGGGACCCACGGTGCCCAGTGACCAGCCCTCTGTGCTGCCAGCTTAGCCAGAGCAGGGGAGGAGGCCATAGCATCCTGCCCTGCATATGCAGGGAGAGCACAGCCGGGCATCTGGGACAGGCGCCCTGTCACAAGCAATCAGGCAGCCAACAGGAGCCTGTGGGGCCAGAGGCAGAGCCAGAGGCATTTCCCAGCCCGGCTGCTCGGTTCAGCATAGGCGGCCACGTGAAGGCCTTCACCTACTTCCATAAATACATGAATAAATGGCAGTTCCTGAACAGCCCTCAGCTCATCAACCCACACTTCAGTGCATCAGCTCACTAACAAGGAGCAGCAGAGCCCCTGCACCAGCCCCACTGGCATGAGAGGACACATTCAACTTGCAGACCCCCAAGATGGGGCCAACCCGCAGCGGGGTGGCTGTTTCTAGGGCCCAGGGAAGGACAGAGCCTACTTCGCTACAGGGTCTGTCTTCAGACCTTCCTCCTACCCAGGCACCCAGCCCCTCGGGTCTCTGCTGGGTGCTCCCTTTGTCAGGGCCCCAGAGTGGCCACAAGCCATGGCATGCTGGGCCCCCCAGCTGCTATGCCAGTCTGCAAATCTTTAGTCATGGCAGAAAAAGAAGGGCCTTCTGACCACCTCTCTTCGTACTTTCACTCCTCAGCTTTCTCTGCAGAAAGAAGCAGTTAATCTCCCTGGTCACTCCTGGGCCAGGGCTGGCCTCACAGCTCCTCAGACTGGGACCTCAGCTGGCGTCCATCAGGCCAGAGCCTTTTCTGCAGCTGCTTCCCAGAGACATCTGAACAGCCCATGGCACAGTAGCACGTAAGACCTGTCCCAGCTCAGCAGCAGGCCTCTGGCTGGGTGTCTCAGAGCTCTGAGAGTCCCCACAGGCCATCCAGGGAGGTTTATGAAGTTTAGAGACCTTGTGCTGATACGAGGTCTTAAAACTAGCCAGAATGGATGTGGGAGGGGAGGGACAAAGTGCTTTACCATAACACAAGTAAGTGAAGCGTGAGCTTTGCAGAGGCTGAGCAATACATAATAAAAGGTGGGCAAAGTGAAAAATGCTCCTAATCATACAGTCTTGATGTGCTGTGACCTGCTAGCACCTCACTCAGACCAGAAGAGAGGAACACCTGAAAAAAAAAAAAAAAATCCTTTCCTGGAGGGTGGTGCAGCTCTGGGGCAAGTCACCAGAGGCAGAGGAGCTCCAGCCTTGTCTGCTCCAAGCTCTGGCTGACCTGATCCGGTGCTTGTCACGGCCCCACTGTGAGTGGGAGGCAGTGCCAGCAGCACTGAGGTCCCTTCACCAGCACAGCTGGGAGGGTCTGCTGATTGCTGGGGAGATGGGCACAAGATGGGTTGCTCTGAAGAAGGGCTATCTCAGAAAAGTGGAGGGCAGTTCCTGAGGGAGGCTGGAGTAAGAGCTTAGGGGAAGGTTTTGGAGGTGCTGCTGGGAAGCATAATGTCCAGAAAGCCCAGAAAGACCTGGTGGAGGCAGGGGGTCTCAGCAGGGATAAGGAGAGTCCCCAGGAGGGTCTAGCAGGGCTGTGTTACCAGAGAGCTGTAAGAGCAGGAAGCTCCCAAAAGTGTCCTGGCAGGAGCAGGGTTTCCCCCAGCCAGGACTGGCTTGTCTTTCCCAGCCTGGACCCTTTGGCACAGTACATCATGTCACAGAAGAGCCCAGCAAGTGCTCCTGGTCAGCAGGCTGTGACTTCCCAGGAGTGCAGTTGTCCTGCCTGCAGGTGGGTGGCCACTGGGGGGCCCTTTACCAGCAATTAACAGCACGTGGCTTCCCAGCCTGGCTCCTGGCTTGCCTGAGTCACTTTTCTGGGTGACAGGATCTCTCAAAGGAGCAGCTGAGGCATTTAATGAAGGACCTGAGACTCCCACTGCACAGCCTTGCCTGGCCAGAGGCTCCAGAGCAACCTGTGCCTTTCCCCATCAGTTCCTTCCTCCCAGCCAAAGTCATAACAACATCCTGTGCAAATTAAATCCTTGCTCTGCCCTGGCTTTTAAGCATGAGGCAGTGAGGGAGACCCCTCTGCAGGAGAAATAAGGGGTGCCAGGCCTTGCTTGTGGCCTCATCCTGCTCACATGTCATGGCAAATCCCCCAGGGCAGACAGTTCTTCCGCCCAGGTGCTCCAGGCCTCAGGGCAGTGGGCTGAGAGGGCTTCATGCTGCCCAGGCCTGGGGTGTCTCCAGCTGGCACTCTCCGGGGCAGGACAGCCCAATGAGCAGAGTTTGGGGACAGATGCACCACCCTTAAGCTCAGCTGAAAACTTAGCGCTGCCTGTGGGAAGGGGCAGCCTGGACACAGCTGCAGGGACTGTGAAGCCTCAGCTTACGAGAGCTGCTTGAGGAAGGACCAGGACATAAGCTTTAGTGCACCCCTGTGCAACCATCACTTGCTCCAGGGAAGCTACCTCTGTAGAAGGAGCTATGGGAGCAGGGGAGATGGACATCTCCATGGTCACCCCAGTGTCATCACCTGGGCAGTCACATGGGGGCTGTGGTACTGTCCATCTGCCAGTACAGTTCTTAAGGCTGGTGATGGTTGCTGTGGCCATGTAGTGGAGCCAAATATCATAGGAAAGTGCCAGACCTTCAATAGCCAGAACAGATTGACTCTGCCAAACTGCAGGGCTAGAGAAACCACCCAGGCCTGCTGCTCAAGGGTTGAAGAAGCAAAGTTATTTTCTTGAGAAAGTGTGACAAACATCTGATATTCTCCTTAACTATGTGGATGAGAGAGTTAAGTTTTCTTTCCCTTTTTCAAGAAGAAGATGAGTCTTCTGGCAGTCTTGTCATGGTCCTTGTGCCATGCTACCCCTCAATGATCTCACCACCCATTGCCTGGTGGACCGATTGTACCAGCCAAGGCCTGTGGGAGAGTTACCACTTGACACTGGACAGACGCACTACAGATAAAATGAGGAGTCAAGCAGCAAATAGAGACATACAAAGCCCTGTGAATGTCATGGGTAATACAGACAATGTTATTTCTGCATCCATTCAAGAAATTTCTAAGGGTGTTCAGCAACCCCAGAGAGAACTAGCAATCCAAACCACAGTGGACCTTCCGACCAGCCCCACAGCAATGAAATCCTTATACACGACAGACTTCCAGTATGCATCTACTACAGATCCTTCTCCAGGCATCTACATTATCAAAAGTGGCGTGCACAGCAAGTGCCATTTAAAGCTGCTACGCACACGTGTCCCCCCACTCACACATGTCCGTCCACTCTGTCACTGAGCCATCCCACTTGAGCCAGCTGATGCTGCAGGAATGCAGTGCCTTCCCAGCAGACAGGTTGGGGACTGCAGATATGATCAGTTTCCAAAATGACAGGGGCCTGTAATATAGCTGTCCTTATAGTTTAGCAGCCTGCTCTGGCTCATAACAAGGCCATTTGCAAGCGAGCACTGTGGAGCTGCAGGGTCAGTTGCGGTAGGTCCAGCTCCAGGGCTGAGCTCCAGACTCTGCCTGCAGAAGTGGGTGCAGTCAGGGTGCGCAACAGGCTGAGATGGTGGGAACAGCCTCACTCAGCCCCTCACACGCTTACTAGCCCCTGGACTTTCTCGCTTGCTGAAGACCTGCAGGGAAGACCACAAGCTGTGATTCCCCAAAGCCGCTGAGATGATGGCTGCACCCCAAGCATGGGGTGAGCCTTTGGTCAAGTTGCAATGTGTCTGGGGATGTGCCCATTAGCTCCCCATGCCAGCTGGCACAGAGACACGCTACCAGCCACAGCAGGCAGAAACCTGCAGCACTTCCAGATGGCTATAGCTTTTGGCAGACACCTCTCCACCATGAGCCAACCTCTCCCACTGCATGGTTCCTCCACTAAGAGGCCCCATTTCAAGGCCTGCTGTTTCGGTTTCCTCTCCACCAAAGAGCATTTTGTCAGACATGAAATATTGCTCAGTGCATCCTGTTTGCAGTCTGGCTGTTGATGCAGAGCACTGTGATACTCCCAAAAGATGCATTTATCCTCAACACGAGCAAGCGTGCGCTCATGGATTGCACAACTGCCGATGTCATTAAACAGCTTGAGAAGCGGACAGCAGACGGCATCCACAGAATGGGCTGAACCTACTGGCCTCACTAGGAGGGAGTAGGGTGTGGGAATGGTCAACCTTGGCTGAGGCTGTCACCTCTGGAGGAAACGCCATGCCCCTCCATGGGGCTGGTCAGATGGCAGCATTTGATGTGATCACCAGGATCCTTTGCCCCACTCCAAGTGTGGCTATACTAGATCTGAGCTAACAACTTCAGCTGCCACTGTAACTTTGTAGGCTGGGAGCTCTCCTGGAAAAGGACAATAGCAAATTCAGAACTGTGCTGTACATGTCAGGGACACAGGCAGTGTGCACAGATAAAATGATTCCCAGAGTTTGTCCTATGTGCATGAGTGTTTCTGAGGTTTCCTTGCAAGCCTTACCATAGCCATCAAAGCTGACCATAAACCCATGGAATGCTATCTGGACTCGAAATAAATCAAAATTGTATGATACAGCGCTCACCTAAAGTCTTCCACATCTCTGGGAAGGACCTCATCAAAGCAGATGCACTATCAGCAAGCCTCATATCAGAGACAGGCAAGAGCTGAAGAAATAGCAGTGTGTATCCAGCTAATAATAACTTGGTCACCAAGTACTGGCCAGAAGCAGGCTAAAACACGGCCAGCAGACCTTACTTATTGCAAAATATTTTGCTAGCTCCCTGGGAACTGCAGGAGAGCTGCCCCTCCTGAATGGGTGAGCCAGGCATACTGGGGACAAGCACTTATTCTCCAAGCTGGACTGCTGATAGTGATCATATGAAAATGTTCAGGCTGAAAATCTCCAAAGGCTGCATGACAGACATCAAGGCACCATTGAACGCTCAGCTTGCTTTTGCCAGCGAGCCTAGTGACCACATCTAAGCCGGAAGATCTTGCCCAGTATTGCTGAATAGATCTTCAAGAGTGGAGAAACCGATATAACCAGTAATGCTCTTGACATCAGCCTTCAAGTAGGCCAGTTGGTCTGGATCACTGATGGACGGATAAAGGAGATGCACCTCTCTCACCAAGATCAAACATGCTGAATTAGCATGGACTGCTCTGTGGCAACCCTACAGGCAGGTAGCAGCTGTCTGAACCTAGCTGTTGAGGATGTGAGAGCTGCAACCAAGCCGCCAGCCATACCCTGTGTTCTTCCTCATGGATGATGCCCTCAGTGCGCCTGCCTGGTCCCATCACAGAAACAGCAGTGACAGCTGTGGCGGGAGAGTGAACAATGCCCTGGAGCAGGTGGGTGAGCCCCAGGCATGCAGTGGGGACTGGGGGACCTGGGATGGGAACAGCCTCCCCCATGCCACTGCTCTCTCCCACCCTGAGATGGGGCAAACACCTGGCTCTGTGATGTGAGACCATTTCCGTAGTGATAACCGTTCCGGGGTCCCTGTGCACGGAGACGCAGCAGTCACAGCACAGCCTGGGGGCCGTGCAGATGCTTTAGGGCAAGCACAGTGAAGATCTGAGCACCCCACGTCTGGTGTTCTCAGGATGCCCTGCCTGTCCTGCCAGCCCTGGCATGGGATTTGGGGAAGGTGAGCTTGCTTGGCTCCCTGGCATGCCCAGTCTTCCTTGGCCTGGAGACTGGCTGCAAACTGGCTCTGAGCCATGGCTGCCACCTTCACGGGACGCACTTTTCAGGCAGTGTGGCAGGGGTCCCAGGCCACTTTGCTCCTGTTTTGAGGCAGGAGGCAGAGCAGAGACTGCTCTGGACATCTCCATCTCATGAAGGATGAAGATCCGAAACATGTCCTTCAGAGCACCGCTCCTCCCCTGCTGCAAGCCTCTGTAAGCTGTGGGAGCATGGCCCCCTCCCACAAGCAGGCGCTGCAGGGCATCCCTGTATGACAGTTCCTTTGCAGGCGTCTCCTGGGCAGGAGGGTCCCACAGGTGTCTGTCCCTGCTCCTGACAGCCATGTCCAGGCATCAATGCTCTCAGGGCGACCAGCACCTGTTCCCTCCTGTTGGCCATTACCTGATGTAGCTCTGTTGCAACTGCTGGGCACTGCAGCTGGCCAGCCCCAGCACCCAGCAGGGACAAGCTGACACCCCTTCTTTCTGCAGAGCAGCACTGCTGGGATGCAGATGGACAGCGTCCCATCCCGGCCACCAGAGAAGAGAGGCGCACCAGCGGCCTGGAGCAGCGGCAGGGGGCTACAAGAGCGCAGAGCGGCAGCTGCAGGGACCAGGCCTGGCATGGACCCCTAAGGTGGGTGTGAGAAGATGTGTCAGGGTGAGACATTGCCTGCCTTTACCGGCCAGTGATGAAAAGCATCCGGCCACTCTGCAGGCAATACTGGCTGAACGCGCGGGTGGCAGCTTTGCCAGAATCGTGGTGTGTTCCTGGGGCAGGAGGTTTGCCCATGCTCCATAAATCATGGACCCTTGTAACAGCTCGGGAGCGGTCCCATTGCTGCTGCTGTGAGATCCAGGCAGGCGGCCTGGTGGTTACTTTGGTTTTTGGCCTCATCGTGTTGCCCAGCCTGCTCCCTTCAATGTGCTCAGGGCTCCAGGGCTTGCACAGGCATTGATGAAGCCAGCTTGGCAGGACCTTGTGGGGCAGGAGTCTTCTCCCCGTGCCAAAATGATCAGCCCAAGAGCCCTGGAGGACCCTGGTGTCCTCACAAGAGCATGGTATGGAGCTGAGCCCTGCTCAGGCCTGCAGCTCTGGGGCCTGGCTGGGAGAGAGGAGGTGTCTGGGACGGAGCTGGAGGCATTTGGGCCACCCCACGCCATGGCAGCCCTGCTGCACAGGTGCTGCTGATCTCTCCAGGCATGCTGGGCTCAGTGCCAAAACAGCAGAGCCGCTCCGTGCGGTGGCTGTTGTCTGGGATGTTCAGAGGTCAGGAAACCCCATTGGTTATGTGAGAATTGCTAGCAGAGTTTGTGGATCAAAACTGGAGGAGTCAGTAGGTCTGTGCATCTCCGGGTGCCCTGGGTCTGACAGGAGTCTCGTAGTCCATTTCTGTGTCAAACTAAAAAACTCTTCCCAAAAAGTGACACGTAGGGCCACATGGATGGGCTGGGGAGGGGTGCCAGAGCCCTGCACTCTCCTGGTGCCTGCATCTGCTCATATGCTCCTTTCCTGCGTGATCGCTCACAGCTTCTGGCACAGGCTCTGTGCCCCGCTCTGCACGGGCATGGCTCAGGCATGGGTCACATCCTCCCCCTCTGCTGGGGCTACTGCCCAAGGGCCGCAGGGTGACAGCGGTCAGTCTCGAGCTCCTGCACTGAATGAGGTGCCCGGAGAAGCTGGGTTTGCTCCCAGCTGTGGGAGCCCTGGTCGGGTCTGCAGCGAGCGAGTGTCTGGGATGGGCAGGTTCACTTCAACACTCTGAAGGTGTGAAGGGGGGGAGGGCACAGCCTTAGGGACTGTCTGAAATTCCCACCTAGAGTTTCCTGCACCAGTGAGTAGGGTTTGTTGAGCAGGGGCTAGGGGGGCAAGGAAGCCCCTCATGTCTAGTCAGTCCATCATCTCAGATCAGTCCACGCTCTCAAAGACAAAGCTGGACAGGCCCTGGATCACTGCTGGACACCAGCACAGGCTTGATAACCAGCTACACCACAGACAACAACTGTAGGGCAAACTTGAATTTCATCCTTAAATCTCACTTTGTAACTTCAGTTCCATAGCTTTTGGCATAGGTTTATGCAACTTCTAAGACATCGTTAAACACATCATCAATTACAGATGATTTTCTAAAAGAAGGAGACTTCACCTACCCCAGGGCATCATCACTGTGAGAGAGAAATAGTTGACAGGTTATTGATGGGCTGTCATCATCTTCTTTTCAGTGTGAGAAAATGATAGGAATGACCTATAATATATAGACATATGCTCCTTTATGGGATCTAGATTTCCAAACCTGTGCAAAACTGGGATCAAAATTTGAGGGAGAGAAATATTTTTAGGCAGAAAGATGGCAAGGGAGCCCAAGAGTTATCTGAGACAGCTTAGTTGGAAGATGCAAAGAGACAAACCCCTTCAAAGACATTAGGTTTTAATGCAGCCAAAGGTAAAGGAACCAGAGGTGGACAGGCCACACAAAAGAAGTAGATAGTTATTATTAATCATTATTGGTATTAGCTATTATTATTGTTACTAAATGTACATGATCAAGCAGAGAAGAGCTGCCAGTGAACTGTTGTGACTCACCCTGGCCAGCTAGACAGGAGAATGAGGAGGGTCAGGAAAGCTTAGCTCAAAACTACAGCCCAGAGCCATGGCTTGGTATATTGTAGATGAGATTGAAAGTCAGAGAGCAGAGCCCCAGGATGATGTGAAAGCTGGAAAAGAGTCTGGTGGCAAGAGAGCCAAAGGGTGTTAGGTGGTCAGCTCCTCCAAAGCAGGCTCTGAAATGACATCATGTGTCCGCAGTCTTTATGGGTATGAACACCAGTTTTGGGGGGGGCTCCTTAATTCAACAGAGCAGGACAAAGCAGAGCCAGGGGAAGGAGGAAGAAGCTGGGGCAGTCGCACAGAGAAACACTGAGCCAGGGATGGCTCAAGGCAGGGCAAGGTGCCAGGACAGGGCAGGGCAGGGGCTCTGGGTAACACACAGCAGCTTCCCTTTGCAAAATGGGTGTCCACACTACCACGGGCAAACAGTGGCAGCTACAAAAAAACATTTAAAATCTCTGCTTGAGGAGGCCCAGGACTTTACATTCCTGGATGGAGTTGCAATGCTTTTCTCATTTTCAGTGAGAATGTTTCAGTAAAACATTTGGCCCAGTCACCCACTCGAGCTCTGTACCTCGAACGGGGGAGGCTCTGGGATCCCCAGTGTGCACCAGGGAATCACCAGTGAGCACCGATGTGGGAGTGCTGGTGCTTTAACCTGCAGCCTGTGTCTGTGGGGGACTCGAGTGCATGGTGGGATCTCCCAGATACGTGCCAGCATGGGAAGTGTGGCAGATTCAGTGCACTCCTACCAACTCTGCAAGCTCCAGTTTAAAACTGGGGCAGGTAGAGAGGAAATAAGGGAAATTACATGGTCTATGTGCTCAAAAAAGCTTTAGACCCCCCACTCCTCCCAGCCTACTTCAGCCAAAGCTGAAGGCAGGATAGAGACAGCAGAGATAATAATGTCCATAGGAGTGTTGTACAAATTGGCAGAGGCGAGAGCCCTACACGGGGAAACCTCGGCAGCTATGCATCGTGCCAGCCAGGCAGCAGGGCGTGCTTAGGCCAACGGTTGCCCTGGGGGGTGATGGTGAACTGGCAAACTGGGATCATTTTGCTGCGGGAGGGGAGGAAGGACCCAATCCCCCAGGGAAGCCAGGCTCAGCACAAGGCTGCCCACAGCACAGCCTCGCTCGCAGCAGGCTGTTCCCAGCTCTCAGCTGTGACACTTAGAAAGTGCTGACACCATGAACACAAGGCATGGAGATGTAGTGGGGCCCCAGCCTCAAGCCTTCACCCTCCGGTAGGTCCCAGCACTGCAAGGAGCGAAGGCAGGCGGTCGTTGTCCTCTGGGACGGGGCAGAGTCTCCCATGCTGGCTGGACGTCACCTCCAGATGCCCACGCTGCAACGTGGCCCTCAGTGCTGGCAGGGCACCTGCAGCCAGACGAGCTGGTGCTCTCTCTGTATCAGCTCAGGAGGCCAGGGACCCAAGCGTGAAAGAGAGGGATGGGGACAGAGGGGTCCCAAGCCCCACAGCCTTCCCACCTGTCTGGAATAGCAGGCTCATGGGTGGTGTCTATAAGCAAGCAGCATCAAAGCAAAAAGACATACGCTTTTGTTTCTAAGAAAGGGCTCACAGACAGGGTTTGCTGTTCAACGAGGCCAACCCTGTCCAAGAAGGGATGGCTGCTCCGTATCGTCTTGCATTATCTTGATCTACCTTTTTCACCATGTTTCCCGGTTTTGGGACTAGGAGTCAGACACTGCACCCAGCTGGAACAAATCTTCATTCTGTTTCACCCTTACATTTGCCTAGCACTGGAGACAAATTCAAGGCAGGCTGACAAGTTTGGGTGCTTTTGTCTCTTCTGAGGTGATGAATCCAAATCAGGTTCCCAGGGGCTTGTCCTGCAAAATGCAGGGTCTTAGAAAGCAGCTTCTGCTGCACTGCAGATGCCTCTGAGGGACTGGCGCTGCTACGGCTGGGGATACATCTTTAGAGCAGTGCCTTGTGCTAAAAGGGATGCCAGGCAGGTTCAAACCAGCATCACCTGGTTCAAATGCCTCACTCTCCTCTGCAAAATTATCTGTCTTGCTTAGATCTCCCTCTTCTGCTCTCATCCAAGCTTTGGACGTGTGTGGGTGATATACTAAAGAGAAACACCTGTGCGAGCCAATGGGCAGTGGAGCTCATGGTTGGTAATAGCTGATCCTACATTAAGCACCTAACGGTGCAGGTTGGAAACTGTCCATTTGCTTCTCCCTCTGTCACAGGGACCTTGGGAGGTGAGAGCAAGGCTCACCCCACAAAGGCGTTCAGGATGGTGAGCATCTCCTTGCTCACCAGCTGAGGGTACCATCTGCAGAGATCCAGCCCACAGCTCTTGCGTCGGGCTCTGGCGCCAGCTCTGGCATGACTGCCCTTGGGCACCCTTGCTGTCTGCATGGGAGGCTACTCCATCTCTCTGTGCAATCCATGCATGGAGGCTGCTTTGTCTTTCCCTGTTCTATAGGGCAGGACCTGCTTTTCAGCTCCCAGATGGACCATATCCGTGGCCACTTCTCACCGTTTGTTCTCATGCCAACTGTGTTCTGCAGTTCTGGTTGCTCTTCTGCCTCCACAGTGGTGCCGCTGGGTCCTAGATGTCTCCATCCCAGCTGAGCTCTTCAAGGTGCCCTCAGTTCCCTGAGCCCAAGCTGACTTTGCTACCTTGCGGCAGCACGACAGCTGTATCCCAGCTGAGCGCTTCCAAGGCCATGTGCCATGTTGCTAATACTTTGTGCTTGGCTGTTAATACATTTTATTCCTCCTCTTCTGCATGGGTCATCCTCTTCTGCCTGTGGTCCAGGAGACAGCTACTCCTTCCGTCTCGGGACATCCTTTCCTGACACCTGCCCATCTCAACCCTCTCTCGGCCACTGCTGCTCATGTGGCCAACCCTGACACCTGCCCCATAAATGACTGTACTTCAGGCATGACGGGAAGATGGGGTAAGCAGAGGGTCCCTCTGAGGGTGAGCTGCTCTTGGCCTTTGCCAGGGATCGGTTTAAGCCCTCTGGATCCCTCTCTTACAAGCTTTCAAGCCAACTGAGTGGCCAGATTTAGGCCTATGGGGTTTTCAGCCCTTTTCATATGGCTTCTTGCTTAGAGCCTGTGGTTCTCCCAGGCTTTCTTTATCATATGGTTCCTGATGGGAGCCATCACGCATCATGCACACTGCACCGAGGAACTCCAACCCAGCTTGCTCCAGGCAGCGCAGAGGCCCATTGCAAACCCAGCTTGGTACTTTTGCCTGCACCACTTCAGATCAGTAGAGCCCAAAAGGGTGCTGAAAAGCTCCAATGGATGGTTTGCATCTTGCACAACAGCAATGGCTGGGTCCATTTCCCAGTTTCGGCACATTTCTGGGCAGCCTCTTGTCCTGATTCCCAAGCACTCACATGTTGGTGAGATGCAGACCCAGGTGGAGTTGCAGACAGCATGGGGAAGGACTGTTTGCAGAGAACTCTTATGCTTAGGGGTCTATCAGGCAGCTTCAGAGTATCTCTGTTTGTCTCCCAGTTTGAAAGAGTTTTTTGTTTTATAAAACCTAAATTTGGCACTAGTTACGACCTTGTAGGAGCCTTTTAAATTGCAGCCAAAGGTTGAACAGCACCATCTAGTGCGCTTCACATTGAAAACGCCCATGCCGTGGAGGGACACTGGCTCTTCCTTACTGGCAGATTGCACGTCTCCAGGACTAGAACGGTAGGCTGGATGTTAATTGCCATTAGCTATCAAACACAAGCACAGTGTCTGGCCCACCATGCTTTGGAGGAGCCAAGCAGTGGGTGAGATTAAAACCAGGTTCCACAGACACATGCCTAATGATGTGACATTTGGTCCTTGCATTCAGCCCAAGCCATGTCTGGTTCTCCCAGGAGGATTTTTGCAACTGCTCAGCACAGTGTGAATTGCTGCCTTAGAGTCACTACAAGGTACAGATTCATTTGAGGTGAATGTTGTCCATGCTGAAGCTGAATTTACTGCTCTCCATCTTTGTAGAAGTGAAGCCTGAAGACTTGAGACTCCAAAGCCAACTAGAAGGGACATAACGATACTACCAGAAAACGTCACTTTGCAGCTCAGGCGGATCTGAGTTAATGGCTAGTGAGGCTGTACGGATCTCACAGCACAGGCTTTGCGGATATAGCGTTGGGATGCTTGGATATAACTCCAGGCCCCTTAGAATAAAGCAGGGGTGAAAGCAGTTCCTTACATATCCCTCACATTTGGTGAGAGTGAAAGCTTAGGCAGCAGGTCCCTGCCACTGCACCCCTCTCCCATTCACCCCACAAACAGGCTGCCCACAGCACTCACAGTTCGTGGCCCTTCACCGCAGAAATTAATGAGTGTGCCAGGAGCTAGGAAACGTATAGCATCTCAGGCCTGCGCTGGGGCCAGCTGCGGCTGCAGCCTTAAACCAGATCTGCTCATGCTGTACGATTCACCAGAACACTGGTGGTCTCTTGGCTGGTTTCACTTCTAAAGCCCTGTAACAAAAACATCCTTCTAATAAAAACTGCAGCCTTGCTTGTGTTTGTGGCCAATATTATCCCATAGGATCACTGCCTGATCCAGGATCCCTGACTCCCCTGGGTCACTGGCCCAGGACCTGTCAACAGCGCATCGCAATGCTCTCTGTGCGGTGGCCTAGACGTTTCACTGCTTCAGGGCAGACCGCGGTGTCCTGGCCCCAGCAGAGCCCTCCCTGGCATCATTGCTCTCTGCAGGCTGGGGGAACAGCTCATGGGGCCTTGCACTCTAAGGTCTCTTGAGCCCAGAGACCCTTTTGCCTGTTTTTGCCTCGGGTCTTGCTGACATGCTTTCTGGTGCGGGCTCTCTGCTGTTTTGTCTTTGCACAGCCCTTGCTCCCAGGGCCGTACGGAGACTTAGACAAAATAGCGAACAGAGAGTGCAGTTCTCTGCTTAATTTCCCTGCTAGCCTGACGCAGTCTTTTGGCTTGGAGAGGTATTTGCTGAGTGGTCACAACACTTAACTTGTTGAATCGTGTAGTGCTTCCCCACTTCCCTCTCTTTCTCTGTCACTCTTTGCTCTGAGTCAGCCTTCTTTGATCATGCGTGGTCGTGGATATCAGCTGGACTCCCCTGCCTGCTAAAACATGCCCATCTCTTCCACCTTCCCGCTGGTGCATCCCGCGTCCTCACTCTGGCCCCACAGCTCACTCTCATGCTCTGGCTTACAGGCTAGTGTCAACATTTCAGTGCGTCCGTTCTGCGGCAGGGAACTTCTCGCTCCCCATTCCCCCGAGAGAGCAGACTGTCCTGAGGGCTGGCCACTCCCTTGGGTGAAGGTGTCACCTGAAGGGATGACAATTTAGCTTTGTGGTTGGTTACCCTTTCCAGTCTGGCAGAGTTGTGACATGGCCTTGGCAGCAACTGGTGACTTCCACGAACTCACGGAGGGTCCGTGTGGCATTTCCTTATGATTCTGTAATTCCACGGATCCCAGATTGCTACAGAGGAGCACTAGCATTTACTCACTGGGGCACTCCTTCAGTGGGGTTGTGCCCACTAAGCAAGTAGTGTGACCCCATACAGTAACTTAAATGCCCAGCAGTGGGCAGAGCCTGAGTTTTACCTGCAAACCTGAACAATTCCATCACTAACAGGGTGAAATCCCATGAAGTGGAGGTGCAGGTGGTCAGCACTGCTACTAAAAATGCATATGGGAAACTATTGATCCCATTTGAAAGAGAAGGTGTAAGGAAATCTGGCAGGTTTAGAAGGGCTCTTGTTTTCATGGGTTGGGGTTGCTTTCTGGACACTGTAACCTTGCAGGAGTATGAGGCAGGACCACATTAGAAAGCTGATTAAGATGGGAGAAATGGCCAGTTTTGGTTGACTGGCCTTTACCCTTTCAGAAAGGGAGGGAAAGCAGAGGAAGTGTTGAAAGATCTTGCAGTCTGATTCCTCCTTCCTGTAGCCAGTGACATTTGATTTGGTTCTTCACTCTTTTGATATTCAGAGGTAAATTTGGAAGCAGTGACTGTTGGCCCCAGGCAAAGCAAAGGGACTGGGCTCCTTTGCGTGGGTGTATTAATCTGTGAAAAGCAGCAAGGTGACTCCAGAGGGAGCCCATGGCTCTCATCCTTCCCCCGAGCCCAGTCAGAGGAACAGAAAATGAAAGTGGAGGGGGCACAAGGAGGGCTTGGCATGAGCATGGAAGGACTTCACCTCTCGCAGCCTACAAAGAAGAGGCTGCCTAGCTGCACCTCACTGGCCTGCATAGGCAGGTGCAGAGGGCCTGATCCTGATGTGGCTAGAAAGTGCTAGTCCACCTAGGACATGAATCATCCCCTCTGAATTTCTGGCTGCTCTCAGAAAAGCATCATCTTGAAAAGCTGCACAGCCCTTCCTTCAGCAGCAGCTCCCCAGGACAAGCCAAACGTTGCACGATGCCAGCAGAAACCATCTAGTTCTACAGAGACAGGAGACCCCTAGGGAGGACAGACCTAGAGGAAATGATAAATTAGGGCTGTGGGGTGATCAAGCCAGAGCACAATGACAGTGCTGTGACCAGAGAAAGCAAGAGGTGCTGCGATGCTGCAGCTGGGTCGCGCAGCCTTCACACTGCCAGGCAAGGCACCCGCTGTTTACAGGGGTACGAGACTCCTCACAGTGAAGGGAAATCGCTGGCTGTTGGGCTTTGGAGTGCAACTGATTCCTGCTTGTCACGGCGTAGCGCATGCAGAAAGCAGCCTGCAGGCTTTCTTCCAAAGAAACAGCTGCAAAGGCTGTAGCAAGAGCTCTGGTGCAATGGAAGAGCGCGTCTGAGCACGCAGCACTGATTGTATGTGATGGAGAGGAAAGCGCTGCATCTGCTGTCTGCATCCAAAACTGGGGCCTTCATCAGAACAGGGCAGAGCTGGCTGCGGTTTCTAGGGACATGAGGACTGAGAGTGTGTAGCAGTCCTGAACGGGACCTGGTGGCAAAAGGTTTGGTAGCAAGTGTGAAAGTTGTTCTTGCCCAGCAACAAGCCTTCCACATGGCCATAACCTCCAGGGCTCTGCCTGCCCCTTCTTCTGTGAAGTGTGAGTAAAACCTCGTGCCTGCCCTGCAGCTGCAGTCAGTGCCTCAGAGAAGTACACTGGAGGAGTCAGCAAGCCATCCCCAGCAGGGATGGTAGAAGTCCCCAGATAGGGGGGAAACGTGGCTGGGAGGTGACTGGTGCAGAGCACATTCCTGCCAGATGGTGCTGTGGGGGTCACTGGCCATCCCCGTGCCATCCTCTGGCAGTAAATCAGCATCTGAGGATAAGGATAGTCAGAAAACAGGTACCTCACCTCCACCCCACGCAGCCCAGCCACGTGTCCTGTAGGTCGCATGGATGCAGCACCCGGCCGGCTCCAATGCCACTCCCCCTCTGGGGCTTGAACTGTCAGCCTCTGGCCAACAAAGTCCTGCCAGCATTTCTCTTGCTCCTCCCAGGTCCAGCCAGGCCCCGAGGAGCAGTAAGCAGTGGAGGCTACTGGGAGGGATGCCAGGAGCTCCAGGGCACGCGAGGGCCCAGCGTGCATGCTGAGTCCAGGTACCTCAGCCACGTGCACCCTGCTCTACCCAACCTTGTCACCCCCCGCTCGCCACTCTCTGCCCTCCTACCCCTTGCCTTTGGGAGTCTCTCCCAGTGACTTGCATGGAGAAACCTGGATTTGATTTCTCACGTGAACTCAGCTCTGGCCAGGAATTCTTGCTGGGCCTTTCTCCGAGAGACGAAAAGCCCTCTAATACCTGATAGTCTCTCACCCATGAAGCTGCTTCAGCACTGTAATCGGGGCACCTCTTAGGCTCCTTTGAACTAGCTAAAGAGGCTGCATTTCTCAGGCATCTCAGTGCAAAATGTTTTCTCTAGAGACTGGGATCCTGTCTAACTCTTCTCTGCCTGTGCTCTAATTTTTCAGCATCCTTTCTCAAACGCAGACACTGGAACAGGGCGAGTTTTGGGTTCCCATCTTACCAGTGTCCTAGACACCTAACACCATCCTGCTCCTCACCACTCCCCCACTTCTACATCCCAGGCTGGCTTGACCCCTTCTGCTGTAGCATCAACCCCCCATCTCGGTCAGGACTTCCCAAGGGGCGGCTACCCCGGCTCCTACACTTTCATCCGGTGCACAGATGTCTCTGAAACTCTTTTCTGAATCGTTCCTTTCCAAAGTGCAGTTTTCCGTTAGAAGCAGCAGCCTGCATTCTGTGCTCCTAAGAGGTATCATTTTGCATCTGTCCACATTCAAGCACACTTTATTTGCCTGCACTCAGCTCATGAAGTTTTCTACAGCTGGCTTGACCTCGTCGGTGTCTCCTGCCCCTCTCGTTTTCCTGGCTCCTGCATTTTTCTCAGCAGGGCTTTTTAATCTATTTCTAGACCATTGAGGAAAATGCTGAATAGCATTGGGCTTCACATCAAACTCTGCGGACACCCACTGAGAATGCTCCCATTCTGCAAGGATTCCCCATTGATGGCTGTCGGTTTGCCAGTTCCCAGTCCCTTTAAGGTGTCTCTCTTGATGTTGTATTGTGCTAATTTTTAATCAGAATACTATATGGATTAAGTCACATGCCTGAACAGAGTCCAGGTCTATTATTCCTGTGCCATAACCTTTATCAGCCGAACTTGTAATCTCTTCAAAGGATGACATCAGAGTTTGACAAGAGCTATTTTCCAGAAACTAGGCTGATTGCATTAATTATATTCCATCCTTTAATTCTTTACCAGCTGAATCCCACATCAGCTTTCCCATTATTATGCCTAGGTCAGTGTTGCACTGTTACATGTAAATCAGCTACTAGCATCATTCACATGAAAGAGCACAAGGAACGGCACCCTTCTGCCGGGCTCTCCTGCAGGGTAGGGAAGGGGAATACCCCCGGCTGCGGTACATTTTGGTGCGTTTCAGAACGCTGAAAAACACGTTGTACGTTCCAGAAAGCGTCCCCTGAAATGCATGAGCACCAAACACAAATGTGAGCAAGTGCTGAACGTACAGGTACACACAGCAGAATAATGCTGATTTTAATCAGCAGCTGATCCTTATCGGAAATCTTTTTGAGCCGCTTCTGGTTTCCAGAGGACTGTCTCGTGGCTTGTTTGCTTGTTTAGCTACCGGGATCACAGTGAGGGGTCTGCCTGACTCTGACTGTCTGTTCACTTTCCAGGGAAGAAACAGGCTTCGGATTTCCCTGTAGTAGGAGTTCCCTGAATTCTTGTTCAGTCTTTGCACGTGGTAGTCCCCTTCTTTTTCTTTTTGCAGCGTCACCCAGCCCTCCCACACATGAAAGCCTTACAGTCTAGGTGTTGGGGTATCCCTTCCAGCCAAGGGCTTTCTCTAATCAACCATTTCTGGGTAAGGCACCATCCCCTCCACCTTTTCTCAGGAAGAGTCTCCATGTTGTTTCACCTATTTCAGTCTATACAGTGCCACCTCTTGGTGAGTTCACTTATTTATGCTAGCTGCAGAATTGCGGGGTTCCTCAGAGAAACAGGAGACGCACGAGCAGTTTTGAAATCAGCTCTAGTTGTTTGGCCGGGCGAGAGCCACCCGCAGAGCAGTTATCTGCACTCCTCTATCCCTTGGCCCACAAACGCAGGTCTCTTCTAGGAAGACCTCAAATAAAAATTAACCATTAAATCCCACTGCCTAGCAGAAGAGGCCTAGGAGTAGTGTGGAGCCAGCCTTGAGGATCACTGCCCTTTCCTTTCCAAGATGAAGAGAGATCTTTTGTGGGATGTAGCTGCGCAGCAGAACAGCAGGTCTCTGAAACACGAGTCTCTCCTGGGCTGTGTTCTGGTCAGGATGCTTTAAAGAGCTCTCCTGGGCTTATTTTGTCCAGAAAAGCAGAAGAAAAAGGAGGTGTAATTCCATGCTCCTTTCCCACCTCCGGAGCTGCTCAGCCTTTGAGTAAGGCAGCAGTTCAGTTAGGTTCTCCTAGGCTTTCCCAAGGCAGCAGAGCCCATGGGCATGCCAGAGTCCCGGACCCCTCTCAGCTACCCACAGCGGGCAGAAGTTACGCACTGAGGCGTGCGTGATCCCCGAGGTCACCCTAGAGGCGCGGGCTGCTCTTGGTCTGGGATATCCAGAGGGCAAACCGCCCCACTGACCGTGTCAGCCTGTGTTCACGTGGGCCGTTCCCCAGCTGGGCCTTTGAGGTCTCCCACGCTTCCGCAGTCCCCGTCTCGCCCCCGAAGCAGCGTGGCCACAGGGCCTCAAGGAGCGCCGACCCTCGCGGCAGCTCAGCAGGGCTCACGAGGCCAAACCGCGGGGCCGCACCAGGCACGCCGGCCTCCCTTGTGCCAGCGTCCTTGTCCCCTTGAGCGCTGACGGGCGCCCAGATCACGTGCCCTCCTCTTACGGAAAGGTGCCGGGCGCTTCTCCTTGGATGCCTGCCGCTGGTCCCCGGAAACGACCGCGTGGTCGCTGCGGCTGGGTCTGCGGTGGCGGGGCCGGCGGGTCGCTAGGTCCCGCACCCGCCAGGCGACAGAAGGGACAGCAGGGCTCGGGGCCGGCGGGTCGCTAGGGCCTGGGCGACGGCGAGGCTCGGGGACGGCGGGCCACCAGGCCCCGCACGCGGCCCGGGCGACGGCGGGGACGGCGCGGCCGGTGCCCGGCGGGTGGCCAGGCCCCAGGCGCGCTCCGGGGAGGGAGCTCCGCGCCTCGCGTGCTGCCCGGTAGCGCGGTGGGCTGCGCGCCCGGGCGGCGGCCCCGCTCCCCCGCCGCGGCCGGCCCTGGCTCGGCCTCGCCGGGAGACGGCGGGCAGCAGCGCGGCCCTGTCACGGGCCCCCGCGGGGCCTGCGCCGGGGGCGGCCGCGGGCAGGCGGCGGGGCCGGGGCCGGGCGGCCTCGGGCGCGCTGCGGCCCCGGCGGCGGCGGCGGCGGCGGCGGCGGCGGCGGCGCCTCCCCCCGCGCCCGGCCGGGCCCGCCCCGCCCCCGCGCCCGCCCCCGCCTCCGCGGCCGGGCGGCGGAGCGCGGCGCGGGCTGGCGGCGCGGGCCCGGCCCGCAGTACCGGGCGGGGGCGCGGGGGGCGCGGCTGAGCCGCTCTCTCCCGGCGCTGCGAGGCAGCGGCGCAGGCGGAGCGGTGCGGGGCTCGCTGCTCTCCGTGTCGCCGCCAGAGCCAGCGGCCGCGGCCATGGGCGTCCCGGGCCGCCCGCTTTGTGCCGCCGCCGCCGCCCCGCCGCCGCCGCCGCCGCCGCCCGCCGCCCCGGGCCGCCGCCGCCGCTGCTGAGCCGCATGGGCCGGGCCCCGCGCTGCCGCCGCCGCCGCTGCTCCGTGCGGGTGAGTGAGCGGAGGGGAGGCGGCCCCGAGCCCAGGCCCTGCGCCGAGGCCGCGCCGGGAGGCCGCCGCCGAGCCGGCGCTAGGCCGCCAGGGCGCGGGGGGCGGGCGCTGCTGCCGGCGGCCGCGGGGCCGGGCCGGGCCGGGCCGCGCGGGGCGGGAGCGGGAGCGGGAGCGGCGGCGGGGGCGCGGGCCGCCCGGGCGGGCAGGCCGGCCCCGCCGCTCGCCTGCCCCGAAGTTGCCCGGCGGCGGCCGGTGCCGCGCTGCGGGGCGGGTTCGCACCGGGCCGCTCGGGGCAGAGCCCTGTCAGCCTCGGAGCTTGAATCCCGGCCCGCGGCGAGCGGCTCGCTGCCCACGGGCGGGCTGAGCCGCGCGCGAGCCGCCGGCAGCCCCCGAGCGGGGCAACTTGGGGCGGGGGCGGCGGGATCAAGGCGGCCGGGGGGCGCCGGCTCGCTCCTCCCCCCCCCCCGCCCGCCCGCCGCGCACGTCGGGGCCGAGCCGCGGGCCCGGCGGCTGCAACGCGAGAATCGCGCTGCGCCCCGGGGGCAGCGGCCGGGGCCCGGCGGCCGCCTCGTCCGCCGCGGCGGCCGCTCCCCGCCCGGCCCCGACGGGGGGGCGAGGGCCAGCGATGGAGCCGCCCTCGCAACACAATGACCAAAATGGCTCGTGCGCCCGTCCCCGAGCGGGGCTCTGCGGCCCTGGCGGCCGGGGCACCCTCCTGGGCGAGAGCGGCGCGACCGCGGCGCTCGCCGCCTCGGACCCCGGGCGAAGATCGCGGCGAAACGCGCCACGCAAAGCAGCCGCCCGGCTCGCCGGTGCCCGCCCGTCCGTCCCGCGCGCCTCGGGCCCGGGTGCGAGGAGCGGTGGCCGCTCTTGGCGCTGCCGCCCGTTTCCATGGGTCTGCTGGGTCCTGGGTGATTTTGCTGGGTTTCGGTGACGCGCCGGTTGGCTGTAAGGACAGCCCGCCGTGGCGGCTCGTAGGTGGTGTTTTTCAGCTCGGCCGAGGAGAGGAACCGGGGGAGACAAAAACGGCCACGCATCCAAAAGATGCGTTCATATGGGTGGGGTGAGCTCGGAGAGAGAGGCTGAGTTGAAGCGCGTCTTCCCTGCTATGTTTGCACGTGCGATTGAGTGAATGCAGTGCAAGGAGCAGTTTGGCAGGCAGCTGGAGCTTTGCAGTACGCGAGGGCTTCGAGGCTGACGGCGTTCTGCACAACAAAACTTCTGCTGCTGCCTTTAAATAATTAAGTGACTTTGCCTAGCCGCGAAAGTAGCTGTCCAGGGATCGTCCTCCTCTGCTTTTCCCTCCTTCCCCGCACCTTCCATCCTCCATCTTGACTTGTTACTCTTCTTTAAAAACGTCACGACTGATCAGGTTGCCTTCTTGAGATGCTTTTCCCATCTTCGTTTGATGACCTGAAGTTTTCCCAGGCTTACAGCACGCGATGTTTGTTAGCTTAAATGAACCCTTGCTACCTGGCCTCTCTCTGTGAAGCGCAGTGCCAGAACTGAAATCCTGTAGTAACATGCCCGTTACATGCAAGAATGTAGTTCAGATGCCCAAAATATTGGGGTCATTGGTGCGTTTGGATTCCCCTAGCACTAGATAAGACCGTGCAGCGCGCCTCTAAAAGGCAAGAATTTCGGGGGAATTTCACATTTCACATGTCACCTGATTGTATGGGCAGCCACCTGCGCTTGGCCAAGTTGTGGGCTCACTTTCAGTACTGATTGGATATTCTTTCAGAGTATTTTTCCCAGGCCTTAAACTCCTGCTTGGGGAATGAGGAAGTACTAAATCTGTAGGCAGATAAAAGCATATTACCTTGGTGTGACTTACTACATCTGCTAGTTAGACTTACTCTATTTAATCTGCAGGTAAAGTTAGTGTCCGGTTTAGGAGGCTGCATGTGTCCTTTTTCTGCGTGCGGGCTGTTTGCCAGTTGGTGCTCCAAGCGTAGATCTCTTGGAAACGGGGACTGCCAAATCCCGGAGTCCTGTAAAACCACCTGTATTTTGAAGTTGGCTGCTCTTAGTGTAGTACCGGCTGTATCATTTATCCTGAATGCTGGAACTAAAGTTTTGGAATGATCTTTAACAGTTATTTCTACAGGTAGGAAGGGAGTACCTGCTTTGGTCCCGATTTTGCTCTCTCTGAAATGGCTCAGAGCTTTGCCATTGGCTTTATTAAATCTTCTTTTTCAGCACAGTAGTGCAAAGCAAAATTAGTGGTCTGTAAGCTTAGAGTGTTTGTTTGCAGTAATACTTGATTTTTTTCTCATCTATTTCAGCAGAACAAAGGTGTTCACATTGGAGCTACAAACATTGGTGTTTTGAGATTTCAGCTCTTCTCCTACGGTTCCTGTGCGAGCAAGTGCCATAAAAATGAACGTCCAAGGGAAAGGCTTCCCTTTGGACCTCGGAGGAAGCTTCACTGAAGATGCTCCGAGGCCACCAGTTCCTGGTGAGGAAGGTGAACTCGTGTCCACAGATCCAAGGCCAATTAGCCATGGTTTCTACTCCAGTAAAAGTGATGTCGTTAGAAATGAGATGTCCACAGCAACACCAAGGCGCTCGGATTTGGATTTGGGGTATGAGCCAGAGGGGAGCGCTTCGCCAACTCCACCCTACTTGAAATGGGCCGAGTCGCTGCATTCCTTGCTGGATGATCAAGACGGTATCAATCTCTTCAGGACTTTCCTGAAACAGGAGGACTGTGCAGATCTGCTGGACTTCTGGTTTGCCTGCAGCGGCTTCAGGAAGCTGGAGCCCTGCATGTCTAACGAGGAAAAAAGACTCAAACTGGCAAAAGCCATTTACAAAAAATACATCCTCGACAACAATGGAATTGTGTCCCGGCAGATCAAACCAGCCACAAAAAGCTTCATAAAAGACTGTGTCATGAAACTACAGATTGACCCCGACATGTTTGACCAGGCCCAAACTGAGATTCAGTGCATGATAGAAGACAATACCTACCCTTTATTCCTTAAGTCGGATATTTATTTGGAATACACAAGGACAGGTGGGGAAAGTCCAAAAATTTATAGCGATCCGAGCTCAGGGTCTGGGACAGGGAAAGGGCTACCTGGTTATCTGCCTACTCTGAATGAGGACGAGGAGTGGAAATGTGACCAAGACACGGAGCCGGAGGCCAGCAGAGACTCTGCCCCCTCGAGCAGGCTCACCCAGAAGCTGCTTTTGGAGACCGCAACCCAGCGTGCCACATCGACTCGGCGGTACAGTGAGGGGAGAGAGTTCAGGTACCCGTTTTGTGCGTTGCCTCTGTGGAACGGATCAGGGGAGCTGTTGTGAATTTGGAGGTGCTGGGAAACGGGGGACGTTTGGCAGTTGCTGATGCTTGGGGGTGGGCAGGCGTCAGTATCGGGGTGGGATGACGTTGCGGTGACGCTTTGTTGGAACGCACCTTTGTTTGAATATGATTGCAAATTATTTTAAGGTTGTCTTTGGCTGTTTCTGTTTGATTCGCGTGAATCATCCCGGCAGCACGTTTCTTCCCCTCTGGGTACCGCTGCTGAGTGTGTTCTGGACGTAGGACGTGGTGCAGAGCTGTCGGCCGTGGGTACACAGCTCCTGTGTACGCTAAACGAGTCGAGGGAGCTCCGCTTTCCGGTTGGCTTTGAGCCTGCCGTGGCAGGAGGTCAGCGTTCAGTTAGAGGAACACAGATGAATGCAGCTCGCGGTAAAAGTTTGCCCTGTAAATATACAAGGAAATGGTTGTGATGAGCCACAACTAGAGGCTGCAGGAAGTGTGTGGGGAATACCCTAACGTCCGTAATATTCATATGGGTCAAACGGGGTTCAGAGCGCTCCCTGGAAACGGTATCGCTTTGCGCTCGAGAGCTTCGTGACAGTGAGTTCGAGCAGTGTCAAAGTAGGGATCGTTAAATCCAGCTAAAACCTTTCCGTTTTAAAGCTTTTATGTTCATCAAAATAATAGCTGCTCCCCCCCCCCCCTTAGCTAGATGAGCTGCGCTGTTTTGCAGGCTGTTTTCTTCTGGGTCCCCCACCCGCTCCCAGCCAACATGGCTTTTGAAACTTGCTGAGAGCTCAGTTAAAATTCCAGACAATTAACTTAGCAGGGAGTTCTCTGGGATCAATAAGTGTGTGTGCGCGCGCGTAACCCTTGCTGAATCAACAGAACGTGGCCAGAACACATTCCTCCTTTTTAAAAATAAAATCTCCTCGTTTTAAGACCTGCTTAGGCTAAAATCTGACGCTCTGTGAAGATTACGACACGCAGTAGCTGAACTGTCCTCTTCAAAGCTGCCTGCCTTATGAAAAGCATTTCTGTGTTTAATCTCCCTCAGCCGTCCCTTTAGGCTGGCAGCTGGAAACGCATCCCGCCCTGTGCAAGGGCTCAGCGCACTGCAGATGGTGAAATGTTTTCATTTTGATTCTTGTTTTCTTATAGATTTTTGAGGAGGAGATGTTGCATGTGAAACTCTGAAAAAAAGGGGAATTCATGTGAACTCCTGCTGTTTTAATCAGGAGTCTGAAAAACAAAATCCCATGGTCCTGGGACTTTCCTGTGGAGTTAATAAAAACCCTGAATCTTTCTTGAAGTGCATTTTCACTGAGAGATTGGGTACTTACTATAAGTGAGGGATTAGAGAAGTCTACGATTTAAGGGTTTTTGTTTTTTTTTTTTTAAGCGATAATGGCTTTAAGATTGAAAATGACTTATTTGAGATTCCGTTGCGTTCAGCTTCCTTCCTAGAGCAGGTAGCAGAAACCTCGGAATACTGCGCTTCTCGGGTCAAATTTCAGAAAAAAATGCGGTTTGCCCATTATCTGAATATGTCGCTGCCAGATATTAAAATGGTTAAGAAATGAGCTATGAAACAGAAGGTTTTTGGAATGCAGTTCCTCGGTTTCAGGCATTTTCATGAAAGGTTGGAAAAACATGAAATAAATCTTTACCCGGGGATGGAGGTCAGAAAAAAATGCATTGCTGTTAATTTGTTGCGTCCACCAGCCTGTCATTGTGGCTACAGATGCTCCATGGGCCTGTTGGGTAGCGAGGCGGGGAAATGTTTACCATCGTCACCAGAGCAGAAGTCGTTTCTGAGCCTGGCGTGAGCGAGGATAAGCCGTTTTTTTCTTTTTAACATCAGTGTGTCGACCACAGCAGTGTCCAGAGCAAGGCCACGGAAGATGCTGCTGAATTGTAACAATCTCTGCCTTTTTTATTCGAAAAATCTGCTGAGATGCTAACTTAAGAAGTGATTGTCTTTGTACAGCAGCTGATGGTTGGATTGACGTACTTGCAGGAGGTAGTATGGACATAGCGGGATTGAATAGGTTGGTTTATAAACTGTAGCATCTTTATCCTGCACATGTTTTATTTGTTTACTTTCTCGGGTGAGTAAGTGCCGTGGAAGCCAGCGGAGCTACTCGTAGCAAGAAGTGATAGCTGCGCGTAGCGTTTGAAAGGCTGGGTCCCCACTCGTTCTGACCGTTTCCACAAACTTCTCTTTTGTTGTGTACGCACGTAAGAATCCCTCATTTCTTCTCTTGAGGGAACGTTGAAAGAAGCTGGTTTGCATTATATCTGAAGGCCTGTTTAATCTTCTCAAGATTTAACTTCTATTCCTTGGCTTCCATGGAAACTCTAAATAAAAGAGGAATCTGAGCAAATGTAGCCGAAGTTTTGCTCTGTTAGCAAGCGAGCATCTTGAATCAGCTCCAAATATGCGCAGCAGAAAGTTCATAAATCTCAAAGTGTTAGTTCTGGTCTTAAATAAATAAATAAATAAATAAAATGCTCAAACTGCAGAAGAGGATCCATTATTAACACGGGCTATTTTGGAGGTGTGCAAATATGCACGTGCACGCGCGAGTGTCCTGAAGTAAAACCCCATCGCTGTTACCCACTGTGTTTTTGTGCGCGTAGGAAAAGGCCAATAGTCATTCTAGTTAGGCTCCCGCAAATTAATTGGACATTGGTTATGGATCAGTGAACTTCAAAGCGGGTAACCCCCAAAGATCTGGCGCATTAACTCGCCGCTTCCGAAACTGACACTAACGTGGCAGTGAGTGCGGCTAAATCTTTCATTAACCTCCGTTTGACACGCGGGGATGGGAGCCTTCGGATGGGAAGAGCAGAAATTAAAGCTGTGCCTCGGAACTGCTCTGCAGGCCCAGGTTTGTAGCGCTCCAGCACAACGGGCGTCCTTTAAAAATTCGGAAAATTGTCTCCCGTTTGTGAAACCGTCGCGCCACGGTTGTGTCTTTCGCCTGCGTGGGTCTCCCCTGCCATCCTTTTGCTTTGGGTTGGAGGGGGATCTGCCTTCCCCCTCTTCCCCCCCCCCCCCCCAAAAAAAAACCCTTGCATTCCCCAAGCTTTGAGGGACAGAGCCCACAGACATTGCTTTACTTCCATGGTGGAAATTGAGAAGCATATGTGGTGTTGTGTGTGTGAACAGCTCTGATTTCCTCTCTTCCGAAAAGCCGAGCTCGTAGATTTTGTTTGGTTCTGCCCATTATTTTGCTTTTTGACCCCTATGTCTTGAAGTACCTCCACAAGCGCAGCCTGTTAAAAACAAAACCTGGAGGAGGGTGATGAGGGACACGTGGCAGTAAGTGAAGTCTCCAGTCACTGGACAGTGAGAACTGCTGTGATGGGAACTGAGAAAAGACAATTTGATAGGCACAGATGAAGAAACTTCTGAATGGAGGCTGGCTCCCTTGATTTACATCTTTTGTTTTGTTTTTTAAAGGAAGCTGGCTACGTGATCTAAGTTTTGGTTCCCACAGCACTGAGTTGACTAAGCCCATGGCTTTTCAGAAGTGCTGATGGTTCAAAAGAAAAGGACAGATATTGTGGTTCTCCTCTGGTGCTTGGGAGACATCACCAGGATGGTCTTTAGGCTTGTGCCGAAACAGTCTCTGTGGACGCACACGAGAGGACCTCTTATCCAAATGTACAGCCTGTGCTTTTTCATAGCGGGCTACTCTGCAGAGAGAAAGCAAGTAGAGAAACAGCTGAGGGAGATTTTAGCAGGAGGTGACAACTTGTAGTCTGAGACTTGTTTCAAACCTGGCTCAGTGAGAACTGTAACCCTGAGGAGAAATTATGGAACAGTTCAGGGAAGGTGTGAAGTCTCTCCATTGCTTTGGCAACATAAATGGCCCTGCCACCAGAAATGTCAGAAGTTGGGTCCGCATCAACAAAAAGATGAAATTTGGTTGGCAGGCCTAATTCTGAAGCCTGCTGCTTCGTTCACAGTTGAATCCTACGTTGCTTGCTTACCCCTGAAAGCTAGGGGGTGAAGGAATTGATGTTAATTGTACCAAACGGGTGGAAAACTGTAGATGCAAGATCACAAAAGCTAGTGCAGGTGCATTCTGAGTTTAGACAATTTAAGACATACGTTTCTGTCTCATCAACGCTTCCTTTAATTGAAGAAGCAGCCTGCGCTTCTTTGAATTAGGCTATTGGAACATCAAGAGAGGTTGGTTGCTGGGAAAAGCTGCTACTAAATGTTGTACCTGTATGCAAAGGCAGAAAGAAGAGAATTTTGTACCCAACAGAGGGAGTTGTGAGGCTGGTGGCATAGGGCCTGGGTGTTAACTAATGTCCTTTCCATGCCAGGGCAGACGACCAGGGTGTTGGGTTGTGAGGGGCAGTTAGAGAGTGGTGGTGGAAGTTATATCTGACCTTAGCAGCACAGTATTCAAGCACATTAATCAGAGTTTGAAACTTGGAGGTCTGGATCCAATGGACCTGTTTAGAGATACAGTAGAAGAAGCCAGCGGTGCTGTCTGCCATCTCAGCCTGTCTAGCATGGCATCTTTCTCTCTTGTCTCTTGTCCCATCGTCTTTTCTTTTGCCTCTTTATTCTCTTGCGGTGCCATGCTTCATAATCATTTTAGAAAATGTGACTGATACCCCAGTGGTATTTGCTTGGTAAGAGGTGTGTGCTGCAGGTGGCCTGTGAAATGTGTTTACGAGTGTGTGGTTTTTAACATAGATGAAGTTTCAGTGGCTTGGGAGAAGGCTACCTGAGAAATCACCTCTTTTCCTATCTTCCGCAGCGGCTGGATTGTTAGAGGTCCTGATGGTAGCGCTTCCGCATAGCAAGCGGGGTGACGAGTGTGTTGCACGCTCTCTAGGTGTGCTGGCTCTCGTTTGGTTTTGCTTGGTCTGTGCAAATTGAGGGGCTGATGCCGTCTTTGCATCAGGGTCTTTGCATCCATTTAAAATCGTTTTAATACTAGGTAACAGTTCCTAAACTTTTTTCCCAGTTGTGACCCTGCATTTCAGCCAATAATTTTGTGCAGCTTGAAATACTAGCTAATGACTTGGCTTAAATTAAAACTGCTGGGCCTGTAACACCACTTGTAATTGATATGACCCTATTTGGAGTCTGCTCGATTTGCAGAGCAGTGGCCACTTCCAAATTAAAAGAAAATAAGCTCTAATACAGCAGTTTTGGTTCTTCATTGTTCTTGAGAGAAATTACTGACTCTAACAGGGTGAGGTAGGATCTGATGCTGACAGCACTAACTGTTAATTTTGTGGTCCTGTGTGGCTTGAGCACTGTAAGATATACAAGGCAAAGAGTGATGGTGTTTGTGCACAGAAGTTAGGCCAGTTTTTCTAAAATGCATTGTTAAGCCGATGTAACTTCTGCATGGAAATGCTTACATTAACAGTGTAAAGTATTTATACTGGCGTTTGCCAAGTTTTAAAATGGATTTTATTTGAAAGAGAATACCTTTTGTGCCCATAGCTTTGCCTCTACACAAATCAAGATGAAGAAGTGGTGTATTTGTTGTTTGGATATGGATCAGTACTTTGGCTTCTTTTTACAGACAGGTAGTTAAGCTTTTAGCACTTTGATAAATGAGGAGAGTTCTCTCCCCTCCTCCAGCAAATGACGGCCTTACTTTGTTAGAATCGAGGTTTACTTGGATTACAAAAACTGTTCTTTTTGAAGAATGGAATTGCTGTGGTCGTTTCAAACCCATTTTAGTCTGGTTTGGTCATCCCAGCGTCCTTCAGCTCGTTAACGGTACTTAAATTCACTCTTATCACAAATAAGGCAAACGGTGTACTGGGCTCCACCAAGGGTCAAGGGGAGTTATATCCCCCTTTTCTTGGTGCTCGTGAGGCCACACCAGCAATACTAGGTCTCCTGTTGGATCCCCAAAAGCAAGAAGGATATTGAGAAGCTGAAGCAGAGCCAGCAAACAGCTTCTGAGATGTCGGTGGGGCAGAGCACACGGCCTCCAAGGAGGGGTGAAGGGAGCTGGGCTTGTTTAGGCTGATGTAATCTAATAACAGCCTACAGTGATTTAAGTGGCAGTTACAAATATGATGGGGCCAAATTCTTCCTGGGAGTCCAAATGATATAAGAAGCAGCAATAGCCACAGATTGTGGCTAGTGGGGTTCAGGTTGGGCACTGCGGGGGAAAGAATCTTGCTGAGGAGCGTGGTGCAGCCCTGGAACAGGTCCCCAGCAAGGAAGGAGTGCCGTCCTTGGAGGGCTTCACGGCTCGCTCCAGCAGAGCCGGGGTCGGTGCAGTGTGGTGGTGGTGGTCCTCCTCGGGGCCCCTTCCACCCAGCTCTTCAAGGATTCTCTGAATTTCAGAAATCATCGGTGACTGTGTACAGAAAACTTCTTGGTTAAAGAGAGCCTTGACCTGTATATATTTTCCCTGATTTTAAAAATGTGTTTTTGCTTTATCTTGCCTAATTTTGTAAATGTTTTAATGCAAACTTTTGAACTTGTTTTTTTCCTATTTTGATATGTATATTGCGATGATGACACAAATCACAAAATACGGTATTTTGAAAGTCAGGTTGGAAGTCGGGCTTGTTCTGAGTTGCGTTCCGTTTCAGAAAGAACTGGGTACTAAAAAGCTAAATGAGGATTGAACCAAGCCCAGGAAGCTGCGATAAGTGTGCCCAGGAGGTGGGCCACGTGATTGCACCTTGGTTTTGATCTGCAGTTCAACTTTAACTTTGCTTTATGTTTTAAGCGTTTCTTTGTTGTAGCTATAATGGACTAATCCCTTGAATAATTAGTTACTATTGGACATTTAAAAAATGACTGCCTCTTGAATTTGTTCTCTTTAATAGTCTCTTAGATCCTGGATTTATTAACAGTTGAGACAGACTGGGATGCCTTCTTAGGCCAGGTTTGCTGGAGGGAAAGGACTGAGAAAGTTGGGGGAGTGTTGGGGGAACATCTAGTACATGCTGGCCTGTGTTTATACTGTGTCGTTGACTTCCCACCCATGTCCAAAAGACTTAAATAGATGGATCAATGGTAGCTCACCTAGTGCAAGACGGAAGGTCAAGGCTGCATAGAGCCATTAGAGCTGCTGCTTTCCCACTTTGGAGCTAGGAAAATGGAAATACCTGAATGTCTTTTAATACTCCAGCCCCTACCATTCCCTCTGTTTGGGGTACCAGCCCATCTGTCTGCTCCTTTCCCGTGCGTCTATGCTGCCATAGGAGCTATTTGCTGTAGGACAGTTCTGGCTGGTGTTTAACCTTTCGTTTCCCTGGGGCCTGCTTTAGTTTTTGTCCAGTTCAGTGCACCTTTCCAAGCCGTGCAAGAAGTGCTCGCTGCCTGCTGTGTTCAATAGCTGCCTGCTGGAGCGTGCTGCAGCCATGGTTCATCTCTAGGCTCGGGGCTCCAGAAGGTGCTCCAACAAGTGACGGTGCTGCGGCTAGCCATGCATGTGGAGGGCTAGCCATGCCGTTCCTGTGCGTTTAAAAATAAAACACTGGCCTAATTTCTTTAGAATTGGTGGAGAAATCTGGTTTCCAAAGTGACCGTGTGTGTGGAGCAGAAAATTGCTGTTTAAGAAAGCTCAGAGCTGAGGTGCTGATATCCTAAATCAGTTCCTGGAAATATCATTGGATTATTAGGTTCATCCTTAAATCCATTAAGCAAATTACAGTTAATCAGTCAAATAAAAGAAGAAAGATCTGTTGCAAGGCCCTGTCTTTTGAGCCACATGTAGAGGCTGTAGTAATATTTTAATTTTCTGTCTGCCACTGCATGTATTGAATCACTTCACTTCCTTATGTGGAGGATTTGAAATTAGAAACTGAGGTTAATTATCTGCATTAAATGGAATATGCGAACGCCACAAAAGCAAAAACCTTCACGATTTGGTATGGTCTGTTAAGCTAGACAGACGGTTTCAGTATGGAGAGGGGTTATTTTTCCTTGTTTTGTTCCGTTTGAAGGGTTTTAGTCACAGTAATTGAAATGATTAAAAAGTCAAATTGCTCCTGAATATATTTCTGAACGTCTTTCTGAAAAGACTTGACACTTGGTGGGAGCCGCCGCAGCTCTCTCTGCCTTGCCTCGCCAGGCCGCGCGGCGCGTGCGTTTTTCTGCTGTTTGCAGAAAAATTTGCACGCGTCGTTCTGCTGTGTCCGTGTGGGTGAGGCCGTTTGTCCTTAGTGGCTTGTTGTCGGTCTCCCCCGTGACAATGCACCGTCCCAACGTGGCTATTTATTTAGTGGTCGGAATTTGGGAGTTAAACAATACTGGAGGAGAGCTGCGCTTTTGAGCGTATCGGATATAAAATGAGTCCGACACCAGCGCTCCTCATGCCAGTAATTAGCTAATTACTGCCTGCTTAGCTTGAGAGCACAACTCTGTAGCTTTGGAGTCTGCAGGAAAGACAAAGCCATTGTAAAGACGGGGCAGCTGCCCGGCGATCAGCTGTTTCTGGGATGATTTGCTTGTGAAAAGGTTGGGGTTTGCGTGCGGCTGGCTTTCGAACCGCTCTCGGAAGTGTTTTCTGTTCGTGGTGTGAGCCTGACAAGTAACTCGTCGCCACGCGTGAGTCTTTGGAAATAAAGACGAGTAAGAAGTTTTACAAGGTCTTAGTCAGCACCTTTAGTATTTTTTGGTTTGGGTTGTCCCCCCCCCGCGCGCATGCTTCAAGTGAAGTTTGCGAGGGACAGTCACGTGCAGTTAGTTTCACAGGCGTTTTAAAATGTTTGAAGTTCCGGAGAAAACACTTCTGACTTGCTGATAAAAGCACCGTACGCTATGCTCTTAACGTGTCTCATGTCTGGAATTTGTTACGCACAGCTCTAAGGGGCAAAGAGCTTCCCGAAGCTGGGGGCTGCCGTGCGCGTCTCCGCTCTCTGCGGGGCAGAGAGGGCTCGCCGCTGAGGAGGCCCTGGCGCAGAGCTGGACTCCTTATTTGTCATCCGGGCGTTTCGATAAAGGCCTGACTCTTCTGGGACAAACCTCTCCTTGCTCCCCTTCTCAGCGCTGGGGAGCGAGCTGGTTTTTTGGAAGTCGTGCTCCGCAATTAGGTTGTAGGAGGTCACGCTTGCGCGGAAACGCGGAGCCGTCGTTACGCCCGGTCCTGGTCCAAGTTCTTCTCCGTTGTCAGCGAGTGATGAGCTTAAGTGGAACTGCTGTAGGTTTAAGTCACATTATCCAAATTCTTTAAAAGCCATGTGGAAATTGGATTTTACCTTTGAAAACTCCAGAGTACAATTTTGTGGTAAGGTTTGGAATTGTTTGGCCCTCTGGGGCCTGTCCTTTTAAGCACCCGCTTTTAGGATGTCCTTATCTTATTTTGGTCAAAAACAGCAGAGGAGGGAAAAGCCATAGCTAGAGGAAAAAACATCTTTGACGTGCCCTGCTGAGACCGAATGGTTAGCATCAGGACCTCATGGTAGTTCCCCGAGCTACCTCCAGGACTAATGAGCGGAAGGTACTGTGTTTTATTTTTCCTTCTACTCCTGTCCTTACATACTTCTGGGCCCGTGATGGGGAGCAGAGTCTCAGTCTGCTCCCTCTCTCCGTTTTCCTTTTTTGTTTTTCTTTTCTCAGAAGGTGTATTTTTTTGGCGTTTTAGCTCTAGTGTGTGCTCAGATGCATGTCATTGCTGGAAGAAGGAAGGCGGTAGGAGTGGGGAGGTGGGATTGCCTTTTTTGTCAGCAGTGCACATTTAGAGTGGCGTAGCTGTGCTGGAAAATCATGCCTTTAGTGTTCAGCAATTTCACCCTTTTGAATCATAAATTGAGGTCTTTTTCGTAGCTGGCAATCCGCTTTTATGACTGGCAGAGACTTATTTGGAAGAGTGGCTTCCTTGTTCTGCCATTGCTGGTAGCCTGGTCCAGGCAGTTACTTTGGGACCTCAGAGCAGCAAATGTCTTCATTGTGGGATCGTTTGATAGCTGAGGACCTCTCCAGGCTTTCATAGGCAAGGTACAAATCAGAGCCAAGTGCCGTGGACTGAGTTGCAGAGAGACTACTGGGAACTAGCAAGTGGGATCCATGTGGATAGGAAGGGGAGAACTCGGTGAGGTTGTATCCTGCTGTAGCTAGCAGGTTTGCTTAACTTTGTCCTGGCTCTGCCTCACTGGAGTAAAAGCTGTAAAGCCATTTGGCAGCAGACGTGCAAGCAAGTCCTGGGCTGAAGTGATTGTTGCCCTCAAGGATACCAAAAGAGGAATCAACAAATAGAAATTATTCTATTAGCAGGGGCAAAGTTCACAGGTTAACCGTCATGTCAAATCAATGAAATAGAGGCTTGATCTCCTGCACAAGGGCTTTATTGTGTATAAAGAAGAGGGCCAAAGCTAAGGCATCAAGTTCTTGTGCTGTAACATTTACAGCATACTGAAGAAAAGGAAGTTCTGTATGGATTCCAACATGAAATGCCTCTGTAGGACATCAGCCTCATTCCTACTTCAAATGATTATAAAACATGACCTTGAATCCTTGTTCTCCTCCTCCTGGTTCTACTCAGATCAAGTTTCTACAGGGCCCTTTTTTCTTTTTTTTAATTAAAAAGTTCCGGTCTTTTGCTGAGAAGCCTTGTCTTTACACTTGTAATTCACAGCCCACGTGACTGTCATAACATTTTTTTCCTTAGGAGATGAGAAGTGTTCCTTCTTGAGCCACAAAATGAAACCTTCAGGTATGCTTGCAGCGTCAGGTGTGCATAGCATGTGTCTTCTTGAGATCTGCTAGCACTTGACTAAGACCGTCACCCCTGCATCCTTGGTTGCTTGGTCCTGGTCTCTTCCAGGAAGAGACAAGGGGAGAAGCTTTCTTCTTTGTTATGGAACTATTTATACTTAATGTGTCTTTGAGCATCAGCACATTGAAGGATGATAATTTTGTTTTCTGTTCTTGAGAAAAGGTACTTTGAAAATGCTTCCTTGACTATCTTTTCTTCAGGTTTGGCTAACCCTTGAACAAATGGCTCAGCTTGAAACGAGATGGAAATGGGCAGCAAAGGATGTGTGCATGTCTCACTGTTGTGTAGGATTTATCACGCCATAAAATAAAGTGTTGCGTGTTTCCCCTGAAGATATACACAGCAAAGTATGTAACCTGGGGATAATTTGAATGCTGCTGGCTGGGGAAATTAGCCCAACTGGAGGCATTTGAGAAGGCAGGGCATCCTGCCCTCCATGAGTGGTGGTTTTGGTTCTTCCCCAAAGCAGGCTAGAGGAGCCTGTTATAACTGATCCATAAACTTTCGTTCTGCTGAAGAAAGGAAACTTTCTAAATGAGCATGGGAAAAACTTTCCTTTTGTAATCCTTGAGATAACAGGTCATGCAGCTTCGCCCAGTGATTCTTGCACAATAACTTGTGGTCAGGCTGAAGTGTCTATTTTAGAAAGGCATCCAAGTGATGGGAGGTCATGCAGCATTTTTGTTATCTCTTCCAGTCGTTAGTTACTCTCACTGTTAGCAGTTTGTTCCTGGTTGCCTGCTTCCCTGCTTCCTTTTTTTTTTTTTCCTTCAAATTTCTAGCGGCTGTTTTTTATGACATCTTTGCTCACTGAGGGGTTCCCAATACCTTTCCATGTTTAAAAAAAACTACTGAATGGGTGTGAATATTCTCCTAAAGTGGCAGAAGCTTTGTTATAGAAGGCCCTTTGGTTTTATTAGACTTCTCAAGCCTCCAGTCGACTGTTAAACAAGCCGTAGCTTGTCATGGTTGACAAACCTTAACTCTGGTCTCAGACCTAACCTACCAGTTTAAAAGGCAGTATTCTTTTGTTTGCAGGTTTCTGGGTGGGGACCATTGGCCTTCTAAGGGAAATTAACTTGTGGCCTCTCTTTCCCTCTCCCACCCCAAATAAATTGTTATGTTAACTGTTCTGTCACTTCTGTACACCAAAAGGAACTCTCAGCCTATGGTTTAGGACCTGGGCTTTCTGCCTCCCAAGGTACTTTGCCAAGCTGGGAAAGTGTAATTTCAGGGGAAAAAAAAAAAAAAAAGGAAAGCAGCTGCGTGATCGGTGTCAGCAACTGAAGATAAAATGTAGAAAGTTTTTAGAATGATTCGTCCATAATTATTCAAAAAACTCGTTGAATTTATTCTTAAGCTTTGGAGAAGAATTCTTGCAAGCCTGGCGCTTGCAGCCTGTGATGTTTATACACCTGAGCAAATGCCTGTCTCAGCAGTTTGCTCGTGTCAAGTGCTCCAGATCTAAATCCCTTCAAAGGTAAACCTAGCACACCTTTGTCTCTACTCAGGTGTCTTTCTTTAAAGTTTTCGCTGGTGAGGTTTGACCAGTCGTGGCAGTGGCTAACACTAGGACAGGCTCATACTCTGTGGCTCTCACCATTTCCGTAGCTGTTTTCACAACTGTTGTTGTGTGGATGGTAGTGACCTGGGGAGGAAGTTCCCTGCACAGTCTCGGTAGGACACAGCCAACTGGTCACTACATTTTTATACTGATTTTAGGGGTGTTGGAAGCTACGATGCTTTTCATCTTGGAAAATAAAGAAATGGTGCCATGCTTTTCATCTTTTCCCCCGCTGGACAAAAGTCAGTATTCTAACTTTCAGCCCTCTGGTATTCAAGAGAAGCTAGTCTGCAGCAAGAGGCCTTTTTCAAATGCTTCTCCTTGTCCATGGTGGACAACAGGTTGGAAATGTGCTGTGCTAAACTGGCCGAAAGTTGTTGACGGTTGTTGTTGGGTTTTGTGCTAACGCAGCACTCTGTCCAACTCACCAGCCCAGATAAGCTCTCCTGCAGGGTAGGGCTCTTACCCACGTGGCCAGGGAGGGCAGCTTGCCTTAGTCCAGCCTCAAGCGCAGTGGGTGACACTGCCCAACAACGCCTCATGGTTTCATCAGATTCAGGGTGCTTTATTTTTCTCTAGTGAGACGTGTGTCATCTGCATAGTGTAATTCACACCGGCTTTCTATTTGTTCCCATGCAGCAGGGCAGGGAGAGGGCCTCCAAGACTGGCATCTCGAGTTTTTGGTAGGTGAGAAGGCCCAGCGCTTTGCGCTGCAAGGAAGGGCCTGGAGGGCAAGAGGATTAACTCTGCATCAGTGTGGGAGGCTTGTACATGAGGCAAATGCAGTCTCACTAGGACAGAGTTTTGGTTCCAGTAACACTTCTTCTCTTCCAGTAACATTTCCAGTGACAGCCCATCCTTAAAGCCCAAAGTGAAGCAGTGCCTCTGTTGGATCCCAGCTCTTATCAGGAGTAGGAATTACAGAGCAATGGCTAGGAGTAGCAATATCAACTTAAGGAGATGGGGAGCACTAGCAGTAAGTGGCTAGGAAGAGCAGTGGGACAGTGTACATCTCTGACCCAGACATGACTGAGGGGGCCTGATGGGGACGTGGGGCAGTTCACCAGTCAAGCTCCACTGCCCTGTCAAGCTTCTTGGTTGGAAGGGATGAACACATTTCAGGAAGGTCTAAACTCCAGAAGCAGCAGTGCATGCTTTAGCCCCTCTCTTGCTAAACCCTGCGGCCTGCACCTGCACTTTTAGTCAAAAGTTAAAGGAGGCCTTTCTGATCCTGCAGCAGTCTTTGGGGAAAAGTCAGTTCACCAGATTTTTACGTGTTTTCCTTTCAGGATGCAGAAAGGAAAATTCTGCATTTCTGAAGAGGTGTTTACCCTTGTAAACACCTTCAACTTGGGCTTGGTGCTTTCAGCCAGGGTAAAGTGGCTTGTTGGAACTGTAGTGAGTGAACTAACATCCCATCAATTTTGTAGTAAGATGCTGCCCTTGCATGCTAGCCTCCAGTGCCTTCCCACAGCACTTCCACATGCTCATAAGAGCGAGCGCATCCTACAGCTTTTTGGATTTGCCATCCCAACAACAAGATACGTTTGAGGATCAGCCCCAGTAAAGGTCAGAGCATGAGCAGTTGCTTGGACTTATCAAGGTGATCCAGGTTTTGGTCCCTGATAGTGATGCCCCGAGTCAGCTCTGCAAGGATCGCTCTCTTTCTCACCTCCTGTAGGCTCTTCTGTTTGGAGCTATCAACCACATTGCTAGCAGCCAAGCTACAGGCAACAACCCTTTTTCCTTGTTAATTGCTCACTGTGGCTTGGCACCAGCAATGTCAGAAACCCTCCCAGGTAGCCCATCTTGGGCTGTGGACTTGGGTGTAGTGTGTTGCCTCAGGTGGTATGGAGTAGGATAATCCTCTCACTTCCCAGCTTTGGAAATCATCCTGGAAGCCTGAGCTGAAGAAAGAGGGTGGGACTGGAGCCAAACCTCTTGTTCCAGATGGGACAGCAGTGGCAGGAACACCTGTTGTGCACAAAGGTGTTGCCAAGCCACAGCAAGCAATTAGCGGGGAAGAAGGATGTGCTTCCTTTAAAATTTGAATTTTGTAAATAGTTGTTTTTTGTTTTGTTTTGTTTTTTAATTAAATGTACATATGTTGATATGCCAAGCAGGCAAAATCAGGAAGGCGCAAGCATCTAAAATTAGGTAATTTGTGTAGTTAGCAAGTTACTAGTAGAACAGATTAGTTTGTCAAATGGGATTATATTCTGTCCTGAGCAACAGTGTTTATAACATCAGGGTACTCTGCCTTTGGCACAGAGTAGCAGTAAAACAGTCTTTGTTGCAACTGAACGATAGGAAGGTCTCTTTCTAACCGTATTTGTTGCCTATGCAGTTATGGTGGAAATAGTTTGAAAATACAATTCTCATCCTTTGGAGGGTCAGCTGTTAGTGCTGGGAATCTAAACTCTGTATTAGATAAACAGCCAACCCTTTTGGGCTTCAAAAAGGCTTTCAGAAGCTCTCCCTTTCCTGCAGGGAACCCATCTGCACCAATTCCCCTCTCCCAGTTGATGTTCCAGCTAAGATTTACTTATTTCTGGTAGCCTGCTGGTTTTCACCTTTATGCTGCTGGCTTGGCACTTGGTGTATCGGTTCCCTTGGTGTGAGGGTATTCTGAGAGTGAATCTGGAAACAGAAGGGCAGGATTTCAGAAAACCAACTATTGAAAGGAAACAATTAAACTTGCTTTATGTCATGCTCCAAAATCCAGAATGGCAACGTAAAGCCTAGCTCTTGAGGTTTCTGCACTAATTCTTTTGGCTTTCCCTTCTGAATGTGGTGGAAACCTCTGCCTTGGGGTTCGAAGCATCGCAAACTCAGTCGCAGGTGCTGGGCTCAGGCTGGGCCAATGCCTCATGGGAGAGGGAAGACATTTTCCTTGTCTTAAAGAGATTGCAGCCAAAGTTTTAGACCTGAGATGATGGGGCTTGAGCAGCTCGTAGCAGACGTTTTCTGAGTTCTGTTAGGAGAACTTCCGGTGGGTCCATCAACTGTAGAGAGGATAAATGATAGATGAAGAAAATCACCATGCTCTTTGTATTGCCCTCTTTCCCCTACCTTTGGTCCCTCTCTCATCCTTCTGTCACCTCTCCGCTGAGATTTTGTCATTTGGACAGGGAGCATACTGTGTCTCGCTACTGTCCTTTCTCACCTTGACCTCACGTAGGGTTGAGTTCATATTTGGCCTCTCTGCCTGGCTAACACTGACTGCTCGTAGGCCTGCCTCTGCACTTCTGATCCTTTCAGTATAACGACAGTGACAATTAGTGACCAAATAAGCCTACTGGAAAGTAAAGTGGCTTTTACTTACAGCGTGCATTTACGAATAAAATAGATTCATGAGTTTGGATTGTAAGTCTGCTTTGTTGATTAGGTTCATCTAAAACTTGCCATTCCTTAGGTTCTTTGGAACTTGTCTGACTGTATTGGCCTTCCCCTACAGATAAAACTACCGACAAGGGGTGCGGAGACAGGCTTATTTGGCCGATTGCCTTGCGCGATTAAGGGAACTTGTATGCTTGCCTCGCTGACTTGACCCCAGTGCGGTTCTGTGTTGAGCACCAGGAGCAGCCCTGAAGCCAGCTGTGTATCAGCTGAGCCGCTCCTGGGCCTGTTGCTCTACACGTTGAGCAGATGTGGGGATTCCCGGTGTGGGAAGTCTTTTCCAGTGATGAGGTGAATGTGGAGATGTGGAGCATCGGAGTGGCAGTACTGTAGTAGGGAAGGAAAAGAGGACGGTGGGCAAACATCACCTCTATCTGCTGCTGCAACCTGCAGTGGCTCAGAAGCTGGTCAGCACTGAGCGGGGAGCTGAAAGACAAGGGTTCTTGCATGGTTTTGATGAGGTGTGCAGCATGATGTTAGAGAGGGGGGAACACGTGGTAGAAAAGCAGAGAGATTACAATCACATCAGCTGGGGAGCTTTAATGATCTGCTGACCGTGAGAGCAGGCAGAAACTGGTTACGGCCTGAGTGCCCTATGAGTTCTTGAGAAGTGCTTTATTAAGTCTTGGCTATTCTTCATATCTCCAGCTTTCCCTATAGATAAAACAGGCATGCATCATTTCTTGGGGACAAGTGTGTCCCATTCACTTGTCCTATTCACTTTCAAGTATGTGCTGCCTTTCCTTGCCTTAATCCAGTCCTTCCTTCTTGCTCTTCCCTTGGCCCCTGCTATGCTAGTTCCAGTATCTCTTCATAGCTGTATCATAATTTTACCTCTCTCACCAGACTTTCTTGAAATACTTATATTCTCAGTAAATATGTCAGCCATGGCCACCTTACCTGGTGTTGACGACAGCCCTGCTTCAAGCAGGAGGTTGGCCTCCAGAGGTCCCTTCCAACCAATACTTCTGTGATTTTACAGATCTTGGTTAACTGCACTTCTTAAGAACTTCATCAGCATTTTTGCAACGAGTTCTGCAGAAATCATATTCTCATGCAGGTAACGTAATGGCACTAACTGCTAGGGTGATGGTCAGGAAATAGGGGGCCATCGTTGGAAGGGATCAGAAAAGACTATCTAAAAGCCCTGCTCTAAGATAATAGTGCAGTTCCAGCAACCCAAGTCACATGAACAAGGACAAATAGTTTGCCTTGAATGAGGGATGAAGCTGCTATACCATAACAGTAATCTCTGCTAAATTGTGTCCTTGTCAATCTCTCCTCCTCTCCATGTATTTTTAAAAACTCCTGTCTAAAAGGTTAAGCTTTAAAAATGAAAAAGGTATGTTTCCTTTTCTTTTTATCATTTCATGGTTTTTAATTTGCTGTTTGATCTTGGTTCTCATACATTAACTGCATGGGAGATACAGTATTGGAGAGTAAGTGACTGTTTCTGTAAAAACTTTAAGGCTAAAATCAAATTACCTAGTATTAAAATGAAGCATATTTTCAAATCATAGAAATAGAAGAAATGGAAAATTTTGTTGTTCGGACTTGGTATGCAAGTTAGGATGCTCCTGTATCTCTTTAATTATGTGATCTAAAATTTCTTCATCTGGTAGTGAATTTTTCCTTACAGTATGGCAGCCAGAGGTTATGAATCTTATCTCTGAGGCCAGCAAAGGTAGGACTGGGCTGAATGAATACACCATTTTTAGAAATCTGTAGTAATATGTTCCAGGAACTCCTGCAGTATTCTTCAGAACTGCGTTTGAAGGTTTTAAGCATAGATAGGGGAATATGTCATCCATGTAAATTACTCTAAATTACCTGCAATTTGTTGGGAGTTGCCATTTCTAAGTGCTTATAGCAACTCTAGATATTTAAGGAAGCTTTTGATTATCCTGAGCTTGTAAAAAGTAATAGGCTATTTCTTAATTGTTGTCCTCTGTGAAGTATAATTACCTGCAATGTATAGCTTTTTATTTGTCAATGCCACAAACAGGAAATCAAGAATGTCTGATTGAGATAAGTTTGGGGACTCCACCATAGCTTGTTATTGCATCAGGTGACTTACAAGAATCAAATACCATATTTATATTGAGATTGATCTCTGGTATAGTGTTCCGGAGGCCTTCAAAGAATTCTGGAAACCTTCAGTATCTGCGTGTCTTACTGCAGAAGAGACTGTCTTGTGCTTCCCTAAAACACTTTCTCTTTGAATAGCTACCATCTTTGGAGCAAGGTAGTGGCATCTCTTTATTCTGATGTATCGCATGAAGTTTCCAGAGGAATAGGCTGAATAGGAATTAACAGCCTAAATGCAATTAATCAGAAGATGTTGTAGAGCTTGCTGAGGTTTGGGAACTTTGTAGGGGAAAGTAAGTTAATTAAAACTTAGTATCTTGAAGGAAGTTGATAGATTTAAAGAATTGCCACTATTACTGGTGTTCAGTGATACCTGGATGTAGAGTGGACAGAGAATAGGGCTTGAATTTGCCATACTTAACGTGGGTCTACTGGAGTCCAAAAGCATGTCTTATCTCAAACCAACGTAGCACTGGGCCACTCTTGACCAAACCCCTGTGGCATTCGTCTGGGACCAGGGCATGTGCTGGAAATAGGTCTGTTGGGCAGGGCGCTTGATGCTGAGATTGACTTAGTTTAGGTGGGTATGTTACATGGCCAAGGTCTACCTGTAAAACTGCCTCTCACTAGGTTCGTGTTCTCCCACGTGAGCGACGTGTGTGTGGTCATTTGTGCTGAAGCTTTCGTAGTTGTCTCTCCCAACAAGCTGCGGGAGGATGTGTCTGTCCTTCTTGGGCCATTGTGTGAGGACGTCGGAGCTTACGTAAACATTGTTGGGGATTTTTTTCTTGTTCTGGGGGTGGGTTGGTTTGTTTCATTTTCTAGAGCAGCAATAATAGCTACTTTCACCTCTTCTCATCTATCCCTGGGCTTGGCTGTGCTGAGCCAAAGCATAGCTCTGGGGACCTGCGGAGTGAAATGGTGATGTAGATAGACACAGCCGTTCAGGGGCTTTACGTTCGGAGAAATGAGTAAGGGGGCAGAGAGGCATATGGGGAAAATGAAAAGCCTTCACGTTCTCCACTGAAGCCCTGATGGAAGCAGTGCCGATACAGGCTGTTTAATGAATGGCTCTACTCCCCTACCTGAAGGTTTCCAGGACATGTTTTTTCTTTGGTTTTTCTTTGGTCTGTGTGTATTTTTTCCTTAAATGTAGCCTGCAGGTTTAAATATCCTCTTTATTGTGTCTCTAGAGCATGAATTAAAGGCAAGGGCTGCAGGAGAGGGACCTGCAGAAGGGGCTGGGCCATTCTGCAGTTCGAAAGCAACAGTACAAGCTTCCTTTGAGGAACTTCTTCGCAACAAAAACCCTAAAATAACCTCCCCCCCCCCCCCTTTCGCTAAACACTTTCTCGGCAAACGTAGAATTGTTTAGTTTTAGTTTTGGTCTTCTGATGCCCTCACCGGAGAGCCGCGGATGCAGACCAGTTCTCAGGGAAAGCAGTGAGTCAGCTCTCCCAACAGTGACTCTATTGATAGCTTTAAGGAGTGGCCTTGAAGTCTGTCTAGTCATTGTTGGGGCTTGGCAGGAGCGCCGGGGGCTCCGCAGGGCAGGCTCCGACACCTCTTGCCAACCTTGGGAGATCAAACGCTGTGAGTCAAGCCGCAGAAAATCATGATAGGGCCCAAATTAATTAAAGCTTAAAAAAAAACACACTGAAAACCCCCCAAAACTGTTTTCCAGTGTGAGAGTGGTAAGGGAAAGACTCAAACACACAGTGGCGTGCGCGGTACCTGCCCGTTTGTGTGTCCTTGTGGGCTGACTTTTCACGCGGCTCTCCAGCTGCTCCGGTGGAAACTCTGCTCAGCCTCTGCTCTGCTCGGAAGTAATGGACCCGCCAACTTTCTCCGGTCTCGATGTGCTCTCATTTCTCACCTTTCCTTTCTGGGTAAGGGTATGAAATAGAGCTGGAAAATAACCTTTCAGCAAACACACCTCGCTCTTGCGTATCCTGCCTTCTGGTTATTTTTCAGTTGAAAATATATATGAGCCAGAAAGCACTCCAAGAGTGATTTTAGTTCATTTTATTTTTGCATCGTTTTGATCATCTGTCTCCCACATGACGTAGCCGGCAATACACACAGCTGCTTTTTAATCCTTGGCATAATTTTCTGAGTGACTTAAAAGAGTGTTGGTAGCGTAGCCGGCCTCTGGCGCTGCTGTCTCCTGCGTGGGACTTCTGCTGCCCGCGGGCAGGGCAGTGGAAAGCAAAGGGAGCTGGGAGAGGAGCAGTCGGGAGAGGCAGAAGTCCGCAAGGCAGCGCAAAGCGCAGCAGTGCTGGAGCTGCAGACCTCCCAGTGACTTTCTCCCAGGTTTTCCTGTCTCCTTTTCCCACCGCGTGGCTTGCCCTCCGGGGTGAGAGAACCACGTCCTCAAAGCCCACCGCTTCCAGTAGAGTTTTGCCTGAGAGCTGAACCTTGAGGACAGCGGGAATGAAGGAGACCGCATCCTACTAGTGCAGGAACTCTTCATGCCAGCAATGATACCCTGTGACTAGCGATGAATTTCTGAGAGTTGGTGCTAGCCCTTGGGCAAGAAAGGGTTACAGCGGGCCCTGGCGGCCTAGACCTTTACTTTGGTCTATTAAACGCGAGTGCCACACACTTTGATACTCCAGGCCATTCCGCCCCGAGCTTTCTCCAGGTGCTTTGGAAACATGCGGTACTCGCCTCCCATCTCACCAGGCACAAGGAGGCAGCCAATTTTCAGCATAACGCACAATCTCAACTATTTTATTGCTTAATTTAGGCCATAAAGTCCCTTTGATGTGTTGTGTAATGCAACGTTCATTCTGAAAAAGTGGGTGGAGTAGCTTTATGGTATTATAAAAATAAATAAAATGCCTGGCAGGATTTTGAAACCACATGGTCATTCCTCCCCTATCCACAGATAAGTTGATTGTTGAGAGAGAAATCTTGCTTAATATCTAACTTTGGGTGATTTATTTCCCCAGAGCCCTTTCATCTCTAGTATGTATTGGGTTATCTGTGACTTCTAATCTGATTGTTTTAAGTGTGATCAAAGAAACCCAAGAGAATGCGCTTTATTTTCCCACTGTATGAACAGAATGTTGTTTGTACAGGGCATTACATCACCTGTTCCTGCTGCTCCTGAGCTGTGCACCAAATGTTTGTGGTATAAATAGAAAACATAATAGACTCGTAGGGGGTGATGAAATTTGTTCCACTTGCTGAGTAAAACAGAGTTAACTAAATGAATACTTTCTTCACACCCAACTCTACCTCCGCGCGCAGCAAGGCGGGCTGGAAATGGTTCGAATAACTTGCCGGTGTGCGGCGTGTAGCTGGAATTAGGCAGCGCGCAGGGACGGCTCCGAAAATCTTGCAGGAGGCTGCAGGCCGGCGGGGAGAGTCTTGTCGGTGAAATTGCTGGCATTCTTTCCAGGCTGTGCAAAGAAAGATTTTGGCCTTCTGTAGCAGCGGCGGCGGTGGTGGTGGTGGTGGTATAGCTGCGACGACGGTCTGAGGGTGCGAGGGAGGCAGGTTGTGCGGGGAGAGGTGGTGGCTGTCATTGCGCAGCCTCCGTGGTGCAGGCTCCCTGCGTCTGCGAAGCGCTTGCTGCTCTCCCGGCCCAGAGAAATACCTGCGTTTCGAGCAGTTTGCTTTGGGCAGGCAGCATCGCTGCATTTACGCGGAGCCCCCAGGCGCCTCCCAGAAACCGCGCACGCGCTGGCCGGAGGGAGCTTTTTCAGGGAAAGGACAGAAATAGCCAGTTATCAGTGGCTGAGTTTGGTTTTGCACAAACTGACAGCTCGGTCTGTGACCTTTCGGCTCTGGCTCCTAGCGGAGGCCTAGAAAATGCCTGCAGAGATGAGCCTGGGAATTACACGTCTCACTGCTGTTTCATCCTAAAAATCATGAATTTAACAAAGGTGTTTATTTTCTGACGTTAGTGCTTTACCACCATGTAACCTCAGCGTTTCACAGAGGCCAAGTATCTTTCTCTCCAGCAGACTCCACCGCATCTCCTCTTGCTGACCTCTCTGCGAGTGCAGATCATTGTTTTCTCTCAAATTATCTGATTAACATATTTAACTTGAAACATTTGTTCTCAGCCTGTGTTTGGCTTTCAGTTTGTTGCTTCTCTTAGACTTGAAGAACGGTACGAGGGCGTGAAAGCTTGCTTGCTGGTTTTGCCGAGCTGTATGTGTTGGCCTAATAATAATAATTAAAAAAAATCTCTCCTTACTGACCTTGTCTTGACACACCTACAGGCCCTCATGAAAATCCCACCCTGGGTAAACAGCTCACATTTTTATTCAGAGGAGAACTGCCATGCACCAAAGGGTCAGGTAAAATCATTTGGGAGATAAGCGGCTGCTTTATCTTAAGTAATTAGCCCTTAGCGTTCATTTAAATTTTCTAATTGCTTTGGAAAGCCTTCCTGTGCAGCGTGTGGTCGCTGTCAGGAGTACCAAACTTGCAAAAAACAGCTAAAACCTGTCTCAGGCGTGGAGATTGGTATAAAAAGTGAGGCTGGGGCAGGACCAGGTGCCCCCTCCCGTGCCCCCGTGGTCACGGGCAAGCAAAAGGCTGCTGGCCTTTCTCCCGTGCCGTCCCACCAGGACGAGCTCGGGGCCGCTGTCTGTCTCATCAGCCTCCAAGTAGTAGCAGTCGGGGACATGTAAAGGTTTTGCACATCCCTCATTAAACCGCTGTTATTTGTCTTTAGTGTCTCCAGGTTGCAGCAGCAGAGGGGAAGGAGCAGGAGGGAAGTGGGGAGAGAGCTGAAGCATGGAGACGTCTCTTAGGATGTTTTCGCCGCAGTCAGCTTCGTTAGGATCCAGATTAGCATGGTTTAGGCAAATCTGAGTTTTCCCCTCGGTGCTGCGCTCATCTCTGTGCACGACTGGGATTTGTCTTTTATCAGAGTAAAATGAGCCCCTCTGTGATGCGCTTACAGGGAATTATAGGAAAGGGAGTTCGTCTTTCTCCCTTAAAAGCTGTGCCGTGCCAGCGTGGGGCTGAGTACTTTAAAAGTTTCACTGCGGGGTGCTAGACAGTGGGAACAACTGCACGCTTAGCTGGTGGTGTCCTCTTCGCCGCTGGTTGAAGCTGGCATGGGGCATCCTCTCTCTGCTGTCTCGCACACAGTGTCGCCTTGCTCACCTCGAGGACGTTTTGCAAAGGTCGCCTTGGGAAAAACATGCTCATGTGTTGCTTGCGCAGTGATGACGTTTGGAGGCCCCTGCTCTCTCCGCTGCCGGGAGCGGACAGCTTCACTATTTACACCAGTATGGGGGATTTTCCAGCCCTTGAGGAATGGCATCTTCATTAGTGAAGCTGCAACTTCCTTTTGGTGTGGCTTGCTGGTGGGCAGGGGCATCCGTCTGTAACTGCTGGGAAGCTCCCCTGTCTCTGACCCTTCGTGGAGGAAGGGGACTAGATCCTAATTGGGCATCTGTATGAGGAAATAATGAGCTGAGCCCTGGTTCTGGTGATTTTATTGTTGGCATGTCCGATCCGGGAGGAGTCCGGTTAGAGTCGATGGATTGGTAGACAGACACACGGACCAGCGCTGAGACAACTGCATCCCTCCGAGTTCCCTCTTTGGGGTATTATGATTTAAACCTCCCTGGTGCTCCTTCCAAAACAGAAATACTCTCTTTCAGTTTGTTACAGTACTTCTTTTTTTTTTCCCCCCCTCCAACTGTCTTATGCAAAAGTACTTCACACATTGCTTCAAAAGCACCCAGAGGTGTGAATTGCAGCTGATGTAATTAATTTGCCTTTGTGGGCCTGGCCCTGCGCAGGCTAGGCAGAGTTTGTAGGGCTGGCAGTTAGCAAGAACAAAGTCTGATCTGGGATAAGATTAGGAATCCTTTGACAAAGGGAAAGCCAGGCGGCCGCCTTATCACTTGTAACGGTATCCTGTGGCAAATCTCTGATTTCAGCCATATGCGGTGCCTAGACTGTTCCTCATGCTGTGTTTAAAGTAGCATCGTCTCTGCTCACCTGCCCAGTTGTTTTGCAAAGCAAAGAGTTAAAACAGGCTTAGGCGTAAAACAAAACCGGGGCACCTCGCGATCCTAAGGGCTCTGCAGGGATACCTGTTGCAAGAAGGAGATTAAAAACCCAGCGTGCCCTTCTCGGTGCTGGTTGCCTGAGGTTCTGCTCGTCTAGTCCCATCTCTCCTGCTGCGGGCAAACCGAGCAGCGTAAATACTGCTCCTCACCCAGCCCCGGTGAGGAGCGCTGCAAACAAAGCAGGGAGGAAGGCAGGAGGCTGAGCAGGCGGCTTCAAAAGCGGGGAGGAAGACGGCTTTCCTTTAACGGCAGCTGCCTCGCAGAGCCCCAGCCCCGCCGACGCAGGATTTACATCCCAGCGCGCTTTCAGCCAGCATGTCGTGGCAGGCTTCGCCCAGCAGCAGCTTCCACTTTTCCTCCTTGGTGTCTATTGTTTTGTTATTTGGGGAACTGGAATCCGTGATCAAATTTGAAACGTGGTTAGCATTAGATTCTGATGCAGCATGGTTGGTTTGGGTTTTTTCTTTTCTTTTCTTTTTTTTTTTCCATTTTCAGAGAGATTGGTCTGAATCTGAGCACATCTTCCTCTGAACAGCTTAAGGGGTCTGCTGCTCTCCTGTGCCCCGCGCGCTTGGGCGATGGAGCAGCGAGTGTTTAGCAGTGAAAGACCATCGGGATAAGTTTAAATAGAGCTGAAAAGCACTGACTTGGGCTGAACCAGGCAGAGAGTCACTTGATCACAAGGAGGTTTCCAAAGAAGGGGAGGCTCGCGGACTGCTGGTGTTTTGGATTTAGTCATTTAACGAGCATCATCAGGGATATGTTACGTTCTCAGTTATTTTGCTTTTAATCTAATATGTTAATAAGCTGAGGCCCTTCAGCTGAAAATGTATTTCCAAGTTGCTTTAAGTATTTGCTAGCATAGCAAGTTGAAGACACGTGAAATAAAGGGCCATCCGATTAACTGCTATTGTTCTCTTAATTCAACCCACCCCATTTGGGCCACTCTGCCTGGATGGCTTTGTGTTTGCTAATAAAATCATGCTCTGTTCCCTGCATTACATGTTCGGCCTGTCCCAGCTAGTCAGCAGCAGTAAAACCTTGCTTTATAGGTTTATAACATTACCTTCTCCATGATGGCTTCTTTTAGAGATAGCAGCACTTCCAGGGCTGGCCTTAGCACGGCATGCTTGGGGGCACAGTGGCAGCTTCGAGAACCCCTGCGATCCCATGTTTCCGACGTGCATATTTCTCCTTTCTTTTTGCCATTGGGGCTCTTGCTCCCTGCTTGGCTTGCTCACAAGTGTGCGTACCTCCTCACCTGATGGGTGCTGTGTTAGCAATGAGGGTGTTGGAGAAGGAGTAGAAATGAGCTGCCTCCGGGGCTGGCTCTGAGAGCGCCGAGGCGGTCATGAGACCTGATGGCCTGTTTCTCTGCTAGGCTTTGGGAGACCCAGTGAGGTTTGTGGGAAGAGCTCTGCTGGCATCACTTGAGCCTAGGAGAGCTCCTACCAGCCAGATAGTTTCTTTGGCCAGCCCATGAAATGGAGGGATGAAAAGCAACTTTCTGCCTTAGCCCAACAGCTCAGAAGGGGCTGCTCTTAGCAGCTGGCTGACAGTGGTCCTCCAGGAACCGCATCCGAGCTGGGGAGGGGGAATCAGTATGCAGAGCCGTTGCTCCCCTTCCTTGGCTCATTGTTTTTTAAGGGCTGTAGGATGGCGAGGATTAGGCCAAGTCCTTCAGGGGAGGGGAACAGCCAGCAGGGGATGGCTGGTCATTTTTGTTCCTTTTGTGGCACAAACAATCTCTCCCTTACTTCTCATAGGGGCTCATGAGCCTTTGTAATGTTTATTAGGCTGAAAGATTTGGAGACCTCTGGTCTAGATAGCTCTCCAACTGAGAAGGGGAATTTAGGTACTTGTGGTAGCATAGCCAAAGACATTACAATAAATATTTGGGAGATGTTAGTGTTTGGCATTTGTCAAGAATGGTTTAATAGAATGAAATCTTTAGTGGAAAGGCTGGAAGTCCAGCTGAAATGACAAAGATGTGCCTGGGTTGGCGTTGGCACATCTTCCACACTTCAGGGATTAGAAAGAATTGTGTAATAGCAGTGTAATGATCTGCAGAATTGGCTCATTTAAACTTCAGCTGCTTTTGTTTAGGAGATGGACTTAAAATCTGAAACTGGGTCAAAATCTTCTCTTGCTCTAGAAGTAAAAGTCCTTCACGTTTCAAACTTCTGTTTGAACAGACTTCTTTCTTATCTCTATTCCACCAGCCCTACTTGGCTGAGTTTCAGCCAGGTAGAGGACACTGGCCTGCTGGTAGCTGTCATATGAGAAAGTGGCAAGATTTTGAAGGATCAAAAGGACCACCAACACATCCTCTATCAGTAAACTTATTCTCAAATAGTCAGGATAGTGACAGCCAAGGGATCTTTTGGATTTCCAGACTAGTGTGACCCTTTCCCTCAAACCAAGTGGCTCTACTTATCTCCTCCTGATTGGTTCACTCTGCCCATGTCTCCTTTCTAAGACTAGCAGTTGAGCAGACACCATTCAGGTGCTATATTCACTGCTCTGGCTCTTTATCACGTTTCGTGAAGTTGTTCTGAACTACTAGGGAGACAGCTGTTCCTTGGCAGATGTTTTCCTCAGCAATGTCATTTGTCCTGAGCAATGAAACCAGAGTCTTCATGGACAGTGTCCTGAGGAACAGCACAGAGCTCACTTAACAGCTTCTCCATGCCTGGACTCTGTCTCCAATAGAGCTAACGGTGGCTACGTATCTCCTCTTTCACAGCAAAGAATAACATCCCATTATTCTGTCTATTCCTCCCCCTAACACCCACCAACCTTAAATAAGCAAGTGTTTTCCAGAGGCTACTCTGCTGTTGGTCCTACATCTGATGTTTTTCTTTCTCATGTGTTTTCCTTTAGCCAGTCCTTCATTCTTGCTCTGTCCTCAAGAGCTCAAATAATAGTTCCTCCTGGCCAGCAAAAGTCCACAGAAATAAGTCGTCTCTTCCTCTTGACGTTCTTCTGCAAGGTTCCTCCAAGACTGGTGCAGATGAAAGAACCCACTGTTTTATAGGAGCAAAGATGTGGGGCTTAGACACCTTATAAAAACACTGCATCCTTTTGTGTGCCAACTGCACTTGCAACAGTAAATGAAGATACTTATCGCTCATCCTAGGGGCTGCTGCTCACCAGCGTGGGGCCTCCTGAACTCCTTGAGTTGGCCCCAGCCAAGGAAATCTGCACGTATTGCTTTGTCCCAACCTGTTCCCTAACTTTTCCCAGAGAATAAACCCTAGGGGTTATTAGCAAGGTTAGTGTCAGGAAATAGCTGCTTGGGAAGGGCCTTGTTCTTGCTGCTGAAGAAACAGCCTGATTAGTTACTCTGATTGCTCATCTGAACTAAGGTAGGCTTCCGGTGGTGTGACTGGGAGCAATTGCAAAGTTGAACGTTTGGAGGTCAGAAATTCTGGTAAGAGGTTTGGTCCCTTCAGCAGGCAGTCCCACCAGGCAGGCAGCCTGCTGCCCACGGGTAGTGATGAAGCAATCCCGCCTGTGGAGCATCTCCATAAGGCATCCACAGTGGAATTCCTAAGTTCATTTAATGTTTCCTTAAAGCTGCACAGCGAATGCCTGTCTGCAGAAAATATATAGACATCTGCTATTGTCTTAAGCAGAGAAGATGACGGCATTGAGCAGTTGCTGCGATAGCACTTAGTTACATTATTCACAAACAAAACAGATGAGTCTCTGTATTTGCTCGCTTATTCAAAGAATTAATTTTACATTGTCCTGTGGATATATATGTACGAAGCTGTAAAAGAGCAGTCCTAGAGTAAGAACCGCTGGCAATACTGTTCTCCCTGAGGTGTGACAAGGTCCTGGCAGTGCAAGGTGGGACGCAGGTCTCTCTTCTGTCGCGTCAAGCCACGCAAGAGATTCTCCCAACTGTAAATGCCAATTTGCAGGCTCAGACATTGATGTCACAGGCTCCTGCGTGTTTTGGTTAATTCAGCCACATTTTTCACACACGGGTTTGGGGATGGGTACTTTCATCAACTTCACGATCAAAATTTATGCCGAGGATGTTATGACTCATGTTACAGGACTCACTTGTAGTTTTGAAAGAGGGGAGTTAATAACAATCTTAAAATATCACTCATTTACTATATAGGCGTAGCTGGCCCCAGTGACTGTAGTCGTGCTTGCCTAACGTTTCCCATTATATAAAACTTTGTTCAGGCTGCTCATGTCTTTATCAGACTGTGTTGTTCGGTATTCTTCTGCACTGAGATTCTGCCTCGGGCTGAATTCTTTTGGCAAATTTTAGCAAAAACAGGGGGAGGAAATTACATTGTTTTGCTCATGTCAGAGTCTCACAATTGACTTTTCATTGATAACCTTCCAACTTTCATACTTTGAAGCAGGCGTGTATCATTTGGCAAGCGGGTTGCTGGGGGTGGGAGGGGCCGTGGTAATGTGAACATACCTTTTGCTGTCCATATGAGAAGCTATCCAAGTTTGGCTAATTTATAGACTTCTGAAAATTGCACAAGCTCTCTGGTAGGTGGTTAGAAGTTGGCAGCCAGAATCTCTGAAAACTCTTTGCTCTGAAGATGCTCGTGGCCAAGACGTCAGAGACTGAACGCTCCAATACCTGTTGCTACCGCTCCTGATTCTGGAGACGCTCATCAACCCCTGGGTGAGCAGGGTCTCTTTACTAATCCTCAGGAAAAGTCACTCAGCAAAAAAAAAGGCTTTTTGAGCAGGAGTAGGGGAGGAGGTAAGGAGAGCAGTATCTTCCCGCAGCAAGCTGCTGATCTGGGGAACTAGCAAGAGATGAGGCTGTGTAGAGTGTTGCAGCTGGTTTTCCAGATGCTCTCGGGTTTTTGGATGCTCTAGCTAAAGCTGCCCATTCAGCCCCATTAGGCAGAAGAAGAATAATGCTCACGTGATCTGCTGTATCTGCATGTCTGTCACTTTGTCTGCATCCTCTCATAAAAAATTGTAACCCACTGACTAGTTTCTGCCAGTTTGATGACAGGGTAAAAATCTATTTTGTGCAGATGAATCGCAGGTTAGAGGAGCAAAAACCCTGTTCCCCACTGAGGGGGGAGGCTGTCAGCTGACCTTAACTGTGCTGGTTGAGCCCATGAAGCTACCCAGCAGAGAGGTCCTGGGAATTGTTCGCCCCTTATTAAACATGGGGTGGTGCAAGTCTGATGCTCGGTGCTATCGCATGGCGTTGCATAACTTTTTCTGCTCTCGCAGCTACTTTGTCATGTGTGTAACCAGAACACTCTTTTTCTTTAGGATTCTTGCTTAGCTCAGCTCACGGGATGGCTAGCGCCAGGGGAACGAACAAAGATCAGGTAGGAAAGGTGTAGAGGGCGCCTGTGTTACTTCTTGCATAGTTAAAAAGACTTGCAATGAGAGAGGCAGAAGAATGCAAGCAGAGAAATGCAAGTGCTTCCACGCTCATCTCTGCCAAAGATCTGTAAAGACAGCTCTTCTCGCTGGGAGAAAATCGTTGTGCATTCCTTGATTCTTCTATGTTCAGTGTGAAACCCCAGATCAGATTTACGGATGCGCTGAGCATGCATCAAGGCAGAAGTCTTTTTAAAAAAAAAAAAAAAAGCTGAGTATTTAGCCCAGGGTATTTCAAATTGAGCATCCAAAATTTGAGAAAATGTGGATTATTTCAGCATTGCAGTTGGCTCCGTATACATAAGAGAAAAACAGCATTTCCTTCTTCCGGAATAACACTGTAAATAAATGCTTCACTTATGAAAAGTGCCACAGAAAAATCTCCAGTGAAGTGAATAACACTGCATTCAGCGTAAGGTTTGGGTGATGTAGGCTAGATTAGGTACAAAGAGGGGGAAAAGACGAATACCAACTCATTTGTCCTGTGCCCTGAATAGGCAAAGTTCTGCAGAGGTAACGCAGGACGAGTAACAGATAGTATGATACAGGGGTATGATATAGAGAGGTGAATAGAAGACAATTTTTTTCTGTACTGTAAGTTGCTTCTTGCTGATGTCTTAGGGACAAAGCATTTAAACAGAGAAAACATTTTTGTCTTACCCATTTGGGCTAAGAAATCCCGTATGTGCAGTACAGCACATATGCATTTTGTAACAGATGGTGTGTGCATGTTGTGTAAGGGGGCTCCAATGTTTTCCAGCTCTCGCGCTCTGTGCCCTACACGCAAACCAGCCTTTCCTTTCCCCCGCAGGATTTTGTTTCCAGTTGCGACAGCTGGCAGCATTTCCATGCCTGGCGGTCTCTCCAGCTAGGCACGCCACCCATGCGGCTCTGCTCCAGGCTCTGCTCTTCATGGTGCAGGCTCTCCTCGCAAGGTGGCCGCAAGGAAGAGCGAACAAACGTACGAGTAGCACGTCATGCAAATTCCCAGCGGTTTGGGCTCACCCATTGCCCTCCAAAACTCAGAACGAAACCAGTTCTCAGTGCTGGGGCTTCCCAAGCTCTGGCTTTTACAGTGGGGGTGCGTTGACTTTGGTGTCTGCGAAGATACGGGCTATGATTGAAACTTTTTTCTGCAGTTGAGGCATTTATAAGGTCTCTTCTCCATGAAGATTTTCTGCTGGCACTTGCCACGGCCTTATCATTATTCAGAGCACTTCAAGTCTCTACCCACCTTCCCGTTTTTGCTAATTATCGCAGTGTCTTTGGGGCCTCTTTCCCCTGTTGAAATGGGTTGAATGGCAGCAAATAGCTTGTGCTCAGAAATTCTTGAGGGAGTAGGAAGAGATCAACGGAAGCGTACGAAGCTTGATCACCTAGCGTTGTGTCTTTAAAAAATTGAGGTAAAAAATTCAGCTGGCTTTTGTCTGAATGGTAGCTAATTTATTTAGAACAAAAGGCACATTCCTTGCATTGTCACTGATTTTTCTTAAGCGGAACCGTCAACTGCGTTTAATTGCATAAAGATACATAGGAACGGAATGAGAGTTGAAACAGCTCTTTTACAGCGCTTTAAATGGACATGGTACTTCATATATATCCTCACAGTAATGTATACCAGATGAAAAGATGCTGTGGAATTTGTGTAGTAAAGGTAAAAGCTCATATATCTGCCTGTTCTAATGGATGAGAACCAAAACAGAAAAATCCTATAAGGCAAAAATAAAAACAAAACCCAGCATAGTTCTTAAAATTATGTTTCCCTTGCTGTAAAGTGCACCAAGAAATAATGAGCACAGGACTTGCCCAGTCCGTGAGCTATTAGGGGTAGTCCAGAAATGGGATGGAGCAAAAATAAGCCTCCCGACAGCTTCTGTAACTGTCTCGCGCTAACGTCGAAGGAATTTCATCTCCCTTCGGGCTTGCAGTTTAGCTGGACCTTCTGGTGTTGCAATGTCCCTTGGTAGCTCCTGTGCAGCTTGTGTGGGCAGCGCTTTATTCCTTGCTTTCTTCAGCCTTTTTTCCCCTATATTTTACTATCCATGTAAATGAGGCGAACTGATTCGTGCACCGTGAACTGTTCAGTGAATGCCTCTGGAGATGTTGTCAAGGAGTGGGGCATGCCCAGCAGGAGCCTTCTAGGTATGTTCGGGGTCTATGCAGCCAGTAGGTATTTCTAACTCACATGTGCAGGCTGGTGTCAGATGTTGACAGGCTGCAGATCTTGATCTTTCTCATTGCAGAATCCTTTGCTCTTGGTTTGCCGGTCAGCTAGTGAATTTAGGTCCCTGTTTGTAGAAGTACAACTGTAAGAAATTAGAAACGGAATCCGCTGGTGTTATTCCTGTGTAAATCTGACTTTGTGTCATCTCCATGCAGGGATGGTTTGGCCTCCAGGTCTTGCCAGAGATGTGGGGTTAGGTGACAGCCCCAAAGCTAGCACTGTGAATGGAGATTTCATTCTGCACTATGTAAGGAAAAGTTACTTTAGTCCTTATTTAAAAGGAAATCTGTCTGTAACATCTTCAGATGACTAATTTCCCTCTATATGCCTCTTTTCTGGGGGACAACAGCAAGTTATTTGCTGTTAATATCTGCTAAACTCTTAAAAATATATATTTCTAGAAAAGGAAAGATCTTTCTAACTGTATCTATCTCAGTTGGATACAGTTTCTATGTGGTTCATTCTTTTTAGTTATGCTTACTATAGCTCTTCTTCTGGGGACTTGTCATTGCTGTGAACCTCTAATGGGCCTTGCAAAAAGAATAGTGTAGCTGAGTCCACCTTGACCCCTCCCAACCACTGCACTCTATTTGCTACAGCAGTTCCAGTTGAGGAAGGAGCTTCAGAATACGGGCTCCCAACAGAGACCAGAAGCCTGAGTTACGATTTATGTGTTTACTGCGATGCTGACATTTCTTCAGAGTTGAGCAGTAAATGATAGAACAAATTTAAACGCTTTTTGCAGCTTGCCAGTATGTTGTTGTTGATCTAACCTACCATTTTTTAACATGATCCAACAAGTAGCTTTTAACAAGTACCCTCCGATGACTCCCATTTCGGGAGCTTGTGAGACTCCAGAGAGCTACTGCAGAAGCTCTAGTTCATGGTGGTATACATATGAGACCTACTTATCTGTTATGGTTGCAGATAGCTGATGCTCATGTACTCCTGCTCATTGTAAAGTACTGCTTGCCTCTCTTGGGGGGACCCTCTTTCCTGCCCCACTTTGGTCTAATGGTCTCTTGACTTTAAACTTAACTATTTTCTCTTGATGCAACTGAAGTTAAATAAGGCTGTGCAGGAACTTTTAATATGAAGGACTGAAACATCTCTGTGAAGGTCCTTTTGGTCTACTGAGTTGTTTTTTCATGTGCTGCCAAAATCTGATCCCACTTCTTGACCTTTAATATACACTGAGAGAGAAGATTAGGATGTTTCTAATCAGCTGAATCTTCTCTCTGGGAGAGCTATTAAATTCTGACTCGCTCAGCTTTATCTGTGCCAGGTTTACCAGCCCTCCATGTTTCTGGTTTTCTTATCAGCTGGGGTCAGAGTTTGGTCACCTCGAAGGTTCTTGTTCAATTGGGGGAATTTTTTGGTATTCTTCTGTAGGAGTTAAGACATCAGTGAGCGACTGTGCTTTGAGACACACGATTTCATAGGCTTTAGTGTGGCAGATCTTATTCAGTGAAATAAGGCCTTTTTTGGTGCAGGATTATTGCTAGGAGTTTCTCAGTAATCCCATATGCCTTTTCATTAGTAAATCTTTGTCACAGCTCTTGGGGAACAAAGCTGGGTTGTTTTGAGGGACTAAGTCAGGTGCCTCATCGACCCAAATTTGCAGTTCCACGAAAATAGCAGATTTATTGGCAATAAGTTGGTAATGATTATTGAGTTTCTTTCCATTGTTTTGATGAGGATTTAAATAGGACTGCACAGTCTGTGGTAAGTACCAGCCCAGTGGTACAAGCAAGCAGTTTAATGCCTAAGTTGCAACTAGTCTTTGTAAAGCAGAGCCCACTTGAATTGAATCTCTTCCCCAGTCATTTCAGCCATCAGCTACACCGTTGTTCCAGTTGGAGCATCAGAAAACGTATCACTGAAAGGAGTATGGACAACAGATTGCATCTGGGGGCTTTATGCCCTCCTGAAGAGTTTTGTTGATGTAAGAAAGGACTGAGCTGATACTGTCTTAAATCCACTTTGGTTCCAGCGGCTCCTGTTCCCTAGGTGTGGGCCACCTATCTGTAGGTGTCCCTGCCCCTCTCTCATATTCTTGAACGCTTGCATAGCGTAGACCAAGTCCCCGAATATCTGGCAGACAGCTAAAGCCTGTATGAGTACGTAGGAAGGAGGGGAAGTCATTGGCCGAAGCTGGATGTCTTGTTCCCATCCAAAAGCTTATTGTTATCCTGTGGGCCCTGGTCTACGTTACTGAGCTTGCAGAGAAATCTGCTCATAATTTTTTTTTTTTTCCTCATAAGCCCTTTCTTGTCGAGCAGGATTTTGACAAAGCTTAGTTTAGGCACTGGAGAATCCCCAGTTAAGCCCAGTTATACCAGGCCTTCTCAGATCTTTCTTTGGAAGGAACAGGGAAGAGGAAATACTTTCCATTTCATAGAAGCGTGGACAAACAGTGTTACTTCAGACAGTGAAAAAAAGCAGCAGACAGAATAATAGCACTGAATTCTGCTAGCCAAAAGCATGCGCTCCTCTTTATTCAATGATTCCTGGAACACAGTGTTCTTATTGTATTCCTCTTGCTTTCTGTCTGGGCCCTGAGTCGGGCTTGGAGAGGCACTGACGCACTCTGCGTAGCGCGTGTCCTTGTCCTCCCTACTCTTTTGTTGCCTGGCCTGAGAGCTTGGCCTGCTCATAGTCCGACTGAAATGCTTGTGATTTTGGACATTAAAACGGCATCAAATGCATCTCGGAAACGGACCCGCTCCTTCACGTGACATTAGGTAAATGTGCTTTCTTGAAAACCTGGATCCCGTTAGAAAGGTTCCCGCTGTCTGGAAAACAAAGTACTTGCTTGCCTGGTTTAGTCATTAAGTAAATTTGTGGTTTAGTTGAGATGAAAAATAATGAAGAAAAGCTGTTGAAATCCCAGGATTAATTTGATAGTTTGCAGGCGGTGGTGTTTTTTTTAAGTGGAGCTGTTGCCTTCTTTAGGTTATAAGCAGACCCAGGTATAAACCTGGGCTTCCCCTTTTCCTTTGAGCCTCAGAGGTGACCATTTGGAAGTAATTTGTTTCACGAAGGCCCTTTCAGGCCTCGCTGAGCTGCTGGACCAGATGGGGGGATGCTCTGGGGTGGAAGCCATGCCGTGTGGGTGTCTGTGAAGCCTGCCCAAGGCTGAAGGTCTGGGAGATGCTTTCAGCTGTTTATTCTGTCTGCAGAGGAAGTCTCCTCCTCTGAAATCAGGGTGCGGGGAGTGGAGGAATGGCTGCTCTGCTCACTTGGCATAGTCTGGAAGGCTTTGAACATTGGAGGGGTTTGGTGGGGTTTTTAAATCTGCACCGTGACGGTTGCACATTGCTCTCTGTTGCCTGTTCTGGGAAGAAATGTTTGCTGTGCGACTCCTTTACGGCTCCCAACTGCCTGGCCTGCGTTCCTGGGGAAGAGAAACCCCTGGGCAGATGCGTGGGATCCCCTGCAGAGCCCCCCCATGACTCCCTGCGGGGGGTTTCTTGTCTCTGCCCACCTTGAGTTACCAGAGCATCTGGGAGAATCACCGGGAGCTGGCAGCGCTCTCTGAAATGGCTGGTGTGTTTGTTCACCCACTTAAACACATAGATATCATTTGCCATCTTAAATATAAATGTAATTTCACCATGAGAAGCCAGTCAGCGAAGGAGAAATGTTTCCTCTATCCAGCTATTGCAGAATTTTCCTCAGCTCTTGGTTCAAGTTGGGGGAAAGGAGATCGTGCTGAATTATCTGCTTTCTGTGCCTGTGTTGGCTTTTGAGGCAACTTTTTCTGGCAACTTAGGTGTATATGTTCAGCACATCCCAGTCTCAGCTCAAATCTGTCCCTTCCCATACAGTATTAAGGATGCCAATGCTCCTATGGAGTATTGTCTGATAAAGGCCACGGCATGGAGATGAGTGTTGCTTATGGGTGGGAGCGATATAGCCTGGACAGCCGCGGCACGCAGTAACTTCTTAAGTTACTGCAAAGGCCCTTCTGAAGGACTGATGGAGCCAGGCTGCTCCAAAGCAGTGAGACTCTTTCAAAGGACATATTGCCTGATTTTCACAATGGACCAGATTAAATGAATGTAGGCAAATAATTGTCCTGTATACTTCATAGAAAACTTGCCTGTCAAACGTCAACCTTTCATAGTGCACTAGGATTTGTATTAATCCTTTCACAGAGGCCCAGTTTTTAGAAAAGCTATGTGATGGTGTAAGTTGACTCACATGTTGAAATGAGCCTAAGCAGATAACCATTACTATTTGAAAGATAACAGGACAAAATGTTCTGCTATTTTCGCTTTATTCCAGGAAGATGATTTAAGCAGTCCTAGTAACTGATGTGCAGACAGTGTATTGCCCGTAATTTGGCTTACATTTTCATTCATTTCTTGTATATTGAATTATTAAACAAATGAGGTGTCTGATCTGATTCAAGGGAAAATGTGCATTGTTTTTAGGAAGGACTTGACTTCTTATTTTGTGGCAGCATAACTGTGGTTTTTTACAGTTTTGATTTAAAACTGTAACTGTAAACAGAATAAAGAATTCCACTGGGGTGAGTAAGGCTGTGCACAGGCTCACCTCTGTCAAGACGAAGTCGTTGGTGGGCTTATTTGTAGAAGCATGGCCAGATGAAATCTGGAGGGACTTATTCTCCAGTTTCCTCGGAGCGTCGTAGTCACGTCCTGGTGTCTGAAGGCCTTTTTTAAGAAAGTTATAGTGGTGATATGTCAATACGGCCCAAGTATTTAGTCCGTCAAGACTTTTATTTGCCTGGTTAAGGTTGGACATTAAGTGGTTTGATATCAGTGATGCTATCTGTGGTTATGTATTTATGCCGTAGTGTGGGACCATCATTACTGAAGACTGGATTCAAGGAGCAGTGGTCAAATGGAAGATTCCTCAAAGGGGAGAATCACTGGAATGGTTCTGAGCTGTTTCAGATTTTCTTTCCTGTATTTCAGCTTTCTGCGTAGATTCTTAGAAAATCTAGGTCATTTTTCTCACCTATCCTTCTGTATCCTGTAATCCAAATTACTGGGGTGAATGGATGCATCTTCTGTAACCTTAGTCCCGAGAAGCAGTATGTCCTTGGTAAATGCATAGGAGTTAAAAATTGGAAACTCAGATTGGTGGATCCTGTGTTTAGCACTTTAATGCTTAGCAATAATTACTGAAGCTCCCCATAAAATAATCTCAGCATACTCCTCAAATGGAATTGAATGTCTTAGAATATAAGAGGAGAAGAACCCTTATCTGTACTTTTATTTAAGTTTTTATTTATTTCAATTCTTCCTCCAGTGTGGGAGGATGAATAAGCATGGAAAAAGATGCAGATTTGCAAAGGCAAGGAGTGCTAGAGTATCTTTTTTATTTTTTTTTGCTTCAGCTTTTAGAAGCCAGACTGTAATCATAAATTCCCTGATAGCTGGAGCATGCAGAAGTCATCTTTAAGCCTACAAGTGACAAGCTGCTGTTGCTTTTCAAACTTTAGATTTCATTTTTTGTAAGACACAACTTTGATCTGGTTTCTTTGTAATGCTCTGCAGAACACTTGGGCTGCTGTGCTCAGACTGCAGAGCTCCAAGTTAACTTTCTTGGAGAGAGCCATCTGGAGACCTCAAAGAACAGATTAACTTGTCCAGAATTGATGTGATCTTTGAAGAAGTTGCCCTTGCCTAGAACACATGTGATTAGCTTGACATTGACAGTGATAAAGTCAAAATGCACAGCAGTGTCTGACTACCCAGAGTAATTGGGAAGAGTTGTTAGAGGAACAACCCTGAGGATTTGCAATCAAATTATGAGCTAAATCCCCAATGGTAACCTCTTAACTGGACTCTTTGAGTCTTTAGTGCAGGTTAAATCCAGGCAGGAGTAAAGATTTTTAGCTTTGCTTCTTTGTAGACATTTCATTCTTCGCTCCAAAACATACCGGTGATGATCTATTGGAGAATGCTGTGAGCACTTTGGGATATTTCTAATAGTTTTGTACCCAGTTTATTGCAACCTTTGGTGGTGGTTGATGGTACCATGGACTGGAAACTGAAAATTTCTGATCAGTTGGTAGATTAAGGTAATCATTTTAACTCGGACGTCCCCGTAGATATTATTCTAATCTCTTGTGTAAAGGTGACCTTGCCGCTTGGACGTTGTTGTCAGCTAATTGACGGCATGTGCTATTTAAATATGCTTAGGGGATTTGCTTCAGATCACACATCATAAGCTAACACGTGCACTTTTTAATTTGATTGACTGGCTGTGATAATGAAATGTAGTATTGCACAGGGGATGTGACAGTTACCCACTTGTTGGGAGGTGTAAATATAGCAAGTAAGAGAGCTCTGCTTGAATGTGTTTTGCCAACCAGAGAGTCAGCAAGCTATTGTTTTGAAATCTCGGGGAGGTCAACGTAACTTGTTCAATGGAAAAGTTAATTTTTTTCACAGTGAAAAACTGGTAAATGTTAAAATAATTAGAGGGAAGGATCTCTCAGCATTAGACTGCATCCTCCCAGTCACGAAGGCAAAATGACCAGAGAAACCCAAGTTAAGTGTAATGCTTATGCTGGTTTTCTCCTGCAAGTGTAGTTCTGGATAGAGTAATCTTCTTTAAAAACACAGGACTTTAAAAGCTTAAACTAGGTTGTCAGAAGTTGGTGTGAAAAAGCAGGGTGGGAGCCCAGAGGATCAGTAACTGGATTTCACTTAATTGCTGCACTTCACTGGTCCTATGGTCTCTGGACCCTGCTTTAAGGACACCTCACCTTGACCTCCACCCACCAAAAGGGAAAAGTAGGAATCGTCTCCTGCCATGAGGCTTCCTCATTGCTGCAGAGGAAGGAGGGTATCTCAGCGGCTAGACCTGCCGCAAGCTTCTTGCTTGCTGTGGTGAGAGTTTAGGGTGTCCTTCCCTGGGGCGTACCCCAGTCCCCACTTCTCATGCTGTTCATAGCTTGCCAGGGCAACTCGTGAGGTTTGGGTGTCTGTCAGCTGCCTTGTGGCTCAAGCTGTCTAGAAAATGGAATTTCCCTCGTGTTAAAAAAGAGCTGCTCACCCAAATAACCAAAAATTCGGAGTATGTCATGGGAGGAAATACTCTAAAAGCGCTATTTAGGGCAAACCTAAGCAGAATGCTTTGGCTTTTTGTGGTTGTCAGCTTTATGAACCGTTATCCCATGGGTTTACTAATCTAGTTTCTCAAAACAGCTACTACTTTGATTGCACAGGAATTTGGAGGTGCCTAGCCATCCTGCCAGGGAGTTTGGAGATGAACTTCTCTGAGTCAACCAAGTGGGGAATCTTGACAAGAGGAGGATTGCCAGCTTACCTGGTTTCTGTCACAATCACCATGTTCAATTATTTGAGTCAACGTTTTCTTCCAGAAGAGGGTTCTATCATAAAAATTCAGCTCTAGAGCCAGAGAAGATGGTAACAATGATACAGATTCATCCAATCAGCTTTCCTGTTGGAGTAGGAGCTGCTACAGCAGCACTGCAGCTGCCAGCAGACTTAGGAAGACCATATTGCACTGGCCTACAGTTAGAAGATTGTTCAGCTTGTTCTCTACAATGCCAGTTTAAATTCTACAGAATTTAAGTGTTTAGAGGTCTTTTATCTCTAAGGAAGTTTCCTACTTGCTTTAGGTTTTTATTTCCATGCTTAATTAGAAATACCAGTGAAGAAGATAAGGGAGCTGTTGAGAAGTGAAGGGAGCGCCATGTGGGTTTGGCATTGTGGACAGGAGCTGTGAAACCTTTTGTGCAGTGTGGATGGTGGTGATGATAGAATTCTTTCCCAGGGAGCCCTACCTTTCTTCTCAGAGCCAAGAGTAGTGTGTCTGGCAGAAATTTGGCACTTTGCCTCTTTGATTTTAATCTGAAGTAGCCATCAGTGTGGAACTGTGTGAAGGAAACTCAGGATCCTGGGCTGGAATGGGAAAGGATGCTTTCAGGGAATCACAGTGCAGTGGGAATTCTGGCTAGTCTGCGTCTTCTCTCCTCTTGCCCTGGCTTCTCTTCTCTCGTACGTTGAAGCTCCAAGATCTGACGTTGTTTGTGCCATTCTGGGTGTAAGGAGTGGGAAATTAAGCTTCGTGCGGGGGGGGGGGGGGAAATATAGCTAAGAAAACATGCAAAATAAGCTTTGAGCAGGTAGAAGGAAACCCTAAGGAGATGTTTCCTGCAACCATTTTGGCCCTTGTCAGTATTATCAGACTCAACAGTGATCAGTGGAGGGCCTTATCCAAAGTAAAGGCAGCTGGTCAAACTGACTTCGGTCACTATAATCCTTATTACGCTTGTTCCATACGTGGTTGTTTTGAGGGTTGAGCAGCTGAGATCCACAGAGAAACGCTACTTTATTTTTGTGCTATACCCATGTGAAATGTTCCATGTTCGTTTCAAAAACATACACTGCCCTAGAGGTATGAAAGAAATTCCGGAAGTCTGCAGGAATTTGTATGAAGTCTAACTTTAACGGCTCACCTTTCCTTTTATTGACCTCATCCCCGCGTAGAGCTTGGTATGTGAGGTTTTCAGCTGACATTTCAAATCGCTCCGCATGTCTCTGTATCCCTTTTACAGCAGCCTCCCCGCCCAGATCAGAAGTGACCGTTTTTTTGCTAGACTCCACGTTCCTTTAATGTTTTCTTTCTAATAGATGTTGAAAGCGTTCTTCAGAGGCACAGCACAAAACATTCACATAGTGATATGAGCCAGCTGAAGAGAGTTGTCAGGGAGAGGGAACGTTAAGAGAAGGATTGAATACAGATGGATTCCTCAAAAGTAATGTAACCTGTTATGATTGCTTTGAAATCCTATACCCTTTCCATGTACTTATGCTTACCAAAAGTTTACATTTGCATTGATGTATTAGAGGCAGAGCTAAAATGTAAGTAATCCCTGTTGTATACATGCTTAAGTGTGTAATTTTAGCTAAATACAACAGTTGGGACCAAACTCTTTCCTGTATTCTCGGAGGGAAGTTCACAGCCACGTACGGTTCAGTAGGGGGGTTCTTGCGTCTCAAATGCTCTGGAAAGGAGAGGAGCCCTACGGCACCCATCTGGTCGGTGTTACCCAGCGAATTCCTTTCACCGTCTCAGATTCATACCCAATGAGCTCTTAAAATGCTCTGCAACGGTGGCGTGGGGAAAGGGCTGCTTATTTTTTCCCTATGTCAGAACCACTTGTCTCTCAGTTCTACTTTGGGTGGTTTCCTAGCGAAAAACACAGGGGCATGGCTCTGATCCCCCCCCTCCACCCCGACTGGTCTTGTGCACACGTGCGTCCGATCTTCTGCACCAGAGGTTTTCAAGCTAGGGGGAGAAAGAGAGGAGGGAACGGAAGGCTACAAGACCTGACAAGCAAAAGTCCTGATGACTTCTGTAAAACAGGTCACTTCGTCTTCAGGACCCAAAGTTGGGGAAAGCCGCCATGATGTTTCAGAGCTCGGCGTGTGGCAGAATGGGAAATCATCCCTGTATGAAGCACTGACTTTCACCTGGGGGACCTCAGCTGGAGCCGCTACTTCCATGCAGATGAGACGCCGGTTCCCTTGATTTGCTAAAAAGTGCCGGTGCTGCTGAGCTCGGAAGCATGCCCTCGCTCTTTCCCTGCTGACTAAAAATCCTGCAAGGTTTTGTTTACTTCTTGAAACCCGGTACATAGGAAGCATTGCCATATCAGCAGGGCTAAATCCGGGGAGATGGGAGATGTTTTCCTTCTCTTCTACATGATCAGCTGATAAAAATGAGAAATTGATGAGTCTGTGCATTTTCTTCGGTATGTTGTAGTCATCTGCTGTGCTTTATTAATATCCTGCTAGAATAACCCACTCCGCTTCCAGAGAGGCCTGGCAAAAGGTCCACTAGAAGGTGGTGTTACATTTTAATTGGGTTATCCAAAAAGCATCCTCTCTTTGCCCGCAGGGAAGGCCTGACCTATCCATCATTTGCACCTCAATTTAAGAGGCTGTATCTGCCTCCATCATGCAACTGTCATATCAAATTTGACAGGAAGGCTATACTGCACAGCGCTCCTTTAATATTCAGAACTGACCATTATGCAAGGGAAGAAGTGGAGAATGGGTGGTGGTAAGATTTTGGCTTATTATACCTCGCTTTTTAGGGGAAACTTGTTCAAATTATTTCCAGCCTTAAACATTTACCCTAGAAATCTGTTCTGAAATCTAAGGGAGCATAGAAATGAGGATCTTCCACCGCACGTTTAAAGTGACAGTCGGAAAGTTTGTATGCTAGAAGATATCCCTGGTAAGAGTTTTTAACTGGTCAAAGCTGTATCACGCTGGACAGTGGAAAAACTTCACAAGACGCCCTTCACTTATGACAGTAGTGCAGAACGTCAGGTGACTCAGGGTTGGATGCTCTTTACATCACCCTTGCACTACGCTGAGCTCAATCACACGAGCAGAAATAGCTTGACGTTTCTGTTGTTTTGGGGCAAGTGAAGTATTAGTTTTCTCTTTGTCAGAATAAAAGTGTGCATTTGTTTCTAACTGACCCCCTCATGAACCTAAAGCAACGTGATTTTTCATGGTGACCTGTGAGCACACTGCCTTCTCTTTAGTATCCATGACCCCTTGTAGTACAAGGAAAATAGTTTGTTGCGGTTTCTAGAAGCGTAAAGGCATGGGGAGTAGGAACTACGCAAGTAGATTATTAGCTGAGGGCTATAGCCTTGTTTAATTTGTTTTTTAAAATACTTTGCTAAACTTCATCCTTGGACGCCTAGTTCCATTTTATTAACAGATTCTGTAAACCTTTACTTTAAATGGTTGTCTGCTAATTCCAGCTTGTGTAGTGGCTAATGTGAGGAGACCGGCAGGTATTATCAACGGATGATTATCCTGGGTTCATACTCTTTAAAAATATGTGGAAACTGCCAGCTTTTCCCTTTGCTGGTGTCGTGCCCTCTTCCGCATCTCCAGTCCTTCTGTCTGCATGTTTCTCTTGCTTTTCCTCTCCTCTTGTCTAAGCGTAAACTCATCAGGGACTGGTTTTTAGGTGGGACTTTGACCACCGCACTAGAGCGAGAAAAGCTTCTCAGAGGAGAGCCAAGGAGCGGGAATCACAGGATGTGTCCTCATTGGAGGTGTGTTTAGCCAAGTTCCATTACAAGCCATATAAGCTAGGTGCCGGTTTCTGCATTAATAAATAGAAGATGACGCTGGTGAGCTTCATGATCTGAATTTAAACAGGACTCTGATTTTCAGAGCTGGTAACAGACCTTGAAGAACACATCAACTCATCAACTTTAAGATGTCTTACAAGTGCGGATGGCTGCTTTTAATTTCTTTTGTGCTGTTCTTCATGCAGAGAGGTAGTCAGGGAGCGCGGGGACTTAAATGGCGCTGTGTTACTGTGCCAGTGTGAACCTTTCAGCTTGTTCATCTTTCTGGCAAATTACAAAATGACTTGTACTAACAATAAGACGAAGGCGACTGTATGGTGTGAGTGTCCTGCGGTGTAACAGAGTCGGAGGCATGTTGGTAGCAGTCGCTTTTCTATGCCAGTGGTAGTGCCAGCATTAAGGAGCTACTTGCCCACTTGTTTCAGGAGCTTCTTCACTGTTAATCCAGGTCTCCTTCTATGCAAGGAACTGTCTCCCCAAGTTAACTCATGCAGGTGGCCTCTCTTCCTGCTGTTTTCTTTAAGAGAAGAAGATTGACCTGCTTGCTTATTTACTTGAATAACCTGCCTGCAAGGCAAGGTGTGTGGTTGTGCACGAAGTAACCGTCACAGATCCATGGCCAGATTGTCTGCTGGGAAAAGCTGTGCAATTAGACGGTTTTTGCTGATGGAATTTGCAAGTGTTTGATGTACCCAAGTGTGACAATTGAGGTCTACTTTAGGTTCTTGGCTGTAAACAACAACCATTTCTCCCTTTACCTCCCTCGATTGGCAGGTGTATTGGAGTGGGGTGAAAAGGGATAAAAAAAAAAAAAAAAAAAGCATGGAATAGATGAGCTGTGCTACACATCCATCACAATCAGAGAAGTAGAACAAAGCCTGTTTTGACCGAGAAAGATGCTGTCTCATTATCTAGATACTGCTTTTAGATGTCCTGCCTTGCTCATAAAATGACAATGCCAAGCACTTAGCCAAGATACAGTAAGTTGTGCATGTGAATTGGACTTCTTCCATACAGGTTGCACTCTCTCTTTCCTCAACTCTATCAATATCATCTTCATTACTCCATGAATCCCCTTTTACTTCCAGTTATGAGTAAACCTGTTCATGGTTCTACCAAAGCAACTTAATATGAACATAGTCATAGGACAGAGTCCTTCTGCCCAGTGATGCAGATGCTTACCGGTGGCTGTAAGGTCAAGGTCGTCTCCTTTTAATTTGACTCTGTTTCATTTTTCTTCCAGGCATGGGTCATGGAGAGAGCCCGTTAACCCTTACTATGTCAACACGGGATATGCCCTGGCACCAGCCACCAGTGCCAATGACAGCGAGCAGCAGAGCATGTCCAGTGATGCAGATACAATGTCACTGACAGACAGCAGCGTGTAAGTAACTTCAATTTGATGTGACAATAAATGGAGTGTAGCATGCTTGTTTCTTAATGGTGGTGCAGCTTTTGTGTTTGTCCAGGGGAGACATTGAAACAGATGGTGTTGGGGAGAATATCTGACTAGACCAAGGTCATGATCATTCAAGTGTTCTTTTTGAGCTGAGTTGCTTTGTCATCCTGCGGACTACTCAGACTTGCCATCTTGGGAACATTTGCAATGTCAAATGCTTTGCGTGGGCTAAAATAAATGATGCTTGGCAGGAGTTCCTGCCGTGTTTCTTGCTTGGTGCAAATGGACGTGAGCTCTCTGGGGGCTCCTCCCCATTAGGATGAATCAGATGGCAATCCAGTCAAGATTTGTACCATTGCTTTTTTCTGTCTTTTATCTTTCCAAAGTTCCCACTTGCCTCTGAAAAACACAGTATTTGGGTGGCTGATTACCAAATAAAAGCCACAAGAAGAGTTCTGGTAAGCTCTTTGCTGGAATACAGCTCAAGAAACTTCTTAGACTTCTTGTCCAAAGCTCAGGTAGAACACACCTGCAGTTGTACCTCTGCATTCAGTTGTCCTCATTTTGCATAGCGGATCGTAAGATTAAGCTGGGTTAGGACAGTACCTACAACTGAGAAGACTTGGGCTCACCTCCAGGTTCCTCACAGTAGCTTTCCAGTGTTACCTTAGTTTTTTCTATGCCTTGGGCCTGTCGGGAAATAGCTTTTCCTTCAAAGTGTACTGTAATGGGGAATGTTACGCAATGAAATGCCAGATTCTTTCTCTTGGTCTGTGTAATAGAAAAGCTAAGTAGATTGAGATGCCTTTGAAGACAGAAGATAATTTGACTAAGCCTCTGTAGCTGCTCTGTAGGATGCCGGTGAAAGTGTACTCAAAAAGAAAAGAATCTCGACCTCCTGGAAGCTATTCATCGGAGCTCACGGAGGGTCCTGCTGACCTGCTGTCACTTCTGTAAGCATGTACCAGCATGGACTGTGCTGGGAGAGTGGATGTGCAGCATGGATGTGCTGGGTATGGGGGGATATAGGTCTTGAGGATGGAGTAGCATCTTTCTAATGATAATTCCAGTCGAGGCTGTGCTTTGCTGCCTGTTGACTAGTTATCACAAATTTGGAGAATCTCCACCTGCGCATGTCATGGCAAGAGGGGACGGTAAAGACTGATGCATTATCGTTTATTCCCAGCCATTTCATCTCATCAAATGTTTTCTTGCAAGCTCATGGCCTTAATGGATTCAGAACTGTTCAGAAAGTGAAACTGGGGAATCTCCACATCATGCTTAGGCCTCTATGTCTGCAGCAGGTTCCTTCCTCTGCCACTGTTATAGCAGATACCTTGTGTCATGGCTTGATGAAAACTGTAAGACAAGGCAATATATCCGTCCTTTTAGCACTGAAGAAACTAAAATACACAAGGAGGTTCATTCCAGTCTTCCTCTTTGTGGTGCATTAAGTTCCTTCCAAACGGCTGGAATTGCAAAGCATCCATTCCCCTTCCACGGGCTTGGATTGCTCTCGCACCTGGCAGATGTGTACGAGATGTCATCACCCATGACTGCTGTCACAGTGGGGCAGGGGAGCCAGAGTCTCAAGCTGTTTTTTTACTCTACATCCGTGTGAAGGACTCATTCCTAAGTTGTTTTTTGCTAGTAGCAGTGAACTTGTAAATCCCAACCTGTGGAGCCTCCCATCAATGTGTTTCCTGGGAAATATGATGTTTCAGGATTTGCCAGATCTCCCTGAGGCTCTTTCAATACCAAATGAGAGTTCAAGGCATTCTTTCCCAAGTGGGGACCTCTTACTTTGGCAAAGCCCTCCTTCTGTGTCATCCACGTGTGTGGAAATGCACCCTTGGGAATTTTCTGTAACCCTGAAATCTCAAATGTTAATTTAAACAGAGCATCCAACTTTTCAGCTTTCTACAAGTACAAAATCTTGTGCTACACTAGAAGCTTTGGACATATAGAGGTCTTTCAGCTCACCCCATACATCCTTGACAATGACAGCATCTGACATGCCCATTCATTTAGTTTGCACCTGTTCTTTGTTGACAGACATGTGGCAAAGATGAGCAGAATTGCACTAACTTAGGCAAGCTTAAGGGCCTGTTTTTCTGTAACATATAGCTTTATAACTAATTATTGGACTGCTCAGTGAGAAAAAATACAGCTTCTGCAATTGTCCGCCCTGCGTGGAAGTACCTCTGGTTCATGACTGCTACTGTTGCAGCATAACAGCCTGGACTTGGCACAGCACGAAGCTTCGAAAAGTTCAGCGGTGGTTTGTCAGAGGAGCTGGGTGTCTGTGTCTACCTGTACCTGCATTGTGGACTCGTCGGAAGGTGTTCCCAGCATGGCTCCAGTAGGATCCAACTTGAAGACTGACCTTGCTTTGTGTGTGGGGCTGACTAAAGACCTCCGGAGGTCCCTTCCAACCTAAATTATTCTGTGATTCTTTGAGACTACTACAGCCTTTCCTTGCAGAACTAGGCCTTCTGGGGAGCTATAAGAGTTTGTCATCTCACTGTCAGACAGATACCCAAAATTTCATTAAAATTCCAGGTCATCTATGTCCAAATCATCTGCATTACGTTACCCATCTGCAAAACGCAAAAGATACCACCTGTCTTCCTAAGGGCTGCCTGGAATAACTCACTAATTTCTCTCACGGTCTGTGCCCTAGACATAGCTTGCCGGGCCAAAGACCAAAGGTAGAAATACTGTTCTGCACCTAGTGCAGCCAAGTCAACAGGAGCTCTGCAGTCCTTCACCCAAACTTGGCAGTCATCTTTACATCGGGGTCCATTCTGACATACCTGGAGAACAAGAAATGTTGGGCAGCTTTGGAGTAACTGATTTGAGACAGGGTATCTTCTGATTTTGCTGAGATGCTTCTGAATGTCAGACAGACCTTTTTACTTCCCTGGGTTCTTTTCCTCTTAATTTTTTGCTATATCAGACTAAGTTGTTTCTCAATACGGTCAGTGACTGAGCAGTTCTGTTTCACGTCTAGCAACCACTGCACTTTTATACAACTTGTACCCAGAAGCCTCCTCCAAATCTTTTTTGCTTTTTCTGGTCATGACAAAGTCCTGCATCTCACCCACAAGACAACTTCCTTAAAGATTGTCTGCAGAGGAAGTAAAAATGGGTTATGGGTTTTTGTTGTTGTAGTTGCATCTCTGTGATGCAAAAAGATTTAGGGGAAAATATTCTGTTTGCTCTGCTTTTTAGTAGTGCAAATGCAAAGTGTCTTTCTGTAGAGCAGAAACCCTTTGATTCTTCAAGCGAAAGATGACAGGTTTACAGAATTAGGAGACCGTTTTATTAACAGCAATCCTGTAAACACAAAGTCCTCCAAGAGGCTCGTTTAGTGTCGTTGCGAATGTCAGGAGCTGTCAGACCTCATTGGAGAAACATTCCAGCCTGTGTCATGGTGTCGTTAATGGGGGCTGCCCATCAAGTTACAGCGGTTCACCACCTCCCCGTGGTTGATACAGTGAGCTGGTGAATCCCTGATGTGGCTGCAGATATTCAGGAGAACAGATAGAGCAAGCTGTCTGGCCAGTTTTGAGCACTGCTCCTCCTCCAAGCAGCCTCTGTGCGCCCATTCCCTGGTAAGCAGACGTAGGCCAGGAGTTCAGGGAGCTCTTGGCCCTTGCAATACTTGTACAGCAGATCTACCACTCACGCTCTGTGGCGAAGATGTAAAGGATGGTGAAGGGCCTCTCTTTGGACCCCTTTTATCCCAGGTCATACGTCTTGGTCCAAGGTGGAGCACTTCTGATATCCCTGTTGCCCTCTCTTACTGGTTCATGGATAGTTGGGGTGGGATTTTTGGTCTTACAAGTTGTGGTTAATGGCATCCCTTGACTTTCATTAGCTACACAAAGAAGTGTTTAGTTTTGCCTTGCTCACGTGTCTTTCCTTTCTGATGAAGACTGTGGCTGTTCTTCAGAGTCGTCTACCGTTCCTGCCTTCTTAGGAGCTCTAGGCCTCAAATACTGCCTTTTCTGTAATGGCCCATCTCTAGCACTGGATAGTACTGTATTCTTATACTTCATAAGATTCTTATACTTCATAAGAAAGCACAGTTTGTCACTCCTACCCGTTTTACCCTTCGAAAATCAGAGATTTTTTTGGTTTTTTGGGTTGTTTTTTTTTTTTTTAAACCCCTTCCCAGCTTTGGCTTGCCTATAAGATTTCTTTATGAGGCTTGGGTTGGAGCAGGCATTAGCGACCTGCAGTTGGAGATCAGATGTCAGGATGTCACACACACGTTATCCATCTCGTGTTGCAAAATGGAGGATGCAGACCCTCGCTAAAGTGTCTTGAGAGAAGGAGGATGCCCCTGGGACAGAAAACTGTAAAGAACCACTGATTTAAAGGCTCAGTTTGGTACAAATCCAGCTGCCTTGCCACATCTTTCTGCTAGTCTTCATTTTCATCTGAGACGGAGCCTCAGTCTGAAGCTAGTAGGGGTCATATAACTTGTTATCAGATGAGACAGATGCAAGAACTCTTCAAAATCTTCTTCGCTTTTAGTGCGTCCTTTTCCACAAGTTCAGTGGACTCATGGGGTCGCACTGATAGTTATACCTGTTGGATCATTTATGCTGAAATTCTTCATCCTCCTAATTTTTATTTCAGTAGCTATAATTAATGCCTTTCACAGGCAGAATAATTCCTGTTTGACCATCCTGTGCATTCTTTATTCTTTGCTCCTTTTTCCTTTAGGCCTTTTATCCCTTCTACGTGCACATAGGCTGCTTCCTGGACTTTAATTACGACTGATATGTGCTCTGCCTTCTGCTAATAACTAGCCCAATCTCAGTGGCTCATTTTAACTAAGTCTCAAAAATCACAAGGGCGAACCTGTGATCTTTCTTTTTGTGCATCTCAAACTGGATGCATGCAGATTTGTCCCCAAATTACAATTCTGGACATACAGCCTTGACCTTTGGCTCACAAAAGACTCTATCTGCATTCAACGTTTGCTCTTCATTATGTTGTTTAAAACTCCAGTACCAGGTTTTGTTGCGTTTCTACATGGCGTTGCTGAACCTATCTGTCTCCTGCATTTCAAAGGAATTTGTGCAGAATTGCTCAAGGCAGCAAAAGTGAAGAACAACCAGACGCAAGTTAAAGAAGGGACTCCTGCTGCTTGACGAGACTTGCATGTCTTAGCACTTTGAATTTAGGCCTCCTCTAAGGAAAATGGCAATAAAAGCCTCATTTGCTGATGAGCGAGGTTCTTCTCTGCGTACGCTGTTTACATATAGCAGTCAAGCTCAATAATGAAGAAATGTAGCTTCTCCTCAAAGGCAGTGCATGAATGGGGTGTGATCCCGCGGCGGAAACCTCTGTGACCCTACATCAGAGGAGGACGTTTCCGGACAATGCGGATGCAAACACGGGCTAATTGCGGAGAGCCCCAGAGTGCTTACAGCAAGCTGAGAAAGCACGCGGACGCACAAAGAGCGTGACTTGATGCGAGGCATGATCTGCTGGTGTTAGCCAGCTCAAGCCGGAGGAGGAGGTAAAAACCCACGAGTGTAATATTCGGTTGCTTAGACTTTGATATATTGCAGTCGTCACCAGCACCCTTCCAAGCTTTGCTGTTCTACCAGTCATGGCAAAATGGGTTTTGGAAGCGTGATTCCTCCACCAGGCTGTGCGTGCATGGAAAACTGCTGGCAAAAACCTGCACAATATTTTCCTATCGTTTCCTTCCAAGCTAGGGCAAACAGTGTCAGAGGACAGAGTTTGCAAAAAGCGCCCGCTTACCTAAGTGTTTTTAAAAGTCATTTCTGTGGTACCACGTACAAGCACATAAAGCCTGACTTTCAACAGGATTTATTTCCAAGCACTGGTAAATGTTATTGTAACGTGCTGAATTCATATGACAAGTATGTTGTGGTCTCTGTTGTTTGAGGAGTTGTGTTTTTGAGTAGCTTAAAAAACATGGCTCTTAAATGCTGGCCCTCCAGTGATTATTTTTCAGTCTTCCTGTGTTGTACGAATTCCTCTGCCCTTGTAGGCAAAACAGCTTCAGCCTTGTCTGCTGAAAACTGGTTTTATAATCTGAAGAGCAGCTGTGTTGTTTTAGCTGTTTGCTGTGGAGGCTGGGTCTAGAGAGGACAGCATGAAATGACTGGAGCCTACACTGGCCCTGATGGGACACGCTGGCTGCAGATGAGTCCTGCAGCCAGTGGCTTGGGTTTTGCGCTCACCGGTGAGCCCGTCTGGCGAGCCTCAGGCCGGCAGCGGTGTTTACCCTGTATGGCCAACTGATGGGGGCCTTGGAGAGCTCCTTGCTTGGAGCACCTTGAAGAGCTCTGTCTTGTGCCCTTTTTTAGTGGGGAAAAAAAATCTCCGTGTGAATAGCATCTTTCCTAAAAGGAGGGGCCAGGCTCTGGGGGGGGGGGGGGGGGGTTGTTGTCACAAGAGAGAGATCAAGGAAGTTAAGGCAAGTCAAGGTGTGGAAGCAAGGGGCAGAAGTTGAAGCACGTTAAATCACCGCGTGGACGTTCGAATTCAGCAGCAGAAACGCATAGCCGATATATCCTCTCTGTGTTTCTGCGAGAGCTTACAAGGGTGAATGAGAAGCAATGTCTTCTCTTCAGGCCGGCACTGAAGTCCACCTAAACAACAGGACTCCTTTCTCCAGGGCCTTATCGTGCATCCTGGCTTATCTTTGGCTGGCAGACAGGCATTGCAGAGGGCCTTGACGGGAGCTGGGCTCCGGGCGACAGACACCTGCCCTTCCCCACTTCAAGTGGTGCTGGCACGGGGCGGGCTGGGAGGGTTCTTCTTCTGTAACCCCTTCCCGAACCCTGGCAGATGGCATATGGCTCCTGAGATGTTCCCGTGGCGCTTGGCCCCGGCGTCGGGTGCGTTTCCCCTCGTGCCGCTTCGTGGGAGCGCGGCCTCTCGTTTGCAGGGGTGCTTGGCTCGGAGGAATCGGAGAAAAAAAGTCAGCGTCTCCGTGGATTTGTTTCCTGCCTCTCTGATGGCCGGCGATCCGGAATGACCTTGAGTTCTGCTATGTTTAAACAAGTTTAACGGCTTCTTAATTTAGCGGGTCCCAAATGGCGATTTTGGGCTCGCTCGGCGCAATGCTTGGCTTTGAAGGCCACCCGTGGAGGAGCAACGAAGGTGCTCATTAGGAGCACGCAGCAAAACCTCTGTCCGTCCATCCGTCCCAGGGACTGTTGCAAGTCAGTCCGGGGAGCAGAGGAAGCCACCGTGCTCCCAGAATCGCAGACCAGTGACGTTAGCATCGAAGAAGAGGTAGAAACGCCCTCGCTCCCCCCGTTGCGTTTCAGCGCTAGAGCTTGCTGGTGCTAAAGCAAATCGCACGGTGAAACGAGTAAATACAGTGGTGGAAAGTTTTATTTTAAAAGTAGATGTGCTCTTAAAAAATAGAGGGTTTTTTTATTATTATTATTTCTCTATCTATTGAAAATATCTCAAAGCAAGTTACCTGACAAAGGAAAACAAAAGTGCGGTATTGGTTTTCCTTGCTTTTTCTCCCTCCCCCTCCCCGCCGTCTATTGAATAAGGTTTTGTTGGGATAAAATTAAAGTGCTTATCTTTGAATTTGCTTCCTCTGGTTGAGTTGGCACAGCGCATTGAGCGAAGGAATGCTCCAAGTTCAGAGGTGGCATTGGGGAATCTAGTTAAAATGACATCAAAGGCAGCACAGCAGGGCTGAACATGTGTTTGAAGCCGGATAGATTAGAGGCCATTATCAGCCTTTCGCTACTGTGCTCCGAACAAAAGTCGCTCTTTCCGCTGGGACCGCTGCTGCGGAGAATTAAAAAAAAAATAAAAAAATAATAATAATAAAAAAAAAAATTGCGCCTTCGCTTAGAGTGCCACTTTTCCCGTGAATGTCCGTGCTGCTTTAACGGGCAAGTTGTGGTCTGATCCCTGGGTTTTTTTGTGCTGCAATTACGCCAAAAATCTTGTTTGCTGATTCTTACCAGAAATTGCTAAAATCATTCCTGAGCGAAAGCATATTCCATCAAAATTCCCGCTGATTTGGTTGCCATCCGTTCTGGAGATGTGGCAAAACTGTTTTAACCGTTGTGACTCTTGAGTGACTTTTTTCAAATGGAGGTTCATCATTAAAGAAAATGAAGCCTCCTAATGAAAGCTATCATAATCGCCCGTCGTTATGGCAACGCTTCAGAAAATTGCTCTGCCCTGGTAAAGTGTCATTGACTTGGTGCAGCGGAGGTGATGTTCTCGCATTTGCTCTTCCTCCTCCCACATTACCTGCAGCCCGGAGTCAGAGCTGCAATTAGCCTGACTAATTTTCTGTTTTGTCGTTTGTCCTCCCGCTAAAAAGCGCTTGTCATTAATCGCGGGTTTTTATGTTATTGTAATGGCGTTTGATTTTGAGTGCCTGGGTTACTAAACGAAATTGCATTCGTATGATGCCGTTTGGTCACAAGAGCAAACTAGTAGCAATTTGGTAGGCGCCCGTCCTTCCTCCACCAAAAACGGACCGGGCTCATGTTTGGAAGGGAGAACCGATCTCAGGTCGGTGCTTGTTACTCTGGAGGTTTTCAGGCAAAAAATATGGTAAATTGTATTTTCATTGCCAAATAGCATGCAAGGTAGGCATTGAAAATCTGCTAGTGTGAGCTGGTTAAACTGTTTTGTTTATGTTATCTAAAGCAACTGTGTTTTTGGGGTTTTTTGGGGTTTTTTTTAAGGTGAAAAAGACCTTTGGCTTGTGTAAATGTCTCATCGTTGTAAGCTGTGGTGGGACTGGATCATCTGCACTGTTCAGCCTGGTGCAAGGGTTGCCTGTTCCCTGGGATGTAGAGGCTGGAAGGAGGCAGTGTATGATGGAAGATACTTGGTATTTGCAACAAAAAAAAAAAAAAACAACCCAGTACATTAATTTCTGTGGCATTGCACAGACATCCAAAGCAGTTACTTTTACTGAATCGGGAGAATCCATATAATAAAAAAGGAAAACTCCAAACCCATAAGCTCCAGGAGGGCATTTGTTTTTGCACCCGTTGATTTTTCTCAAAATAACCCGGCTTCACTAGGATGTGAGCCCATTTCCCGTATCTCATCGCTGAGCTCTGCTTTGGTTCCTGGGATATAAGCGGTAGGGATGCAACGGTGAAAACAGAAATGTTTTTTTCCCCCCCTGGAGTTACACTCAGGCAGCAACGATTTGCCATGAGCAGTGCTTGGCAAAGCCCAATAGCTCCAACCCCTCCAACACCAGCTCGCTGGGAGCCGACACGCACCCAAAAGCCCATAATTTCTGGCTGAGCTAGAGATTGTCTTGAGAACAGTAGAGTCTGCCCCTTCGCTTTGATAAGCCATTCGAGAAGTTGTCAGGCTCACTTAAAAATATATATACACCTTGTTCCCGGACTGAATTCCCCTTGGTGTAGATGCTCGCAGAGCTCCCACTCCTCCTCCTCCCCCCCCTCCCAGCCTGCCCTGTGGTTTACTGTGCACATTGCATTCTCTTTTATAGAAAGCAACCAAGTATAAAAGGTACCAGGATGCAATCCAAGTCCTTCTCCCTGCCCTGCGCCTAGGGCAGGGGTTGCCGGAGCCCTGCCTCGCGCTGCTCCCGGGGATGCCGTGTAAGTGCTTCCCCTCGCCGAATAGCGGGCACCATTCCCCGCACCGGTTTCTCGTGCTCCGTTGCGCTTGCCCTGGGCGGGCGAAGCCGTTCTCAAACGTAAAGAGATCTCCTACCTGCCGCTCTGCAGCGTTGAGGCGTGAATGCATGTCCTGCAATGGGAGACCGCCTAAGGACAGGCACTAAAGTGGCGCGTGTTGTTGTTTTGTTCTGGCAGAGATGGGATCCCGCCGTACAGACTCCGAAAGCAGCATCGCAGAGAGATGCAGGAAAGTGCCAAAGCAAATGGACGTGTGCCACTACCTCACATCCCTGTAAGTAGCAGTATCTCCTTTTGCAAAGGTAAACGCGCAAAGTATGTAAGATCCCGAGGGTACCTTCGTTGTGCTTGCTCGCGCGTCTGTTTGACCTTCCTTAGCCCTGTAGCGTTTGGGGATGTTTTAAGACAGAAATCCACTGCGCTGAGGAAAGGTGTGTGAGAGGGAGGAAAGCTTGGTAGCCTTTTTCCAAACGTTGAGAATTGATCGTCAAGGGATGCCCAAAGCAGGTAACTTTTCTCAACTGGTCGGGCAGGAGTCAGCTGTTTTTCTGGGGCAGAACGGCAGCAGCGGCTGGGTCGGGCAGCTGGCGTCTGCCTGCACGCGGGTTTTATGCCGTTGGGTGAGCTGGAGAGACTCGGGGAGAGTGTAGGAGGCCACGAGGTGTGAAGGCTAACGTAGCTTTCAGCCAAGGTCAGCTAGGGAGACATGCGACTGTCCCAAGCCATGCAGCGGGTGGCCAAAGGGAGCTGTAACGGGTTCTGGAGGACGCCGCAAAGCCCACGGAGAAGGGGCAGATGCAACCGATTCCAGTCGTCTGATACCACCTCCTCGGTTGCTTCAGATAAGCAAACAGCTTTTGGAAGATGAGCATGGCCGTTAGGGCTCTGCAGCACCATCTGCAGCTCCACTTATTCTCGTAAGTATTTTTCTTTCTGTGCGAAGTTACAGGTGACATTTAATATCTAGCAGGAAATAAAGGTGCTTCTTTCCTCTTTGGACAGCTGGACTCCAGCACAAATCAAACAGGAAAAAAACACGTCCATCTGCTTTTTGCAGAAGTGGCCTCAAACTTGACACAGCTGTTCTTGTCCTGCCCGCTCAAAGTGGCACAATACAAGTAGAAATACACCCTTGTTTTAATCTGATTTAAAAAAAAAAATGCAGCCCACCAACCTTTGTTTTGCCTTTTAAATTAGATTATTTTCCTTAGATTTAAGAGGGTCCCCTGTGCTTTGATCACTGGGTTGACAACAAAAGCCCAGGCTGTGGACGCTCACTAGCCGTCCTTGCTCAGTCACCTCTCTTTTCACACAGTTGCTTTCGCAGTGTGGTTGCTGTCGAAAAGACTGGCTGGGCGCCTTTTTATTCCACTTGATGCAGTTTTTACTGTAAGCATTGCTTTGTTAGAGTTGCAATTTGAAAGCTTGGCCTTTATTTTTTGTTGTTGTTGTTGTTGCTGTTACTGAACAGTGGGAGCTACTGATTGAATATTCTCTGACTTCAAAGCTTGTCAGTGGCTTTACCTTTTGGATAAAAATAATAGTGGCTTTCTGTTGATTGTGTGTGCTGGCAGTGCCTCAATGAACTGCAGGTTATAAACTCAGAGTATGGAGCATTAAATATGTATAGTGAGCTCTGCTTTAACGAACTTCCATCTGCCAAACATTTCTTTTGTTGAAATGAATAAGTGTCATTCGAGCAGCAGTTCCTTGCAGCCTAATTAGTTTTACTTAGCATTAAATTTTATCTACTTTTTTGGAAACCAGTTAAAAAAAGGAGGAGGGGGAAAAAAAACCCAAGGTTTAAATTGGCCACCTGCTGCTTATAAATGTTTATATTGTCCTACTTATCTACATGGGTCTGTTAGAACTACATATTCCTCCTAAACTACACACAGACGCTTCACAAGGTTTTGTCTGTGAAACATCCAGTGTTCCCATTAGATTTTGTGCTGTAAGTTTAAGTCCCAGGGAAGAAGGCATCTTGATGCCTATTTATATGGGAGTGGAGAGCTGAGAAGTCAAGTTAGTTCTAGTCTTTCTCCAGGGAATAAAAGTTTAGTTCAGACACTCTGGCACCTCCTGCCAGCCAATTACTGACATAGAATTGGCATCAACTTCAGAGAGGCACTGCTCTGCCCTCGCGTATCAATCAGCCAAGAAAGGGGAAGGTAATTAGACAATATGTTTTGACAACACCAGTGTGAAATGTTATAAAGTTAGTCTTTTAAAATCACCTCTAGCTGCAAGTTTATTGCATTAAACCTACCCAATTAGCCAGGAGCCATGCAAATGTTTCTTCAAGTGTCGCTTCCCAAAGTCAGTCGTTAGCCACGGGCTGCGTGATATCCTAACGCGCTATTAGCTGCTTGGACCTGATGATTAGCATACTTCTAAACACACAGCAGTGACCTAACTGTAGCTTTTGAGTGAAGGTCTTTATGGGCTACATATATAACCAGTATAGGCAGAGCTGATACTGATAGTGCTTGCAGAATGCATGGCACGTTTTGCTTGCGAGAGTAGTGAACCTCCTACTACCAAAAAGTCATTTCAGAAGTCTTTCAGAGACCTTAACGTTCACTTACAAGTGAATTGCAGGGCTGTTAGGCAAAATACGGAAAGAGCTTATATTGTTTTTAATAGCAGCACTTTTAGTTAGGTCTAGAAGCTATAAACTGTAGTGATTTTATGGTCGTAGGAGATTGCCCGCAAATTTCAATGACCACGCTGCTTCTTCTGAACAACGAAACCGTGCTTTAGTTATGTCGGATGCCCCGCTATGCAGCAGTAGGTCTTGGTGCATGGCCAGCTGTGTTCTGCATATACTACGCAGTATATACAAATGCTGTAAGTTTGGAAAAGTTGTGTTTTTCGAAGTGGCTCCTTGCCCAGGAATGCAGTGGCTAAAGGTCTCCAGCAAGCTAGCAGACCTTTGTTTTGCTAGCAGGAATCTTATTGCACAGCAGGCAAATGTTGCTTTTCATGTGATGTTCCATCTTGCTCTTGGATTTGAGCAGACTCTTTGAGCAACCATAATAAGGAAAGTGTAGGCGAGTTCCCAAAAGAAAAGGGATGAAAGCACAGAGAATGCAAGGCCTTACCCATGCTGATGTACTGTTTTCCCCACTGCTCAGTCCTGAGTAGATGCCCTGCGGCCAGATGACAGCAGGACTGTCTGTGTTAGATGTCTGCCCCTGGACCTGGCATTCATCAGAGTACTTTGGGAAGTCAGCACTCCAGCAACAGTTCCTGGGAAAAGTCAAGATCTTCACCCAGACCTTCCCCCCCTCCCCTTCAATAGTATAAGGAAGCCATTTTGTGATGTTCTTGCTGTAGCTTGATCGTCAGCTGGGAGCTGTCCTATCCTCCACAGAATCACAGAAGCGGTAGCTCTTTACACCATTCCTTCATGAGAAGAGAAAAAGTAGAAGCAGCAGAAGGGTCAGTTAGGCTATTTGCTTAACTTTCGCAGAAGGTCTTAGCTAGGATGTCCTGTATGCAGAGGTGACTTCCATAGTGTTCTTTAGTGGAACAAAAAATTTGGAGTCACTGTGCAATACTGTAAAAGTGAGCGGTGAGCAGGTATTCCGGAAGAGCCTTGGGCTCTTGCTGCCAGGGTAACTACAACTGAACGCGCTTTCTGCTCCTCTGGGTTGGTAACCTGTTCAGAATTCCCTTGAGCCATTGTATGGCTTTTTCCTCAAATGCCTTGCAGCAGCGGGACTTCTGGCTAATCCCTGAATACCATTATATGGAGGCAGAAATCCAGCTGTCCACCAGCTCTGCCACAGGAGTGAGTGGAATGGAGACACTATTTACCCTTTAAAAGCAAACATCGCAGGGGCTTGGAATACATTAATCTGGGAAATGTAGAGGTTCAGAAATTCTTTACTCTTGGGCTCCCTAGCATGCCGCCTCCATTTCATCTCCAAGACTGACTTTTGATCTAACATCAGCCACTCAAGCATCATGGAGGCATCAACCCTGTAGAAGGAAGCGACCTTCGGGCCCAGTCAGATCAGTCAGAAATGATTCAGCCCAATTCACAGATCTCTAAGTCTGATTAGAGACCTCTTCCCAGTTATAGCATTGGAAGACTTACTATTTCATCCTAGAGCTGAGGTTTATTCTCCCCGGGGGAACCTACAAACTGCAATGAGAGTCTTCCCTTTCAGCCTTTTCAGTTCTAGGTATTATATAGATCAGAGTAAAAAACACCATCCCTGTAAAAACGCCGTCCCTGTGACAAGACTGAAGAGATGGCGTAAACTTAAGTTGGGAAGAAAGGGCGAGGAAAGACAAGGTAACAACAAAGAGCACAAAAGGTCAAAGGTCCCAGCTCTCAACCTTGCAGACAGACATGCAAGGCATTGCTTCAGAGCTCATTTTGTTGAGCCAGCTTTAAACACTGAGCTTGCAACTTCATTGTGTTCCTTCTCCTCACTATGGAAGAGAGAAGCTCACTTGATCCTTCAAGATAGATAGCTGGACAGACCTGGTTTTCCAGAGGTAGTATCTGTTTAGGATGCCAATGTGCTCTGATGTGGAACTTGCTCCTCAAAGCGCAGTTTCTCGGAGGTGATACTCGTCAAAACCCAAGTCCTGCATCTGCTTCATGGAGCAAAATCCATGCAATTCCCACTCTATTAGCTCCAAAAAAAAGAGGGGGAAAATATGATAGCAGACACTAAGTTGAACTACTGGAGAGCTTCTATATCTAGCATATTTTTAGCAAGCTGCTGCTTCCCAAAGGTGCCAGACCTTCAGGCGCGTCACATGTCAAGGACAGCGAACGAGAAGAGGTGCAATGTTCTGGTGATAGGTGCCCCAAGAAATCCTTCCTCACAGCTGTCACTAGGAAAGGTTAGTCCATCCAGACCAGCTCAAGCTATTTTCTTTCTTGCCAGCCAACGTGGCATTCAGCCTCCTGCCCGTTGTTCTCTGTAACCTCCCCAAATCATCATGGTTTGTTTCTGGACAGACCCCACCTGAATTAGCGGCAGCCTCATTAGATAGAACAACTATTCTTAAAGATAAAGTGGTTCCTTTCCAAATTGTTGCCCCAGAATGGCCAGAGATCTCACTCTGGTCCAGACAGGAGGGCACGGATCTTCCAAAACCAGTGGCAGATGTTTGACCCGCCAGCTCTTGGAAAATGCTGCACCCTCTACTTGGAACAAAAGCGTTTTGGAGCCGTTCTGATTTTAAAACAATAAACAGCTTATTTATGACTCTCTTGGCAGGGCTTAGTATCCCCACAGGGAGACAGGGGCAGATTCAAAGCACTGAAGCTCTGAAAGATCTTTCTCTGTGCAAAAGCTCAGCCTGGCTGATTTTTGGTGGAGCATGTCTGCGTTCCTAAGTCAGGCCTGTCATTTGATAAAAGTTTCTCAAGCCATTTGTTGTCTTAAGCCTTTTGAACCAGGTCAATGCAGTCCATGCTTGCTGACCAGGGAAGTCAGAAAGCTGTCAGCGGTTATCTCAACAGAGGTTGTTTCAGCCTGGGAATTTGCGTGCCTCATTCCTCAGTACTACATGTTCCTTGAGGAGCTCTATGTAGCTCATCCTTTGAGCTAGGAATAAAGTGAGACCCATGGAGATACTCAGAGCAACCATAACGCTCATTCTGCTTGCTGGCGTTCTCCAAGTCATTGTTACGGATGCACACCAGAACAATACAGGTCAATTGTGATCGCTCTCCATGGAGTAGAGTGAGGTTTATTTCAATCAGATTGAACTCGGATGGTCCGGGAGACAGTCATGGGGACCACTTCCTAGAGGGAAGTGCACCAGGAAAACGTTGCGCCCTTCGTCTTTTCACCCTTGAATCTGCTGCTGTAGGACTTCAGCAAGCTGTTGTGCTGAGTGGAAAACCCCAAGGGCAGGATAGTGGGATCTGCAGATACAGGGATTTATCAAAGCGAGAGGAAGACTAGTTCATCATAAGACTCTTAGGCTTGATCATTTTAATTTCTATCGTTTAGTTTTCGTTACTTACAGCCTTTCGGAGGCTGCGGATAAATGTGCTGAAATATTTGTTGTGGAAGAGCAAAGACATCTATCTAGAGCTCTCTAGATATACTAGTGACCCTGAATGTCTTCAGATGCTCATTAGGGATGAAGCTGTGCTCCTTAGGCATCGCTGGATCTGGAAGGAGCTACGTTATTTTAAAAGGAATTAAACATTCAGGTTAGCAGACTTTCCACTTGCTGCAGTTGCTGGCTGGGTGCTTGGGATAGACTTTTTATTTTGGGATGTTGCATTGCATCAAAGTCGGTGAAAACAAAGGGAAATTCTTTCCCGATCCTGCTTTTCTGTGGAAGCTGCAGCAGTAGGTGCCATGAGGAGATTCTACACGTTGGACTTGCAAAGTTTCTAACGGAGCGGTGCCTGCTCCTGAACAGCTCTTAGTGCTACTGCCGTATAGACAACCGCAGGGAAAGTTGGCACGTCTGAGGTGACTGGAGGCAATGAGCACATCACCTAACTGGTTGCTACTTGTCAGATGAGAGATTTCTCTCCTTGGGAATTGCTGGCATTACCTCACAAAATAGATGGTGTTCATGTTTTTGGGCCCACTTTCTGACTATCTTGGGCAGAAGATTCCTTCCTCATGGATATCTGAGGAATGGGGAAACATCAGTTGTACCTCAGAAGCCTTCCCAATGTATAACAGTGTGGGGACAGGCTCTGTCGGGTCCTACCACATGATTGCGTGCAACTGGGGGCACATTCCTGAACCACACAAGGTCCAAATGCTGGGATGCTAAGCACGTCACCTTGGTTCTTAATGCCAATATTTCAAAGACTAAGCTCCATTTTTTGGTGTGGAAAATCTTTCTCTGCAGTTTTCCTTTTAATAAAGGCTATTGCTTTGCAGTGCCAAAAGTCCTGGTGGCTGAAAACACTGTCGTCACAGGGTGGGGGCCATGCAGCAGCGCGCACGTGTGCGCATATAGGTTATGCCCTTTTCAAAGGACCGTAACAAATAACTAGTATTAGGTGGGGAACATCTTTTGCTTTTTCTTTCTGTTCTCATTACTGAGTGTTCTTTCTTTGGTGCACGTCCCCCTTCCATGCACACAACTTTTTCCCCGATTTCCTACTCTCTAGCATTACTCCCAATCTTTGCTCTCACAATTATTGCAAATGTTGCTCTTAGTGGCCAGTTCCGTATTACTTGGTTATTCCCAAGAGGCTTTCTTAGCAGCTCTGTTTGACTATTTAGTTACTGAATGCAAGTCTCCGTGTTTTCACTCATAGGCTTGCTTTCTATCGCTCACTGATTCTCAGTAATGTTGTTTGTGGGAGGCAGGCTCTGCCCCTTCTAACAGAGTTGCCTTGGCACTTGCACGTCCCACGGCATTGCCAGCCCCCGGTAGTGTCTTGCCTCCCCGAAAGTGAGAGGACAAAAATGCGAGCATGTCCCATTTCATCCTGCACCTCTGGAGGTTGTTTGGTATTTAGGAGGCCTATCTTTAGTCCTTTAAATAAAGGACTGAGAAGGGGAGGGAGGGACCCTTAAGGTTATCCTCAGAAGGAAATAGAAATCTGCACTCAGGTGCACTCCATAATTTGGTGTCTTGGGCAGTCGCTTGCCTGGGAAGTACGGTCTGACCTTGCTGCCCGTAAGGCTGTGGTTACCTCTCTGGAAGGAGTGGATGCAGAGAGCAGAACAGTAAGAATGCATAACCTCGTCCCGGCTGTGCCGGGCCCTTCTGGATGACTTGGACAGTCTGTTACTTCTCAGCACGTCCAGGCTTGTCCCCTGCTGCTTGTTGAAACAGGGCCTGCTTTGATCTCCAGGGAGGGAACGGGCTCCGTACTGAAAATCAGCCGGCAGCGCTCCACGCTCCACAGCTGTGCCAAGAGACACGGAGAAGTGCAGGTGAACCGCCGTTCTCCAGGGCAAGTGGCGTCACCCTGCCAAAGGGAACGCTGCGCCCTTCACCACCGCAGGAGATCGGCTGGGGCACATCCCGCATCACGCGGCACCAGGACCCTTTACACTGGCGTTTCAGCCATGCTGTCGTTAACTTTGTGCAGAAGAGGCTGGTTCCTGCTGCAAGGTGCTGTTTGGAGCTCTGGGTTTGGTGGGACAAACGACACGGCTGGAACCGTTGTGATGAGGGCCCAAGGAGAAAACTTTGCTGCGGGCGGAGGGTGCACGAAAGGATGGCTTTTGTGGGAGAACTCGCATCAAGTGGGCCATGCTTGGAGGATGGCACTGATCTGGAAGCCACATCTTGCAGAGGAAGAAGCTCTGGCCGAGAAGGTGCAGCTCCAGCCGTGGTAGGACAGGAGCTGAAGGAAGCCAGGCTGGTCTTTTACTGGAGCTCCTGTAATAATGTGGTCCTGATTTTGGCTTTGGAGAGTCTGCATGCTGCAGAGCTGCAGGGCAAGCTGCCATACGGGAATGTCAGCAGGTAGCAAGGAGCGTTAAACCTGGCAGAGCTACGCCATATCTCATCAGCCTTTCCCAGAGCTTGGTGCACATAGGGTGTTTCTGGTGTGCACTTGCCATCCTACTCTCTCCACATTGACCTCAGAAGATTGCTGTCAACTTGTAGAATTGCTTTGAATCTATCTTCTAATATTTTTCCTCCTCCATGATATCTTTCCCATATTTTTACTTCTCCCGTTCTTTTCCTCCAAAGACATCTAACTGCCAACAGTATTTTTCCTGTCTCAGCCCAAGTAGGGGTTGGATTTTCTATAGCTCCACAGGGAAATTGTCTTTGCATCTTACCCTTGCTTTTGTTATCTGGGTTATTTTCTTCCTTGTTAGCTATGGAGTGAGGGACACCGCTTTGGATTGGGGGAAGGAGATGGTTTGTTTTGGGCTGTCGCCTTTGGCAGTGGTCCCAGTTCTGTTGGGTTCAGCGCTGACTGGATAACTTCCTATCAAGTTATCGGCCCTTCTGGTTTTTCACAGAAGGCTCTGGGCAGACAGTCCTTTTGCCTGCAGAACTACATCATGTCCACAAAAATCCCCTGGGGACACTGCAGTCCAGCACCATGCGGCGTGAAAGAGATGATAGTAGCGAGCATTGAAATTGAGATTTGTTGGCAGGGTTTGCTGAATTTTGTTCTCGGTGAACAAAAAAGCATTGCTTTAAGCTGAGACGTCGGCAACTTGGGTGCCATAAAAGACGTCTTCAGCTTCAGTGCTGTAAGTAGGATGCTTTCTCCATTATTTTTCTTCCCCCTGCCTTCCGTTTGGCAGTTGGCAGAGAGAGAAAAACAATATGATTTGCCTGCTTTTGCAAGTTTTGAGGCAGAACGTTATTTTAGTCTCCCGCATAAGTCTTTCAGCTGATTCAGGGCTTGCACAAAAAAAAAAAAAAAAGTGATTGGAAAAAATGGCGTGATCTCTAATCCTCCTTTAAAGATTCCGAGCTAGATGTCTGTTTCTGGTGCTGCGTTTGTTCTTTCGTTATGAATTATCTCGTGTCTTCGTATTTAATTTTATCGCTGGTCATATAAAGTGTATATTTCTCTCATGTTGGCATTGAAATATTTGAATGCGGGTTTTTATACTATTAAATTTTCCATATTTTTTTCCTCTGAATGAAATTTTTATCTCTACTGTGTCATTTTAACTTTTCTACTAGCAGAAGTAGCAAAATAACGCGGAAGGGATAAAACTGAGGAGAAAAAAAATCCGGCAGCTATAAGCTTGTTACTTCACTATAGAAACTTTTAGTCCCAGAGCGCAGGAATTTAGGGGCAATTTAACTGAGCATAAAGAACTGAGAATGCCCTTGAACTCTCATAAATATGTTTATTCATGCAGAGTAAACATAAAATTAGTATCTCTGTGCTTGTAAGGTTGCCAGAGGTTGCTGTATTGATAAAGCAAGCGGGGAACCTTTGCGTAGCTCGGAAGAAAGCAAGATGCAATCCTGCCGTGGATGGATACTAGTAAGACAGGAGGCTTTGTGAGAACAGTCACCTTTCATGGCTGGGGTAAGCTGTAGCAGAAGCTGGGAAATGGAAGAAAGTAAAATTTCCTGGAAGTGACGGGATTTCCACACCTTTCTGCTGCTGTGGGCCAGCCTTGCAGCGACTGGCAGGCATACACTGCTTCACTTACACTAAGCAGACTCCATTTAAGTAAGAATTCTCCTTTCTGTGGAAGTGAAAACATCCCAGCTGCGTAAGGTCGTGGTGTTTGAGAGGTTTGCCCATATGTCCTTTTCCAGCCCTTTGGGACCAAGACACTTTGTTGACCAGGTATCAATTCTGAGGAAACCAGGCGTGTCCATTCAAAATTGGAGTTTGGTGCCAGAAGGCCTTGCTGACTGTGGCTGCAGAAACCCTTTCCCTTACTGAGGTGGTGTATGGAGCTGGTGTTGGACAGAGGAGCTGATGGTAGTCCTAGACCTCTGTTAGCCAGCCTGTCCACCCCGAGCGCCCTGCTGGAACGGCTGGCCTTCCCAGTTATTTGAGAGTCCAAAATAAGAGCGTGATTTGCATGCACCTTTTGCTAACTCCTGGTCTGTTTTTCCTCCAGCGTACATACCGAATGCCAAAGGATATCCACGTTGAACCGGAGAAGTTTGCTGCAGAGCTGATCAATCGTTTGGAGGAAGTACAAAAGGAACGTGAAGCAGAGGAAAAATTAGAGGAGCGCCTTAAACGCGTTCGAGCGGTTAGTAATCTCCTCGCCTCCCTGTATCAGCTTGGAAATCATTTGCGTGCTGTGCCCATGGTGATCCCTCAGCTGCCATCCGAGCGCACTGGGTGATCGCTTTGCTGCTGTAGCAGCCATGTGTATCACCTACACAGGGGCTCCTGGAGACTCCCCATGCTCCTGGGAGCCTCCAGGGTGCCATTCCCACGTGTGTGTGCAGGGCTCATGAGCTCCATCACTCCCTCCCTGCTGGAGGATGCCAGTTAGGGCACAGCAGTGCCCACTTCTGTCACCAGTTAGGGCTCCGTGTGCTCCCTGTCATCCTCTTTGCCACGACAAGAGCGCTATGCACCCTCCTGCTCCCCTCCGTCACAGACTTTGTAGGCAATCCCTTCCACACCAGGATGGAGTCTGTGTAACACAAGGGTTCTCCTTCCCCTCCAGGCTACAATTTATGTTCAGATCACTCCATCTATGGAGATTTTGTGTGATCCCTCTTTCCCCGCCGATGGTGAACAGATGGCAAGTGTTACGCTTGGAGGTGTTGGCGTGTGCCAGCAGGCCGTTTCTGCCAAAGCCCAAAGGGTTCCTGTCCATCAGTGCCTAGAACATCCCTAGAAAATTTGGAGTTGATCAGATGTAGCATCCAAAAGTCCTCTAGTGGGCAAAAAAGTGCAATAACTACATGGGTAGCCAGGGACTCCCAGCCCATGGCACTGCATGGTGTAAGCCCTGGTGCTGCTGGGCTGCTTCAGAGCTTGAATACTTGGTAGATTGACCACAGGAGGCATCCAAGGCCTTAGCTCCATAGTGAGCTCCAAAAGATACAGAATGAGGTGTTAGTCATCTTGTGTTACTTGTGCGAGACACCCTGTTCAGCAGTTTTCGTGCCGTATCTTTTCTTCTGAGATGCTATCTCACAGTGTGTGTGTATCGCGTGCAGGGGAAACAGAGTTTTCTGAGGACATCGCAGTGTTACTGAACATCACAGACGTCAGTGTAATTAGAGCCCTATGTGAAAAGGTTGTGGGTCTATCCTTGCTGCCCTGGCTGTGAGGTGAAGGCTCCTGTCTGTGCATAGTAACCCACAGCTCACCCTCCCCAAAGAGGGAGGTGTTTTGACTGTCTCATCTTAGCTCCATGCTTTTAGAGCAGCTGAGTTTCTGGGGCTGCAGTGCGGACCCTTCAGCCCTATTAAAATATTTTTAAATGTTCATCTAGCTACAGTGAAAGAGCTGTAGGTTGGAGTGTTTGCTTTAAATTGCAAAGCAGAGAAGCGAGGGAGGCAGAATAATCTGCAAGCTTTACTCCAGCTCCAAGCGTTGTCCAGCAAACTCGGCGCTCCAGGATCTAGCCAGAGAAGACAAGCTAGGTGCTAGTTTGTGTTTTGATTCCTGTTCTTCTGGAAGCGGTCCGCTTTCCTCTCTGGTACCTATTGCTTTCTCAACAAAGCCAATCTGACTGGCAGCTTTTCCTGTTGGTATGGCCCTGGAGCACTCCTCCTCCTCCTCCTCCTCTTCCTCCTCCCGTGACTGCATTGCTGCCCCCACCTGTACCAGACTACATTATCCCAGCCCTCTGCCTCCTTGCGGAAGCTGCCAGTAGCAATACCATAAAATCAGCAAATACCTATGCGCCAGAGAATAAATTTAAGTCTGTTTAAACACATTTTTGTGTGACTTAATCTATTTCTAAGCCCAGGACTCCCGCTAATGCTATATATTAAACCTCTTTGCTGTCTCCAGAGTGTATTTCATTGACTGGCTGGCATGTGGCATTAGCCATTCAGAAAAACTCTGAGTAAGCAATTGTAGCTTTTTTAGGTCAGCACTTAAGGCGCAGGAGCTGCTGGTATCAGCAAGAGGAGAGCTTGGATCCTGATGCATAGCGGGTTTTTCTCTGTGACCTGAGCACCGGGACTACAGCGTCCTTCCTCCTACCGCGGTTGCATGGCTGACTGAGCAGTGGCACAGGCAAAAACGTAAGGTGTTGGTCACACAGAGCAGTTACCAGCTTAGCAGAGAGACTGGAAATATTTTGCACAAGTTAGGAAAAAGATGTTTTTTCTGCCCTATACTGAGCTGCCTGCGGGTTCCCTTTCAAGGCTGCATCGTGTAGTCGAGGCAAGAGACAGTTGCTTTACAGCCACGTGATTTTTACTGAAAAGTCTGTAAGATTTCTTTTTGAGGAGACCCAACCTCTGAATTCATTACTTCTCCTGAGCTCCGTGGAAGAGGTGGGAGGACACGCGTGTTCCCTGACTTTGTTTTCAGCCACTTCAGCCTCAGGTCCGCGCGTGGCAACCGCAGCATCACGTCATACAGATAGTTCTGTCTTGGTCTGAACTTTGTGATTTTAAAATGCGCCGAGCCTATCATCAGGGGAGCAAAGCCAGTGCTAAGAGCCTCACTATTCGAACATAAAACGTGGCCTAACTAGCGAGGGAGGTTGTTTACGTGACGATTGAAAACGCGCTCGTGTTTAAGCGAGCTGTCTTGGCCCGCCAAGCAGGAGTAATCTGCTAGGTGGCCCTGGCAGAAGGCAGAGCGGGGTTTAAAGCAAGGTGTTGCTTGCCCGTAGCTCCCCAGCGCGTTACAGCCTCCTCATTCACAGGGCAAGCCATGCCGGAGAGTAAAAATAGCTCGCCAGCCAGCCAGCAAAGTTTAGGCGTACGTCCTTCGCCGCCGATGGAAGACGTTCGTGACAATATTATGTCAGCAAAGCACCATCTAGCGGCTGTGGCACCCACAGCTTCCCAGGGCGGCGGAGAGGGCTGCGCAGCCGCCTCGGCGAGGCGCTGGGACGCGGGCGCTGGAGCCCGCGTCACCTGGGCGCCGTCCTCCCGCGCCACCTTTCTGGCCACCAACGCTGATCCCGGCAAGGAGGCTGCTCTCCAAACCCGCACATCTCCTCTGCGTGGAATGCAGTCGTTCCTAGCAGAAGCGGTTCTGCAGATGTTTGAGGAGGGAAGGAGATTTGGTACCTAATCTGCTGAGAAGCCCTACTTTAATCCTTGGAGCTGGTAACAGTTAGTTAGCAATGAACTTGGCAGAAAAACTCCCGAAATGCCGGGGTAGTTTTGTAAAACTGTAGAAAACGTTAGGCAAAACGGTTAGAAAACAGCTGGTTGCAGGCATGCAGCAGTATGCGTTGAGCGTGTGTTTACCCGTTATTCCCTGGTGTGCAAATTTAGGCACCTATTTTTGCAGAACGCGGTTAGCCATTTTCAGAGGCGGGCGGTGAGCACAGCGCATTGGTGTTTGTGTGGGCAAACACCCATGGCTACAGGAACATTTCCATGCCAAAAGTGTGCTTTACAGTCCAGCTTGCAGATGCCTGCTCCGAACTTCTCGCCCACGTTCCGGCATGGGAAGGCTCGTTCCCCAGCCTTGCATGCTGCAAACCCAGCGACGCTGTCTGCCCTTTCTTCTGCCTGTGCCGACCACGGGCCGTCACCTGCCGGGTGAGAGGGCTGTGCAGGCAGAGGGGCTACAGGCTGGGCTGGGAGCAGAGCTTGCTCAGGTTGGGTCAGGCAGGTTTGGCTCGGAGGGGAAGGCTGCTGTGGTATTGCCAGGCGTAGACGCAGATCAGGCGACTCAGGCAAGGAAACTCAAAGGAAGGAGAAGAATCAGTCCTGGTTTGGTGCAGGAGTTAAACTCCCAGGTCTTCTTTCTTCTGGATGTCCTAGGTATGTGGTGATGTCTTCATAGTATCCCATTAAGAGCCTCCTGATACGAGGCACCGTGTTGCAGTGCTGTTGTCCTCTTCGTGCCGCAGCCTCTGTGCACGCTGCAGGGCACCAGCGCACGTGACGGAGCTGAGCCTGGGCTCTGCCGTAAGCAGAGGCAGGTCACACTGACCCAGCTTTGCATGCTACCTCATTTTTTTCACTGCAAGCTAACCAGAGAGGAAAGGTGCAGCAGAATTGGTATCTGCAGAAGACTTGAGCCTGTAGCTGCTGCCCTGCTGTAGGTGACAGAGCAGCTTGGGATAGGCACTGTTTCCTTCATTCATCTGCCCTTTTCTCACCGTTGTGACTTTCCTGCCATGGGAGGCTGAGACGTAAAGCCAGCCACCCCCCAGAGCTTGCCTGCACGCCCCCAACCCAAGCAGCAGTTGCTCGTGCCTGGGGCCATCTCTGGGCAGCTCTGCTAGATCTCCAGCTTAGTGACACGTGGGCTGAGCCAAGGCAAACAGACAGCCTCTTCTTCCCTTAGTCCATCCTGATGTCAATCTCTGAGCAAATAAAGTCCCACGTCCCAGTTATTTACAAAATCAGGTTCTAGGAAGCCAGAGGAGCTCCTAAACCTCAAGCAGCCACTTGGCTGAACAGTCCCAGGTTTATCCTGTGGTCACGAGTTCTGCCCAGGTGTGGTACTGCAGCACTGTCACAGCTCTGCTCTCTGAGCGGACAGGACACGCTGCTCTTCAACAAGGGTATTCATTAGGATCCAGACTTAGCCCTGCAGGTACTACTTGATATTTAAAGCTAAGAGTTCTTCAGAATGTAGGTACCAGCCCTAAGTGCCTACAAAGTGTTGAGTGCATCACTGGGTTACCGTAAAGTGCTCATAAATGTTCACCCCAGCATTACAAATTTAGTCAGTATGAGATTCATCTTTTCTTTTACCTGAACTACCTGCCCAGGGACGGCATTTGATAGGCTGCAGTGTTGTGACTGCAGAGGAAAGATACCTCTGACGTTCTTAAGAGTAATTTATTAGAGTGGTTTGTCCCTTCCAGAAAGGGTCATCATGACGCAGCTCAAGGCCCTTCTCTTGCCCGGTGATGTGGTGTCATTTTGGTCAATGGAACAGTTGGGATCGCTGTCCTACTGGACCAGCCTTGTTCTGACTCTTGCCGAAATGGGCCACAAGGATGAGATCCTTCTGAATAGCTCTTGGCCCTTTGAGATAGGTTCATGTTACACTGGAGCAGGAGAATGTGCAGTTCTCTGCCACACTCAGCACCTCATCTCATCTGCTAGGGTTCAGTATGTGACCCCATAAGCTGTTCCCTAAATCTGCTTTCCCAGACACTTGTCAGGCTGGTGATGGTAGCTGTAGTGTCCAAGGGACTGTGGCTGCTGGCTGTGTGCCGGGGAGAGAAGGGCAGTGGAGCTGAAGGATGCAACTAGGAAAGGACCTTGATGAGGCAGGAGAGGAGCAGCAGGAAGAGAGACGGGACTGGGCCAAGGCGGGCAGCGTGCCAGCCAGGAGTAGAGGCTGTGGCTCTCAGGAGCCCCGGAGCCATGCCACCAGCCTACCGACAGGCCCAGGGGCGGGCTCCTAGCAGCCGGCGGTGCTCCCGCAGGCTGCCTGCCCCCTCTCCAAGCTCTTCCTCGCCATCTCTGCCCTAGCCGTTTTGCTCTGGGGCCTTTGCAGCAGTGTGCCCCCAGCGCAGAACTGCTGGCCACGGGTGCTTGCAGCACCTCTGTCTTTTCCCCTTTCAAAGCCTGATGTTATCCCTGCTTGGGTTTGAAACCCCCAGGTGTGCTGCCCGGTGGAAATCTGTTATTTGTTTTCTTGCTCTGCGGTTGGCAGCTGAGACTTCAAAGCTGGTTAGCAATGATGGATGATGACATCTGACAGGCCAAGGTGATGGGAGTCAGGGTTTTCTAGCAGATATATTCATCTGGCAGGGCAGAGCTGCCCCGTCCTGCAGATGATTTCTTTACTGTGCCAAAGGAGGAAAAAGAGAGCAGGATTAAAGGACTTGCTGGAATCCGACTTATGTAATTAAAAAAATAGGAATCCTGACTTCCAATAAAGAAACTTCATAAATATCTGAGTTTATGTTGGAGAGCAAAACAGTTTGTCAGCATCAAAACTGTGGCTGTCAGCACGGAGGAGTTTTATTCTTCCTGGCAAGGACTTAAGAGGCGTTAACAGCAGCATGTCCTAGACCGTTGTGAACTGCAAGAACGAGCAGTTAGCTACAGTCCATTTCTTTATCTGCGTGAAGTGTTTCACGCATGCCTGGGAGAAATCAATGTTTGATTTTCAAAGCCGTTCAGGCTGCTGTCGACCTTCAGTTGCATATTCCTGTGACGAGCCCGTTGTTTGCCTTGCTTTGTGCAATAGTCGTTCACGTGAGAAAATCCCCTGGTCTCTCCTGGCTCGAGAAGTGGTTTGCTGCGTAGCCTGTAACTTTGTGCTTTATCTGATGAGCTTTGATGTGATGCCTTACCGAAGGCTTGCAGGAAGTTCCACAGATAGTGCGGTACGCTGTGTTTCCTTTGCTGGTTGTTGCAGAACCATCTTCAAGGGACTTGGTGAGCTTTTTAGCAAGGCTCTCCTCTCTCTTAAATCCAATCAAGTTATTACGCTTATCAGAAAGCTGCATCTGTAAATCTCGTTGGTGATGCGTGGTCTGCGTGTCAGTGGCTGCCTCGCTCTGTTGGTAATGCATTGACACCCTGGCTACGACGACTTGGCAGGCAGGTACGGAGGTGCTGGAGCACAGCTCTTCTCGGTAGCAGCAAGGCAATGGCCACAAGCTGAGATTCAGGGTCGGCATTAGAAAATAAACTCCCCCCAGGAGGGGGATGCAGCCTGGGACAGGTCACCAGAGAGGGGGATGAGTCTCTGTCCTTGAAGGTGTTCAAGACCTTGCTGGACAAAGCCGTAATTGACCTCTTCTAGGGTAGGTGACAGTCCCGCTGCAAGTGGAAAGTGGGACTAGGTGCCTCCAGAGCATACTGCTGTCATGCAATGATCGTCCTTCTGTTTTCTTCCAGGAAGAAGAAGGTGAGGATGCAGATATCTCTTCTGGTCCCTCAGTCATTAGCCACAAGATGCCTTCCGCCCAAACCTTTCATCACTTTGCTCCTCGTTACTCTGAGATGGGCTGTGCTGGGATGCAGATGAGAGATGCGCACGAGGAAAACCCAGAAAGCATCCTCGACGAGCATGTACAGCGTGTCATGAAAACGCCAGGCTGTCAGTCTCCAGGACCTGGCCGCCACTCTCCTAAGCCACGGTCCCCAGAAAGCGGCCACTTAGGGAAGCTGTCAGGGACACTAGGAACGATTCCTCCAGGGCATGGCAAGCACGCAACAAAATCAGGAATGAAACTGGATGCAGCTAACTTATACCACCATAAACATGTCTATCACCATATTCATCACCACAGCGTGATGAAACCAAAAGAGCAGATTGAGGCTGAGGCCACTCAGAGGGTGCAGAACAGCTTTGCGTGGAATGTAGATTCACATAACTATGCAACAAAGTCACGAAACTACACTGAAAACTTGGGCATGGCCCCTGTCCCCATGGACTCTTTAGGCTACAGGTGAGTCAAGGCAGCACCCAACGGGAGTCCCAGAGCCATTGCTTCTCTAGGAAGCTCATTTGTAAACAGGCTGTAGCATGGAAATGAAAACGAAGTTGCTGAGCCATGTTTTCTCCTGGAAGTGTATGCTGGGACATGGTTCAAGGACCTCCCACTGCCCTTCCCCTTCAGAAACGGGTATGCCCCCAGTAACCCTTGTAAACCCTTTTCCGTCTCTGTGATCTGGTGCTGAGAAGACATTCTCTAAGCGGAATTTCTAATGGCCTTGGTTATGAGGAAGCTCTTCTGCTCCTTAAAGCAGCAGAGCTACTTACAAATTGCAGGTGCTGATCTACTACCCTGCGGATCAGCAGCAAATAAATATAGGGTTGCATCTCAGGGTCTGGGTAACAGAAACCAGTGTCATAAGGTGTTCATGTGAGGACAAAAAAAGCCCTCCTACTGCAAGGCCTAATTCATTTGCAAGAACGGTTCCTTTTTCTTCCTAATAAAGCGACGGACACTGGTGCTACTGTGGTATACTGTCCCAAGGGAACATTGTCAGTGGCAGGGCTGCATCCATGACACTCTGCCCAGGAGAGAGAGTCCCATGGACGCTATTTCACTGCCTAATGGGCTTTTGTCAGTCTTTCCTTGGCCATTTGGGTGCCTCCGTCTCCTGTCTTTGTGCTGAGACGGGTTTTGCTAGTTCCGTTACTGAATTAGTGCAAAGGTGAGAGCAACTGCAGAGGCTCAGGGCTACCCTGAGTAATGAATGGTGATGATGAACATGTGGAGTAGCTGCAGTGGAGAGATGTGTTCATGTCTGAGCTCAGCTAGCTCCTGAGGGCATGTTAATTTGGGCTTTGCAGTGGGTGGGTGTTTTGCGAAGGCAGGGGGGCCTGCAGCTTGCAGGGCCAACTTTCTGGGTTGGGAGGAGGGAAGCGAGGGCAGAGGCCGCCAAGGCAAACCACTTTCCAGGCAGGCAGAGGGGGGAAGCACTTACAGCTGCTGCGTTTATACAGGGAAAGGATCAAGATACATGACTATGGCCTTCTGAGAAAGGGCAGGGAAGCTTGGGTTCCCCAGCAGAGCATTAGCATAGTCATGCTGGGTCATCCCCAAGCCCACCTAGGCCTGGGACTTCTCTCCAGCGGTGACTACAACACAAGCTTAAGGAGACTCTGAATAAGAGGGCATATTCAGAGCAGTCCTTCCTCTGGCACAAACTTCTAGTTCCTACCGGTCCCCAGGTTAGGAACTTCCTAAGCCAGACTTTGCAGCTGGGCAGGCTTGTTCAGCAGGCAGTGGTCTCTTGCAGCGGCTTGTCTTGTTCCTTTTTGAACCCAGCTAGGCTGCTGGCCTCCGCAGCACCCTGCGGTTATGCCTGCGGGTTGATGACATGCTGTAGAAAAAGACACCTTTTGTTTGCACTGAACCTGCTGCTGGAGAATTTCATTTGATATCCGCTAGTTCCTGCATGGGCAGAAGTTAAGAATAATTGTTTGCCCTGATTTTGTAGGTCTGTAGTATCTCCCTGGTCAGGCTGTTTCCCAAGCTGAATAGTTATCTGCTTAGTCCTCGCTCTACAGAAGTCATCCCACATCTCTGCCCTTATGGTCTTCTGTTCTTAGTCCCACTGTGGCTGTGTGGGGTGGGCTGGCCAGAACTGCACACGGTACTCAGGACAAGGGCAAGCATGGACATAACAGTATTTCCTCATTTGTTCTCGGGTAGTTTCGTAGTAATTCCTGCTGTTCAGTTTGGCCCACCCTGCTGCATTGGGATGCTGTTTTCAGAGAACCTGCCAGGAATCTACGGTCTCATTCCTGCCCAGCAAAGCTGCTTTGGGGTCTGTTATCGCCTTTGTGGCGTTTAGGTTAATTTTCCTGTGGGTGTTAATTAGCACACAGAAGTAAAGTAGGGAGGGCCCACGGAGCAGAGCGGGTGGGTGATGGGGATGTTGGGATCAGGTGGAGTTGCTGGCTGCAGCAGTGGCAGACCAGCGTGGGCCCCTGCCTGGCCTTGCAGGCATGCGGCTGCATATGTCGCGGGCATAAGTCTTGGCAAGGAGAGATGGGTCGTTCTAAGAGCCGCTGTTGCAGCTGTAAACGTAGCCAGAGACTGTCGACGATTGCCTCATTTCCATCTACCCTTGTTATCTGAGGTGGTTGCACTGACCCCCTCCCCGTGGGCCCAGCTGAGAGCCTGCAGAAGGCAGTCCCCCTCTGCTAATATGTGATCTTTTACCGTGGCTTGAAGCATCAGTTCACATCGTGGTGAGAAGTGAATGCTGGGCCTGGCAGAACAGCAGTTTGAGGTACTAGCAAACTGGTGATCTGATCTGAGGCGGGAGACGGAAGGGGCTCAGATGAGAGCAGTGGTCCGATGTGGAGTGGCAGATGATGGATTGCAGCACCAGGATGGACCTTATGCTCTGAGTATGTTACCATGTTAGAGCGAATTGTTGGGGGGTTATGGCAATCCTTCATGTGGCAGGAGATCTGTTAGGCTTTTCACCGTGTTGCCATGGCTCATTTGGCCAGCGGAGAAGCTCCCTTTCTCCACAGGTGACTGGACAGAGACAGCCTGATGTTCCTAGGTCTGGACAGTCTTGCTCTTAGCCTCAGCTGTGGCATGGCTGAGCTGTGGTAGAGCCAGGGCGCGTCAGGCCAGGAGGGCTGTAGAAGGCAGCCAGGGCCGTGTCTGTGTGGCAGATAGCGCAAGATCCCAGCAGGGCTGAGTATGTCTAGAGATAGACATGTCCATACTGTGCCACAGTCTGTGGTGATTTGGTTTAGGCAAAGCGCTAATGTCTCAAGCTTTGTTCTTGCAGTGGGAAAGCAAGTCTGCTCTCAAAAAGAAATGTTAAGAAGACCGATTCAGGGAAAAGTGATGGTGCCAACTATGAGATGCCAGGATCTCCTGAAGACGTGGAGAGAAACCAGAAGATCCTTCAGTGGATCATAGAAGGAGAGAAGGAGATCAGCAGGCATAAGAAAACAAACCATGGGTAAGGGCTGGCAGAGCGAGGAGCCTTCACACTGTTTTATTGCATCCCCTGCATAAGGCATGTGTTTCTAGACTGTACAGCAGTCTGCCTTGTTCCTGGAGATCTCAGGGAAGCAAGAATCCACCAGGCACAAGGGTGTAGGTCCTTTGGGGGCCTGAGGATTGCTCAGGGGCTGTAAGGGCAATGATCAGTTTTTTCTAAAGGATGAATTGTGGCTGTTGCGGGAGGAGGCTCAAGCCCCAGGAAAATCTCACAAATTGCTGCTGTGGTTACTAGGTGGATAACGTGGCACACAGTAGGCAATAATTTTGGTTTAGGCATTGCTGTTACTCCTGCAAGGTGTTGATAGAAACGTGGGCCCTGCCACACTGGAGCCCTTGATCCTGAGTAAGCAGTTTAGCATGGCTCAGGCAAGGAGAACTGGGCTGCCCTGCGTTTCGGCTTACTGAGAGCATCCTCTGGGATGGACTTGCCTGCCTAGAGTGAAGCCAAAGACATGGCTGTCTCGGGAATCTCTGTGTAGTCAAGCAGATCTCCTGTGGGCATGGATCCTTAATCACAGTCTGGTCAGCTCTCTGGCAAAAGGCAGCGTTTGCCAGGGTGTCGGTAACGAGAGGGATCTGGGTTCTTACTCCAAGTGATGCAGCTGTAATAGTGACTAAGCGGTGAAAGAGCTGTCATTTTTTTCTCCTGCTTCATGGTAGTGTCTGGGAGAGGTCGCGCTGCAGGCAACTGGGACCGAGTGCCAGAGCCACGGGCAGTGCCAGGCACCCATGAAATCACGCGGCACCTTCTGCTGCTGGAGCTGGGGAAGGATGAGCACATCTGTGCAGCATCCATTTCCCTTGGAGATGCTCAGCTGTTAGCTCATCAAGAGGCTCACAGCCTGGGAATGGTGGCATCCCACTTTGGCATGTCTTCTGGGGGATCCTGCTGGGTGAATTTGGCAAATATTTGAACTGCCTTTTACTGGGTTTGTTTCTATACATCGTGCATTTCATGAGAGTCCATAAACAGGTGTGTAGTGTTTGTGTCAGGTTTGGGTCGCTCACCCTGATATCTCAGCGAAAGGCCAGAATAGGCAGTGGCTTGCTGCCTTGAAATCTTCTCTAGACATACAGCTGGTTGGATGGTGTTCCCCTCTCTCCCTTGGAAACTGCAGCACAGCCATGCTGTAAGAAGCTTCCCAGGGGTGCCTGAGTAACCCCGTGCCCAGCTGCAGAAGCAGTAGATCCATCTAGGAGCGTCTGTGCGGGTGTGAAAAGGCTTGGTGGTTCACTCAGAATGTTTGTATCTGTGTGTAGCTCTTCAGGTGCTAAGAAGCAGCTGTCCCATGACATGGTCCGACCCCTCTCCATTGAACGACCTGTTGCTGTGCATCCGTGGGTCAGTGCCCAGCTCCGGAACGTCGTCCAGCCTTCTCATCCCTTCATCCAAGATCCCACCATGCCGCCCAATCCAGCCCCCAACCCTCTCACCCAGCTGGAAGAAGCTCGCAGGAGGTTGGAGGAGGAGGAAAAAAGGGCTGGAAAGTTACCCCTTAAACAAAGGTACGGCGATACGGTCTGATTGCTCATGGGAGGCAGTGGGGAGACTGCTCTGAAGGTGGGGAGCTGGGGGAGATGTCCACCATGCTCTGCTCTGGTTTCCAGCTTCCAGGACCAACTGCACGTAGACGTGTGCAGAGAGGTCCGAGATATCTTCCCCAGTCCCTCTGACATGGCCTCTCGTGATGGTGTGAATGCCAAAACCCACCTGGAGATCTGTGGTTGTTGGACAGAGAAGCTGGAAACGCTCCTGTTGGTTGTGCTGAAAGTGTGGAGCAGGGACTGTGGAGAGTTTCGGAAGGAGCTGGGCAAGCAGAGCCCATCTAGAAGAGGCACGTGACGGGGCAGCTCTCTCCCGTGGCGCTAGCCAGCCTCCAGCCTGCTGGAGCTTCCTTGTTCTTCGCTTAGTGCTGACTTGGTTGGTGCAGTGGCAGAGCTCGCAAGCATGCAGCAAAATTAAGTGCAGAGGAAGAATATGTATTTTGCTCCATATCTACATCTCCTGCAGTCTGCTGGCAAAGGCTGTTTGTGGCACCCAGACAGGAACGCTGCGGTCTAGTCCTGCCGTAGCAGAATTGACTCACTACGTGTCCATATCCGAGTCAGTTAATTGTTCTGTGACTCAGCTTAATGCCAGTTGCAGAGCTAATTCTCCTGCTCCTGTATTGTCTTTCAGGGAGGATGGGGAGATTATTCGGTGTTTGCAAGGCACGTGCAGCACTCAGATGAAAAGCATTTTGGAAGTGCAAGATAATTAATGTTACCTGCTAAAAGCTCTTTGTTGACACTGAATACCTTTCACAACGGGAATTGCATGTAGCCGCTGCAGCGCTTTATAGCTGTGTTCTGGAAATTTGAAATTTTGGGGTCTGCCACTTAGAAATACGAGCGTAATTTTAAAAAGAAGCTCTTTCAGTTGCTGAGCTCCAATTATTTTTGCTTGCATTGACCGTACAGCAGACTTCTGCGTGCTTATGTCAGAGCATTGGTTGAAAGCCAGGTAATTAGAGGGCTCTCCCAAGTCAGGTTAAACCACGTTTATTTGATCTGTCAGTTGGTGTAATTGGATAGGAATTATTAATAAAGTCATTTATAGTCGTATTAAATTCATGTACCCTCCCCAGAAACGTCTAGATGCAGATACACGCTTTGGAAACACTGGCCGAGGCTATATGCATGTATAACGAATATTGCTAATGATAATTTGGCAAGTATTGTAAAGGTAGTTTTTATAGAAACCCTATGGCATTGCGGTAAGTGCCGCGCAAACCAGCAGGAGAACAGGCTGAGCCATGGGCCCTCGCAAGGGCTGGCGGCTTCCCTGATGGCGCCGGGATCCCGCCGACCTGCAAGGAAAAGCAGGGAGCAGCGTTTGGCAGTTTGGGGGAACAGTTGACGAGAAGCGAACGCGCCTGCGTCCAGGAGCCCCCAAAACTGGACGCAGCAGTCCCCGCGGAGCCGAGGATCGCTGGACGGTGAAATGGCTCTGCTGCGTTTTGGCAGGATTAGGTGCTGCAGCTGAAGCATGCCTGAGCGAGCACCTTTTGAGAGAGCTCCTGTTATGGCTAGCACAGGAGCATGCCTGAAAATAAGACTTCACATAGCCTTGTTGAGAATGAGCCTGCCCAAAGCCAGCTGGAGAGCAAGGGAGAAGCGGAGAGGGAAGCCCACCTGCAAAAAAAATGTTTATTTCAGTAGGGAGCTTCTGAGAGCTCTGGGAAATTGGAGTCTCTGCCCAGGTTTGTCGGCAGCCTCAGGGAAGCGGGGAGATGGTCAGCACGCTCCCAGCGGCAGGGGAGGTGGAGGTGAGCCTGGAGGTGGTATGGAGGCCCAGGCTCACCCTGGCCGCAGGAGGAGGGTACGATGGGCCAGCTTCGTGCAGCCCAGCTGGCCTTGCCAGCACGTTACCTTGCCCGCAAGCTGGCTCTGCCTTGGCCGCAGAGCCCTCTCCAGCAGCGTCCTTCTCCCTGATTAACCGCTTGCTGCTTTATACAGGGTGGGTCTCAGCAGCCTTTCTTCCACCCCAGCACTGCCCCTCTAGAAACGGAGGAGGCATCTGCAACGTCTGTATTGGGCATCATAAATATTCTTCCAGAAACCACACAGCTGTTGCAGAACAAGCCTTTCTCTCCCTTCTCCACAGCCTTTGTGGGGGCATTGATCTTCAAGATATCTACCTAATTGCATGCTAGGAAGTAAAGTACTACAAGAATAGGTGTCGTATACACGATGACCTGTGGATCCCATGTGCCCGCTGCATTTGTGGAGACCCCTCTCCCAGTGGCCATCAGTTCTTTTGGATGTACAGCCAGTTTTTGAGGCATTTCCTGTAGCTCGGTGGCACAATTCACCTCTGTTCCCAGCTGGACAGAGTAGTACCAGCTCTTCAAAAAGATTTTTGCAAGCAGCAAAAGACTTTTCTGAACGCTCCAGCAAAAATGTTAGCATGAACTTGGTTTGGAATTAATTTGGTTGTGCCAAACTCGAAAGAGGACGGGAGCTGGACACTGGATTACCTCCCTGCCTGTTGTATTTTGGCCTTTCCGAAACTCTTTAGCCCCAGGGCTGATTTGGGGTGAGCCTCCCCTGTGCTGAGCACCTCACCCCTGCGTCACAGCTGTGTCATATTCATGCTCTAACACCATGCAACCCAGTTTAGTTTCACAGTGACATATCGGCCGCTGTATTATACGGGTAGATAATCATGAGTGATAGTGAAGTGCAGAGGCAATAAGTCAAATCAGTACTGCACTAAACCTCTCTGTTTTGTTCTCAGCTAACGTTTCATGCTTGTGACAAATGTAGCAAAGGGAGCTGCTCCCAGAATGGGGAATATAGTGTTACTTGTCTGTATTTCTGCAAACAGCTCTAGCGCGGACCCAGGAGACTGGTGCAGGTGGAAGCTTTCAATGAGTGTGCTCTGAGGGCAGTTCTGAGGCACATCTCAGACACGATCTGATGAAACAGCGCACTTAACGGTGGCCCATCTGGGTAAGAAAATGGCCTCAGGAGATGATGAAAGCAGAGACAGTTGTGTTGTCTTGCTCTCCTGAAAGGAATACTTGAAAAATTACATTTTCAGTGATTCCTTATTCATCAGCCCATTAGAAATCTGCTGCTGCGGTTGTGGATGCGTGTGTATTTTGTGAATGTGGGATGCTCCTGAGAGACAATGTTTTTTCCTAAAGAAGACATTAGCCCTTTAGATCTTGCTCCGTCCCTAGTCGTGTCCTTTGGGAGCTGCTCCCAGTTGAGTACTCTGTTATTGTGTGCTTTGAGTAGTCTGAGCCCTCCCCCTGCCACCAGTAAGTTGGAGAGAATGGATCGTGCCTGATTCTGCTGCATCCTCTTCTCCGAGGTGCCCTGTCCCTTCTGCTGTGTGTGACAGGAGAAAAGGGAAGGTAGGCAGCTGTGTCCAGTCTCAAGATTGTTCTTCACGCGTGTCCCAGAGGTTATCGGCCTGCTGATGCAGTCAGGCTAGCTTTTATTCCAGTACTGCATGGTGTCAGCTCGCTCTGGCATGGATCTCTCTGTGCCACTGCACTTTGTGTCTCCTCTGGAAATTGTAATTTGACTGTGTATAGAATCACAGAAGGCTTTTGGTGGGATGAGACCTCTGGAGGTCTCCAGTTCAGCCTCCTGCTCTGAGCAGGGCTGACTGCAAAGCTAGAGCAGGTCGCTCAGGGCCTTGCCCCATCGAGTTCTGGAAATCTCCAAGGATGGAGGTCCCACCACCTCTCCAGACCCCGTCCCAGGGCTGCACCACTCTCCTGAGGAAGAATCCTTTCTTTATGTCCAACCAGAGTTTCCCTTGTCACTGCCTGTGGCCTCCTGCCCTTCCCTCTGCCCCTCTGAGATGAGCCCGGCTCCAGGGTCCTTGTAACCCCGTGGACAGGACAAGGCATGATTCGATCCCCCTCCGCCTCCTGTCCTGCAGGGTGACCCAACCTGCGCCCTCAGCCTCTCCTCCCCAGTCCTGCGCTCCAGCCCCAGCCGTTGCAGCGGCCCTTTGCTGGGCTCCCTTCACTTCCTCTGCATCTCCCCTGTACTGTGAGGTCCAAAACCAGCCACGCTATTCCAGATGTAGCCTCACGCGTGCCAAGGAGAGGGGGAAGTCGCTTCCCTCGACCTGCTGGCAACGCTTGTGCTAATGCAGCCCGTGGTGGAGCTGGCCTTCTGCAGAGCATGCTGCTGACTCACATCCAACTTGCTGTTCACTCGGACCCGGGCGTCCACCAGAGCTGCTCTCGGCCTCCGTTCCTCAGCCTGCGCTGGTGCACAGCGTTGTTCTGCCCCTGGGATTTGTAGGCACAGCAGCCGTCACTGCTTTGATTTATGGCAAAAGTAGGAGGATCCGTAAATGGGTGTTTGTTTCTGACCTTACCCCTGTGAGCTGTGCAGAATTTCAGCTTTTGGGCATTAGCAACGCATCTGTGGTCTGGAAAGAAGTGAGTACTGCGATTCCAGTGCTTAAATGCCTGTGTGTTTTCCGTGACCAGGCTTTTCTCTCTGCCATCTGCAATGCTGTCCCTTTTGACAGGCCCTCAAATGAAAGAGTGTGCAAAAGATAGGTGCTCTCCAGTGGATGTAGGATAAACTTCCAGTGTTCTTTCTCCTTGCGTGCTTTCCACAATGCACAGAGTCTCCATGGCCCCTTCCCGAGCCTGGGGGAAAGGTGATAAACAGCAGCTAGTCTTAGCATGTTCAGAAACGGCCTTTCTTGATTTAATTACGCTGCAGGAGGAGGAAGGCTCCAAGCCGTTGGCAGTAGTCCTCCTCTCGCTTCTACCGCGGTGGTACTGTCGCAGTTTTGGGGACTTAGGGCGTTTGTTGTAGTGGATGGGCATTTGCGACCCCAGAAAAGACCAAGGTCTCTCCGTCTCCTAATGCGAATGAGGACTTGCTCACCCAACAACTCTGTGGGAAAGCAGAGCAAGTGTTTCGATGCCCTGCACAAGGTGCGTAGTTGCGTCCCCAGGACGCTCTGTGCTAGGTCCTTTGGGCACATGAGCAGCTGTCTCTTAATTGTGACTTGTTTTGAGCAGAATTAAGAGAAGCTTAGGGACTCTGAGGTTTTCCAAGCCCTTTCAATTAGCTTCTGGCACATAGGGTTCACAGAACTTGCCTGAATTTATGACCCATTTTTCCTTTAAATGCATGACTTTTTTTCCAGGGATGATTCAATTTCTTAATGTTTTTCTAGCTAAAGGGCATCCTGTGCTTTGATTTGGGGATGAGAGAGGTTCTGAAAGCTCTTCTGGCACCGGGAGCGGACCCTCGCATCTTGGGATGCTGCATCTTCTGCAGAGCTCTCCCAGGCACGGCACGCACCGGGAACATTGTTCGGTTGAACTTAGGGACCTCTCGCGGCTTTAGAAAGAGTGAAAGGTTTTTCCCTGGTCTTGGTTGCCGATGTTTATGTGGGCATGCCGTTAAAAAGGTGCTCTGCCCGCGAGCCAATGTTTAAAGGTTAGGGTCACAGTCATTTCCAAAACAGCGATTAGCTCATGTGCTTGGCAAGCTCTGTTTTTATAGCAACTTTCCAGTCATATAAATACAAAATCATCTTTTTTATCCAGTATGCTTTTTTTAATAATTTTTAAAGCTGCCAAATTTGCTCTATGTGATTTTGAAAGAGAAGGCTGCCTCTGGCTAAGACCACACATGCCAAATTATGAATTTATGTAGGCTGCTCAAATGTTTGTGCAGCATTTACAGCACCCCAGATGAAAGGCACTACCAAAGTGCAAAGTAGCATTATTTTTATTATTGCTACTTTTGTCTACCTCTGAAAATGGGGTTAGGCATGGGCTGACACTTCCAACCTAATGATGGCCCCACGTAGCATGGTGCCACGGTGTGTGGGCTGGAGGCAGAGACTAGACCAAGCATCCCAAGAGTCAGGGAAACAGAAAACAGAAAGAGATTTTGAATCTGTTCACTGTGGTTTTGAGAATGGCCTCTGCCTTCCAAAATCCCACACACACAACGGCCAGGGAGTTTGTTAGCCAGCAGAAGTCTAACCAGGCCTTGCCACCCAGAGTGGACGGGACGGGACGGGCAGCGACGCCTCCAGGACACGTCCCGCCGCTCAGCTGCTCTGCCTGGAGACGGGGATACCTTCCTCTCTGCTCCAAACCTGAGCGGTCTCCTGCGTTACACAGCAAGCAGGAGTCCCTGGAGAGCAGAAAAGGTCCTGTCTGCGCAGCCCGTCGAATGTAGGTCAACGAAAAGCTGTGCTGAGCTATTTTGGCCACCGTGGCAGCAATCCAGAGCAGTCTGAGCGGTGCTTGCTCTATGGTCTTCAGTTTGGCACTGCCGTGAGCCTTCCCGGCTCAGTTACGGCTGTATCCCGGGGAGCAAATCTGTGGGCGCTGCCAAGAAGCGGTTGCCTTGTTTCACGTGAATGGCAGTCCCTTTCCTTGCTTTGTATCCCAGGGGACGCAAAGGCTTCTGCTGCAGACCAAACCCACCTCGTTCCCCTGCAAGCAGTTGCTGAGACGCTGCTCCTACCGAGGGCCGAGCGGCCAGCCTGGGCTGAGGGCAGCCTCAGCTAGTCTGTCCACGCCTGGGAGCGGTGCCGATGGTGACATGGGTTTGCTGCCGTGAGCCTGCCGTGCTCGACCTTGCCCCAAGCTTACTGATTGCTCCTCTGGCAGGTGGTGCTGCCGGAGGGGCCGTCCCCTCTCAAAGCCTATTGTGGAGGGCAGGTCTCTTAAGCACGACATGGTTAAGCTAGAACCTGTGCCCTCCTCGCAGCTGTGGTCCGGCTCTCAGCCAGGCTTTGCAAGTGCCATTTGCTCTTCTGCCAGCCTCAGCGTGCAGACTCGCGCCAAGGGAGTGGTGGTCTGAGTAAACAGTACTTCCTGAGTGCCCTGGACATGCGTTTGGCATCTCCAGCCAAGGAGCCCTGGGCAGCATGCAGATACAGGCTGTCCAGCCTGCCCACCCTGGCCAGCAGGTCTGGATGTACTGTCAAAGAGGCTAATGGCTCCCTTGATGCGTTTTTCCTTCCTACCACCAACCACTTCCCTTCACTGCCAGTGCCAGACGCTGGAAGGGACAGGCCGGTTTCCCCATCTGTCACCTCGGGTGCAACCTGAGCTGCAGCCCTCGCTGAGGTGGCCCGACACCCCGAGCAGCACCCAGCACCGGCGATGGTGCTGAGCCCAGATTGAGGGCTGTGAGCTAGCACTGAGCAGGTCACCTGTGTTTTTGCATGGCAGGTTGAAGCCCCAGAAGAGACCAGGCAGTGGCGCATCCCAGCCGTGCGAAAACATTGTGGTCGCTTACTACTTCTGCGGAGAGCCGATCCCTTACCGCACCCTCGTCAAAGGGCGGGTGGTGACGCTGGGACAGTTCAAGGAGCTGCTGACCAAGAAAGGGAACTACAGGTAAGGGTTGCTCCCCACACGCAGCATGGTGCCGGTTGGACCGCTGGTGACCTCCGGCAGGTACTGCTTCCAGGCCATGCTGGAGGTGCTGTGTTGTGGTCACAGTTGGAGAGCAAGCGTGGCGGAGGTAGGTCAGCAGGACTTCGAGAGGTCCAGACGTCCTTCCAGGAGGACTCCCTCAGGGAATGCTGCAACATGAATGAAACAGCACGGCGAAGGCACCTGGTTGCCAGGGGAACTTCTTGCACTTGAGAAAAATAAGTCCAGAGGTATGCCAGGATTCACTAAGGGCAGGAGTCTTAATCGCAGCAGGAATCCTGCCCACGTCATAGAAGCAGGCTTGTCTTTGGTTTTGGATGCTAAGGTGTGGTTGTTGAAGGGGCTGGATACCGGGGCATGGGAGATTGGGGTTTGTATCAGAAATGTTCTCCATCACAATTCAGACCTTAAATAGAAGCTACTGAATAGCTCTGCAGGTCCTCAGTGTTGGTCCTGGGCTGGTGGTGAGCAGCATCTGTCTGTGCTCAGTGATGCTCTGGCTGATTCGGTGATGCTGGGGTTGCCAGAAGAGGACTTGGCAGGGGAGCCCTCCCAACTTCCAGAGCCATTTCAGCTCCTCCTAAGCTTTCTTCCAGAGAGGACAGGGAGGTTGGACCCTGCCGGAGTCCCAAAGCAGCCATCTTCTGCGTAGTAGCCAGGCATGACGTGTGCAGCTCTCCGAGTAACCGTTTAGAAGCTGGAGATGCTTTGGGAAGCCCTTGGGAACGCTTCAAGGCTCCAGCAACGTGGCCACCTCCAGCCACCGCTTTTGCGAGAGCTGTGAATGTGCTTGCATTTAGGGCTTGTGCTCCTGAATACGCTGGCATTAATCCTGACCCCTGTCTCTCTGGTTTTACAGGTATTACTTTAAGAAAGTGAGCGACGAGTTTGACTGCGGCGTGGTCTTCGAGGAGGTGAGGGAGGATGACACCATTCTGCCCATCTTCGAGGAGAAGATCATCGGGAAGGTGGAAAAGATCGATTAGGCCCCAAGGCTGCGAAGCCGTGAGGAAAGGACTGTGAAAGACTCTGGGACCGGAGGAGCAGGTCTGGGGCGGATGCTGGCGGTGCTACTCTAGCGGCACCGACCCCCGGGCGCTGGGCCACCCCGGGGCGGAGGGCAGCAGCCCTGCTCTTCGCAAGGACCTGGGCAAGCTCCATGTTGCCAGTGGAAGTCGTTTCACCCCCCCCGAACCTGCCAGTGGGAGCCCTGGCCCGGGTTCCCTCTCCATACCGAATATAAGTGTAATGTAGCATTGTACAGTGCATTAGAAAGTGTAATATGACCTTGTTTACTAAAGCTGCATATTTTTGATATATTGTAATAAAAGGAAAATATTTCCAATGTCACAGTGCTCTTATGTAAATGTAAAACATACAGGTACTGCAGAGCTCGCCCAAAGTGTACAGCCATCTGTCAAACTCGGTGTGCTCCTCGCTTTCACGTCACCCTTGCCCGTCCCCTCCGCGCAGATGCCTTCTCTCCGCCGCTGCTTCCCCAGTTTGCCTCTGAAGATTATCGAGCCCTTTCGAAGAAGTCCGTCTCTCCCATCGCTGGCAGACTCAGCTCCTGGACCTGGTAGGATGGTTTTTCTCCTGAGCTTCCTTGCAACTGAGTCAATCTTGGAGGGGAAGAAGGGTCTCTGCCAGCTCTCCGTGCTGGTCCCTTGTCACAGAGCGGCGGGGGACCGGGTGGCCGACAGCAAGCGGCACCGGGAGCGCCGAGGGGGCAGGCTGTGAGCGAGGACCGGCTCCTGCTCGGCGCTGCGTGGCCGGGGCGGCGGGCCGAGCGCTGGGATCGCGTCCCGCGCTCTGCTCCTGCGCGATGGTGGCACCGAGCACGTTGGCCTCCCAGGAGGGCCCTGCTGCTCCGCGGGGCGCCGGCGATGGCCCGCCGCCGGCGCTGAGATCAGGCTTCGGTCGGGGTGGGGGGGGTCTTTCCAGGAGAAACGCAATGGGGGAGGGAACCGATGAGGCAGGTTCAGTCGGAGGACAAAACCGCTCTTTTTGTCAGTCCCATGGAGCTTCTGTGCCTTGGAGAGGCAGCGAGAGGGCCCCGCCATCCCCTCCAGCGCCCATGGCAAAGGGAGGTGTTGATGCCACTTTGTGGGGCTCTTGCAGTCACCCAAACGGGCAGCGGCGCAGACGGGACCCGGGACGCCTCCTGCGCCCTCAGCCACGCGGAAGCCGGGGCCCGCGGCCGCGCTCGCCCCGGAGCGGGACGCAGCGGCCGCTCCCCGCCGGCCTGGGGTGGGGGCTGCCCCGCGCCGGCTCCCGCGCCCGCCCGCGGGGGCCCCCCTGCCTTTCGGGGGCTCCCACGCCGGCGCCCGCCCTGCCCCGTGCCCCGGCTTTGCTCGCGCGTCGCTGAGCAGGGTGGGGGGCTCGGCTCAGCCAGTTGTATATGTCACCGAGTGCCTTTAAACGCGGTCCTGTGACTTGCCTGTCACTATGTAAAATCCAGCCAAAATCTTGCAGTCGTTTTCCGCCAGGGAAAAGCATCGTGAACTTTTTTTTTTTTTTTCCTCCCTCTTTTTTTAAGTTCTGATCGTGTCATGGCCGGCGAGGTTGTTAACACGCCTGGGGTTTCCGTCTCCCCCTTTTTTCTCCGGGGAGGAGGGGGGGAGCGGGGGTCCCCTGTAAATATGTACATTGGCTGAGCGCAGCGTCCTCCAGCGGCCGTGCGGCCCCCGGTGACGTCTCCTGTGCGTTCTCATGTGCTGACCTGTACAATGATCTTTTCGACGGTACTTGGATAAAATGAAATAAAACCCCCACATCCCAACGGCTGCTGGTTTCTTCCTTCGCCGCGGAGCGGAGACGTCCAGGCCGTCGGTAGCTGGTGAGCGCTCGGGTGGCGGGCGGGTGGCGCAGGTCAGGCGCAGGGCTCTGCCCCGACCCGGGGGGCTTGGGCGCACGTCTGGGCTGGGGAGGCCGTGGGCTCCCTCGGGGGGGGGGGTGGTGACAGGGGTGGGAAGGGGCTGCTCTCGCCTCCGCGGGGCCCCGGCAGGCGGCTGAGGCGCCCCCAGCGTAGTGGCGCAAGGCCTGGGAGCAGCAGGCGCAGCGAGAGGGGCTGGGGTGAGCCAGGGGCTCGCGGAGGCCGCGAGCTGGGCGCAGGAGCAGCGTTTGGAGCCCCGCGTGGCTCTCGTCCTGCCTGCCCCGGCTCTGATGGCAGCCCTGGGGCTGCGGCGCGGCCGTGGGGGAAGGCTGCCTGGGAGCTACGGAGGAGGAAACCCCAGCTGGTCCCTTGCAGCACGGTGACAGCCCCGGCCGGGGTCCCGCGACAGCGCGAGGGCCAGCGCTGGCGCCTGCTGCCCGGGCTGGCTGGCGCCGAGGGCCCTGGGCTCCCTCAGGGCTGCACAGGCGGGAGCCGCAGCAGGAGCGCCGCAGCGCGCGCAGGGCCCGGCACCCACCCAGAGGCAAAGGGATCCCGCAGGATCCCTCCGCGATGCCCAGGGCTACAGGCTGGGGCGCGCCGCGGGGGTCCCCCGGACGGAGGCCTTGCAGTGCTGGGACCAGGCGAGGGCAGGGTGCCTGGGGTCCTGCTGCGAGCGTGGGCATGGGCCCCCGTGGTGGTCCAACACCTTAGGACAGGCCTAAGGAGGCCGCGGGGCGAGAGCTGGGCTCAGGGCCACGCTGCCACCGGTGGGAGACCTGCTGGGTCCAGCAGGTACCGGGGGCTTTGCCCTGCACCCGCCGATGGGCTCGATGCCATCCGCCAGCCCAGCCTGCAGGCACCCAGCGCTGCCCTACACCCCGGGTACCCCAGGCCCAAGCCAAGCACGCTGTGCCACAGCCCCGAGACGTGTGGGCAGCTCGACACGTGCCATTAACCGCTGTCGCCCGCGCCAGGCAGCAGGGCCATGCTGGCTCGTCGGGTGAGCAGGGGCTGCCGGCACAGCTGGAGACACAGCTGGAGACACAGACCAGAGCTCGCAGAGTTTCCAGGTCCTTTATAGCACGCGCCCGAGCAGGACAGGGCTCACAACTCATCTCTGGTTTCAGCCGTACCCGAAGGACTCGGCTCCTCCGTGTCCGTGGTGTTCGCGGGGGTCTCCGGCACCTGGAGAAGGCAGCAGTGAGACGCAGGCGAACGGGTGCCCCATCCCTGACCCACAGGGCAGAGGAGCAGGGTTCGTTCCCGCAGGGGCCTGCTGGGGACCCTCGCTCCTGCCCAGCAGGGGGCTGGGGCCACCCTCAGGTGTGGGGCGGGGGGCCCGGGCCTGGGGCAGGGGGGCTGTACTAACCACAGGCGGCTCCTCGGGCAGCGTCCCCCCGTTCTCCAGGAACTTGGAGAAGGTCTCCACGTCACGGGTGCTCTTGTACTCGATCATCTGGAGCCGTGGGAGAGAAGGTAGCGGAGCGGTGATGCCCGAGTCTGACCCCCATCCCCTGGGGGCCAGGAGAGCCGGGTGGCCCTGCAGGGAGCCTGGCCCTACCTTCCTGCCCGGCCCGGCAGGGAAGTAGTGCAGCGTCGGGTAGCCGTGGATGGTGATGTTCTCCAGCTCGTTGGCCGTGGCGTCCATCTCGGCGATGACAATGTCCTCATGGTCCTTGTAGCGCTCGCCCAGCTCCTCCCAGGCAGCGGCCATCTCCTTGCAGTGGCTGCACCACGGTGCATCTGTGGGACACGGGCAGTGCCGGGGGCGGGGGGGAGGACATGGGGTGTCCCCACCACCGTGGCCGCACCCTGCAGCGCCCAGGCGCAGGGGCTGCAGAGACCGGGGCGCAGCATCCCACCGGCAAGGGGATGGAGCCAGGCTGGGGAGGAGCCCAGCGGCGCTGCGGGGGCCTGGGGGGGAGCAGCACTTGGGGAGGGCCGTGGCGGGGAGCTGAAGGCCAGGCCGGCCCCGGGCTGTCGCACCGGCACTTACAGAACTTGACAAAGACGTTCTTGGTCTCATCGAACGCCACCTGCTCGAAGGTCTTCCCCACGAGGACCTTAACGGGCCTCGTGTCCCAGTCCTCGGGGGGCTCCGCGCTCAGCAGTCGGGGCTGCAGAGAGAAGGGACAGCGGCAGCCAGTGGTGGCACAAGCACTCGGGGGCCAGGGAGGGATGGGGCCTCAGGGCCCTCAGCCTGTGGCTCTGTCATGGCCAGACAGTGGCAGGACCAGGTACCAGCCATCTCCACACACACCCCCGCCCCATGGCACCCGGCCCTGGTGATCGCTTCCATTCTGCCTTTCGGACCACTTCTTCCCCCTCTGCCACCGTCCCACCACTGTATGTGTCCACATTTCTGGTACTGGGAGGGGGCATCTCCCCTGCCAAGCCTCTGGCCTTGCCACACAACTGTCGGTGAGCAGGTGGCTGGGGTTCACTGTGCAGCTGCTATCATTAGGCTTCAGGGTTAACAGCCCAGCGCTTGCTTTGGGAAGCACCCTTATCGCTGGCTGGCACTAGCTGCCACGCTCAAGGCTCCCAGACACCTGGCACAGGGCGGCCAAGCCCGAGCGGCGCCGTCCTCACCTTCACCTTGCCGTCCAGCACGGCCTGGACGAAGGCGCTCACGGCCGAGGCCGAGAAGTCGTCCTCCTCCATCTGGTACTTCCTGTTGGTCTCCATCTTGATGAAGCGCAGGGTGGGCGCATCGGCCGGCGTCAGGCCGAAGAAGGGCAGCACGCCGGCGCCGTACCCGTTCACGTCGATGAGCACGAAGAGGACCTGGCCGGGGCGGGGGGAGACGGGGGACGACGGGCAGCGCAACGGGCGTCCACGGGCGCCGCGGGGCCCCCGAGCCCGGCGCGGGGCTGCGGCTCACCTCGCCCCGGAAAGCGGCGGCGGCCTCCCGAAAAGCCCCCTGCAGCTCCAGCTGCGCCGCCTCCGTCTTGTTGAGGAAGAGCAGCATGTGGTAGGGGATTTTGGCGCCGAAGATCCTGTCGGAGGTCTGAGGAGGAGGAAGAGGAGGAGGCCGGTGAGGGGCCTGGGGGGCACCGGGGGCAGCCGGGGCCGGGCCGTACCTCGCTGCTGAACTCCATCACCAGCTCCAGGCTGCGCACGCGGATGAAGCGGGTCAGCTCGGCCGCGTCGAGGCCCCGCGCCGGGTCCAGGGGGAAGTCGGCCCGCTCCTCGTCGAACTGCGAGGCAGAGGGGTCGGCCAGGCCGCCCGGCATCCGCCGCCCTCCCCCAAAACCTCCCGCCGCCGCTCACCTTGAAGAGGCAGACGGTGTCGGCGGCCAGCCCGTACGCCTCGAAGAGCTCGGCCGCCTCGGCCACGCCGAACGCCACGTCCACCAGCTCGCCGGCGAGCTCGTGAAAGGCCCCGGCGGCTTCGCCCCGCAGGTCCTGCCAGGTTGCCGGCGGCCGTGAGCGGGGGGGGGCCGCGCCGGCGGTCCCCCCACCCGCCAGCCGCCCCGGCCTGCGGCCGTGCCCACCTTGAAGAAGCCCACCACGGCCACCTCCTGGGAGCTGATGAAGGCGGCGGCGGCGGCGGCGTCCCGCAGCAGCGCGGCGCTGGGGCCGATGCGCCGCCGCATCCAGCGCACGATGCCCTCGGCGTCCAGGCGGCCTGGGCACGCGGGCCGGGGCCGCCAGCGTCACTGTCGGCCACCCGCTTGCCGGCGCTGCCTCGCCACCTCCTTCCCACCATGCTGTCACTGCAATGTCACCTCCCTCCCCCCCCCCCCCCGGGCTGCAGTGCCACCACTGCAGTGGCAGCCGGTCGCCATCGCTGCTTTGACCCTCCCCCCCCCCACACTCCTCACCACCATGTTGCCCCCCCGCTCGCCATCCCCACGCTGTCCCCATCACCGCTGCCACCACCTCCTGCGTCACCCGCTCCCCGTCCGCCGGCGCTGCGTTTCCCCCTCCTCCCTGGTGCTCCCTGCCCTGCCCGTCCCAGCGCCCCACGTCGTCCCCCGCCCCGGCCGCCGCAGCCCTACCGGTGTAGGCCGCGGGGTGCGTGCGGTTGCCATCGCGGAAGAGCTTCAGGGTGGGGTAGGTGGTGATGCCGAACTCGCCGGCGAGGGCCGCCTGCGCCGGGGCGTCCACCTTGGCCAGCCGCAGCTCGCCGGACTCGTTCCTCAGGATGGCGGCGGCCTGGGCGAACTGCGGGGCCAGGGCCTGGCAGTGCCCGCACCACGGCGCGTCTGCGGGGCGCCCAGGCGGTCAGCCCCTCCCTCCCCCCGGGGCCACCACGGCCACCGTGCCGTCCCTGCCGCCTGAGGGTGCCCGGCTACCTCGCCCCGAGCTGGGGGGGGTCCCTGCAGCCAGCGCGGGGGGGATGCACCTGGCGCGGGGGCTCCTTGGCCGGCTGGTGGCCAGGGACGCGGTATGGTTGTGTGAGCCCTGGTGGGCTCCTGCGCATGCCCTGTGCCCCTGGCCCATGCCCTGTGCCACCAGCCCATGTCCCACGTCCCTGACCCATGTCCCATGCCCCTGCCCCCCGTCCCTGTCCCTTGTCTCATGCTGTGTCCCCCTGCCCCATGGCCCATGCCCCTGGCCTGTGTCCCATACCCTGCCCCATGTCCCATGTCCCATGCCCCTGCTCCTTGTCCCTGCCCCAGGTCCCATGCCCCAACCCATGCCCCATATTCCTGCCCCATGTCCCATGCCCTATGCCCCGACCCACGGCTCAGCCTCATGTCCCATGCCTTGTGCGCCTGGCTCATGTCCTTTGTCCCTGACCCATGCCCCTGCCCCTTGTCCCTGCCCCAGGTCCCATGTTCCTGCCCCATGTCCCATGCCCTATGCCCCAACCCCTGCCCCATGGCCCTGCCTCATGTCCCATGCTTTGTGCTCCTGGCTTATGTCCTATGTCCCTGACCCATGTCCCATGAATTGTGCCCCAGCCCATGCCCCATGTTCTATGCCCTTGCCCCATGTCCCATGTCCATGACCCTTGTCCCTGCCCCATGTCCCATGCCCCTGCCCCTTGTCCCATGCCCTATGCCACTGGCCCATGGCCCAGACACATGGCCCATGCCTTGTGCCCCTGGCTCATATCCCATGTCCCTGCCCCATGTCCCATGCCCCTGCCCCTTGTCCCTGCCCCATGTCCCATGTCCCTGCCCCATGTCCCATGCCCCTGCCCCTTGTCCCTGACCCATGTCCCATGTCCCTGACCCATGTCCCATGCCCCATGGCTCATGCCCCATGTTCTATGCCCCTGACCCTTATCGCATGTCCCATGTCCCTGCCCCTTGTCCCATGCCCTACGCTGCTGGCCCATGTCCCAGGGCCCTGCCCCACGCCCTGAGCCCCTGCCCACCATCCTCATGCCCCTGCCCCGTGCCTGCTGCCCCACATCCAACACCCGGTACCCCTGCACGACCCCTCAGCCCTTCCCCTTGCCCTGCCCGCAGCCTCCTGCCTGCGCACGTGGCCATGCGCCCGCGCTGCACCCGCTGCCTGCACCCAGGCCGCTGGCGGCCCCCTGCCCGCGCCCGGGCACTCACAAAACTCCACCAGCAGCAGCCGGTGCTCGCGCAGCGCCCGGGCAAAGTTGTGCTCGTGCAGCACCAGGACGCCGTCCTCTTCCCCCAGCTCATCCGAGAGCGCTTCATCCGCCACCTCCTCCTCCTCCACCTCCCCGTCCTCCGCCTCGGCCCCCGGCCCCTCGCCGGCCCCCCGGGCCGGGCCCAGCCAGGCCAGCGCCAGCAGCGAGAGCCACAGCAGCCGGGCCCCGGAGCCCCGCATGGCGCCACGGCCGGCGCCGAGCGAGAGGGGGCCCAGATAAGGGCCAGCGGAGCGGGTGGCGCCGGCGCCCAGGGGCTCGTGGCCCTCCGCTACTGGCTGCCGGCATGGCCGATAAGGCGGCGGGAGCAGGTGGCCGGTTTCCAGCGGCCGCGGGCGGCGGGACAAGGCGCCGCGGGGGCGATGGGGGAGAGCGCCGCGCGGATACACCAGCGAGAGCCGAGGCTGTACGGTTTAATGGCGCCGGCCGAGCGAGGCCGGGGCGAGCGGCCGGCGCGGGGACCGTCCCCCGGCGCCGCAGGCCGGGCCGCCCGGCCCACCCACCCCGCTGCCCACCACGGCAGGCGGTATTAAAGAGAGAAAAGGGGGGAAAAAAAAACAAACAAACAAACAAACAAAAAAAAAAACCCTAGCGATTAAAAATGACTTTGGTTGCCGAGGCGGCGGCCGGCCCCCTCCCCGCGGGGGCGAGGGCGGCGCGGGGCCAGCGGCCCCCCCCCCCCGCCGCCCTCAGCCCTCCCAGTCCCGCTCGATGCGCAGGCCCCACTCCCAGGCGAGGTGCTCGGCGGCGTCGTCGTCGGTGACCAGCGAGCGGACGCGGTAGGCGCCCCGCGCCAGGCGGCCTCGCGGCACCTCCTCGCCCGGCGTCACCACCTCGTACTCCTCGGCCCGCGGCGCGTAGCTGCCCACCATGAAGACGTCGCGGTCCACTGGGCGAGAGGGCGAGAGGGCGGGTGAGCGGCCGGGGTGCTGGGGGCGACGGTGGCCACCGCCCCCCCCGACCCTCGTACCCCCCTACTCACCCGGCCGGCCCCAGCGGTACGTGAGGTGCCGGCATTTGAGGCCGCAGACGATCTCCCGGTTCACCTGCGAGGCAGAGGGTGGGCGCGTGGTGGGCATGCCCCCCCCCCCGGCGCGTGTCCACCACCCCCCCCGAAACCCCCCTCCGCGCCGCCCCGGTGAGCGCTGGGTCCCCAGATGGCTCGAGGGTGCCAGCAGCCCCCCAGGGTGTCGGGGACCCTCAGGTGGCAGGGACCAGGGGGTGGCAGGGAGCCCGGGGTGGCCAGGACCCCCAGGATGGCAGTGACCCCCCCCCAGGGTAGTCGGGTAGAGGGACCAGGACACCGGGGTGGCAGGGACCGTGGGATGGCATGGACCGCCACGAGGCAGGGACCTCCGGGTGCCAGGGACCTTAGGGTGGCAGGCACCATAGGACGGCAGGGACCTCTGGGTGCCAGGGACCTCAGGGTGGCAGGCACCATAGGACGGCAGGGACCTCTGGGTGCCAGGAGCCCCCTAGGAGGCAGGGACTGGTGGGTGGCAGGTACTCTGGGGTGGCAGGGACCACAGGGGTGGCCAGGCTCCCCAGCATGGCAGGGACCCCAGGGTAGTAGAGACCCCAGAGGAACCAAGACCCCAGGGTGGCAGGGACCACGGGGGGGGGGAAGGCACCGCAGGGCATCAGGGACCCCCGGGGGGTGGGGGCCAGGACCCTGGGCGAAAGGGACCCCGAGGCGTGAGGGACGGCAGGGCGTCAGGCAGGCAGCGCCGTGCCCAGCTCAGCCAGCGGGCGCAGGGCAGCGGGTGCCTGCCTCACCTTGAAGGACACCTTCACCCTGTAGTCCACCCCCTCCTTCAGCACGAAGGACCGGCTCCGCAGCGCCTCCAGGTCACCTGCACCGGGAGAAGGGACCCGTCAACCCGGCTTCTCCCCCTCCTCCTCCTTAGCTGTGACAACCCAGGCACGGGCACCCAGGGGTGCCCTCCCCATCACCGCTCACCTGTCAGGTCCATGGTCATGGGCCCCGGCGCCTGCTCGCACACCAGGGTGAGCCTCATCACCTGCACGTTGGGTACGCTGGCATCTGGGTGCAAGCAGGAGGGCACAGGCCTTACTCACCCGCGCCCGCCGGCACGGCATGGGGCGCCGCAGCCCCAGGGTGCCCCGAGCCTGCGTCCCGCACGGCCAACAAGCAGGGCCGTATCTCGCCCACACGTCCCGGTGACGGCTCGAAGGGCCGGGAGGGCTGGGCACTGCTGCGGTGGGTGAGGGATGCCCACGGCGCACGGCTCCAGCACAGTGAAAACCTGCCTCTGGCACAGCCAACGGGGTATTTTGAGGTCGGCCGCGATGCCCACGCTCGGCCGCAGCTGCGCTGTGCCTGCGCCCGCAGGGGACCGGCACAGCAGAGCCGGGGCATCTCAGGCCAGCCCAAACCTTAGCATCAAAGCCTTTGGGGTAAGATCTTGTTTAAGAGGGACCAGCCATGGATATCTCCAGTGTGATCCTCCATGGTTTTGGAGAGGTTCGGGGATGGGGGGATGGGGCGGGGGGGGGGCGCAGAGGAGATGGGCGGAAGGAGAAGGCACATGGACGCAAAGACATCCCTCGAGGCTGGCACATGCGCACGAGCCACATGTCAGGCAGCCATCCCATCGCATGCACCCTACCAGCTCGCATTCAACTCGCTGGGCCACTTGCACCCCACCAACCCACCTGCACCCCACTGGCCTGAGTGCACCCTGCTGGCCCAGTTGCACCCCACACCCCCCTCCATCAACTTGCATGCCCCTCCCTGCAACCCAAGGCCCCGCACCGGGTGCCTGCCTCCCACACCCCAGCGGCCGGCACGCCGCGGGTGCTGGGCTCACGGAGCACCCCTGCCCGCCTGGGGCAGACACCAAGGGCAGCAACCTCGGTCCTCCGCCAGGCGCGGGCGCCAGCCCCGGGCGGCTGCTGCAGGAGCTGCGCCCCGCTGGGAGACACGGGCAGCCGTGCCGCCCCGGGCTCGGGCTCCCAAGCCTCCCCCCCCGCCGTTCGCTCCATCTCTGTCAGCCCAATGAATTTCCCGGTCCCTCCGTAACCGTTCCTATGGAAACGGTGCGGTGATCCCGTCACCAAGGCAACCGGGGTCCCCGGGCAGCCGTTAACCATGTCGGCGGGGGGATGCCGGTGTCTCCGTGCGGCGAGGGGCCGGGTGGGGACACAGGCAGCACCCGTGGGCGATTCCAGCTGGGCTGCACCCCCCCCAACCCCCCCCCCCGGTGCAAGGGAGGCCACACGGGGCGCTGGCGAAGCCCGAGCTCCGCTGCCGGGCAGGAGAGCATCGCCCAGCCTGGCAGGGCCCCTGCCGCGGCGGGCAGCACCCGGCCTTACCCACAGCCATGGGGATGGCCCCCAGCAGCGCCTGCTTGTACTTCCTCAGGCTCTCGTCCCCCGGGTCCAGCTGCTGGATCTCCTGCAGGCTCTTCTTCTCCGGCGTCCTGTACGCGAGGGCCACGTCGGCGTCCTCCTCCTCCAGCGACAGCGTCACCCCCTCCTTATCCGCCATGATGTCTGCGGGGGACAGGCAGTGGCAGCCCCCGCAGCCCCGCTGCCCGCGGGGGGCAGACACCCACCCACCGCCTGGGGACACGCAGGCGCCAGCTCCGGCACGGGGCAGGGGTGGGGACGGCCGTCCCCGGAGGCACCCTGAGCACCCGGGGCAGCGGACCCCCCCCACGCCGTCCCCACCACCTGGGGACACCAGCAGGCGCCGGGTTGTCAGCCCCACAGGGGCACATTTGAGACCTGGTCACGAAGCGTGAAGAGCTCGCGCCGCCCGGTGCACGGCCCCCGCCACCTCCAGGCGCAGCCCGCCAGGGCCCTTTTTGCCCAGTCACCCACCAAGCCCTTGTCACCTCCCGGCGTCCCCCTCCAACGCAGCAGAGCAGCCACCGGCCCCGTCTCCCGCCCCAGCGTGCCAGCGGCTGGGGCAGAGGGTTAACAGGAAAAAAGCCACAATAGAGTCAAGGGTTCCCCTGGTGGGTGCTTGGGAGGGGGCGCAAGGGTGGGTGCTCTCCCCCCTTCCCCGGACAGGGGTGTCCGGTGCATCCCACCTCCCAGCCGCAGAGGCAGGCCTGGCCCCGGGTCCCTGCCCTGCTCCCGCCACCCGCCCCATCACCCCCTCCAGCCCGCCGCGCCGATCGCAAACACCGCTCTCCCCAAAGGCCTCCGGGAGCTGGGTGCGGGCTGGGTGGGCAGCCGTGCCGGCTGGGCCCGGGGCGCAAAGCCGAGGCCCCGGCGGGTCGCGGCGCCCGGCCCGCGCGTCGGGGTGACGCCGGGGGGGCGAGCCCCGCCGGAGCGCCAGGTCTCGGCCCGCACGGCCGCCCCTCGCCCCGTGGTGCGCCCCGAGCGGGGATGCTCGGATGCCCCAGGCCACCTCGGGGATGCTTGGGCCCTCGCCGCCCGGCACGCCGCGCCCCGGCTCGCCCCGGTACGTCGCCAAGGTGCCGCTGGCCCCCTCGGGTACCGGCGGCGATGCTCAGCGCGCCCCGGGGCCACCCTCGGCCCTCGGCCGCCCGGGGCGATGCTCGCGCCGGCGCCCCGCTCACCTCGGTAACACAGCGCCAACCAGAGCAGCTCCAGGAGCTGCCCGCCGGCCTCGCACACGTCCAGGCCGAGCATGGCCGGGCCGCGCCGGGCCGCGCCGCGCTGCTCCCCCGCCGCGGCCGGGGCTGCGCTGCCCGCTGCTCGCCCCGCGCTGCGCTCCCCGGCGCCCGCTGCGCTCCCCGGCGCGGCGCGGCGCGCGCGGCCCGGGCGGGGCGGCGGCGGCGGCGGCGGCGGCTCCGCTGCCCGCAGACGCGGCGGCTCCGCTGCCCGCCCCCGCCCGCCCCCGCCCCTCGGCGGCTCCAGCCCCGCCGCTGCTGGGCGGCGAGACTGCAGTGAGCTCATCCGCCCTGCCCGCCGCCCGGCCCGCACCCTGCCCGCACCCGGCCCGCACCCTGTCCGTACCCAACTGCACCGTGCTGCACCCTACCCGCACCCTGCCTGCACCCATTTGCACCCTGTCCTTACCCAGCTGCACCGTGCTGCACCTTACCCGCACCCTGCCTGCACCCTACCCGCACCCTGCCTGCACCCTGCTCGCACCCACCTGCAGCCTACCCGAACCCTGCCTGCACCCATTTGCACCCTTTCCTTACCCAGCTGCACCGTGCTGCACCCTACCCGCACCCTGCCTGCACCCATTTGTACCCTGTCCTTACCCAACTGCACCGTGCTGCACCTTACCCGCACCCTGCCTGCACCCTGCCCGCACCCTACCCGCACCCTGCCTGCACCCATTTGCACCCTGTCCTTACCCAGCTGCACCGTGCTGCACCTTACCCGCACCCTGCCTGCACCCATTTGCACCCTGTCCTTACCCAACTGCACCATGCTGCACCTTACCCGCACCCTGCCTGCACCCATTTGCACCCTGTCCTTACCCAACTGCACCATGCTGCACCTTACCCGCACCCTGCCTGCACCCATTTGCACCCTGTCCTTACCCAGCTGCACCGTGCTGCACCTTACCCGCACCCTGCCCGCACCCTACCCGCACCCTGCCTGCACCCTGCTCGCACCCACCTGCAGCCTACCCGAACCCTGCTCGCACCCATTTGCACCCTTTCCTTATCCAGCTGCACCGTGCTGCACCCTACCCGCACCCTGCCTGCACCCATTTGCACCCTGTCCTTACCCAACTGCACCGTGCTGCACCTTACCTGCACCCTGCCTGCACCCATTTGCACCCTGTCCTTACCCAACTGCACCGTGCTGCACCTTAACCGCACCCTGCCCGCACCCTGCCCGCACCCTGCCCGCACCCTACCCGAACCCTGCCTGCACCCGTCTGCACCCTGTCCATACCCAACTGCACCCTGCTGCATCCTACCCGAACCCTGCTCACACCCACCCGCACCCTGCCTGCACCTTGCTGCACCCTACCTGAACCCTGCCTGCACCTGCCTGCACCCTGCCTGCACCTGCCTGCACCCTGCTGCATCCTACCCAAACCCCACCTGCACCCTGCCCGCACCCACCTGCACCCTACCCAAACCCTACCTGCACCCTGCCCGCACTCAGCCCCCACTCTGTCTGCACCCACCTGCACCCTGCTGCACCCTGCCTGCACCTCCTGCACCTGCTTGCACCCTGCCTGTACCCTGCCCACACCCTGCCCAAACCCTGCCTGCACTCTACCTGCACCTTGCCTGCACTCTGTCCGAACCCTACTTGCACCCTGCTGCACCCTTCCCAAACCCTTCCCACACCCTGCCCATACCCTACCTGCACCCTGCCCAAACCCTGCTGCACCTGCCTGCACCCTGTTGCTCCCTGCCCGAACCCTGCTGTGCTCTGCCCACACCCTGGTGCATCCTGCCCAAACCCTGCTGCACCCTGCTGTGCTCTGCCTGCACCCACCTGCACCCTGCCCACACCCTGCACAAAACCTGCTGCACCCTGCCCCAACCCACCTGCACCCTGCTGCTCCCTGCCTATGCCTGTACACTGTCTGCACCCTACAGCCTGCCTGCAAGATGCACCCACCCTGCCCACACCCTCCTGCACCTCCAGCACCCTGCCCACTCCCTGCTGCACCTCGCGCACCCTCTTGCACCCTGCTGCACCTCCCGCACCCTGCCCCAACCCACCTGCACCCTGCTGCACCCTGCTGCCCAGCCATTTGAGCACCCCCCTTCCCGTCTGCACCCTGCAGCAAGGGGCGACCTCAGCGCGCCTCGGCCACCACCCAGGCCCCGGTGCCCTCCGCCAGCACCCCGGGAAGAGGGCTGGGCCGACGTGGGGCTCGGCGCCAGCGCTGCCCTCCAACACGGCCCAGCAGAGCCCGGTGGAGCAGCACAGCTGCAGCGCCCGTGGCTGGCGCCATGCGGGTGCCCATGGGTGCGGCGCAGGGGACTGGCCCCATGTGGGTGCTGCTGGGTGCTGTGCATGGGACTGGTGTCATTTGGGTGCCCATGAGTGTGGTGTGTGGGCCTGGCCCATTTGGGTGCCTGTGGCCACAGTGCAGGGGGCTGGCCCTTTTTGGGTGCCTGTGGGTGCAGGCAGGGGACTGGCCCATGTGGGTGCCCATGGGTGCAGGCAAGGGGCTGGTGTCATTTAGGTACCCGTGGGCATAGCACAGGAGGCTGGACTCTTTTGGGTGCCTCTGGGTGCAGGCAGGAAGCTGGCCCACGTGGGCGCCCCTGGGTGCAGGCAGGGACCTTCCCCACGTGGGCGCCTGTGGGTGCAGGCAGGGGGCTGGCCCCACGCGGGTGCCCCTGGGTGCAGGAAAGGACCTGCCCCACGCGGGTGCCCACTGGTGCAGGCAGGGAGCTGGCCCCACACGGGTGCCCGTGGGTGCAGGCAGGGGGCTGGCCCCACGCGGGTGCCCGTGGGTGCAGGCAGGGGGCTGGCCCCACGCGGGCGCTCACTGCCCGGCCCGTCGGGTGCGGCAGGCGGCGGAGGGCGCTGCTCCCCGGGGGCGGCGGGAGCGCGCGGGGGCGGCGGGAGCGCGCGGGGGCGGTGCCGGGGCGGCGCGAGGGGGAGCGCGGCGGGCGGGGCGGGGGGGGGGGGGGGGGGGGGGCCGGGCCGGGCAGCCGCGGCCCCGGGCGGAGCGGGGCGCGCTCCCGCCATGACCATCGGCGGCGGCCGCCGCGGCGGGTACCCCCGTCTCCAGATGCCCTGCCTGCGCAAGGTGAGCCCGCCCCGCCGCACCGGCACCGGCACCGGGCAGCGGCACCGCGGGGCACCGGCACCGGGATCACGCGGGGCACCGGCTCCGCGGGGCACCGCGCCGGGCACCGCCGGGCATCGGCACCGGCACTGCGCCGGGCACTGGCCCCGCGCCGGGCACCGCGGGGCACCGGGACCGCGCCGGGCACCAGCACCGCGCCGGGCACCGGCACCGGCACCGGGACCGCGCCGGGCACCGCGGGGCACCGGGACCGCACTGGGCACCGCGGGGCACCAGCACCGCGCCGGGCACCAGTACCGGCACTGCGTCGGGCACCGCGGGGCGCCGGGACCGCGCGGGGCACCGGCACCGGCACTGCGTCGGGCACCGCGGGGCACTGGCACCACGCTGGGCACCGGCACCGGCACCGCATCAGGCACCGCGGGGCACCGGGACCGCGTTGGGCACCGGCCCCGCGCGGGACCCGCTCAGCCGCTGCCCGCGAAGGGCACTCCCGGTCCCAGCGGCAGGCCGGGGGCCGTTGCCCTCGCCGTCGCCCGCCTGCCGCCGCGCCGTGCCAGCCCGCGGTCCGCGCCGGCGCCCGGGCTCCTCCCGCACTGAGCGCGGCCGGCGCTGGGCCCGGCAGATGGAGCGGATGGTGGTCAGCATGCAGGACCCGGACGCGGGCGTCAAGATGAGGAACCAGCGCTTGCTCATCACCGTCATCCCGCACGCCATGACGGGTGGGTGCCGGCGCGCCGCCGAGGGCAGGGCGCGCCGGAGGGCCCCCACCCAGCCCCCGGGGCCCCCCCGCCGCCCCGTCCCGTCCCGTCCCGCCTGGCCGACGCTGCCCTCGCTCCGCAGGGAACGACATTGTGGAGTGGCTCATCCAGAAGTACGGCATCTCCGAGGAGGGTGAGCGCCAGGCGGCCTGGGGCGGCGGCGGGCGAGGGGGGGGTCCGCCGCCGCTCTCCAGCCCCCCGCTCCTCCTCCGGCAGAGTCGCTGCACCTGGGCGACCTCATCGTGAAGCACGGCTACATCTACCCCCTCAAAGACCCCCGCAGCCTCGTGCTCCGGGCCGACGAGTCGCCCTACCGCTTCCAGGTGGGTGCAAGGCCGGCTCTGGCAGCGGGCCGTGCCGGCGGCCGGCCTCTCTCGGCCAAGCTGGGGGGGTCCCGGCACCGAACGTCCCCCCGAGGGACCGTCACGGGCCCCTCCACGACGGCACAGCTCGGACTGCCCCCCTCTCCTCCCCCCCCAGACCCCGTATTTCTGGACCAGCACCAAGTGGCCGGCCACGGAGCTGGACTACGGTAGGTACCGCGGCGGGCGGCCAGCCGGCCCGCGCCGGCCGCCCCGGCTGAGGCGGCGCCCGCTCCCCTTGCAGCCATTTACCTGGCGAAGAAGAACATCCGCAAGCAGGGCGACCTGATCGAGCACGAAAAGGTGGGAGCTGTGGCGCGGGCCGGGGCTGGGGGGCTCTCGGCTGGCCGCCGGGGCCGCGGCGGGGCGGCCGGCGCTGCGGTGGGTCGGCCCCGGCTCGGGCGACGCCGCTGCCGCCGCTCCCCCAGGACGACTACAACCTCCTGCACAAGAGGATCAACCACACGTGGGACTTCGTGGTCATGCAGGCCCGGGAGCAGCTCCGGTGAGCGGCGCCGGGCAACGGGGCCCTTTTTTTTTGGGGGGGGGGGGGACACCAGGGCGCAGGGGGGGTGCCAGCGCCTCCCCGCTGCCTTTGCACGGACAGGGCGGCCAAGCAGCGGCGCAAGGGCGACCGCATCGTCATCGACTGCCAGGAGCAGGCGTACTGGCTCGTCAACCGGCCCCCGGTGAGGACGGGGGGGGCCCCGCGCCGCGGCGGGTGGGAGAAGGGGTGCGGTGTGGCGGCAGGGGGGCGGCTGCTGCCACCGTGGCCCCCCAGCGCCCGCCCGGCAGGTCCCAGGCGTCCTGCCGGCGCCGCGTGGCCAGAAATAGCCCAGGTCCCCCGGGGCGGGCGGGCGGCGGTGGGGGGGCCGCGCGCCGGGGCCGGCCAGCCCTGCGGCGCTCCGCTCTCCGTGCAGCCGGGAGCCCCCGACGCGCTGGAGCAGGGACCCGAGCGCAGGAACGGCCGCGGCAGCCGGGTGCAGCTGGTGAGTGGGGCTGGGGGCTGGGGGGGGGTGGCAGAGCAGCGTGCACCCCCCTCATCCCCACCCCGGGGCGCCCGTCCTCCCCACCCCGGGGCGCCCGTCCTCCCCACCCCGGCGCCCCCAGCTCCGCTGACGTCTGCGCGTCTGGCTGCCCCGGCGGCGGCAGCGGCTCGCGCGCCCGCTGCCCCCCGCCGGGGGCTGGCATGGCGGGGCGGGGGGGCACGGCTAACGCCGCCCGCCGTCCGTCTGTCTGTCCGGCTCCTCACTAACGGCCGCGTTTTCTCTTGCCCGCTCCGCGCCCCGGCGCGCCCGCCCACGTAAGTGCCGCGAACCCGGGGCTGGCGGCGGCGGGGGTCCGGCCCGGGGAGCTCGCGCCCGGGCGCCGGCGGGTCGGGCGCTCACCCGGCGCCGTCCCTCTCTCGCAGGCCAAGAACATGGATTACTACAAGCGGGAGGTGAGCGGGGCGGCGGGCGCGGGGCCGGGGCGGGGGCCGGCCCCCCTCTGACGCCCGCGCCGCCGGCCCCAGATCGAGCGCTGCAGGAAAGCCATGGCCAGGAGCAGGGTGAAGTCGTCCATCTGCCTCGAGGGGTGAGCGGCGCCCGGCCGCGCGCCGGGGGGCCGGGGCGTGGGGGGCCGCGAAGCCGAGGCTTCGCCCCCGCCGCCAACCGCCCCCGCCGCCCCTCTCGCGGCAGGTACCTCAAGTTCAACGAGCAGTACGTGCCCCACGACCCCATCATGTCCGGCTGCCTGCCCAGCAACCCCTGGATCACGGACGACACGGCCTACTGGGCCATGAACGCCCCCACGTAAGCGCGCCGCGCCGCCCGGCCTCCCGCCCGGCCCGGCCCCGCGGCCGCCCGGCGCCGCCGCTGAGCCGCCGCTCTGGCCCGCAGGGCGACGGCCCCCACCAAGCTGCGGGTGGAGCGCTGGGCCTTCGGCTTCGGCGAGCTGCTGGCCGACCCGCTGGGCCGCGCGCAGCTCCTCGACTTCCTCAAGAAGGAGTTCAGCGGTGAGGCAGGCGGCCGCGGCGGCACGGGGCTGGCCGGCGGTGGGGGACGGGACGGGACGTCCCGGCGGCCCTGCCCGACGCCGCGGCTCCCTCCCCAGCCGAGAACTTGAGCTTCTGGGAGGCGTGCGAGGAGCTGCGCTACGGCGAGCAGTCCCGCGTCGCCGCCGTCGTGGCCTCCATCTACCAGTGAGTGCGGCGCCGGGCCCGGGGTGGGGGCGCCGCGGCCCCCAGGGAGGTCCGCTCAGGACGCCCTGGCCGCCGGCTCCGACTCCGCAGGCAGTTCCTGGCGCCCGGAGCCACGCGCTGGGTGAACATCGACAGCAAGACCATGGAGCGGACGCTGGAGGGCATCAAGGCGCCCCACCGCTACGTGATGGACGACGCGCAGATGCATATCTACATGCTGATGAAGAAGGTGGGCACGGGCCGGGCCGGGCTGGGCTGGGAGAGGCCGGGCCCCGCGGCCTGACGCTCTGCTCGCCCAGGACTCCTACCCGCGCTTCCTCAAGTCCGAGCTCTACAGGAACCTCCTGGCCGAGGCCGTCATCCCCCCCGAGACCAAGAAGCGGTGAGCGAGGGGGGTCCGGGGGGGCCCCGCGGCGGGTCCCGGGCGGCGCTGACCCCTCCGCCTCCGCAGGGTGTTCCCCTTCATGCGCAAGCAGCGGCACTCGAGCCCCAGCCCGGCGCTCCTCCTGCCTGTCGCCGACGGGGAGGACAAGGCCAGGGGCCCCGCTGCCGCCCCCCTCCCCGAAGAGGAGGGCTAGGGGCCGGCCCGGCTCACTGCCCCCCCAGGCGCAGGGCTCGGCGCTGCCGGCGAGGCCCCTCGGCAGCCCACCTGCCTCGGGGACCCCCCCCGCCCCGCCGGGGCCGGGCGAGCGATGCCCCCGCCCCGTCACAGCACCCTGCCTGCCGTAGCACTAAAGGAGAGAAGCCATATGCCCCCCCGCCCCCCGGTGACGGGCCGGCCGTGGAGCCCCCCGCCGCGGGGGCCCGGCCCCGTCCTGCCCGCCGGGGCGCCTGCAGCCAGGCAGGCCTGGCGCGGGGCCGCCCCCCCCCCCCCCCCCCCCCGCCTCGCTCCGGCCCGACGCGTGCACACAATAAAGGACCCCCGCGGCGGACCGTGCGGTGGCTCGTGTGGTTTCGGCGACGGCACCGGCGGGGGGGGGGGGGGGAGTGCAGCTGAGGCTGGGAGGCCCACGCGGCCGTGGCCACCCCTGCGCCCTGCCGGCTTTGCCCTCGGCGGGGGCGGCCGGCGGCCTCCCTGCAGCACCCTAACGCGCGGACCCACATCCAGCACGCGGCGGGGGCACAAAGGCTCCTTGCAGGCAAGAAGTGTCCCCCCCCGCCCCCGGGCCAGCAGCCCCGGGCCACCAAGGCCCTGAAGGGCTGGCAGTGGCACGCAGGGTCCCCCCCCCCCGGCTGGCAGCTGAGCTGCTTTGCCTGCCCACGTCCCCTTAATCCGAGCCGGGGCTGAGGATCTCCTGGCAGGATTATTCTCTTCCCCAGAGCCGGATCCCAGCCGCAGGGGGATTAACGCTGGCCATTATGTAAGCGAGACGGTGGCTCGTACCACCGGGGCCGAGCCCACCCCGCGCTCCCCTAAGGCCCCGGCGCGGGCGGAGGGGAGCCTGCGGCAGGGGGTCTCCCCGCCCCACCGAGGCTCTGCTTTGGCCCAGCGCGGCCCGCGCCGCGGCCGACGAGGGCTGCCGTGGCCCCTGGGGACGGCGGCGGCGGCCCGCACCGCAGCGCGCGGGACCTCGGGCACCGAGTGGGGGGGTTGTTGCTCCCGTAAACGTAGAGCGGTCCGCGCGAGCCTCCGTGGCGGCACCGGGCTGCGGCTCAGGGCCGGCCGCCCCGGGGCAGCGACAGATGGTCCCGCTCGCCAGGAGACACCGCCGTCCGTGCGGCTCCCTCCAGCTTGAGCCAAATCCAAGCTGCGGGCTGAGATTTTTTTTCCAGCTGCTGGTATCCAGGGTGCAAAACCAGGTCACTGAACCCCCAGGCAGGGGGGAAAGGACTGGATGGCCCAGTTTTGTTATCTAACTCCGGCTTCCCTTGGCAAGGTCCCCTCTCCCGCTCCGCCAGCTCCGCTGCAGCGGGAGAGCGCGGTCGGTGGCACCTCGGGCCAGAGCCGAGGCCAGCGCGGCTGCGCTGCTCCCCGGCGCTGCGGTGCCGGCAGCACGCCAGCACGGCTCGCCTGCGGCGCTTTGGGTGCCGGCTGGACCCGCTACGGAGCAGGGCCCCGGGCACGCAGCAAAGCCGCCCCGCAGCTCACTGTTCGGAGCGGGAGCTACCTCTGCGCTCGACCTGTTCAGAGCTAAGGGGCAGCCAAAGACAGAAACGAGCAGGAAATAACCCGTCCGCCAAGTAGCCGCGAGGGGGCCGCTTGCCCCTTCTCTCTAGCAGCCCAGCGCGCCCACGCTCCCAGAAGGGAAGAGCAGCCTCGTCCTGCTGCGCTTCAACATCGGCAAGTCACGCGCCTGCTAAACCCCTCTGGCTCAACGCTAGTTCAGGCAGCGGACTCGGGGCTTGGCCGGGGCGAGCACCACCATAATGAGGGGGAACATCCCATAACGAAGGGGAACATCCCATTAGGAAGAACATCGCATTTCCCCCACTTACCTTACAAAAGGAGGAGGCGCCCACTTACTTTCCTAAGACCAAAGGCAAGCTGCCAGCAGGGAAGCGTTAGCAGGACACTTGGGTATCTCCCAGCAAGGGGGTTTTCTGCCTTCGGGAACGCGGAGAGAATTAGAAATCTGAATTCTGAGATCAGAATCAGAAATCTGCCAGAAATCCCCAATTCTTGCCCAGCGGTTCGTTAGCAGCAACAGCAAAAGCAGGGCACCGTTTACAAACAATGCAAAACAGGATTTATTGAAACCCTTACGGTTAGACCAAGTCCTGTACAGCACAATTTGCAATAAGTTAAAGAACCGAACCGAAGTCTTAGTGTTAAAAAACACATTAATACATAACACAGTGATATATGCCATCATCACCCATCTGAGTTATTGAATCAAGGCACAAAGTCATTCATTAAATACTGCAAAAAAAAAAAGAAAACAATTACACAGGGAATTAAGATGGAAAAAGGACTTGCTTTGTTAAGAGGGTGCTGCTTTGGCACTGGTGTTTGTAATTGAGCTGCCAGAGGGAAATCTGGGTCTCCAAACTATGTGGAAACATTAATGCACAACTTAAAGCCAGAAAAGCCGCCCCAAAGCTAAGAATTCAGCTCTCCTGAAGAAACGTTCAGTGTACCTACCAGAAAGGGTCAGGCCTGTGGAGCGACCTGAGCAGGAAGAGAGCCGAGACAGTGTAATTATGATAAGAATACGGCCCAGGCAAGTTGTCCCCCGCAATGGGAATTTCAGTGAGACATAATCTGCATCTAACGCGCGCATCAGATCAGCATGCAAGCGCCGGAGTTTGCCCTCCCCAGCTGCCCGCAGAGCTCCGGCAGCCACGCTCCCGGCTCTGCCCCAGCCAGCCCAAGGGCAGGCTGAATCGAGCAGACAGCGTCTCCTCTCTGCCGCCACGGCGCTGGCACGGCCTGCAGTCGTACCACGGTGCCCAACTGCATCGCTGATGCCGGTGCAGGGACTTGCAAGGCTGCTAGGTTTCAGCCCTTTATCATGCTGAGCCAACAGGCAACCTAAGCCGGGGGAGGCGGCAGGGCAGCCTGCCTCCGTCCCTAAAAGCACTCTAAGAAAAGTCTGGGGAGAGAGGAACAGCAGGGGAAACCCACCGTTTGTAACGCTGGGCACACTGGGGTTTGCACAGCGCCCGCCAGGGAGCCTTTCCCAGCTTCCTCCCCGTGCCGGCACAGCCCGATGCCCCAGAGCTCTGCTCTGGCCACAGCACAGCTCTGCAGAGGCCAACGGGCCCGTCGCGCACAGCTCCCTTTACAGCTAGAGCCACAGGAGGCAGAGGGCACGAGCGCATCACTTAGGCAACTATTGGACCATCTGGAAGCAGGAGGTAAGCGTCCCGTCACACCGCTGATGCTGCATCTGCAGAGGCCAGCAGCAGATGCTGCAGCTCACGTTGCTGCAAGATTTCAAGATGCGCGCGCAGAGCGAGCTTACAGCAGCTGCCTGAGCCGGGTGCTACCCAGCAGCAGGTTAAAGTTCAGTGCATGCCACAGGAGAGGAACCGATGCCTGGACCTGCACAGCCCTGCACAAGTTTCTTATTCTACAGTATTTCTGCACATGCCCTGATTTGAGACAACTCGAGGGAGGAAGGCACCAACTAAATCCTCTCCAGCACCAGCAAAACTTGAGAGAGGTTTTTTAAGGGTGCAAACTCCATCAGGTTAAGCCATCTGTTTTCTGTCTGCCTTTCGCTCGCCAGCCAATGTGACACCCCAGCAGCATGTGAGCAGGGGTTGTGTCTCACAGTGCAGCTTGTGTGTGGACAGCAGCTTCCAGGACCAAACAGCCTATTCAAACGGTTTTCCAGGCTTTGCCGACTGTTTTTACAGCATGCGCTGGTGCCCACCAGGAGCAGGGCGGTGCACGCATGCCATGCTGATGATGTCTTGAGGGGAGACGTCATCTACACACAGCAACCTGTCCTAACCAGCAAAGGCCCGTTCCTTTGGAGAGCCAGGCTGAACACTTGCAGGGAACAGCACCCAAAGGTCCTCACACAGCATCACTTCCACTCCCCGGAGGGCAGAGAGGTGGCACAGAGCTGTCCTTGGAGCTGTGCTGCAAAGAGAGCTTGTGCCATTTCCCCAAGCGGCTCAGGTCTGACAGCACGCCCACCTCCTGGCAGGGGGGACAGTACTTGGAGAAGGCTCCTCAGGAGCTGCAAGGCTGACCAAGCATGTGCAGGACAGCTGGCATTACCATTTGGGTAGAGAGCTCCCAGGAACGACATGCGCAGCTCCAGGAGAAGTTAAAGTGCAATTCTACTCTCAAAAAAAAGCAAAAAGCATCCTAGAGCCCCCAGCACCTTGAAACCAGTAGGAAAGCGTCTATACCAACAGGGATCAGCCAGCCTAAGCTCACGGTGGCTTTTACGTCACCTATAACCACCCGGGCCGGGGGGAGTTGTCGATGCATTCATCAGGTGGGAGTCCAGCTCCCTCTGAGTTGTCATTGCTGCAAAGGCTGACTGGAAAGTCAGCAGCACGAAAGTCAGACACAGGTAGGCTTGAGTGACAGCAGAGTGAGGAACGTGGGGCTGTTCTGGGGAGAAAAGGTCATTTTCTAAGTAGAATGACGCTTTAATGCTCTGCTGGCCCAGGTAACACCTAGCCAGATTGTCAGTCATGGCTGCGGTCTTTCACGACATGCACCCCACTACTACCAAAGCAGGAGGCCAAACCCAGGAAAGGCTGACTGCAAATCCACCTGCGGCCAGGCATCCCTCCAGGAGTCAGGAAAGCTGACTCTGAAAGGTAATCTAACGTCACATATCGAAGCCCCACGTCTCCTCACACAAGCATCCGAGAAATGACCAACTCGGGCATCCCCAGCAAGCACGTGTTTTCCTCCAGATACAGGCTGGGTCAGCCTGGCTCTGTGGGCACGGGAGGACTGAGAGGAAAGCCTTCTTCCCTGAACTGACGACACTTCAGCGCTGGCCAAGCACTGAAGTCCCATCAGCTCCAAGGATGGGTGCACTGGCAGCTGCTCCCACACCCTGGCCGTACCCAGACACTGGGGGGCGCTTTCCCACCAGCCACGCTTTGGTTTGTGGATCGAAAAAGGCAGCTTCTCGTTTGAAACCATGATCTGGGTTTGCTAAGTGTGCTGCTGCAGAGGAGAGGCAACTTGGAGGATCCTGGGCTGGGGCAGCCTCTCCCGCTCTCTCAGCACACTCACACTCGGCTGTGGAATCGCATCCTGTAGAGGCGGTCCCGGATGTACTGCTCACTGTCCACAGCCACCTGGCTCAGCCAGATCACCCTGCTCTCAGAGACATCCTCTTTCAGCTTACGCTTCATGAGAGATACAAACCCTGGTTCCTGGCTGGGTTGAGGCCCCCTCAACAGCACGTAGCAGGCATGACGGCTCCGCTCGAACAGCGTAGCTGTAACATAGAGCAGAGGGTTAATAACAGACACCCTGCCCAGCCTAGACAAAGGTCTCGATACTCAGACGACTGGCTACGAGGCCTGACATTGCACCCATAGAGTTCAGGAGCTACCAGGAGACACCAGAAGGTCAGCACTCAGGAACACTTCCATGCTGGAGGGCTGGAAGGAGAGGACTTACCATTGAACGCAATTATTTGGTCTGTACTATTGCGGAGCTCCAAGAGAACATTAGTGTAGGAAGGGTGGAAGAGATACAGCTTCTGGAGAGCAGCTTTGGATCTCTGTAACCAACAGGACACCATCAGGACACAGAGCCACACGTACCCCCCAACAACAGCACCGGGTTCATCTATTAGTTCATGCTCGGCAGACTGCACCCAGTGACACTAATCCATGTCTGCCGAACTCATCCTGTCTGATGCCATCAGTGCCAGCGTTGGGAACTTGCTTACTGGCTGGTACTGATCTCCTCCCTACCTGTGCTTCCTGCAAATGGCAGGTCTTGTCTGCTATGCGCAGGAGATAGATTTTGCCTTAGGGCTGGCTGAGTTAGCATGGAAAGCACAGTTAGCTCAGCTGGTGCTCAGGCATCCTCACAGACACAAACCGTCACTAACACTGCCAGCCCTCACCCCAGCGAGCTCCATCAGGCAGCTGAGCTATGCATCAAGGCTGCCAGATACTGCCTTGGAGCACAGAGAGGATATTCACGTGGCCACGGGAGGACACCCACTGGGGGATCACTGCATGCAATACTGCTACTGAAGGCTCCAGGCCAAACAGCAGCAACGTCAGAGGCACCAACCCCGCAGCTTCCCACAGCACCGTGCCAAGGCAGGGCTCCTAGGCAATCCAGTGACTTTGCTCATTGAGCTGGTAAGTCCTTGATCTCCATGTAGCTGGGCTGAGGACAACAAAAGCTGCTGGTACAACCAGCAGCCGCTAACAGGGAAACAGTCAAGGACATCATGAGGATGCCGTACAGACCAGACCGTGCACGGAGGTCAGTCTGCTCCTAAGTCAGAAGCATGATCATACCCCACACCCAGTGCAGAGGGCTGCAGTGTTAGTGCCACAGACAGCGAAAAGGAGGTAGTGCCATTCAATTCCGGAGCCAGGTCTGGAACACAGCAGCCATTCAGCAGCACTCACCGTTTCATTTCCTGGTATCTGATATTCCCCCCAGAAGAGGAAGGTGGACCGGTGATCGGCGGTTGAAAGAGTGGCTGGTCCTGGGCTGTCTGCTCTCGAGTTCAGCTTCAGGTCCCACTGGACTGCTCCAGATCCAGCCTCAACAATCATAACCTAACAGGGAAGAAAGAAAAGGAACTCTTACCAAAGAGCTCTGCAGGCCACGAGGAAGATGTCAAGTCAGCTGTCTACCCTACATGGCCTATGGGAACAAGTGTCTGCAACATGGGAAGACAAGGAAAGACTTGAAGGTGAGCCTCACAGAACTGTTAGGCCTGAGGGAGGCCGTGTCAGAGCAAAGTCACAAGCTTGGCAGGCTATATTAAGGGGTTCGAAGCTCTATCTTTGAAGTCACTTGCTGAGAAGAGAATTAAAAGTGTCTTCAAGAACTTGTTGAAACAGATTCTTTCCCAACCAAAAGGAAAGAGGAAAGTCTTCTCCCACTGCTACAACCAGCTGGAGAGACAGCACATCGTAGCAATTGCACCTCAATTCAATGCCAGCTAGGGCTGGGAAAGGCAGAGAAAAGGGAAGCTAAAAGGAAGAGCTTTCAAACCTTCTTCCTGTTGGGCCCGATTTCACTCTCAAGGATAATACCAAGAACATCAGGTTTGTAGTAACCAAGCAGCGGCTCACTAAGAGAGAGGAAGAGAACAGACAGATCGTAACACACCCTGAGAAAGTAGCACCTCAGACGGCTTGGGTCTACCCTGTTCTTTTAGAGCAGCCTGTATCCTCCCACTGACTCCCCTAGTAAGAGACTTGACTGCTATAATGTTAGCTTAGCCGGGTACCACTCCCAAACCTAGTCCGGTCCTAAGAGAGCCATTTTACAGCAAGCACAGAATGAATCAAAGCTTTTGGCTCTTCCATTTTGAAGTGGCACCTGATATTTGCTAGCAGAGGACAAAAAATGCAAAGATCATGATCCAGATAGGAACACAGAGCAGGCTTTTATGTTTCAGACGAAACAATACAATACAGTATTGTTTCATCCAGAACAATGATGCTGCTGGGAAACTGAGGATGCCACACCCTACCCACAATAGCGAGCGTTACCTCACGATACGGGACACGTTGAGAGTCCATAAGGTCTGAAGATTTTGTCCATTGATCAGCATAGCCATCTCCGCCTTCACAATCAAGATGTTCTCCCCTGATCCCCCAGGAATTTTTGCCAGGTAACGAATGTCCCCAGAGCTACACAGAACAGAGAAATAACTGGGCTTTCTTGAATGGAGATGCTGTTTTGTCTTACATAGTAAAAAGTCAGAGGCTCAAGGTAGGAAAAGAGGAGCTCAGCTGGGAGGCGAAGCACCAGGTTCTGGAGTTGCCACACACTGGATGCAGTGTCCGAGGTATCCTGCATGCAAATAAGAAACCCCAGCCTGCTTTCTGTGAAGTCCTGACGAGGCCATCAATACCAGCCCTCTCGCTGAGGCTTGGATGCGCTCTTAGGCCAACAGCAACACAGCCAGGAAAGAGCAAAGTCAAAGCAAGTCATCCGGGCAGGAACACCAGTACCCTCCAATCCACTAACAACCAAGACATAATGCCATACCTGAGAAGGGGTAAGCGGTGTGTTGTGCGGTCGATGTTCTTCTCCCACTGAGGATCTGGCTCAAGGCTAGGAAGCTTCATTTCCATCCCAGTTGCTGCACTGTAAAGATCTTTCAGGGAATATCCATAGAGAGAGTTTGCTGTTCAAAGAAAGCAAGAACGATGTAAATAAGTTACCCTGCCCTTGTTCTGAACTCTACTAATTTCCAGATCACTTCTGAAAAGAATCTGACAAATCAACTGTATTCTTAGAGCTTACATCGTAGAGCTGTAGTGGTATTTTGAGATTCAAGTTTGCTTTTGAATGCCTTGAACATCCTATCTGTTCATAATCCGAGCGTTCCACAATAATCACTCGTGACTACTTAAAACTTACATTTTCAACATTTTTTTTCAAATAAAATTACTAATTAGTGCTAGTCAAGTACCCAAGAAACCTGAATCCAAGCAGAAGGACCCTTTTCTCTTGGCCTTGAACAGCTCTTTCACTAGTTGAAAGCACAACATCGCTTTTGAGAATTGCAAAATATTCTTTCAGACTGCTGCTTAGTAATGACCGATTTCACACTTACAATCACTCTTTCAGATTGAAGTTTCTAAATTTAGATCACAAACAGATTCACACCTGTATAGAAAAGGAAGTAGTGGGAAGCAGGCTTCAGAACAAGCCTGATAGAACGAGCGTTCCCATCCGTGGTCAGGCTTCCAGCGGATCCTATCTGTTTGCCATTTTTTCCTGAATGGATGAATGTCTTAATCTACAAAGGAGGAAGAAGAAAAAAAAAACCAAAAAACAAAAACACAAGCGTTAAAGTGGCATCGCACTGTTACCGCTCAAACTCAAGGTGGCTTCCAAAGCTTCTGAGCAGCTGGTACTGAAGAGCAGCTGAACAGGAACAGCACAAGCTGAAGATGCAAAGCCTCTCCGTCTTGGGAGGTGTGAGCACAAGTTATATGATCCTTCTGCTGTGAAGACTTTTGCCTGGAAGCAAGTTTGAGAAACATTTCCAGCACAGCTATTTGCTATGAGATTTCGCTACTGCTGCCAGCCTCCTCCGATCTGGGCTGGGAGAGCAAGCCCCATCATGGCTAAGGACAGCAAAGACCGATTCCAGCCTACTGAACCATGACAAAGGTGGAGAGGACCTAAAGGCAGAATCAAAGCAGCTGATGGAGTAGGGAGAAACTTGGCTTTTCACAGTATCTGGCATAGCCTGCAGAAAGCACTGTACTGCTAGACCAGTTAACACAGCTCTGTTTCTCTCCTCACAGGTCTTACAAGGGTTGGGAGGACCCAAGTTCTAGGCATACGGGAGCTCTTCTACATATTTTAAGAGCCCTACTCTACTCCTGCTAAAGCTGACAGGAGTCCATGCAGAACAGAAAAGCCAGTGGGCTTCTTTATATTCTTTATATTGTGCAGGTACCAGAGCAACCGAATCCACTGAAAACATTCCAGCTGGGAGAACAAAGACTAAAACCAGGATCAGATTTAAATGACTGAGAAACAATCATGATCTGGGGAGAGCAATCAATGCACACTGGGCAAAAAAGAAACATCACACCAAGAGAAACTGCATCCGACAGAAATGCCAAGTCAGGCAGGAACCGAGACCCTTTCCTGTTCCTTGAGAGGAAGAAATTGGGAAACAAGACAGTCTGCTACTCTTGAAGTGAATCCAGAGAGTCTGGTGGGAGAAGAAGGGATTGAGCTTGCTGAGGAGAATGAAGAACGCAGCTGGAGAGGTAGAGCAACACATCCACCAGCTCTTCCCAGCCTCCTGCACTGGGAGGAGACACACACCATCTCGTGATGAACAGCTTCACCTTTGCTTGCAAGCACTGGTTCAGCAGTTGCCCCAGGACAGTAACAGCCAATGATATTCGTATAACAAATGAGAATACACAACACAAATAAACACCACCTTACTCATTGCCCTGTTTAATAACTCTATGAGCTGCTACAGGCAATGTGTCCTGGAAAAAATCACTTTTTTCTGGATACATTTGTGCTAAAGCTTACAGCAGGCAGGGGTCATTAAGACTCGCAGAAAAACAGCCACCTAACCCCCTGCTATCCAACCATACAGACCCTTCCCCACAGACTGCCCAAAGCTCTGCCATTTCAGGAAACAGCAGTAAAATCTAATCAGAAGAATTAATGTTTAACTCAAGCCCTCGTTAGCAACAAAGTTAATTCACTTAAGTACGAAACCTCCCTTCCAAAGGGATTGTCTTTTTCCAAGCTGCAAAGCTCCATTCGAGCGGCACACGTTGTATCTGTTCTTTCTCAAAAAAAAAAAAAAGTGTACTTTTACTTAACAGCTCTTGCCAAGTCCTCTGGGAGGGAGGGAGAGAGGGAGGAGCAGGATTGGGGAGAGTTTCATACCAAGATAGCTAGAGAAGCTAAATGGGAAACAAACCGTAAGGCAGCTTTACAGAACAGCAACTGCATTCAAACATTTCTTGGCTGCCTAAGGAAAAAAAAAGTCTTGAGATAACTGGGATAACAAACAGCAAAAAGCCACGAGGGAAGAAAACAAAAGAGAAACGTAGGAGTAAGAGAGGACAGAATTTCTGATGACTGTGGCAACAACAATGCCTCGGACAGCAAGACTGAATCTGCTTATAGGCTGCTCTGGTATGAGAACGCAGGGCTCTCACGCCTCTACCTGATTTGCAGGCAACCAAAATTTCTGTATGCTTTATGCAGGGCAGATTGTGCCTGCAGAAGATGCTGTACCACTCCAACACAGATACAGAATTATTCGTATAAACGCGCAGTTAGCTGCATGACTTTTCCCCTCTGAGAAATGGGATAAGCAATACTGGAATCGAGATAAGGCAACTAACAACACTATCACTAAATGAACCCTAGTCAGAATTAACCATCACAGTGACACCAGGAAGGGAACTGGGCAAAGCAGATCATAGGTTCAGATATGAAAGATATCAAAAAGGCTAGCAGTTGTACCAAAAGCACTGGCTGTCAGCGCTTTACATTAAAGCCCCTACACTTTGATCTAAGAGCCAAACCTGTCAGGGTTTGTTCACTTCCTTTTCTCTGAGCAGAGCCCCAGAGAAGCTCATCTTGCCTGGGCTCACTGTACACACAGCCTCCGAGCACTCAGTGAGGAGCACAGACTGAAAAGGGGGAGGGATTCCTATCAGGCTAGTTCTTTTGTTTCTTTTTTTTTTAAAGCCATGAAACACTTGCACTGATTTGGGAGTACATCTCTGCAGGGTGGGAAAGAGCCTACCCCAAACTCAGCGGCTTCTTCTAGGCAGTTCCTCTTAGTTGGCAAGAACGGAATCAAGTAAACATTCCTGCTGTGCCAAGTGGTCCGGCCACAGGGTTTATCATAGCTTTAGAGTGACATACCTTATCTTCTGTGGCAATGAAGATTATCAGGTCTTGAACACCATCACTGTCCACATCTGGAATCGCTGACAAGGGAGTCACCACAGTATAATTAGCTCCAAAGTCACTGGACTGTTTCCATTGAACTTCCCCTAGAAGACATCATGATTGGAAAATGTTAGCACTAGCATGCGCTTCAGGTTGAAAGGTTTTTAAATGCCCTTCTCCTCAAAGTACTTTGCAGGAGCCAATCATTTACAGCCCATTAGTACCACAAGCCAATCAAGCTTACACTCAGCACGGGGTATTTTGTTGTATTTCTGCATTTCAACGAAGAGCCAATATCTAGGATATCAGCTGATACTGGAAAGTAATCCTCCACAAATGCATCCTAACATCCTAGGCGCAAATCAATCAGCAGGCCACAAAGAACATCTTGCTTCTCCTGCCTGCGGGCTAACAAGCTTCCCAGCATGTTCATGGCATGGACAATCCTTTTCTGTGACCTGAAAAAATGATACTGTGTGCTGAAATCTGTGTAGACAGTCCTTTAAGACCATAAAGAAGTTGAATTCTAATCAGAGTATTCCAGCTCCTCCTGATAAAATGCTTTCCTGGAGCTCGACTCCTGCAGATCTTCCCAGGTGACACGGCCGATCACACTTCGATTATAATCCCTACGCTCTCCCTTCTTTGAAGAACGGGCAGAGCATGTTCAGACAACTTCTTCAGTCTTTTTTTTTTTTTTTTTGTAAATTCAGGTAGCAGGATTTTGGTTTTTAAAAATTTGGGGGGAGGGATCTCTTCAACAACTCAGAGTCAGTTGAGTGGCTTTACTTGGATAAATCCTCCCTGGGCTGCTGGAGGTTTTCCAGTCACTGACCACATGCAGTGGAAGTTGTTGGGGGTCGGGGGGGAGGAGGAGGTTTCTCAGGGTTTTTCTTTTTAAGGACGACCTAAGGGACTAACTATGTGCTCACAGGAGAAATTGGTTACCCTCCCCTTGAAGCGGTATCACACACCGCAATCATCATTCCAGGAATGCAAAGAAGCATCTGTTCTTTGTCAGGAAGGCAGCTGTACTGCATGCCAAGGAATGTCTATGCTGCCTGCAATAATTTAAGACAGGTTGCATTTCCAGTATGATTCCTCCAAAGCTTTCACTGAAAACATTGAAAAAATACTTGGATTTGTTACTATGACAACAGATGTGAAATAGAAGAGTGCCCCTAGGAAAATAATGGGAAGGCAAAGAATCTTACCCCTGCAAAAAACAAGCAGACAAAGGAAGGAGAGAATGTGAGTTTTAAATAATTACACCCTGGTTTCCACACAGTCCAAAGCTGCAATAGAAAGATCAGGCTGCTGAAACGCATATTTAAACACACATGGCTCTATTCTTTGTTGTTTAGACAGTGGATGCAGTTTTTGGAAGAGTGGCTTACTGCTTCGAAAGGAAGTCTGATCTACCAGAAACAGGTACCGGTGAGATGGATTCAAAACAAAACAAAGGACTTAAGAACCAGGACCAGAACTGCTCACAGTGTTCACAGTGGAGGCTGCTGGAGGGAAAGGTATCAAGAGAAGGTGTTGCAATGCACTCGTTCCTCTGCTCTTCCTTGGGACTCTGCTTCTCAATGCACTCATTCCTGTGCTCTTCCTTGGGATTCTGCTTCCGGCTACAGCAGAGAGGGAATACTGACCTACGCAGACCTTTGCTTTGACCTGGAATGGCTCATCTTAAGCTCTTGCATCCTCTTTGCTTTTAGGATAAACATGTAGGAATGTTAAATATCCTAAGCAAACAGAAGAACGCAATACCTACAGTTTCCTTCTTGTTTTCTCAGGCCAGTTATTCTGCCAATAAAGAAAGCAAGATTTAACACAACTTGAATCCACAGAAAAGCACTAATTTTATCAGCGTCTGAAGATCAAAAATGCACGCCAGAAACTTTCAGACGATAATCTGCTTACCTCTCCTTTGGTCTTCCTACAGGCAGAGGCTAAGCAGGCTAAGAGCCCTGGAATCCCACCAATTTTCCATGACAATGAATCATTAACAATTAAAGATTGTTCTGGCTACTGTGTTCAGCACAACGTGATGAAACGCAGACCTTGCCACCTCAAATACATGTAACAGACCCAGGGAGTCTGTTCTGATCTGCTCTCCTAACCCCCCGTTAAAGTCAACTGCACTAAGAAACCCCTTTTAACCTAGTTAAAGCCATAACAAAAGGGTATCAAATCAGTCTACTTCTGGGTTATTCGCTTTTCCACCTGAAGCAGTTTTTTATCTTTTGCTTTTAACTTATCTATGGATTGCTTTCTTACTGCCTTGTTCCTATGACCCGTGGCTTAGCCTGATTCTTTCTCTACACGCTGGTGACATTTCTTTATGGTCATCGTTAGCTACATGTCTTTGGCTCAGCAGCCACATTTCTATGTTTTGACCTAAAAGCAACTACTCCATTAATAGTCTACAAATAGCCTGTTTTAAAGTCTACTGCCGAGGGGAAACTGTGATAAGATATCTCACTTGATACAAAAAGCTTTCCTGCTATATCTGTGTGTGTGCATGCGTGTCTATGTGCGTGTCTGTGTTCATTTCCTCTACACAGGAAGTAAAAAGCAACAGGAACAGTTTTTCTTCAGCTTCATTAAAACCGTATGTCTTGCTATTTCTTTCTCCCAATTTTTTGAAAAAAGGGGGCGCAATATCAGATACAGAAGATGGGATCTTAGGCATGTTCCCAAGGAAGAACATATACCGTTTATAGCCTTTGCATAAGTGACCTCAAAAATGGAAATGTATTTCAGTCTTCCTCAGAGAGGGAAGTTCAAGGTGCAATAGATGATCACTGCCCTGTCCCTAGAGGAGTACAGGTACTCTTTACCCTCTCCTCCTCTAGGCAAGACGATGAAGAACCTTTCCATCTGCAGGCACAGACATAAAGAAAGCTTTCCAGAGAAACGAGGAAAAAACAGACTAGTGAAACAAACCGCCAAGTCGTTAGAGTAGGTGGTGGTAACTTAAGCACAAACTTATCCCAAGCACTCTCCTTGATGACTTTTAGATCTTAAATCCCTCAAACTCCCATTCCTCTTGCTGTTGCAGGCACTCCTACCATTCACACACAAACAACTGAGAAACATCTCAGGTTTCTTTCCAACCTGTAAGCGTATAAAGTAACATTCATAGCTGGTGACTGCTTCTCCTATTTCAAAAGCCGCTGAAAAGTTGTTCTTATAATACAGTACCTGGCATGAAACACCATGAGTCTAGCTTTTGGAAAAGGTAGGCTGAGAAACAGGTGCTTCTCAAAGGCCCAGCAAATGGTTCTGGCAAGGTTTGCAAGCTGATAAATACCCTGTGCACATCATTCACGTACCTGCGCGTCATAGTGACGTTCCGAGCCTCAAAGGTCTGAAGGGCATCAAATGAGGAAAGCAAATAACACCATCCCCTGTATTTCAGCAGGATCCTGCTCGCCACTCACCTGTCTGCAAGTCTACTGCAGTAAGAGACACCGGCTTCCCCACGACCAGGCAACCTGGGGCCTGAGCCCCACCAAGCTGCTTGATGCCACACTCCATCCACTCAACTTCCTCAGCAGCAGGCCTTTCCCAGAGTACGCTGCCATTCGTGCCAGACACAGCAGCGATGAAGGCACATGGAGAAGGCAGACCTGAAGAGAACACATGTCAAAGGGAGCACTACCTATGTCTACCTTTGGTGCCCTGCACCGTCTCAGCGCTGTGACTTGTCCTCTTCCTCTCCCCACACAGCTAACCTGGTTTTCTCTTCCATTCCCACCATCTTTCCCCTCACTCCCATTTCTCTTCTGGCAGAAGCACACAGTGCCCCTAACTTCAGAGTACAAAGGAGAATCAAAATGATGTGCACTAATCACACGCTAGCACCTAAGTCAGGACATTTGCCACAGCAGTCTCACTCTAAAAGAGAAAGAAGAGCCCTCACGACATGGCCTTTTGTTTCTGAATCGGTTACCTTCATCCAGACAGGATCTGTTGAAGCTGCTGCTGCCATTGCTAGCTTTGAAAACGAAGATGACATCTTGCACTTTGTCCTTGTTCACATCTTCTATAGCCAGAAAGCGGTAGGCCACTGTAAAGGAGATCACAAGCCAGACACTCGTAAGGACTGCCCGAATCAACAACGGGGCTAACTGGAGCAAAACACAAATTCCTAAAGACCTACTCACGGCCTCCCTCCACAACAGCGCAACAACAGGACAAACTCGCTTTCGTATAAAAAACTACATCTACATGAGTACTAAGGAGTAGAAGTTAATGCCCAAGGCTTGCTTTCATTTGCCATTCCCCAGAGGATTTGTCTTCCCATGCAGCCAAGCATCCAGAATTTGAAAAATGTCAAACAAAGAACTCTGGTCTTGGTGCGGGGTTGCTATTCCCAAAATATAAACAAACCATAGAACACTGAGCTCCAGATAAACCATCTTTCTCACTCTCAGCTAAAACCAATTTCCTTTAGCTCAAAGTTGCAGGACTTCAGATTTAGGCATTAAAGCCCAGAGCTAAGTCCCTGTTGCTGAGCACTATGTCAGCATTTGTAGCAGACGTATTTAGCACAACCAGCGTACAACCATTGCACATAAGACGAAAGAAAAGCATTCACAAAAGTGAAAGTGGCGCCACCAAGGATCAGTACCCCGATTAAAGAGTCGATTAAAGCACCTGCAAATTTCTGCAATTCATAAAAAAACAAGATCCTCTTCAGCCTTCCCTTTTAGCCACAGATAAGACAGAAAGTCATACTGACAGAGGAAGAATGCCTAACTGTTCCCACACCTCAGCTCAAACTTCAAGGGAATATGTTACAGACCACACTTCAATGAAGATTTACTTTCAGATAACCTTCCTCACTTTTTTCAAATGAGGCCAGTCTGCTACCTTGTTAGCGCTTCAAGAGCAGCATCTAATTTCTCTGTCGGATCCTGCAAACACCTCCTGGAAGGCCATTTCAATTACGATGGGCCATTGCACATCCAGGTCAAGCATCCACAGTTCTGGCTCCCAAGGGCAGCATCCCTGCAGGCCTGACTCCAGGGCACTTTTAGGTAGAGTTCCACAATCAAAATTCCTAACCCAAAGGAAAAGGACTCTTGGTAAGTATTTCTTCTGTTACAGCAAGCTCACCTGCATTGTCATAGTTTCGGAACCACGTTCTTTCAGAAACAGGCCTCTCTGGGCAAGGAATGATAAATGAGAAAGCAAACACAACTGTCAGACACAGAAATAACGAGATGAAGAAGGCAGCAGTGCGCCACCGGGACAGCCGAGACAATCGTGATGACTGCTTGTTGCCAACTCTTCTCTCAACAGAGTTTTCATGGTTCTCTTGAACTTTTACGTCCTCATTCTTCAGAGGGTGGATCTCAGTTTCCGAGTCTTTGTTATCCATCACAGCTCATTCATCAGTATTCAGGCACCCTTTTCCCCCTTCACCTACAACAACGGAAAGAGCGGTTAAAATAGTTTTCGGAATATATCAAAAAACGACAAAATATTCTGTTAATACCTGATACTGAAGCTGGAAACGTTTAACAGTAGGTAAGCCCATCAGAGCATTGTCATATAGCTGCACACAAAGTGACTTTGGTCCTGGAGGTCTCCCACATGGAGCAACGGGGAAAGACTGTGGGATGCAGAAATACCACTACTCCTTCGGAGGAGGAGGAGATCGGCACTGCTAAAGCTGGAGCAAGGACAAAGGCGGCTACAGATTCTCAAGATCTCTGTGCTGAAGGGACTGATGTGGTCTGTAGGTCTCTCTCATGAAAGAGACACCAAAAGCTCATTTCAGTGAAAAGACTCTTTGCCACTTCCAGTGCATTTCAGTCTGATTCCTGGCTGGATAGTTGAAAGGAAACACTCTAACTTTCATATCCAAACACAAAGCCATTCCCTAACGTAATGAACGTGGGAGCTCCCCCAGCGGGGAGAGAGAAAGAAACACCAAAGTATTCTGCTAGGAACTAAACAAAGGTACTCAACACCCTCTCAGATGACAAACCACTAGATACTGTTTTGCAACCCAGTCCCAAAGAAGACAAGAGCATGATTACTTACCTCCAGGAAGCAAAAAGAGGGCATGAGTTGAGACTACAATTGGCTAAATTTGATTTCATCAGAATGGAAGAAGAGCTAATAACCGCTATTTTAGTTTCTCCTGCTAGAAACCATTATCTATAATTACTGGAACTGCACTTGGGGAGGATAGTTCCCCCTTCCTCCAAACAATGAAGTCATTTGTCTTCAGTTTTTCTGATTATCATCTTTCTGACCGGATAGGCCAGGCTCCTCTCTTCCACTCCGGAGGGCTGCAGCAAGCACAGCAAAGCGCTGAGGCTGCAGCAAGGAGGCCCTTATCCAAGAACTTCCTATTGCAGAATCCACAGCCCCAAGACCTTCATCAGTCAGCCCAAATCCAAAAAAAAAAGAAAAAGGAAAAAAGGAAAAACCCTTCTCCTGGCACACAGATAGGTGATTTCAAAGCATCAAACTGACAAGCTGTCAGAGTACTTTGAGCTACAGCTACAATAACAGGGTTTTTTCTTGTTAATTTGTTTGGGGGGGGGGGGGGGGGGGGAAGCCAGTCAGTGACAGAAGTCTACAACTGAACATCCACAATAATAATAAAAATCAAGTTTATATTTAGTTTTCAGGCCTCTAACAGTGTTCCTTAAAAAAAAAAAAAAGAGGAAGGGAAGAAATACGGAATAACACATTCCAGTAGCCATGGGAAAAGCTGCATGATAGTGTGTCATAAAAAGTTATATCAGAGCAAATAAACACGATGACCAAGCCAATTTTCCATGACTGTGCCCTAACAGTCACGTGCCTAGATTATCCGCCTGAACGATATGCCTCCCCTGTAGAAAGCAGCTTTCAACTCAGCACCAATCCACAATACAGAGAGGTTGTGCTTTCAAGTCCAGCAACAACGGGACTCATTACATCTCGTGTTTTATGCACAAACTCATTTATAGGTTCAAAGAAACAAGAGATAAGAGTTATCCTTGAGAAGCCAGTTTCCTCCAAGCAGATGCCATAGAGCCTAACGTGTGACCTCCCTGGTCTTCAGGGATTCAGCGAGTGTATTGCTGTGCGCGGTGCCTGACCCTACTACACAAGAGTCCCAAAATCAGGCAGCAAAGAGCAACTCCTAGAAAGCTCCTTACCTGGGGCTGGCTCACACGTGAGCTCCATTTTGCGCTGGCCAGCCAAGTTCAGTGATAGAAATGGAGAGTCCAGCAAGACTTGGTATAGACATGCAATGAAAGAGCAATCGCTTGCATGTTGAGAGCGTTCCACTCCATCGCAGGGAAGCGCTACAGAGGCCCCTTCTGAGTACAAACCACAAGGGCAAGAAAACTACAGCAATGCAGAAGGTTGAGTGACTTGAACAGTCTGGTACACTGTCAATCACCTAGCTAACTACATCATTTATTGGACCTGTAAGACTGTATTTATGAAGCACTTACTCCAGACTAAGAACACGGGCATTTCTTCTACGACAGTACATCGAGTACAGGATCTCGCTCCAGCCAATTTAATTCAACCTGCGCAACACCATGCAAGCCACGCAAGTTCAATTAAATTAATAATGTAGGAGCCATATCTTCTTCCAGAGATCTTCCCTCTAAAGACCTCATCTGCCCTTCATATCAGTCTGCCAGCAACATGAGAGACAACTCCACGAGGCTGGCTGTTTCAAAACCAACTGCAGCGCTTGACAGAAACTTGACAAGAAAAGTCAGTGGTAGACTCCAAATGGGAAAGATGAGGGGAAAAGAGTCGTGCATCCAGCCTTCCCACCCAGACCTGGCCCCTGTGCTCATGTGCTGTTTCGTTACTATAGCGAGGAGCCAGTAGAGCAGCTCTAAGTAGGACAGCCATCGGGAAGAGCCCCAAGTCCTCGAGCATGTTCAAGTCCTCAGTCAGAGGATGAGTAAATAATTTACTGGATTGAGCAACGACAGCCTTCACCATCGCAGTAAGAGAGGAGGAAAGGAGGAATCGGTTACGGGAGCTTACTCCCAGGACTTTTCTTGTGATGAGCCAGACAGCTTGTGTGGCTCTGACATACTTGTCTTCACCAGCAGGGAGACACGGCCCATACTGAACACTGTGGTAACTACCAGTCTGCAGCACAGGCCGCAACAGGACAACCCCAACTAGGTTCTCCAGATAGTCACGCTGGAGCATAGAGCTGGGGAATTTTTATGACAGAGTTGAGTGCTTCCAGCGTCTACGATTCTTCCCGAAAACAGAGCAGCAAACAGGATTCTCCTCTCCTCGGTTCAAAACTGACACCATGTGAATACTGCACTGAAGGCCTATTTTTACGACTCATTAGAAATCACGCCACCGTCATTTGGGATGGGATGAGAACAAGAAAAAACAGTGGTAATTACACTGACAACCCCAGCAATTCCCCTCCTTTTGCAGTAATGACCCTAGGAGTCATTGCTTACAAAGAGCCCTCAATGCCTTTAAAGCAATTCCTTTCTGTTTTCTCTCAGCATTTGAATAATGCCCTTTGCACTCCTGCCAGAGCATATGGAGTGCCAGAACAATGATCAGAGAGGGCAGTGGCAAAGATTCAAACGTTGCAGGAAATCCCATTGCCCACAGTTGCCAAAGTACATGCTAGCAGCATGCGAAAGAGTCTGATCTTTGAACAGCAAAGTAGTCTGGTAATCAGTTTAATTAAGACAAGCAGAAAACGAGAGTGCGCATTTTCAGATGATGTTGCCCTCCTCCAGCGGCAGACATTTTGTCTCCCTTTCGCAGGAGACGCAAAATAATCCACTAGAAAGCTTAAAGCATCCAAGCACCTTGCAGTGATGCTTGCATCAAGCAGCAGCAGTGTGTAACGGTGTGTAACAGTGTGTTACTGCATTATTAAAGATGCTGCGTACGCTTGAAATTGGGGCTAGCACCAGCTCTCCGCTCAGCAACAGCAGGCCTCACCAGGAGAAGCCGCAGGAGAGAAACTTCATGAAAAAGCAAATAAAAAAAACCCCGCACCTAACGTACCCAAACCGGCACTGAACCCACACAGCCCAGAGAGCATTCCAGCATGGCAGGGGTTCGCGTCTCATAAAATTTCACGCGCTGGTATACGCTTCCATCCACAACGCAAACGAGTCAGTCTCCAAGCGCTAAGGGCTATTCGTCCCCACCAGTATTAAAGCTAGGAGCAGCCGCTGTTCAGAGTAAAGGAGAAACTAATACTTTCCTTGTCCCACAGTACCAACGATGCTTTCAGGACACTCACCTTCACGGGGCACTCACTTTCCTCTTCTCCCACCGCTACAGTGGAGATTTCCTCGGCTCAACCTATCGAACCAGTGAAACTTCTGCAGCAAGCGGTTGACGCCAAACTGCAGCTAAATCTAAAAGACAAGCTATCGTTGTCGATCAGCTGGAACTGCTCGAAAGTAAAGAGAACAGCAGAAAATCACCTGTATGAGAACCAGCGAACCGAAACCATTTAAATATCACTGTGATGGAAGGTTGAGCTCATTTTCCATCCGTAAGATACCGAACCACAACTTTTCTAATTACAGTAATCTCACAAGATGCCAGTTCTTCCGGGAAAATTTATAGCAACGTATCATATTAGATTTGCTGTTCAACCTGCTTATATCTTTCACGGAACAATTAAGTCAGACTATGATTGGCCATTTTAGAAAGCAAATGCAGTGTTTGGTTTTTGTTGTTGTTGCTGCTTTTGCAGACACCTTACAGCTGAAAAGGTTTCCTTTTTGTCAGGCAGAAATTTTTGAAGCCATAATCATAGTTTGCAATCAATAATGGCAAAACAGCTTCCAAATTCTGCTCCGTATAAGACACAGCGTTCCCTTCGTGGCCGCCTTCCCACAGGGGAGGCTGCCCAATTTTGATCCAACGCACCATGCGGCACTGCAGTGAACTAACCGGGGAACTAACCTGCTGCAACATCAACGGGTCAAATTCTTCCTGCAGTCCCACTTACAAAAGTGTCAGGCCAACAGGAAATAGGCATAAAATTTCCCCAGACTCAGGAGATTTTCCTCTCCAGATACACTCAAGAGATCACTCCATACCCAAGCTTGTAGTTTTGCTGGGTCACTTGAAGCTCATAACTCTTTCCTGATAACAAGCCACAAGTCCGCAAGGAGAACTGCCCCGAGGAGACCGTTCCCTCCCGCCTGCGGGGTACCTCACGCTCCTCCTCGCGTCCTTACAGCTTGTTCCTAACAACCCGGTTTGTAAGGCAGAGCACACCACCCAGGCCCACAGCTGAGGGCTCAGAGAAAGAGCTGTATCCTGCCGCTACAGTTGCCTTTTTTTCTCCTCCCCTCGCTCTTGCTATTTTGTCTCTGTTGTAAAACCTCTCTTGAAAACATCACCTGCTTCTTAAACCACGCATAACCTTCCAGCGCCGACAACACATGCCAGAGAGCCTTCACAGCAAGCGAATTCAAATCTTCTCCAGGGCACAAGCAAATGGCATCTCAGAAAAGGATTTATCCGTCATTTTTAAGAGGGCAGTTTTCACTACAGTCGGGTGTTCAAGTAGAGAAACTCGATCTGTTTAGTCAAGAGGAAAACACGTTCTACTACTTTTTCTGAGAGAGCAATGGGAAGAGCAAACTCCTCTAAGGTGGAGAACTGCGTTAAAGCAGTAAAGCTACAGAGCACTGATTATAGGTTAGGCCTGAAATACCAAGCAAACAACAAAACCACGTATCATGTATCATTCCAGAACTTTTAAATTGCACACGATCAAAGTCACTCACCGTTAGCGCTTTCTGCAGGTCCCCTGTGTTAACCTTAAAAAGTACTAGTTCGCAACGTATTTGTATGTATAATAGCGACTGTCAGACAGACACGTATCCCTACTTCATTCACAGGGCTTCCCCGCTTGCGTCAAAAGCACAGAGACTTCTCCACGCTTCCAGAGATTTAGCACATCAGCGACTGCGGGGAGATCTGCAGCCGTGAAAACTCTTTACAATAAGCTGCAGTCGTTTCATATAGGTCTATAAAAAAGTTTTAAAAGTGCATTTTTCATAAGGTGAGAACCATATCACCATTTACTGCGCCAGTCACAGACTCGGTGCTGCCCACTGGGTCCTTCCTGCCACAGGGAGGTTTACAGTCGCGTGAAACAACGGGCGCGTTCCCCCTGCTGTTGTCTCCACCAGCCACCCCGACATCTCCCTTTTCTCCCCCGTGGCGATTCAAGAGACTGCATTTTCTGTTTTCGTTTCCCCCCCTGATACTTCTACGCTGGAGAAAGAGCGTTTCCAGGCCGTTGCACCTGCGCAGCCAAGCCGCAGCCTCCGCGCGCAGCCCGCTCCTGCCCAGGCGTTCAGGAGGGCCGGCTCCAGCCGCTTCGCTGAGCTGTCCACCTGCTCCCGCACAAGCCTCTCCGCCTGAAGCCCGCGACTCCCGGCAGTTACGTAAGAAGTTTCCACTTTGCAAAACAAGGGGGGAAAGCGTTGAAAGGGAAATAAATCACAACTTAACACGTCACGATATTTTTCTTTCTGCAAGAAACCCTTTCATTCGTGCTTGCAGACTAAGTTTGTGACCAGCTGGGGAAAAGAGAAACAGGCAGGTGAGACCCCCCTGCAGACACAGCGTGGACAATCCCGCGTCAGTTCCGGGCAGCCGAAGGGCTTGCGGCTGTGAAGGCCCAGACCCGGCACCGGGGCGCTCTGCCTCTCCCGGGGGCTCGGGTGCGGCCTGCCGACCACAAGGCACGAACCGGCTCAGGTCAAACCGGGGCGGGGGGGCCACAAGCAGCTTCTGCACAGCCAAAGGCTCTCCAGAAGGCGTTACATCCATTCCCGGGCTTCTTGGCACGGCCCGGCTGCCCCCGACGACCCTCCCGCCCCCCACCGCCGCCGCACTCACCCCGCCGCCGCCGCCGCTTCCGCCTCCATCCCCGCCGCGGACACGTCACTTCCGCTCTGCCCCGGCCCGGCGGGCGCGCATGCGCCCCGCGGCGCCGCGCCGGGCCCGGTAGCGCCCCGGTGGCGGCGGCGGCGGCGCCCCGACCGGCCTCCCCCCCGCCCCGCCGCCGCCAAGCCCCGCAAGAACAAGGCAGAGCCGCACTGCGAGCCACAACACAGATCTTTAATGCGATCAGACGGCGAGAGAACAGCAGAGCGGCGCAGAGCGCCCAGCGGGAGCGCGGCCGCCCCGGGCCGCCGCCGCCCGCCGCCGCCGCTTACAAAACGGTAATTAAAAAGCAGTATTAGTCGTAAAAACGAAAAGGGAACGCGGAGCCGGCGACCGCTAAACATGCATCTAAGACTAACACATCGAGGACAGCGCTGGCACGTCTCGGGGAGGGGGAAAAAAAACGGGATCGAAGAAAATCAGAGTAGTTAAGCGATTTCTCAGAGCCTCAAAGAGAAGGCGGCTGGAAAACCCCACCACCCCGGACACACCGCTGCAAGAGTATGTACAAATACTTTTGTTTCCACCGAGTGACAGTGTTAGGATTTAACTGTCTTAATGTAAGATACCTGCCTTACTGAGTTAACGAACAGGCCGGTACACGAGGCTGTACAGCAGCGGCTGGGTTCACGCTCCATCAGCTCCCAGCTCGGCACACGTTAAGTGCTCTAGTTACACGACAACTCTCACGAAAGATTGATCCTCGGGGTTACAACTGCGGCTGGCACAGTAAGAATACCCTCCTCCCCTATTTTAAAATAAATCTAGTTACAAATAAGCTAGTTACAATATGCAAATTCTTCCCCCAGTTGATACTACGCAGCGGGTTCTTTGCATCCCAGCTGCAAGCTTCAGCAAGAGAAGTGGTACACACTGACACCTGCGTACGCGGTGCCGCCACGAGGCGGCTGCTTTCCTCACGCTGCCCTGCCCCTCCGGAAGCAGAAGTTTGCTCCCTCTGGAGAAAAAGGTCACCTCTGTCACTGGACCAATTTCTGCCTGACTGGCCCTTAAAACACATACACCAACGCTTCTTTTGCAAGTCAGAAAACCCCATCTAGGAAGTCATTTTCTGACCACGGAGTGCACAGTAAACAGGCAGACTAGTTGTCACTGTACTCCTCTATATAAGAAATCAACCCTGATTTTTCATTTGAGCACAGGCTTTTTAAACCAGGCACCTGTAAAGGTACCAGGAACTGTGCCCCAGTTGATTTGGTCATCCTCACAAACACAAACAATATCTTTTGAAATAGGGATAGCAGGCCAAATTCTGTCTGGACCCAGCTGGAATAGTGAGGCGATTCTCAAATGCTGCAGACACAAAAATGAGGTGGTTAAGCATTTAAAAAGAAATATGAATTCCTTTTAACTTGTACAAACAGAAGGGAAAAATAATGAATCAAGTTAGAGCCAGTGCTACTGATTTCTCAAACTCCAATTGTGCGAAGGGTCAGGGAGACGTTCTGGAAAGAGCATAACTGTTACAAACATTACAGCAGGTCAGGTTTCCAACCACAGCATTAACTAACTGCCGCGTTCATTGGGTCATGACAAACAGTGTGTGAACCACTGGCCTGTATTGAAAATGATCCGTCAGATTTATTTATTCCTACTAAAACAAAATCCTGTTAAACAGTACGTAACTCTGTGTCTCTACAAACTCACAGCTATCTGCCAAACAATAAAAATTCAAAACTACAAAAGATGAGTTGTATTCAGTAAATATAAATGGGAAATTTAGGCTTTGTGTAGAATGTTTATCAGACTATTTACAGTGCAACACAGATCGTTTGAGTTCAGATCTCGCCAGCTTCTCTCTCTTCTGATCTCTTGGAACGAGATTTGCCATTTGTGCTCTCGTGCCGTCTCTCAGAAGAGCTCTTCTCTTTCCTCTCTCTGTCTCGGGACTTTTCTCTTGAAGATCGATCTCTAGAGGATCTGAAGTACAAATTAAACCGTCACTATAAGCTTCACAACTAAAATAATTTGTAAATATGCATAAAATGGCAAAATCTTTCCTAATAGGGCTGTGGCATAATCAAAGTTTCTTAAGGAAATGTTCCTAGGTGCTGTGATGTCGGGAGCAGTTATCACCTGGGATAGAAATGCTGGTCCCTCTACAAGCTTTACGTAACAGAACTCCCAAGTTTTGCAGTGCTGAGAGCATTGTGCAGCCTCTGTTACTCTCTCCTTAGAGTGATCTTTTCATATAGTTGTTACCAGAGACCCTTTCGGAGGTGTTCCCTGGGGCCCCTTATTAGTTTACTGGGCCATTCTTAAGCGCCTGCAATGTCTTCCTCGTCTATCATTCCGCTCCTGCTTGCGTCTTTTAGAGCGTTCTTTAGTTATGCTCTGAGCCAGCAGCTTTCTGCTCAAGAACTGCTTTAAATACCAGCTATACTCTTTGGATTCCAATGCTTGCTCAGTCCTGGACTTTTGTTACTCTGCATCTTGACAAGAATAACGTTTGGCAGCAGCCTCTATTCAAAGAGGGGACGATACACTTTACGTTCAGAGTCCAAAACAAGGGCAAATCATTTCACAGCCTATCCAACAGATAGCTACAGATTTTCATCAGTGCTTCACTGAGTCAGCCCATACAGAATTAATCAGAGGGCTCCAGTCTTAAAAGGCAGTTTTCTGTATGATCCAAGCCAACTGTCCAAAACCAGCTTATCTTCTAGCAGCCTTCAAAAGGCGTTGACCCTTTATCATCACTTAACAGCTCGAACCCCTTCGGAATTAGGCAGAAGTCTTCAGAGACCCTGCACAGCCAGCATATTTTATTCTAGAACTCAGTACACAAGATTTTTCTTTGCCAGTTACAAAAAGGGACCTGGCAGGTACCTTAAAGGTTCCGGCTTTCATTCATGTTGACTTCAAAGCTTTGAAATATTGCATAAATGATTAAAACCTTACAGCCCTCCGTATCACATTAACCATTTCCTTTGCATTAAGTTGTGTCATTTAACCAGAAGACAACATGAGTCTGATCCGAATACCTCTTTTCCCAATCCCACAATTCCTGTTGCCCATAATTCTCCTATGCTGAGATCTACACATCCCACAACAGTCACTCCCTTTCTTTCTAGAAGCAAGACATCAGACCAGCAGGACTGTAATGTGAAGTTCATTAATTCTCTAAGTGAAAACAGAAGCTACACTGTTTCAGGGGATTGGATTTTTCTGTTCACTTTTTTCCCCCCTCTCTCTCTCTCTTTTTTTTAAAAACTGATCTTAGTCTCTCCCCAATTCTCAGTAATTTTGTGAAAGTATGTTGGCTAGCCAATCCCCCTACAATCTCAATGGGCTGATTTGAATGTGTTCAAGGTTTTCAAAGTATTCCCTTACCTGCTCTTTAGTAATAGTTATTACAGGGTCTTCCTCACTTCCTAATTGTCCAAACTTCTTTTCTTTATTTTTCATGTTCAAGACAGATTTAAAAAAGGACTTTAGTATCTCAGCCATTGGAGAATCAACAGTATTTATACAAACCCCCCTCAATTATTAACAGACTCCTTTTTTGCAGACCATTATTTCCCTCCCCTTCATCAGGTATCTTTATTAAAATCGGCTCTTACCCCTTAGCTAGAAGGGGCACAAGGCAGTCCACCGACAACGGTAGGTTTGTTCTCAGCACTGTACTCAAGTAGTGATGTCTAATAAGGTGAGACAGTGCTAAAGCACTCCCTTGTTAACTAAGGGCATTAAAAAGAATACTAGATCTAACTTCAGCAAACACCTGGTGATATTCTTGCTCCTGGGCATAGGAGGGCTGTAAGGAAGCACAATGATTCCTTTCAAGTTTGCTAATACTCATTCATACACTTGCTTCATCCTTCCTCCAACACAGAGGCAGTTTTGCCAAGTTTCAGAAGAGACTTCCGGCCCTTCTTCAGACTAGAGCACTTCTGTAACATGGGACCTCAGTGGCAGGAGAATGCTATGCCACCTCCTCCTTTCAGCTTTTTCCCCTCCCCTAAATGGACATTTCTAGAGATCTGTCTGTCTCTTGACTAGCCTTCATCTTACCCTAACAGAAGGCTCCCTTCCCCGTGCCAGTACACTCCCCTGTGCTGAGAGAAAGCAGCTGGGAAGCAGAAGATAACCATGGGAATGTAATGTCAAAACCACCTCCCAGTTAACTTGGCTTTTACAGACCTGGGGAGGCTGAGTGAGCACAAGCAGGCCTTTGGGCTGCGGCTTATACAAGAAAACAAACCAGTAGTTTCTCAAGGTTCAGCACTGCAATTCAGAGAACAACAGTTCCACCTCCTAGACACTCCTCTCGAACTGGGACCCCACTGTACAGTTACTGCCCTACTGCTCTCATAGGAGGCTGTCTACAGACAGCCACTGGGAAATACGGCGTTGGCTCAGGAGTTGGTACAGGACACCGCAGCTCCTAGCATGAGAAACCGGCCATATTCCTGCTCACACTAAGCGATCAGAGGAGGCTCGCTGTGACGTCAAGGACTCCCCTTTTTCAGAAGCACTGTGTGAAAAGCATACGTACTTGTGTTTTGAGCTCCTGTCTCTGGACCCCCGTCGGTGACCTCTGCTGTGGCTGCGGGAACGGCTCCGGTGGCGTCTGTGTCGGTCTCGGGACCTGGAACGAGACTTCCGCCTTTCACGGGAAGCGGATCTCGAGCGCCTTCGCCGCCTCTCCCGAGACCGTGATCTGAAGAGGACAGGGACACTCTCAGACATAGGAAATAAGCCAGTACATCAGACCTGCACACCTGAATGCATCTCTCAGGTATTCCAGAGTAACATGTATCCAGAGCATCAGCGCTCACCCCACAGTCACACCTCTGTCAACGCAGAAGACAGATCACCCACAGGGTGAACGTACCCCCTCTTGGGCCTCACCCTACCAACAAAATGCCAACAGGTAAATTCAAGCTGCTGGAAAGCTTACTAAAAAGCTCTCACCATTAACGTAAGCACAAGGCAATGACTAGAGCACAGCTACCAGCACAGCTTTGTGCTTCAAAGTGAGACTGTATAAGTAAAAGAAACCAAGCCAAAATAAACGGCACACAAAATTACCATAACCTGTATGACAGTCTGCCAAAAAATACAAGTCTCCCTTGTCAAGTACCACATTTTAGAAGCGTATTTGTTTCAATCTGTTCAAAAAAGAAAACAAAGGATGCCAATGTACTTGGAAGATAGCAGAGAGAAATGTTTCCAGGTAGGTTTTCACTTAGAGAATACTGATATTGCCAATAAGGCAAGCTCTTCACAGAGATGTGGGAGGTTTCAATTTTAAACCTCTGTATTTTTATATCTGAGGCATTATATATGCAATAGGCGTATCTCAGACATTAAAACTATTAAGGGATATGAGACACTTATTGAAGAAGGCACCAGGCACGTTCTTTGGTTCACACTCTGGAGCACCCCCTATCCCAGTCCTGGCTGGCCAGCATCGGCTCTTTCTAGCCCTGCTGGTGACATTAAAAGTAGCACAGCACCACGGCAGTGCCTGAGTGGTAGCTCCCATTTCTTTCACAGAGAATGGCAAAAAGAGCGGGGTACTGAATGAACTGCATTATGAGACCCATGAAAAGCCTCCGTAACTAGACAGAAACACAAATAAGCATTTGGGATAACCGTGGGAGAACTGCACACTCACCTTCGACGATCTCTATTTCTTGATCCAGACCTAAAAAGGAGTGTTCAAGTGAGAGAAGGTACGATAAAGCTGGTGTTTTTTTTCATTAAGAAGATCCATTCACCCTAGCAGCTTCTCACAGGAATACCACAATACCCAAAGTAACATGCCAGATAAAAGAAAAAGAAAAGCTAGCCACAGTCAAGATCTTAAAATATTCTGTTAGCTTGACCTTTTTTTTTTTTTTTTTTTTTTTTTAAATCAAAAGCAAAGAACTTTGCAGAAGCAAGCACTAGTTTCTACAGTGCTTGCTGGGGGAACAATTTCTCAATTCCATGCAGTTTACTGTCAGAAAAGGTCCACAAACCAATTGCGTTTCTGATAACACAACTCCACTATGCACCTTTCCAACATCAAGTTTTACTGTGCACATTCCATATGTACTTTTTACCCTCTGCAGTCTAGGATCAACTCTAACATTTTCAAGAAAGAGTGCCGCACTACAGTCAAAAAGATGAGCTGGACAGTTGCCAGTTTTCTAATTTTGGTTCTTTCAAGGTAGTTACAGGCAAAAAAAAGTCTTAAGAAAGGGAAAATACAGTATTTTCTCACTCTTCTCATGTTTATTTAATAGACATTAGATGGAAGTTTGCACTTTCTTTCTCTTTGGGAAAGATGAGCTAGAAAAAAGAGGGAACACAGAAACAAGGGAAGAACTGTTACTGAAAAGTAACCGAGAGAGGCACTGAAAATCTTTCATCCCAGACTTAGAAAGCAACTTTAGAAGTAGGTCTCATAACGCATTGAAGTCCTACCATACTCTCTCTCGTTTCCATTGCTTCAGAGCTTGTGTGTGGTGCTTTTAGTTCCATTCCCAGAAGCATTAGCTTCTGTAAATAGTCTGTAAATAACAAAGTCTCAATTCTTTCAACTTCTGAGGCACCATTACTCAATACCACTTAAAATGCCACTGCCTGTGGAAGATACACCCTTCCTTCTTCTCTAAAGACATTTCAAAGCCAGCATACTTTTAGCAGAAACACACCTCCAAACTTCATGCAGTCTGAACAGTCTCTTTCTGGCTTAATTGAAAAGCGGCCAGTCTCTCTGTTCAGTGCATTAGAGATCCACGCTCTTAACTGCTCTGATCTCCTCACTGCATACAGACTCACAGGGGACGTTCCAGCTACAAACAAGAGCTCTGTAGCTGGAACTGGAGATGCAGCTGAGAGTTATGCACAGACAAAATGAAAGTAAAAACAAAAACAAAAAAAACCCACACACAATGTAAGAGTGTCTATTTTAATCATATCCTTTTAAAACCATACGTGGATAAGACAAGAGAAAAAGAATCAACGCGCACTGACATTCCTTTGCAAGGAAAGGGGGTTGTTCAGTCATTACAGAAAGAAAAACAAACATCCATAAAGGAATTCAGCTTATAGGATTGCAAACAAGACAGCTGAACTTGGAGTCAAGCAAATGAACCATACACTTGGAGTCAGGTGAACGAACCTCAGGCTAAGGCAACACATGACAAGACCAGGTGAAGGCAGAGCTGATAAACCAGGAGAGCAAGGCAATAACCATGCACCTTTTCATGTAACAGAACCGGAGAGCACAACCGGACCTCCCATAGACGCCTCACAGGCAGCTGAATCTGTATTGGTGACTACAGTTACTCCAAGTTCTCAATGTTCTTTTATTCCTGATCACTTTATTCTGAACCACTGGTGCACACATCCACACAAAGCCATTTAACATTCCCCGAAAAGCCTGGTTGGCCTTCCACGATCCTGATCTGTGCAGGAAGATGCACAATAAACTCCTGATGGTCACTCAATAGTGCTAGACTTCCAAATTCAGAAAGCATCCAAAAAACCAGCACTTTCCTTACTGGCCCAAGTCAGTATACAGCAGGACACAGTACAAGACTGCTGTCCAGCAAGCTCAAAGGCTGAGCGTACTTTTCTCTTTTGTCCCTGCATCACAGAGGCTTTCACAGAGGCTTACGTTGACAGCATGGGTTATGAAAGTCATCCCACTCGCTACAAAGGAAATCCATTTGGCAGCTCCACCTCGTCTTGTTGCTGGTGCACTCAAGAGGCAAACACACAAGTTTGGACTTCCAAGCACGTCACCACTCCACAGATTTTCAGTCTCAGAGATCAGTGGGTAGCCAGCAGTCACCAGCAACACCACCAAGCAATGCAGGAGAGAGGACTCATCTTAATCTACCACTGTAGGTGACAATCCAGTTCACTCATTCCTACTCGGGAGTCACATCTTATTTGACATTAATACAGTTTTGAAAACTAGAGAGTTTCATAAGCAAATCTACAGGTTTCAACATTTGTCACAGTGTTTATAAGCCACTAAAGTCTTCTCAAAGTCAAGTAATGCTCTTTCTCTTACAGAATAACACTGTGAAGACACTGCATATGAAAATATCACAAAACAGTTATAAAGGCAGCATGTCTTTTCTGCAGTTCCTTAAAGTACCAACTTCTGCTTAATAGAGGCAGTCTAAGAGCTGAGAGAATCTACTGATCAGTTTTTGATAGGAAAAACGCCTCTGTAAGCACAGTGTTGCACAGCACCCACCGCAGAGGGTGGGAACTGAGAAATCTAGGTGCTACCCCAGTTCCGGCACTAAACGTCCACTGGGGAAACTATTCCCTTGAATCGGTTTTCCCCTCCAAAATGAGACCTATTTGACCTTTCCTGTATGGTACTCCAAGTTTAAAAAAAAAAAAAGGGGGGGGGGAGGGGCATCTTACAAGAAGCCAGAACAAAGGATTCACACCTTAGGACAACTCAATGCAGTGCTTAAAACCTTTCATATTTAGAGCACTGAATATTCAAAACTGGTCTTCAAACATCCTTATCAGATACATCCATGTGTGGGCTACCTGTGAACACAGGTGGCTCCTTAACTCTTAGGAACTGAGATTTAAGAAAAAGCATGCATGTCGCAGAAAGAAAGCAGCAATCATCTTGGGGAGAGGGAGACCAAGAGAACTCTTCCTGACGGCAACTCTGTTGAGTCTGGCAAGTTTCATGCAGAAACGAACTCCAGGAACACGGAGACAGACACACTAAGACCAAGTTAGAAGCGGTCACTAGTCACGAAGCAGTTGCATTGGAAAACGCCTCATTTCCACCTTCCTCTCCATAGCAAGTCAGATTGACGATACAACAACATACATCAGCCCCTTTCAATTAATTCCTGCACTCAGCCAATTCCAGGTTCTGCAGGTCCCAAATACAACTGCATTACTGCCAATCTTGCATGAAGGCCAGAAAGATGAGACCCTCTACAGAAAATGCTGCAGCATGAACTGACACTTTATATGACATCAGGTAACCATACGGAGAGAGAATCCATATAAAACACCCAAATCAGAGGAAGCCTAACAATTTGGTGCGTACACCTTCAGAGATACCAAGGTCACCAAGCCACAGATTGCAGAAGAATCAAGCTTCGATTCTGGCACTTGTTTGCTAGCACTTCCAGAAGCCAGCACCTTCTTACCACATATTGCAGTTATGTATCTCACATGCCTCAGATATGGATGGTTGAAACACTTCTTCAGTAAGACTAAGGGTCAGAAAGAGCTCTCCACAGGCAGCAAGATTTTTTTGGCTGTAAAAGTACAAGATTTTGAGTAGAAACCACTTGGAGTAGGACTGGGGAATGCTGTGACAATGAGAACAGCATTCCTACTCTGCCACTTCCTCTATCTGCCCTTAGTAAATAACCACCTTCTTCACATCAGGCCCCTGTTTAACTGAACTGTTTACACTCAAGATTCCTGTTCAGTCAAAGTAAAGATGACATCGGTTTTTCCAGTTCAGCTGGCAAGAGGCAGAAGAGCTTGTGCTCTGAATACCAACACTGCAGCCACTCCCACTATTTAAGGATTATACACATATGAGCCAAAGGTGACACATATGGCCATAGCCACCAAAAGCTGCCATTCATTCGGACCCCTCAAAGCGGAACACTATAAAGATGTCCTGGAAAGTGTTTCCCAAAGCCGTTCCAACAGTACCTCACTATTAACATAGAAAGTTTCTGAATAAGAATCACAACCTGCATTTTCTGCTCATAGAAACTAGCTCCATTTTGCTATCATCTCCTAGCCTAAAAGCGAGGGATGGCTGTCCAGGGAATTTTTACATGACCAGCGCTTTTTGAGCAGAGCTAGCACTCATCTTCCACTTTCTTACTCAGATGCACTGGGTGAAAGCATTTTATCCAGATTCAGATTCCAAAAAAAAAAAAAAAAACAAAAAGAGGACTAGACCAATACAGGCCTGAAGACCGCTAGGAACTCACAGAATGGTTGAGGTTGGAAAGTCCAACCCCCCATCTCGAGTACGATCACCTAGAGCACACTGCCCAGGACTCTGCCCAGACGGCTTGTGAATAGCTCCAAGGATGGAGACTCTACAACCTCTCTGGGCAACCTGTTTCAGTGCTCGGTCACCCTCACAGGAAAAAAGCTTTTCCTCATGTTCAGATGGTACTTTCTGTGTTTCAATTTGTGCCCGTTGCCTCTCATCCTGTCACTGGGCATGTCTGGCCCCATCTTCTTTATACCCTCCCGTCAGGTATGTATACACACCAATAAGATCCCTCCTTGGCCTTCTCTTCTCCAAGCTAAACAAATCCAACTCTCTCAGCCTTTTCTCATTAGAGAAGCTCTCGCCCAGAACTCTACGCAGTACTTCAGGTGCGACCTCCCCAGGGCCGAGCAGAAGGGAAGGACCACCTCCCTCAACCTGCTGGCAACACTCTGCCTAACGCAGCCCAGGATACCGTTGGCTTTCTTGGCCACAAGGGTACATTGCTGGCTTGCGGTCTTGTTGTCCACCAGGACCCCCAGGTCTGCAGAGCTGCCTTCCAAGTCAGCCCCCCCGGCCTGTACTGGTGTATGGTATTATTCCTCCGTAGGTGCAGGTCTCTGCACTTCCCTTTGTTGAACTTCATGAGGTTCCTCTTGCCCATTTATCCAGCCTGTCGAGATCCCTCTGAACGGCAGCACAGCCCTGTGCTGTATCAGCCACTCCTCCCAGTTTTGTAACATCAGCAAACTTGCCGGGGGTGCGCTCTGTCCCTTCGTCCAGGTCACTGATGAACAAGTTGAACGAGACTGGACCCACTGTTGACCTCTGGGGTATACCACTAGTTACTGGCCTCCAACTAGACTTTGCGCCCTCTGAGCTCTGCCATTCAGTCAGTTTTCAATCCGCTTCACTGCCTGCTCATCTAACCTGTACCTCGTCAGCTTGCCTATGAGGATGTTATGGGAGACAGGGTCAAAAGCCTTACAGAAGTCCAAGGAGACGACATCCACTGCTCTCCCCTCCTCTACCCAGCCAGTCATTCCGTCATAGAAGGCCATCAGGTTGACTAGGCGTGATTTCTCCTTTGAGAATCCATGCCGACTACTCCTGATCACCATCTTGTCCTTCATATGCCTAGAAATGGTATCCAGGATTAGTTGCTCCATAACCTTCCGAGGGACTGAAGCGAGGCTCACCGGCCTGGAGCTCCGTAGGTCCTCCTTCCGGCCCTTTCTGAAGATTGGAGTGACATTTGCTTTCTTCCAGTCTTGAGGCACCTCTCCCAGTCGCCACGACCTTACAAAGGCGACTCCTATCTTTCAGATACACAATGGAGGCTAAAACACCACACACACAGTCAGTCTAAGGGAAGGGTTTTGTGCATTTGTTTTCATTTTTTTATTACACGCCAAGGTGTTCACACAGCCTCCAGAGCACGTCTAAAAGTTGATCCAACCACATACACTGGAGCAGATGCTGCTTTCCCTTGGCATTCAAGAAACCAGGCTACTTTGAAACCAACTTCACAAACCAGTTATCAGCTTTCACTTACCGCCTGCCCATTCTCTCCTCCCGTTCTCTCTCTTCTCTCCGCCTCAAGCGATCCTGGTTTCTTTTCTCTTGCTTTTCTGCCACTGTTTTCTAGGAAAAAGTTCACATCACGTTTCAGCCATACAGTAACAGGTCAGAGAGATTGTTCAGGTACTAAGACAGAGAACTGTTTCACTGCATTTTACTTGCTAGTCAAGATCTGAATCAAGGCTCTCATTTCCCTCACAACTTCACTAACGTACATCAGGGCAGGAAATATCACTCCTAGTTCTGCTTTGAGTGCTGGTGCTCTATGAGACTAGCCCATAAGCTTTGAGGCAAGAGACTGTCTCACCAACATACAATAAAAAACAGTGCTCCAGCTTTGTGCCAGCAAGGCACTGAGGCACTGACCTTAACGTACTGCCTAATGAACAAGGCACAGGAATCACAACCCCCACTCAAGCAGGCTAAAGCTCCCTGTTCATGAGCAAGGACATTGTCACAATTTCATTACAAAGCGTTCTAGAAAACTTCTACTCAAAGCTTCCCCTACTCAAGAGACCTTCTTCACTGACAGCACTATGAAACTCTTCACTTCAAGCATTTCATTAAGAGGTCTCAAAGGGCTTTTCAGTAGTCAAAAAACTCACCACAGTGACAAATTTCAGCCCAAGCCAATGAGAAAGAGCATTTGTAGTCACATGTATTTAAGGAGGAAAAATTACAGCAGTGGTCTGGTTTGACCAATTCTAACAGTATAATTTCGGTTACACAGAAATTACAGAACAGAACCCGAGATGAGGTTAGGCACACCTCCATTTGAAGTTTCAGGGATTCTGAAATCAGAGCAAAAATTTCTTGGGTTTATGCTAGCACCCTGCAAAGAATTCTGTAGGAACTTGAAGTGCTGAATGTCTTCAGAACTAAAAGGAGGAGGCTTAAAACAGACAAAAATTACCCTCAGCTGATCCAGTTTCTCACGAATCTGAATGAAGCCCAAGTGTAATTTGCCTCCAAAGTGGTCAGCAAGACGCCTGTCGTTGTCATGGAGACCAAGATATGCAGAACAGACTTCACATACACGCAGCTTCTGCTGCTGGAAACTGGATGCAGGCATTGAATTTCGGTATTCTTCCTAAAGGGAGGCAAAAAACAACCAATTGTCAGGAACAGCCCCATACACAGTCACAACCCTCCAGGGAACACCTACAAGGAATTGTCCTGCTGCTCTCCGAGATCAAAAAAGCATCCTCAACATAAAGGAGGTGCTATACAAAACACTTCAGGACTGCAGCTAGCCTGTCAGTCTATCCCTGCGAGTGACTAGTGATCAGATACTTCAGAGGAATCAACTCCTTCACAGTCAGCACTCTCCAGTGGATAAAGGTTTCTAAAAACCTTTTCTTCACCTATCACACTCCACTGCTAACTGCTTGCCAGCGCATTGCCAAAACTGAAAGAGGGAGGTGCTGGTGAAAGAAGAAAAGCAGTAAGAACTGCCCGGCTGCTTGTCACACACTCAGTCTAGTTCAGTCAGCTATTGCAATTCACAGGAGGATCAAGGCCATACCTCCGCCTCTTTCTTTTTGGCTCGGACCTTCTCCACTTCCATCAGGATCTTTTGAGACTCGTCAACATTTCCTTCAGCTCCCAGCTGTTCAGCTTTAGCTAGGAGTTTTCCAATGTCTTCATTCAGCTCATGTACTTTCTCTGCCTAAAAAGAATAGTTTGTTTTTAACAAGAGAAAAAACTTCCGAAAGCTTGCAGGACAATTTTTTCCCCCCCCAATAAGGTTGTCTAGCAAAAGCAGTTGTTGGAAGCTGACGAGAAATGGTCCTTCCAACAGTCAAAGGAGTCTCAAGAAAAAGGAACTGATGGGCCAGGTACCAGCAAGGCAGTAAGAAACACATGACAAAGGGAGAAACTGGGCATGGACAGGCCATCATCAGTTCTACTGCAGGTAGTGGCACATTCCTGGCTTGCAGAACAGAAGATACTATGCAGAACCGGCTTCAGAAATGTTTTACGTTGGCCTAACGAGGGAAGCTGTCCTGTAAGCTTGAGACAAAGAAACTCCATGTACACACACCAAGGAAAATACAACAATCATGGGGTGGATTTACTACTCTAAGCTATTATATTAATATTGAATAGCAGGGGAAAAAAAAATATCACTATACACATTATAGTCATGCTAAAGCAACCCATTTTAACGTTCCTATCTTACCCCAGTATGGCCTCCCTCTTTGAACCAGTAAGTTTATCAAAAAGATGGCTGAAGTAGCGTTACAGGACCATGGCTGGAATCCACAGTCTCCATGGAGCCTAACTTTCCAATATCAATGGCTTCAGAAACAACACAAGAGCCAGTGCTCTTGCCCAGGCTTTCAGGACAAATTAACGAGAGGACAATACCTTTGCAGACACTTCAGCACTAATCTCTTCCTGTGTCTCAGCCAGGCGTTTCTTAGCCAGTTCTGTTCTCCTATCACACTCTGCAATGAAGGACTCCAGGTGATCCATAGCCTGCATTTTCAAACAAAGAACTGTGATTAAAGGTGCTCCGAGCGCCAGGATCTAACTTTGACGTCTCATTGATGAGATGCACAATGTGTATGCACAATGAGATGCCCTGTACAATGCACAAACCACCTCAAGAAGGGATGTTGCAACAAAAAGTATATGACACTTTGTAGAAAAAGTAAAATTTGATCACTGCCTTCACAGAATCACAGAATGGTTGAGGTGGGAAGGGACCTCTGGAGGTCATCTAGTCCAACCTCCCCGCTCCAGCAGGGTCCTCTAGAGCATATTTCCCAGGATCGCATCCAGGCAGGTTTTGAATATCTCCAGCGAAGGAGACTCCACTACCTCTCTGGGCAACCTGTTCCAGTGCTCAGTCACCCAGTCAGCCCTCAGTCACCCCTCAGTCAGCCTTGAAGTCTGTCATATGTTCAGAACCTGATCCTTTGCTCTGACATGCTGTAGGATGCTCACATAAAGACTACTTTGCACTGGAACTCCACAGCATGAATAACAGGTGCAAAACCAGAAGCACTGGAGTGCCTTAAGCAGGACAGAATTGCTCTTCCACTTAATTTGTTCCATCACAGACAGCCAAGTTTGGTAAAAGTGAAACAACAGAGCAGGAAGCTTTTAATGTTAACGCTCTTTCTGGGACAGGCCATCAGATTACAGTGGCCTGCTACAGAGCACTGGGTGTGGATGCAAGGAATGCTGGAGGATCCTCAGAACTACCTGGACTAATGAGGGTGCAAGGACAACAATTACTTTTACTTTGAAGTCAGCACCAGGCTAACATTTGGGAAGGGGCCACATATTCTTGTCAGATAATACATCATCTGGTTAGCTGAAACGCCCATTGAGTTCTGCTGCTCAGCCAAATAACTTCAAGAGGCAGCGTCCACAAGAATAACACATTTCTCCAAACTTACATCCAGCTCAAAAAACAGGTCTCTCTCTTTACTTGCAATCTCATAATCTGCTCGCAAAGCCAAGTCATGAATCTTTGTGCATTCTCCCAGGTCCATACGCTGTTGAAAAGAAAAAGAGAAATCAATGCAAGAGCCTCCCTACAGCAACAAGCACAGATATTTAACTCTTGCCAGCTCTATCACTTCAAAATAAAGGTTGTGTAGGAAGAGGAGCTTCCTTTTAACCTGTCAGTAATAGAAGTAGCCAGAAGGACCACATGTTCACTAGAAGCACTTTTCTATGTGTTTACGGAGCAACGCTAGAAGACCCCAACTATTTTAAGCCCAGTCCCACTTCCGCTCTAGCTCACAACACGGCCTCACAAAGAGCTGGGAAGGCATAGCATACTGCAACAGGAACTCCTTCAGTGGGCACCAACACCAAACACCTCATTTGTTGGAGCTACAGTACTAACAAAACACATAGCTTTGGGCACAAAGTTTAAAGCTCACATAGAAAAGCGCATCTGTGTCAAAAAGCCTGGGTAAAAATGAGTGAAAAATATCAGGAAAAAAATCACAAAATACAGAGGGAATGATTCCCATCAAGAGGAAAATGGACTTAAGGGAAAAAGGAGTAGGGCCAGGAGAAAAGCACAACTCCGTGCACAGCAACAGCAGACTCGTACAGTCAAACCCTACTATTAGCCCCTTCCCATATTCAGCTGCAGCTGGGGATTTTAAAACCCCGCCAGCCCAGCAAAGTGAATTGCTGTGCATCAACCCACAAGTCTCTCTTCTATCTTAAGAGACTTGAGAGCATCTCCTTCTCCAGAAAGCCCTGACCTGCGTTCTGCCCTTCACTCCCATCGCAGTGAACGCTATTTAAATTTGTTCGTTTTTCCCCAACCTAGTAGTTAACAGCCAAAAGAAATGAATTTAATTATGCTCTTAAAACATGGAAATTGCATTTCTGCATTATCAATATTTAACAGAGAACACTTCTCTTGTTCCTTAAATAGAAAAAGGACCTAATGTTTTGAAAGTCAAAACAACACAAGGCCTAACTATGAGCCACAGCAAGCTGGAAGAATGACAATGCACACGGCATCACACAAAGTAACACTCCAGCCAGCCAGCCATCCTCTTCTCTCCCAGCCACCTCCAGTCCCAAAGAGCCCAAAACTGAACACAGCACCACAGAGGAGAACACGCTAAAGAGGGGGCTACGGTGAAAGCTAAACACAGCTAAACCAGGATCAACACAGAACGTCTGCAAAACATCCCAAGCTAAAAGCTGGAGGTGCCAGGCACACTGAAGTGAAGCAGTGCACTCAGACAACAGCGATGGAAGTGGTTAGCAGGAAGCAAAGCAACTAAAGCAAGCTCCACCAAGTAATGCTCATGTTGTAAGTAGTTACCTGTGTTATTAACTTTTCTTTTTTAAACAAAAAAAAGAATTCAGGATGACTTGCCACTATTTATTCTTCCTCATTTTGCTCAGATTTACCAAAAACTGGAGGCCACAGGCAGCAGGCTACAGAAACAGACGCTGCATTCAGGAATAGTCCTCTCTGAGCTCTTTGAGCTCTCTAATAGTGGAAATTTAATGCCTACAAAAAAAGCGTTACGGTATTTTCAGAGGTTAGTGTTCATCTTCAGGCAAGCCTCTTCAAGGGATGCTAGACGGCTACTGTCATTTTACCACAAAAACAACTTTCCACAACATTAGAGCGTGATGCGACTTAAATCTTTTATTTTTATGGTCATTCTAGTGAGATTCCTTTCCAGTACAGGGAGAAACGACGATGTTTCGTGACACTGTCAGAGACTGTAAATATTCTTATCTGAACAATTCTTGTAAGCTGAAGCACTAGCCCCACTTCAGAGAAGTAAGGAGCTCCAACCTAAAACTTCAGAAGAATCCAGTGCGCTCTGTATTCCTCTCCCCAATTTGTTAAAAGGCAACGAATCTCCCAACCTCTTCTTCCGGGGAGGATATCCAGGGCTTTGTTGGCATACAAACCTCAAGTCTTCCTCCAGGTTCTTTGAGATGATCTAGGCGCGTGCAGATTTCCTTAGGCATTGGTAAGTTCAGGTAAGAGCACTAGCCCTGCTGTTTCAAAGGATCCATTTGCCCGAGAAAGACCTGTCATCAGATACTCATGCTTTCCAGCTAAGAGAGAATCATGACTTACCCCATTCAATGCCCATGGCTGGTTTATGATACTGGTATCTCAGACAGGTTACCAGAACAGCTTGAGCAAAGATCTACCACCACCTCCCCCCAGCTCCCCAAGGTTTAATACACTTGGATAGCCACTAATCATTAGCCTAGCTCACAATTGCCGAGCAGTCCAAGTTCTGAGTATCCAAGTCTTGGGAGCAGTTTAGCAGAAAAGCTCCCTGACCACATATTTTTCCACGAGGAACACTCTTCAAAAGTAATCAGTGCTGCAGAATTTTGCTCAAATAGAAAAGGAAAGCAGATTCCCATGAAACAATTCTTCAGATTTCAGCTCACTGATATCTGCCAGGAGTGGACACACAACAATTCCTTGAATGTATTTTCCCAGTAATATTCTACCTACATAGACTTAGACTCATCTGTCCACTCATTAGTGGAGCCAACAAATTTGAGAAGACCACCAGCTGATGCCACATCTGAATGTGCTCCAGTCCTTCCACTGACACAGACATGCCCACTGTCTGTTCTAGAGCTAACTCAGTACAGGCCACTAACAATCGAGCTAACAAGTACCCTGATAACAGCACATGGATGTACCAAACACTAACTCATATTCATCCAGAATTGTCCACCTTTCCCATGGAGGCCAACAACAGAACCACTGTAGCTTATTTAGTGACAAGTTTAGACAGACAAGACCTAAACAGAGTATCTTCACCTAGGAACACTAATGTTGCTACCTCGCCACCGGAGTTTGGGAAAAAATCGAGAAGTAAACAGTCACAGCAAACAGTCCCTGAGTCAGCATTGCTGATCAGATGTCTGGGAGATTGTTCCTCCCACAGTGGAATGGTTTTCCATTAAGTCCAAAAAAAAATTGAAAACTCCACCTCTTTAACAGTGTCTGAAAACACGCAGAACGGAGACCCTACTCCTCCTCTAATTCAGGGTTTTGCGACAACGCTTTCAGATATTTCCGGGGCCAAAAAGCAAACAACAAAAATCACAAGAGTAAGCCAAATTAAAATTCTAGCTCTTGTGATCAGACACGTCAGCCCACCTACATGAAACAAACGTCAACATGCCTCCTGCAGCTCTCAGGAAGATCCCAGAACGTCATTTAAAGTCTGAACTCCCTCTCATACCCTGCATCTGAAGGTCAGGGAATGGGACTTCATCACATTTCACTGAACACAGCTACACGCAGGATCCAGCTTCCTGCTCTTCTCCAGTCAGCCTCCCGCTACTTAGGAGTATCTGCATACATGAAGGACGCAGCAATAACTACCTAGCGGGGGAAGGATGAATCATGACAATTGCCAGAAGGCTTGGAGTATTCTCTTGGAAGTTTCCATAAAGATCCAAGGTCCTGATTTCTGCAATAGCAGCATCCACCTCTGGATGTGTATACCATCCAGTTGAAGCTGCTTCACTCACACATCTCTTCCTTTAATGCAGACGAAGTTGCTAATAAAACTGTCTTGAGTTCAAAGGGAAAGTTTGCGCATTCCAATTAAGTTTCATTCTGTGCTGGTACCGCTGACAGCTGAAATGCTGATCCTGTTCCAGAAATCACATGTTCTTTCGGCACAGATCTGTGGCACCAGCACATTTTCTTGTCCCCAAGAACAGGCCGATAGCAGCGCAGGGAGCTCCACAGCCACTTCAAGGCCACCACACGATCGTTTAAGAGATCCAAAAGCTTACTTACACAGAAGCAGTCTTCCTTCCTGCTCCTGCATGAGAATTCTGAGAGCAAACTCCACACTGAGAACGAAGAGCCAACTCGCTGCAGACAAGTGACAACAGGAGCAAGAGAAACAGCCTTCTCAGTGAGCCTCTACCTGTCCCAGGAGACTCCAAACAGATCTGAATGCCTCAGATTTCCTCTGTGCTTTGATGTTAGAGCCAACGGTCCTGCTCATCACTAAATTTAACCCCTTCAACTCAGCTTCTACCTTCTTCCTGGCAACGTGCCAGAAGAGGAAGAAGGCAGCCTGCACTTTCAAATGAAATTTGGGCCCTGAAAAGCTGCTGTAAAATCTTTTGTCAAAAAATACACCCTAACCCACACGATGACCTGCGCAGAGGAGGGCAGAAAGTGATTTAAGCAGCTTTACAATTCTGAAACGTAAGCGCGGCGACATGGAAGCTGAGCTAGGGATTGCTGGAAAACACATCTGAGCTCCAAATTTCTGCCTCACATCCCTTACGACGGTTTAAAAATATACAGGTTGGTATCCAACTCTACCAATCTTAATCTGGAATAATAACCATTCAGAAGCTGAAGTTTGAGTGCTCAGAGCCAAGGCAGCTTTTGCTAAAGCTCCTTCTCTTAGCGCTGCCATATAGTCTTTGCTCTAGCAGTGATACAACCTAAAGAAAAACTGCCAGCCCTTCCCTTTGCTGGTAACCCATTATGTCAAACCCAGCTCCTGAAATAACAGAAGGAAGGGCTATAAATAACTACGGCATCTTTAAACAATCTGGTTAAATGGGTGGACAACATAAAATATCACAGTATTTAGTGTCAAACAGTGAGGCTAAAGACGGATTTCAGGTATCCACATTCATCTCCGTCCTGCAATTACGCAACACTGCAACAATTACAAAAGACATGCACCCTTTTCTTTTGAAAGCCGGACTGGATCTTTCATCTGGGGTGCTTAAATAAGATACTTATTCCACAAGATCACTTTTAAAAGCCCATGACACCTTTTGCTCACACAGAGGGCACTTGAGCCAAACCTCTGAAAATTAGCTAGCTCTTTCCCCAGAGGGCAGCAGCTAAGGAAGCAGGGAGACGCAACTGTTTTTAATCAGTCAGACAGAGTGACATACTGCTCAGCCCAGCTAATTCTGAAGACAAAGTCAGCCTGAGCTGTAACCTGCCATCAGCACTCCAATGCTTCCTGCAGCTAACCAGTAATGATGAAAAAGCTGCTGTTGAGGCAGTTCTATCAGGAGAACATCGCATGGTTTAAAAGGAGACTGAAAAGCTGTGAGGGTTAAGGATTACTTCAGCCAGAGAGAAAAACCTTGCTAACCTGAAGATGTACTGGTGAACTAGAGTGCCCAGGAGAGCAGGCTAGCTGAAAGAGGCTATGATCTTGTGACCTCTGCAGGCTAAGTTTCAGGCCCAAACCAGCTCAAACCAGTGAAACAGAAATGGTCTTGCAACTTCACAAGGGACTGTGAGAGAAGAACGTTTCAAGATAATTCCGGGAACTCCCAGCTACATTGGTTTCATATACAGGCCACAGAAACTGAAACTAAAATTAAGCCTGCTCCTAGGGCAGGAGAAGTTTGATCTCTCCCAATCGCTTAGATCGTTTCTGAGCGCTTAGAAGTTACCTATAATGCAGGGATCAGTCCCGAACAGTTTTTACTAGCTTCTGCCATACAGTAAGCCCTTATTACAAAGAATATACTTACTGTTCCTGCCAGGATATCATGAGGACAGCAATCCAGAAGGTGGCTCTTGCAAACGCGATCATCTGTGAACTTCACCCTTTGTCTGGTTTCATCTCCTGAAATTCATTTGTGGTTTTAAATAAGGAGACATTAGAATACTGGTAAGAGCACAAAGATGTTGGTATGATCATTTCGCCTCAATATGCAGATTAAAATACTTGGTGTTCCTGCTCCCCAAGATAACTCGAAAAAGCTTAGAGGGCAACAGGATATTCTGGAACATTTATAATTGGCAACAAATACTATTTTAGCGTTTATTCATCCAGTACACCATGTTAAACACAGTGTTGGCGAGCCAAATAGTGTCCACAGCCTGTCATCCATATAAAGAGAGAGCACAGCCAGAAGAGAAAAAAAGGAGACAGACAGTCTGGCTCATAGCCAAAACTTTTATTTTCTTCCCTTTTTTAATGGGATGAAGGGGGCAGGAGATACTGAAACCCATGCTATCAGAGGGCCATGAATCACAAAACAGGGCTGTGCTTGACACTTCTTACAGGCAATTGCTATTTGCTAATCTGATAATTAAGACATCAGTCCATTTGGTTTGGAAACCAAATATGCAGTGTGCTTTCCAAGGCCGTGCAAAGATGAATCTTGTAGGTCTTGGCCTGGAACACGAAGCGTACTTCCCACCCGCTTCCCACCCTACGAAGACATTTTACACTCAGGAGCCACTTAAACAAGACAATATCAGAAAAGCAAAAAGAAAAAAAAAAGTTAGTCAATACACACTGCGAGCTCCAACATATACTATACCCATCTGCATTCTTCAAGACCTCAGCTGCAGAATTTTATGCTCACTGTTGAAAAGTTTTAAAGGAAAAGTTTTCTTGCCCACACCTGCAGTAAGGAAGTTAGGGGAATGATACATAAAAGTAAAGGCAAACTGGTAATGGTATGTGACAATTTTAAAGCTAATCTGTGTATATGACACAGGTATGTGTAATACTAACGTATGAATATAATTTAGGATTTGCAAGCATCCAGGAATAATGTTGTGTCTACTGAAAATGTTTTTTTTTTTCTTTCTAAGCTACACTTTTAAAGTTACTTGTGAAAAAAAAAGCAAACACTTTTTTTTTTGTTATAACAGCTTTAAAAATTGGTTGTGACTCACGGCTCGATGAACATGAGGCTTTTCTGCAACTCCCTTGCAGATTGATGTAGGCAGGCAAAGATACACTGAACCTTTATAAATAAAATAGAGGGGCCACAATTGTTCAGTTTGTATGAAATAAAAATATGGGAAGCAATTCAAAAGCAACTCAATACACAAAGAAAGAAAAGCACTTATTCACTTACGAAACAAAGTGCAAAGTACCTGAACAGCCCTGCTAACGTGCCAAAGGGAATTTAAGTATTCAGCAAGCCGCAGAAAGAAGATACAAACCATAGCAGGAATATATTTTGTACAGGCTGTAACATTTCTTTTCTTGGACAACAACTACCACGGCTGGCTCCTAGAGGCACACCTACCTACATGCTTCTGTGTGCACGGTGTTGACTAGACACAGAGCTTTCCCTGCGAGGTTACGGGCGGAAAATCTCTCTGTGGCAACCGGGGCTCGGGCCCGGCCCGGCGGGCTCCCTTGGCGGCGCCTCCCGGGGCTGGGCCTCGCCGGCTCTCTCTAGGGGCAGGGCCGAGACGGGCTGCTCCGCCGGGCGGGCCTACCCCTACCCTACGGCCTGCCGAGCTCGCTGGGCCGCCCCGAGGCCGCTCCGCCGGCCGCGGCCGCCCGCCCCGAGCGGCGGCTCGGCCGCGGCGCCGGGGCCGGGCCGGGCCAGGCCGAGGCCCGGGGCCGCCCCGAGCGGCGGCGCGGCCTGAGCAGGGCGGCGCGGGCGGGCGGGCGGGCGAAGCCGATCGCGCGGCAGGTCCGGACGGAGGCGGCGCCCGGGGGCGGCCGGACCCGACCGGATCGGGCCGGGCCCCGCGCGGCTGCGGCGGCGGCCAGACCAGGCCGCGGCGTTTCCTGCAGGCCCCGCCCGCCCCTACTCACCGTCCCGGGCCGTGCCCATGAGCTGGTCCAGCAGGGCCCGCATCTGGGCCTGGGCCGACATGGCGGGCGCGGGGCCGGGCCGCGGGGCGCGGCGGGCGGGCGGCGGCGGGCGCGGAGGAGGCGGCGGCGACGGCGGCGGCTGCGGGCGCGGCGGCGGCGGCGGCGGCGCGCGGCGGGCGCTGGGCGGAAGCGGCCCCTCCCGCCCCCGCGCGGCATGCTGGGACGCGTAGTCCGCCTGGGGGCGGGGCGCGCCGCGCCGCGCCGGGCACGCGCCGTTCGTGCGCGCGCCCGGCGGCGGCGGCCCAGCGCGGGTGGTGCGCGCCGGAGCGGCGGCCGCCATGTTCCTCCCGGCCCCGCGGCCATGTTCCTCCCGGCCCCGCGGCCACGCTTGTCCCCGTTCCACAGCCACAGCCCTCCCTGCTCCGCGGCCACGGTCGTCCCCGTGCCACGGCCACGCTCGCCCCCTGCTACGGCCGCGTTCCGCCTGGCCCCGCGGCCAGCCACGGTCCTCGCAGCGTCACGGCCGCGCTGTTCCCAGCCCAGCAGCCGCACGCAGCCTCCCGCTCCTCGCCTGGCCCCGCTCGGCCCGGTGCCGCCGCCACGTGCGGCCCCTGCCGCGGCCCCGCTGCTGCGGCCGTCGGCCCGCTTTCGCGGCGCGCCCTCGCGAGACCGAACGCCTCAGGCCGTGGGTTAGCGCCGGGCGAGGGGCGCTGCAGGCCCCGGCCGCGCGCTGCCCCAAAGCAGAGCAGACACGGCGTCCCCCCAGCACGCCGGGACGCGGCGCTTGCGGCCCGGCCCCGGCCCTCCCGGCCGCCGCGGCCTCCTGCCGAGGCACCGGCCCTGGGGCCGCCCCACCGCCGCCGCGCGGGGCATGGTGGGGCCAGCCCGGCGCCCCGCTCCCGGCGCCGCCGCGCGCCCCGCCGCCCCCGGGCACCCGGCCCCGCCGCCCCGCGAGGAGCCGGCGACCCCCCGCCGCAACCGGACGGGGAGCCGGGGCCGCGGCGCCGGCCGCGACAGCTGCCGCGGGGCGGGCGACGTCACGGCAGCAGATCGAAGGCCGCCCCGCTGCTTATCAGCTCCCGCTGGCCGTGTTTGCCCAGCGGGTGCCCGGGCGGCGTGGCTGCTGCCGCGGCCCCGGGGTTGCCAACGTGAATGTTTGGAGAAGGGACGAGGCAGCGCTGCGGGGGCGCACGGCCGGTGCCGGGGCGGGCGGCGGCTCGGCCCGGGGCGGCGCGGACGGTCCGCAGGGGCCGGGAGGGCTCGGCCGGCGGCAAGGACGGCTCCGTCGGGCCGTCCGCAAACCCGACGCGCTCCACGTTTCCCCTCTCCCGAGATGCCCCAGCCGGGGCCGGGACAGGGCGATGGCGGGACCGGCGCGCAGCCCGGGTCGTCCAGCGTCCCCCGAGCCGGTCCCGCGTCCTCCCGCTGTCCCACGGGCGCTCTGCTCTCCCGCCGCCGTGCCTGGCGCCAGCGCAGGATCGGGAGGTGCAGCCGGGCAGCCGCCGCTCCGGGGCCCAAGCGACCCTCCGTCGGCTGCTTCCTTGCCGCCCTGGCGCGCTGCCCCTGCGCCGCGGCCGCGCGGGGCACGCGGGGCGTTGCGGGGCATGCGGGGCGTCCCGGCGCCGCCGTCTCCGGCCCGGGGGCGGCTGGCGGGGCCGCGGGACCCCCGGGGAGCCGTTGGGGCCCGGGGAAGCGGGTGGCCGGCCGGCCGGCCGCGGCGCTTGTTTGCACAGGCGGAGCTCGATAAGCAGTATGTTCTTCAGAAGATCCTACTCCAGGAGTCAAAATAGCATGAAATTTAATTTTACGCCTATTTGACAAAGCTTGATTTCGCCTCCAATCAGCAGGGAGATAAGAGCCCTCGGTACAAGTGCGCAGGCAGTTTGGCAGCTGGGGCGGCCGATTGAGTAGGTGAATCTACAGGAACAACACTTGAAAATCCCCCGGCTAGTGAACCATTAAGGTGAGCCCTGCCTTCCGTCCCCGCGCTCCCTCTCCGCGCCGCTCTCCCGTTGCTGGGTGCTAAAGCAAACCCCAGCTCTGTTTACCGAGTCTACTATTACAATACAGCTACCAAATATTTGCCAGCCGCCAGCTCGCCGCTCCGCTATAAATACTTCAGGCCCAGGTGGAGGGAGAGCGAGGCGGAGAGCCGGGCGGCAGCCCGCGCGGCCCGGCGGCAGCGCGAAGGTGAGTGCCGAGCCGAGCCCCGGCGGAGACGGGGCGGCCGGGCGCCGCCGCCCAGGGCAGCCCGGACTTAGGCAGGGTCCGGACGGGCCGGGGAGGGGTGCGTGCGGACCCCAGGGAGAGCAGCCGTGCCGGGCGTTGCACGTGGCCTGCCAGGAGCAGGATCAGTCCCCCTTGCTGCCCCCAGGACCTCTCGGAGCCGGGGCTCTTTGCCGGGCTGACGGTGGTCCCAGGGGCACGGCCGGGGCTGCCCTGCAGCGCGCCCGGGGGCCGGGGCCGCCGGTGCGCAGATCGTCCATCCCCACGTAAAGAGGGGCCTCCTCCAGCTCGGTAAGACCCAGCCGCGGCTGGAGCGTGCAGGGAGGTGGCAGGATTCGCCCCGTCGCAGGGCAACAACCCTCAGGGGCTTCCGCCTGGGCAGAGCGCGGAGCGAGGGGGGCCCGTCCTCCCGCCCTGCTGCCCCACGGCGCCGAGGGCCGCTCTCCCTAGGTGGCACGTGTCTTCTCCTGGGGTGCTACCGGGCTGGGCCAGGCGCTGGGGACGCCGAGAGCTGCCCCAGCCCCACGTCCCTCGCCGGGGCCCAGGTGCTCGCCCAGCCCCAGCCCGGCACCCGCCTGGCCCCACAGCCGGCGCCGCGGGGGCTCGCAGCCCTCACCCCACCGTCCCTCGCCCCGCAGGGTGAGCCCGGGCCCCGGGGTCCCACGCGCACCGACATGGCTGCGGGCGTCATCCGGCACCTGGCCGAGCTGCGGCTGCCCTCGCCCTTCCCGCACGGCCTGCTGCTGCCCGCGCACCCCGAGCCCGACTTCCCCGACCTCTCCGAGGAGGACGAGGAGGAGGACGAGGAAGAGGAGGAGGAGGCGGCAGCGGAGGGCGCCGGCCGGGGCGAGCAGGAGCTCACCAGCCCGAGCGACACGGAGACGACCCTGCGGCTCCTCAAGTTTTCCGAGCTCATCAGCTGCGACATCCAGCGGTATTTTGGGCGGAAGGGCCGGGACGAAGAGGCCGAAGGCTGGGGCGCCTCCGAGGACTGCCGCTCGCCCCGCCGCTCCGGCCGGGAGCTGTACTACGCCGAGCTGCTGCGCGCGGCGCGGAGCGGCGAGCCCGAGGACGAGGTGGCGCGGGCGGGCGGCGGGCCGCGGGGCTGGCGGCCGGCGGGCGGCCCGCAGCCGCTGGGGCCGCTGGCCGAGCTCTTCGAGTACGGCTTGCACCGGTGCCTCCAGCCCCGGGCGGCGGACGGCAAGAAGCAGCGGCTGGAGAGGAAATACGCTCACATCACACCCATGCACGAGAGGCAGCTGCCGCAATCGTTCTGGAGGGAGCCGGGTCCCGGCCCCGCGCTGCACCCCAGCGCGCCCGACTTCAGCGACCTGCTGGCCAACTGGACGGCGGAGGCAGCGCCGGAGCTGCCGCCCGAGCCGGGCCGCCCGGGGCTGGAGGCCGAGCGCTCGGGCGCGCTGTGACGGCGGCCGGCCCCGGCCTTTGTGCTCAGCCCGTAAAAGCTGGCACCCGGCAGCACCCCGGCCCCGCCACGTGCCGCCCGGTTAATGATAAACCCTTCCCTTTCCGGGTGGGTGCCGGTGCCAGGCGCGAGGGCGCCTGGAGCCCCGGAGCCGGCGCTGGCACGAGCGAATAAATGACTCCTCGCAAGGCACGAGTGCGGGCGGTGTCCTTCGTCACCCGGAGCGGTGAGGCGGAGGCGGCCGCTCAGCACCCCTCCGCGGGGCGCTGGGACCCGCGGGGCAGCCCGGTGCCCCGAGCTGCGGTGGCGTCTCGGCGGGCCGAGCCGGCCCCGGCGCGGAGCGGCCGCCCGCTTCCCCCGGCGGCAGGAAGCGGAGGGTAGCGGGCCGATGAAAGGAGCAGTGAATCCTTATTGCGGCAGCGCGAGGGCAAAGGGTAACGCAGGGGCTCCTAAACGGCAGTGGGGACGCTCTGCGGGTGCCGGAGACCCCCGGGGGTGCACGCCAGTCAGCCTGTGGCACCTGCAGCCCTCCTCCGCGTCCTCCCCCTCCGGGGGTCCCCGCGAGCCAGGCGGCAGGAGACGGGGCCGGGGGTGATGGATTGAGGGCCCGACAGGCGCAAACACCGGGGAAACAATAAACCCCGTTGTCTGTCTTCTGCCAGGCAAACACAGACACCCTTATCGACAGAAAAGCCCCCGGGGGGCTGGCCCGGCCCCAGCTCGGCGCCGTGGGGACTGCAGGATCCAGCTCTGCCCCCCCGTCAACGGCGGGGCCAGGACCTGCCGGGCCCGGGGGGCTGACGGGGCGGCCGCGGCTACCGCTTCTTCCGAGCGGCCGACGGTGCCAAGCGCCAGAGAAGGGTCACACCGCAGTGAAAGTAGAAACGGGCTTTATTTCGGCTTCGGAAGTAGAAGACCTCGGAGAGGTCCTGCAGGCTGCAGCCCGGCCAGCTTGGCCCCCAGAGCAGGGAAGAGGCTTGCACCCGGCGCCGAGGGCACAGCACGTAGGTGCCCGCGCTCCCTCCCTGGGGCACCCAGCCGCCCCGTGCGTCCCAGGGTGGAGGCCTGGGAGCGGGACCCTGGGGGCCCCGGCCAGGCTGGAGCCCTGCAGCATGCACCGGGCACACGGCGAGGGCGAGCGGACGAGGGCCCGCGGCCGCCTCCAGGGGTTGGGGCGCGAGGCCAGGCTGGCCGGACCCGGGCTGCTCCAAAGGGCTGGGCTACGGCAAACACAAACTCAAACAGGGTTCGTTTTTTGACCTAAATGTCGCTGCCGGAGGGGAGACGCAGCAGAAGAGCTGGGACTCCTGGGGCAGCAGGCACGGAGGGGGGCACGGCGCGGGCCCAGGCTCCGGCACTGCCGCGGCCCTGGAGGAGGCAGCTCTGCCCTCGCTCACCTGGGGCAGGGTGGCCGAGGGCACCAAGAAAGAGCAGAGGCGGCAGCGGCTGGACCACGCGAGCCCTTTTATTGCACAGCAGAGCAGGGCGCAGCCCTCTGCTCGAGGCGGAGGGGGAACGGGGCTCTCCCCACCTCTCCTGCTTCCACGCAGGCGCCTGGTGCCACGCAAGGGAAGGGCTCGGGGAGGGCTCGGGGCCCTGGCAGCGGGGGGCTGGATGGAAGAGCCAACACGGGAGGAAAGGTGCCAGCGGCAGAGAGATGGTGGCCAGCTCAGCAGGGCTCTTCAGCTCCCCCAGGACACGCTCCAGCCTTGACCCAACTTCTGGCACAGCCCTACAGCAGGAGCTAACAAAGCCAACAGTGTATTTTGATCCCTCAGGGAAGTAGAGGGAGGGGAAAAGAGAAGGCCCGGAGAAGAGAAGCCATTAGAAATAGGAACACGGCGACGCACAGGAGAGCCAGGGCAGGGGGGCCACACTGGTGCTCCAGGCACCGCGATGCCTGCACTGGCCGGCCCAGTCCTCTCCTTGCCTCCAGCAAAATAAGGGTCCTGGTCTCAGAGCAGCCGGAGTGCTGGGGACCAGCGCGACGCTCTGCTGGACAGCAGCACCCCACGTCACGTCTGCGCCAGGGAGAGCTCCTCCAGTCCTTCCTTCCCCAGCCTGTACCTGGCAAGATCCTTGCGGGTGACCATGCCCACCACCTGCAGGGAGAGGGCACAACCTAAGACCCCCACCACAGCGAGCAGGGAGAGCCTGGGGACACCAGCAGCACCCCCACGAGGAGCCCAGGCTGCGGAGGGAGGGAAGGTACCTGCAGGCGGTGCCCGGTGGCCCCAGGGACTCACCTCGTTGCGATTGTCCACCACCACCAAGTGCCGCAGGCCCAGGGCCCGGAACAGCTTGAACACCCGCGGCAGCGAGGCCTCCTGCAAGGCAGAGCAGAGCTGCGTGGGCTGCGACAGCCCCAGCTGGCACGGGCTGGCCTCCGCTGTCCACCCGTGGTCCCAGTGGGGGCCAGCTCCCAGCCAGAGCTTGCTGGGAGCCATCTCAGGCACAGGCTGGGCCACGAGGCATTACCTGGGGCACCGTGTAGGGCGAGGGGTTCATGAACTCGCTCAGGTCCATCATGCACTCGCGCTCGTCCTGGGAGACGTGGATCGACTGGATGGGAGGGAAGCGTGGGTAGGCGTCCCGGAAATCCTTCAGCTTCAGCCGCCGCTGTACCAGGCTCAGGTTGGCCCTTTCCACAAAAACCTGGGAAAGGGAGAGACTGTCAGGGAGCCAGCACCACTGAGCACCTGCAGCGGGTGCCAGTCCCACCAAGCCCCGCAGAGCTGGGGCAGTGCCCCGGAGGGACACAACGGGGACCCTCTGCCAGCTCCTCCTAAGCAAGGCAGGCACCAAAGGGCCCGGGGAAGCAGTGGGGCAGGGGCACCGGGGCTCTGACACAGCACGGACAGCCCAGCATCTCCCTCCACACGGGAGCACCCACCTTGTGCTTCAGCAGAACGATGAGCTGGGAGCGCAGGATCAAACCCCGCAGTCCTGCCACCTGCGACAGAGAGCACCGCACGTGAGATAGGTCTGAGGGGAGGCAAGCGCAGACCAAACACCCCACAGAGCAGCTGCCCAGGTAGTCTCCAGGGTTTGGTGAGCACCCGAGGAGCACAGACACCCAGCATCCTCATTGTGTGGCCTTTACCCAGAAGTTGAGATGCAGGAGATCAACCCGCATCTCCCTGGCTATCTATCAGGGCCTCCAACAAGGGCACCACTGTCGTGAGAGGAGACGCAACAGGTCACCTGCTGCTCACACCCAACCGAGCCCCATCGCACCCACTCCCTGCTGCCCAGGGAGTTTGGCAGGACGCCACACGTGACACCTGGGGGGCACCACCCCAAGGTCAACCCTCACATAGCTTTGCGCCCCCCCCGCCCCCGGCACCTGGCCCACCTGTGTGGCGTCAGGGTTGCTCTCCACCACGGGGAAACCGTTGTGGTTGGAGGAAGTGTCGCTGAGGACGTCCACGACTGTGCCCACCCGCTCAATCCTCCGCAGGCAGGTGACGGGGGTGCTCATGACCTCCCTGCGGGGAAGGGGTGGTGTTAAACACAGCTCCGTGGCTGCATGCCCCAAATTCACCCACCCACCCACAGGCCAGAGCTCGGCTGCCACAGCCCTGACACCTTCTCATCCTGCACAACCTGCCAGGGACCAGGGAGGGAACTCATGGTGGGCCACGCTGCCGACTGGGGAAGGGCCTGGCGCGGTGGCACCATGGGTCAACAGGCATCGCCATCCCTGTACATCACCACCTCCACTTCCAGTGGACGTCGCCAGCGTGGTCAGAGGGGCCCAGTGCCCTGCGAGGGCAGAAGGACCCAGCCCCAGACATCCCCCAGGCCACCTACCTGGCGGTGAGGGAGTGAGACGTTACTGGGGCCTCCCAATGCAGGAAGGGCACGCTCTGCAGCTGGATGTGCATGTCGTAGAGGCCCTGCAAGGCGAGACCAGGGCATCAGGAGAGGCCTGGCCACACACTGGAAGGGGGAGCAGCCAGACAGCATCTCCCCACTGAGAGGGAGCATGCTTGTCCCGGCATCCCGGTTCCGCACCCACAACCTGACCCACAGCTGCTCCATGGCTCTGCAATACCCCAAATCCTCACTGGTAGCTTGTCACTGGTCCCCGGGCTCCCAAAGCCCTCCAGCACCCCCCCAACCTTCACCCACAGCCTTTTGCCCGGCACCAGGCTCCCGGCGAGTGCGGCCAGCCCTCACCTCCACGAAGTAGTCACCCACAATCTTCGCCGTCATTAGCACCAGCATGATGGGGAAGCCGTAGGTGACGTTGCCCGTCGCCTCCATCATGATGACCGTGAGACTCAGCGTCATCCGCACTATCCCACCTGGGAGAAGCGCCCAAGGGGTTGGGCGTTAGCGCGGCAGAGGGACACGGGGCGAGGGGACAGGGGAGTGCCCAAGGCCCCTCCAACTCTGCGCAGGGATTTGGGACTGCCTGCACCAACCGGGCAGCAGGCCCGGCTGCCCCGGGGACATAGCCCTCTGCTCTTGGCTGTGGAGGCAGGAACCAGGGCGCTGAGCGCCCACACAGCCACGGAGAAACGGGGCAGATCGGGGACAGCCCAGGCCAAACTGGACCTCGGCCCCGCAGCATCTAGAAGCTCTGCGCTGGGCCAGGCACCACCCCGGGCACGGAGCGGCTCTGACCAGCCCTGCTGGGGCTTGGCAGCGTCGTTAGGAAGACGACGACGGGGTCGAGCTTTAGCAACACTCGTAGCCCGGGCTACGTCTCAGCTCTGCGCCAGGGAAGCAGAGGCCGGTTTCGCCATGCCGCCTTCCCTACGATACGGGCAGGAGACGGCCAAGAATCGCAGCACGGGGCGACTCACCCAGCTGCGCGGCGGCTCCCATCAGGGCGTACTTCCCAGGGTCGGCCCAGATCTGAGCACAGGAGAGGGAGAGAGAGAGAGAGAAGGGGACAAGTAAGCTGGCGCCCCCCAGACAGGGGCACCCAGAGGGAACGAGGAAAGCGCCCAGCCCCGAATCCCCCTCCAAAGGCACAGGGACAGCCCGAAGCCTCCTGCAGAGCCCAGCCGTCGGCCGGCCACTGCCCAGAGGGAGGCAAGGCCAACGGGCCTCGCGCACGCGCAGCTCACCCACAGCAGGGGAGGAGGGCTGGGGCCCGTGGCTCCCGCCCTGCGCCCCTTCCCCTGAAACACTCACCGGGCCCTTGGTCAGGTAGGAGAGGGAGATGCCGAAGAGCCTCCCCCAGGCAGCGCCGATCAGCAGGGAAGGGATGAAGACCCCCGCGGACACCGTGAGGCCGTACGTCCAGCACGCCAGGAAGAAATACATCAGCGTGAACATGCCCAGGGTCATGGGATTGTAGGAGCCTGCGGCGGGGGAGAGGAGAGGGAGTCAGCGCCGAGCCGGCGGCGCGCCGGCAGCCCGCAGACGCTGAGCCGGGCTGCGGCCACCAGACAGCGGCGTCCCCGCACCGCTCGTTCCCGGCGGGGGAAGCCCCTCTCGCGTCCTGGACTTGGCTGCCGTCGCTCTCGCTAGGTCGAGGCCTCTCTGCTCAGCCTTGCCGGCCTTTCCCGCGTGGGACAGTGGCGCTGGCGCCATCCGAAGCATCCGCCTTCCCTCCATCGCGTGACCCGACCCCTCCCGCGTTCCCCAGCCGGCAATGTGACCAACGGCGCAAAGTCCCGAGGGGCTGCCAGCGTCAGGTGACGGGAGGACGGGTGCTGGTGGGCTGGCAGGGGTCCTCCGGGGGTTTCAGAGCCAGGTTTGGGCCTGCTCTGCTGAGCTGACACCCTGCCTCCCCATCCCGCAGCTCCCATGCTGCCGGCTGTGCCATCACGCCATCCATGAGCGGCGAGACCCTGCCACCCCTGGACTCGGCCTACCACTATTTTAGGACCGCCAAGCCATTCAGTCTCCGGTTTGAACACGTCCTTGGCAACTTCTCCTCAAGCAAAGCACTGAGCCAGGGAGAGGTTCAAGCACCGCAGGGAACAGCCCCGGGACACGGGACAGTTGTCACCACTTGAAATGGTCGAGCTGCAGTTCTGGGCTACAAGTCTATAAATTCAGAGCGGTCCCTCTGCCGCCCACGCGCCAGCTGGCACGAAACACAGCCTGGCGCCCAGGAGGCAGAGCGCGCGTTAGCGTTCCCCAGTGTCCGAGGGAAATCGGAGCTCGGACTCGGCTCCCTGGGGGCACTGGAAGCTGAATCCGATTTCTCGAGCAAACGTAAGCCCCAAAATCCACCTCCGCAGCCTGCCCAGATGGCAAAGTCATTTGGGGGCAAGAGGCCCTGCTAAGTAAGAAAACATGCAGGGATATTTCCAGAACAGACTCCAGTTGCTCCCACACAACTCGGAAACAATAGCTCGAGAACAGGCGCGAGCGCAACCGCGTCCTCGTCCACGGGCTCCCCCAGGACTACAGCCCTCGGGCTGAGCTCGCAAGGGTGAGCACCCATCCTTCCTCCCTCCGCTGCCTTCACCCACTGCAGGCAAGGAGCAGAAGTCTCTGGATGTCCAGGGAAGCAACAGCTTTGCTGTTCAAAACCAGGTTTCGTTCACCAGTACAAAACAGAGAAGCTTGACCACCTCCCGTTTGCAACACCGCACGGACCAGCCTGGGGAAGGCACTTGGTTTTGTCAAGTCAAGAGGCCTCTTGGTGACGTCGCCACCTTCACTGCCTCCAAGGCTCCAGGAGGGGCCCCGCAGAGCTGGACTAACGGATCAGCACGTGGCTACGCAGATCACCCCTGCCGAGAGCTGCTCTCTTGCCGCACTCACTTTGCGGGCGGGAGACTGCGAGCGCTTGGAGACGCACGCTGCGGAGATGGTCCGTGTCTGCCTATCTACTGCCAGAGGATCTGCCCTCCCCAAATTCACCAAACGGCTTTTGGACCCCTTCGCAGCCTTCGCAACGTCCTGCAGCAGTGCCTCCTGGCGCTCCCCCTGCGCGCCCAGCCTGCTGCCCCGCAGCGGGCACCCCGACTCGTTCTCGTACCGCGAGAAACGGCCACTCGCTTCCTGTCCCTCCCAGCACAGCGCCTTGCCAGATCCCATCGCACCCTCACGGGGCTGCGCCGATCTTCCCCCCCGCCTCGTCCCGCCGGCAAAGAGGGAACCGGCCGACCGGCACGCTCAAGCTCTGCCCCGCTCTGCCCGAATCCAAGGACACACAGACCTGGGGGATCATGGAAGAGGTTGACGACACTCTTCTCGGGCGTGTTGAAGAAGGCGGTGGCCATGGAGTTGTACTCTCCGTCCGCACAGAAAAGCTGAGGTGGAAGGAAAAGAGAAGCAGAGTTGGAGGCGGCAGAGCCAGGCTGCCCCGGGGCAGGGAAGGCTGCCAGGCGCGGGGCTCGCTGCCAGCCGCGGAGGGGAGGTGGCGAGCGCCAGCAAGGCAGCGATTCCTACGCTGCGAGTGCGCCAACCTCGCGGCGTTTCCACCCAGCTCTCTGGCTGTGGAGGCAGAGAAAAGCCAAACAACGCTGCAACCCGGCCAAGGCTTGCGTCTCAGAGCTGGGTGTTACAGGGAGAAGCAGCCTGGGGAAAACTCCAGGGTCTGGGATGTTCTTGCCGAGTCAAGGACTCGGCACATGGGGCATCACCATATAGGAGGAAAAGTAAATGAAACAGGAACAAAAGAGATGCTTTTTATGTTCCCAGGACTAGTAGCATTAGATATTTCTTTGCGGCGCTTAGTAAAACGCCCAAGAGGTACGTTAAGGGCTGCAGGGCTTATCTGCACCTTTTCCACGCTACTGCATCACAGCTTCACCCATGGGACAAGCTACTAGGCTGGCTGGTGACTGCCAGCCTGCCTGCACCTTCGCCTCTGCCCCTGCCAAGCTAAGGCTCAGCTGCAAAGATCGCTTGCTGCTCTTCCAAACGTTTCGTTTGGGCTGGCCAGCGGAGCCATGTACTGTTCACTGCACTTTAGGTCTCCAACCCTACCCGGGGTGGGAGCCGCTGACTGCTACAGGGGGAACCAGCAAGGCCCAAGGCCACAAGAACCGGTGGGGTCTCATCTCCACGCTCAGCCCTCAGCCTCCACTCAGGATCAGGGTCTCCTGCAGTTCTGGTGGGGCCGTTCTCCAGCATCTCCTACCTGCAGGGGATAGGCTACTGTGCTCCCCTGGATGGGCTGGCAGTCCCTGGAGCAGTAAATCATGACGAACCCCACGGCCGCTGTCACCGCTGCGACCAGCATGGCCTCAATCACCTGGAGGCAGGGCCGGTGGATGTACCTGGGGAGCAAGCAGAGACGTGAGTCCCGCTCTGCCCCAGCGGCGCCCAGGAACGCAAGGCGATGGGCTGCAAGCAAACCCCGTGGGCCCGAGAGAAGCAGTGGCTGTGGCAGGAGAGGGAGAAGAGCTGCCAGCTCCGGGAGCCCTTTAAAGTGATCAGAGCTGGTTCTTTGGGAGGCCCAGGAGCTCCTCGACCCACTCTTAGCTGCGCACAAGCCCTGGCTTTGCTGCTAGCCTGGACCGAGGCACGCTGAGGGAGGAAACCCACGGCACATGCTGTCCTGGTGTCTGTCCTCTGATATAACCGCTGTAGGGAGCTGGGGCCAGACGCCAGCAGCAAGAGCAGCTTCACCCACCTCGCTCCAGCCGGCCGTGCTCATCTGTCCTGCACAGAGCCAGGAAGGCAGACACCCCCATGGTGGGACAGGAACAGCTCCTGCACCCCCCAAAGCTGGGTCTCATGAAGCCCCATGAGGAGGGGTGTCCTGGATGCTGCTGCGGGCTCTTCCCCAGCTCTGCTGCCATAGGCAATCCCTCCCTGAGACCGCCAGGCCACTCGCAGGGTTTGAAAAGCTGGTGCCAAGCAGTGGCAGTGCCAGACTGGGATCTGACAGCTTCAGCAGCTCTCCGAGCCCTGGCACTAACACGAAAGAGCCAGTCTGTGCAGTGTTTGCTTGCACCTCTTTGGGCCCTCCACTTGCTAAAGGGAGATACTTAGGATGGTCAGAGCAAAGGTAGGACGCTGCAGGCCAAAGCCTCGATTGCAGGCAGCAAGAGGCATGTTGTATCTTTGTCTCCCAGCTTCCAAGGGCTGTTTCACACGTTACTCACAAGGTTACAGCCTGGCTCTGGCTGGGAATGCTGCTTCCAGGGAGCACAGAAGGCTCCAGCCAACCCATTTTGACCAGCTTAGACATCCTGCGGGTTCTTACCTGATTCGAAACATCGTTAACCAGTAATTCAGGGCATTGAACAGGGCCCCGAGGATCCCGCCTGCAAGTGCAAAAGACCAAAAACTCAGCACGCAGGCAAAAGCTCAGGGGCCGCAAGGCTGGATTTACTGAGCAGCTTTGCTCTTGGTGCCTCCTGACAGGTCCCCACAGCACCTCCACAGCACCAGGGCCAGCACCCACACCCCAGCACCCGGCAGCCCTGAGGCCGAGCACAGTCGGCTTTCCAGGCGCACAGGGAGCACCCTATGTGCCCCCTCTCCCCTTCCATAAGGGCAAAGGCAGCTCAAGCGCCGCAGCTCTTCTCAGGCCTTTCCTGAAAGCAAAGCACCGTCCGTGACTGCGACGCGCTTCGCAGCACAGAGGTTAAGGGGTCTCAGGATCTGGCTCCGGACCCTGTAAGCCCCAAGCAGCCTCTGCTCCAGAGCTTAATGGTTTTCCCACTCTCCCCAGGAAAACGGATCCAGAAGGTCTTCGTGGGCTGACAAGGAACAGAGGAAATTATTCAGACTAATCAAATTGAAAGAGCAGAACTCTCTTACCAACTACTCCCATAAATATGAAGATTGGAATTTCCTGGATCGTGTATCCCATTTTCTGGAAGCAAGACAGACACAGGTTTCAGATCTCCTGGCACATTTGCAGCTGGTCACTCTCTACTCAGACAGCATAAGCCTGCACCAGCGAGCGGCCCGGGGAGCTGCCGCAACTGCTCCCCTGGACACCCCACAGGGCTGCGACACCCTTGCAGCACCCAGTCCAGCAGCGGCTGCAGAAGCACCTCTGCTTGCAGAGGAGCCACCTCGGCTTGCTTGGTGGAGCCGCGATCCTGCCGGACCCCAGGGCCTGCTAGGGCAAAGCCCAACTTGGCCCTTAGGCAAACGTTATAAGAGGGATTGATGGCCCCAGCTGCCCTAGGCTTCTTTAAAATGCCCCAGAAGAGTCCCCCAGAGGTATACCTGTGCCATACCTCATTATCAAACCTGCCAAAGTTGATGAGCCCAGGGCTGGAGAGATCCCAAGCATTGCCATGGTACACGCTCAGGACAGAGTTCAGAGTGAACGTAGAGATCATGGAGGCAAAGAACTAGAAAAAGATGCAGCCCAGGGTCACTGCCGGACGTGTCCGGCACTGCTCCCACCGCCACACGCCCTCCTCCTTGCTCCAAGCCACCCCTTGAGGACCTTGGGTGGGCCTGGGCACTCAGGACGTAGCAGGGACAAGCAGCCACGTTCCCTATGGTGCCACACTGGGGAGCTTACAGTGACCACAGGCTCACTCCTTCCTTTTGTCTCTCCACCGCCCTGCAGCGCAGCCCAAGGCAGCTCCCTTGGAAAAGGAGCCAGCAGCCTCAGGGACCGAGATCCAGCTCGGCCAGGTCCAAATTCAGCCCACAAAGGCCAGAAGGGGATTTGGGATGCCCTGTTCCCTGGGATGCATTAGATGGCCACCCAGCTGGAGCAGGGATGGGAAGAAGCACAGAGCTGCTGGGTCCAATCCCAAAGGCCAGCACAGCCTGCGTTAAACAGATCCTGACGGCCACAGCAATGCAGAGGCCTCGCTGGGGCAGAGCTCCTGGGGCTGTGGAGGAAAGGGCTGGTCTCGAGACGCACAGTCGGCTCAGGACACCAGAGGCCCTCAAGTGGGACCCAATGAGCCGTGGGGTTCTTGGGCACGGACACCCAGAGCCCCCAGTTTACTGCTTCTGCTTTCCAGCACTTACAATTCTCCACGTCAGGAACTGGTTCCAGAAGGAAGCCCCTTCCTCCAAGCTGAAGAGGACACCCCCTGCAAACGCGAGACAAGCCCTTTTGCAGCAGGCGCGTGCCACAGCCCCTCGGCTCACAGCACCGGCCGAGGAAGCCGCAGTCATCGCGGCCCATGCTCCCCACCCCAACCCACACCTTACAGGCTCCAGCAAAGTGGCCAGCATTCAGCTGAGCCACCCTGCCATCAATGATGTACTGATCACGATGAAGCCCCGTCACTGCCCCCCTCTGTCGCAGACATGAGCCCCTTCTCTTCCCAAGACCTGCATCATGGGGCAGGATAGCTCATAGTGGCACTTTGCAGGAGGGCCTGCTGCTTGCAGCCAAACAGCGGAGCAGCTCCTTCCCTTCCCAGTCCTGGAGCTGTCAGAGGACAGCAGCGCAACAGTTTCGGTCGCTCGGGCATTCCCCCCATGTGTGACCTGGCCCCGGGCGGGCATTCGATTCAGAAAGTGCATGCTGGGCTCTCCTGACGCTGTTCCCTCCTCCCAACCTGCCTGGGAAAACCACCAGCTCTCCCAGACGCCACCAGACACTTCTTTTCTATGCAAACATTCTCCCTGTCTGTACTGCAGGGCACCCTGCTGTCACCCTCTCCATAAATCCAGGTTCCTGCAGTTCTCCAGGCAGATGCCTGCAGCTGCCCCCACGTAAGTGGGAGCAACCTCCTGATGGGACCTGCATGGAGGCACCATTCAGCGTCGGGACAACAGAGACACATACCCACAGGAGCACCAAATGCAGCAGAGACACCAGCAGCAGCTCCAGCTGAGACAAAGTCCCTCTTTTCTGTGTCTCTACGGAAGTACTCAAAGATCTGAAACACCAAAGCAAAGGCAGGTTCAGGGCTGGCCAAAGGCATGAGCTCAGAGGAAGAGGCAGGCTGCTAGGCAGAACTGGATGGGCTCAGTTCTCAGCGCCAGAGGTCTTTCACCAGGGTTGACGAGCTCAGGTTGCTGCAGGGCTCCGAGCATGCAGGCAGATCACGTGCGACCATGCACCACCTGCGTGACTCAAGGAGTGGCCCAGTTTGGGCATTGATGGTGGCACAGGAAGGGATTCAGGTAGCTCTGGCTGGAGACCAGAGCTCCCTTTCTCCCTCCAAGCACCTGCCCCAAAGAGGTCAGAGCTCCACTGCCCCAAGCCAGACTCCAGTACCACTGAGCTGGCGTCCCAGGAAAGGCAGCCAAGCTGTTCCACCAACCCCCTCTGCTCCTAGGTGCAGAGCTCTGCCTGCACCTTCCTTTCCAGAGCTCACACTCCTCAAACAGGCCAAGGTCTTTCAGGTGCTGACATCTGGTGGGCCCCAAGCCACAGCAGGGAGGCAGAAGCCCTTTGCTGGAGTTCACAAGAGCAGTTGGAGCCACGTGGTGCTCGACTCCCCGCTGGGGAAGTCCAGAGAGGAGAGCCGTGGTGGCTGGAGCACCTGCAGCAGCACAGCCCCTCCGCCCTTCCAGACCCACCTTGAAGTCTCGCTTCAAGGACGTGGATCTTCCCTGCGAGATCCCAGCAGCGATCACCGCCCCTGAATGAATCATAGGTCCTTCCTACAGACAGGAAAGTGGAGTCAGAGAGGAGAAGGAAGCAGCCTAGGCTTCCCCAGGCTCAGTGAGAAGTTTGAATGCCGCTCACCAGGTCATCACCCTGAAGCCAGACGCCAGCACTCAGCCACCCAGTGGCATGCTAGACTTATACCAGCTCTGTCTGTACAGACCCGGCCCAAGAAGATTTCCTTCCCCTTGCATTTTCCCCCTACTTCCTCATTCTAGTGGCAGCTCCTGCAGCCACCTCCTCTTCCCACCAGCGGGGAGGGTAGGGGCTTACAAGGGCTGCTTTTCGACAAATTCAGGAGATTTCTCAAGCAGCCTACGACCCTAGCCAGCCAGCGAGGTCCCAGCAGGGCACGCTGGGTTCCCCCGTTTAACACGTGGCGGGAGAACCACGAAGACAGCCGCAGGCGGCTGCTCTCCTGCCCTCGGCTGAGCCCCACGCCAGCTGGCTCAGTGGCACTGCGTGCCCAGCAAGTCAGCATCCCTGTCCCCTGCTACTGCCTGAGCCCGGCCACGCTGCAGTCACCTGGGCCAGCAGAACAGGGAGTGAAACTGGGAAGTCCCTGCAGGGCCACCAGCCCCCAGCGCAGAGCCGGTGATGCAGCACGTGTGCCCAATGCACCAGCAGCAAGCCAGGGAGCCCTTTGCGCACCTCACCTTCCCAACAGCCAGGCCTCCGACCACCGAGAGGATCACTCCGCAGACTTTGATCACCAGGGTCTGCAAAACGGCAAGAGACACAGGGCACATTACAAGGGCAGCAGGAACAGCACGCGCTGTTGCACTGGGACACTAGACCATGCACACAATGGACTGCAGCAGCCACAGAGGACACAGACTCAACTACCCAAAAGGGCAGGAGCCAGAAACGCCAGGAAACTTCCGACTCTCGGCCCCACGTCAGTGCCTGTTGTGACAACCAGGTTGGCCGATGTTTTCACCTGCAATTTTCCTGGCCAGCCCCTGCTCAGGGCAAAAATTCCTCAAAGCTGCTCTTCCAGCCACTGCCTGGCACCGAGCACAAGGGCTGTAGACACCAAGGCAGCAAATTAAAGGTTTAACTGGGCGGCACAGCAGTTAACGGCTATAGATGAGGGCAGTGCAGGAGGGCTGCCACTGCCGGGAGCCCAGGCCAGCTCCCATCCCTGCCTTAGCGCGAACAGAGAAAGCCCTACAGCACAAGGACACAACACGCTCGGTCCACCCGAGTGGCAGCACACCCAGAACGCACGCATCCCGCAAGCTCCCGTGTCTCACCTTCAGCCGGACAACGTGCGGGATCTTCACGCCATTGAGATAGCACTTGATCTGGGGAATGCCACTGCCGGCTGCTACAGGCTGCGGGTACCGGAAGACCGTTAGTGGCTGCTAAGTACAGGACAGGGCACTGGGGACCTGCTGGCCATCTTGTCCCCATCCCTCAGCACAGATCACACCCTGCGCTTCCTCAGAGAGGATCAGAGATGAGGTCAAAGCCTATCTAAAGGCTCTGGAGGTAGGCTTGAGGGAGAGGCTACCACCGTGCTTCTGCGGGCAGGCTTCCCTTAAGGGCAAACATGGCAGTGATAAGGAGCCAGCTGGGTTCCTGGTGTCCCCACCATGCCTACCCGCACTATGATGCCAAGGCAAGGAGCACTGTAGAAGGCTCACGCTTGACAGCAGGGAGAGTTCTGCAGGAGAGCAAGGGCAAAGCAGCAAGGAAGACACTGCTGACTCAGAAAGTGACTCCATACAAAGTGATTGTCCACAGCCCGGCCATAATCTGCCGCCAGAGATCATCAGCCAGTTGCAAATTTCCTCTTGAGCACGTCTCCAAGGCACTTCACCAGCCTGCTCTCTGCAAACGCTCACGTACACGCGAAACGGAGAGGCTGAGCCAGGTCCGAGCCTTGCATAAACGGACACAGCTCATAAGAGCTGTGCCTACTTCCAAGGCTAGAGTACCTCTCCCAGCCAGCTCCTTTGCCCCAAGCTGCTGGGGCAGCAAATGAAGGGCAGCACGTCCTGCCACTTTGACACCTGAGGAGAAACTTTATGCCACAGCTGGAGCCACTTCCCTGCCAACACCAAGGAACTGGGGGTAAACAAGAGCCCAATCAGCAGAAATGCTATGGGTGTTACACAAACTTGCATGTTTTCTCAGACACCTGACAGCACCCAGGGCAGTCCCAATCACACCCCAAGGGCGCACTGACCCACACGGTTCATAAACCCCTCCCAGGTGCAGCAGGTTGTGCTGTCGGATTCAGACCCATGCAGGGACACAAACCTGCTCCCCACCCCGTGCAAGGAGCTGGGGCAGGAAGCACACAGAGGACCCCCTCCCTGACCAGCTCTGAACTCTTACCTCTATGAACGCAACGATAACGGAGCCCACCATCACGACGCTGGCGTTCAGGGTCGCCCAGAGCAACAGGGAGAAAGACAGGCCCCCCTTCTCTGTGAACTTGTCGATGTCTGCAGAGGTGGCTCAAGGAAAGGGCTATACCAGCTGGGTAACATCCCTCCCACTGCAACAAAGCATCACCAAGGTGCTTCTCGGGCTGCAGCAGGCACACCAGATCCTGCACATGCACTACAGCTCGTCTGCCCAGCTAGAGCTGGGGCTGCTGCAAGGGTCTCTTTTGCCTAGACACAGGTCAGCACTGCAGAGCCGCCTGCCACTAGGCAGCAGGACCTGCATTGGTATCAGCAAACCCATGCAGATAAGCACTTCCCTCTCCCCCAGCAACCCTCTCGCAGCCACCAGAAGCAGAGAACACAAGACATCCCTGCAGCAGATCCCATAACTCCCAGCTAGCCGGAGGCCGTGGCTTTGTGCTGCCTGCTGCTCCGCACCCCTGGGCTGGAAGGATACTGTCCTTCACCACACGGTACTTCAGCCCAGCCAGGTTCTCTACCACAATATCAATGAAGCAGGCGACAAGGCCGGTGAGGATGCCGATCATGGCACAGATGACCCAGCGCTTGATCTCCACTGTCCGGAACGCCTGAGAGACAGACAGCCATGAGACACTGCTGCCGCACAGCCCCAGAGCAACGGGACGACTCAAACCCACGCAGCAACCTTCTCCAACACAACCCTAAGGGAAGGCACTTCTCAAAGGAGAGCTGCCCCAGTAAAACCAGCATAGATTGACCCAGGACTGCAAAGGCTGGCCATTATTTACCTATCTTAAGCCAGCACCCAGTGCCCTCGCTGTGAGGGATCCTTAAACAGAAGACATGTTTTTCCAGCTCTTCTGCCTTCATCAGGTCTCTCTCTCAGCACAAACTCTCCTGTTGCGTCTCTCCCTGGAGTATTGACTCCCAAAGCTCTCAGGGCAAGAGCTCCCCTAGTTCAAATGCTCTGTGCAGCTCCAGACGTTCCTGCCCAGTGACCTGCCCCATACAATTAGGCAATGTCACCACGTGTACATGGACTAGTTCCCATTTGAACCCTTCATTTGACCATACTGGATTCCTGTGGTAGCTGGCCATCCTTCTCCTGAGGTTTTGTAGCTCATTACAAACTGGCTGTTACTGGTAAACCAAGCATAGCTCAGGAGCTGCTTCCAAGCACGATCTCCCCGCAGTGTGGGGAAGTCCACTAGCTACTCAGGAAGCAGCCAGGCAGACAGGGAACAGCTTCTCCAGGCCTCATCTCAGCAGGGCCATCTTGCCAGAGGCTTGTCAGGGTCCACGAGCAACGCAATCGGGTCGTGGCCAGACTCACCGTGTGGTTTATCCTCCTTTCCTCCTCCAGGAACAGCTGGTTTTCACTGTTGTCATAGTCCAGGCTCTAGTTCAGAAAAGGGAGATGCCATTAATGTCTCATATGCAAGAAATATGCCTGTGCTAGAGGAGGGCTGGCCTCAGACCCCCATCCCTGCCCCACCGCATATCCCCAGTCCTGCTTCTTTTCCTCCCTTGACCCTTTCTTTCCCTTCCAAAATCCCTCCAAGGGCAAACAGGGATCTTTCTGACCACTTCACACCAGCTCGGCAGCTGTAAGCTACCGTGCCGGCTACCCCAGGTGTATCGCCTGTTGCTTGTCAGAGGGCAGCTCCCAAGGGGCAAGAGGCAGCCGAGGGAGAGAACCGGGCACTCACCTCATACTTGAGCGACAGAAGTTTCTCATTGTGGGGGATCTCGTTGGGATGCTGCCGAGGGAGCTCCGTCTCCTAGAGGACAACGAAGCTCCGGTTAGGAGAGCCGGGCCCAACCTCCACATGACCCTCCCCTTGCACCGGGGCTGGTCACTTGCTCCAGCACTGGAGAAGGTCCCCGATTATTTGAAAGCCAAAAGGCATTTGCTGGAGGGGCCTCGGTGCCTCATTCTGCAAGACTCAACCAGCAGTTTCTGCGGAGCAGCTGTTAAGTGCAAACAGTGTCAGCGCGCACGTGCTGGCTGGGCACATCAGCCCTCTCCGAAGCCGCGTCCAGCCTTTCCCGTTCACTGAAGATGCCCTAACACAAGTCATCCTACACAGGCGCATCCCTTGCCAAGAAAGGTAGGCGGGAAGGCAGGGAGAAGAGAGCCAAGAGGGAGCACCTCGGGGGCGCCTCCATGGTCGGAGCTGCCTGCCTGGCCTGTCCCCTTGCCTGGGAGCAAGCTGCCACTGCTCTGAGCAGCCCTGTCTGCCCCCGGGGAACTGCCCCCCACCTCAGCTCCACCAATCCCCACTGCAAGTCAGGAGTCAGGGCCCCAAAGAGCACAGCGCCAGCCCCAAAATTGCAATCATTTCCCCATCTCCACCTTCCTTCGGCTGTTTGAGCCTCAAGGGCTGGGGGACATTAGCACTGCCACGTTACTTCAGTTACTTGAAAGAACAACATTGACTGAAGGTAAGTGATGACTGACACCGAGGCAGGAGTGCCATAACGCTGGGATCGTATTAACGCTCAGGACAGGCAGGGAGAACTGCAGAGACACAGGCCACACTGCAAACTGCCCAGGAAGCCAGGACCTGGGATGATTTTCCACCAGCCCCACGCTGGGGGTAGATTTAAGCTGCCTGGTATAAGCTTTCCTGTGTTCACCCAGCCCTTGCGACCTCCTCTCCAGCCCCGGAGCAGGATGTTTCACTACGGACATCGCAGTCGCATGTAAGGCAGAGCAAGGGACTGGGCAGACAGGGCTTTGGCACAGTCAGGTACTAAATGCTGCCATTTTAGTAAGTTGTTGTTCTGGTGTCTACTCAGAGTTGCTCCATGCTCCCAGCGGAGGGCAACATTTCGCCTCTGCAGGAAATTCCTTCAGCCTAAGGCAAGGAGCTATTTCAAGCAGGCCTGCGTTTTTGGGTAGAAACCAAATTCTGTTTTCCAAAAGTCTTCAATCATGCAATCTTTTCCTAGCTCCGAATTAGGGCATTTGCCAAGGCGGCAGGAGGGACCCCAGTGGCATTGGCATAACATGCCCTTCTCCAGGCACTGCATTACAACCACGGCCAAAGCTGATCCAGACTTTTCTCCAAGACAGGGAATTAAGACATATTTTTCCCCACGTAAGATTTTCGCAACAAACATTTAACAAAGTTCTCCTTCATATTTGTACTTCCAACAGCTCCAGAACTAAGGCAGAAGCATCTGCAGAGAAAAGATTTTCAGGCATGTGTCATGGCGGGGATTAACTTGAAACTTGAGTGTTTCCACAGGAACAAGACGTCCCAACTGCCGCTTGCCCTGTTCCCGGCAAGGAGCACAGCCCAGACGTCCCTCTCCAGTTGCTGTCACGCTACAACCAAGGCCTGCACAGACCCCAGCCTCTTCCCGCATGGCATGGGGACACACGCAGCAGGGTTTGCTAACCGAGTGCGGTCCCATAAAGGAGTCGGTGCTCTTGTCTTGGATGAAACGTGGCTGTCCCTACCCTTGGCTGAGCAGGGACAGTAAGCAGCTTTAAGTCAATGAGGAGCTCACGCTACAAAAAGGAAGACATCGCCCGTCATCCCACCCGTTTTTGCAATTGTCTATACCCTATTCAAGTGAGGCTACAGACCTTGGGGCAGGACAACACCGCAGTGTACGTACAGCACCGAGTACTGCTGCGTCAGAGCTAACCAACACGGCGGCAATGACCAAAGCGTCTCAGCACACACGGAGAGCGCCTGCATCCTAGCGGAGCTCATGGCAGCAATTCCCCTAACTGCACTGTGGCCCCAGGCCCCCGTGAAGCGTCAGGTATGAGCAGTCACGCTCCCGCTCTGAACCGTTCAGTTAAGCACAGCACCGTCCTCTGGATGAGTCCTGGGTTCAGATGACAGCAAGCAGAAAGCTCTCACTTGCTCAATCATCAGACAAGTGTAACGTGAGGAACTTCATCAGCAGAACACCCTGAAATATTCCGGGAGGCCCTGCGCCCCGTTGGCGCCGCAGGACTTTCCACTTGGCACTGCTGTAAGAGGAACTTCCCCGCGGTGACAGACTGCTGCTGCTGGCCTGGAAAAGCACAGGGGACCGCAATGATTTCAGGCCAGCAGTACAGCTAAAGAGGAACCGGTGAAGGTCAAGGCAGAGCAGCAGCAGGCTCCCCATACCCAGCCCAGGAAGCCGGCCCAGGAGCCCTGGCTGGCCTCCCAGAGTGCAGGTCCCTCCCCAGCCACCCACGCTCCACCTATGGTGACAACCCCTTTGGCGCCTACTGAGGCTGGCTAGAGGAAAACAGAGGGGAAGCTAGAAAAGAGAGAGGATAGAGTCCAACAGAGAAAGCATAGGGAAGAAGGGAGACCAAGCCAGTCTGAGCTTAGCCCCGAGACGCTTATTTGGTAGCTTCAAGAGTCTCCTTCTGCTTCAGAGCTCCAACAAGCCCTTCAAACCAGAACTCCTCCGGGGTTAAAGAGGCCCTTGTGCTTCCGACCACTACTTCTCTTCTGCTCTCCCCTGCCACTATAGAGCTCAGCCAAGCGAGATCTCTGGGTGATGCCGCAGCCACTCGGTCACAATGCACACAAGCACTTGGCCTTGAGCCGGGGGAGGAAACACTGCGGCGCTCTACTCTAGGATGGCCACGTAGGAGCTCTAGCAGGACAAGCGGGGAGAAAGAGTAGCACTTTGTGCTGTTAATGGAAGAAGGAAAGGGGTCTCCTATGGGCTGAAACCGCCCTGGGAGCGTTTCCCATGTGTTACTTCACAGCAGGGAAACTCAGTAACTGCTAGCCCCTTTCTGTGCCACTCACCAGCTCACGGACGTCCTCATTGAGATCCACATTGCTCAGCTGCCCAATGCGCAAGAAGGAGGAAGGAGTGAACTAAGAAAAGAAGGGAAAATGAGGTCAATTCATGGATGCACCATGACCACATAGCTCAGTGAGTCTCTGCAGGAGGAAGGAGCAGGAGCGCTTGGCTGGCCAGCAGGCACGCAGGTGCTCGCACTCTCCCACCTCACACCGAGCTCCACCTGGCTGCCCACAGCCAGGATCCTAGGAGGGGCAGCACATAGGAACAGCTGCTCCTGGAGGACACACCAACGAGCCCGTGGAACTGTGCAGTCTTGTCACGGCCATGTCAACCCAAAGGCTACCTCAAGCTGCCCAGAAGGGTGCACGACACAGCAGTAGTCTACTGGGGCTTGTGAAAGCTGCTGCAGCCTCCTGGTCGGCAGAGCCAGTTCACCCTGGGGAAGGCGCCAGTCAACAGTGGCTCATTTGGGACTGGCAAGTGAAAGCCGCGAGAGCTGGTGACAGTCAACAACAATTTACTGCCTGGGGACACAGCATCTTGGAGCAGCAGCTGCACAGTCAACAAAATGACCCCTTGCCGAGTAGCACGTTTCACACTCCCTCAGAAAGTAACCTCCTTAATTCGCAGACGAACGGCTACGCCGCTCCAAAGTGAGCCCGGACTCCTTGGGCTGAGCAGCCTCTGGCTTTGCAGCCCTCAAGAGGCCAGAGCCAACAGGCTGCTCCTGTATGCTGCAAACATGCAAATGAGAGTCATTGCACCTCCTCGCCTTTGAGCCATTGCCTTGTACTTCCCTCAGGTGGGATCCCGTGCGCACACGTGCAGGCGCACACACGCACAAAGAGATGCTGTGCTCAGAGGGAGGCTCCAGATCGCTCTCCAAACCCAGCGATGGTAGAAGTTGCTCTATAACCACTCACACTTTCAGCTTCTGCCTGTAACTGCTGGAGCAGAGCAGGTTGTGGCAGAAGGGACAGGAGGACACGGGAGCACCATGTCCAGCCCATCTCTAGAGATGGGACACTGGGAACCAGACCTAGTTTGGGGAGCATCTCCAGGCTGGGGAGATGCTTCCTCCACACTGCACAGAGCTGTAGCAGTTTATACCATCTGCACCCTGCCTCGCCCTTGAAGCCAGGCAGGGTCCTGCTCTCTACAACTGCCTGCTGGGATGCTGGTTCAATCAACAGAGTCCTCACATCACTTAGTATAGAGAGCAGGAGAGAGGTGTGGAAAACCAGGGATCCCAAGAATTTGGGTTTCTGCCTCTCCATCGTCTTCCCCTTGTCAAGCTCTCCTGCCCTGGCCAGGAGCTCTATGGGGCCTCTGGACAGGAAAGGGAGAAACTACCCCAAGCAGCAAGGGGCATCTCTCTGGTCACCAGCACGACCCTAAACCCACCAGGGCTGTTCCTCAGCTTGTGAGCCAGGCCAGCAAATAAGAGTTTTCCTCTGCCATCCAGTCCACGGGAGTTGTTCCCAGCCAGGGGAGACGAGTGCATCAATACATTCATCTCCCTCAAACCTCTCGGCACATCCAGGTCTGCAACAACGCCTGGGCTGGCTGCCAGCAAAACACACACAAGAGGAAGCAGAGCGTGTTGTTCCAGCGCAGCCTCAGACACACTAGCACCAGTGGAGACGGGGCCAGTGCCCTGCCGGGAAGGGACATCTACTGCTGAGCGTCTCGCTGGGGAGACAGGTTCTCCTTTTGCTGGAGAGCACTCAGGGTTGTTCCTGGCAGCACAATTGCATAACACAGTTTTTGAGTATTTTGGGTACCTCTTTCAGGTCCTGGCCAACAGGGGCAACAGCCTGGGCTATGACTGAGCCAGGCTTCAGCTAGGCAGGGCCACAAGGAGCCCCACCAATATCAGCGCGGCAGAGTCTCTGCTAGCAGCTGAGCTGCCATCACCCCTCCGCTTCCCTCCCCATTGCTGTTGTGAAACATGGGGATGTACAAGGGTGTGAAAGCACCGTCACTAAATACAGCTTAAACATCACTTCTCAATGCTAAAACGTTCCTCTCTGGTGCCTCAGCCCCTCCAGTAGCCCTCTTCTCCAAATGGAGAATAAACGAGTGCCTGCCTGTGAGCACCAGCAGGGTCCTGGCACATGGGGCTGGCAAGCCAGCAGATCCCAGACCAAGCCCCTGCTGCTTTAATCCCCCACAGACCTTGGCTGCAACCTGCAGGCCAGAGCAGCCCGGAGCCGCACGCGTCACTGCCGATGAAGAATATCCCTTTGTGCTTGCAGCCTGACCTATTTTCCCATTTCTCCATCTGTTCCAAGTTCTCATTTACACTCTGACCAGCGGCTGGGTTTTGCCCCAGCTTCTCAAACTCTCAGCAGTGCCCTTTCGTCCCCAACAGCCAGTCCTGCGGCAGGCAAGACTGTCCCCGAGACGTCCCAGGACCCGGCCTGGACTAGCACAGCTCACATGGAAGAGGCAACGGAGAGACAGATCTTCCTGCAGAAAGGGCCAAGCACAAGATGCTCCAAGGGAACGGCCCAATCCCAAAGAACAGCTTTTGGGCACAGATTTCCTCAGAGAGCAAGGTGGTCTTTGGTTCCTGCCCATCACGGCTCCACAATCCTCCTCTAAAGGAGCTGCTTTGACCCTTTGCAAAAGTCGTGCAGGCTTGTCCAGAGAGGAGGTTGCTGGACTACCCACGAGAAGTTCAACTCCTTGATTACATGATGAAACATTCTTCCCTCTCCCCTTCCCCCTCGAGCTCATGCCTTGCTGGGGCTGTACCATCACATGCTCCAAGCTAGCTTAATTTTCCTTATGCCACCTCACCTCCCATTGTCCCTCTCCGCTACCAGAAAGCGGCAGATTAGCCTGGGGTGACAATATCTCCACCCCAAAGCCTGTCTTAACCCCAGGCAGCTAGCCACACAGCAGACACTGCTCAGCCCAGGGGAAGGACGACAGGAGCCTCTCACGGCACCGAAGTGGGCTATGAGCCAGGCAGATGCAAAGCTGTTACACCCACAAGCAGATGGGGGCGGGGGGAGCAGTCAGGATTTACACAAATGCAGAGTCAACAGCTAGGAGCAGAAACTGCCCATTTCAGTGCCCTTTTGTGCCTGGAGTAGCTGGGCACTTGCAGGAGTCCTGGCCAGGCCCCTAGTTTCCTAGGAAAGTACCGAGATCACAGTCCTCGCTCTGAAACTCTGGGAGGGACAAAGCAGGGATTTTTCAAGCACCTCTCGCCGCTTGCTTTTAGGAAGCGGAGAGATTTAAGGCTCCCATTAGATGCTCCACGTCCAGGCCAAGATCAAAGCAATGAATTCACAAACCTGTCACTCATCCCATCTTCCCACTCACGCCTGGGGCCAAACCTCAGGCAGATCCTTCAGCAAGCCATTCCCACGCCAAGATGGGAAGAGCCCTTAGGGGAATCCTCCTCCCGCTAGTCCCAGGGGCGAGTCCAGTCTCCGCAGCCATACAAGACCCTGGATTCCCCTTTCACAATCCTCACGTGCACCCGCGGATCTGCGAGGAGACCAAACGTGGCCAAACGGGCACCCTACCACCCATTCCCTGTGCAGAAGGAGCCTCCTGGAGCCACGACGCAGCCGCTCTTTCCCTAGCGCGTTGCATGGCAGCAGAAGACAGCCACACACGAAGGAGAGGGAGAGGCATTTAGACCTGAGGCTGAACTTCATTATGCAAGCAAGAGATTTTTATGTGACACAAAGAAGCCCTGCCCGCTTTCGCCTAAAACCTGGCCTCAGACCGGCATTCAGAGCGGCTGCGTTTCATTTATAGCAGGGAGCTGGCTCCCATCTCGCCCAGAACAGCAATCACGTGCCAGGAAACAGGGAAAAGCTACTGCCACCAGCACCCGTCTTTTATAAAAGGGAAAGGGGGGGGGATTTGGGCAAGCAAAAGACAAGACAGTAGGATGCTCAGGCACGGTCCAAAGATTTATTTAGCACACGGATAGCACTACCCTAGTTTGGATGCTCTTCAAATTCTGGCTGAGACAGCCACCGTCCCTGGGCGCATACAACGTTGGTGCATCTGCAGTACAATTATCTCCATACAACGACGCACACCGTTGCCAAAACCCAGAGGATGCAGACAGATTAACAGCTTTCCAGTCCCAATCCCACCAACACCTTCTGCGAAGCCCTTGGGCGAGGGAAACACTCCAGCCAGCTGGAGCTACCTCTGATAAAGGCGGATGAGCCACGATGTTATCCAGCCCTCGCACTCGGCCCGTTTGGGTGGTAAAGCTAATTCCTTACCAATTGTGAGCTCTGCCAAGAGATGATTCGAGCCTTGATCTGGCCTACTGGTTGGGTCAATACTGCTTAACGTCTTTGTTAACGACCTGGACAACGGGACAGAGTGCAGCAAGTTCACCGATAATACCAAAACTGGGGGGAGCAGTCGACGTGCTGGAGGCCAGGGCTGCTCTTCTGAGGGCCCTCAACAGGCTGCAGGAGCGGGCTGAAGGGAACCTCCTGCAGTTCAGCCAAGGCAAACACAGAGTCCCGCACCTGGGACAGACTAACTCCAGTGGCTAGAAAGCAACTTTGCTGAAAAGGCCTTGTGGAGGGCTCGGTGGACAAGTTGAGGAGGAGGTCGACCACCTCCTGGGCTGTGCGAGCACGAGCACCGCCAGCAGGGCCAGGGGAGTGATCCTTCCCCTCTGTTTGGCACCTGTCAGAGCATACCTGGAGGGAGGTTCTGCTTAGATATTAGGGAAAAACTCTCACCCTGAGGGTGGTCATGCACTGAAACAGAGATCCAGAGAGGGTGAAGGATCTCTCTCCATGGAGATATTCAATTCTCCACTGGAGGCAGCCCCAAGCAACCCGATCTAATGGATCTGCTCTTAGTAGAGGCTGAGCTCGAGACCTCCAGTGACCTCCTGTGAGAGGGTCCAGCAGCACTCTCCAAGGGCAAGAGCAAACTCGGGATGAATTGCAGTAAGAAAGAGAAACCTAGCTAACTGTCTTCAACACCAGGTTCTACTCACACCCCAGAAGGATCACCCCAGCGATCAAAGTGACAGTTTAATCCAGGCCCCAGCACTGGTTTGGCATATAACAAAAGCACACTGGTAGGGGCAGGAGATGCCAGTACAGCCGTTAGCGTCCCAGGGCTTGGCTTTATCTGCTTACGGCAAGCCACAGGCCGTAACATAAGCAAATGTAACTGGCCACTGTTTAACAAACCTGATAAGCCACACCGCTATGCTTGATACGGCGACGTGCTTTACTTCAAAGCAGACCAACAACAAAGCAAGCCCGGTCTGTGAAAAGCAGAGCGACTTCAATCAAGGCTATCTAAAACGCTTGCAGAACAAACACTGACTGCGTATACAGCAAACTTAGTGCCTTGCTTTGCTCTGAAGAACCACAAATAGGGACAATTTGACTCAACTGCACAGCTGACTTCCACGTGGATGAGCCAAGGAGGCTATTCCCTGCAGGACATCATCACCCACGCCCAGCGACCACCATCTGGAGAGAAGATGCCCTCCTGTATCCCCGTACCTTATTACCAGCCTGCTACACACTAACAGGCTCTGGAAGCACGTGGCTTTCAGCGAGATGAAGCACACATCAAGAGCCCATACCACACCATATTGCATAAGAAAGGAGAAGGAAGGACAGACCATTTCCAGTCCCCAGGGCCCTTTTGGCCCCAGCCACCTCCAGCACGCATGCATGCACTGATCGGCCCCAGGTGCACGTTCAGAGGCGGGCAGCAGGATGGCTCCAGTCTGCAAGGCTGCGTCACTGGCGCTTCATTAGCGGAGGAAGCCCTGTCCCCAGTCACGACGACGTACGGAGCAGCCAAGCTGCGGGCCTTTCATAGGCTCCTTTCTCCGTTACGTAAGCATGGTCACGATGGGCTTCAAACCACGCAGCCATCTCAAAGCAGGAGCGCACAGCACACTGAACACCAGCCATCCCCGAAACGCACAACGCTCCCCGCACTGGCACCAATGAGACCCCTCGTCTCCAGGCTCATAAAGGAGGCAGAAAACGTCCAGACTCTCGCCACGATGTCATCACTTGGCTGTGATTTTGCTGCCAGACTCACGTGAAGGCAAGGCCTCTCCTTGCCCTTCAGTCCTGCAGCTCCATCTCAACCAGGGGGATCAGTGCACACCTTTCCCTCCAGTCCTACCTGCCTTTCTCCAGGTTCCTTTTCCCAGGCATCACCTTCTCCTCCTGTGCTCCTCTGCGGAGAAGCAGCTTGAGGTTAGAGCTCTGCTCAGCATCGCTGCTACCCCAAACGATGGGGGCACAAAGTAGAAATGATCAGACTTGCTAGAATAACTCGGGGAAGCTCCTGCCATCGCCCAAGGTCACCTGCTTTCCGCAGAGGTCAGCTCAAGGCCTGACGCTCCCCACAGCGCACAGGCAAGGACGTGCGTTCCCTCGCACTGGTACCCATGGGATGCACAACCTGCCCCCATTGGGGCAGGAATTAGGGCTTCTTCAATAGTCTTCTCTTCTACCACCACCCCCTCAAGATTATCTAATCGCAGTAAACATGAAAATCCACCCAGCCTCAAAGGCAGCACTTTATTTCCTGTTACTTGTATTAAAAAGAAAACAAAACCCGGCAACACGTACAGACTAAAAATAATCCTGTAGCGGTTAACAGATACGAGCCTCCCATCACAGTTTCACAACTGCTCAACAGCAGGCCGAGTATTCGTTATTCAGTTTGATAAATCCCCTGTTTGCACAGCCCTTTTCAGGCACCCTCTGGAACATGAGCGTTATACCAATTTCCAAATCCATTTACAAGGTATTTTGGCACAGAGCGCATCCTGCATGGGCAGTGAAGGAAAAGTAATTTTTTTTCTGAAAAAAAACCTTAAGCTAATGACGGAACTTGGCTGCTCTTACTAAAATTGTCCACCCACTTTTCAGATTGAGAATCAATAAGGTACAGGCAAGATTCAGGAGCGTGGGAGCAGGGGCAGCCCACGTGCTCAGACGCACGTGATTCTCGCAGTCCCCGTACAGACGGCCGCCCTGGCTTTCTCGACACGGTCAAGAGGGGCCCAGCAGACGCTATACAGTCCCGAGGAGAGGGGAAAGCTCCGCCAGCTCCGGAGCAGCGCTCAGCTCCTCTCCCAGCAGGCTGGCGAACGCAGGCCCAGAGCAGAACGAGTCCTCAGCCACAGTCCTCCAGCATCCCTGCTATCATCATGTTTATCCAAATAGTCCTTTCTGACTCTCCACCCACAAGCTCTCGATCTCTTACAGCAGTTAGTTGGGAACTAAAGACTCGTGTTTCCTTCTGTCATTTTAAGATCACTTTCATTTCTATTAAATGAACATGTGAGAAAAGGAAGAAACTCCCCAGGTGAGATTTTTTTTTTCCTATTACAATGGCCCCAATTTAACAGTCTCCTGCGAGCTAAACGGCTCATGTCTCTCTCAGTTTCTCTGCCAACGTTGTCCTGTCTTCACTTCTCAGGCTCCCAGCCTTGTCTCTTGGAGCTATCCCATCCTGCGGCTTTCCTTTCCTTAACCGTGTAAGCAGGCCACTGACAACTACTAGACACAGCGAGGTTTCCAGTGACCCCGTCCCTTCCTTACACGCCTACAGGGCTCTTTGCGGCTCTGAACGGCTGTAAGCATAGCAAAGGGCTCCGTGGAGCTATACGGCACGTAGGTCAAAGGGCTGTTGTGGTAGAGAAGCCGCTGGGCTATGCTTCGAAGTGATCGAAAAGCTCCAGTATCGATCCTAGCCGCTGCCAGGTCAGCGCCGCTGCCTGGAAGCAAGTGTTTTCTGTCCGGCTGTCGGTCATTCCCGCCGCGCGTTCGGAGGCACGGCAAAGTGCTCGCTGCCACGCTTTGCTAAGGGAAGTGCCACACAGTGCCCCGTCACCCAGCTGCCACCAGCACAGCTGGAGCCTGAACCGTCCGCACCACAAAGGGACGCTGTGACAACAAGCACACGGGCAGATCGGCAGGGACAAGTCTCTCGGCGCAACGCTGCAGTCCCTACTGCAGGCAGGCTCAGGCATATCTTCAGAGCCACCAGTAAAGTCACCTTCCCAAGGACCCACAGCCGAGAGAGCTGGTTAATCCTTATTTTAACATGCTTTCAACTCTGGATTGCAAAATTCACCACATCACCTTTAAAAACGATATGGCCGATAAAGATATCAGGTCCTGTTGTACCAATGTTGGAGCTTAGTTTTACTTTTACATCAAAACAGTTGCAGCAGTGCAGCCAACTCTTCCCAGCCAGCCCTGCCCATCTCTGGCAGAGATTAATTAGCAGCTTCCAGCCTAATGAATTCAGCATTTCCCTGTAATTAATTTGCTGTTCTAACTTGCCCAGGAGTAAGGCAGCACAGAATCACGCTCAACAAGACATGCGCTAACGGCTGCCAAAGGCTGGCACAGGCAGCTCTCAGCTAAGTTCAAGTCTCCCAGCAAACTTTTCATAGGAAATTCAAGAGCATCGTTTTGCGGCAGCCCATCTCCCACGTGGCGCTCGCACAGAAACATCCCACGGACCCAGTCTGACGTCTCCCTGCCCCGCTGGCCCAAACCATGGCCCCAGCACCGAAGACCAGGCAGCAGCCTCCAGGCGACCGCTTCGCTTTTGTAACACGCGCCAAGCGTCTCTGCAAGCAACGCACCGTGCTTCAGCTAACCGCGTTACACGTGGGAAAGAGACAGCTGCACAGAGCGCATAAGTAACAACCTTGCGTTACGCCAGAGAGGAGTCATGGGATGAAATTAGTTACCCAGAATTAATTTGTAGGAAGTTGGCACCCCTGTACTCACAACGCGGCCCGCCGCGGACTTGCTTTTTGCCGCACGGTCCCTGGCGGGCCGCACCGCGCGACACGGCAGCGCACAGCCGCTACCTGCCCCGATGCTCCAGCGCGCACGAGCGGAGCGGAGCGGCAGCCCGCCAGGCCGCAGGCTCTCACAGAGCGGCATGCGAGGCGGGGTACGCGGCAGCGCCCCGCGCCCGGGGGGCTCCGTCTCCCCCGCCGCGAGCGACCGGGCGCCGCCGCCGCCCGGGGCTCTGCGCCGGCTTCTCCCCGCGGCAGGAAACCTCCGCTCGGCCCGGAGCCCGGCGCCGTTCTGCCTCCCCCCAGCTCGGGGGAGCCCAGAGGCGGCTGCGGCCGCCGCCCGCCCCACCTGCCGGGCGCCGCCCGCCCCGGGGCCGGTGCCGTTGAGCAGCGGGGTGGCCTCGCCCGCGCGCCCGTCCTCGTCGTCGTCCTCGTCGTCGCGGTCGCGGCCGGACCAGGACACCTTCTTGGCGACGTTGGCCATGCGGGGCGGCGGGAGCGGGGCGGCGCGCGCACCTCCGCCGGCCCCTGCCTCACCGGCCGGTCATGTGACCCGCCGCCGCCGCCGTCACGTGAGCGCGCTACGGCGGCCGCCGCGGCCGCCCCCGCCCCGCGGCACCACGGGAGCTGTAGTCCCCGCGCGGGGGTGCGGGCGGGGCGCCGCGGCCGAGGCGCCGTTCGGGGCCGGAGCAGGGGGCCGAGCCGCCTGGCCCTGCTCCTCCCGGCTCTCCGGGTGACAGCCAGCAGCAGCTCGGGCTCCAGAGACAACTGCTGCCCCGGCTGGAGGAGCAGCCACGCGCGCCGGGGCAGAGACCGGACGCAGTCGTGACATTAGTGACCGCAGCCAAGGTTGGGGGGGGGGGGAGGGAAGAAAGGCGCCAGCCGGCCGGGAGACCCCATCCCTCCCAGCCCCACACAGCGCCTGGCCCCTCCGCACCGTCTTGGGAGGCCGTGGGCCAGGAGCAAGGGCAGGACAGCCGCCCGCGTGGACCTGCCGCCCTGCAGAGGCCGCCGGCTGGAGGCTCGTCCCCGGCGCCCTCGGGCCCGGCGCTTGGGGCCCAGCCACGGCGCCATCCAAGGCATCCGTCTGGCAGGGGCAGAGGAGGAAGGGCCGCAGCCGAGGGCAGGACGGGAAGCAGCGGCTCCGGCAGCTCTGGCTCATTCCCAGTCACGGGCTTTTCCATGCTACAGCCAGCCTGGTTCTGACTCAGCCGTCGGTGACGGGGCCGCGGGGACCCGCAGAGGGCACCTGCCTGTGACGGAGCCCGCGACGCATCCTGCGCGGTGCTGAGCTGCTCCCGCCAGGGCCTCCTCCCACTCCCGTCGGAGGGAGCGGAAGGCGCCCAGCGCCAGGACGGACCCGCGGACCTGGGGACGAGTCGCGGCTTCAGAAGGAAGCGGCTCGCGTGGAGCGCGTTGGCAAACGTTGTGGTGTAAAAACAGCCCAAAGCTCTTTCCCACAACACAAACGGCTCCGGCCGCGCGGAGGCATGCTGGCCGCGCTCTCTCCTCCCAGGATTTTTTTTACCCGCCAGGGCTATAAACGGCACCACAAAGGGAGAGATCGGAGGAAAAAAAAAGAGGTGAGACCTCTCGGAGGTGAGACCTGGGAGACGTTGCGGCTGGGAACCGACCACACGGACGCGGCACCAGTCCCGGCTGGCCGAGGGGACCCCGGCCCGCGGCTCGACCACCCTTTCCGCCGGCGCCAGGCTGCTCAGCCCAGTCCCTCGCTGCCGCAGCCCCCGCAGCCGGGCCCGCTGCGCCGCGCTGGCCCGGGGAGCCTGGCGGAAGGCAGCGCCGGGGAGCTCGGCCGGCTCCTTCGGACGCGCAGCAGGGTTCGTGTTGGCCGATACGGAGAGGGGAAACCCCTGGAAACTGGGTTGCAGTGTTTGAGGGGGGCAGTGCCGTAAGCGGGGTCAGAAGAGCTTTTGGACAAGCAGCAGCTGAGGCTGGTTACAGTGCCCCGGGACTAGAGCTGCGGCTCCTGCCCCACCTCCACTGTACCCTGGCTGCCAACATCCCTTTTATTTTCGCTCACCTGCTGTACCCGTGCCACGGCAAAGACTGCTGAGTGGTTGTCAAACCCCACGGCTGGGGTTTGCACCCGGAGGCTCCTGCTGGCTGAGCCCCAAGCTGGTGGGAGGCAGCCTCCCCCGCGCGCAAGGAAACCCTCGGACATACTTGTTTCCAGCTGCTCGGCAGCCGGCGGCTGCTCCTGGCGCGGCCCGGCCCGGCCGGGGAGCGACTGTCCCGCAACCACCCACACTGCTGAGTGGTTGTCGTGGTCCCCCCGGAGCTGGTGGCAGCTCCCGCGAGTTTGCAGCGAGGCTGCAGGAGGCAAGGCGCACGGAGGGACGGGGCGCCAGGAGCTGCCTCCGACCGCTGCCTCCACCCTCGAGCCAGCCCGCGACCGCCACGGGGACGTGACCAACCCCCGCGTCCCCATGAACACCGTCCCGGCCAGCACAGGTACAGGGAATGTATAACTATCGCGGGGCCCCTCCTGCACCCGGTATCCCATCGCACTCAAGGAGGAAGCGGCTCACGTCTGCCGGGCACCACAAGCCAACTTTAACTACCGGGAGGCAACACCGTTCCTGCGTGCCGCGGAAACAGGCCGCGTTTCTCACAAGCAGCGCTCAAGACAGGCGCACTCGACCCTGCGCACCCAACCCTGCGGGGAGGCATCGGCCAGCGTGAGCAGGGGACCGGGGGGCAGCCCCTGGCCAGTTGCCATGCTGGCCACCTCTCCGGGCATGAGAGCCCGGCTCCAGAGGGCCAAGCCGGCCAGGCGGCCCTCAAAGGCTTCCGAGGGGTCGAAGTCCCCGCCGACCCCATCCTGCTCCTGGCCCAGCACCAGCGAGCCACCGGCGGGAATTTCATAGCCCTGCTGGAAGCCGGAGCCGGCAGCCAGCAGCCTCCTGTCCACGTAGAAGCGGTACTTGCCCTGGTCGGACGACCAAACGAGGCAGAGGTGATGCCACTTGCCGTCCAGGAGCCGTGCCACCGGCAGCTCCCGAAACGCCGGGTCGCCGATGACGAAGTGCACGGAGCCCGGCAGGCCCCTGTCCCAGCCGTGCACGACCAGCTTGTTGTCGTTGTCCTCGGTGGCGTAGGACAGCAGGGTGCCGAGGTACGGGGCCGGGGTGTTCAGCCAGGCGCACAGCGACAGCGCCCGCAGCCCCGCTCGCAGCCCGGGCCGGAAGACGGCCGCGTTCTCCACGGACGTGTTGGGGAAGAGCAGCGCGGAGCCCACGTTGCAGACTGCGGAGGAAGACAAGCGGCACGGTCACGGCCAGCGGCAGCGCGCGACGTTCGCCTCCCGGCCTCCCCCGCGGCCCGGCCCGGCGCCTGGCCTGACTTTCTCCAACCGTAACTCGCCCCACAAACTCGTTGTGGGGGGAAACGAGACGGCCGCGGCCCGCGGCCCCGCTCCACGGCTGGGGTTTGCACCCGGAGGCTCCTGCCGGCTGAGCCCCAGGCTGGCGGGAGGCAGCCTCCCCCGCGCGCAAGGAAACCCCCGGACGTACTTGTTTCCAGCTGCTCGGGGGCCGGCGGCTGCTCCTGGCGCAGCCCGGCCCGGCCGGGGAGCGGCTGTCCCGCGGCTGGCGGTCCCGGTGCCCCGTCTCGAGAGCGGTTCGCAGCCTCCCAGAGCGCTGCGCCGTTCCCGGCCTCGGCCAGCGGCCGGTCGCCCTCCTCCCGTGGCTTCTCCCGCTGCCTGCGCCAGGCCTGCAACTTCTTCGCCTTTGGCGGCCTGCCTGCCGCCCGGCGCTCTGCCGGCCACTGGCAGCCGCTCAGCGCCTCCGACAGGTCCGGCGGGGGAGCCTGGCCCCGCGGCTGCTGCTCCGGGGCGGCCGGCCGCGCACCCCGGCTGCGGCCGGCTCCCCGCAGGCGCCGCAGCTCTTGGCGCGGGAGGTGGGCGAGCGGGTCGCGCCGCTCGCCCAGGGCGGCCACTTGGCCCTCCAGCCTGCTCACGTCGCCGCGAAGGCGCGCGGCGACGGCAGCCACGCGGGTCAGCTCGGCGCCCAGGGCGGCCCGGGAGTCGCGCAGGGCCGCCGCCGCCGCCTCGCCCTGGCGCGCCAGCGCCTCGAACCGCGCGTCGATGTTGTAGGAGACGTTGTAGTTCCCGGCGATGCCCTGCAGATGGGTGAGCGTCGCCTCCCGGAAGCGGCGAAACTGCGGGAGAGACGGGGCGCTGGGTGAGCCGCCCACCCCGCCGCCCCGAGGCCGCCTGCCGCTCGGCTTCCCAAAAGCACGCGGGGCCAGCGGGGCTGAGGGCCGCCCGCGAGCCTCCACCTGCTCCTCGAGTCTCCGCAGGCGCTCGAGGAAGGGCTTCGCGGGCGGCCCCGGCGCCCGCAGCAGGCTGCCCTGCAGGCAGACGGCGGCGAGGAGCAGGCGCGCGGGCAGCATCCTCCTCCCCGGCGGCGCCGTGCGAAACGGGCTCCAGCCCCCGGCGCTGCCCTGCCTCCGTCCGGCGCGCTCAGCGCCAGCCAGCCGGGGCTCGCGCTCCTCCCGGCGCCCTGCCCGGCTCCGGCCTCCGGCGCGATGAGGTTTGCAGACGCCTCTCGTGTTGCCGAGCGGCCAAGTTGAAGGAGGCGCAGGCAGCGGTGCAGGCGCGGGGAGCGCAGGCGGGCGTCCCTCCCGCCGCCGCTCCCCGCGGTGCCTCCTGCTCCCGGCTGCGCGTGTGCCGGGCCTCGAGGTGCCGCTGAGGGTGAGGAGGGGGCCTGGCGCGGGGGCCGCCAGCCGAGGTTTCCCAGCCGGGACTAACCCGCGGGGGCCGGGCTGGGCAGCGCGGGCAGGAGGCAGCGGAGGGGCAGGGCAGGCAGGGGCAGGGCAGGATGGGCTGCGCAGGCAGGGTGGGCAGGGCAGAGCACATGCAGAAGGGTGGGCCAGCCAGGCAGGGCAGGGGGTGCGGGCAGGGCAGGGGGTGCAGGACAGGAGGTGCGGGCAGGACAGGGGGTGCAGGCAGGGCAGGGGGTGCGGAGCAGGGGGTGCAGGCAGGACAGGAGGTGCGGGCAGGGCAGGGGGTGCAGGATAGGAGGTGCGGGCAGGGGGTGCAGGATAGGAGGTGTGGGCAGGGGGTGCAGGCAGGGCAGGGGGTGCGGGGCAGGAGGTGCGGGCAGGGGGTGCAGGCAGGGCAGGGGGTGCAGGACAGGAGGTGCGGGCAGGACAGGGGGTGCAGGCAGGGCAGGGGGTGCGGAGCAGGGGGTGCAGGCAGGACAGGAGGTGCGGGCAGGGCAGGGGGTGCAGGATAGGAGGTGCGGGCAGGGGGTGCAGGATAGGAGGTGTGGGCAGGGGGTGCAGGCAGGGCAGGGGGTGCAGGATAGGAGGTGCAGGCAAGGGGTGCAGGCAGGGCAGGGGGTGCAGGACAGGAGGTGTGGGCAGGACAGGGGGTGCGGGCAGGGCAGGGGGTGCGGAGCAGGGGGTGCAGGCAGGACAGGAGGTGCGGGCAGGGCAGGGGGTGCAGGATAGGAGGTGCGGGCAGGGGGTGCAGGATAGGAGGTGTGGGCAGGGGGTGCAGGCAGGGCAGGGGGTGCAGGATAGGAGGTGCAGGCAAGGGGTGCAGGCAGGGCAGGGGGTGCAGGACAGGAGGTGCGGGCAGGACAGGGGGTGTGGGCAGGGCAGGGGGTGCGGAGCAGGGGGTGCAGGCAGGACAGGAGGTGCGGGCAGGGCAGGAGGTGCAGGATAGGAGGTGCGGGCAGGGGGTGCAGGATAGGAGGTGTGGGCAGGGGGTGCAGGCAGGGCAGGGGGTGCAGGATAGGAGGTGCGGGCAGGAAAGGGGGTGTGGGCAGGGCAGGGGGTGCGGGCAGGGGGTGCAGGACAGGAGGTGCGGGCAGGGGGTGCAGGCAGGGCAGGGGGTGCAGGACAGGAGGTGCGGGCAGGAAAGGGGGTGTGGGCAGGGCAGGGGGTGCGGGCAGGGGGTGCAGGACAGGAGGTGCGGGCAGGGGGTGCGGGCAGGGGGTGCAGGCAGGGCAGGGGGTGCAGGACAGGAGGTGCGGGCAGGGGGTGCAGGACAGGAGGTGCGGGCAGGGGGTGCAGGCAGGGCAGGGGGTGCAGGACAGGAGGTGCGGGCAGGAAAGGGGGTGCGGGGCAGGAGGTGCGGGCAGGGGGTTCAGGCAGGGCAGGGGGTGCGGGGCAGGGGCAGGAGATAGGGGCAGGGGGTGCGGGCAGGGGCAGGGGGTGCGGGGCAGGGGGTGCAGGCAGGGCAGGGGGTGCAGGACAGGAGGTGCAGGCAGGGCAGGGGGTGCGGGGCAGGAGGTGCGGGCAGGGGGTGCAGGCAGGGCAGGGGGTGCAGGGCAGGAGGTGCGGGCAGGGGGTGCAGGATAGGAGGTGCAGGCAGGGGGTGCAGGCAGGGCAGGGGGTGCGGGGCAGGAGGTGCGGGCAGGGGGTGCAGGCAGGGCAGGGGGTGCAGGACAGGAGGTGCAGGCAGGGGGTGCAGGCAGGGCAGGGTTGCGGGGCAGGAGGTGCGGGCAGGGGGTGCAGGACAGGAGGTGCGGGCAGGGGGTGCGGGGCAGGGGGTGTGGGCAGGGCAGGGGGTGCAGGCAGGGCAGGGGGTGCGGGGCAGGAGGTGCGGGCAGGGGGTGCAGGCAGGGCAGGGGGTGCGGGGCAGGGGGTGCGGGGCAGGGGGGCAGGGCAGGGGGTGCGGGCAGGGCAGGGTTGCGGGGCAGGGGCAGGGGGGGCAGGGCAGGGGGTGCAGGACAGGGCAGGGGGTGCAGGGCAGGGGCAGGACCGGCCGGTGCAGGCGGCACGTGCGCGCCGCGGGGCGGGGCAGGGGCGGCGGGGGCGGGGCAGGGCGGGAGGGGGCGTGGTCTGGGGGCGGGGGCGGGGCGGGGTGATGACGCCCCGCCCACCGCCCCGAGCTGCAGCCTTGACCCGCCCGCGGGAAGATGGCGGCGGCGCCGACCCTCGCCCGCCGGATCGTCCGGCCAGGTGCGGCCCCGCGCCCCCTCCGTGGGGCGGGGTGACCCCGCGGCCCCCCGAGCCCTCCCTGTGCCCGTGGCCCCCCGCCGTGGGGCACGGTGTCCCCATGTCCCCCCGTGTCCCCCCGCCATGGGGCAGGGTTGTCCCCCGTGCCCCCCCGCCGTGGGGCACGGTGTCCCCATGTCCCCCCGTGTCCCCCCGCCATGGGGCAGGGTTGTCCCCCGTGTCCCCCCGCCGTGGGGCACGGTGTCCCCATGTCCCCCCCTGTCCCCCCGCCATGGGGCAGGGTTGTCCCCCGTGCCCCCCCGCCGTGGGGCACGGTGTCCCCATGTCCCCCCCTGTCCCCCTGCCATGGGGCAGGGTTGTCCCCCGTGTCCCCCCGCCGTGGGGCACGGTGTCCCCATGTCCCCCCCGTGTCCCCCCGCCATGGGGCAGGGTTGTCCCTCGTGCCCCCCCGCCGTGGGTCCAGGTGTCCCCGTGTCCCCCCGCCGTGGGGCACGGTGTCCCCATGTCCCCCCGTGTCCCTCCGCCATGGGGCAGGGTTGTCCCCCGTGTCCCCCCGCCGTGGGTCCGGCTGTCCCCGTGTCCCTCCCGCCGTGGGGCAGGGTGTCCCCGTGTTTTCCTGCCGCGGGGCAGGGTTTTCTCCTGTGTCCCCCCGCTGTGGATCCAGGTGTCCCCGTGTTACCCCTCCGTGGGTCAGGTTGTCCCCTCTGTCCCCCTGCTGCGGGTCCAGGTGTCCCCATGTCCCCCCACGTCCTCCCCTCTATGGGGCAGGTTTGTCCACCGTCTCCCTTGCCGTGGGTCAGGTTGTCCCCCGTGTCCCCCTGCCATGGGCCAGGGTGTGCCCAGGCCCCCCCATGAGACACGCCCTCCCCCATGTCCCCGCGCCATGCCTCAGATGTCCCCCGTGTCCCCCCACCGTGGGCTGGGGCGGTTGCTGCGTCCCTCCGCTGTGGGTCGAGGTGTTCCTGTACGCCCGCCACCACCATATCCGTGCAGGACAGTTTGGGGGCAGCGCAGCCCCGCACGCCGCGCAGCGGAGGCCGGGGGCTCGGCCGCGTGCGTGCCCAACCCCACCTGCCTCCGCTCCCCAGGCGTGCTGCCCCTCTGCAGCCGGCCCCAGGCGTGGGGCAGAGCCGCCCGGATGTCCCCCGGCCTCCCGCGGGCCCCTGGCCTCCTGCTCGCCCAGCGGCGTACCTTCAGCAACGACAAGGTCCTGGTGGAGCTGGACGAGGGCTCAGGTACGGCTGGTGGCACCTCTGCCAGCGTTGCCCTCACCCTGGGGCGCGTTGCGGGGCATGGCCGTGGACATCTAAATCCCCAGGCCCTCTTCTGCACCTGCCCTGACGTTAGGCGGAGGCGTCCTGCAGCACGTGTGCCCAGCTTAGTTTTCATGGCACGCGTGGCCCTGGGCATGGAAAGCCTCCAAAGCCCCAAATGTTCCAGCTGCAGCTGCTTAGGACCATCGGAGAGAAGTGTTTGGGGACAGGGATCTCACCAGCTGTGGGCATTTGACGTGGCTGGGTGCCACCTGCGTGCCAAGTGCAAACACCGGCTGACGCAGCAAGGCTTGTCACCGCCACCTTGGCTTGTCCCCCACTGGTGGACCTCACGTCTCCCTCTCCTGCCCCTGCATTGCCTCCCAGCAGGGTCCCTGCCCTGAGGACCTGGCAGAGTGGCAGGCACTCCTTCGGTGAGCAGCTGTTGGGGATTTCGGTGTCCTGGCTGCCAGGAATAGCTGTCACCCAAACATTGCCCAGGGGCCTGCTTTTGGCTGCTGGGTCCCCGGGCCCGTCCTCGCACTGTCCCCAGCCTGGGTGGACAGTCCCCAGCCTGTAGTGGCAGCAGCACAGACTACGAGCACTCGGCTCAGGGGCTTCTGAGGGCCACTTGGAGTAGGGCAGTGCTGTTCGGGAGGGGATAAGGGGACAGAGCCCTCCCCACATGTCATGTCCAGCTGGGCAGGGCGCAGGCTCTCAAAGGCAGACTGTTATTCCCCAGGCACGGCTACAGGCTGTTTGCAGTGAGAGTAGCTGCAGTCTTGGCCTTGTCTAGCTAGTCCAGGGAGGCAGGGACCTCTGGGCCTTGGCACCCCGAAGGTGGCTGGGTTTCGGGACTCCCAGCATGGCCACCACGCTGTGCACAATGGGCGAGCCGTGGCTTGCAGGCAGATCTGCTTAAAGGCAGCATCCTGCTTTTGATCCGGCACTGGGGGCTCTTAGGAGAACAGCCAAATTACTAGGACTAAAAAGATACAGTCTGGGTTGAGCGGCGAAGCAGGAAGGCAGATGAAATTCTCTTGGGTAAGACGTGTGTACGCGCGGTGCATGCCGCGGTGGCGAGGGGTTTCTGATGCCTCCATGTTTGCCATGGCGCAGGCATAGCCACGATGAAGTTTAAGAGCCCTCCCGTCAACAGCCTCAGCCTGGACTTCCTCACTGAGTTTTGCATAAGCCTGGAGAAGCTGGAGAACGACCGGGGTTGCCGGGGCGTGATCTTCACATCTGTACGTGTTGCCCTGGGGTCGCGGTGCGAGCTGCAGGGTGGCTTGGCAGGCGCGGGTGCTGTTGCCTTGCTCGTGCTCGGTCTCCTGGATCTCTGGTCAGAGGCACAGGAAAGCCAGGACACAGCTCTAGTGGGCTCCAGAAACAGGGCCGAGGAGGCTTGCAAGGGCCGTGCTCTTTCCTCCGTGGCCTTTTCTAGCGTAAGAACTACAACAAAGCGCTGTCATTGCTCATTAAAATCAAATCTGTCCGTCTACAAACTTGGCAAATCCCCTGAGATCTTTTGAACTGCCCAAAGCGGGGGGGCTAGGGGAAGCCAGCATTCGTTTCCAGGCATGATGTGCGTACGAGGCTGTGCCGGGGATGGGACAGGGCAGGTTTTGTGCTGCATAACAGAGGTACCCCCAGACGGGCTCTGATGATGACGTCCACGTTCAGAGCCCCGGCCCTGTGGGCCGCAGCATTGCCGTGATCCAGTCCGTGGGAATGCTGAGGAGATTGTTTCAGTACCCCAGAAGACCCTGATTTACCTCAGCTTTCTCTTTCCTAGGGGTTCCAGGCCAAGTGCTCGGAGGGTTGAAGGGTCATCGTTGAGCTGTGACTCCCAGTGATGTTTGTATTTTCCTAATTCCAGGCCATTCCCAAAATCTTCTCGTCTGGCCTGGACATCACCGAGATGTGTGGGAAGAGCACGGAGCACTATGGGGAGTTCTGGAGAGCTGTGCAGGAGACGTGGCTCAGGCTCTACGGCTCCAGCATGGTGACAGTCGCCGCAATCAATGCAAGTCCTGTAGAGCTGCCTTCCCAGCTGCCCTGCGCGGCCTGTCACTTGCTGTGGCTTGTGTGCACTGTGTGGGCAGGGACAGCCGAAAAATCAGGCTGGTCGGTGCTGAAAGAACCCGTTGGGATGTCAGGGCGGCATACGTGGCTGTAGGGTTGGTGCGCTGACATGTGGGAGCGTGTGGGATGTTGCAGCCTCTGCGTAAGCTATACGCCTGGCACGGGTGTCCTAACAGCACCTTAGCTGCAGCGGAGGACTCACCCAGCACTCACGTCCCACCAGCAGGGGCTCGTTCTGCTCAGACTTGAGTGGTGCTTAGTGCAGCGAGGGCCATAGCCTGCCCCAAGAACTCAGCTGGAAATCTGTCCTCCAGGCTGGAGGACAGGGAGGAGGGTTGTAGGCCAGTGTTAAAGCCCAGGGAGGTGTCGAAGGCAAACGGAGTACTGGAGAAGCTGAGCAGTTAGGAGAGAGGGAGTCCAAAGGACGCTTGTCATTTGCCCACCTTCTGCTTCCTCACTGATAAGTATGGTAGGAGCTGCCCAGCATCGCTTGGCTGATGCATCGCCTTGGTAGCCAGCCGGAGGGGAGGAGATCAGATGGGGGCCGTGCAGTGTCGCAAATGCTTATCCTCAACCCTTTGGGCAGCGATGCTTCAGACCTGGGCAGTGCAATAAGCCTTCAGTGCTTTATTCCCTGGGTTTTGTTACTCTGACTGTGGTTTTTGCCAGCAGGGAACCATCTGAATGCCATTTGAATCACAGGGTCTGTAGATTTGTACCTGTTACCTGCTAGGGGTCATGTTTGAGTTTTTCAATGTAGTACCGCTTTGGCAGCGCGTGGTTCTGTGTCTGTCAGCAGACCCTCTTTGAAGTGGGTATCACAAGGCAGCTGGGTCTCTGACCACCCTCCTGTGGCCATATGGTGCAGGGCTAAGGAAGCACCGAGTCATGGCAAAGATGCTCTCAAACGGAAGTTTTACAGATGGGAGCTGTTACAGAGCCCCTGAACAAAACTATTTTTGTGGCGTTTAGGATTACCAACTCATAAGAGAATGCTTTAACAAATCTCCACTGCAGGGTTTGTAGCCCATCTAACACTTTCTCTATTGGAGTCTAAGAACTAAAGAGTAAAACTCAGTGGGAACAAATTGAGTAGTCAGATTTTCAGGCTGGGAAAATGCTAGAAACAGAGTTAAGAAATGAAAGGACAAACTCTGGTAAAGATATCAGAAGTCGTCTTTAGTGGCTGGTTTTGGACCGTTTCTTTCAAATCAGCTGAGCAGGGACTTGGGGGACATCAGCACTGTCCCTGACAGCTCCATCTCCCTGTATCTTCCCTGTTGTGGAAGAAACAGCAAGGCTACTGGGGGTAGGAGGCCAGGAACATTTGTAGCCAGAAAATGGGGACTGACCTGGACTCACTCTTTCCTTCCCTTTGCCAGGGATCCAGCCCAGCGGGAGGCTGTCTCCTTGCCTTGTCGTGTGACTACAGAATCATGGCTGAGAACCCCAAATTCAGCATCGGCCTGAACGAAGCACAGCTGGGCATTGTGGCTCCCTTCTGGTAGGCCAGTGTCTTTCACTTCTAAGCTCATGTGCTGAGTTCATCTTCAGGGGGTCTATTAATAAGCTTTAATTGGTCACGGAGATGTAGTTGCATGTGACCGTCCCAAGGGAGTGATCAGATAGTCACGGTTACAGGATACAGCCAGCTCAGCATCTGATTTGTCTGTCTTGTCCTGTAAATATCCAAAACCCTTTCAGGTTGCAGAATGTTCTCACATCTTGTTTTGCATCCTTCACCAGCAAGGACCTCAGTTTCTGACTGCAATCTGCTCAGAAGCTAATGCCAGGAGATTGCCATGGTTGAGCTTGGTCTGGGAATATACTTTTCTGTGGGTACAGCCTATGTACCTGCAAAATCCCGTAGCTGTAGAGAAAACCTTTCAAAGCATAGCAACAGTTAGTATACGGAGATACAGACCCCTTGACCTTGGCTGCCCTAAGGGCATGTAAATATGCTGTTGGGGAGTAGCTTTCACTTGATGCCAAGTGGGCACAGCTGGGACCTGTGCGGTCAGAAGAAATAGAATAGCTCTCACGCAAAGGGCAGGGGACTCTGTTAGGGTAACACTAAAAATGGCTCCACTTGCCAGATTTTGCAAAAAGTGCGTTGCTGGCTTTGCCTTGCTGAGCTCATAGCTGCAATTTGGAGACCCATGCCTGGGGAGTGTGACCAGGGCACCAAAGCAGAGGTTCTGTGGTGAGCAGTGCCCTTAGCTTTGATGTCTGGGTTCAGCTCTTGCTGGGTGTTTCTTTGCCTGACTGTGGCTCTTCCTCCTCTCTCGTTTAGGTTTAAAGACACATTTGTGAACGTTGTGGGACACCGAGTCGCTGAACGCTCCCTCCAGCTGGGCTGCCTTCACTCTGCACCTGAAGCCCACAGGATTGGCCTTGTGGACGAGCTGGTGCCAGAGGAGAAGCTACGGGACAAGGCTGCGGCTGTTGTAGCACAGTGGCTGGCTCTTCCCGGTAAGACAGGCACCTCCTCCGGCAGACTGCTGCTGCTTTTGGGCAGTGATCAGCACGGAAGGAGGGATCTAATCAATCTATGTGGGGAGGACAGATACTGAGGCTGCTGCCTGGGAGCTATGTAGCAGTTGCCATTTAAATTGAACGTGTCAATGGCTGGGAGGTAGGAAAGCTCAGAAAAGCAGTCCAAGCAGCCTCAGGCTAACAGAGATGTGCTCACCAATGGACCTGGGCGGGAGGACAGGGTGTGCTGGGTGTGCAAGTTGCTCGGCTGCAGTCCAGCTCACTCTGCCAGCTCTGCTGAGTCGAACTGGAGGTGCACGAATTCAAGGTGAAAACCTTGCCTGGATCTCTGTATCTGTTGGTGGGGATGTAAGGAGCAAGGACGAAAATTGTCGTGGAGCTGAGGGAACGGAACTGTGTCCTCTGGGAGCAGGCAGGGCGTGAGTGCCCAGGCAGCTGGTCACCCTGTGTTTCCAGAGGAATGGTTTGGTCAGCTCTTGGCTCTGTGCTGCCACTGAGCTGAGGAAGGGGATGAGGCGTTAGGACAGACAGCAAATGCAAACATCAGATGCTTGTTTGGACTGCTCCATGATGAGAAGCACATGTTTCCTGGGGTAAGGAGAGGGCTCTCCTCTCCACACAGCACAGCTGGATCTGAATTATCCCATCCCATGCCACGTCCTAACCTGTGCAGTGAGGTGCAACTACACGTCAGTCTTTGGCTGTTCCTTCCCTAGAAATCGGAATGAAACAGAAATGCAGACAGAAACGGACAGGTCCCAGGACTGTTCATTAGTGTCCCTACCTGGAAGAGTGTCCCTAAACCTCACTCTGGCTCTCCTGCCCTGGCATAAGAGTGGAGACAGTTGATCCTTGGTCCCTGACAAGGGGGCACGTCTCCGTTCTACCTTCTCCTGGCTTGCGGGAGGCACCATGCAGATCCTTCCACAGAGCCCTAAGCCAGAGCCAGCGAGAGCCTGTCCAGGTGGATCTATCTAGAGCACAGAGGTGCTGCGCAGAGGAAGCGATTCTGGGTTCACAGTGTGTGGGGGTGGGTCATTATCTTACCTTCACTGTTGCAACGCACTGGCAGCACAACATCAGTGCAAAAAATGTGTGGCTGCACCAGTGTGCATTGCTCTGTGCGTGAACAGATGTGCGCTCCAGGCCTCCACCAGCTAAGGCAGCCAGTGCTGCTCTATCAGCATCCACGTATCTGTGCTGAATTACACTGGCTAGGAGCGTGCATCGCAATCACAGCCCGGAAACTGCTGTTGGGATGAACTTGAGGCCACAATGCAGCTGGCTTTTGTACAAGATGTTTGACACAAGTAGACTGTCTTGCCAGAAATCAGAAGGGTTGGGTTGGGGCCAGAACAATTTCGGAGAATTTTATTCAGTTACTGCTGTCCTGAGCCTGGTAACGTGTGTTTGGGTGTGTTTTGGAGGACACAAAGAGTTGGGGAGTGCTCAACTCTTTCTGTAATTTGTCCCACTAGAGCAGTCATTTCCCCATTGACAGATACAGATCGCAATTTATTGTATTAGAATTTATCCAGTTCAGCTTCCAGGCAGTGGGTTTGGTCTTATGCCTTTCCCTGCTGGTGTAAAGAGCCCTTCAGTGTGCAGTACCTCTGCTTCTGTGGTGCTTGCACATGGTGACAGGGGCCAAGAGCTGGTCACTAACGGTGGGGCCATGCATGTTCCCTCTCCTCACTCTCCTTTCCACAGACCATGCCCGTCAGCTCACCAAGTCCATGATGAGGAAGTCGGTGCTGGACCGCCTGGTAGCTCACCGGGAGGAAGACATTCAGAACTTCATCAGCTTCATTACGAAAGAGTCCATCCAGAAGTCGCTTCGCATGTATATGGAGATGCTGAAGAAGAAGAAGAGCTGAGGAGCCAGCCAGCTGAGGCCTGGTCCCAGGAGCTTGCGTGACACTGAAATGCTGCAGTAGCTGTAGACTTTTACAGTGAAGTCCTCTGTACTGCCAGCAATCGGCGATGTGCTGCCTGCTCCAGTGGCTGCCCCACCACCCCTTCTTGTTCATCCCCATTCAGTGCCTGACACCGCTGCTGCCTTTCCTGAGAGCGGGGAGAGCTGTTTTGCTCAGCTCACCCGAGGAACAGAAAGGGAGAGCATCTGACACCACTGTGGCCTAAGCCCGCAGGTCTTTGGATAGCCTCCCTCCTTTCTAACGCTAAATTGTGAAAATGAGATTTGTCAATAAAGCCCTTTTTTGAGGAGGCGGGAGATGGCTGCTTGGTTTCCGAGTCTGTCTCCAGTCACCACTTCCTGGCAGCAGGGTGGCTGGCTGATGTTGGCCTGTCCCCCAGGCTCCAGCTCCTGACGGGTTGAGAGGGCTCTGCCGTGAGCAATGCGGGCCTCGGGGCCTCGGTGCGGCTGGTGTCGTGCTGTGACCCTTCTCCAGGCCAGCCTAGGGGCAGCCTACATGCAGGGCTTGTGGATGGGGCTGCGGAGGGCCCCTTCATGGAGACCGGTCCTGGGAGCTGGAGCTGCATCATAGTCTGTGGCAGTGGGAGGAGCTCAAGCCGCCAGCTTCACTTCAACTGGGAAATGGTCACTGACTGCCAGGGCCTGGAGGAGGACAAGAGGTGGGGAGGTGTGTCGTGAGGGTTCATCAAACCCTGGCTACTGGTGGTGCAGGCAGGGCCCTCCATGCAAGACCCTTCTGCCTGCCTGAGAGGGACACGATGTCCCCAACCCCAGGGAAGTCAACACACAAGGCTCCAGTTTTGGCTCCTCTCACAGAAAGATGCCCAGAAGTGGTCTACACTGCACATAGGTGCTGGCAGCATGGTGCCTGCCCTGCAAGACCTGGGCTGTCTCAGGAGCTCTGTGCTAAGTTGCTTTAGAGGTGATTGAAAATCCTCAATTGCCCTAAGCCATGGAGTCCTGTCCCTAACGTGCCTGCTCCTACCCATGAAGGGCCATGAAAAGCCCCTGCCCCAAGGCTCCTGGCCTGCATGCAGAGTTTCCTTGCAGAGATAGGTAATAATCCAAAATCACCCCTCATTTTCCCACCTGTGGGTCCTTCAGCACCCAGAGCTCCAAGTTAACTGATTGGGGGCTGACTGCCACGTTTCAGGAGAGGAGGGTGCCTTACGTGAGGGGCCATGGGAGTCTCTGGTGGCTTCTTGGGAGCTTGGCGCTGCGCAGAGGCAGACATGCCACAGAGGGAGGCAGGACGCCCTGAGGTGCGTGGTGCTGGAGCTGCTTGAACTTTGGAGCTGTTGTTGAAATGCAGCTGCTACGGGGCTGTGGCCTGGGGCCCTGTCTAATCCTTAACGAATGCTGGCAACCAGCATGGTCTGGACAGCTTGGCTGCACCTGGGGTTGCCCAGGGCCATCTTGGCTTTGCTACCTGCTTGAGCCTCTTGTTTATCAGCCCGGCTCACCTCCTCCTGCTCCAGCTGGAAAGCGCGCTGGAAATTGTAAACGGTAGCCGAATTTGGCACGATGCTTCTCTTCAGCTTAGATCCGCATACCACAATCCTGGAAGGAAGCAAAGCTCGGTGGGTCCCGTTCTCACCTCCGCTCCGTGCCTCCCCACGTTGCCCCAGGAGAGGCACCACCGGAGCTGTGGGCCACGTCCCCGGTGGTGGTCACCTGTCATAGGCGCAGTCCGACTTCCCCACGGTCGTGTCAGCGCTGTCGGGGAGCAGCCACTTGAAGACGTTGCTGGTGCGCAGGCGGATGTAGGACCAGTCGCCTGGCCTGACGTATGAGCAGTCAGCGTTGAAGTCCCCCAGGAATATGATGTTCTGCAGAAAGGGAAGAGCGGAGGGTGGGCAATGGCGGTGCTGGGCTGCTTGCTGCACCCAATACCAGCCATCCCCTGGGGATACTCCATCTCTGAGCCCAGGCTTTGCCCTGAAGGGAGACGTAGCACCGAAACGCCATGGTGGGCTGAAGACATGCCACCACCGCTGGGGTCAGAGCCTGGTTCAGATCAGCCCTGAGCTGGCACAGGTGCCGCTCATGGCCAGAGACTTGGTCTGGATCCAAAGGGACCTCAGAGGGGTGTCTGTGTCTGTCCTTCAGCGCTGCCCCCAACCCGCTGTGCCCAGACGGCCCCGTGCCCCTGCCCTGCTCACGTCGGTGTCCCACTTGCTGACGATGGCCAGGTAGACGTCGTAGAGCGCGTCGATCTCGGCCGTGGCGGCGTGCGGCGCTGAGTGCAGTGGCACCAGCACAAACTCCTCTGCCTCTGCCAGGGAGAGAGCCGTGAGCTGGTGCGGCCATGGCCACCCGTCACCTCCCGCGCCATCGCTCCAGGGCCACCCGTGCCCATCCGGCCCTTCCAACACTCACTCGTGTGGGGCGACGACACCCTCAGGATGAACGGCTCCCGGCTGAAGACGTCCTGGGGATCCTCGTACTGGTAGGTGTCCACCACAGACACCACCTCCGTTCTGGGGGGACCAAGGGGACAGTGATGCAACCGCATGGCCCACAAGCATTGTCCTTGGGGTGCTCAGCTCTGCTGTGGTCCATCCTGCCATGGTGGCTTTGGTGCCTGGACCCCCTGCGGGTGACACAGGGCCATACCGGCACCCACGTCTGGGCTCCCCAGCCCTCACCCCATCCTGCTGGCACCTCAGGGTGGCGCTGGGGTGGGCCTGCGGTGGGGCAAGCCCCGTTACCTGTAGATGAAGAGGTACATCTCCTTGTAGTTCTCCCGTCCCAGGGGCCCGCTGATCTCATAGGCGTATGGGGACATGGACGCGCTGCGGGGACAAGACACGACAGCAGGAGCGTGATGTGGGGTGCCTGCCCGTTCCTGGGGTGGCCCCAGCTCAGCCGGTACAGCACGGCCACCACGCTGGTCCCACTGTCCCCAGCCATCAGCCTGCTGCAGCCTGGCCGTAGGGTGACGCGGGCTGCGGTGCCTCCAAGCCGCCCCGCTGTCCGCCGGTGGGTCAACCCTCCGAGGAGCTCGGGGCTGAGCCCCGGTGCCCGGCGGCGGGGACGCTGGCCAGCCGCCTGCTCCCACCGCGCTCCGCACAGGGCTTTGTAGCCACCCCCACGCTCTGCTCCCGCCCGTCTTATGGCGTTTCACCAGACCTTTGGTTCTTCTCGGTTTTCTGTATTTAGATGCAACTTCAGCTTCGGGAGGGGTGCTGGGCTGCTACCACCCCGCTTTCCCCCAGCCCTGCTCCCCGCGGCTTTTTTGGTAGCCAGCACCTGCCTCGGCGCTAACCTCTAAGCTCCTGGCTACCTGCAGGCGCTTAGGATGCTCCTTTTCATTTCTCTTACCAAGTTTTCAGTGTTTTACTCTTATTCCTCTTTTTGGAAAGAAAAAACCCCCACTGCTCTAGCGCACTTTTTGGCTTTTATTGCTCACGCAGCTTTGCGCCTCCTCCCCTGTTCCGCGCTGTCGTCCCACGTGGGGTCTGGGTCACTGGTGAGTTAACTTGTTTGCGCTCAGCTGGAGCGTCCTCACCGCTCCTCCCCGGGCGCAGCTCCCGCCGCTCCTATGGCGCTGGTGCCCTGGCCGGGGCCGGTCCCTACCGCCGGCCACCAACCGCGGGGCGCCAAGGGACCGAGCCACCACCCTCCGAGCCCCGGTCCCGCTCGTGCCTGTTCAGCTGCTCCAGGAGCTGGGTGACGGCGCTGAGGTCCGAGTCGCGCACCTCCTGCACCAGGGCCACGTCGTAGCGGCTGAGGATCTGCGGGGACGGGAACCGCCGCCACGGTGAGGAGCGGCCTGGGGGTTGGCTCGGGGCCACCGCGGGCGCTGGGGGGGGACACTCAGGGATGGGGTCGCCCGCTCCCGGCTGGGGACCCCGACGCCAGCACGGGCTCCAGCGGCCGGTGACCTGCGCATCCCTCAGGGACAGGAAGAGATGCCCCCGTGGTGGGCTCAGAGGGACCGCGGGGTGTCCCTGCCCCCTGTCCTTGCTTGTGCAGCCCCTTTCCCCAGGGACACCGGCCCGGCCCGCGGAGTCCTCGCCACGCGGCTCCGAGCCTTTCCCGTCTGCCCCAGCGAGCGCAGCCCGTCCCCACCGGCGGCCGCGCGCGGGCCCGGCGCGGGGCGCGCTCACCTCGACGAGGACGCCCGCGACGAGCTGGTCGGACATCTTGCTGTCACCGAACGCCTGGATGTTGAAGGCGCCGATCCGCAGCGCGGCAGCCGCGGGCGGCAGGAGGGCCGCGGCCAGCAGGGACAGCGCCAGCGGCGCGGTGCCCGCCCTGCCGCGGAGGGACGCCGAGCCGCGGGGCCGTGGCCATAGGCGCTGCATTCCCACGCTTCGGCCCGGGGCGTTGCTCTGGGCTTGGGAAACCGCTCCGGGCTTGGGGATGGAGCAAAAAAAAATCCACTTAGGGCACACAGGAGCCAGCAGCCCCGTCCCCAGGTCCCGTCCCCCGAGGCGCTCGCTGCCCGTGCCATCGCCAGCAGGTTTGTAGGACCTCACCATCGAAGAAGAAGGGAAGGGACCTGGCCGGGGCTGGGCGATACATCAGCTGCCAAGCCAAGGAAGACCCTAGGAGCCCTGGTTCCCTGCCACCACTTTAAGCGCTAGGCAAAACTCGGCAAATCACACCCGCAGCGGGGCCGGGGCTGCCCGGCGCGGTGCCCCCGGGCCGTCCTGGCACAGGGCACCGCGCCGGCAGGGCAGGTCCGCCCTGAGCCCCGCTCGGCCGGGGCTGGGGAGCTGAGCCTGGCCGCGCCGCGCCGGTGAAGCCTGCAGAGCTGGCCCAGGCTGTATGCCGGCTGCCTGATCCCAGAGGTTTCCCAAGCTCGGCTGCCGCCAGCTTGCCGGAGCGTGGCTGGAGGTGAGGCCGCTCCGGAGGGTTAGCCTTCCTCCTCTTCCTCCCGAGCCACTCGCTCAGGGCACTCCCGGGAGCCCCTGCTGTCCGGGGCGTCCCCAAGAGCGGGGACACCCGCTCGCGGCCATGCCGTGTCCTGCTGGGGCCGAGGCCACAGGTCTCCAGGGCCTCAGGTTTGCTCCGCTCCCAGCTCTCGTCCCCCAGGGCCGTCGCTGTCCAATGCAAATCCTGGCCTTCAGCGCCTTCAGCCCTGCACAGTTTTGCATCCTGAAATTGTCCTCTGCTGACCCGCCTCTGCATTTGCTGCTCCCCAGAGCTAGGTGCCTGTTGGGCTTTCCGTGCTGGGTTTGCACGCCTCAACAGTCAGGTTAGGAAAGTTAGGAAGGCACCAGCTAAGCCTAATTTCTCCAGTTTCTCAGCCCAACCACAAGCACTGACCCACTTTCCCAGCAGCAACCATCTGCGCCATAGCAATAACCGAGCTCTCAGCCATACTTCGGTCTCAATGCAGCTGCAAAATACCCTGCCGGGAACCCAAGCCCCAGACCGAAAACTCATTGCAGGCATCCAGCCCCGTCCTTACCGTGCCGAGGTGTGGGAGCAAGCGGGTGGCGCGGGGCGCGGAGCAGCTCTGCCCTCCTGGCATCTGCGCCGGCTGTTTTATTCCCGGCCGAGGTGTCAGCAAAGCAGGATGAGCTGGACACCCCTGTGGATGTTTTGGCACGGCGTTGGGGTGCCTTCCTATATTAGGAAACCCCCACCTACACCTCGACAGGGTGGGGCCAGCGTAACCACCTCTGAACGTGAAGTGTAACGACGGCCAGGCGGGGAGGAAACCTGCCGCGTGCATCCTTAGGACACCTTGGAGGAGCCAGGAGGCGATGGGTGAGCCAGGAGTGGGACCAAAGGAGTGAGCATGAGGCAGGCCAGCAGATTTAGCCTCTGGCACAGGGCCATCAGGGACCTAAGGAGAGTGCTGGCATCACATGCTGTTCCCCAGCACAGCAGGCACCCGCATTGCACAGCAGCCGCCTGCCCCACCGAAGACGTTCGACTGGGTCGAGTGGACCTCCTAGCCCACTTGGCCCTGGGCTTTGTACGTCGGCCCCTTTGGACATGTGCCATGTTTAGGTGCATGCCACAAGACTGACCCCAAGGCCACGGTGACTGCCAGCCACACGGACGGAGCCTGGACACAGCTGGCTGGGGCCGAGTGCTTTCTAATGCCCGCACCAAGGCACGTGATGCAAGCCAGGCAGCAAAAGCTAATGGCCTTAATGAAGGTGATTCAGCCCTTTATGAGTTTCTCAGTAGACGAGATAATTAGAAGGGAAATAAGGACAGAAGGAAATGGCACGTTGTTCCGGTCGAGCAGGCTGAGCCCTTGGTGGCCCAACAAGCCTCCACGCAACGAGCCAGCTGCGAAGCCATGAAGTAGCTCCGGCGGTGGCCCAAAACAGCCATGATGGGCTTCCAAAACAGCCTCAGCTGCTGTCCTGGTGGTGCTTGGCCCCTACGTGAGCAGTGCAGCAGGATGGCGTTTCACCCTGCGCAGGATCCGGCCCCCGCAGTCCCAGCCTGGGGCCAGGGTCCTATCGTGGCTGAGCGCGGGAGGTGCCCCAGCTGGATGAAGCCCCGGGGCCAGGGCAACGGCTCCTCTTGCCGGGGCTTGCCGGGCTCTGGCACACGTAGCTGGGCTCAGCATCCTCGCGGCCTGTCATGGGATGACGCCGGTATCCTCAGACGCATTCGTGCATTCTTGGAGGATTGCTAAACTCTCGATTTCCACAGTCCCTGCTGGGCAGCTCATGGCCCAATTCTGCATGGGAAGAGCATTTCATCTTCGTTCCCGCATCGCCCTGTTCCCCTGGAGCTGGTGCCCATCGTGCCAGGACTGAGGGGGAGATGGCCTCAGTGCTGGCCGGCATGGCCTTGCCGCGGGCACCCCCGCAGCCACCCTAGGGCTCGCTGGGTGCAGCACGTTGTGGTGGGGCCCGTAAACCCAGGGGCGGCATGGACAGGTCTTGCCCTCGGCACCGGGCTTGCTGCCCCCTTGCCCACCAGGGCAGCCCCCACCTGGGGAACGGCACCCAGTGCCTCTGCGCAGCACCCCAAGGCTGAGCTCACCGGGGCCGCCCCAGCCCTGCAGGTGTGGGGTGACTCGCAGGGGTTCAGAGGAGCTTGTGCATGGCCCCAGGGTCTCCCCACTTCCAATTTTCTCATTGCAACATCCCCCGTCACCCACCAGAGACTCATTGGAACAAGCCTCAAACTGCGGGGCGCGTCAGCCACCGTGCCGGGGGGCACCCAGCCCTGCCAGGAGGCACCCAACGCTCCCGAGCTGGCAGGATGCCCCGTGCCTCTGCGTCGGGAGCTGACTCACGGTCCCCCGTCCTGCCGCCGCTGTGAGCATCATCTGCCGCTCCCTGGCGAACGCCCCGCAGCCGCCGGGCTCCCACAAGGACTCCGGCCCCAGCGGCTCGGGGAGATGGGGAAGGAGCCGTACGCACCCTCCGACGCAGCGAGGAGGCTGAGTCAGGCTGGGGCCCTCCAGGCCCTTCCTTTGACACCACCATCCCTCCCTGCGGGCCAGGCCACCTGCAGCCCAGGGCTTGGTGGCACGGTCGCAAGATGTACCACCCGCCCCGGGCAGCCACATCGTCCAGCTTGCTGGGTGCCTCCCAGCCAGCGGCCGAGGCGGGAGGCTCTGGGGTGCTGGGACCTCTCCTTTCCCTCCCGAGCACCCTGTTGCTCTGCTCCCTTGCGACGCTGAAGGTGCCAGGGATGCAGCTCGTTCGGGGCAGTCGGGAGGGGAGGGACGGGGCTGAACAGCAGAGAAGAGCTGGGACACCCGTAGCAGCTCGCGGCCACCCTGGGCTGCGCCCATCGCCAGGACGCGGGGCTCGGGGACCGCTCCGGCCAGGGCAGCATGTGGCCGCTGAACATCTGCCACCCGAAGTGCCGTGCACTCGGGGGAGGTTTCTCTGCAAAACGTCCTTCTGCCCTTGGGCTGCCGCCCCAAAATGCAGTGTCAACGGCGCGCTCAGCGGCGGCGAGACACCGAAACCAGGCCTACGGCGTGCGAGTGATGCCACGGCCGCTCGTCCCTCCGGCCGGCTGCACGGAGAGGCCGCGCGCTCCCGCGGGAGCCGTGGGCAGCTGGGCGCACCCGCGGGCTGCGCGGGCGCCTGGCAAGGCGTGGGCACGGCGGGGACGTGCGCCTGGGAGCGCGCGCCTTCGCGGGAGCCTGAATCTCCCTCCCAAGCAGCGAGGGCTGAAAACGAGTTACTCTTTTAATGAAAGCCGAGAGCATCCCACAATCCCAAGACCTCGGAAGACCAGCTCTTCGGAGAGACGCCTCGCAGCACGTCACGGAGACGGTATGAAGCTTCGCCGGCCGCGCTGGACACTGCTGGCAGCGCAGGCGTCCCGGGCGCCCCGCGGGGCCCGTCCCGGGCACGGCGGCAGCAAGCGGAGGCAGCGCTGGGGGCGCCCGGGAGGCGCGCGTGTGCGGGGCCGCGCCGACAGCCGTCCACGCGAGGAGGGCGTCAGCGGGCTTTAAGTGTCACCTCCACCGGGAAATGGTCGCTGACGGCCAACGCCTGAACGGGGAGGGGGGGAAAAGCGGAGAGGTGGCTTCGCTCGGCCCGGCCGGGCGTCGCTACGGCAGCTCCGAGCCCGACATTTGGGCCAGTCCCCAAAATATTCAGGCCCGAGAGCCGCGGCTACGCCGGGGACGGCGGTTGCCCCTCACTCACGTCCCGGTATTGCAGGTGGAAAATCTGCTGGAAGTTGTTGACGGCGGCGGAGCCGGGCTGGACGGCGGCGGTCAGCGCGGAGCCGCAGGCCACCATGCTGCCGGGGCACCGGCGGGGGTGAGCGCCGCGCGCCCAGCCCTCGCCCGGCCCCGCGCGCCGCGCCGCCGCCTCACCGGTCGTAGGTGCAGCGGGTGAGCGTCACCGTGGTGTCGGCGCCCTCGGGGACGAGCCACTCGCAGGCCTCGAGGGCGCGCAGGCGGATGGTCGGCCAGGCGGACGGCGCGACGTAGGAGCAGGCGGCGTTGAAGTCGCCCAGGAAGAGGATGTCCTGCGGGGCGGCGCCGCCGTACCCGGTCCGCCGGGGTCGCCCGCGGAGGCCCGGCGGCCCAGCAGCGAGGGGGGCCAGCGAGCCGCCATCGCCCCGGCTCCGAGGCGCCGCTCGGCCCCGCTCGGCCCCAACGGACGCCCGCCGGCTCCCCAGGCCGGGCCGGGCCGGGCCACGGCGCCGCTCTCCCGGGGAGGCCACCCGCCGCCCCCCGCCGCCCTGCGGCGCTGCTTACGTTAGTCGCCCACTTGCTGACGACGTCCGCGTAGACGTCGTAGAGCGCGTCGATCTCGGCCGCCGCGTTGTCGGGGTCCGCGTGCAGGGGCACCAGCACGAACTCCTCCACCGCTGCCGGAGAAGAGCCGCGAGCCCTGAGCCGCCAGGGCCTGGGAAGGGAGCAGAGACCCCCAGGGAGACCAGCCGCCGGGGGCCCAAGCCCGGCAGCCGGCCAGCAAAAGCTTCCAAATGAAAGCAGCCTTGTTTTATGCCGCCTGGCTGTCCTCGAGGCCTGAATTTCCCTGCTGTGGCAGCCTCCATCCCTCCACGCGTGTTTGGGAATTGCTTCTTGTTTCCCATTACTTCTCTGAAGTCCCCTCGGCTTTGGTAAGAAGACAGTGAGTGGGTGGGAGGAGAGACGGGTGCATGGGAGCGTGGCATGGGGAGCTGACATGGGGAGGCTGGGAGAGACGGCACGTGGAGGCAGATGGCATGCGATGGGAGCAGGCACAGGATGGGAGAAGGCACGTGATGGGAAAAGGCATGTCATGGGAGAAGGCACAAGGTGGGAGAAGGAACATGATAGGAGAAGGCACGCAATGGCAGATGGCACACGGTGGGAGATGGCACACGATGGGAGGTACCCGGGATCCCTGGCATGCATGGGTGGGAGAAGGGCCCACAGCAGTGAATGACCCCAGCAAAGTCCCTGAGCAGGGGTTCTGGCTGATCCAGGTGTGCAACTCTGCTCCTGAGCTGGGAGGTCAGCTTCGGCTCTGGCAGCCCCCGCTTAGCCCAGCGCATGGCCCTGGGCCACGCTCAGTGCTGGTGGAGGTGAAGCCACACCAAGGCCAGGAGCCAGGCCTGCTCCGAGGCCGAGCACAGCTCCCAAACACTTTGTGCGGTCTCGAGGGCTGCTGCCCACTCTGCCTGGAGGTGCTGGAGGCGCAGCAGACACTCTCTGACCCCAGATCAGCAGCAAGCGGTGCCAGCACGCTTCCAGGTGCCAACTCTGCTTACGTGTGTGGGGTGAGGAAAGCTTCACGATGAAGGGCTCCCTGCTGAAGATACCAGCCCTGCTGTTGTCATAGTAGTAGCTTTCCAGCACGGAGACCATGTCCAACCTGGGGGAGAAGAGAAGCACCATTTCCACCACAGCTGGGGCACCCAGAGGTGCTCCCCACCCTGGGGAGCTGCCAGTGGGGACAGCAGCCAACACTGTGGAGGTTGGACTCTGGCTGAAGCCCTCCCATCCTGCCAGCCCTTACTTGTAGATGAAGAGATACTGCTCCTTGTAGGTGCTCTGACCCAGCGGCTTGCTGACCAAAAAGGTGTATGGGTGCGGCAACACACTAAGAGCAAGACACAGAGAGGAAAAGGAAGGCACACCATGTCTCCTGGCTCCCACAGGGCTCTCTCTGGCCAAGGCCAAGCAGCTTGGCAAGCTGCCCCTAGGCACAGTGGCCATCCGAGCGAGAGCTGCCCTGATGCGGCAGGACGCTGGCCAGGCTCTGCCACAGGGCCCCGTTTGCACCCAGCATGCACCCACCCCCCAGCCCTGTCAGAGTCACCTGTTGAGCTGGTCCATCAGGTTCTTCACAGCGCTCAGATCAGTATCGCGGACCTCCTGCACCAAGATGATGTCATACTCCAACACGATCTAGGGGGACAAGCTCAGAACCACCCGCCTGCAGCCGGGAGCTGCTCACAAGGGCACCAACGGGAGCCTGTGCCAAGCTGCAGTGGCAGCAGGAGACCCGAGAGCACAGGAAGAAGCAGGTCCTGGGTTTCTTATGGCTTGTCAAGGGCAGGGACCCTGGGGTGATACAGGGCCCTCTCACACCCTTCTACCTCCCATCTGTTATCCCAGCAGCACCTTGTTTGCAAGCTGCTCTGAGTGAGGACCCCAGGCAGAGTCGAGCACCACTCGTCCTCAGCCAGGGGCCAAGGTTGGAGATGGGCGTGTAGGTGGGGAGGGCAAGAGCAGATGGGCAGATAGACGGATGGGTGCATGGGTGGATGTCGGTGAGTGGATGGACTGATGGACGGATGGACAGATGGCTGGATGGATAGGTGTGTGGATGAGTGGGCCAATGGATGGATGAGTGGGTGGGTGGAAGGATAGGTGGATGGACAAACGGCTGGCAGAAAGCCACTGTCTAGGTGCCTTGAGCTTGCTGTTTCCCAGAGACCAGAGAGCAGCCAGGACTACTCCTTTCACCCCGCAGCACTCACAGTGACGATGATACCCACGATAGTCTTGTTGGACATCTTGCTGTCCCCAAACGTCCTGATGTTGAAGGCGCCGATCTTCAGCGTGGCAGCCGCAGGTAGCAGGAGAGCTGCAGCCAGTAGCGTCAGCGCCAGCTTTGCAGACCCCATCCTGAGTGCAGAGGGGCAGGAACGGGCTCAGCCCACAGGGCTGGCAGGGGAATTTGACACAGATGATGAGGGTGGCCGGGGGATTCCCACTTGCCATACTGGTTGCACTGGAAGGCACGATGGCCTCTACCAGGTGCAGCGGCCAAGGTCAGCTCCTCAGTGCCAGGGAGCTGGGGCACTGGGGTGCCCTTTGGAGGCTGGGTCAGCCCTGCCTTGCAGACCTCCCTCCTTCTCCTCAGCGGAGGACCCTGGAGTGGAGGGACCAGCTCTGCTCAGGTGTGAACCCACGAGCACCCCACTGCCATCCTGAGATGTGACTAGGGCAGGATTTGGTCCCAAGCAGAGCTCTGCAATAAAAGTGCTTTCTGCAGGTGACACACCGATGCTCTTCCACATTATTTCTCATTTGCTGTGCACTTTTTCTGCCTGTCTTCTAGGGAATCCACCCTAGGTAGTAGGCTCCTACCACCAGGAGCCCACTGATGCCATCTAGGCCAGTGCACCCTGGTCCACCCGTCTGGCTCCAACCTCAGCCAGGCAACCAGAAAGCTGTGCTTTCGGGGCTCCCCCAGTCCTAAGGGTGCCTGCCCTCCTGCTCGCCCAGCCCCACAGCCACAGTCCGCCAGGACGGGGTGGCTGCATGCTGCCCCACCGCCACGCTCCCCGCAGCCGCCTCTCTTGGCCTGGAGCAGAGGGGCTCAGCCTTGGACAAGTGCTCCAAGGAAAAAGGGAGCTACTGGCCCAACCGGATCCCTTCCAGCCCCGGTGCCCAGGAACCACAGGAGAGTGACGCCAAGCAGGGCTTTCTCAGGGCATCCGCCCCGCCGGAGCGAGCTCCCACGAGAGCCCCTTCCCTCCGCCTCGCCACGGGGCTGCCGCAGCAGCCGGCAGCTCCCAGCCTGCAGCGCCTGGTGCCCGGCAGCGCTTGCGGGAAAGAGTTGTCCTCTAACAGCCCGCGGCCGCCCGGCCTCCCTCTTCCCTGGCTTTCAGTCGCCGAGGTGTGAAGAGACGCAGGGATCCAGCACGGGACTCTGCCTCGCGTGCCGGTGCCCACGTGACAGGGAGAGCCACCGCCGCACGGGAACCTGCCGGGCTTCCCGTGCTCCCTGCGACTCCCCGGCAGCTCTCATCTCGGCGGGGAGGCCCTCAAGTCCCCTGCCTCGCGCCTGTCCCTCCCCGTCCCCGCGTCTGCACTGGGACAGAGACCCGCAAAACCCTACAGCTGCCGTGCCCTGCGCCTGCCGGCATCCCGGATACCCCCCCGGCACCTTCCCTGCCTGCGAGCATCCTTACCCGGCCGGGGTGAGGGTCCTCCCAACGGCGCCCCTGCGCCTGCCGCGCCGCTCGCCCTCCGGGACAGACACCCTGGGGCTCGTACCCCGGCCCTGCCCCCTCCCGCCCCATGGCGGGGCTGGGGCAGGCGCACGGGCCGTATCCTGCCGCCTGGCGCCTGCCCCGGCCCCTTCCTCGCCCAGGCTGGATTCCCACGGGAGCCCCCCAACGCAGCACGGCCGCCCCCCCCCCCAAGGGAAAACGCCCGCGGGAAGTATTTCACGCAGCGCCGAACTCCCTGGGGTAAAACTTCCCCCCAGTCCTTCCCAGACTATCAGCTGCGAGCGCCGTGCAAGCACGCGTGTGCCAAGCGCCGCGCTCCCCGGGGCGCCCGGAGCCTGAGACGGGGCAAGCCTGTTTTTTGCCGGTGGAGCGGGAAAGGGCAGCGCGACGTACCTTTGGTGTCGTGCTCGCTCTCTGCCCGAGGAAGGACAAGCTGCACCTGCACTTACGGGGAGGGCTGAACTCCCCTTACCAAGCGGTCACACGGCCAACGCGCGCACGAGGCCTCGGGCTCCGTCTGGCCTTTTTCAGCGAAAGCAAAGGTTTACTCAGTGAAAACAAAGACTTCTTTCCATCAGTGCCAATAACGCGTCTCCAGCGCGAGGCCAAGGAAGCGCTTGGCTCGATCGAAACGCCGACGAAGACTTCCGAGGGCGTAAACGAATCCCACCAAACCCTCGAGGATAACGGCAAACTCCAAAACACCAGCGCATCGCTCTGCCTGCCGGGAAGGCCCTCGCTCGGCAGCTTTCACCAGAACCTGCTGCCGCGTGAGAAGAGCCCCATCCCCTCGTGGCCTGCTCGGATTTTTTTTTACAACAGCGTTTATTCGACTGACACCAAACCTTTCCCATCCAGCACCCCAAGCGAGATGGTTTGTGGCTTTTGTGCCATGGCTGGGTGCGGAGGTGGCCCTGAGCCTGCCTTGGACCTGGCGGTGCCACCGGGGAGGAGGACATGGCCGCGGACACCTCTGCAGGCCTGTGGGCAAGTCCTTGGCAGGCCGGGAGGTGCTTTCACGTCTGGGCAGCGCTCGGCCCCCGTAGCGCCGGGTCGGGGTAGACATCTCTTCCCGAAGCCTCCCCGGGAGCTGGCGTTGGGCACCCAGGAAAAGACGCGTCCCCAAGGCAGACCTGTCCCCCAGGGCGCCGGCCGGTGCCAGCACCTCGGGCCACCAGGCTTGGCGGGGCGGAGGGGAGGCCCTGCAGTCGCCGAGCTGCTCCCGGGGCCCCGCGGGGCCACGGTCCCCTCGGGCACGGGCGTCCCGTCCGTCCCGCGCTCCTGTCCCCTCCGGAGCCGGTCCTGCGGCCCGGCCCCGCTGCCCACCCGGCGCAGCTTCCCACAGGGCTCGTCCCCCGCCGCCTGCCTTGACTTGTGTCCCCAGTGCTCCCCGGCCTTCAAACGCAGCTGCCGAGTTTCCCCAAAGGGCCGCGCGGGGTCTTCGCGGGGCGCAGCGTTCGTCAGCGGTGCGGGACGAGCCGGGGGCGTGCGGGGGCGGCGGCGGCTTCGGCCTCCCTGTCCCCCAGCCCAACGGGGACGCGGGGCCGGCAGGGGGACGCATCCCTCTCCTGCCCCATCACCAGCGGCTGCCGTGGGCGCCCCAGGCCTGGGGCGTTTCCCGCTGTGGGGGCCGCTGGCCGGTGGGTCCCGCGCGGGGCTGTGGGTCCCGCCGGCCGGGCGAGACCAGCACCCCAGGGTGGGGGCGAGCGGCCTGCGGGCCAGGCGCAGCCCCCCGCCTCCGGACAGCACCCTGAGTCCCCTCGCTGCACGGGTGCCCCAGGGCCGGGCTCCCAGCAGCAGCCGGGCCAGCTCCTGCCCTTCCCAGGGCCAAATCCTGCCCATATCAGCGCCAGGGCCTGCATCTCCCCACGGCGGGCGCAGCCCCAGCACCAGACTTCTCCAGGGGGCCCAGACCCCCCGCATCGGCCCCAGCGCCAGGCCCACCCCAACGCCCAGACCCCCCCGCATCAGCCCCAGCGCCAGGCCCACCCCAACGCCCAGACCCCCCCGCATCAGCCCCAGCGCCAGGCCCACCCCAACGCCCAGACCCCCCCGCATCGGCCCCAGCGCCAGGCCCACCCCAACGCCCAGACCCCCCCGCATCAGCCCCAGCGCCAGGCCCACCCCAACGCCCAGACCCCCCCGCATCAGCCCCAGCGCCAGGCCCACCCCAACGCCCAGACCCCCCCCCACATCGGTCCCAGCGCCAGGCCCACCCCAACGCCCAGACCCCCCCGCATCAGCCCCAGCGCCAGGCCCACCCCAACGCCCAGACCCCCCCCCCCGCATCAGCCCCAGCGCCAGGCCCACCCCAACGCCCAGACCCCCCCGCATCGGCCCCAGCGCCAGGCCCACCCCAACGCCCAGACCCCCCCGCATCGGCCCCAGCGCCAGGCCCACCCCAACGCCCAGACCCCCCCCCACATCGGCCCCAGCGCCAGGCCCACCCCAACGCCCAGACCCCCCCGCATCAGCCCCAGCGCCAGGCCCACCCCAACGCCCAGACCCCCCCCCGCATCGGCCCCAGGGCCAGGCCCACCCCAAGAGTGAGACCCCCCCCCGGGATCAGCCCCAGGCCCACCCCCTCCGGCATGACCAAGCCCCCCGGTGCGGGCCCCGGTCCCGGTCCCCCCCGCGGCGGGGCCGCCCCGGCGGTGCGGGCGGGGCCGCCAGGGGGCGCTGCGCACAGCGGGCGCCACCTCGCTTGTTTTGGCCGCCGCGGGCCTCCGTAGCGGTCGCGCCTCGGCGGCGGTGGGAGGCCGCGCAGCGCCGCGCCGCGCGGGGCCCGACGGAGCGGGCCGGGCCGGGGGGCGGCGGGCGGCCGCCATGAGCGACATCCGGCACTCGCTGCTGCGGCGGGACGCGCTGAGCGCCGCCAAGGAGGTGCTCTACCACCTCGACATCTACTTCAGCAGCCAGCTGCAGAGCGCCCCGCTGCCGCTCGTCGACAAGGGCCCCGCCGAGCTCCTCGAGGAGTTCCTCTTCCAGGTCCCCAAGGAGCGCGGCGCCCCGCCCAAGGTGGGCCCGGCGGGGCCGCCCCGGGGCCGGGGGTCCTGGGGGGGGCTGGGGCTCCCGGGGGGGGGTCAGTGCCCTTGGAGGAACAGGAAGGGGCCCCGGGAGCTGCTGGCGACTGAGTCCTCGTGGGGACAGGACCGGGCCCTTGGGAAGTGCTGGGGGCTGAAGGTCGGAGTGGGGACAGGGCAAACCCTAAGTGACTAAAGGGGGTATTGGGAGCCTGGGTGGGGTCCTGCAGAGGGTCAGTGGGGGCTGAGGCCCCAGGAGACTGCCCACAGGTCCCCCCATGCCGCTGCCAGGCTGTATCGAGGTTTTCGGAGTGCAGGGCTAGGTGCAGGCTGGGGCTGTGGGGTGGAGAGTAGCGATTAGAAACCACTGCTGCTGGTGAATATAGGGGGTGCACAGGCCTCGGGCCTGGCTTTCAGCCCTGCCTGCCTGGCGGTGCTCTTAGCAAGGCTACTTGGAGGGGGAGGAAATATGTTTCAGCCCAATCTTGCTGTAGGGCTTATCTTTGAGTTCACAGGCAGCGTTTGGTTGTACAGCAAGCGCTAGTCTTGTGTAGCGAGCTACGCAAAAGCCTTTTTTGTGTAACTGGATAAATGCAGTGGTTGTTTAGGAAGCTTGTATATGTGCACGGGGCCCAAGAGAGGCCGTGAGATTGTGGAGAGATAGTAATAAAGGTAATGTGGACAGGCTGCAGCCTGGTGGAGCTTCTAACACTTCTGAGAAGCTCTCAGCCTTTACTGTTGCTTTCTTTCGCAAAAGCAACTCTTGATTCTTCTAGAGCTCCAGTGTATTTTGCAGCTTTGCTTCTGTTTTCTTTCAGAGATTAAATTCACTTCAAGAACTTCAGCTCCTTGAGATCATGTGCAATTATTTCCAAGAACAAACCAAGGATTCAGTCCGGCAGATCATTTTCTCATCTCTCTTCAGCCCTCAAGGAAACAAAGCAGATGACAACAGGATGGCTTTATTGGGAAAGCTGGTTTCCATGGCAGTTGCTGTGTGCCGAGTTCCCGTTCTGGAATGTGCTGCCTTCTGGCTGCAGGTACTGCTTTTGTGCAAACCCGGCAAGCTCTGGGAAAGAATGAGGGAGCCTGCCACAACTGTTAGCGGGTGTGCTGTGTCACCTGAGGATCAGTCACAGCTGGCTGGAGTCAGTTGCTGTTCTGTGGCAGTTTAAGCCAAGGTAACGGCTGGCTGCTGCAGCTGTGTTCACCCCACGTCTGTGCTCGTGTCTGTTCCTTTGCTCCAGCACTGGGCAGAGCTTTTGCCAATCCGTTTGCCTGCTGTGTTGGCAGAAGACAGGGTTGGTTTTTTTTTTGGCCTGTTGAAAGGGATCAGTGAATGATTTGACAAAGGGAACAGGAAGTGGGATGAAACTGTGGCAGTTCATGGTCACGTTGGCCAAAGAACTGGACTTGGGGGTTTGGGAAAGAAACTACCTGGTGTGCAAGCGTGGGTAGGGCAGAAGAGGCAGTGTTTGCCTCTCTCTTGAGATTTGGGCAAAAAGTTCCAGTGCCTGTCTTCCATGAATGCAGTACTTCTAAGGTCTCTCATATCTCTCTGAAGGATGTCCCTTCCTTACCCCATAGAGATTCCCCACTGTTGATCTCAGGAAGTGCATCTTTGTTCCTGCTTCCCTCATGGGATGTGCAGGAGTCAGGTGTTTTACAGCAGAATAGGAAGAGCAATACAGAGTCGGCTCTCTAGAACTTTCTGTGATTTGGTTTACACTGCTTTTCTCTGTATGTTATCCCGCATCCCTACAGCGTACCCCCGCTGTGTACTGTGTGAGGCTAGCCCGGGCTTTGGTTGATGACTACTGCAACTTGGTGCCAGGCTCCATCCAAACACTGAAACAGATATTCAGTGCCAGTCCTCGCTTCTGCTGCCAGTTCATTACATCAGTGACGGCTCTCTACGACCTCTCTTCAGGTAAAATGTTTCCAAACTATGTCTCTCAAAATAAGTAATATAGTATAGTGCAACATGAATTAACTGTTGCAAGCAAATTAACTGTTCAAATTCTAAAGATGCTTGTTACCATATAGCTACTACCAGAAGCATCCTGGGGTATGTGACTGTTACATCATCTGTCACTGGGGTGAGAATAAAAATAACACCCAGTGGCTGAAGGCATAGTCTTTAATAGAGAAGCAACCATATAACACAAACAGCAACATCCTCCACAAAGGGTCCTTACTGACTGAGAAACTCTAGGTGTGAAAGCTGGTCTGCCTGGGCTGGGAAGTTTTACCCTCCTGTTGAGTGCCATCTACCCAGCAGATAGACTCAGGGGTGGCTGTCAAACCAGCTCCTCTCAAAAAGGTGAAAAATGTAAATTCTTAGTATTTGCGAGCTGGAGCAGGATTTCTGTTGAACAGGAATAAGAGATGTAATCAACTTGTTGTGCAAACCTGCACTGTTTAACTGTATCCATGACTAGCTATTGATATGACCTGCCTCCAGGTGTTGTTGCTCAAAGAGCAGAAGCGTGTGTATGTGTGTAAAGTAAGATTGGTTTACGTTTACTCGCTGAGAGAGAGAACTTGTGATAATCTAAGGAACAACCACATTAAATGCCAACTTCCCACATCATTCAAGAAAGCAAATGCTATTTGTGGAAGATAAAGGAAGTGTTTTGCACAGCCTTCTCTAGATAAACAGCTTGGTATTAGTGGGAAAGAGGTCTGGGCTTAGAGCTTTTTTTTTTTTTTTTTTTAAGAACTTGGTAGCATAGTCTTTCTCAATATTTTATACACATATTGTGTAAGCATTTGAAAGTTCATCCAACTAATTAAAAGATATGTCAAAAAGGAAATAGCTATAGTCAGTAAATCTTTTTTTTTTTTTTTTTCCAATTCCTTGACTTCATTAAGATGTTATGGTCGTACAAGAAGAGGAAGCTTGTTTTTTTTCTGTGATATGTAATTGGGCAGTCTTCACCGTGTTCTGAGAACAGACAGGATTTAGTCACACAGCCAGCACCTGTGGTAGTTAGAAGTTTCAGAGAAGGTAAAAACCAGAAAGTGCTGACCCTGGATTGGGTAGTTCTGTAGTCCAAATGACTTTTTCCTCTAAGTCATTTCCACCACCAGGTCAAGGTACAAAAGACCTGACTAGATCAGTTCAGTGCCGAGTCCTTTGCTGACGTGTATGCGATTCACAGCAAAGATATCGCACTGAGTCTGGGCAGTCTACCACTGTGACGGAATGAGACACGGTTACTGTGGAGTAAATTTTTCTGTTGAGACTAATCAGGCTCCATTTCCTGACCGCCTATTGCTTCGTAGTTGAAACTTTACACAATCTTATAATCCTTTGCCTGTCGTGTGATTGTGTTGTCGAGTTAAGTTTTTCCACAAGACATGCTCATTTATGTAATTCTTAAAGAAAATCAATTGAGTGACTGGGGTGAGGAGGAAGAAGTGCCAACAAGTTTTGCCTCTTCTCTTTCCCTTTGTACTTCCTCTGGCAAGGGACAAATGGAGACCAAGTTTAGAGGAAGAGTGAGCAGGTGATGGGGTGGGAGAGGAAGGAAATGATGAAAGAAGCTTTGTTGTGAAAGGGGTTAAATGTTGAAATGTGGTGGAGTCTGCAGAACTGGTGAAGAAGGTGAAGCTGATAAGAATATGGTTGTCTCTCTCTGGGCAAAAGAACATCTGCTGCTGGTGTCTTGAAAAAAACAGCAGAGTTGGGGAAGTTCTGAAATTCAATTGTGCCAGTGCAGGAAGTGTATGGGTAAGGGATTTGTGACAAAACCACGGTCCTGTGCTCGAGTGCAGGGCTCTGTTTACTGAGCAGTATCTTTCTTATCTTCAGATGACCTCATCCCTCCTTCAGATCTGCTCGAGTTGATTGTTTCCTGGATCTTTGAAGACCCCCGCTTGATCCTCATTACCTTTCTAAACACTCCTATTGCAGCCAACCTGCCAATAGGGTTTTTAGAGCTTACCCCACTCACTGGACTGATCCGTTGGTGTGTGAAGGCCCCCTTGGCTTATAAAAGGAAGAAGAAAGCCTCTCTCTCAAACGGACACCCCCCCAGCAAAATTGCCAAGGACTCACCTGCAGGAGATGACAGAGACTGCCATCAGCTGTATTCAAAACTGCATTTAAGTGTCCTGCAGGTTCTTATGATGCTTCAGGGGCACTTAACAGAGAAGAACCTTTACGGGCGCCTGGGGTTAGTGCCCTTTGACCATGTGGTTCCACTTGTTGAGGAAATTAACAGACTGTCTGATGAACTCAATCCTCTCAATGCGTCCAAAGAGATCGAACTGGCTCTAGACAGACTGGCTCAGGCTTTGCAAGTGGCCATGGCATCAGGAGCACTGCTGTGCACTCGGGGTAAGTTGCTGAGCGGGGCTGGCACGGAGCCTGGCATGGGATTCTTTTCCTCCAGCGCGCGGGTGGATGTCTTGAGAGGGAGCTTTGCGGGGGGTGGGGGGGGAGTAAAGGTCAATCTGTTGATAGCAGAAGTAGTAGTTTGCTGCTATTAGGAAGCAGTATTAGAGTGAACTGCAGGAAATACTTCAGGAAAAAGAACTGGATGTGGAGTAAGAAAGGACAGATCACTGATAAAATTGACTGGAGAAAATGTTGGTTTGCAGAGCTGAAGGAGAATTGACCTTCTTCCTTGCAGTGTGTGGAAGGGGTTTATATCTGGGCAGCCGACATGGGGACAAATGTGACCTCCTTGGGGCCCATACACAAATGGGAACAGCACGGTTGATATCAGAACACAAAGAGAGAAAGATCTTGTTGCCTGCTTTGATCCCTGAGTAAATGGGACATGATCACAGTTACCTGGTCCTGAACTGTAGTGTCTCCAAGCTGACTTGCTCAGTGGGGTCCTGCTGTGGTTGTGCATTAGAGACCTTCATCCTCCTCCGAACTCTCCCTGTTTTGAGAAAGCAATTCTGAGAGCAAACACTGGAGAGCCAAGGACAAACGTATCACATGGAGCTGCAGAATCTGTCCCATTGTGCATGCTGAAAGCTTAATTTCTCTTCCTGCCAGCTCTGCAGACATACTCTGGAACGTGAAAGGTGATGCCCGGGAGCCAGAGAGACTCTGAGTAACGTTGTACAGTCTAGGTCTCCAACACAGCTGTACTGACTTTCTGGGGCAGGATTCTGGCCTGAAACCAGAGGCAGCAGCAAACTGTTATAAGTCATAAGCTAAGGTGTTCTGCTAGGTGTGTGAAGCCTGCAGTTCTTCACATCTTCTTCATCAAAACTGCCTAGGCTGGCTTTTAACCGATACAGGGAATTCTGTGTATGTCATGGTATTTACAGTAGTTTTAAGAAACACTCCTTGTTGGTAGGACCCTTATGACTGACTAAAACTTCTAGTTTATCTAAACAGCCTTTGCGGACCGATGTGACCCTGATCTATCTAAAATCCCAAGCCGATGGGAAATTGTATAACCCTGCGAAGCGTGCTGCTGAACGTCTGGCAAGCATTGCCTCTTCACCAGGGTGAAGAGGCACAATATTGCCTATGCATTTGTGACTATACAGCTTCCTTTAGCTCCAAGCAGGCATGGAGCTTGCTCCTGTCTGCCTAAAATTGCTCTCCAGGACAGCCACTTTCTTCCAAAGCAGTTTGGGGCAGGAGGTTGCTTGTAGCTATTTTAAAAAGCGTTGTTTAATTGTGTTTCAATTTAACTCGTCCCTGAGTTTGCCTGAACTGGAAGAGACGCCATGAAGTAGACCACGAGATGGATGTGTTAGGGAATCAGAAAAGCAAACAGAAGCTCTGGTTCATCTGGAACTTCTGGACCTTCATTTCTCCTTTAATGCGACTGTATTGTGTGTACATCTTCATTTGAACTTAGTAAAGAAACCTGTTCATGTGGCTTTAGTTGGTCTTTCCTGTTTCCAAAAACGTTTCCTTCTGAAAGACCTGCAGAAACAAAAAGGAGGAGCATCTCAACGCAACAGTCAGCCAGACCTACTCTTTTCTTGAATTAAACTGTATTGAAAACAGGCAACTCTTAGCACAACAGTAGAAGGCTTAAGGTGTCCTAACAATCCAGGACTTGTCATATCTCATCATCTCCTGCCTGTGGAGAGCAGCCTCTGCCTGAGGCTTTTGCTCCGGCTGAACCAGTGCTGTTGAATGTGTTAAATCTTAATATTTTTTCTTTCTCTCCTTTGTTCAGGAACTCTGGGTGTAGTAAGAACAGGCAGAAAAGTGGAATCTTTTGAGCTGATGGCTTCTTTAAGCTATGTTGTTTTCCAGCTATTCATATGATCCATTCTGAGCACTTGCTCTTACTGTAGGAGTGCTCTTACTGTAAAAGTTCAATATAAGTAGCGACTGAAATACCAGTTAATTGTATTTTGGGAGTAGGTTTTTCTGCAAAAGTGGGAGCTTGGTCTCAAGCTATTCGTGAAAGGACTCTAGCAATGGGAAGTGTTTTGAGTAGTGCTCTTGGTAAATACTTTGGTTCTAGCTATTCTGCCTTTAGCTGAAATGTAGAGAGGCAAACACAGACTGTTTATGTATATGTGTATATATATGAGGAATATTTGTCATTGCATGGGACCAAGGAAGAGATGGGAGCTGCTCGCAAAGGAGTGAGGCATGCAGGTATTGCCAAGAAATGTCCTGGAAAAGAAACTAAGATGGGGATAAAAGGAGCAGTGCAATTTTTTGTTAGTAGACCTCGATAATAAAAGAACTTTCTTAAACTCACGCTGTTTTTAATAGTAATAAAAAAGTCTATTAGGTAAGGTTTGCCTTGCTTTTGATATGATGCCTTTCTAATCATAAATGCCATATTCTGTGGGCAGTGTCACACCTTGTATTGCCTATGTCTTAGTTGCTTATTAATGCATCTGTTTTCCTGTTGCTAGATCACTTAGATATTTTGCTGACAGTCAGCTGAGTCCCAGTCCTGAGTGCTGTAAATCCTGATGATCATCTTGTCTGAACTGTTTTCAAATTCTTGAGCTCTTCTGGGGAGGTCTGCAGCATCTAATGCTTCATATAGCAGATCAAGCGGTGATTTTAAGTGCAGTGATTTGGGACCTGTCATTTCCTTTGGCAGCAGCTTTATGTTAAATATGACAGCAGTTGCAGTGAGGGTGTGCAGTCTGCAGTCACAGTTGGGCAGAGCTATGTTTAACCTGCTGCAAATTCTATACAAGGCTTGGTTTGCCTTGAACTGAAGCTGCTTTTCCAACAGGGCTTTGTAAGTTAAATGCAGAGCTTATAATAACGTGTCAAGTGCAAAAAGCTGAAGTAATCACTGGTGAGGCAGAGAAGCGTGTTGTCTCCTACCAAAGTTATTGGCCTGTGAATGGGATTCCGGATCTGCTGATCACTGGGGTTTTTTCAGCAGTCTGACTTTCCTAGAAAGGAGAACAGAGAGGAAAATTGTTGAATTTCTGCTTTACCCTTTATTGTTCTGTCTTCTGTTCTCTTTCAGATGACTTGAGAACTGTATGCTCCAGGCTACCACACAACAAGTAAGAGACCTTTCTATAGCTGTGTTTGTTTTAACGCATATTCCAAGACACCTACTTGAGGGCTGCTGAGACAAAATCCGTATGAAAACACGTATTTACTTATGGAAGTTGGCCTTCATTCAGACACAGTTTTAAGTTCAGTGCAAAGATAAAGGTGACAGATGGTACTGGTCACTTCTCACCTTGAGCTCTGTGGAGCTCCTAGTCCTGCAAGCTGGAGGCTTGAGTCCAGGAGGTTTTCAGTGACTCCCCCAATAGAGACAATCTTGCCCAGCCTGTGTTAGAACAGATGAAAAGAAGAGGAAAATGGAATTACAGCTTGCACAACCACCCAAAATTGTCCCATCCCAGGTTGTCCACTTATTATACCTGACCCTAAGCTTAGCTGCACTTTGCTTCTTACATTTTATCCTTACCAAATTTCTGGTCTTTTCTTAATATTGGCTAGAAAGGTTCCAATCTGTGTGTCTAAAACTCGCTTCTATATTGGAAAATTATATAATTTCCTATATTGGTGTCTTAGCCATGAGCTTAACAGAGCTTGTCAGAAGCTCTAGTTGCAGTAAAGGCAAGATTAAGTTCTGTCCCCTCAAGAGTCATTTATGCTCTGAGGACTCCTGCCTTTTTTGCAGATGGAGACACTTAATGAATCAGTTTTCCTGCTGTGCTGCTAGAGCTTTGTTCTGCCGGTACAAGGGATGCTCTTGAGAGGGACCATGTAGCTGCTCTCCCCAGGTGAGAGGGAGGTCTGCTGGCAGATTTGAAGAGCTGGCCCTCTTTCCTCTTGAAGAGCCCACATAGCTACCTTGAGTTCAGCGTGAGCGAACTTGCCTGCCTCTTTGGGCAGCCCTCCTGGATGTGAAGCCCCAGGCTGGCAGGGCTAGAGGGTTGCCTGTACTGGAACAAGCTGAGCTCTTCAGTGTGGCCCGCACCTCATGATGACACTGGTATAGAGTAGACCAGGCTCTGTATATGGCTTATGGCCCTGCTTTCTTCACAGAGAACATGTGGGATCACGTTGGTGGCAGCAGTTCATGTTCTTGTGGAATTTCTCTACTTATTTTTCTAACACTAAACAACCATGACCAGAAGAGCCTTACTGCAGTAAAAGCAAGACAAAAATTCAGCTAAAAAAAATCTTGAGTAGAATTTCCTCCCCCAACAGCCGGATGATGTGCAAGCTGTGGTCTCCGTGCTGATGCCTAAGTTGTGAGAAGTTGCGCCCAACTTGATGTTTCATATTTTGATATGTGGTTTGTGAGGAGTAGAGAAATAAGAACAACACTCAAAAGCAGGCTAGTTGCCTTGGGAAGGAGAAAAACTGCCAGACTACTTTTTTAATAAAACACCTTCAGCAGAAGATGAGACCCATTTAACTGTGGAATTTTCACAAAGTAAAAATGAACTTAAAATGCTTAGAAAGGAGCAAGACTTTAAAGAAAGAAAACCTTCGCAGACATCCACCGTCGGTCTGAGCAGAGTGTGATATTCATCACTCTGTGCTCGCTCCTTTTGTTGGTGCGCTTTTGACAAATCCAAAAATGAGCAGTGGCTTAACACAACAGCTCTTTCAAAACCTGAATTATCGCACGATTTGAAACATGGTTTGCATCGTGAACTCTCACTGTTTCTGGTTCCTCCGGCATGAGCCATCAAGGCCAATGCTCAGGCACTGGAAGCAGAGACCTGATCTTTCCACGTAGGATCCTCACTAGCAGCAAGGCTTGATTCCAAGAGCTGAGGGCCTTCTGGGGGAGGCTTTGTAGCCTTCCCAGACAGGTGCTCCAGAGTATCTGTCCCTTAGTTAAGCGGTACCAGAGCTTGCTGTTCCCTGCCACTGTGTGAGTCCCACTAGCCGTCAGTTACTGTGAGCAGTGCCTCGGTGCAAAGAGCAACTGTGCTTTAAAAAAACAAAAAACAGTCTGCAGGAAGCTGCAGGGAGCATAATTGAATCATTATCCACTTGCCTGTGAACAATGATGATGAATTGTCTGAAGAATCGGTCCCTTGTGGGCTAGGGAGAGCCACTACAAAAGCCTTCTCGAAATAATACTTATGACTGTCTGAATTTCTTTTCACAGCCTGCTCCAGCTGGTGATTTCAGGTCCAGTACAACAACCAACCCACGGTGCTCTGCCACCAGGATTTTATCCTCATATCCATACTCCTCCTCTGGGCTATCCTGCACATGCAGCACACCCTGCATTACCTGCACATCCGGCTCACCCGGCTCACCCAGCGCTCCCGGCTCACCCTGTACAAACATTTATACCAGGAATGACGTTCCCATACAGACCTATTCGCTAAAAAACTAGACTGTGAAATGTAACCAGTTCCCCTTAGCTTGAGGAAGCCTTGCAGAGGAAACCAAACGTTTTGGGAACCACATTTTTCCTCTTTGGTCTAAAGCTGAGCAATGCCTGCATGAGGGATCAACCCTTCAGGAGTAGCGAAGACAGAGATGGGTAGGCTGCGCTTGCTTTGAATGTGGGATGCAGATACGAAGACAGATCATATGGATGAAAGGAGGGGGGTGGAAGTAGGGAAAAAAACCTCAAAACCTCTAGAACGCGTGGAATTTTTTAACCCACTTTGTTTCATTTAATCAACCAGAATTATTATATTTTTTGAACATGTTTTTTTCAGTAGCCTGTGTCTGTTTACTGCATGGTGAGACAAGATAATCTGGCTGTACATGTAAGAGGGCCAGAAGGAAAGCCATAATATTTTCAAGCTAGTCCACTCCAGCCTATTCATTTCTCTGTAAATGTTTGTGTCTATAGCTGCAGAGTATGTGTACACTGTATATTTTTGGAACACAAATGTTTGCTTCAGAAGCACAAACTAGAGTGAAACAGCACTTCCTATTAAAGGGAATGATTTAAGAAGTGGAAAACAGTTTTGCCCCTTTATCCTTCAAGCAGTGATTAGAAGGTCCAGCTTGTTCGGTCCATGCTACGGAAGGAGCATAATTCCTTTACGGCTGAAATATCCTTTCATCCTACAGGCTTTTGAAATGTCCTCTTGAACGCGCTCAAATCAGTAAGTCTGAGCAGCGTAGAAGTGAGATCTGGCAGGTTTATCTAACGCTAGCTGGCAAAACCGGTCAAAGGCTTACTGCAGCGCAAGGTGCAGCCGCGTACCGAAGCATCTTAGGAAACGCAGCGGAACTTGCTGCTTGCGTCGCTACAGGAAAACATGCAACCCAGCCCACTGAGGTGAGCTCTTCTCTGTCTTAGTGCTGTGATTCCCTGAGCCTCTTCTGCAGGCTATAAAAGCAAGAAAGAAGGTCCTTGCTACGCGTCAGTCACCTTATTGCAAAGACTTCAAACGCCGTTGTCCTGATCAGAGGAGCGCGTGGTGTTTGTTTCTGGTCGTTCGGTTGCGTACTCGCTGCAATCGCAGGGCAAATTAACTGGTGGCTGTGGCTTGGAGAGTGTCATTGGCATGAAACAGCTGAAAAGGAATCTGTGTGTGTCTTTTCCTGGAAGGGGAATCACTTTGTAGAGCTTAACAACAAGGAAATACCCTTAAAAATTTGTAGTTTCAGGATTAGAGTAATTACTAGCAAGCATCCAGGAGTATGGAAGTTATCTCAGTACCTCTTCCAATGTATTATTTGGGAAACTGCATGAAATGGGAAAGAACAGGTTGCGACACTGATATGTTAACAAACTCCATGTTGTTTTCCCAGCTTTTGTGCTCAAGGATGGATCTCTAATTTTAAAATTTCAATTTAATTAAAATTTTTGATTTTTTTTCTTTTCAATGTTGCTCCCTTCTTTTAAGGGTTTTGGGTTGTATCTGTTCCGTAACCTTTCTTTGCTTTGGCAGTTCCAGGCTGCCAGCTCTCGGACCGCTCTTCGTTTCGGCTTCGGTGGCTGGCATAACGAAATAACATTTATCCCCTCCTGTGGGGTTGGGAGGATGTTTATAAATAAGCCCAGCGCTGCCTGTCTGCAAGGTTTAAGCTTCGGGCCCGGTGCTGTTCTCAACCGCTCCGCAATTGGCACCTTGTGTTACTGCGTCGATGGAGTTTGCTGTCGTTTGCGTGGTGCCTGCCAGGCACGTAGGGGCTGCCGCTCGCGCCCAGGCCTCCCTTTTAAACGCTGTGATTTAAAAGCTGCGGGCGCCCCGGGCCCCGCGCCTGCCCGGCCTCCTGCACGGAGATCCCCCGCAGCGCTGCCGGGAGGACGAAGCGGGAGCCGTCCCGCCACGCTCCCGTGCTTGCAGCCCGTGCCCGTGCTGGCAGAGGCCAGCCGGGGCGGGGAAAGGCCTCTCGGTGCCCGTACCGGGCAGGGCAGCGGGGAGCGTGGCCGGGTGCCCGGGGCGCCCCTGCCGGCCGAGGCCGACCTGCTGCCCGGGCCGGGGGCGCGCGCCGCCGCCCCGGGGCGCCACGTGCGAGCCGCGGCCACGTGGCCGCCGGGGGCGGAGCTTCCCCCGCCGCGGTGCGCGCGCGCGCCCCCGTCTGCGCAAGCGCCGCCGGCGCTCGTCACGTGCCGGGCGCGCAGCCTATGGGGAGCGGCGTTGTTGCGGGGTGCCCTGAGAGGAAGCGTCCGCCGGTGTCCGCCGCGGCCCCGGCCCGCTCCCGGCTCCCGCCTCTCGCTGCGGCCCGGCATGCGCTGAGCGCCCCCCGCCCCTGCCGCAGCGCGCCCGCCCGGCGGCCGCCGCCCCTCCGAGGTGAGAGCCGCGTGGCCCCGGGCCCGGCCGGGCCCCGGCAGCGCTGCCGCCGCCGCCTCCCGGGGCGCCGCGCCGAGGCCTCTCGCTCCGGGGCGGGCGTGGGCGGGAGCGGGAGGGGGGCGCCGGCCGCTTCACCGCGGGCGGGGACGGGCTGGGCCGCGCCGGGGCTCCCCGGGGCACCGGCCGCTGCGCCGCGAGGGGGCCGGCGGGGCGGGGGCGCCGCTGCCCCGGCCGGCCGCTCCTCCGCCGTGGGGTCTCTGCCCCGCCGTTGCAGCGCGGGCCCGAGCTGCGCCGCTCGGCAGCCTCCTGCCCGGCGCTGCCCTGTGAGTCAGGCTGTGACAAAGCGGGTGCTTGCCCTGACGCGGGGGTGCGGTAGCCTCTTCTGGCGTGTGGGCTTTTTTTGATGACTGAGTTTAACGTGGCAACTGTGTTAAGTGCCTGTTTGCGCTCTAGGCCTGGCTGAAAAACAGCATGACTTTGTTGGCATGACTTTGTCATTTGGGCTGTTAAAAAATTCAAACTCCAACTGGAATCAGTTTGCTGGCACTGTCCCGTGTGTCCCGTGTGAGGGCACAACCGTGCCAGCGCAAGAGAATGTTTTGGGGCTTCAGGAGAGACTTGGGAGGTCCAATATCTGTGCTTGCAGCCTGTTCCTTCTCTTGGTGCGGCCTGCACTAGAGGGTTCAGCCAGCAGGATAGAGGCTCTGTAGTGTAAATAGCATGTTTCAATTTCCTCTTCCTTTGTAGCAGAATTTTCATTAAAAGGACTGGAAATATCCCCCCCTTCCCTAAAGTTAGCTGCTTCTTTCCTTGCATGGACACTGCTCTTGCTCTCCAGGGTGCTCTGCTCTCCTTGCAGCCTGATGGAGCTGGCTCAAAACTATGGAACAGTTCCCAGCAAGAGGACGCTTTTCTGAGCTTTGCCTTACATAAGTATTGTGTCTCTTCGAACCTGCCTGTAGAGCTCTAGTGGAGAGAAGCTAATTGGTCAACATCATATCCAAGCAGACTAACAGCTGAATGTTTTTGCAGAATGTGTCATGAGGTCTTTAATCGCAGCTTACTAAGCTACTTTCTAAATGTTGTTCGAAGGACCGTACTTGTGCGGCACAGTGCTCCCTGCCATGTGCTAGGGAACCATCGCAGTGGGCTTGGGAAGAAGCCTGCTGCCAGGTTCAATTCCTTGGGGCTCAGACAAATGAGGTGCGCAGCAGTGGATTATACGTGTGCTGTCTGTATGACAAAAATAGCATCTCTGCTCTTGAGAACGGACTGCCTTGAATAACAAAAGTGCTGCTTCTTTCTGTGTCCTATTAGAATTACTCTGACTGGAATCCATTAGACAATGGAGTACTGACTGTTCCAGTTTCTTCTCTTCTTTGCTGAACAACAGTGTGGATGCCTAACGTACAGGTGTCACTAAGCCCTCAGGTGACAGAAATGTCTGTGCGTTAGCAGGGGTGCAATCACAGTTACAGTGTGTGCAGTACTACATAACGATCTGTTTTTCACTGCGGAGCACTTAGGCTCTACTAAAACTGCGTATTTTCCTCCTCTTGTAGAGGTGGGCAGTTGTATTTGACTTGATTTGAATGGATATAGTTTTACAATAGGGACTGCTGTGTCCAGTCCAACCACACCTGAGCTAAAGCTTAACGTCTTAGATGTTCAGTTGTGACTACAGATGTCAAATGATTGTGACTATCATCTCCTGTAGTAAGCTGTTCAAATGTTTAATTATGTTTAGTACACTGAATTTGAACTTTACTGACCTGCTTTTTATCTGTTGTAGTTTGTTCTGCCTGTGACTGCTACACTAAAGTACCTGTCAGTATCAGACAGCTTGTGCTAGATGTACGTGCTTAAGGACTGTGATAAGAGCTCCTCTGAACCTTGGCCCTTCGCTGCAGCTATTCTTCCTGCTGCTGAGAACTGTGTAGATGTGGTTGAATGTCCTACCTTTTATTGACAGAGATATAGAGATATGAAACCTTTATAATATAGGGAGGGCTACACTCGCTCAGAGCAAAGGCTTTCTGGACTGCTGTTCTGTTGTGTCCTCTCTGCTTATTCTGATGACTTCCAGTATCCTCTTTTGACTGCTACTGAGCAACAAACTAATGTTCTTAGGGAACTGTCTTTGAGAACTTGACTCCTTCCTCACAGTGGTTAACACAAACTGGAAGTGTTTGCTTTTCTTGAGTGCACGTTCCTTTTTACCTACCAACATACAGACTTTATCGGTGTGAGGTTCCCCCCCCCCCCCCCCCCCCGGCATCATAACAGCCTTCTACAACTGTGAGCAGTTTTAGATTTTTACAGTACTGAAAATCTGTGTCCTATCCCAAAGGTACCACGGTTAAATTTTGTTGCATATCCATTCATTTGTTCTTCCGTCTAGTTTTTATGAATCTATTGACGAAATTATAGCCAGTAATCTTTCTTCACTGTGAATTCATCCATTTGGTTCTAGCTTTGTTTACTTTCTTTTAGTCCTTGGTGGACTAAAAGACAACAGCTTAGGATCCTCGAAAGCCTTTATCTGTATACTTCTGATAGCTTTTTCGGGAATGCTAGCATGCTGTATATTTTTAAAAAAGTCACTTACCGACTGCAGTTTATTCATACAGTTTTCTTAGAAATGATCTTTTACAGAAGCTGGTGACTCTCCCAGCATGTCAGAATTGGAGTATGAACCCTCTTCGTTTACAAAAATAACACTGGAGTAGCCTCAGACCCATAAAAAGTATCAATGCTAGGAAAGTGCCTGCTTTTTAATTAGATGGTTTTAATCTTGCAGGTTAGAAAAGTAGTTTTGTTATGTCTTGTAAATTGGTGCTTTAATTAGTCTCTATTTGCCTGGTAGTAAATTAGGAAACATTCGGGAGTGTATTAAGCAGTACTCTAATGCATTGTTTTGTTCTTTAAATAGCTGCTGCTGCTGTTTCTCTCCCTCAGCTAGTTGCTTGAGCTACTAACAACAAGTTGGCTTAACACGTGTGAGTAACTGCTAAGTTGCAGAGAAACTGCTCCTTTATGAATGCCATCTTTTTTTAAAAAAAAAAAAGTGGCATTGTTAATTTTTTGTTTCTTTTCCTAAATCGGGAGCGGTATCATCATGTCTTTTGGTATCTAGGATAGCCTCAGAGGTCGTGGAATATTGTGGGAACTGCCAGTGGAATTCAGAAAAATGATCTTTCATAACTGGAAGCTCAAAGAGGCTTCAAATTAACATGTGTATTTATTTTTTGTTAATGAAGTCTAGTACTTGTCTTCATGTCTGTTATCTCTTCGCTGGTAAAAGCTTATCTTCATACATATATGGCGTAGTTTTTTTGCTTTGTTTGTTTTTTGTTTTGTTTTTTTTCAGTGCTATGAATATCAGTATTGGGCCAATATAATCTGATACATCAGTCAGTCAGTGCTGGTATTTCAGCCTGTAGTTTCATATGAACTGAAGCTATTACTGCCACCCAAAACCCCATCCCCTCTCTGTCTCTTTGCAATCTTTCCTCCCCCCCACCCCCGCCCTGGGCTTCCCAGTCATTTCCCAGCATAGCTTATGGAGTGAGCAGGAGCCGAAACTGTGGTTGCAAGGACTGACTCTTGATGACAGTGCTGGTGTAAATACCTGTTGAGCTGCAGTTTTAGGTACAAACTTGGGGACTTCCCGGTGAGTAGTCTGCAGAGTTGCTTCAGAAGTCCTCACTGCCGTGCCTTCCTGCTTGTCACAGGCATGCTCTAGTGGAGGCAGCGTTCAGTAATGGACTTGAATTTCTTTCGGTAGCTTGGTACTATTGGCTGCTGCTAATACTTTGTTCCTTTTAAGGAAGCGGTTGGCATCAGTTGTTCAACATTACAGCAAATAAAGTTCTCCCTTGCCTGGGCACCTCTCAATAAACTTGAGTTAAATGCTTTGGTCTTTATTAGACAGGCATCACTCCTGTTGTGTGTGTGTGTGTGGTTGTGTGCGCTTTGGGGTGTTTGTGCGTGTGTTTTTCTTTAATGCCGGTCGCTGTGCCTGATGTCACAAACGCAGCGTGTTGCAAAAAGATTTAGTTTGATGCCTTCCACTGCTTCCCTGCCGCACACACACCCTTTCCTCTTTGTGGAAAGGTGGGAACTGGAGTCGGTCACCTCTCAAACATTAGCTTTTAAATCGGCTTGAATTTCTCCTTTTAAACAGGTCATTGGGTATGTAGGAGCAGACATCTATGCCAGAATTCATTTTAAGTGTTGCTAGCTTAAAGCAATAGCAGAGCTTTTTGGTGTTGAACCTGTGTCTCTAATCGTAGAAGAAACAAGTGAGGAAGAAAGAGCCATGTTGGCTCAAGTTTAAAATACCGGGTCTGGAAGCAGCGTGAGGACGGGGAGCGTGTCTGCCAAATAGGGAAAAAATGTGCTTTTCAAGCTCCTTGGGTGAGTGAGGTTTTGGTGCGTGTTTTTTGTTGTTGCTGGTTTTTGTTTTAGCACCTTTTTTTTGCAATAGTCTCTACAAAGTTGCTTGTTAGTGTCTCCTGTAATGATGTGTGCAGAGTGACTAGGTTTTGCTGACTGCTCAGTGTTGCTGCTCAGTTTTGAGGACAGCATCTAGGAAGCAGAGGCAGGTTTGCAGTTCTCTTCTCCCAGTGTTTGTACTGCACTGGGCTGAAACTGTAGCTGCCTTTTTTTTTTCAGTTGCTGTGTACGTTTTATGTGTAGCTGCTTATTCTAATTCTGAAATGGCAGTGAGCCTGCATATATGGCGAGGAGTTTGGGTGGTTTTGTTTTTTGGAGTAGCTGCCTGTTAGAAACTTGCTGTGTTCAGCATTTGCAATGTATTAGATCTCTGCTAGCTAGCTTCTTGTTGTGAAAGTGGCTTTACTGTGACCCTTTGGTTTCAGCTCCCCACAGTGCTACTGTCACAAAGCAGATTTTCTTTTCCATGTCTTAATGAGAAAAGATTTAGCAGCAAAACCCTCTTAGCAATTCTTGCTCACTATTCCCTGGAGGAGCTGCTGTATCTGGGGCAGCAAAGAGCTGTGCTTTTTGCAGTGTGCTTTTTGCAGTATGCTTTAAAGACGCTTCACTCTCGTACCAGCTTCAGTGAAATCTACAGCTTCCACGTAACCAGAGCTACGGGGTAGGAGAAGAGTCCAGGAACGTGACTTCCACTCAAAAGATTAATACTTCTGCTGGAAGGCTAATAAATCAAGTTTCGAGTGTGCAGAGGATCAGGGATGTAAGTATAAAAGGATTTCACTAACAGTAAGTGTTTTCCTTTCAAATAACCACCGCTGGCTATGCAGGTAGAATTACTTTTTGTCTGCTTGTTTCTTAATATATTTTTGGTATCTGTTTCAAGTTCTGATCCTTCATGGCAGGAGGCCAAAGTGTTAATAAGGGTGATTCTGTGTACTTGGCTTCAGGTTTGTAGTCCAGATCCTGCGGCGTGTACGCCTCAATCTGGGAAAATGGAGTTCAGAGCTGGCGACAAGGTGTGCGTGCTATAAGAATGGAGGTGAAACTAGCACTGTTACATTGGGGGTTGCAAACATCAAGTTACAACCCGTTTGCATGCTCTATTGGAAATGAGGAGAAACACATCTTTTGGGTTTTCTTTATTTACCGCTTGTCCTAAGTGACTGCGAAGGTGATTCCTAGAAGGAGCAGAAGCATTAAATGAAGTAGGTAAAGGGAGTGTAACAAAGAGCTAACAGCAAGCCTGTGTCGCATTCATGGCAGAAGCGAGTGTATTGGTATAGACAGCACGTTCAATACTTGAACTTTCTAGTTTAAAGGTATGGTTTTACCTGGGGAAGGCAGGATTGTGGCGTGTGTGTGTGTGTGAGGGGCACTTTTGGTCTCGGTTCCAGGAATGTCTGCAGTAAGCTGTTGTGAAGACGTTATCCGTTTCACCTCTTATTAAAGGAGAAACGGGAAAGAAATATGTCTTAGTAAGTTCCTTTATTTCCCAGTAAATAGGCATCGCTGCCTTTGGGTGGAAAAAGAACTAGTCTGAGCTCAGAAAGAGCAAAGAGATTTGCTCTTCACTGAAGTTGTGTGAGACTGTAGGCCCAAGCGATCCGACCTAAGTTGGATTAAACCAGGTGATCGCCAGAGGGTCCTTCTAACCTAAATTTGATTCAGTGACTAGATGTTAGTAATGTTTAGGTATTTAATTCACAGTGGGAAGAAGTACCTAAATATATTTCTCTTAAATCTGGCTCCTATTGCTTTGATAAAGTTGCCTTAAATTCTAGAATTGCCTCTTAGAGATTCTTAATAATGAGATCATGGTGTTTTCAAACGCAATAGCAATTTTATTGCATTCAACAAAAGGAGCTTGATGACGGGGGTACCTGTGTGGAACGTTCCCTGGGAGACCAGTAACCTAAAACCGCAGTAAGCGCAAAATGAAATGCAGGAGGGAAATCTGTGCTGCTTTGTCAGATTTAGACCTTCGGCTGGCTCAAATTGAATGGTTTAATGTAAATCGTGTCCCCAGTGCCAGATGACCCAGGGTGGAGACGCTCAGAGCTGTGGGAACTCTTGCTGGCTCTCAAAGTGATACGCCGCAGACAACAGTTCATGTCTGTTTTCAATGCCATGTTGCTCGGGCACAGCTAACGCGCTCCTATCCCGAGTTTGGAATAGCTCTTAAAACTTTGTCAGGGCTTTGCCTGATCGTTTTTATTTACAATAGAGAGGATGCCAGATGTCATTTAAAAACAAAAAAAAAAAAACAAAAAAAAAACGAACCTTCACTTTCTTTTTTCCTCCCTAGAAATGTTATCATGCTTGGAATTGAGGACTGTACATACAGAAGTCACGGGCAAGGATTTGGTAGCCTGGATCAGAGCGGTAGCTCTGATGAGGTTACCAGGCACGAGGAAATCCTGGTGGGACTCGCTCTGCATGCATACAGCTCTCCCAGGAAGCGTCCGCTCTTCCAGGCTTGCGCCAAGCAGATGGTCTGCTCGGGTAAAATACAGCTAGCGTGCCTGCGTCCGTCCCCGAGATTCTGCACGGAGACTCGCAGCCGGACGCAGAGGGATGTAACCTGGCAAATCGAGGCAGGTCTGACTTGCGTGCCCTCTGCACAGAGCAGCCTTGTTTAGCACTGCTGAGGTCCTCGGGTCTGGCCCACGTGGGACGTGTACTCCGTAGCTGTCTGGGGCAACTTAATCTTTTCCTTCTTTTTCTATACCGTAGATAATCCCTCTTAGTGAGCTAGCTGGAGTGTGCTTGAAGAAAATAATTTGTTCTGGAAAGTGAAAATCTTCAGCCCAAACAAGGGTCTGTACCACTGACCGATTGAGGTGCCGGTGATAACGGCGTGGGTGATGTGTGTTTCGGGATGGTATCTCCTGAAATGTAGGATCACCTTATAAAAACCCGCTAGTCTGCCAATACTTGGTTTTTCTTTACTCTCCTGCAGGTTTGCTTCTTTCTGTTCAGGATGAGTTGATTTAAATTAGCATTTAAATTGGAAAGTAGAAAGTTTTGAGGGACTTCAGTCTAGCTTTGGTTTTGCAAGTGAAGAAAAGATTCCTTCTCTTTGGTTTTTGGGTGAGCATTACATTTATTTGAAGCCAATACATCCCTTACCTGAAGTCACGTGTGTATATGGTTCTAGTTAATCTTTGGTTAGAATAAGTCATTTTAAGTCTTAACTTACCTTGCTCTTATTCTGCCAGGGAATGCAGTGATACTTGTTACTAGATTATAAACTTTTTGTTCTTGTGTGTGTGATTTTTGTCTGAACAGAAATTGAAGTCCAAATAAAAATTCATTTAAAAACATCAGCTTATTATTCTTCATTGCTCAAATCCAACTAATTTATGTAGGATGCACAAGGCAAAAACATTGTTAAAACATGTCTAATCGTGCTAAATAAAGGAAATCTAAACCTGCTGGATCACTTGGTGAGGTTTTTGAAGGTATGGAAGTACTTGAGGGTGTTTCAAAAGCGTTTAAGCAGCTTTCTGCCAAATTATGATAAGCATCAGGCTTATCTTGCATTTGAACACCCTGTTGGATTAGGAATACCGATCTGAATTGATACCTAAATTTCTCTAGAAATATAGTATTGTGTAGATTCTGCTTATCCCACATAAGGGTTCTCAGAGGGAAAGAAAGTCTCCTGCTCTTTAGGAAAAACCTGAAGTGAGGTGGTTTTGGGCGGGGTGTGTATGTGGTTTTTTTTTTTTTTTGTAAATCATCTAATTCAAGTAAAGAAACTGTTTTCTCAGCACCTGCTAGCGAACATAAACTCAAAATGGGACCTACCCTCGCACAGTGGAAACTGGAAGTACTAGCAGTAGAAATATCTATTCGTTATGCAAAGTGAGCACTGATAACTGATGGAGTTGTTGTTACTTTAGCTGGTGTGGAGAGCTAAAGGCTTCTGTGATTCTTTTTTTTTTTTTTCTTTTTTTTCTTTTTTTTTGGGGGGACTAGAATTCTAAAGTATTCTTTAGTTCATTAAAACTAGGGTTTATTGATGCAAAATATTTGACGTTTTGAAGCAGTAAGTTTAGGCCTTACGCCATGTTTTTAATTTCGAGTTATATGTTAAACTGGCTTATTTCTTTAGTAATACACTTCCTATTTTTATGCATCCTGCTTCCGTTGCTTCCCCTGTTCTGCTCCATTACTGTACGTTTAGGAGCCCGAACTCCGTTGCAACGGTCGGCTGCTATTTCTGCTCTCCTGCAGCTCTCCCAGAGGAAGGTAGCGGGATTTCTTTAGCCCTGCTGGTAGTATGGAGGCCACGCAGAACACGAACAAAAGGCAAACCCTGCTGGTGATGGCTATAGAAGAGGCAAGGCGTACGCGTTGACTTTATGTGTAAGGATAGCGGAAATCAAACATTGCTACCTGAGCTGGAAAACCTCCAAGCCTGGGCTCGGACAGCTGTGCCTGTGGCATGTGTGCTCAGCCCGGTGTGGTGTTGGTTTTGCTGCAGCTGCTCCCAATTATGCAAACTTCCGTTGCCTTCCTGGGCAGCAAGAAGGACTTGTATCTGGAAGAAAAGCTCTGAAAACCGCTATGGATTTTTAAGGAGTATTTGATGGGTTTCCCTGCAGCTACGCCATGCACGTAAGACCTATGAACGGCTTCCTTTGGTCTGGGGGATTTTATTTATTCATTTGTTTCCCCCTCCACTGAATTTGTTTGAGTGAAGCAAATCAGTAAACTAGTATAGATGTTAACGATCTTTATGCTTTCCTGTAGTTTCCCTGAAATGTGTAAGTTGTAGGCGAACATCTGCAGTTTTAGGTAGAACCGAAGAGAGTTCAGTGCTCTCAGCTACAGTCCTGCTCACTGCTAACTTTTGTATTTTGGAAAGGGGTTTTCTGGATTGTTTAACTGCAGAATTCATTCATAAACGTGAAATGCTGGTTCATTAAGTGAGCTTCTTATCTCTTTTCACAAGTAGGTGTGATCAGTGTGCCCGGTTGGGTAGAGAGGCCGTGGATCGTGTTAACCATGCCGGTTCCTAGAACATGGCCATCACGTGAACAAAAGACTCTGGAGCCTGAGGGGAAGATGCTAAAAGAAATAAGTAATTTTAATTTGGTTTTTCGAAAGTGGATTTGGACCTGCTTCAGTTACCTGCACATGGTTAGAGCTCATGTTTTTCTTTGCGGCAGTCACCGCTTTTATTTCAAAGGTCAGAAAACTTGCTGTGCGTCAGAGTTTTGCAGCAGTGAACGGAATTGCACTACCTCTAAGCATAGAGGCGTTTTTAAGGTCCATTCAGTCTTAGGGTTGTATTTAACACTGATGCTTGTTTTCTAATTATTTATTTCTTCTTCCAAACATATCTCTTGTCCTGTAAGTCTCAGCTGACTCCGGAAGTGATATTTAAAACTGGAGCTTCTTTTGGCCCAATTTGCCGTCACCCTTATGCCCTGTCAACACCCGGGTCAGAATTTTGCCAGCACAGATTAGATTTTATTTTTAGTCACGTATTTTGCTGCTGTGATTGTGCTATTGTTGTGACCTCAGGTTTTCCCTAATGGGAGAAAAGAAAGGAGAGGTTTTAAGAATTAACTCCTGGTAGCAGCTATGATCACTTTACTGGAGATGCGCAATATAGGCAGAAATCGGTTCGTATAGCGTATCTCATCTCACTGTGATGTGCCTCATTATAACCTCACTTATTTTCTGCTTGTCAGGAAAACTTGAGACTTCTGTATGGGTCATAAGCTTTTGTATGCGCTGGCAAACTGGTCATTTTTGCTTCAGTCTCATCTGCTCCATTTTCAGCTGTCTGTCGTTATCTTTCTAATAAACTGTGCTCTTTCATGCACGGTTTCAGCCTCGTACCTGTTTTGCAAGGTTAACTAAAAACCCCCAAGTATGGAGGGGGTGGGAGTTTGGGAAGATTAATAGACTGTCCTGTAAAACTAACGTAGAAATTAGCTTTCATTAGCTAAATTACATGCGATTTTTCAGTCACGTGTTAAGACCCCTTTAACTTTGGTGTAGCTGTATATACTCTAAAGGAAGCCAGATGAGTCAAAGCATTGATGTGGGTATCGTGCAGAGGGAACTGCAGAGCGTGTGTTTGACGCAACCAGGAGGAAAGGTGTTAGAGTGGTACTGCTTGCTAGTTTTGATGATAACTTCAGTATTTTTACTGTACAAAGGCAATGGGTTCCACTTTCTGCTTTCCCTTCCCATCTTTGTGTTCTGCAGCAGCTCTGGCACTCGTTGGACGCTTCCATTAGCCGCTAACTGGCTGAAATGGCAGAAAACGGCCCCAAAAGAAGATATCCCTCTCAGTCAGCACCAAACTATTAGACAGGTGAGGTAGCTTGTTCAGGCTAGGGACACACACTTGTCACGGTGCTAGCTGAAGCAGTGAACCCTGCTATCCGCTGGGCTCAGCAAAGCTACTCACATCTCATCGTGTCTCCTGATGCTTCAGTTGCCTTTCAGTCCAATTCTGATAAAGCAGAACTATCAAAAAACGATTGCCTAATATGTTTGAACTGCCCCAGCTGTGTCTGAAGGCTGGCTGAGCAGTGGCGCAGAGGGGGCATTGCTGTGCAGTGGCATAGCTGATCTTCCACCACGCACCCTGGGATGCACAGCAGATCACTCGGCATTAATATCCTAGGTTTCTTTTGCCTGTTTTGATAAGCTTGCCCTGTCCTATACATACGTGAGCACACTCTAAATGCTACTGCCGAGCTCTCCTGGGAATCGAGCCTCTGTCCTTGTTGTGTAGGGAAATGCTGCTGGAAGCATCACCAGCGCTGCTCATACCTGGTGCCAGCAGGGCTCTAGGTTTCAGCACGGCTGGTTGTTGCTTCCTCCAAAGCTGTCTTCTGGGCACCTCCTTCTCATTAGCTGTCTCTTCTTGTGATTTAGCTGAAGTGTTTTTCATCTGTTAGCCATCATTCTTCCTGTGTATTTCAGTTCCTTATTTTTAGCTGCTAATAAAAGTAGATGTCCTCCTTCCCTGCAGTTACCTACTGCAATCTCTTTCCGTTTCTTGAAGGCTGCATGTAAACCAAATCTAGTTTCAGGTATTTCTGAGAGGGAAGCGGGCCTAGCTTTTATCTCACCTGCGGACCACAGGGACTGCCAGATGCAGAAGGACTAGCGATCATTTAGCTTGCCGGTAGGTGCTTCAGATGAGGCATAAAGACCATCATAATTGTGAAACGTTAGCCATCACAGCTGATCATCACCTTATGTGTGAGGATTTCAAGTTCCTCTCAGTCATTAGTCTAAGTAGTGTCGCTCCTTTGTCATTGCCACTTTAATCTCTTAACTTTCTCCTTTTTATTCCCTTCAGTAAGTTGCTGCAAATCTGGAGAGTACGGAAACGTTTTCTGATAAAGCGCTGTCTTTAATTTCAGTTGCCCTCTCTTCACCCAGCCCAGATAGTGTGAATAACCTTTCTCTCGGCTTCTTTTCGCTGCTGTGTGTTCTCGTGACTGGTAGTAGCATACATCAGGTATTTCATTTTGTGCTGAGTGCCAACTTGCTAGCTGCTGTGCAAGCCAACAGGGTTGCAGGCAGCCTCAGTAATTGCTCTTTAAGCTAGTTGTAAAGCCCATATGAAAGTGCCTGAAATAGAATTGTTTTTACTGACTTTTATAAAGGACATCAAATGAGTGAGCATATGCAGTCTGGTCACTTTTCTGGTCTGGTGTTTTTTAATGTTTTTAAAAAAAAAAAATCACTGCATACTTGTTTTGTGTGTATTCTGAATCTCTCTCACTGAAGATGAACTGACCAAAGGTCTCTTGAATACAGTAGTTCTTAACAGCGATTTATGTTGGGTGCTGTTATGGGACAGTTTGTTTCTAGGTTCGTGAGTATGGGTGATTACTTTCTTACGTTAAAAAACGTTTTTGTTAGAGGCTAATATACTGGTAGATGACAGATTTGAAAATATAGCGTTCTGGGGGTTCAAAAGATAGCGGGTTGCCACAAAACCCTTGCGCTCTGAAATGGTCTGTCTTTCACTTAAACAGTCCTTACTTTTTCTCTTCTCGGAGAGCTCGGCTGTTGCCCACAGTAGTTGTCCTGCTTATTTCAGTGGGGTGTTGGCAGTGCTGATACTCGGCTTTCCACCTTCAGGTTCAGAGAGCTGCTGTGTTGCAGGTTACACTAGCAGACAACAAGCTAGTGTGCTGCTTGTGCAGTCCAAGGGCTTTCTTCTCCTCCCCACCCCCAAAGTCTTGGATGCTCAGACCTTTTCTTCCTCCAAATAAAGCTACTAACTTTTTCCATACAAATATTAGTGATTAAAAAGTGAGTGAAAAGCATTATGTGTTAAATACATGCTTTTAATGTCTAATGGCCACAGTATCTCATGGGGGGGGTTGTTTGTTTGTTTTTAAACTCTGTCATTCATTTCCATTAACGAGCGTTCTTGAATTCCAGGAACGTACTGCACAGTTGCAGAGTGCCATAGCAAGAACGGCCTCTGAATCCCGGAGCAGCTTTCTGTCTCTCTTAGTAATTGGACTGTTGTAAGATGATGTTATGAAATTGCAGAAACTGTTCTGTCTTTGCAACGAAACAGTCCCTCCTGAGCTAACACTTAGCTTAAATCAGTTGCAAGTCGTCTTTGGCTTTGATGGACACTAGTATGCCTCACTTAAACCTGCCACAAAAATCAAATTCTAGCTTGCATCCCTATTTCCCCTACCGCTTTCTCTTCTCCACCATATCTTAGCTATTCTGTTTTAAGTCTTTTGATAACTTCTTATTCTTACTTTATATTATATACTGCAGACATCAAGCTTCGTCTAGAACACCATCCCGAATCCCCGTGGCTTTCAGCAAGCGGTTTTGTGCTTCTGCCCTACTTTTCTTTCAGGCAGACAGGTGGGTGGTTCTCCTCGGGGTGCTTCCATAAAACGCCTACTGATCCAGCGGCTGCAGGCCGCCTGTCGGGAGGTTTCTAGTGGGCTGGGACTGCTGTTCTCCATGATGCTCACAGCAATAATTGTGGTTCTCTCCCATAGTCTGTGTGTTTGTTAGCCTGTGCCCTGAGGAGCTCTTTGTCCGCCTGTATAGCACATAGCACGATAGAGCTGGCTCCGGTGCGGTACAGCCGCTGTTCCTGTGCGTGATAAGCTTTTGCTGGTATAGCCCATAGGAGAAGGCATCTTACCCAAAACCATCTTGGAAGAGCAATTCTTCAAGTGTACAAGTCTTAAGTTGTTTTTCTGCACAGGGAAGTTAAAACACTAGAACTGATGTAGTAACGATAGGTCTCAGCTCTTGCAGCTGCTTAAAGCAATGAGTTGCTAGACCTTTTCCACTATGTTTGTCCAAGATGCATCGTTTCCCTCCCTGTGTGTGTGTTAGATTTGGTTTTCTTTTTTTCTACTGTGTTCTTGAAAATCCCTGACTTCCTAACAGCCTTTGAGGGTGCTCTGTGCCTCCAGCAGACTGGTTTCGGGAGTTTGGCAGCCACAGGCTGCTGGTTTCCGCAGGGGGGTTGTGCGGCAGCATAGCGAGCATGCCGAGCTGCCGCTGCTGCTTCTTGGTGTAACGTGGACAGGTGCTGAGCTGCTGCTTGTCCTCAAGGAGCTTTGATATATATCTCGGAAAGAAGGCTTTGGGAGCAGGTAACCTTGGGGTTTTCAGATTCTGCTTTGAACAGGTAATCAAAGGAAAACATTTCTCACAAAGTGTAAAGAGAGAGATCAGCAAAGCTCTGGGCAATCTTTGGATCAGTTAGGCAGGCAGACTGTTTCACAACCTCGCAAGCGTTGCTTTCAGGCTTGGCATGTGAAAACGGAGCGATTGGGAAAGGCTGCTGTTCGGGACTCTCGCTCCGCCGATTACAGCGCGCCACGCGGATGCGAGAAGCGTCAGGGACTTTGGTCGTGAATGTTGGTCCGAGTGTTTGTGAAGAGCCGGAAGTGGGTCTGCCAGCTGAATATGAGGAAAGTCGACTTGCCTGGACTTTCTTCTCTCCCGGTCGTTACGGTTACTAATTTTCTGCCTTTGTTTCTTTGGCAGCAGCGATATCTTGCCAGTAACGAAGTCGCACAGATCTGCTCTCCTGAAACCCCGTGGCAGGGCACAGGGCCAGGCAGGTGTCCTAGATTTGCTGTGAATGTGCAGGAGCATCCCTGTCTGGTCACAGAGCAGGAAGGGGATGGAGCGAGTCCCTGCTAGCATGCCCAGTGCTGGGGAAGGGGTGTCTGAGTTGGGGGGGGGAGGGAGGGAATTATTAGTTCAAGAAGCCACTCAAATATAAACATATACATGTAATTTGGTGGAGGGGGAGGAAGGCTAGCTTGAGCTACGGGATAATGCATAACGCTTGCCTAGCTCTTTGAGAATATAAAGTGTTAGATAAATATGAACTAATCCTTGCAGGAACGTGTCCTGTGCTGGTTAAGTCGGCTCTTAAAACCCCCCGGCTTTTCTTTGTCCCCGGCGTAGCAATAACTATGGCTCTGTTGCAGTTAATGCCCAGAGTATTTTAAATGTTTGACCGAGGAAGGGCTTTGACTTACAGGAGTAAGTGGCTGTGGCCAAAGCTGGTCTAGCTGCGTGTTCCTGCTCGTTCCTCCCTCCTCTAAGCCGGCCTCGGGTTCGTCGCAGCTTTGCCGAGGCGTTCTGGCCCGCGAACAACTTCTGTGCCCGCGCTTAGAAACCTAAGTGATGTTGTGCTGGGTTTCCGCTCGGAAGCAGCTCAGCAAAGGAGCCGCCGGTGCGGGGGACGGGGAGGAGCTCGTGGCAGGGTGGGACCAGGGGCGCCAGCGGTGAGGACCGCTTAGCTGCGCCGCAGCCCTCGGCCCCCGCGGCTGGCAGTTTGGCTGGCGCCCCGGGCGGAGGCCGCGGCACGTGAATTCACCCTCCCTTCGGGTTTCTCTGGGGCAAAGCTGGAAGGTCGTCGGAGGCTCGAGCGGGTACGAATTCAGAGCTCGAGCCTCAGAGGGGTTGTTGCACCAATTCCAGCAGTGTAAAATTAGTCTTAAAAGCACCAAGGACTATTACTTTTTTCTTTTTTGAGGGCTTCAGGTGCTTAAGTCTCTGTGAAATCAGTGCTCGGACTGGTTGTAAAAGCTGCAAGCTGCTCAGTAAACGTGCAGCAGCAATCCTAGAACAGGCTGTTTGATAGCTCTGGCTCTTTTTTAAGTACTTCTTTGGAGGAGAGCAAGTGATCCGTGTCCATGTATAAATTCTTTCAGATGCTCTCCAGAGTGAAATACTTAAGACCCCATCACTGGAAGGATAGCTATGCCTGGGAAGGACCTCTGGCTTAAAGAAGCCCACCTTATTTCATCTTTTTCAAGAGCTACAGGAAAATTTCCTTGGAGCTCTTGCCTATTGAAGCATTTTGCCATTTCTTCTGCCGGGACGGGAGAAGGGCTGACAAAGGTTTCCCTGGATGATAGTGAATATCAGTTGTGTCCTTCCTCCATCTGGTGTGCCAGGTATTTTGGCTTGTTCCAAGCTGCGAGCGAACCAGCGGCAGAGCTGCCGATTCCCGCCCTAGGAGATCAGGGCCAGCGTAGCGTGGGGGCGGACGGGTGGGAGCGCCCTGTCCGTGGAAAGGCATCATGCTGCATGTGTTGCAGGGAGATCACCTTAGTCGAGGCCCAGTGTTGTTCTGGTTAGCGGTGCTAATTGCCCCCTTTTCAGTGTGAGTGCTGAAGGACGGGGCACCTGGGGACTTTGATGTTCCTGGGTGTCATCATGTTATGTTGACTGGTAGTTGCTTTCAGGGGGACTGCCGAAGAATGCTAGCTTATGTACCTTCTTGAGCAAGACTTAGGGGAAGGAACATGGGTTTTTATGGCCTAACCTGTTTTTTCTTAGTGGTATTGCGGAAGGGGGTGTTCCCAAATTCTTAGGAAAGCAGTTGGCACGCTCTGTTCTGTGTGCTGTCAAAGCAGATCAAGCTCAAATCATTGCTGCGCCTATTCATTTTGTGTATCTTTGCTGGCTACAGGGAGCGTTACGAAGCTAATGCGGCTTTTGCACTGAAATTGCTTGAACAGCATATCCAGTCCAGCGAGAGTGAGTTTAAATCCGTTTGTCATGCTATAGCTATAGTGTGTGTGTGAATACTGAGTGCCGACTGGTGGGATGGGTCTCGATCTCCCCGTAAGAAGTGCAGTGGTCCTCAGTGAGCTGAGCTTGTGCCTGCAGGATCAGGGCTGGCAGCTCCGGGTTGCTACTCGGGTTCATTTTGCTGTGTTTTACTTCAGCTCTCTTGAAAACTTTCTTGTATTAGAAAGAACAATTTGCTTGATGCTGGGAATCGCCCTTTGTGTTTCATCTTTCCTAACGTACCTTCTTTTCTTGCAGGCGTGAATGACAGAGGAGGTGCCCCCGACTGCGCTTACTGACATAAACCTGCGTCTTCTCTGCCACGATGACATAGACACAGTGAAACAGCTCTGTGGCGACTGGTTCCCAATAGAGTGCGTTACAGATTTGGGATGCGGGCGGGAGGGGGATCTAGACACGAGTGGTGTGAACGTGCATGGGTACAGTTCAGAGCTGAGACCAAAGGCCCCGCACTGTCTCTGGACTGTTGCTAAGCTGGCAGCAGCTTCTGAATCTCTTGGGCACCATGGTGGTGTCCCCATGAATGGCCAGTTGCTGCCTCTCCTGCAGAACCGTAAAGTCATCAGAATCCTTCTGTCTGCAGATTTTGGCAGACAAATGGGCTTTGTAACTAAGGGGGTGGATCTGCTTTTGGGGAAGACTGCGAGAGAGGGGACTAGGAGTATACCTTCAGGAAAAACGATAGCGTGGCTGCGTTTGTGAACGAAAGTTGTGTTCTTGAGCGTGTGCAAAGAAAGCGCACTCAGAGCTGACCCGAACCAACAACGAGCCGACTGTTCCTAAGGGATTGTCGTTCTGAACGTCCCAGGAGGACGGCAGACAGTACTTGCCTGTGTTCTCACGGTTGCTGTTGCTCCCCAAGCGCAACGCTGTTCAGTCGGATTTAAGCCTCAAGTTGAAGTTTGTGCAAGACGAGAACAGGGAGTTTAGTTGAATGGACTGTGTGTGAGCAGTATCTGACTGATACTGTGATTCCAGGTACCCTGGATGGTTAGGTTTGTTCTGTCCTGTGCTGAACCTGGGTGTTAGGTGGTTCCTGGGCTCTGAAGAGCATTAGTTGCAAGGGAGTTCTTGGCTGTCCTCAGCTTGGTGTGTCATTTTCACCCTCTGAAATGGGCCATTGTGGAGACCAAACCTCTGGACAGAGGAATCTTGTACCAAACAAATAAGTATCAAAAGCATGCAGATTCTTTTCCATTTAAAAAAACCAAAAACCTATTTCTCCATTCTCTCAGCTAGCATAAACAATTTTTGTGCTAACCTCTTCTGTAGGCGTAATGGAAAGGTGTCTCCTGCTTTAAGCCCCCTTGTGATGTGTCCTGCTTTGCTGGACCCAATTTATTTGCATTTTTACCTTTTGATTTTTGTCCTACGGTAGACCTCCTGTAGCAGTGGTGTTGAGGGGGGAGTATAAGCCCTTCTATAGATGAAGTGGTATACAATATACCTTTCTTTTACTTCCATGAGGCTGCTGACAGTGCTATTGAATGAAACGGCACTGCTTTCCCCTTCTTCCTGGTTGACTGTTGTCTTCCCTATCTGCTAGCACAAGTATTTGTGCAGCTGCATGGAAAAAACAGTTTCGAGACTTGATCTGGATTAAAGCTAATTGCAGTCTGTCCCAGGTCAGTTCCTCAGGCCCCTACTTGATAAATGTTTGTGCCACAAGCGCAGGTCTGAGGAGCTTCTCTGGGGGACTGTGATAGCTTTTAAAGCATCCAGAGAAACTGCAGCTTCAGACTTTAAAGATTTTTTTTTTTCCTTAGCTTCATTGAGAAGGTTTATAGAGAATTTTAGCAGACTATAATTAAGATTGCATGCAATTTAACAAACCAGCAAAAGCATTCATAGCTTTTTGAATTTGCAGGGTTTCTTTTTAACCCACAGCCTGCTGAACATTCATTTAGGTTTAAATCAGTGTACTGTAGTTTCAGTATCTGCAGAAGGGGGAGGAGGGTTGGAGGCTGGTGGCATGATTTTTGTACCAATATGCAGGGTTTTTTTTTTCCGCAGTATGTATCAAATTAATAGGATTCTTGAGCGCAGATGGATCCTGTGTTTAAAAATAGCTTACTAAAGATGGAAGTGAAGGCTCTGGGCAATGAATGGAAAACAAAAATGTGATTGTCTTAGCAAGGCGGGAGACCATTACGTCAGCAGCAGCTGCCTGCATTGCATCTCAGGTGCAATTGAAAGAAGCCATGCCACCAAATGGGATAGAGCAGCTGACTGATGTTTCCCAGGACCATGCAACAGTTAAGACAGGAAAGGTGAATAATGTACCCGCCCATATTTTATGGAATAGGTTAAGGTAATAGCGTAGGAAGAGCTTTAGATTGACATATAAGTCGGGGGCTTGACTCTACGTCTTTTCAGAAGGTAGCCCTTCCAGTAGTACAGCTTCCGTTCCTTAGACCTGTGTGAAATCCATTGGCCTGCAGTTCCACCGACTGGCATTGAAAGGTGTTGCTGCCCATTTCCAGTTAAGCAGCACTTTGACACAGTGTTCGCTGTAACCCTGCCTGCTCTCATGGGCTCCGTTTTCTCTCAACGGTCCTGTTTTTCCTTTCTTCCCAGGTACCCTGACTCATGGTACCGAGATATCACTTCCAACAAGAAGTTCTTTTCCCTTGCAGCCACGTATAGAGGCTCCATCGTGGGAATGATAGTAGCAGAGATCAAGAGCAGAACAAAAGTGCATAAAGAGGTAGGGAAACTGTTTCAGTGTGAGACATCCCACCACTTGCCATGGTTACCTGGGATGGGATCCGTTTGGGGTGTTTTTCCCCCTCCATCTGGACACTTGCAAGAGCCATCCTGACCTAATCAAAAGACCAAAAACACGCTGATTTCCAGCTAATGGAGCGTGGGTGGTGAGATGTGTGTGAACAAGTAGATTGCAGGGGTTAGAAACTTCTGCCGAGCAGCCTGTGACCAGAAAGTCTTTACCTGCTGGGGCAAGGCAGCTGTGGTCTGATGGGAACCTGACTATCTGAGGCTCTGTGGAAAGATCAGATGATGCAGGCCTACTCTAAAAGTGACCGTGTAGCAAGCTGTTGTACTCTGTTGCCTGGCTGTTCTCGGTGTACCTGCTCAGGGTGGTGACAGAGGAATGCACAGCTGTGGGAGAACAGACCTCCTCCTTTCTTACGTAAGACTTGATCTTCCTTAGCTGTACGGAGTGAGTCACCCCTGAGGGCTGACTTCCTGCAGAAACTAGGATGTCCTTCATTTAAATAGTCACTGTCTCAAACATAAGCAGAGGTAGCCAATCTGCAGAAAGCTCAGGCTTTATGGGTGAGAGAGCTTGGAGGCTGGGAGAGAGAACGCAGCATGGTCAGAGGTGAGGCAGAGATGATCACTGGGACGCTGTGGGGAAAAAGGCACAAGGGAGGACAGTCTAGGAAAATAAATAAAGCAAGGGCAATGCAGAGAGCCCAGTAACTTCTAAATGGCCATCAGTGTTAAGATTATACAGAGAATAACTGGTACTATTCTCCTTAGGAGCTCTGGAGCACTGAGTGGCATGAGTCTCTTCACGCTGGCTATCTGGCTTCATCTCAAAGCTAGTTAATGTCAGAAACTACCTCTTCAGCAGCCTTGTTAACTCCAGCAAAAGACTCTTGTTCCAACCAGCCTGAAATTCAGGGGCTTGTTCAGATATTGCTTCGGGCAGTAGGGCCTGTAGAACATGCCCCTTGCCCTCTACAGCAGTGCAGACATCTCCATTTGACATGAAGATCAGCTTGAGCATGCAGGCAATAAAGACTATTGCTGATCTAGACACTGATGTGTAAGTCCAAATTTGGCAATTTGAATCTTTCTGAGGAAATCGTGCTAATATATGTAATATGTCTCTAAGTCTACAAATGACGTATGTAGCAAGGAAACCCTAATGATTTATGTTCTGCATCTGGAAAGACGACAGGAAGGTAGGAGTATGCCCTAAGGGGCCGTGTTTGTTTCTTTTTGCCCTTCTGCCTTTCTAGAAGTTCCAGCCAAGACTGTTCTGTGCAGAGAAGTTCCCCACTAGCCTTGGTTTAAACATTCCAGTGCAGGATGCTTTATTTCTGTCCCTCCCCAAGTCCCCTACTAAATAACTTGTCCCATCTCTACCCAGGATGGAGACATCCTAGCTTCCAGTTTTCCTCTGGACACTCAAGTTGCTTACATCCTAAGTCTCGGAGTGGTGAAGGAGTTCAGAAAACATGGAATAGGTAAGACGCTGCTAAATGGCAGCTCTGTTGCTGTGTCTTGTTTCCAGTGCGTGGCTAGCGGGCGTGATTGAAAGAGCAGCAACGCTTCACTCCAATTGCCTGTTGAGACAAGCTGGTCTCTAACTTGACCCAGCAATTGGGAAAGTGATATGCTCACACCCGCCTTGAGTTGCTAATGCAGGTGCACCAAGAACTCTTCACTGGTGATAGCCCCACGCTCTCCAGAAACATCTGTACATTCTGTTTTGGGCCATGTCTGTCTTGTTCCCAGGGGATAGCTTGAGCTTACCACAAACTCACATTCCTGCTGCTGTCCTCACCAAGAGTTTCAGAAGAGCGGTCAGGACTGAGACTGACTGAAGCACCGGGACTTCATCCTGGAGCAGGGTTTGAGCCTGTCTGGTGGGGGACAAGGCAGGAGCGTATATTCCCCAGCTTCTGTTTTTCTTCCATGGATATTGGAAGCCTGGCCCCTGGGGCAGGGAATGTAGCTGCTTTTAAGCTTTCAACTTAAAAAGATGAAACAAATGTTTAGGAAAAAGACCAAGGGAACTGGGAAAGCGTGTACCTGGAGTGTAACTTTGTCAAGTGCACATAAAGGTCAGCCCTGAATGCCTGCTGCAACGCACAGCAGTTTTACAACTGTTTGAAAATCCTGCAGTCAGAAGGGCTCATTTTCCTTTGGAGTAGGATGTTTTATGATCAAATAAGTGCCCTTCTGGTACAATTTCAGGTACCATCTATATCTTTGAGACTGATCCACAGAAGGAAATAGGCCAGGTTTGGCAGCAGGACTCAGTGTTGCACATGTGGAGTCTGCTCATTGGAGAGAGGTGTAACTTCTTTTCCTCAAGTCTTCCCTTTTCCTCCACTCACACTTATAAAGGTACCAACTGATATGATACATAAAGAAATAACCAGAAGAGTCCTCAGGGGGAGCACTATATTTAAAGCTTACAATGAGATGCTACTTCAGAGAAGTTTTCTCTACAAAGCAGAAAATGCTTACAGAGTAATGTTCAGAGAAAGCAGTAACGGGGTCTTTTGTTTGTACAGTTAGAGCTGTTTTGAGTCCCCTTTCAGCTTCCAAATTTTGACCAGCTCTATCTTGCTGGAATTTTCTCCTTCCGTATCAGGGTTTCCTGCATCCCTTAAATCCAGACAGTATGTCGCAGTGCTCTCTCTAAGTCTTTGGACTTGAAGCTGTAGCAAAATAACCTAAAGAAGCCACAGATGCCTTTTTTGAGAGTTTTCTCTTCTCAAGAGTTTTTCTACTTCTGTTTGAATCTGCAGCCTTTCATGCAGGAGACACCTCACCCCAGGCACACTTTCAAGCACTGCAGCTCCGATTTTTCTATAGTAGATGTTAGAAAGCTTTTGTCTCTAGTTCTCTGCTCTTAAACCAGAGAGCAGTTGAATTATTAGGGGACATGAGTGGAACGTGTCTTAACAAAATTAAATTGCTCTCCTGTTGGCATCTCTGGTGGCTTTTTGTGCTTGGCTGATGTAAATTCCCAGTAAGTATCAAGTAGCCGTGAGTTGGTCCTGTTGACCCGTGCTCTGAAGTTCTGTGGGTACTGCTGAAAATCTTACGTGCCCTATGATTTTTTCCCCTGGTGAATCTCATCTATGTGTTTTGTGCTAGCCAAACTATTTGTTTAACGCCGCCTGTTATTACTACACCAGGTGGAAGAAGTAGCTGCGCTGTTTCATCGGATGGCAGTTACTAGAAATCTCTTCTGTGGTAGTGTAGGTGCGTGCAAGAAGCAAGTTCTGCTGAGTCCTTCATGCTGTGTTGAGGTTGTTCAGATGAACCTCTAGGTCTAGTTTCCTGGGGCTAGAGTATCCTCTGTGCCCTTCTTTGGTTTCTCCTGCCGACACTCGTGATTGCAGCAAACCCTGGCTGAAGGAGGCTTTCTGCCTCAACTCTTCACCTAAGAAGGGATGTTAAAGTCCTACCAATTCTTAGATTTTTTTTTTTTTTTACGTTTGAGCTGAGCAGAGGCAGTGCAGTGACCTGCTTGTGAAATCCTGTTTTAACTCTTTGCGATTTTAAATGGCTTTAAAATAAATAATTATGAGGAAACTGCAATTAAAGAAGACTCGCTAACCTTCCCCAATACCAAATGGCTCCCAAGGCCAAGAGCTTGGCTTGGGGATGGGTATTACTAGCAAATTCCCACGTCTAGCTTGAAGCCCTGCTCATTAGTGAGATGAGATTCGTATTTGAACCACAGGGCACAGCCCTACTGAGTGTCCTGATGATGGACTGGGAGAACTGGGTGGGATCTGGGATCCTTTCTAAGCATGTGCAGCAGTCATTGCTTGAATGGTGGGTGCAGGTGATCCCCCTGGGAGCTGAGCTTTCCTGTGCTGTCACTGAGAAGGCAGCTGCACTGATTCTGTTGTTCCTTCCTTTGATAGGTTCGCTCTTGCTTGAAAGTTTAAAAGATCATATATCAACGACGGCCCAGGATCACTGCAAAGCCATCTATCTGCACGTCCTCACCACTAACAACACAGCAATAAACTTCTATGAGAACAGAGACTTTAAACAGCACCACTATCTTCCCTATTATTATTCCATAAGAGGGGTCCTCAAAGATGGCTTTACCTACGTTCTCTACATCAACGGCGGACACCCACCCTGGACAATCTTATATCCTTTACCCTTCGGTCTGATTAGTCTGAATGAGCTAAGCAAGCACTAAACCATGTTTTGAGTCAGAAATAGCAACCCAGCAGAGTGTGGCCTGGCTAGGGCTGGGGACTGATGCCTGTGCAGATGTGGGCTTAATTGAACCAATTTCCTTGAAGCCAAAAGAAAGGCAGTATTAGACTGATTTGACAGTGATCTATTTATGCCCAAACTCCTCCAAGTGTTCTCCGAGTCTCTGGGAACAGTTCAGGGAGTCGGTGTAGGCTGGTGCATTGAATCCTAATTTGGGGCAAGTTTGCCAGTGAAAGCGAACGCTAGTGTTTAGCCAAAGTTAGACGTTCTTTGGCTGAAGTGGTGCAGAATATTCCCAGCAGCCTCAGACTCGGCATGTCAGAGAAGGCCTCGGTTCTGTTTCCTATGGTCATAGCATCATTTGTGACCTTGGCCCAGCCCAGGTCTCGCCTGGCTCAGCACCCCACGTGGTGGGTTTGACTTCCCAGCTTCCCAGAAGAAAGCAGGTGCATGCCAGCTCTTCCGGTTATATTGAAAAGGTCTGAACTTCTGTTCAGATCTTGGATGTGAACAAGCCCTCTTTCCCATTCGGAAGGGAAGCAGCCCGCCCTGAGAGGCAGGCTGAATAGAAAATGGAGGACAAACCAAACTTAGATGAAGCTTTTCTTGATCTTTCCCAGGTGTAGCTAAACGGTCAAAATCTCTCCAGGCAGACAATGGACTGTGAGCCCACAGTAACTTGCTGTGGAGTATGAAGGAAACTAAGAGCCGGGGTATTTCCCACACAGGTTGGAGCCGGTGCTCCCAGACTGCCTCCTCTTACAGTGCACAGTTTTTAACAGAAAGGAGCAGTCGGTTAAGTGTGAGGAGCAAGACAATCTAAATAACTGAGCAGGGCAGCTTTCACTGCGTTATACGATCTCCTGAGGGAGTGCTAGTCCAAAGAGTGTTTTAAGTTATTTCTCTAGATATAATATAAATGTCATCGTCCTTAACTGATGGCCACTGACTACCTACAGCACATTGGATCAACACTAGCCAGCCTGAGCCCCTGTTCAATTCCCCAGAGGATATATCGACAAGCCCAGAGCCTTCTCTGCAGCCTTCTACCGTGGTCTGGCATTTCTGCCAAGAGCGGCATTGAGTATAGCCGGACAATGTGACTTGATCAGAAGATGTACAAGAAGCAAAGGTAAGGCACCGGAGGGAAAGCTCCCCTTCCCTCTCCGAGGCCTAGCGATGCAGTAGTGGCGTCCGCATCCTGTGTCCTGGGCGCTGCAGAGCGTGCTCAAGCAAGGGCCGCTGGAGCTGCGGCTCTGTGCGCTCTCGTTGCGCAAGCTGCGGTGTAAGGTGTCTCGGATATCCTTGTGCTCTGGTCTCCAGCTGGTCGTCAAACTCCTGTTGGTTCCGTTTGAAGGGTATTTAGGGTCTGATCTTGTTTATTTGTGCCCAGCGCCTGGCAGTAGATTGAACCTGTCCCTCCTGTCTCTGGCCTTTTTCTCCAGCTCTGTTAAACCATCTTGAAAGACCCAGCATAAGAGTCCTCGCCCTTTCCCCAGCACGGTGCCCGAGCACAGTAACTGATCGCCCATTTGCTGCCAACTGCATTAAACCTCTCTGATAAGAAAGTCTTCAGGACAGCAGCTCCCCAGCGCTAAGAGACCCTGTTCCTTTGTGCAGTAACAACTGTTCTCCCTAAGGCAGTTGCTCTCTTTGTCTTTCTGTCAATTCTAGGATTGTTCTTCCTTTCATCTCCTGAACCATCGGCTCTGCACTGATTCCAGCGATGGTGGCTTTCGGTCAGTGACCCAGCCCTTTGGAAAGAACTCCTTTTTCCACAGATTGACCAAGATTTGGCAGACTTCCAGTTTAACTGGCTGCAGCCCTGACTTACCCCGGTGGCCTGGAGTCTGCGAGTGCTGCATGGACGGGCCTGGCTGCCTTGTAAGGCACCTGGCTGTGCCGTAGGCGAGGGCCTCTTGCTGTCACAGGTCTGTGTGCATGTTGCACCGTCCCTGCCACTTCCCTTGCCTCTGGCTGGTTCACTGGTTCACTCGTAGTTGTATCCACGATGCAGAGGGGTTCAGTCGCTGCTCCCACGCTGTCGCTACGGAAGGTGATGTGAATGAGGTTAACGAATCTGCACTGACCAACCATGTAAATGAACCGTAAGCGGCCTGGCAGCCGCTGCCAGCAGGGGATGGAGTTGTGTCCTAGTCGCAGGGGCGGGGGGGAGCTGGGCGGCCCGAGAGGATCGCTCTGGGTCCTGCTGCGGCAGCGACTGCCGCGGGTGCGTCCTGCCCCCCTCGCAGGAGCTCCAGGGAGAGTACCTGCGGCGCGTGAGAGACAACCCCAGCCCCACCAGCCCTTCTGGAGCGGCTTAAACAGAAGCATCCAATTCAGGATGCGTCGAGTAGAAGGCAGGAAAAGAAATTGCTGTTTCATAGTGAAATATATATATTATACTGTACAGATCTTTCTGCCTCTGTCCAGGCTGGAAGGCGGCAGGGGAGGGGGCTGGGGGAGTCGAGCTGTTGCTTCAGCCGGAGCCCTGGGGAGGCTGGTACAGAGTCCTCCTCCTCCTCCCCTGCATGCATCTTCCCTTGGCACTGGCATCAAACTCTTGCAGGATCTTTAGGAATGAGATCTGTGCACGGATCACTAGGGCTTTTATTTGGCTGTTGAAGAAAAGCCACCACTGCTGCTCACTTGTGCGTTTGAGGCTGCAGGCTGTGGCCACACGGGGCTGTGGGAGTCCCCCCGCCGGGACGGGGTCAGCCTGGTGCGGCTGCGTCTCCCCTCCCCGGAAGTTAGCGTCGAGCCTGCACAGGAGGCCCCGATATTCCCACGTGCAGCAGCCGTGCTAGGTCCCCTTCCCTGCGCCTCTGCGTGGGGTCAGGTTACTGCTTTGCTTTTAGGGTAGGGGTCTTTGCAGGCAAGTGCCGGAGGCATGAGCAGAGCTGCTCCCTTCCAGCTCCTGCTGCACGCTCCCCCCGCCCTGGCCAAGGCTCGCTCTCTGCTTGGCACCTTGTTGCTCGTCCCCGCACTCCTGTGGCAATTGGAGGTTTAAGATGGAGCCGGCGCGCGGTGGGCACGTGCAGGCGTTGCCCCCTCTGGCTGCCGGTGCGCCCGGCGAGTGGGGAGGAGAAAAACGCAGGTCAGTGCTAGACCGAGAGGGAGAAAGCGAATGTCAAGATCTTGCAGCCCAAATGATTGTACAGAATCATTTCCGTCTTTGTAGGCCCTTGAGGCTGGAGTTAAATAATAAAAAGATGCAGGCGCACTTGCTGTGAGTGGTACTGTGCTGGCCCCTAGGAAAGGGTGCGGGGAGCAGCTCCCAGCTCCCCCGCTGCCTCGGCGAGCGCCAAGGCGTCTGCCGTACCGGAAGCCTCTTGGAGCGCGGCTTTCACTGTGCTGCCCCGTCTGGCCCTGCACCGCGGACCGCCGCCAGCGTTGTGGTCCGGCCCCGGGGCCTGGCACATGCCACACTCCTGGGATGTAGCAGGCTGTTGCGGTGGGAGGTGCTGAGCCCCCGTCCGGGGCTAGAACAGCTCTAGTTCAACAACCCAAGGGGCAAACGTTTCCCCAGGGGGCCAGTCGAGCCCTGGAGAGGCCGGTGAGCCTCCTTCCTTGGGGGCCTTCAAAACCCAAGCGGTGGCCGGGAGGCGCTGGCCAGCGTTGAGCACCTTGCGGTGCCTTGGGTCTGGCTGCGAGCCGGGGCGGAGAGCTGCCGCCCGCCGCTGGGGCTGTGAGATAGCGCCGGGCGGGCGCCGCCGAAGCTGGCGGGCGGCCCGCTTCCCGGCTTGTGGCTGTGACGTAGCGAGCGATGCGGACGTTTAGCTCGGCAAAAGCCGTAGCTCCTTTTTCTGCTGAAGCGGCCAGCAAAGGGGAGCTGCTGGCGGCGCCGCGGCCTGGGAGCAAGGGCGCCCTGCGCGTCCCTCCCGGGTGCTGGGGGTTAAGCTGGGTCCTGACGTAGGGGGTTCCCGATGCCACCGTCTAATTGGGGTTTTTAATCGGAGCGCAAGAACTGGCTGCGCTTACCTGCAGCCTTGCGCCTGGGCCGGCGTGCGGGGGCTGGTCGAGCCCAGCGGCGATACAGGCGCTGCCGGCGGCCGGGCTTTCTTCAACTAGTCCTTGCCTGCGGCTGAGATCACCAGCAACCGTCACCCCAGCGTCCGGCCGCGCTCAACTCCCCCCTGCAAGAGCCTCTGCCAGGCCCTGGGCAGCGCCTTGCCCCGGCCTCGGCCCCTCTTCAGCGCAGCCGCTCGAGCCTTTGGCCGTAGCAGCGCTGGCTCAGCCGGGGCCCCCTGGCCCCCCCGGCCTTGCGCCAGCCCGCGCCCAGCAGGCGCCTTGGTGCTGGCCGGCCGGCACCGGTGCGGGTGCGCCCCGCTTTCCCCAGCCTGCCGGGGCTGGCGCTGGCGGGAGGCGCTGGCGGGAGGGGCTGGCGGTCCCCGCAGCAATGCCCTCACCCCCCTTCAGCCTCGTGTGGCACCATGTTTTGGTTGGTCCTGGTTTAGCCGCCTTTTTATGTCACCTGTTCTGTTTGTTGTGGGGATTTCTTCAGCGGCGGAAGCCCTCCGTCTCCTTCGCCACGTAAATGTCGCTGACTGAGCTGGACCAGCCCGCACCCCTGTTTCGTGCCTGTTTGCCTGGGCGTCACGGTTCCCACCGCGTTGTACCCTCCCCGTGCACAACCCAACGGGCCTGCTGCGGCGCCGGAGCAGGGCCAGCGAGGACTTCGTGCGTTGGCCTTCGTGCACCCCGTCCTCCGCGGTGTCAGCTGTGTCCCCACCTCACCGCCCGCCCGCCATGCCCCTTATTTATTGAAGCGCGTTGTGCAGCCGCTGTCAGCGTCACTCTACACGTCTTCAATTAAACCAAGGCTCTTTTCTGCGTCCTGTGTCGCTTTGCACAGGCGCCTGCCGTCAAGCTGCTGCTCGGCGCTCGGGGCTGAGCCCGCGGGCCTTGGGCTGCGAGCTGCCCGCCCTCTGCCCTCGTTGGGCCTGGCGCGCTGCCAGCTGCGCCTGCCGCCGGCCCGGCACGGGGAGGCAGCAGCAAGGGGAACTGCTGCCTGCTGGAGGGGCCCAGCGCCTTGCCGGGCCAAGTGCAGGAAAGGGGCTGGCCTAGGCCAAAGCTGACTCGGCAGCTAGCGCGCACTGAGCTCGCGCCGCTGCTCCAGCTCGAGGCCAAGGCTCAGCTTAGCGCAACGAGCCTGGCGCCGGTGCAGCGCTGCGCTCCCGCAGCGGCACGGCCAGCGTGCGGGGGGAGCCGGCGCGCCGGCCGGGCGCAGCTCTCGCAGGGCTTAGGCCACACGCCCCACAAGGGCAGAGCTGCCTGGGCAGCGGGGAGGGAGGAGGAGAGTAAGGCTCCCTCCGCTCAGGCCACCTCAGCCCCCGCACAGGAACAGGACCCAGGCCTTGGGGCTGGAGACGGGCTGAGGGGGGGAGCGGCCGCTGGGTGAGCCCTCTGCCGGCACGCGGCCCCAGCGAGGGCAGAGCTGCGCGTGGGCAGCAGGCGGGTGCGTAAGGCGATGCCGGCGCAGAGGGGCAGCCCCACAGCAGCCGCCCCAAGCCCCAGTGCAGCGACTGGCGCACAGCGCGCTGGCAGCAGGACAGCCCAAACAGGGCTCCCTGCCATCACGCGTTTTGTTTTATTGGGTTTTTTTTTCGTCGTCGTCGGTTTTTTTTTGCTCTGAGAGCAGCCCGACAGCTCCAGACTGAGCCACGCCATGTTCATCCCCACCGCCCCGGTTCAGCCCCTGCCTTGCGGCAGGGGTGGAGAGATGGAGGGCCGACCATGCAGCGTGCTGTCCCATCAGTCACCCCACACCCGGAGCCCAAAGCCCATGCTCAGGGTCCCACACCCACCCAACGGGAGCCACGTGCTTCCCACCAGGCAGGAGGAAGCCCACCGAGCTCAGGCTCACGCAGGAGCGCTGCGGCCTCCATGAAACCCTCCAGGCATTCAAGAACGATGCCCACTGCAAAGCATTCAGCAAAGCCATTTATTCCACTTTCCTGCTCCCACAGATCTCTAGATGCAAACCCACATGAGCGATTTCCCCATGCCCCAGAGGGAATTCACTGCTGACCCACCGAGGGGGCGCCAGCCGCCCCGCGCGGGAGCCCCAGCGGCACATCCACCTGCTCCGCGGAGAGTTTCCACCTACACTGGGAGAGGTGCTTAACCAGCAGCCTTGTTCCTCCGCCATGTCCACTGCAAAACACAGCGCTGAGTCACCAACAGGGGGGGCATTTAAAAAAATAAGACGTTTTTGTTCCTTAAAAATGAAACTGGGACCTGAATTCAGCAGTGTGTCCCTGAAATCAAAGCATAATCTAAGGCTTCAGAGCCCTCACGTAAGCACATGAACTCTCTGCAGGGCAGGGGGCTGTTCGAATTGATCTGGGAAGCTCGCTACAGTTTAATGGCCGTAAAATACATAGCTTTCCCCTGCTTGAGACAAATCCAAACCCTCCTGGCTGGACAGTACTACAGTGGAATCACGTGGGCAGCATTTGCAGCCAGCGACTGGTTGGAAAGTTAGAAGAAAGTCTCTAGTCTCCTCACCCACTTTTAATCAATCGCAAAGAGAGCAGCGTCACTCCATCGGCTCGGCCGCCGGCTGCTCCGCCACAGCATCTGCGCCAGACCCAGCCGCCGGCTGCTCTGCTGCCTCGGCCACGGCCTCGGCCACCGGCCCAGCCGCCTGCTGCTCCGACGCAGCCTGGGTCGCCAGCCCGGCCGCCGGCTGCTCCGCTGGCTCAGCCGTTGCCTGCACTGCTGCCTGGTTCTCTGCCTTAGCTGCTGCCTCAGCCACCAATTCGTTTGCTGCTTTAGCTGGTGCTGCCAGCTCGTTCGCTGGCTTAGCGGCTGGCGGGTTTCCTGGCGCAGCTGTCGCCGCTGCTGCCTGTTCGATCGCGGGCTTTTTTGGCTTCTGTGTGGCAGCCACTGCCTCAGCCAGCTTCTCCTCCGGCACCATGTTCAAGATCTTCAGGGCAAAGAGCAGCTGGAATTTGGCTGTTCCAACGAAGGAGTTCCCCAAGAAGTTTGGCAGCCCACCCATGCGGTCCTTCTGGGTGTACAAGGGGACACGGACCATGCCCATCACCTGCAAGAGCACAGAGCACAGCTCAGCAGCGGCCACGGCCCCCTCTGCTCGCTGCCAGAGCGAGCGGGCACCTCGCGCTCCCCCGCACCGACACCCCCACACCGTGTCCCCAGTCCCCACCAGCCCATGGCCCAGGCCCACGTGCCACATCGGACCCCGCACCCTCCCACCCCGGGCGCCTGCCCTTGCCTGTGCCCAGCCCGGCTGGAGCCCCTGCGCTGCCTCTTCCCGCCTGCCCAGCCCGGCCAGCTGAGTGCTCTCCCCGGCCCCTGCGCCCACCCAGCCCCACTCCCCTTCCTGCCCTTCGGGGGGCGAATCCCACTGCTCAGCCCCAGCCCCTACCCCACACTGCTACCCGGGGGGGGCCCTACTCTCCCAGGCCATGCCCTGCCTCGGGACACTGCAGCTTACCTACACGTCCCCCTCACCAGTGCCACAACCCAGGGCCAAGCGCCTCCATGCGGGATGCTGCTGAAACCTGTTGTGGGCTACCCAGGCCAACAAGGAGACCCTCGCTCTCCCGCTCTACCCCGGGGCGTCAGCCGGACCAAGCTACTCGGAAGGGAGCCTGCCTCCTTCCCGCCTCCTTCTCGCAATCCGGGGGGAACTCGGGTGAAAGCAACACGTCACCACAGCGAGGGTCACGATTCCAGCCAAGGTTACTCAGCCCGGGGGAGATGCCCACCAGCTCCAAGAGTGACCTCACGCAGGTCCTTACGCTGAGCAAGTAAACAGGGCTCTTCCTTACGAGGGCAGGTGCTGGGGAAAGGCAAGAGCCCTCTAGGCTACAGAGCCCTCGACACTGCCCTAGCGAACGGCCAAGCCTCCTAGCGCGGGCGCTACGCGGCGGTGCGCAGCACTCGCCGCCAGTAGCTCTAAATGCGGTGCATTCCCCCGCTCAGCTGCAAAGGAGAGCAGCCCAGCAGACCTCGTCGGGGAAGCTTCGTCTTCCCCGGCGCTAACGCTCAGAGCTCTAGACGCCCCCTCCCTGGATAGCCCACCTCCAGCCCGTGGTCTCGGGAATGCACCGCGCTGATCTCGATGGTGTGCAGCTCTTCCAGGGTCAGCTGCCTGGCGTAGAAGTGTGCCACCACGCGATGTGGCCCCTCTGTCAGGTGCGAGCACAGATAGTCAGCTTCCGTCAGGCGCACACAGCCCAAACCCAAGCCCAGCACCCGATTCAGACCGTCCTCCAGGGACCAGTAACGGCGATCCACGAACCCCCCGGGAAAGCCCAGTAGTCCGTCAAATCGCATCTGCATCTGCAATAGAGGCGCATCGTGTTAATGGGGCACAGCGGGGAGCCCCCAGGGGCCTGGGGAGGGCCGGGGGGAGCGGGCGCCCAGCCCGGCGCCGGGGAGCTCCGCGGGGCCACGCCGGGGCCCGCGCCGGGGGCGGCCGCAGCCGCCGGCCGCAGCCCTACCAGCTCCAGCGCATCCAGGACCGTCCGCGGACACCGGCTCCGAGAGCTCGCGGCGGGCAGGCGAGGCGGGGCCGCCCCCGGGCCCGCCGCCGCCGCCGCCGCCGCCGCCGCCGCCGCCGCCGCCTCGGACGCGCCTCATCCTACCGCCCTGCCACAGGAAGCCACCGCCGGGCGGCCGGGCCCGAGGCGGCCGCCGCCGCTCGCCTCCCCCACGGGGCCCCGCCGCCCGCCCGGCCCCGCCCCGCCCGCTCGCCCCGGCCCGGCCCCGGCCCCAGCCCCGACCCCAGCCCCGGCCCGGCCCGCTCTCCTCGCCGCCGCCGCCGCCGCCGCCGCTCACCAGCACGGCGTAGCGCAGCGGGATGCGCCCGAAGAGCATGCCCGGGTTGGGCGCGTACAGCATGGCGTGGCACGAGTGGCTCCAGCCCGGGCCCAGCCGCATCGCCTCGTACCGCGTCAGCGGCTTCAGCTCGGGCACGCCGGGCACGCCGAGCGTGGGCAGCGGCGGCAGCGCGCCCGCCGGCAGCGCCCCCATGGCCGCCATCGCCCCCATGGCCGCCATCGCCTCGCCCGCGCCCGCCGCCAGCCCGCACCGCGCACGCGCCGGCCCCCGGCCGCGCCGCGGGGCGGAGCCCGCCGCGCCCCGGGCCACTCGCGGCCCGCCGCGCGCCCCGGGGCCAATCGGCGCGCGGAGGCGCCCGCCAATCGCCGCGCCCTTCCTCGTCGGGACAGCCAATGGCGACGGCGCCTAGCCTACCGGCGGAGGGCAGCCAATCGGAGCGAGCGTTGTTGCCCGCGCTACGCGCCATATTAGGTAACCGCCGCAATAGGCTCGGCTGCGCCGGCGCCCAATGAGATCAAAGCTGGGGGAGGGAGGGCCGGCCGGCCCACAATGCACCGCGGGGCGCCGGCCGCAGAGCACGCCGGGAAGGCGGGCAGGGCCAGGCCCGGCGGCGGGAGGGAGGGAGGCCGGTGACGGGGACCGGGCCCGGCGGCTGAGGCGGGCCCCGCCGGCCCGGCCCTGCCCCGCGCTCCCGGGGCCGGGCGGGGCAGCACCGCGCCGCCAGTGGTGACGGGGGGAGGGTGCTCTGAGCGCCGCGTCGCCATTGGCTGGCAGCGCGGGGGGGCGGGCGGGGCGGCAGCCAATGGGGGCGGGGCGCGCGCGGCAGCACGTGGCGGCGCTCGGCCCCGGCGAGCCCCCCCCCCCCCCCCCCCCCGCCCCGGTCCGCCTCGAGCACGGCCCGCGGCCCCCGCGCGACCGGGGGCTCCAATGAGGCGCGGACTCGGGCTATTGCTGCGTGGGTTTATTACTATAAATATAGAAACAAGAGGGAACCCGGCCACGAGAAGACGACATCCAACGTCCCGCCGGCGCGGAGCGGCCCGGCCCCGGCCCCGGGAGAGCAGCGGGCCGGGGCTGCCGCCCTCGCGCCAAGCACACAAAGCGGGAACAAGGCACACAGCGAGGTCGCTGCGCCCGGCCGCCCCTCGGCCCGGGCGCAGGCGAGCGGCAGACGCATACGCAGGCAAAAGGCAGCGAGGCGGCCGCGGCCGGCCCCCGCGCTGCTCCCCCGGCTGGGTGCTGGGTGCCCCCGGCGAGCCTGGCCGCCCCCGCCGGCTCCCCGCTGCCCCAGCACGCGCGGCAGGAGGGCGAGAAGCAGCCCACCCACCCCCCCCAAGCGCTCGAGGGAGACGCCGTGGGGACGCGGCCCTGCGAGGGCAGGGGGACGCGTGGCTGCTGCAGCCACCGAGCAAGGCGGGGAGGGCCGCGGGGCGCCCAGCAGCCAGGTCCGGGGGCGGGAACAGCCAAGGGCTGGGCTGGGTGCGTACAAAATATACAACAGTAGTGTCCTTCATCTGATTTTTACCCCCATTCCCCCTCCCGCCCCACATAAAAACACAACATCAGCCCCCACCGCCCCAGCTCTTCTCCGCCGGCAGACGGGGAGCTCCGGAAACATGCACGTCTTTTTTTAAAAACCCGAGCTGTGCGAGGCCGGGCCCTTGGCGAGGGGGACGGCCAGGCCCGGGGCTGGCTGGCGCAGCATTGCTTCCCCGGGTGTCAGCGGCGGGAGCTGCGAGCGAGGCGGCCGGCAGCCCCACTGCGGCGGCTGAGACGGCGTGTGGGGTCTGGGGGCTGGTGGCAGGGCCCGGGTGGGGGGGACCGACCCCGCTCACGAGAGGCTCTGCTCGTCCTCCAGGTGAAGACGCGTCTGCTCGAAGAGGAGGGGCTGCGTGGGGCTGCCGGTGCCAAGGCCTGGGAGCGTCTTGGTGAAGTCAGATGAGCCTGAACGAGGAGAAAAAGGGTTCAGCCCCAACGGCGCCTGCCCTCAGGCCACGCCGGGGTGCTCGGCCGCAGGGAGAGGGCAGCGCGCGCGGAGGAACCAGGGGGAGCGGAGCGTTCCCAGGGGGCCAAGGAGACCCTCACCGCCATACCCTGACCTGGGTCCCCCTCTGCTGCCCTAGAGCAGGAGATGGGGCTGGGCGTCACGTGGACCCAAGTGCCGAGGCCGAGCCTGGGTTACAACCCACGAGCTCCGTCCCCTCCACCCGTACTAAGACGCGGGTGTAGCAAGGGTCGGGGGAGGAAGCGGGAGACGGAGAGGACGCGCGGTCTCCCCATCGGCCTGGGAGAGGCCTGCAGGTGCCAGGCCTGATGGGCTCCTGCGCACCGTGAACGTGCAGGTCCGACGTGGAGCTGGCGTCAGAGCTAGGGCTCTCTGCTGCCCGGGGTCCTGGTGCTCAGGGACAGCAGGGAGCCCTGCAGCACACCAGGATGCTGGTGACATGACGGGGAAATGTGGCCCTGTGTGGCAGGGACCTGGCTCAGTGAGACAGAGCGGGACGGGACCGGACTGCGTGGCAGATGGGATGCTCGGGCAGGTTTGTAAAGAGGAGCCAGGACAGAGGCTGCTTTGCTGCCCTGCTGGCCAGGATGAGGCCCAGGAGGGAGCAGGGCAGGCTGGCACGGCGGCTCTCAGCCAGCCTGCCCTCCCAGGAAGGCTCCTGCTGCCCCACGCAACAGCAACGCGTAAGAAGAACAAGAAGACGTACCAGCTTACTCCTCTATACCAATAGAGCAGGAATCGGGACCCAGTGCTGCCCAAGACAGGAGGAGGAAGGCAGACAGAAAGGGAAGGAGACATTAGAGAGGTACTCAGAACAGACTGCGACTCTACGGAAGAAAACAGGCTGCATCGACAACGGTTGGGGGCCGCGCCAAGAGGCCCCAGCGTAGCATCCCGCCGCGGCGCTGGCCAGCGGAGCCCGACACCCCACGGCCCTCCGCGCCACGGTACTGCCCCGCGCTGCCTCGGTCGCCGGGAAGCCGTCCCGGTTGCTCGCCCTCCCTCGGGCGAAAAGCAGGAGCGGGCTTTCGGGGCTGTGCGCGGCACCGGGAAGCGAGCGCAGGAGGGAGCTCGGGCTGGGCTGAGCAGGGGGCCCAGGCAGCTAGAGCTCACCCCGCACCTCGCTCAGCATGGCTGGGGTGGGGGGAGCGTCCAGCCGGCAGGCACTGGAGGAGCCCCTCGTCCTCCAGGACCTCGGTGCCAGCCGACAGCTGCAGCCCAGACAGGAGAAAGGAGGAAGGGGGGGAAGGACAGAGACAAAAGGGTAAGGGAGGAGGAGAGAAAGGGAGGGCAAGTTACCTCTGTGTTAACCCCATCGCCCACAGCTCCTGGGGGCAGCAGCTAGCTCTGCACCCTCAGAGAGAGCAGGAGCTCGTGCTCCAGGCAGACGCTGTCCTTTCCCAAGGCATCAAGGAGGCCAAGGTACAGCACGCTGACCCCGGCGGGGAAGGCTGCTACGAGGCTCAGACACACAGCCCCACGGACTCCCCGCAGGCACCTCCAGGCCTCCAACTGGAGCTGTGAGCACAGCGCAAGCCAGTCTCTGGTGCACCTCCGTCCCCCCAACGACGCGGCCGTTACCTGGCAGGTAGACGTCCACCGGCGGGTCGCTCTCCGACTGCGTCAAGCTCCTGTGCTCGCTGCAGCTGCCGTCCTGCAGGACGTCTTCGACAGAGGGAGGACGGCTACCTAGAATCAGCGGAGAGCACAGCCCATGAGTCCCAAGACCGACTCTTTGCAGGGGCACACAGCACTGATAACAGGTTGAGATCTTCCACGCGAGGAAGCTCCCAGAGCCCCCAGCCTGGCAGAGGTCTAGGGAGAGCCTGTCAGACTGGCCCAGCTCACAGCACCAAAGGGCACCTTTTCTTATCCGGGGTCACACCCCAAAACCCACCCAGGGCTCCCCTCTCACCCCACCTTCACGCCCTCTGGACGCTAAGTGCCAGAGACCCATCTCAATGACACAAGGCACATCCTGCATGCCCAGGACACCATCTCACCAGGGCCACACTAGTGCGCGCGTGGCCAACACCCGCTGGGTAGCACAGGGCATGGGTTGGCCAGGGGACAGACAACACTGTCCCAGGAGAAGCTGGATCCACAGCCTGACGCTGCTCTCCTGCCATATGACCCATGGTGCTGATGGTGGTGCACTGTATGAGCAGCTGTATGAGCAACCAGGTGTGGGCTTTCCAGCAGAGTTGCAACTCCCCAGGCTCCAGACTCTGAGGTTTCGCCTGGCAACACCCAAAGGTAACTGCTCTCCGCCCCGGTCCCTGCGCAAAGTCTAAGCATGGAAACATGGTCAACGGGGAGGACAGGAACCCAGCCCTACTAGCCCAAATACAGCTACTTGTGCAGAGCTTACAGCAAGGATTGATGCTGACAAAGAAACCAGGCAGATCTATTGAGTTTGCTTCCCAAGAGAGACCCTGGCAACTTTCTCCGGTGAAACGCGGCAGCTCAGAGAGGTAGATTTCAGGACCCGGATGTTTCTGAACTTGTATGTCCATCCCCCTACCGTCTCCTTCCCCAATGTAGCGGAGCCGGAGATCAAGCCAAGGCCTGGTCATCTCCAAGGCCAAGCGCACGCTCACCTTGCTGCAGGGACGAGGCCTCCTCGATCTCTTCCCCTGCCATGCTCTGTAAGGAGGAAGAGCACAGGTTACTCCTGCGGGCTGGAGGCCTTTGCTGGGCTTGTCTTCTACGCTAGCGTTCTCCAGAGAGCTGCACGCAGGGCCAGGGACTCGCTTCAGGCAGGGGACAAGGGGCCCCAGCATTAACGCTGCAGCACTGCAGCCCAGGACTTGTCAGGTTTTGCAACCCTGACATGCACCGGCAGCAGCCCAACAGCTCTCTAACATCCCCACTTCCCAAAGACCTGTTAAACACATCAGGAGCGGATGTGTCCTTACACCATGGAGCCCACGGACACAGAGCAGCTCCCTGGCAGGGTGCAGACTTACCTCTGGAGAGCTGGTCTCCCTCAGGACCAGCTCACCCCCGCTCAGCACGGGCTGCGAGTCGGAGTCCTCGGAGAGCTTCTCTTCATCCTCCTCGTGGATGGGCGATGAGGGAGACCGTAGTGTGCTGAGGCGAGAGAGACTCCCTTTGCAAGCGGAGCGCAGGCCGCCTGCCCCCACCACCCCAGGCCTTGGCAGCCTCGGTGGCAGCGATTCGAGCTGTCACCACCCCTGCTCTGTCCCTCTGCCCAGCCCATCCTCCGCCAGCAGCATAAGCCAACACCCAGGACCAGGAGCTCAAACTGTTGAACTAAATTCACCAGAGGCCTCCAGTACCCGCTGCACTGAGAACAGCAGCATTTCTGGGGCAGAGCAGAGGTGCCCTTCCCAGGGGGGAATTTGGAGCACATCATCTTGGAGCAGACACGGACCTCCCTTCAAAACTACGCTGGCAGTCCGCGTGTTGGTGGCTAGTGGCACAGGGGCAGGCCCTGAGCCCCACACCACACGCTAAGCGCAGACACCCTGCCAGGGGCCAGCGCAGCCAGGAAGGGCTGCCCAACCCACAGCTTCTTGCAGACGGCCGCAAGGAGAAGGGCGATCCCAACATCTCAGGGATGCAGTCGGGAGTCACTGCTGTCTCTCAATGTGTTTAACAGCATTTCGAGAACAGCTCTGAATCCAGGTCCGTACCGAAGCGATGCTGAGGCAATTGTGGTGCTTGTCTTACGGCCTTTTTCCCCCTTCTTCCCACAACTCATGAATCTTTCTCTTTTTCAGATCTTTGGCTCCAGTTGGGCTCAGGGCTACAAAGTGCTTACAACTTCTACGTGGGAAGACCGTGATCCTGTGCCTTCTGGGGCAGCAATCTGCTCCACCTCAGCCCCAGCATGTTCCCACAGCCAAACCAGCGAACAAGGCTGGTGAAGGCAAGTTGGGCCTGAGGAAGAAGAGCCCATGGACATCATGGAGGGATACAGGACAGGCAGTCCTGGTTCTCACCTCAACCGTGGCAGAAGGCATTAGGAAGCACCAGTTTCCTGGCTGCACTAAGCTTCCTACATATCACCATCGGGTTCTCCTGATGCCCCTTTCACTCTAGCCAGAACAAGGCTGCAAACTTCAGCCACCTGGGGCACTGCTGAGCTCTGGGGTGGACTTCTCCCAGCAAGCAATGACCTGCTGTTGATAAGGAGGTGACAAAACTTAATCAGCAGCTGGAGCACAGTGAGGAGAACCAGAAACAAACCCAGTTTGATCCGGCTCTGCTTTTCTGTGTGGCCTTGCAAGAGTTACATAAAGGGTTACTCACCCCACAGGATCTACATCCTCCACCACAAAGCCAACAGAGGAGGCCTCTGACAGCAACTAAAAGGTCTCATTCAGCACTTTGCACTCTGAATTTCAGGTCACTTCTCTCCCCATCCTTTTGTTCCTTGGGAACTCCACAGAAAGTTGAAATCCAACACGGTTTGGATATCAAACGCAAATTGAGACACTAATTGCATAGGAAAGGTAGAGATTTCCAGACAGAGTCCAGGTGAAATCTCCCTGTTCAAAATGCTCTTTCCTTTGATGACAAACCCAGCTCTTAGGAGAAATGAGTTCAGCCCTAGGCTGAACACAGGGGTGGTGTCCCAATCCTGTCACTGGCACGAGGACCTGCTGGCCTCCCACCATTACAAGTTAGCAGTGCCACCAACGATGAGAGCAGCCAGAGCCAGAGCCCTCTCTCATCTCCCAGTGCGTGCAGCCACAAGCCCTCAGGGCTCGCGAGGGGAGCAGGCCCATCTGTTCCCATGCTAACCTATCTGGAGACTTGCTCCGCTTGCCCTTTTGGTGGCTGCTCTCCACGGCTCTGTCCATCCCAACAAGCGGCCGGCTTGCAGGGGGCATCCCATCCACCACGCCAGAGTAGTTGATCTCTTCATACAGAGGAGCTGACGGGATGGAGGGGGAAACAGAGCGAAGGCCGTTCAGAGCTTCCAGCAAGGAAATGGGCTCGTACCCTGGAGGGATGTTGTCAGAGCTCTGCGGGTGAGAAAGAGAGGGGCACGTTAAGAAACCCTCGCCAGGCTGGAAACTCCCTGAAAAGGAGAGACCCACCTGCAACCCAGCCCTGCACCTCCCGCCTTGCACATCCAGGCAGCCCATCACCACAGCCACCTCTCCATGGAGAGCCTCTGCCTCCTTCCTCTGCAACAGCCACCCGTTGCCATTCGCGCTGTAACGCTGATGCTCCAGGCAAGTTTCCAGAGCAGCACTCGAGAGACCGAGCCCCTCAGGGAGCTGGGCACCCTGCCTGTCAAACTCAGGAGCTCTCTGGAGAACCAGGCAAGGAGGGTTAAAAAGCAGGCTCCTAACAAAGCTGTTGTGAATTATGCTTTAATCTCCTGCACAAAGTTCCTCCAATGGCTTGGAGACGCTTCTAGGATAACAAGCACCCCGCTTCTGCCTCCAGCCCAGCGCGTGCAGCAGTTTCACAGCACTGCCAGAGGGTCTCCAAGGAGCTCAGTACGCGTGTGCCACAGGAGAGGCCTTCAGTGCTTACAGCCCTTCACTTCTCCCACAGACTGTTTCCTCAGCTGCTTAGGCAGGCTTTCCACCCAGCAGCCTTTGCAGAAAGACAGCAAAGGGACCACAGAACCACTGACCCCATAGGGAGGGGGCCAAAACCCTGCACTACCTCCCGTTCCTCCTGTAATTCACTTAGGCGCCAGTCCAACACTTCCAAGGCCATTAAACCAACACTCGTTTAACTCCAAAAATCCTCTGATCATAAGGCCAAAAAACTTAGAGGCAAATGGGATTTATGTTGCTGCTGCGTAGGCAATGGGCAGCTCAGCCCAGCCTGCTGCAAACGAAGAGGCAAGACTGCCGCAGCCCAGACTTAGATTAACGTAACCTGTCCCAGCAGCGCATCCCTAGGGAGGCTGTTCCACATTGTATCTAAATCTAAGGTGGTGGGACTGCGTGTTGCTGCTGGGCTTGGCCACGAAATCCTGTGGCTTCTTTGTGTCGGCTCTCACCATGGCATGGCTGCAGGTGAGCCTGCTCAGCAGCCTGTTCTGACCCAGCCATTAACTTGGGGGAGGGGGGGGGAGTTGAGTGCTGAACTGACTCACTTGTGCTCACAAGCACTACGTCTGACAGGGGAGGAGGAACGAACGAGTGGACGGCTGGGGCCAAGCATCAACCCACACTCCTCCAAGTAATGGCCTTGTGGCACTTAAGTGCTTGTGCTGAAGACCATAGCTGGGGCCTGCAAGATAACCAAGTCAGATGAACAAGGAATCAGTTCACAATTCCTGCCACCTGTAGGTGTCGGGTGCAAGAACTACCTCCACAGAGGCGGCAGCACGGAGAAGCTGTTTTGTGGACAGAAAAGTCAGGCTCACAGTTGGTACATTGTCTCCTGGCCGCAAAGACCGAGGCTCGAGGGTTCAAAGGCTGCTCGTTCCAGTTTGCTTTGGCAACAGCTCAGGTTCTGCGGCATGGCTCAAAGGCTGGAGAAGGATCTCTCAGCCACCAGCTAGAGCACTCATCATGCTGAAAGCTACTGAAGCTTTCAAACAGCCCTAGAGACACTAGAGACCCTGCTCTTTGCTGCGACACTTACCATTGCCCCATCCCTGGAGCCCACTGCTCCAGCAGTACTGCTAGCTGCTGGCTGAGGCTTGCAGAGAGCCACACCAAGCTTGCAGGGTCCCTGTTATCCTCAGCCTTAGCTTTTCTCCAGACCTGACAAGTGCAGTAAGCTATGTCCCTCCTCAGCCCAAGCATCCAGGCTGGCTGGAGCAAAAGGAAACTGCAGCCTCCTTAATACAGATGACAACTGTAACTGCAGGTGATGGACTACACCAAGGGGGTGCAAACAGACCCTTCCTGGCACATGTGCCTCCCTTGCCTTTTATCTTCCTTTCTTCTGGTCCCCCACATTGCCATTCATGCTGTCCCCTAAGCGCAGTTACAGTTAACACCCTCTCTTGCCAATTTGGCGAGTCCCCAACACACAAGCTCCATCTTTACTGTTCCTGTACAAGCAAAACAGCTTTGCAAACAGCGTTCCTGATGCAAGACAGACCTGGTCCAGCCTTGTCCATCATCTACCTCTACGTCCCAGCACAAGGGTGGAAACCACAGCGAGAAGTGCCCAAGCCAAATCGCCAACGGGATGTGACAAGCGTGGGAGAGCTTTGGGTGAGCCATGGGGACACCACATTACTCACAGTCCTACAAAGCTATGAAAATATCTTGGCCAGAAACAACATAGCAGCGAGGCTCAGCGCCAAGGGGCTCCGATATATGTCTGGGCCCGGCAGTCCTGACGAGGCAACATCAGACCGCTGCGGCGAGCTGTTTCCGTCTCGCCTATTCCTCCACACGCAAGCCGAGGAGGTTAGTGATCGTCCGTGCAGGCCGTGAGCGTCTCACCACTACGTGGAGACTACTTGGAGTGTTGCAGCCCGTGCAGGGGCATGTGTCAAACCCAGCGTGTTAGCAAGCCCTCACGTGTACAACACTTCTACGTGCTAGTGAGACTGCTGGCAAATAATTGCCATAGGAGCCAAATACAACTAAGTCCACTTACTGTTTCCCTTCTAGGTTTCCTGCTGGGCAGGGAGACAGTGTTCGCTTTAGTGGGCTTAAAGGGACACTGTCAAGAGAAAATCATGTTTTAAACAAAGGTTTTTTTGAGGTTAGTAACATGGAAAGACACACAGCATCTCCTTGCCTCGCTCTGGGAGATGGCACCTGCTTCCTCTTCGTACCACGCTCTGCTTGAAAACAACCCTTGGGGTCTCTCTCCTGCCCTGTGTCTTAGCCCCCGCTGGAGTAGCAGGGTTACAGGGCTGCAAAGGATGGGTGGATAAAAACAGGCTCTTTCTGGGATGACCCCTTTCTGCTCCCATCAAAGCCTGTAAGATGGTCCAGACGCAGCGCTCCCTCTCCTCGCCTGGATCTCGCGTGCCTTGCCAGAGCCGGCTGTGCCACAGTGCTGCCGGGCAGCGAGGTCCTGCCCGCAGCGCACTGGGGACACGTGGCTCAGCCCCGAGGCCGAGGGCGCTGCACTTGCCATCCCACGCTCTCTCAGCTGCTCACTGAGCCCCCGATCGCCCAGGAGGACCGGCACAAAGAGGCCTTTCTGCTGCCACACTGGGAACCCCAATGCCAAGGGCATTTCAGAGTGTGCTGCCATGCAAATTTGAATGCAAGTCAAACTGTAATCTGCCATCTGCCCAGCTCCCACCCTGCCAGGCCCAGAGTTTGCCACTTTCTACTGGGACAGGCCCTGAGAAACCTTCCCATATGAGGTTTCTGTGGAGTTGTTTTCTCCCACTGGAAGGAGGGTACTTGGCTAAAAACAGCCAAAATAATCATTCACGAAAGGAGAGGTCCCGGCGCTCTCTGAGGTCCCAGGGACGTGGGCCGATAGGCCAAGAGACTCATGAGCGCAACTCTCCTGTGCAGGCCGAGATCAGTGCTCAGGCCCCAGGCTTCCTGCGCGAGGTGGCAAATTACTTACAGAGTGCTCATCATGGTCAACAGTCTGTGCCAAGACAGGGCTGAACGACACCGGCGACAGAGCCCCGGGCTTTTTCCTCACAGCTCGGATCTGCAGCAGGGCGCGGAAGGCTAGGAGAGAAAAGCACGCAGGTGACTACACGGCCAAATGGGACGAAGTCATGCCACCTGGGTGCTGGAGCATCTTGGCCAGCGACTTGCCGTGGATGAGTCGGTGGGGTGAGTTCCCTGCCCTAATACAGTCATGTGGAGAGGACTTTCAGGCCTAGGGCTTACTCAATACATTAAGAGGAGCCACAAGCTTGGTCTCAGGCAGCACACTGCAAGCTACAGGATGGGGGGAGCGTCAGGTAAAACCACTCCAGGCCTTGGGTTCGTTCAGGCCCCTCCAGTCTCAGCTAGAGCTGGGCGTCCTCTCAGGATCGTGCCTCCATCAGCTGCTTGCTCTCTGGCCAGTACCACGCTGGTGAGAGCGTCTGCAGCAACTCCTAACCCAGCCAGGTTAACGACTAACCTCCTCTCTCCAGGAAAGCAATCCCCTGTCCTCCCACCAAAACAGCTCTGATCTCCACTCCCCGCCTGCAACCCTGTTCTCTATCTGCAGATATTTAATATCGTTACTTCCCTCTGTGCTAAAGACACACACAAACCAGCCAGACATTTGTTCTGATACAGCTGTAAGAACGTGCTGCTTGTATGTAAGGAAAAACCCGGGCATTTCTGTTTCTTAATGCACCCAGCTGGTTGCAAGATCAGCCTAGAGCCAGGGGAGAGAGGCACAGATCTGTTCTTGCTGCTTCTGCACTTCCCAGGAGCAGATTCCCAGGAAGCCTGATGTGGGGGCACTTTCCAAACAAATACGACTTACTCCACCGCAGCATACAGATGAGATAACGCCGCTCCTGTTTTCAGTTGTGCTACTTGTAGTCAAAGCTGTCTGCCACTTCCCCGATAAGATCTTGCTTTCAGTTATTGTATCTTTGCCAAATTTTGACTGTTTAGACTTAATTTCTCAGGCCAAACTCCTGCCTTAGGCTCTTTATTTTCCTAAAAAGCTTCAATAAGAAATATTCAAATACTTCGGAGCTCAAGCATAGGGTAAAATGTGTGATTTGTCCATTCCAACAAAAACGCAGGCATTTTCTTGAGAGACTCTGTGCTTTGGAGAAAAGACCTGAAACTCAACAAGCGTTGCCCGAGAGAGGTGCCCCGTAAGAAGGAGTATTTGTTTTTTCCCATGTCTTAGGAGCAGGGGAATGCAAGGGTTACACAGATCCTCATAACCTTCCCGGCAGGCAGACTTTCCCCTTGAAGAGGGAAGACGATGAGGGCTGTGCACTCAATGCCCACCCTGCTGGCCCCCAAACAGCAGAAAGGCAGAGGGACCAGACTGACCAACACGCAAAAGGGAAAGACAGGAGCTGGCAATGGCTTGCAAGGAATAAGGAAAGAGGGACTGGAGATAGGTGCGTCTAACGGACCCACAGAAGAGGTCTGAGGTTTCCATCGGTTTTGTTTTAAAGCACTGCTACGCCACACCTTCCTCTTCCATCAGAGCTGGTCCCGGGAGGCCGGATCACCATGCTCCTCGCAGTAGATAGAGAACTCAAAACCCACTGGCAAGGCATCCTCTTGCTCCAGACAGCGAGGGCCAAACGCAAGAGCTGTTTAGATGGCACTGCTCAGAGCACCTGCGCCCCAGATCCATCCTAGGGAGAGGGCAAACGGCCAGGGAAGCACAGGGCAGAAAGCCACTCTGCCATGCGCTCTTCCTGCCCTGTTTGAGGACAGTTATTTTAGGCACCAGGAGCCTCCAGACATCAGTCAGAGCAGTAGCACATTTGATGCTGAGCCTTGGGGTGGGGTATATAAAATACATGCTCACTCTCACAACCTGTACTGACTTAACAGGCGCCTGGGAGGAAGAAAGAAGCCCTTTTTTCCTGGGCACATACTCACGCAGCCTGCAGATGGGGCAGTTGTTGGCCTGGTAGCGCAGGGTGTCCGCACAGGAGTTGCACAGACAGAGGTGTCTGCAGGGCAGAATGAGGGTGTCGCGGAGGTCCGAGAGGCAAACCACACACTCATTGCTGTTGTCGCTGTTCTCGTCATCCGAAGGCTGCAACGAGAGGCAAGACTTTGGCATGCGAATAGGAAGGGCCATGCAGAACGGCCAGAGGACTCTGGAGCCTGAGATTTCCCACCCAAAGGTCTGCAGGAGAGTCAGCACCCTCTATTTGCAGCTCTCAGCAGGGGTTTCTCAAGGAGAGCACGCTCCAGCCTACACCACCCTGCTATGGATGCTCCTTCCTCCCGTGGCAGAGGGAGGCACTCCCAGTTTCTACAGCCCCTCTGAACCCACGATGGAGTGGGCAATTCTGCTACCACCCTGTCGTCACCCCGCTCTTGTGCGGGCACAAGCTTTGATGCAGTCACGGGAAAACCAGCCTGGGATGCTCACCCGATCACAGCTAACCTTGGCAAAAAGGTCAGTCTGAACCCATTCAATGGCATCACACTACTCTTCCCACCGCTCAGAGCCCCACAAATTGGATTAGAGCTACTCAGTGAGCTATTGCTGGGAGAAGAACTTGCTCATGAAGTTCAATAAAGGGAAGTGCCGAGTCTTGCACCTAAGGGGGAATAACCCCAGGCACCAGTACGGGCTAGGGCTGATGTGCTGAAAAGCTCTGCAGAGAAGGATCTGGGGGTCCTGGTGGACCCAATGGTATCCTGGGCTGCATTAGGAAGAGTGTTGCCAGCAGGTCACAGGAGGTGATCCTTCCTCTCTGCTCAGCCCTGGTGAGGTCGCACCAGGAGTGCTGTGCCCAGTTCTGGGCTCCTCAGTAGAAGACAGATACGAAGCTACTGGAGCGAGTCCAGCAAAGGACTACTAAAATGATTAAGGGACTGGAGCATCTCTCATATGAGGAAAAGCTGAGAGAGCTGGGACTGTTGAGGCTGGAAAAGAGAAAACTGAGAGGGAATCTTATCAATGTGTATAAATATCTGAAGTGAGGGTGAAAAGAGGACGGGGCCAGACTCTTTTCAGCGGTGCCCAGTGACAGGATGAGAAGCAGCAGGCACAAATTGACCCACAAGGCACTCCAGCTGAATCCAAGGAAAATTTTTTTCCTGTGAGGGTAACTGAGCACTGGAACAGGTTTCCCAAATAGGCTGTGTAGTCTCCTTCCTTGGAGATATTCAAAAACTGCCTGGAGAGGGTCCTGAGCAACCTACTGTAGGTGACTCTGCTGGAGCAGGGTGCTTGGACTAGATAATCTTTAAAGGTCCCTTTTAACCTCAACCATTCTGCGATTCTGGAAAACCCACCCTCCAACCAGGAGGACTCTTCACTGACATCAGGAATCCTTACAGTCCCACTGCCAATGCCACAAAAGTTATGCAGGAGCCCAGCAGTGGGCACCCTCCATCTCCATCTGTTCCCACCAGTTCTATTTCACAAGGTCCTTTCAGTGCCACAGGGGGAACTCATGCCATGCCAATGGCAACAGCGTAAACAGCAATATACAGCATCTGCTGCTGCCACGTCTGCACCCGGCCCACTAACCGTGCCAGTGAAAGGCTGCAAGCCTGCTTGCCCCATCACGTGCGCTCCTCATCTATTTTGGGAGGCAGGGAGGGCAGGCTTTTTGCTTTCCCATTCACATAGTTTACTAAGCATACTGGGAAGAACAAAAATGGCCCCGGGCCACTTGTCTGATGGGCTGCAATTAGGTGACTGCTGGATCAGAAGATTCATCACAAGACCCTGGAGGACCCAAAGAGAAGCCTTCAATCCTCTTAAGGGGATCTGGTGCAAGCTTTGAGAAGACTTCTCCTTCCTGTCCCTTCAGGTGCTACCTATTGATACAGGCACACAGAGATCACAGGGCTGCTTTGGGCAGGACACTGCACTGCTCGGAGACGAAGTGTGGTTTGTCTTGCTCTGTGACTGCTCCTCTGTTTGCAAATCACGCACTATATGTACAAGAGCAGTTTGATCCTGAGTCCAGCACTTGGTACACCGTGTCAAGCACTATGCAGCCCCACCAGCAACAAAGGGCAGCTCTAGATAAGACTAAAGCAGGCATGAGGCAGCCAGGCAATCTGCTTGAAGCCATGCAGCAAGCCAGGATTCAGCAGACGCTCCTGCCTAAAGATGGGCAGTGTTTCGAGTTAAGCCATTTTTCATGCGCACCCCTTGATGTTAGCAATGCTGTGCTCCCTCCTGCAGAGGAACATGGGCTGCTCTATGGATGCTGGCAAGCCTGGAGAGCTCAGCTCCTTGCAATGCTATGGGAACCTACAGTCCCCTGGTACAAAGCCCAGGAGAACGTGTAGGAAGCAGGAGCAAAGCACAGAGATCAGGCGTGATTGCCTTGACTGTGGAGAGGCAGTGAGATGGGCTGGGCACCAGAGGGAAGATTTCAGAGGCATTTGGGATGCAAGGCTCACTTACAATCAAGGGAGCAGGAGATACTCTCAGCTGTGCACACTGGGAGGCACCTAGACTGCACAGCAGTCCCAGGGCACCAAGAGCAGCAGCTGACACTAGCCCAGGACTGTCTCTACTAGCCCCAGAACACCTATGCGGCACTGATGTCCTTCTCTCCCTGACGTTGCGCTTAAAAGCGGAAGGTATTGGCTGGAAACCCACAGTTCAGGGAGTAGGAGCCTTCTGAGCACCTTTACCTTGGTCTCTTGGTTGTTTTTGTTCTCGATGCCGTAAATCTCCTGAAGCAGATAGCTCACCCGGTCAACCTAGGGAAGAAGACAACAAGTTAGAGTGCCAGCCGCTCTGGCATCGCCATTTCATGATTACGTCCCTCCTTGTATCAAAGTATGCACGTTACACCAAGGGCAGGTGGCTCCCATAGAGCTACGTGGCGGAGTTAACAGAAACAAACGTCGCAAAGGATGGCCAGGAGAACACATCCCTCTGCTCAAAAGCAGAGCCCATCCTGTCTGGTCTGAACAGGGAGCCCAACTGGCCACTTCAATTGCCTCACCTCAAGATCACCTCAAAAATAAGTACTCTTGCTTGTTTCAGAGATCAAGAAGAAACACATGCCCATAGCTCAAATGAGCCAGAGGCAATCAGCCTTCTACAGTCCCTTCCTTCTGCAAAGCATCACTTAACTTTAATCAGGCTGAATTTCCACCCATCTTTGTAACCTCAGGATAGGAGAGACTAGGCACAACCACCACCATTCCTGTGCCAACAGCTTGTTACTTACACGTTAATGGCTGTGCTACACTTCCCTATTCAATACTGAGGAGCATAACGCCAAACTAATGGGGCTAGGAAAACTATCTCCCAGACAAACAACTGTCCAAACCTCCCTTAACATGAGAAGCATCCAAGGGACAACGCTACACTAGCGCTGCGTCAGCTATTAACAAGACCTCCAGGCCCTTGGTGAAGTCTCTAAAATGGGGTCTCTGGTGGTGGAAAGCATTGCTGGGCAGAGATGGAAGCTGCTCACAGCCCGGACACTGACTGCACCCCTCCAAACCATATTTTTATGCAAACCTCAGTAGTTGCCTGCAAATTCCCTGGAGCAGCTGGATTAAAGCCTGGAGGCAAGAAAGGCTGCAGGTTCAGCTCCCAGTGGGGCAAATTCTTAGCTTCCTTTTTTGCACTAAGTGGTGTCTTCCATTGTCCCACAGCTTAGCTGGCAAGTGCAGCATGAGGCTCTCACAGCTGCAATGAGCAGCTCTACAGGGGTGCACAGAGCTATCGGTCCCCAAGATTTGCTGCTACATAGCAGCTTCCCCAGAAAAGGGGAGGCTTCTCCTCAAAAAAATCTTGGAACAGGTAAAATGGTGAAGGGGCTGCAAGGTACCACTCAAACTGACTCATCTCGTGATTAGGTCATCTGCAGCGCTTGTCCTTTTGACACCCTGCTGTGAAACCAAGCTACCGGGAACCCAGTGTTTCAACAGCTCATCAACTCCAGGAGTTCTGGCATTTCCATTTGTAAGTGGCCTCTCCCCTCTTCTGTCAAGCCAGGCGCTCAGAAGAGCAACAGCCATGCCATGGGATTTCAGTGCTGCGGGACATATCACACGCTGAGACAGGGGCAGAAGTTAGTTACATCCAGCCTGCTTGCCGGTTTAAAATGCTTAGAGTTGGGACACAGCAGCTTTAACAAACTCATTCCAGAGTCTCCTCATGTAAGGCAGCATGCAGCTTGCAGACAATCTGTTCTAGGCCCGCATTTCAAGGCGGTGAGGTCAGCAGTTAGACTGCTGAGCAAAACCCTCCGCAGGGTCTCACAAGCTGCCCAGGAAGTTTGGGAACAATTGTGTGGGAGCAGTGCTTTTAAAACCCAACATTTCAAAGAGCGCCTTGCTATGGCATCCTGACTCTGCAGAGGATCATGGTGTGTGGACAGTAAGCGCAGAAGTGGTCAGATCAGATCTCTGCAGAGTCTCGTGCTCCTTTTACTGCTTGCCTCTAAAAAACCCATGACAAGCTTGCGTTCCAATAAGAAATGGGTGAGCAGCGCAACACAGCTCTTGCTAGAAAGACCCACAGGTTTTAAAACAATAAGGGTAAACAAGATTGTACATAGTAGGGGATTGTACATAGTGCAGTCCTTCACCTTCATACTTCTCACCCATCCCGCACCATACCATTCATCAGCTGCTGCTTCTTGCTCACAAAGAGCTAAGAGATCGACGCACACAGAAGTTGTCTAGGAATCCTGGAGGGTTACAACGGCAAGGAGGGAAAGGCAAAAGGAAAGGGAGTGACGGAGATGTGTTTACAATGTTATACAGATGGTTTACTCCAGACATATACTCTGTACCGCTGGTCTATGCTTTTAGGGGGCAGGTGCTATGTTAGCGTCAGTGGTACCGCGTGTTCTAGCAGGAGCTTACTTCTGTTTCAAAAGCCACAAAAGAAAATTTCTAAGCCTTAACATTTACAAAAGCCAAAGGAAAAAAAAAAAAAAAAGAGAAAAGAAAAGAAAAACCCCACAACCAAACACTGAGTGGGAAGGTTACACACTCTGCCAGTAACGAAAGATGAGCACACATTGTTTCACTGTAGGAGTCAGCTAACCGTATCGTGGTAGGGTGGGAACCACCCTACAAAGCACTTCCAGCATGACAGTCCTCCACTTGGGAAGTCCAGAGTACTAAATGGAGAACCATACACGGATCATAGAGGTATGCACACTAACACTGATTCAAAGAGTTCACAGCCACGTAAGCACTGTCACATTAAACAAAAAAAAAAAAAAAGGCAAGAAAAACGAGTTACCTCTCGTCAGCTCACACATGCAACGTTTCTCTCTGATCAGAAGAAAAAGCGAAAAAGATACTACTGGCATCACAGCGCTCTGCTCCCTCGGGCAGCCTTCTCCAGTGCAGCACACCAGCTCTCTCTGCAGACCATGGCTCTTCTGGATGTTCCCATTCTGAATCCCTCGCACAATATCAGCTTTTTTGGAACAGTCTCTAGCTGTCTATATTAAAAATACTTGGGGGATCTAGACCTACCAGCTAGCCAGGAGATCATGCTGCAATATAGCCAAGTTCAGCACCGAGGAAGGGGGAGCCTAGGTAAAGCCGGAACACACAGGGCTCAGAACAGACATCAGGCTGGAGCAACAAGCAACTCGCCACGAGCACCAGGATAAAGCTCTGGCAGCAATGGCTGATTGCTTTCACAGGACACGAGCAGGACACGAAGGATGGGCTGTACTTCCCTACACAGCCCTGGTGAGGCAGACGGTGAATTACTGAATGCAGTTTTGATATTCATGATTACCTGATCCTGTTCAATGGCTCTTTTCTGAGCTGGGGATCAGAAGAAACACATCTTGGAGCCAGTGACTTATTCCCAAGTTCATCAAAAAGTGCCTAATCGAAGCATCTAACAACCTTCTTGGTCCTAAAAGGCTTTTTAATTCAGCTGAGAAAATCCTTACCATCAATCACTGGAAGCTGAAGTCAGACACATTTAAACCAGAAACACAGCACCCATGTAAGGGTGAAGGGATCAACCATCTAACGCACCCTGCAGCACGGGACAGGGAGAAAGGGACGCCGACATCTTTGCAGCCTCACTGGATGCCTTCCTAGGACAGGTGGTTGAGCACAATACACGTTCCAGGGTGAAATTCAGGAGCTAGACAAAACTATGGCAATACACAGCAAGCCAGTCAGATGGCCAGAAGGGCCTTCAAACTCAAAAGGTCAAGACTGAAGAATATGCTCTGGCAAATACCAACAATTCACCTTCCTAAAGGCCCACGAGAGGCTGATCCTTTTCCTCAGAGGAAGGTACACTCTCTGTGTACAGAAATACCAGAGCAGGAGGCCTGAGACATTTCTGTAGGAGTGGACTCGGAAAAGAAATCAACCACCACCCTATTCTTCCTGCTCGTCTTCCACAGTCATGCAACTTTGCTCTAAGTGGGCAGATGGAAAACCACAGCTCATCATCCAAAAGCCTTCACACTCCTCTCCCATCTGCCTTTTACCCCACACATCTCCGAGATCTCACTCTGCAACAGGCAAGCTGGGCAGCTCACACCTGAGCTGCAGCATAGCACCAGGGTGCAGGGACCCCGATTTGTGCAGGTGTAGCAAATCCAGGGGAAGTGAACCATGTGGCGCTCTCCTGTACGAAAATAAAATAAAATAAAATAATAATAATTCTAAACTCTCCAGAGCAAGAAGTTTGCCTGTCTGAGTATCAAATCTATAATTGCCCAGCTCCAATACAGACAGCTTAGGGGCCTTATCTGAAAGCAGTTTGCAAGATCTGTTCTAGAGATGGAAACCCATTTACAGTTGCTGCTTTGAAGTGGTCACCTTGTACCAGCACTAGGAAAGTGGCTGTCCATCCTAACACGGTCATCAGACAGGATAATACAGTGGATAAAAAAAGGCAGCCAATGCTCACAGTGCAAGGCGATTTTTAGACAACGAAGAGGAGCGCATCCATCAATTCATCTGTACTGGGAGCCAGAATTGGTGATGTGTAAAAAAACAGCACTGGAAAATAGAGAACAGTCCAGACAACGTGCTGCAGAGGTGCCTGATGGGGAGGAGGGAATCCAGCAAGCCAGATATGGAGTGATGCATGGAGGAGGGAGAGCCACAGAAAAGACCACGCATGGGTAACAGAAGAAGGTCACGAGCTTCAACGTGCATTGACTGGAGTGGAGAAATAGAGGGCGCAAAAATACTTTTCCACAGCACAAAGCACAACAGCTTGTCCATGATCACTCTTAGGTGACGATACAAATACAGCACATTCATGAAAAACAATGAAAAACAGGCCAGGGCATGCTATGCATACCACAGTGAGGATGGAGGCCGGTGCAGCAAGGACAGGAAGGGTCAAGCGTTCAATCTACAATGAAGTAATTGCAAGATGTGGGAAGAACGTAGACAAAGAGAGGGAGAACGCTCAGATGTGACAACGTGAGCTCCAGCAACGACAGCACGTCAGGACTACCACAAGGGAGAGATGCAGGAATGGTGGCAATACGCTAGTCAGGTACTGGAAGTCAAGGGGTGTCCCAGATCCACCTGACCAGATTAATCTTATGTTTTACTTTATCTCAGCATCTTTGCAATGTGACCTTTGCCAGATTTCCTTCCTCAAGCTGAAACTCTTGGTGATATTAGCAGCTTCCAGTTGCTCTGTATTTCTCTCTGCACAGGACTGGATGCAATTGCAATCTCGATAAGGCACTGCACAGCTTATGCTCACACACCGCACTGGGCTCAGCTAAAACAGGACTACAGATCCCTAATGTTCCCCTGCCTGCCAGTCTCCTTTCTCCCCTTCCCCTCCTAAGTGTGCACAATCTGACACATAAACAACAACTTCAATGCAAGACAGTGTCTGGGACTGCTTTCCCAAGTCCTAGGACACTTGCAGGGGACAGGCAAGTTAAGCTTAAAGGTCTCTTCAGTCCCTGCTTCCGGGGGTTGCTCCCACATCTACCAGTACATGGACTAAAGACCTCTCCACGCAGATCTCCTGGGACTGCTCCAAAGTTACCATCAGCACGAAAAGGAAGTTTGTGCTGGGAGAAGGCATGTATAAGGTCCCCTGCTTTCTTACATGCAGGTGGAAAGCTAGCAGTTTTCACTTTCCAGGTAGCAGATGGGTAGCCAAACCGGCCTGCAAAGGTATCTCTCCACAGCACAAAGCACAGAACCTGAAGAGGCCAGGCAGTATCAATGAGCAGACGTGCTTCACATTTTTTAATGCATGCAACACTTAGGCTCACTTATACAAGCCTCCCTTACTTGCACCTATACAGACATGGAAACATCATGTCTAAGGTCTCTGCCACTTTTGTTTTCAAGCAACAGATGCTAGCAAGCAGGGGAGACTGGACCTGCACACCGCACTTCCCTCCCAGAGGGGCACAGAGAGGCCTGCACCATTGCTCTGCCAGTACCACGCTGTCATAAGTGTGCCCCCCACATGTGGCTGTACTACATCCACCCCAACATTAAGCAGCAGCTCACAGCCTTTGCTTGCATTATCTGAGCAAACTAGGGGAGATCTCAGGCTCCTGGCGAACTAACCTCAAAGCTTCCTACTGGATACAGTGAGGCACCTGTGGGACAGCAACAACGTCTTTTATCAAGCTGTAGAGAAGGAACAGGTACTTACGATCTGCTTCTGCTTTAAGGGCTTCACAGAGAAACTGCCATCAACGTGCTACCAGGAAAAAAAAAAAAAGGAAACGCATTAAATAGCTGACACAATTTGAAGAGTAACACAGATTCACGAACAACAGAGTTAGCGTCTGCTAGCCAAGTTAGGAGACACAAACACGGTTTGTCCACTGGCTGGAGTCAGAAACAAGTCACACGCGACGCACGTTGCCATCTTCAGAGTCGAGATCCAGTGATGTCTTCCAGCACCTCATCTGCTCAATAGCAGCAGGCACAGCTGGAACAATTCTGTATATATCTGATGTCAAAATTGGTGTTAGGAGTACTGTGCTATTTCTGTTTTCTCCATCATCCATCAGGGCCAAATAAGCCGAACCGAGCTAAGTCCTCTGCCAGCATTTACCGGGAGCAGGAAGTAAGATTTAGGGGAAGCTCCAGCAGGTCTTGCTGGTGTGAATAGTTGCAGACACATATCTGTTTGCTGGAGGAGTTTCAGAGGAAGGAACAGCATCATTGCACCAGAAGACAAAACAGTCCTGTTTTCCAGGCAAACACAAACTGCCAAGCTTCTGCCTTTGGAAGAGCTGCAAGGCCAGATTGCGCAGCGTCAAGGTTACAATTCCATTCTTAAAGATATATATAAATAGCAAGTTACCAAGGCCTGCTGGTCTGCCTGTCCTCTGCTGATCAGCAGCAGTACTGATTAGCAAAGACCAGCTCTGGATTTATGGCCCTGTACTTCAAAAGCTTCAGTTTTCCTAAGGACGGGGAACATATTTTAGTCAAACAGAGGAGAAGGAAGAAATCAACAAGCACTTTGCTCTGTGACCTTTAATAAAAAGATTTTGATCTTGTTTGTAAGCACTCGACTGGAACATCAGAAGAAAGAAGTGACCCCAAAGGGCAACGTCTCCCTCTCACAGCATACAGACTGGAAAAAGCAAAGCACTTTCAACTCAGATCTGAACATTGGGCATAACCCAGCACCGATGCAATGGCCTGACCAGCTTCGGTTGCTTCCCGGTTTTGTGGCGTAGCTCGTTCAGCTCTCTGAACACTAAGGGTGCGTTTGCCTTCACCTCTGTGCATCCAGAGAGCTCCAAGCTCCACATGGCACACAGAATTTACCTATAATCCTGGAAGTCACGCTTACAGAGCTGGAGCAGTTCCAGCTACTTTCCAGTCTCATGAGAGGGAAATTTCCAAAGCTTCACTTTTGCCACCATACGAATACATTCCTAACACGCACCAGACCACTCCGCAGGGATCGGCACGACTTTTGTCCACAGACTCAGCTGCATTACGATGTGGTCGGGGTGTGCAGCTGTTAGGCCTGAAAGCATTACTGAGGCGGAAATCACCACAACTGCCTTAACCATCTCCAGCCTAACTAACATACACCAGGAAATTGCTGGTATCAATCACAGGCTAGGCGCCACTTTTCACAAGTGTGGGGGCTAAACTTGCTCCACAGGAAGCTACCTCAGGGGAAGAGATTTCTATAGGTGCTATTATCAGGTGTTGGCCACAGGATGCTGGAACAGGAAGCTGGGACATGCGAGCGCTCGGCTCCCCAACCGCACGAGCCGGGCTTACCGCAACTGCGCTAAGTTTGCGTACTTGGAGGACAGCAACTAGACACACTCCTTTTAAAGTACAAATTACACTGACATCATCCAGATCCAGAATCTAGGTTGAACCTAGTTACTGCCAAAAAAGTCATGAAGGCAAAAGCCAGGGGATCACAGATGAGGAAGGTGAACACGCACGGAATACTTCAAAATCAAGCTGCAACACGCAGGAAGCTGGCAGTCTCATCGATTGCTCTCTCCTCAGAAGCGGCTGATCCTTCCTTCTGCAAGGCTACAGCATCTCTGCCTACAGCACTTTCCCACCAAGATGACAGACAAGCGCCAAACGCTACCACCTTCCCTAAGGCTGCAGGGCTTCCTTGGGACTGACTGTGCTTCTCCTGCCCTCCGACTCAGCTTGCTCCCCCTGCATTATGCACCCAGAAGCAACAGGACAGTAAGACCTGGCAGGAACCAAGCAGGTGCAGAACAGAAGTCAGCTCACACGCCAGCTGGGGAGGGGGGAATGTCTAACATCACAGCTTTGATGCTGCTCCCCTCCACATGCTGTCCCAGCTCTACCCCAGCATCTCTTGCCTCACCTCAGCCTGTCACTACAAGTGTCACATGCCCAGCACACGTGTCTGCAGTATTCCCACAACCAGGCACAACATGGAGCAGCCGCAGATCTTGCAGCCATTTTCAGGGTCCAGTTACCATGGGAAGAGTCTCTGTTTTAAAGGCCTGGGCATACATTTGGTTTTAACATCACCACATAGCTGGGGACCAGCTACGTAAACATGCCACCCAAAAGTAGCGGAGCTCGAAGTCTTTATGCAAGATGTATTCTAACTCTTTAAGAGGGCTTGGTCCTATGTGTAAGCTAAGGCCAAACAACGGTGGAACAGGTTCTGGACACAGCAGATCTGGTTGTGCAGAGGTCATAGGGCCCTGGAAATTGCCTCGTAGCAGCCTCAGTCAACACCCACCACATTCAAACATCACGGGCACTGAGGTACACCTTCTCCCCACACACAGGAAACACCAGCTACAATTAGCTGACTGACCAGCTCAGGAATAAATTATAATTATAGGCTGCACAGGAGCTGCTGCAAGCAATTATTTGTACTACGATAGTGCCAAGGAACCCTAGGCATGGGCCAGGACTCCATTGTGGCTAAATGTTATACAAATACAAACTAATGACCCATGGAAATGTTTATATACACAGTGACAGGGACAGAGCGAAAGGAAAATTTATTTACCTTTTCAAATGCAGCCAGAAGAACATGGGCATGACCCGTCACCTCAACCACCACTGGAAAAAACAGAAAGAGCAGCCTGGTTAAAATCCTGAACAAGGCCAGTAGTTTCAAGCATGAGAGTGAGGATGTGGGCAACCTCAGTTATCCATGGCAGAATTCACCGAGCTTCGAGTCAGAGCATCTCTGCCCTTCAAATGTGGCAGGTAGTGGGGCAGGGGGAAAGGGCATTTATCAATAAAAAACAGCACAAGCGTGAAACCACGAAGAGCTGAATTTTAGTCCACTTAACACTTTCTAAACTGCCTCCTGTTCTGTTTTCATATCCTCTTACAATTTAAAACTCTCTTACTTTGCCAACAGTTTGATTCAGTCTCATGCTCTCGCAGAGTGAGAACCAAGCCCTGCTGGACTCTGTGGTGGGTCCTGCATAAACAGACTTGCCCTCATTTACTAGTTTCGGTTATCTTGGGTGCTCCATTCTATCCCACTTTGTTTTCAGAGGTTGGAACAGGAAAGTAATACAAAGAGCTCAACAGGATTCTGCTCTCCCTCAAATTCCTGTTCTTAATTATCTGAATTTATCACAGCAAGGGACCAATCCATCTGGTTTAACAGCAGTTGGCAGTCCTTCCAGCCCTGGTACTTATCACTTTGTTTCAGTCTAATCCTACACGCTTATAAAACATTTATTTCTCATACCATTTTTGGACACTGAAACATCTCTTGCCAGTTCTCTGACGTTTTCCCCAATAACAAATACCACGCCTTCCCTCTTCCAAATCTGAGGCCTCTCTCTGAATCCAGAGGCGTTCAGAAAGGGCTGCCGCAGATTTCTGTGCTGCATTCACGGCTCCTTCAGCAAATAAAAACACAGGGGAACACAGGCACCAAATGGAGGAAACCCAAGGTACAATCCCTCTAGCTCAGGACTCTCAAATTCTGTTCAGCTCTAACCGGTAAAGTCCTTTTGCCTTAATATGCTCAGATTCATCCTACTGACACGGGAGACAGGTTTTGGAGGAATCGCTGCAGGAAGGAAAAGTGGGTAACTATCTCACCCCACCTGTACCTACGAGCACCTGGGCTGTGTTCAGCTCACATGGAAAAGCTGACATGACTATTATCACAGTGACTACTATCAGCTCTAAGCCAGTGACACCTGAAGAAAGTGACTCCTGTGATGTCTAAAAGGAATGGGAGCTTGACAGCTTCTTTGGGATCTCCAAAACAGACACAATAGCAGAAACCATCCGCTGGACTCTGCCGTGAAGATCAGGTTTGCAAACAGCAGGATGTGGGATGAGAGACTCCAGGCCTACAGACTTGCTGAATAACTGGGAAGGGTCTTAGCAACTAGGGTGCAATCAGGAATATAATGGCATGTAGAGAAGAGGGCTAAAAAAAAAACAACAAAAAAAAAACAAAAAAACACCCCACCACCTCCGGAAACGAAATTCAGGTCCCTCACAGCAGTTTTAGCAGCCAAGTAACAGATAACAGGGATTGCTTCCCTTCATATCCTGTTCATCCAAGCAGCATGCATGGCTGGAGCTACGCAACAACACACTGCACAGCATCTTCCCTCTGTTAAGGCTTCTTGGGGGTTTTACTCGGAGTAACTCCACTGGCAGGAACAGGACGTCCGCTAACATCACAATCTCTCGTTCTCCAAGGAATGCAAACAGCTCCTGGCAGAACGCAGTCAACACCAACATCGCTCTGACTGCTATTTCAATTTGCCATTCAATTTAATTTAACATAAGTAGTTACAGGCCAGCTGTAATTTTCCAGGTGCTCCAAACATACAGGGCCAGCTCCTTCCAATACCACCAGTTAAAAGAATAATAAAAACAAAAAACAGAAAACAAAAATACACAGTTTCCTCCAGTCTCACTCAAGTCTCACATAGTTTTGTGTGTGTAATATTTGTAAAATATTGTTTCTAGAAGAGGTTTTAAAAGCAACTGTCTTTGCATGTAATTATAATAAATGACAATACCCTATTGGTTACAAGAAGGTATGACATGTGCATAAATGTATGCTTCCCACACTGCCTCCTGTTCTATTTTTGGTATTTGTAGGCATGCCCAACGTTAGGAAGTACAAAGACGTTGCCAAAAGTTCAGTAAACAGTGGAAGATGTTTTACATCTATGGTCAGAAAAACGTACCTCAATTTTACTAACAGTGCCTGAGATCGCTAAAAATGGATGCACTTTAGAAGCAATTTCTTTCAAGTTACACTATGCTTTATTAATCACAGTTTAAATTGCTTCATCCAGTTGTATTCACTCTGCTTGGAGGACTGTAAAATAATGCAATGAATTTCTGGGCATTTTCACATTTTCGACATAAGAAACAGAATACAAGACTGTAATAAACAACACAATCAACAATGGAGCTTTTCCTTTCTCATTTTTCTTAAATCTAGTACATAAGTTCCAAAACCAGAACTGAAATGCTGGCGTTGCTGACCACAACGGCCCCCAATTTTAGAAAAAACATGACTTTCTTGTACCCCTTTCAATGCTGACACCCAGAATTAATGCAGCCAGACAGAGCCCAAAAGCACACGTTCTCAAAGGCAAATAGCATGCCAGGCGAATGATGATCTAAACATTTACTGGCCATTCCTTTCCAAAAGGGCAACATGCATTCAAAATAATCACCACTATAATATCCCATCAAAATATTACGCTCTTTTAATTGTAACCTTTCAGCTCCCTTTAGAATAAGCAAGAGAATTCTGAACGAAGCTGTATTTGGTTCAACAGTGGCCTGAACATTTTAAAGCCATTTCTTTTTCCCTCTGACCTCCGCTATCGGAAGGCGCACCTTACAGCTAGCTGGAGCTTTTATGAAGACAGCTTACCCCTCAAACAGGGAGAAGAGACCACTGCCCTCCTTGCCTTACAGAGTGCAAATGCAAAACCCAAAGAGAGAGGGAGTCTTTTGCTCTGATTTGTGCCTAACCCCAGCGGGAGAGCCAGGAGCTCATCCTAGCTCTCCTAAATACCAGTCCAACGCTACCTACCAGGCCATTTTTCCTGTCAAAACAGAGGCTATCTTTAAAAGTATGTTTTTGTGTAAGAATCTGTGGTTAGCTGGGCCCTTTTAACAAGAGGGAGTTAAGATGAACTCCTGAAATATTTTTATTACAGAAAGGCGCGCTGCTGCGAGCAAAACGTTTTCGCTGTTGCAGACCGAGGCCTGCCCAGAAGGTCACATAGCCTCAAAGCGAGAGCTGGAGAAAGTGTGAGCGAGCACACCACCTTACTTACCGTCCCCTTCGTCGACCACTGCTCGGATGACCACCGGGAACACACCACGGTCCAAGTCGAAGTTCAGCTGAGGGAGAGAAACAAGATGAGTTTAGCCAGTTCCCACCAGGCTTGCCTGAAGACAACGCCAGAGACAGCGTTAACGTCACAGCAGTGCAGTTACAAGACACCAAGCTTTGACGCACAAGTAGCAGCCCAGGGCTTCTCCTCGTGAAGGCTGTGGGGCTGCACTGCTGGCAGCCGAGCCTCTGAGAGGATGGGATTTCAGCAAATGCCACAGCTCAGAAGTTTCCCCACTATTTCCTGCTGAAGTAGCCCTTTTGGAAGGGTTCTCCATCCCCCATTCCAAAGGAACGCTCTGAACTCCTGATAGAGCAGGAAGATTTAAAATTCAGACACCGACTTTCAAAGCAAACGAACCAGAATAACTACACCCTAAATACACAGAGATGGCACTAAACAGCAACTGGGGCTAGCAAAGCAAGTATCTCAGTTGGGATTTTATATGCTATTTAATTCTCACTTAACTCGCATACCCTAAAAATCTCCTAGCTGGAGAAGTTTCGCAGAATATAACTCGCGTCATCAGTTTTGCTTAGATACGATAGGATATACTGACTATAGCACAGCAGTACGCTTTACCCTTCCTACATCACAACCCCTCCCTCCCCGTATGAAGTTTTTGAAGATGCAGAGAAAAATCTGTACTATTTCAAGCTCACATAACACTCTTTAAAGAAAGACCAGACTGATTGCCATCTTTTGGCATGCCACTAAATTCATGTCCTTAACCTCCTTACATGCTTCATTGCAACACTTCAAAAGCTCCGTGCAATCTTAAAAACACTAGAAAAATGCAACCTTACAAACACTGTCCTATGCCAGGAGCAGAAGCGGCTCAGGGACCAGATTTCTAGTGTTTTTGTCAATTACTGACTTGTCTTATCCCTCGCCAAGAGAGAAAAAGATGTCATTTCACCATCATGCTCCAGGTAGTCTGTTTTCCTTTTTCCAGAGGCCCAATAACCTGGTATCCACTAACCTAGTGTGCTGTAGCCCATCAACCACACAGCTGCACTTCAGCTAAGAGCAGTACGCGCGTGCTTCGGGCTGCAACTCACCGGCCGGTTCTTCTGTGGGATACACACAGGAGAAGAGGAAACTGCAAGTCTCCTACCCGTCCATCAATAACCGTGACCCACTCGCTGCACAAGCCGAGTGGGCCCAGAGGCACACAACCCGCACGCTTTCTAGAAACAACTTCAACTCTCAGCTGCGTAACACAGCTTTGGGCATGCACTTATCCAAACGGGCATGTGTGATACCAAATGGAGGTCTTCCATCACGTGCTTTCATGACGTGGCCCCTCCTGTCTCAGCTAGCCTTCAAGCCTGAAGGATACAGATTTTCCTCCTTTGTATGGTGGTTTTATATTTTGTTCTTCCTTCAAACTACCAGAAGGGCATTCTCCTTCCAAAACAGCAAAGTTAGTAAACATAAAAATCTCATTTAGCTTATCAGTATTTGCTAGAAGAGATTTATTCAGCCACTATTTTCCATCTTGCATTTCTGAACTGTTCTGGCATGCCACAGAGAGAAAGTTCATTAAGATCATTGATTAAAATTTTGCCAAAAGCAGCTCATGGTTTTGCTTTGCTTCCTGTAAGCCAACAGTTACTTTTTTGCCCATTTGAAGGGAAGTCACATCATAGATTTGTGGTTGCTTTAGGACACAAACTTTCAACCTTCTCAAATGTATGGCCTCTTTAAGGTTCCATTTCACATTCATTTTTAGGGACTTGAAAATAACCGTCTCCATGCAAGCCTTACATTACAGTGTGGAAGCAAATCAGCATATTATGAAGACAACGTTAAAATATGCATTTTCATAAAGTTTTTTTTTCCACATAACGCAACATATTGTTTTCCCTTCTGTCAGCCAGCCAAGAACTATATCATATGCGAGTATTACAGTGGAAAAAAAAAAAAAGTGAACTGAATCTTTTTTGATAACACTAATAATGAATCTGGAAAGCTATCTGAAGCATTTAATTATACACAGCTGAATGTTAACACTCTGTCAGATCAAAGAGTGCTGCATTTTGGTGGACAATCAGGAAGATTTAGCCATATGACTTTTACTGGACTTGGGAGAAAAGACCTACATGTACAAAGAGCCAAAAGGGGAGAAGAAACTTTTCTGAACCACACTGCTTGTCCTAAATTTTCTCTACAATCAGAGCTCCCAGTGACATCTATGAAAGAGATGTGACAGAGGAACACAGCAGAATCAAGGAAAGGAAGCCAAAAGCTTACTTTTCCACAGCATCTCTCCCTTTAAGCTGTCAAAGGGACGTGACTTTAGTACTCAAGAGTTAAAACCTTGTTGGCAGGAACAAAAGTGAAAACTAAGCTTCTCAATTCTTTAAGAAGAAAGGGATTTGAGCTGCTACTTTCCAGCTCTCTCAGATGACAGAAGGGTCTGAAAAGCAGCTCTTCCAGGCTTTTGTAGGTTGAGCTTGTGAAATCATATGTTGGCAGAGAAGCCAGGACATCAGGAGACCAGACTTTGCAGGCTCTTGAAGGAGCATGGTTATTGCCACAGAGTTTGTTAAAGCATCACACTGATTATAGTTATAATTGTAACTTCAAAACAACAGCTATTGAATCTTTTCAAAACCCGTAGAAGTTTTTTTTTTTTAAATAGGTAGAGTTACCTACCAAGGTTTACACACACAATACTCATATATAGGCTTGGGTCAGGAAATGAGCACTGTATTGACTGTGAGCTGGGAGAGGGGTCCACAGGAACAAGCAACTAGCAGCAGATATGGAGCAACTCCGCTGCATCAGAAATCTCTTATGGCAATTCTGCACAGAGCAGGGCAAGTCCAAGACCTCCCCTGTCCTGTGCCACATGCAGAAGCCCTTGGGTCAAAGTTTAGAGGCTAGAAAAGCCGAGAGGTAGCATCTCAGTTGAAAATTTTCAAAGATATCAAAATTAACACAATTCCATAGATCTTGCTGTGTAGTAAAAGCCGCAGAACTCAATTAAAGCCAAACCCTTGTTTGCTTGCAGTTATGGGTTAAACTGAAAGAAAGGACGGCATCCCTTTATTCAGCACTAACGCACCAGTGTGAATCTGCCCCAGAGGAGACGGTATCCACTGTACTGCTATAGTTAACAACGCAGTACACAGCCCTTAAACAGGCCAGGACTCTTCCAGGGGACAAGCCAAAAGAAAAAAAAAAACACCAACACAGAGGATTTCAGAACCGCCAGTGACTCTGTCCCAGGATAACTGGGAAAGATGCAGCAGGAACCGGACAGGGGCACATTATTCCCGCAAGCTCTTTGGTTGGCAGGGACAGCAAGGCTGAAAAGCAGCAGGTTCCTCTGGGAAAAGCTCCAGTGCCAATCTCTGCAGCCTCCCTCCTGTGCCAGCTGTTGGGATGCCAGTCGGTCAGTGACATCAGTAGTCGCTTCTTTGGGTTTTTCCTCGCTCTCTGCCTCATCTGCCTGCCAAGTTCCCAGGCAGCATTCATACCTGCTCTTCCTAGGGCTCTGTCAGCCTCCTATCAACAAAACACGCCATGGCAGCTGTTCAGTGGGAATCTTCCAGCCATAACCCCGTGACACTAAATGGACTCCTGTGCTCCCAGGACAACAGGGTTGTGGAAAGGAGGAGACACTAAGGAAAGACTTACCTCATCATCCTTCCAGTCTGAGAAATCAATCTTGAAGGAAGGCAGGGAGAATTGCTGGCTTACCCCTCTCTTGTAATGAACCGTCTCCGACTGTAGAGAGGGATTCTTTGTGCTGTATCTGAATAAGGGGGGGGAAAAAAGAAAACGTGCTGTAACAAACGATTGCTCTCTGCTAGGCTCTCATTCATTCACGCCTGTCTGCCTTTCAGGAATCACAAGTGGCAGCTCTAAGAGGCAGAGCTGGCAGAGGCTGGCAGCCATTCACTGGGGAGACAAAAAGGGAAGGGAAAAGGTCAAGGCAAGACGGTGAGCGCAGGGAAGGGAAAGCAGCACAGACAGGCAAGGTCTCATTGGATCCATACTGACCTGCCTGGAAACACTGGGTGTCAAAGGAGTACAGTGGGGTGCGGCAGCCTGGCAAAGGCTAGCTCACTAAATCCAGGGCCTGGGCAACGCCACCTCTCAGCCCAGCACACAGTCTTTTTTTCTGCAGGAAACCCAGGAAGAACGAGCAGTATCTAACAGTGACAACACACAATGCAGCGTGGCATTGAGAGCTCTCCCATGCCTCTCCACAGGACAACTCTGCAATGAGAAAAGCAGCTTGGCACGGGATCGTGCTGGCAAGCAAGAACCATTCAAATTCACTCCCTAGCCCTCTGTGTCACGTGCCCACCACAGAGCTGTTACAGGTCTAGCAATATCAGAGAGACGCTCATCAATCCTCCGTGGCAGCCACCTGCAAAAGGGTCACAATTCTACTGTCTCAAGGCCCAGTGCTGAAACGCCAGCACCACTAGGCAGGGCTAGACATCTCCGAGCGTGGGACCACAACAACCATCCATCCCACGACCCACTCTGGGCTGTGTGCCCCAAGACGGACATCTCCCTCCCTGCTGACCATCGCTACACCTACAGTGCGCTTCACAGTGGGCTTCCGTGGCAAAACAGGATCAAGAAGTCTACACCCTTTCTGTCCCCTTTTCGCAAGGCGATTTCTGATCTGGATTTGCACTGCCTCTCACACCGTTGATTCTGGCACAAGAGAGGAAGAAGTGAACTGCAAGGGAGCGTGGGAACATCTGACGCTGGTTTTACCACTGAAGCCTCTGCGCTGTTGAGCTACCAACAGCATGTTCAGAGTACGTTGACAGACAGGAGAGAAAGTGAAATGTTCCTTGCCCAACGTGCTTACGCTTACAAACCTCCCCCAGCACACTGACAAGACAAGTCTAGCTCCAGCTCTTCAAGAAAGACTTCTACAGCCAGTAGCAGTAATAGGACATTACTCCTTAAGCAGACTAGCCATTAATTCCTAAGCAGAGTTTCACAAAGTGAAACTGGGAGAGCACTGGCCTGCCACTGAAAACAGCACTGAACAGCTAGAAGCTTGAAACCTTGTTGAGTGTTCAAACTCGATTGTCACCATTCTTGATCTATCAGACAGCCTGGGGACAGGCATCAGGGACAGCCGTCACATTTGAACCAAGAACTCTAGGTCGAGTTTTTCCAGGGATCCCAATATGATACCCCAACTTGGGAAATCATATAGGATCCCTTGACCACCAGCTCCTCAGATTTTGCCAACTACGTTTCTCAGAAGCAGCTGGCACAGTGGCAGCTTCTCAGAGACTAACATGGACAGTGCTTCTGCCAGTCCTGTGAAGGAGAGCACACTAGAGGAGATCAAGGCATCTCTTTGACGTGGTAGATTCAGCCTGGAGCTCTGCCTAGCACAGCAGTTACCAGAACGTGCACAGATGGGAAGAAATCCTTGTAGGACAGGATCCTGCACCTTTGAGGATATTCAGCTGTTCTGAAGTGTAGACCCAGCTTACAAACCAGCACACACAAGCAGAGGTTGGAAATCTCACCTCTGCGTTCCTTCACCCTAACTGCACTTTGTGTAAGAGCAGAGCACGCCAGAAAGAGATGGTAATGCAAAGCTTTTCCGCATCACAAACGATTTCTGTAAGCAAGGAGCAAGAGGACTGGGGCAGCTCACTTTTGGCAGAAATGAGGGGAAAAGCTCAAGTCAGGCAGTTGTTGGCCATCAGTCAAGAACTGCAGAACAGCACATCACACCAGAGACTCCAGGATGTAACGAAGAAGAGAAGACTGGGCTGGAAGATGCCAGAGGTGATTATTAGAGAGAATATGTCCAAGCCTAAAAACTATAAAGAAGCTGTGGAAACACTACACCCGAGAACCTGGGCGATGAAACGATCTGCGTGTGCACAGAGATCTAAAGGGTGAGACAACCACAGTTGCCACTAGCTAGAACACAGGGAGCACCAGCTCTGCTTCCTGCTAGAAGCAGGACACAGCTCCCGCTACGTTTGCGCAATGACTATTTCATACACATTTTCTATCTTGCTTTCAGAGCTTAAGCTACCCAAATCTCCTTAGTAACACTTCTGCTACTAGGGCTGCAAGGCATACCTGTTGTTCTTTGAACGCACTTTTAGCGACCCAATCGTTGCACTCGCTGCCTGGGCAGCACGGAAAGGCAGGGCACGTTCTCAGATCTGGCTTCTGCAGAGCCCGAAGGAGCCCAGCTACAACGTCTGCCTGCTCCAACACTGCGGTGGGATATGGTCCCAGCACCCATACACCCTCCAGTCCACACACCTCTCTCCCTGTTGCCAGCGTGCAAGAGCCCACTGAGATAGCCAGGCCAGTGTTGCCTAATGCAGAAACTTAAAGCACAATGATTAGGATGCATTTTGTAGTCAAAGTTGTATGAACCTGGATACCAGAAGATGAGGAACGCTTATTAATTCCTCTCAAATCCTAGAGGAAGAGTCAGGCTTCCCATCGGCATGAAATGCTGCCCTTCCCTGGAAAGCCAGCATAGTTCCAGCGCCCACTGAGGATCCAGACAGCAGAGATCTTCAAGGCTTATCAGGCATCACGAGGTCCACGTTAAATTCTGGAAAGCCACGATGAAGACCAGGATTACAACGTGCACTTTTCTCTTCCTGCCAAGGCAGTTGCGCTATAATATTCCTGACAAAACTTCACCTCAGAGACTGTTCTGAACTATGCTGAAATTCTGCTGCTTTACTAGAAGGTCTCACTCCATCCTTTGCATTTAAAGCATGGTGTGGGAGAGATCAGAATGACAGGTCTTTTATGCGTGAATTACAGAGCAAGCAATTGAGTGAAGTTTTATTTACTGAGTTGTCAAGTCAAGTACAATGAATAGAGTAAGCCGGTATCTAGCTCCTTTTGTGGCTCTCAAAGCTTCCCAGCTCTGCAGAAAGGCACAATTCTCCCTGTGCAGCCGGGAAAGCAGAGGAAAGAAAAATGACTTATCAAAGGTGACAGCAAGTCAGGGAAACACTGGAAATAAAGTGCAGCAGGAAGAACACAGGTCAGAGATGGCCTGGATAACGGGTACCAGAGCAACAGTCTGCTCTAGGAAAGCAAGGAACGCTGTTCCTAAGTGCAAAGGGTAGAATGACACTGGTGTAAACCTCTACTTGTCCATAACACAACTACAAAGGATCAGTCTAGTGAGAAATCCTTCCCACGTCCACTTTTCAGCTTTTTCACTTCAAGCAGGTATTTGGAAAAACTCCTGCACCTCACATTAGGCTGGCAATGAAAAGCACTTCAGTGTCTTCTCACGTGCACAATTTCCCAAACCAAGCAGAAACACTCTCCAAGCTGAAAGCAAGCAATGGGTCCCTAATGAGAAAAGTCACAAAGAAGTCTTACAAGTGAGGTCAAATAATGTTCTCATCAATATTTAACAGAAAAATCAGATTATAAGCAACAGTTATAGGAACTGCTAAGAACAAGACATAGCCCCCTCAAAGACACTGATTAAAATGCTCTCAAAGCAGCAAAGAATTTGCACATTTTGATATCTCTCCAGATCACTCATGTCGCTTGGCATAAAGCCCTTGTTTAAAGGATCAGGAATCCACGTGCTGCTGGCACACTGCTCGCACAGTCCCTGAAAAAGAGAAATAAACCACGTACATAGACTTTCTGAGCTGAAGAGCCTGACAAAAATATCAAGGAGACTTCCTGAAGCGAACCAAGTGACTTTTATGGCTCAGACTGCTTGACTGCCTACTCTGCACTGCCAGAAAGCACATCAGACTTGCAATCAACACCCAGACCAAATGCCTGGAGACCTGCAGGCTGCAGCCAACGCCAAGACCACCAAGCACGAGCAGGTCAAGAGCCTGGTGAATGCCCTGGAAGCAGGGATCAGCCCAAATTTTCACCGAGATTGATAGTCTTTCAAAGGCGATGCACAGGATCCACTGCCCGAGTGCATGCTCCCCATGCTGCGGGGGAGGACAGCTTTGCAAGGTGTTATAAAGCTCTGTAACCTACACGCTAGTATCTAAACGATCTTTAATGGTCTTCAGCTCTTTTTGTTGATACCTATGGTATTCATAAGTTTTCTACCGTCTGCCTACGCTGCTGTGTGCTTACAGCAAACAATAGCGGAGAACCTCTGTAGAGCCAAGGAGACATGACAGAAAAAGAGAACATCCACTACAAATAAAGGATACCAGAGAAAAAATACCTTGCCTTTCCCTGTCAAAAGGCATCTTCCTGAAATCAGATTATTTGGTCTGTGATTTCTCAGACTGTACCAGGCCAGCTTGCTATCCAGATGGGAGACCTAACAAAACCACCTTGCACTCCCTGGACTGCGGTCCCCATCAGGGCGACAGAGAAGTGGGACTTTTCCTATTAGGTCAGGACAAAACAGAGATCCTTCCATTCGTGTCTTTTTCTAAACCTGTTTGTTTGCTCAGGTACCACTGACAGCCGTGAGACTCACCAGCAATGCCAGGCACTACTGCCTGCAGGAGCAACCCCGGCTTTGTCCTCAGGATTCATGCACCCCAACTCCTCCTCCTCTGAACTCTTTGTCACATCTTTACTCCCACAAAGCCGAGCTTACATCCCATACTGGACTGCTTCTTCCCCCATCCCAAACCATTCCACCTCCCAAACCCAGGAGAGAACTGGCAGATGAGAGGCCAGCATGAGTACATCACAACAATTTTCAGAGAAGAGGAGACAAATCAAAGTTATCAGCACAGTCTCACCCCTCTACCATCAGCTGGGAAGCATTCACTGCCTGCACAGAGGAATCCTGCCCATGGCTCAAGCAGGCTCCTGTGTGCTTGCAGCTTCTGGAGACCTGCAGAGCTTACGTAGCTCCTCAACCACTGGCGGCACGTTGCTCTTTGGAACCTCTGGCTAAGTCGAGTTAAGCTTCTGTTGCTACATGCTCACTGGAGATGCTACAAGAACATGTGGGGGTGTTTCCCTTTCTCACTCATCCCTAGACTGCAGCCTGGGGAAGTTGTCAACAGGCCTCCAGTCTCAACTCGTGCAGACTTCTTCACTGCTGCCTTCCTCATGCTTAAGAGCTGCTCAGCTCCTCTTGGCACTGCTGCTACCTCAAAGTCAAAAAAACGTTCCTGTTACCATAAGCACGCTGAAACCCCTCACTGAGAAGCACCAAGCACACGATCCTAGGCAACGTGCTGCAGAGTTGTGCGGAACACTGTCCGGACCCCATTCCTCAGAAAAAAGCATGAGAGGAAAAGCAGGGTGCACATAGCAATGCTGCCCAAGGTACCATTTTGGTTACGAACAGCTGGGAGACGGTCTGCGCTTTGAAGAGCCTGTGGACGACGGTGCTGCTTTCTGAGGTGCAACTATGTACGCTGCATGACAACTTGCAGTGAACCCAAGACAAACTAGAGTTACTGAAGAGCCACAGAGGAGCTTTAGAGGGCACTCAGGAACCAAATCTTCCATTGCTCCAGGCAGTGATTCAGGGTGGATACCTGGTGGTCTCCACGTCATCTCACAGGTAGGGAGCCAGTCATGTTCTGTTGATGTTCAAAGGGGCTAGGAGCTGGTGTGGAGCAAGCATACTGGCCTCTTCCTCTTCCATCTGCACATTCTTCTTTCATTTTGGGCCAGAATCTGACAGGTCAGCTTCCGGGGAAGAGGAAAGTTGAACAAGTGTCCCAAATAACTCAAAAAAATGCTACCAAAAGCCCATAGAGTCCTGGGTCTCCATCAGACTTAGGCAAGATCCAGTCCAGGGAGACACCCGTGCAGTTCGGAGGTTAACTGGGTGCTAAGTTGGCATATTACAGTGCCTGACATACAAGCTCTCTCTCTTCCCCCGCTTTCTCGCAGGATAGGGTTTCCACTTCGGACTTATCGTGCAACTGGAAATCGGCCATCCACATGCCCATTCCAACACACACAAAGGTCTAACTTCAACTGCTGAAGTTGTAGAAAGAGCTGTGCTCATGACTCTAATCAATGCTACAAAGTCGGCCAGTTACACAACAGCTACAGAGAGAGGCAAAAAGGCCAGAACTCTTATTAAAGACAGAAGGTTTGTCTGTTCGATGAAATCTATAGAATTTAGCTTTCCGGCATGTGAACTTTACACACTACAGCATTCCCTCGGGGACTGCTGTCTGTATGGATCAAAGCAGGCTTTGGCTGTAAAGACGACTTGTGCCTAGCAGAAAGCAGCACTTGCCTCTGATTTCTTCACACAGAAGAACTCTCTCTGCACAAAGAATTCAAATTAATCAGAGCCCACGGCCAAAAGCAGCAAGAGCACCTTTCAAAGGCCCTGAATAGACAGAGGCTGTTAAATAACCAAAGGAGTATCTGAGTGCCTCTGTCTCTGCTACGCAAGTTTTAGTGAAAACAGCCATGCACGGAGCTACACGTTTCATTTGGTGAACCAACTATTCAAATTTCCATATGCAGGCAGAATATATAATCTTTTTTAGTGTCAAGTCCACTGTCAGCTTACAGGACCATGGTAGGAAGCTTGCAACGAGCATAGCCGGCATTGCAAAACAAACAAGGAAATGAGACTTTAATAAAACATTCCAGTACACCCATTTGTGCATCAGCAACACAAACAATACAGTCCTGCAAAGGACAAGGGCTAGCAGAGCAAAACTGACCTATTTTCACTGTGTTTTCACTTTATAATGAGGAAGAAGTTTGGCAAACGTTGCTAGCAGGAGGAAGAGCACTTCTTTTTTCTAAAGAGCATCTGAAGAGAACGATCTTTTCGTAAGAATGGACGGTGAGACTCCCATCTCTCAAGTCATGTTTAGCATCAGCTCCTGATCTGCCTGGATTGCTCACATCTTCAGAGTGCTTGGCTGAGTTTTAAATGCTTCCAGCTACAGGACTGGTTTGCACTTTTTCCCCTGAGGAAACAACCACTGCTGTCACGTTATAACCAAGAAACCCTTCCCGCTAGTCAGCAAGTTACCTGCAGCTGGAAAATCCCTGGGCGCTCTCCCAGATAATAGCGTGCATCAAGGAATAGCGTGCCACAGGAGGAAGGGATACATTCATAGACACCCAGAAACAGAATATGAACTTCCTTGCAGCCTCTTCCAGAAAGCAGAAACATACCTATCTCTTAAATCAAAGAAATCTAAGGATGAACCGGCCCATGAACCAGCTCTGCAGGGGAAAGCAGGCTATTAGCTGTAGGCCCTTCGATTATTCTACAGGAACTGCGAAGGAGTACTGTTAACCCTACAACAGAAACATGATGCAGAGTATCCTCTCATTTATCTGGGGAAAAAAAATCACATGCTTATGGACAGTTGCTGCTGATGTACAGCTCACTCACCTGCACGCTACGGCAGAGATTCTTATACTGCTAAGCTAGGACCATCCTGGCCACCCGTCACCCAACCCTTGCACGCACATCACCTAAACCTCTGCACCCAGGAATCCTCCAAGCGCAACAAAGCCAATCAGTCACTAATCCCCCATCCTTAAAATAGCCTCCCGATTCAGCAGCCCTGGCTCTGCCCCATGTGTCCCCTACTGGGGACCCCATCTTTGCCTGGCTGGCTGCCAGCAGCACGGGCCGCAAGTCTCCAGAGCCCCTTCACCGCAAATGCCACCAGGGCTTCTCTTCATTAGCCTCCATCAGCGTGTTTGCTCTCCACACATACCCCCAGGAGCTACCTCTCCGTCTCACAGCCCAGCGCCCCAGATCCTGCTCCCCAGTCCACCTTGGCCAAGTCTAAGTTATCAGCGCCAGCTGAACCAGCAGCATCCTCATCCCTCTTTCATCCGAGAGGGTTGAACCCTTCCTTGCTGTGCCTGCCGATCACCTCCACCGCAGGCATGCAGCTGCCTCTCTGGCTAGTCTTAAAACTCAGTCTCCATCACACTTTCCAACCGGAAATTTCTCTCCATTCGTAGCACCGTTTTGAGGCTGCCGGGTACTGCTTTGCCTCGGTGACACTGAGCAATGTCTCACGGGTGAGCAGTCAAGCAGGTACCGCGGTGTCTGCAATCAGGCTCTTCTCTGCTTTCTACTCAGCTGAAGGGAAGCCGAAATCAAAGAAAAGGCTAACGCTCACACAAGGACAAACTAAGCAGTGCCGCTCCCTCTGAGCGGGGCAGAGCCTCGGGGAGGGCCCTGTCAGGGAGCGTGCTGAACGAGACTGAGGGTAACGGGCATCTCGAGCTGTTTGGAGGCAGGTCACCGCCAATTCTGCGCCGTTCAAGAGACTCTGCACATATGCAGCTTTCTGGTCTTTTTTCTAATTCAGATAACACACCAGCTGCCCCTCCGAGAGCCAGCGTGTTTTATTTTAAAGTCTTCAGGCTCACTACAGGGCAAAAGATATTCAGATGGCCAGAGTTGCAGATACCTGCTTCTACAGATACCCGCACTGGCACCAGACAGTGCTGGGTACTTGCCCGAGGCAGGAGGCTGCAGAGGGGAAGGCAGCTGCACAGCCACCAGCAGCCGCGCGATTGCTTCCTCCACGCTTCGCTGGCTGGCCGCGGTCGAACAGCGGTGGCGAGGCAGCTAACGGCAATACTCAGAGCTCGGCAGCTCAGGACAAGAGGCAGACAGCGGTTGGGTGCTCTGCGTTCCCAAGATCTTGGCTGGGGAGGAGTACAGCTGAATAAGCCTCCCAGCGCTGTTACCTGGGACAGTCTGCCAAATGCTCCTTGGAGACAGGTTAGTACAGGCAGCACAGGCCTATACCGATAAAAGCCACCAGCTTTTAAAGGGAGCCCAAGCAATTCTTCGAGGAAGCTTCCCTCTTGCAGAGGGAAACGCTTCCCTTTGGTCACAGGGACAAGTTAATCCTAACGACAGGCACACAGCAAGCAAGACCATGGGAGCGTTGTGATTCTCAGAGGAACAGAGGCTCTACGACAAGCAATGCCTCTATGCCAGCTGAGAGCCCCCTCTCCTCCTCATTGGAGCCCACTCCAAATTTCATGAAGATAACGATATTCCAAGCAGGAGTTTCGCATAAGCAGGAACGCTGATACTATCAGGATCGTGAGGCAGATCTTTCAGCAGAGAAGCAAGAATAACTTGTTTAGCGCTTTTAAAGAGCCATGCTGCAGGCTGGGTACTAGGAGGAAATTTCTGCCTTTGACAACTGTCCAGAAAGTTTCTCCTGTTTTAGGGATTAGCATCTATTTAAAAGAGTGGGGGAAAAAAAAAAAGGGCATTTTGTTTTAAAGGAAGTCTTCTTCCCAATCAAGTGCTGGATGCCACAAGTTTGAATTTTTAATTTATATACAGAACAGCAGTTGCACATGCTTGCTCCTTGAATGTAGATGTTACCATTGAAAAAAACTGAGAAAAGAAAAAAAAGTACCAGACCAGGCAGGGGGATGATGCATTCCAATTAGTGCACTAAAAATGCAGCCCTCTCCATTTAGAGCTCTAAGAATGCAGCCCAGATTTTTTTTTTTTCCACCAGAACTTGAAAAGAATAAATCAAAGTAATTATAGCACTGCCCTTTCAGAATTGCTTTGCAAAGCTGAAATCAGAGCTTCAAAAGGTTTTTACTAGCAGCCAGCAAATCCAGAGAAGACTACTTCAGGCAGCTGTGCTAGCCCCAAGACGTGCTTCATGAGCCACTTCCACATGGAAAAATAGCCTGGGTTCAGTTAAAGCAGCTTATAAAGTCTATATTTGTGTCTCACTTCCCCCAGCCCTTATTACCTACCACATCTGCATGAAATCAGGATCATCCCTTCCAAAAAGTTCACTGGCTACTAGTGCAGAGTCCTGCATCCCATACTTATATAACATTTATTGCCCAAGACCTTTAGAGCAGAGATAGCTAGATTAATTTCCCCATAATGCAGGAATGACAAAGTATGACTTACTAAGTAAAAGGCCAAGTGATGGAAGCAGGAGCAGAATCCGAGTGCTTTGACTTTCAACATAAAAGCTTGCTGCACTGATGGGGATTTGCTGCCACCCTAACAGAACAACACAGTACCATCAAGCAGATTCAGTCAGCAAGGTAATGATTGCCAACTACAGATCCTGGTTTCATGCCGAGGCAGTCAGGGTTCATAAACAAAGGCTTCTTCTCAGCCATCTGAGCAGAGATCCATGTCGATGAACCATGGACAGGGTGGATAAAAAACTGCATATTTTAAAAATACTTTTCTTTGAAGTTGAAAGTTATGCTAACCTTCAGTAATTCAATCTAGGAATTGTTCAAATTACATTTGAAAAGTAATCAGGTAGTTCATGTTTGCTGCATAAGCTTTAAAGAACAGACAATGGAACTGGTGACAGCCACTGGCTTAGTGCGCGGCACCAAATTTCAGTAAACTACACTTTTAAGTGAAGCAGAAACTGCCTTTTCCTCCTCCAATCAAAAAAGAGAGTTCTAAGAGGAGAGAGCTACTAGTTACAGCAGACTGAAAACACACCGTGTCCAGAAACATTCGTTCTATTCAATAGCTAAAATGTTTCCATGAAATAATCATTATTAAAGGCAAAACTTGTCCTAATAGTCTCTTAGGAGTCCAACACAGCGCAGTTTAACCAACACTGTTAAACTGCTGGTCTTGGGTTTTTAAGTTGTATTTCAATCCCAACATAGTTTGGTTCAAGATACAGGTTTTTAAAAGTCATTTTTACAAGGAAAGAAATATTTTTTGTCATTATAATACAATCAAATGCACAACTAGGAGTCTGAATAAATATATTTTAAATTAAAAGCATTTTTTGGTAGAGTTATGCTCTTTGCAAGAAGTAGTACAAAGTTTGATATGAAGCTTATACTGAATTGTAAATTGAGATGTTTAGTTGTTACCAATAAGGGATAAATAAGTTCTCCTTCAAGACGAGCCAAAAAGTGAATATGCAAAACAAGATTAAGTCAATGATTTAAAACAAGACTTGCTGATTTAAGCCAGAGCTGAAGACTGGCAAGGTAAAGACATCCACCCTGGCCATAGAGACTCTCTGTTCTCCCCATTAGCCCGTAGACGGTTTCCTTTTTAGGTCAAAGACAAGGAACGCTCTGCAGGGCAGCACAAGGGAAACTGGCTACCTGTCCACGTGGTACCTGTATTAGGAAAAGAGGACTTCAATCTCCAAGGTTGCCATTCCAACACCTTCACTAGCACTAAATTCACAGGAAACCTAAGGACCTAAGAGACAGAACATGGAAACTTTATCAGGATTTCTAAGGCATCTTCCTGCATACAGCCCTGCTCAAGAAAATAGGAACCCAAAAGGAAAAGGTTTTTGGAGTTTGTCAAGAGGTATTTTTTCAAGTGTTTAAAAGGAGTTAATTTAATACCTTCCCCAAAGTAAAGACAGCCATAGACTTCAACAGAAGAAGAGATGAGCCTAAATCAAAACCCTGGATCAGGATATCTTCCAGTTTGGAGGAATGCACATCTGGACGGGAGCATTGAGCTTGTCTCATTTCTAAAAATAAACTGTTCATTGATCATTTTTTTGCCTAAAATTCACAAGTGATTTTATGATTTGCCATACATATTTCTCTCTGATGAAATCTCTGCAGATCACTTAAAGCATAAGTTTACCTTCAAATCAAGAGCACAACTGCAGAAGCACTCAGCGCTACTTGTACAGAGCTGCTGATCAGCCAAAAAATCTGTAGTAAGGGACTCCAAGAGCTTCTGCAGCCTGAATATTCATGTATTCATAGAAGAAAAACAATTCTTTGTCTCCACGGTCACTGGAAGCCTGCAATAACGTCCCTAATGTGCACCTAATTCCCATGGGAAACAGCAAGTTTCAGGCACCCTAACTCTTAATACAGAGAGGAAACCTTTTGTAGTCCTAAGGGATATAATGCTGACTGGAACGGTTTAAATGTGCTGATTTAGACAGAGCTTTATAACAGGCTTTGAAATCTATCTGGATGCACTTTCAGCATACGTGAGGAAGACTCAGATCACACTTTGACCATGCTTTCCACAACTAACCAAAGGTTAATGTGTACCTGGCAGGAAACAAATAGACAGGTTTCCGGGCAGTAAATCCCTCTGACAGTCATCTCACAATAGCCTGTTTTGAGATGGTCATTTATCCCAGAAGGGGCTTTGGGTTGGCCTCAATTCCACACAGACCTACTATGTAAATCTCAAACTGGAACTTCACTTTGCTGACCCATGCTCCCATCACAGGCAGCACACAGAAATCCAGTGAATTGGGTGACCTGGAAAAAACAAAAGTGGAATTGGGGAGGGGTTTGCTTTTATCGACATAGAACATCTCACTGACAAAGCATACAGCTTTGAGTTCCTCTCCTTTGTTGCACGCAGAACGGTTTCCCCACACACAAAAATCAAACCAAAAAGGGAACAAGAGAGGAAGCTGGCTACATGAGGGACAGAAGTGAAAGTAATATTCAAACCTATCAGAATATATAAAACAAAACGGAAAGAGATGTCCCTCTCCACCATCTGTCGCAGGACCGCCCTCGGGGTGATTAATGAGAGAGATGTTTCAAAGAGACTTATCACCTGAGAACACCTATGCCCCTCCAAGCGCCTGCAAGCCCGGGACTTACACTGCCATGCCACCAACAAACTCCTCCGTAGCTTGGCAGTAGATTGTGATGGCAACACGGGCATCCGCATCAAACGTGAATTCCAGGCTGTACAAGACTTTCTGCTTCCCATTCTCCTCAGTAGGGCTGTCAACATCATCTTTATACCTGAAAAACAATGCCAGAGGATTAGAACACGTATTTATGAGATATTAATTAGTCATGAAGTTCACTCTGAAAGTCGGGGCAAGAGTACTCCCTTCAATCTACTTTGTGTGTTCTGGGCAAGTCAGTCACCATGGGCTTTCACAACGCCCAGGAGATTTCTGTTCTTTCCTCTGAGGAAGGTTCTTCCAAAAATTTAGCTGAAATTATGAAAGCAAATTATGTAGCAATGCTGTTGAGGTGTCTCTCAGTCTTACAGTGCCAGGCCACGGAAAGAGCCAGGAAGTTTAACTCTCAAATGCTGGACCTTTAGGAGGGGAAACATTCTCCCTCAAGTGTTCGCATTATGCTCAGTATGTAGACTAAAACAATCCTGCATGAGCCTGAAAAATCTAAAGCTTGATTTTTTTTAGCTGCACAAATGAAATGGTGAGGAGTTCCAGGTGCATGACAGGCAAAAAGCAAGGTGCCTGTAATCCAAAGAGCTCCTAAAGCTCAGCAGAAGGTACCTCCAGTCTTACAGGGAAGATGGTATTCAGATCAGAAAGCACCCAAACATAGAAATTTCAAATACCTTTAAAACCATCAATCAAATCCATGCTGCTGCTAATAACTGAAGTTTGCACACGTTTATAATATGAATAAAAGTTAACACATTCAATTGCACAACAAAGGCATGATAACCAGGAGAAGAATGAATCTATCTGGTTTTTCAATGAACATAAAGAGGAGTCATAACTCAGATTTGGGCTACTGGACAGTTGGATCCCACTGTGTGATAGTTGTTCACCACTGCACGGTATTACATTTTCTCCCTCTTTCCTAGAAAAAGAGCAGGCAGCAAATTCAGAGAGAGAGGTGGAATGAGACAGCATCCAGGGCAGTGAGCCACGGAGCGCCAGGAGTAACCAAGGGGACAGACAGATCCTGGAACAAGCAACCAACACAACATACCACGAGAAGGGTTCCCCTGCCTTGAAGCACACAGTGGCAGATAGAAAGGACACAACACGATGGCAGAAGCAGATTCTCTTACATAAATTCAAATCCCTCTCTAATCCTGTAACTATGGGTACCGCAGTTCACGTGCTGCACGAGACTGGTGAATGCAGCAGGTTGCCTTTCAGCAGCGTACAATGACACTGGATTTGCTGCCCAGGCCCAGTCTAACATGCCTTCAGTATTGCCTTAATTGCCAGGAAGCCTGGGTCAAAGCCAGACAGCTAAACTATTCAAAAGAAAGCCTGGCACCATCTCCAGCTCCACAGTATCAGCAGGCCTCTTTCTTCATTAAACAGCCTCAAGGAACATGCTGCGCTATTGAAAATACTCAGAATTGAGCTAGACATACCTCTATAATTCAAACTAGAAATTGTCAAGGGAGCCCATATTTACCGAGTTCACCAAGAGGTAGTAACCGCTGCCTAGCTGAGAAGGTTACAGCATGAATTCTGCTTAACGATGCACTGAACGAGAAAGAAATGCTCAGCTTCAGTGATTCAACGTAGAAGGTGCAAAATAAAGTTTAAGAGCAGTATAATCAAATACTTAGCATATACACTTGTACTAACGTAACCTTAGTGCATCGGTATCACTATGGCATACTTTTGCATTCCTGTCTAGAGGACTTTGAGACCTCCAAACAAGACTTTTGCCAGAGGATCACCTCGGTCAGAACAGTTAAACAAGCTCAAATACGCCCGACGTGCTAGGACAAAAAGAACAAAACCCAAGAGCTGACAGTCTAAACAGCTGCAGCAACCTGTATACAATAGCCAGAACAGAGCACGGCAGTATTTTCACACATAGGGTAGAGTGCTCGAAAGAGTAAAGTCATGGCACTTTGAGGCTGTGAACATGAAACGCTCTGGCCAGCTCAGCAGGTTTTCCTAAAGAACATGGGTAACTATCTCTTGCCATACTGCCCTCCGTTGATCCGAGGCAGGCAGCGAAGGACAAGGCGAGCAGGATCTCCAGGCTACCATACACTTGCCGCTTCTTTCAAAGTAGGGCAGGGAAGAACCAGCACTCCATTCTGGGCAGGCACTGATGAAGGCTAGTTCATAGATCTATATCTGTTGCATATAGGTAGGTATTAAAATAGAGATGCGTGGCCTATACATGAGTCACGGCTCAGCAGCTTCGCACCAAGAGAGCTAATACCCATAACAAGGTGGGAGACCTGGCGGAGGGCTGGTCACACAAAAGCAACATGTCAACAGTAAAACCATCTTTTGTCTTTCAGGAAAATCATACAGAGCATATAGGTTCCCAGATCACCCTCCAGCTCCCAACCTCACCTCTGGATCTCCCCGCCAGCACACAGAACCTGCTCCCATTCTTTCAAGAAAAAAAAAAAAAGAAGGGGTTAAACCTAGACTAGAATACATCGGGTAACCACTGGATGGTCACAATAAACTTGCATGCCTGGAGAGAAGTTTTCTGGAAGCTGCATCTGCTGCAGAGAAGTCGAGCCAGAGCCCCGCGTGCCTGGAGCAGAGTCACTGGAGCAAGGGGCAAAGTACACGCATCCAAACGCTGCCAAGCACAGCAAGGCTGTGTACACACCTACCTATCGTAACAGGCCTGTCGCTGGGGAAAAATGTAAATGTCAGTCCTATAATGAGCTCTGGTGAGAAAAGATCGCATGGGTGGCTATGCCCGCTGGTTGCAGGGCTGAGACAAGGGAGGACTACTTTGATGCATACTTTGAGAGGCACAGAGACATCTCACATTCCACCTTATGGTGCAGGAACGGTGGGGTTTAACTTCAGGGGAGTAGCAAGACAAAGCCACACGCTTTGCATTCCTTCCATCGATGCAACGGACGTGGCGGACAAGGAGGTGGCTCAGGAGTTGACAAGAGCTCTTCTGTGCCCAGCTGCACCTGAAGTCTACAGTGTACATTTAGCGAAGCCTTACAGTGCTGTGAAGTGGCCACGGACGCATGCAAAATTTAGCACCCGGTGACTGTGCTAGCTGTGCCTTTTGGTCATGCACGCAAGTTAATAGCATAGCCGTCACAATCACATACACAGAGCAGAAGAGATTTGACCACCTTTGAGAACAAATAGCTGATCCAAAGTTATGACGAGAACGACAAAGCAAGATGACTAAGGGAGCTGAGGCCACTTGGTCTGACATCAATTCTGGGCAAAACAATGGAAATACTGGAACTTTTTGTTTGTCTGTTAAAGAATTAAAAGATAAAGATTAACAGCAGCCATGACAATTTTACAGAAATAAGTCTAGTTGAACCTGATTTCATCCTCTGAGGAGATTAAAAAGCCTGACCAACAACTCAGTAGACATGCAAGACAGATTTTAAGTATTGCTCAACTTAGTATCAAGGGATATATTCAATGGAGATATTCAAAACCCGTCTGGATGTGATCCTGGGCAATATGCTCTAGGTGACCCTGCTTGAGCAGGGAGGTTGGACTAGATGATCTCCAGAGGTCCCTGCCAACCTAAACAATTCTGTGATTCTGTGATATTTTGATAAACGCATTACAACAGTGCTAGGGCAGACAAAAAATGAAGTAAGAATTGGCTGATACCTCACTCAACATTCGCTTTTGGGGGAATCCTCATTAAAAGGAGGCTTCCCTAGCTGGAGGCTCTGCAAAGATCCATATGCAGTTTAACGCTATTCAGCGCCGCAGAGCGGGCAGTCCCAGCACCCTCACCATCACCACCTCCACTGTGGGATGAACCATCCCAGGGACCAAAGTGAGCCCTGCTGTGCTGAGGAACACGGCCTGGTGAGGGAAGAGAAAGGACAGCTCTTCTCTCACTCACAACTGCCTCCCCTCAGTCCCCCATCATTTTTGTCCAAGGTGCTCCCTGGTCTCAGTACTCTTGGCGATACTGTTGCTACTTTGGACGCATTTCCAAGCTGCTACAGTTCCTGACTCCTCCAGCGTTTTTGTTCCACATTGCTCTAAGTCCAAAGCTCGTGCTGAGGCAGAGAGGCCGACCCACAGTGGAACCCCTCCATGAAACACATCACCTCGTGAGTCAATCTTCCTCCTGCAATTGGAAGTGCCTTCAAGGCAGGAGTAAGCAGCCTACACCAGCCCCATTAGGTACTTCAGCTTTGAAAAAAGGCTTCCAACCCAGAGCAAGGAGAGGGGCACAAGAGAGACACAAAGCCATCGTTTTCTGTTAACGGTAACAGCAAAGCTCACGCTGCCCTCCGAGGTTAACACAAAGTCTCATCCTGTCAAGAAATCAAGGACTCGTACAAGGCCTCCAAGAGTCAGAACTTTAACACCAACATCCACAGGTTTATTGCTTCTCTTCAAAGCTGCTGTAAATATCCAGGATTTGGCAAAGCTCAGAAAATTGTCCAGCCAGAGCACGGCAGAAAGCCCAGAGCGGAAACCTCCTCACATTCCTCCATACAATTCCACACTCTGCATTACGGATCAACAGCCTCCTCATAGGTAAAGAGTGAATTTTCAGATAAACAATCACAAGAAAAACAAAGGCTTTTGGGGACTTTACTGTGAGAACCTATCTTACACTTCGGCACTCAGCTCAATCTCATTTTATCCGGGGAAGGAGATGGTAAAATAGAACTCAATTAGTCCTAGAAGGAGTCTGCAAGCCTCAACCATCAGTTACTATTAAGCCAAGGTGGAGAGGGTACAAAGGGTCTTATACATAAAACAAGGGAAAAAGGAGACGCCTCTAGTCCAGAAGGGCAGAAAAGCACAAGACAAAATGTGCCCTTGGGGACTGTCAATTAAATTTCCATTTTGGGTCTGCATCAGCATAAAATGAAACAGAATAGTGTCAGCAGTGAGGTCATTAGCACCAATACAGCAGCAGTAACACAAGAAGTCACGTCACGAGGCAGAGAAAGAGTTGATAGCACTGGGATTTATCGGAATGCAAACCGAGACACCATCCAAGGTACTTGGACACCACGTTATCAATAGTTCAGCTTTACAACTCTGCTGGGGAGTACAGGATATGAAATCACAGAACACAGAACGACAGAACCGTATGTACTAACACCTGCTCATGCCTGCATTCACAGCAAGCCCTTTCCCAATGAAAAAGCCACTTCCCATCAGGCTTGGGAGAGCACTATTTATGTGAATGTTTGAAAGGAGAAGGAAATACCCTTTCCACAAAGTCTGGGAAGAAAACAAGATTTTTTTTTCTAGAGAAGTAATACATCCTTTTGCTAAAAAAGCCAGGCAGCATTCAGAACAGTTTGCCAACGGTTACTTCGGAAGAAGCTCTCCCCTCTTTTCCTGTTCAGCCAGTTTTAAAATCACAGGTATTGCTCATAAAAAAAAAAAAAAGTCAGATAAAAACAGAGTTTCAAGTCGTTATGACTCAAAATACTCGCATTATGCCATGCTCCCAGGCGCACTTGGGCCAAGAGTGGAAGCTGGCCCCCTGCCAGTACTCCAGCCCTGCACACCGATTCAGAGAGAGACTCAAGGATCTTGGAGAAACGCTCTGCCTGGACATCTGCCCAGCTGCTCAGACCAAAACAAAGCACTGTGTGCTATGCTGGGCCCCTGTGCTTCAGGCGTCTGTTTGGAAGAGGGCAGCCACAGGCTGAACTGTTAGTCATTGCATTTAACCCATAACTCACATTTGTGCTAATGCTATTTTAGATCTCAGCGCAAAGCAGTGAAAGGTAGGAGATCTCTAAGATTATCCAGACCTCCCTCCCCCGTGCATGGGACACGGGCCATCTAAACACATGCATAACAGCAAAGATCACCCTGCATCTTGGCAGCAGGAGAAACGTGATGCAGTTTCATTCAAGACCAGTCAGTCTTCCTGGCCTGCGACTTGCACCAAAATCAACTACTTCCTGGCTTTTCCTTGCACAAGAATGCAGAAAGGAATTTGTCTGTAGGGTTTATTGACCAGACTAATACCTTCCACTCATGCTAATAATACTATGCAAGACCCAAGACCACAGCTTTTTGTTACTGCTCTAGTCTGTTCTGTAGAGACAGGTACATCACCGGTCCTGTTTGGAAATACAGATTGCCCAGACCTAGGGAAAAGGAGCGCGTGAACTACCTGAAAGCTCCAATCACATAGGAACACTCAACCTTCTGGACACACCCAGCAACAAGGGTCTGGGACTCAGGTATTTCTCCAACACCTTACCAAATTCACAGCTCTGGCTGCCAGATCACAGAGTTGGGGGTGGGAGGAAAGAGTTCAGGCAAGAAAGGTACCTCACAAGACGGAGAGAGTCTTTGCGGATATTCACCAAACTTCTCAGTGTCTTCACAGGCTCATGTGGAGCTGGAGTTACATAGGGAAACTGGAACAAAAAGGCAAATAATTGTCTTATTATTATACTAAAACAGATAGCAGCACATTACCTTCTGCACAATCTACCCAAATCAAGAAACATCCACCTACCTTTAAACGTGCTCATTTCAACAGCAACTGCAAACAACAGTAATAGAATATTCTGTTCATGATAAATTGAGTGGGTTTCAGAGTGCAAATCCTGCTCCGGCCCAGCAACAGTACATACTGGGAGTACATACTTTAAAAAGGGACACTTTCATATGGTCTTTCACTACACTCCAAATTTTCAACCTAGAAAGCCTTGCTCTCACAAGTTTTTACTTCCACTAAGGAAACCACCTCCAGCTTGAACAGAAGAAATGCAGCTCTTTCATGTGTGTTACAGCATGCAACAGTGATCTGACTGCTAATCAGCATGCAGAAGCTCTGGATTCCCAAAGGAAACCTCTTCTATTCCAAAACAATGGGCCAAATGCTCTGGAAAAGACGAGAAAAAAAAAAAAAAGGTGAAGGGATGGGGGCCTCATTCTATTCTACAGCTAGAGACCTTCCCTCACAGATTGTCCTTTAAGTAAAGGACAACCAACACTTAAGACTGTCTGTAGCTCTCTGTACTGCTCACAGACTCCCCAGGGGGAAATGCAAAGGAAACTGCTTACTTTGGCAACTGTAACCTTTACAACTGCAGAGCTGCCCGCTGGATCTTCCCATCTGCTCAGGAAAATCCCAGGCTGACACATCCATTCACACAACTGCCAAGTTTGGTTGGTGCTCCGACCGGAAACACAGCCATGCTCCAAGCCACAGCAACAGGGTGACACAAAGATACAGAGCTACAGGACGGGCTTTCAGGCAGCAGGTTACTCTGAACGCAACTGGCAACAGTGCCACCTCGTAGCCTAATTAGAGTTGGGCTCCTTCAAGCACGAATCCACTAGGAGCTCTGTAGTAGTTCTAGACCAGCATGACTGACGCGGAGCAGAAGTATCAGGGACTACCAATATACACATCTCCTCATAAAAGGAAAACCTACTAAACAGGTAGCCAAACGCTGCTGCAGCTGGACTTTGGGGCAGTCCTAGGACACAACCCTTCACCCTTGCCCCCTCAGGCTACAGGGGCACATTGTTGGGGCAAGATCCAGAGGTTGAAGGAAAACTTGCTGTTTCCTGATCAACATTAGGAAGCCACAGAAGACCCCATGCCACAGTCACAGGACAGATACGTCCAAAAGCAACGGAGAATTCATGGGGCAGCATCAACTACTTTCTTTGCAGTCTGACTGTTCAACACCATGGTTGGTAGCACTACTGTACGCAGAGCGATCAAGACCTCAGCTACTCCAAAGCGAGGACTTGGCCCACTTCCAGAAAGCAGTTTTGCTGCCTTGTGTTCAAGTGTCTTTTCTTGAAGATTAATCAGAGCTGCCAAAGGGCATTAACTTTACATAGGAAGGCTATGTACCACAACAGCCTCCCTCTCTTAAACCTATTTGGCAAACCTCCCACTGTGCTAATAGCATTCTCACCCACTCCCCCCTGAAGAAATGATGAAATTCAGTGCCAGGATGCCTGCAAGAAAAGCCAGGCTGAGACAGGCAGACAATTTAACTTGGAGATTGCCACACGAGTCCTGCAGCCACAGGCACACAGGATAGTTAGGTAACAACTGCATTTTCTGCTTTCGCTGGAACGCTGTGCAGCTGGCAGTCTCATCACACCAGAGCAAAGGAGAAGAGGTCAGCTTTAAGACACTGTCCTGCAGAGGCCCTGTACGCAGCCATGGCAAAGGGTGTTCTGCGAGCATCCCCACACCTGCACAGGACCATCATGTCCAGAACAATTTCCAAGTAAAGTCCCTCCTTCCTAATTTTGTTGCTCATCTGCCCTTTCTGCTTGAACAGGAGCTCTCCGGATTCTCAGTTATCCTCCCCTGCAGAGTTCTGTTATCTAACCGTGGTAGGGCAAAGAGCAATGGCACAGCCTGAGAATAGCTCAGAGAAGAGAACATGCTCAAGAAGCCTGCTCGACAACAGTCCAAACTCAAACATCAAGTCATTCTGCCTTGCTTTCCTCTACCTGTAAAACAGGGATAATACTGAACTGCCTCTGAACGCTACTGGCATGAACTAATTATCATTCATGGCTTTTTTGAAGATGAGAACCATTACATCAATTTTTCTTTTTCATGTATTTGAACCTGCAGAAGCTGCTAGGAAAATAGCTGGTAAAGCAAGCACCTCTCTTCCCTTTCCTCTCCTGCACTCTGAAAACAGCTCCAAACAGCTCCTACTCTGTTACCTTTCGGTCTTTCTAGGCAGTTCTGAGATGCAGGAGAAATCCAAGGGAACACTTGCAATAGAACCCCAAAGCCAAAACTCTGTCCCTCATAACAGGGCTATCCCTTGTTCATACCAAAATGACAAGCCAATCTCTGGAGCAGGCAGCTTTTCACAGCCTCATAAGACATCTGTGAGCCCAAAAGTACCTTCATGTTCCAACTGGGAAAACTTAAGAAGAGACTTTATGAGAAGCCCACCCGCGTCACAAAGCAACCAACAGCCAAGACAGAACGGGTATGTCCACCACAAGTACTAAGGTCTATCTTAACGCTGCCCTAAACCCGTACAAACCAATCATTTATACGGAGAACACCTTGGATCGAACATCAGCAGGAATCCAGTCAATGTGCCCAGGAGACCTATGAAGTTCAGGGTCAGACAGCAAGGCTGCTTCCCAGCCTCCTTATCTCTGCAGCATGTTTGAAGCTCACTCAGCCAGGCAAGTCTCATGCAGGAAGTCCACCAGAATTAGCCCCACAAATCTGTGCTCCTGAGTCCCTGCCCTTCTCGCCCCACTTCCTTTTCTTTCTGTCCTAAGTGAAAATAAGCCTAGAAAGGCAGAACACAGCTTCTCAGAAAACTCTGCTTACATCTGAATAGCTAGCACAGCCTGCAAGCTGTGATATGGGGTGAGGGAAGGTTCCTGCACCTCACACTGGGATGACTTTCCCCAAGCAGTAAGGCTCCCTTAGCTCTGCACCCTTGTCCAGTACAAGTCTTACAGCAAGATTTTGCAATAAAGATAGAAAAAAAAAGAAGCGTGAAATTGTCAGAATAGAGGAACTTGCCTGAACGGGTCTATTCCCAAGGAAGTTTAGATCCATGTTCTCCCCAAAAAGGTAGCCCTCAGGGTGAGGGGTGTCAAACTTCTCGCCTCCCATAAAGAAGTGACTTGCAAAGTAGTTTCCTGGAAAAAAAAAAAACACAAGAAACCAAAGAAATCTAAATGAGTGCATCCTAGAGAACAGCTGGTTCGTGCAGTTTTTAATTTGCAGCGTAGAAGAGTGTAAGATGCAGAAAATATCTGCTAGCACACGCCTTCCCTGCACTACCCAGGGCCACTGCCAACAGCAGAAGCAGGAAAAAAAAAAAAAAAAGAAAAAACCTAGAATAAGTCATTACAGTGGAGATAATTCCATTTTAACTTGTATTCTAGAAAGGAGACAGGGAAAAGTCAGAGTTGATTCCTCCCAATATTGTTCAATTCTGATGGATTTTTCCCCCTTGCTCCAGCTTCAAGCGCGAAGTGCAGACCCATAAACACCATCTACCTCGTCAGCCAGAGAAGGACACGACTCCTTTCCATTCGACAATCGCGAGTCCTGCATAGCCGGGGGGGGTTCCTTTTGGGTAACATTTGCTCTCCCTCCTCTCTTTCACTCCCATATTCCAGGGTTGAAACCACATGAAATCTTTCTGGTGGGTGCTAGTGACAATATGCCCAGATGCTGAATTGATTAAACATAGATGGTTCCAAAGGCAGAAACAGAGACGGCTGTAAGAGGTAAGCTGCGGGACCGAACATACTTAACTTCGGCTCGGAAAGCTTCACCAGGGACTTGCTTCATTCACCTTCTCGGTGGTGCACTGAGGGTACAAATTTCAGGAGAGCAAGCATGCGCAAGATCATTAGGATTCTGGAGTACAGAATTAACTAGGAGTTAACTGCAAGATCAAAGCGAATCTGTTCAGTTGTACGAGAGCACTATGGATGTAGTTTCTTCCTAGGAACCAGTCACTTTGGGAAACTGCTCTCACATACGCATTTTACAGAGTTACAGTTTCAGAGAAGTAAGAATCAGGACAGAACTAAAAAGCCCCATCTAAGCCATTTCCCTCGACGTTTCAGAGCGGGGATTTTTCACGTGCATACTGAAAGGAGTGAAAACATACACTCACTTCTCTAGGTGCAATGAACAGATAGCATAAAGGGTTGGGTTTTTTTTTAAATGAATCCCTACAGAAGCAGTAAATAATAATCTGAAGGGTTACAGAAACATAATTTGGGCAGGATTTCAGTCCCTCTAGCTGGGAGCAAGCATGATTTACTCTGAAATGAAAGGGCTTTCATAAACAGTTCTGCTTTTTCCATTCAGATTTTTCCTTTATGCTTCAAGAAAGGCTTTTCCTACTCTGCACAGATGGTACCGCTTTAGTGACGAGCGTTGTCCACTGCTGAGCTCAGCTTACAAGCATGCAGATGTTTATGTTACAGAAACATGTCCTCCTTTCCAGATACAACAATCAGCTTCCGCATAGGTCCAGAATCTACCTAGTATCAGGCCCATAGCATAACAAAATTTAGGCGCTTGAGATGACCGGGAGCCTTCTCCTACCCCTCCCCAGAAACGACAAGATAAAAAGCTAATCGGCGTACAATCTCCTACCAGAGTTGGTTTGATACAGATGCGCCAACTGAGAAATACTGCAGTGATTTATACTTACACCAAGGTTCAGAAAAGCATGAGGAACACAGATTCAGGAATTCATTTCACATTTTACGTGGGTCAAGCAGGATTGTGTTTTGGAGCATTTTATCTGATTAACTGTGAAGAAAACGCCCATGCAGGATGTTTCAGAAACGCAGCAGCTGCTTATCTGGGATCAGAGTCACACAGCTCCCTCTTCACTCTGATTTGGCATTCTGTGAATAAGCCATCTCGGGGTTAGGTTCACCTCCACCTCGCTAAGTCTGTATTTACGTGCCATTCACATTCACGTCAGCGTGCACAAACCCCTCCCCGTGCTCCAAGGAAGCTGTAATCACCATGTCACAGCACTCGCAGATCTCTACGCCACAAACGAAGAGCAGGGCTTTTCTGTAGAACAATTCTGCATCCTACCCCCAGAGGACTCGCAGGCCCAGTATGCAGAGGTATTCGCTGCCCGTTGAAACGCAACATTTTCAGGAGGACAGTTATGTAAAAGAACATCACAAAGTAGTCTCGCTGTCACCTTGAGATGAAGAGGGAGACAGCCTCTCTCATACGACTGCAATGACACAGAGGTGCACAAGTAGCGTGTCCAAGGCACTGCCACGTTATCTTTGCTCCATTCAAAGCTGCTTTGGGGAACTCTAACAATTACAAATTGTTAGGATTTTCCACGACTACACACTACAGCCTGCAACTCAGCACCATCTACCTAACTGCAAATCAGAGCTTTAATTCAGTATTCAGACCAAAGGCTCCTTTCATCAGCCTATCAAGTCACCTCCTTCACGATGCAGTTGTTCCCCAGAGGTGCCTCCTTCAGAAGCATTCACTAGATCCTACCTTGCTTAGATTGTGATATTTCACAAAAAGCAAAGCCCAGCCTCAGAAGTGTGGGAGGACGTTGACATTAATATATGCAAGATGCTTGGTGATACAGGCTTTAAAAATCATCTCTAGGTACAGGCAACAGGCTGCATGCTGTATCCCACCCTTGAAAAGAAATTCCAAGCCAGAACATGAATTCATGTTTTGCACTTGGCCTTTCCCTTTAAAATGGCCTAAGAAAACACCGACAGCCAGAGACAAGCAAACCACGGGACAACCACCGCTCATGCCAAACGCCACATCCTTCGCTTTGCCTTGGGCCTGCTGCTGGAGTTAAGAGCTCACCCGACCAGGCATGAAGTGCTTGTTACGAGGCATGCCTTCCAAACGCGAAATGCAGTCCGTGCAAGTCACAAAGAGCACAGGGCAAATCGCTCCTAGGAGCTCAGAGGGGAATACGCTGGAGCGTAGCACACCCCAGGGCTCTGCCAGGGCTGCTACAGAAACAACTGCTGGGAACACAAGGTCTCAACAGCACAGCTAACAAACAAGAACTGCAGCAACCTGCCTCGACAAACTCACGATACAGCCTGCAGCAGTTAAGAGAAGACGCTCCACCGCAAGCTTTCGGAAGGTGGCTGCTAGAATGACGCATTAAATTTAGAGCTCTCAATATCAGACCAAAGTTATGCGGTACTCCTCTCAACCACTGTCGCAAGCAACTTTGAGCATTTGTCCAAAGCGGAGACAAAACTCTTTAAGAAGAAAGCACTTCTGTAATTATCACACTGAGGACTACAAGGAAAGAGAAGGCTCAAGAGGAACAAACGAGGTTTCCTCTCTTTTCAAATTCAGTTGCCACGTTGTCTTGTTTCTACGCATCTAGCGTAAGACCAATAGGATTTGTAGTACGCCCAGGCGGCTTGCATAGACAACCTCTCCACGCATTAAAATCCTGCTGCAGCTCCATCGGTAGACTCTTTCCATCTCCGTTACCAACATCGCTTTAGGCTCTCACCCACACTACCATGGCTCCTGAACCTCATTCCCACACATCTTGCCAGTCTATAAAACATCCCTGACCTACCTTATGCAGGTGTCGCAAGACCAACTTTTACACAGAGCTCCGTAACTGTGAATGCAGTAGGGAAGCTAAGCACATTTCTCCTTGGCAGGAAAAAGGAAAAAAGAAGAGAAAAGAAAAGCAGAAGTCTTAATTAACCATATACAGAACTGGCACAAACAGAAATCACCTGAGATGAGAACGCACAGACACTCATGAAGAAATGATCGTACACAAACAACGAAGGAGAGAACATGAAAACAAAAGCTAGAGCAAAGAGAAACCGTGTCCTTTAACTAGGTCTTTGCCTTTAACTTTACACCCCAGAGCAAATCAGCATGAAACACAGGAGGCCATTAAATAAAAGAGAATAAGAACGGGTGACACTGCTGAAGGTAACTGAAGGACAAGTGGTAGATGCAACAGGACACCGTTGCGGTGGAAAACTTCACAGTTGCTGGAAAAACACCACTGGAACATCCGGAATGGCAAAGTCTGACTTATTAGTTTGTCTCTCACAAACAAAACTGGAATCCGAGTCTTCTTCAAAGCATCAAATGATATGGATCACACTACTATATATAGCCTAAGACAGGGGTGGGTTTTCTTATAATAAATACACTAGCATCAGGCACCAAGCACACTGCTGCAGTCCTAATTACTTCTCCATTCTCAAAAAGCAAAAGTATCAGTCAAGAGTGAACCTAGCTGAGTACTCCGACTCTTGTCCTTGCTGCGCGTAAGGTTTAGTGAGCAGGAGACACATTTCTGTGCCGGCATGGAGCGCTTGACTCCCCCCACTCTCCCAACATCCATCGATTGTAACCACGTGACCCCAACCTATTCCTAACCCACTGGCCTAATCCTGTAGCGTGCAAGCCTAACGCACAGTCACGATGGAAGAGTGACACACTGCGGGGAGGACCTACAGCAGCCAGGAACACAGAACTCACAGGCAGCTACAAGTTTTTGACCACTGTCAGAAAGCAAAACCTTCTGCTGAACACCAGTGAGTAGAAAAGACAGTTTTGTAGGTCAACAGGAAGAAGAGGCTAAACTGCCAAAATAAGGAGGGGAAAAACAACAACAACAAAACCACCACCCTGCACAGCTGTTATTAAGGTGAGTTAAGTCAATGCTTGGGAACAGCCTAACCAGCTCCCGTAAGCATCCAGGTTAGGAACCCTCCTCTCACTTCTCCCCTGCACTCTTTCCACTCTTCCCTCCTGCCCTCTCACAGGTTGTGGCGACACAGTGACAGATCACACACTACTGGCCGGATACCCACCACCACCAATTCCACGTGCCAAGGGACAGACTGGCAGATCGGTCCTAGAAGCAGCCTGAACCTGTTCAGTCTGAACCTGAGCTAGCTCTGCAGCTGGAAGAGGCATCCCTTCCTCACCCCCTCCCCGTGGTGCCACCAAGAGGGATCACATGGCAAACTGGAACGTGACTCTGAGCTGGGTTAAATATAATCCAGTAAAAAACAGTAAAAAAAAAAAAACATTGCTTTTGACCCAGGCCAGGTGCTTGTGGAGAAGCTGAGAGAAGACAGGAACAGAAGGGACCAGTCAATAGCAGGTGGCAGTGGCTATCACCAGCAGGGTTGGGCTGACGTCCCTACAGAACCACAGCAGGAGTCATGGAGTCACAGCTCCACTGTGCTTTGCACGGTGGGTGAGGAACGAGGGCTACCTGGGAAATACAGGGAAGTATTTCTGTTGCAACGTGAGCTGAGAGACATCAGAACAGGACAAGACGAGAGACTAGGTACAACTAGGGGTACTCTTCTCCTATTTAAAATTGTTCTTTCTTTGATTACAGCATCATTCCCTAACAAGAACAAACAAAAAAGCAGTTCATTATCAGAGAGGAGTACTCCAACCTTTTTTTTTTCTCCTAAATATGGCCAAGGTCTGCAATTCTCCAGCAAGAACCTACTCCAGAGGAGAAAAGTCATCTCAAGGGCATGTGCACCCTGCCCCGCTCCACACTGCAGATGAGCTCACTAGAACAAGAGACAAGCTGACAAAGGAGCTGCGGAAAACACTGGTGCATTGCTCACTGGTTGCTAAAGCAATAGGGGCATCATGCGCTGAGCCTGCATGCAAGAACACGGATTATTGTTTTACTGCTTCAAGCACAGAAGCACAGGGAAGATCATGACTGTTCCTTGTGATTACCCATTTTTAGCCCATTTTGTGGAAGCACTATTTCTTCTGTACAAACTGACAAGACAAACTGGGCCCTCCTCCAACCCTCTTCCAACTGGTCTGGCATCAGCAATACTAGCACAGTCTCCCCGAAGCAAACAAGGAAGGTTAAAAGGTACCAGTGAAGCGGGATTAAAGGAGAGGTTTGGGTGTCACCTTACAGCGTTTCAGCAGCCTCATCCCTGCCATGCTGCAGGAGAAACGCTGCTGACCCACACCCTGACTCTTGGGGGAATAAGCAGGGCATTTTCAGGGAAGGTTTCTTAACTACAAAACTGCACCCTGGTTGCAACAAAGCTGTTAAATGACCTGCCAACACCTAACTAATAACCTTGGCTCATAAGGCCAAGGTAGATTCCACAACAGTCTGCTCCATCTTCCACAGAGCACATGACTGCCACAGCAATAACCACAGCCAAAATCAATAAGTGAGAACTGAATATTCATCGCAGCCAGCTGCGACTCAACAAGGTGCTGTCCCTTGGTACGACCTGGTAAGTAACTATTTCTTTTTATGGGAAGGCCGACATATTGCTTAAATCACAGTCAGTGATTTACCTGCAAGTGATTACCTGCAAGCTGTGTTTACCTGCAGTGATTACCTGCAAGTTGTGTTTATTTCTGTGCAGGACACAATGTCCTTGGAAGGTGGCATACTTGTTCCAGAATGCAAGACTCTGCCCTTCAAAGCGATCTGGATAACAGACGGCACCCGATCAGAGCTGCAGCAGCTTTCCCAGGGATCCACAGTAAATCAAGATCTGCTTAAACCACGATCTCAGAGGGGACAGAACGCACAAGGTGGCAGACGGCCTTCAGTGCTGCGCGAGACTCCAGCAGGCACGTAGCCTCAGGTAACACTCCTTCACCCACACTTCCACCCTTTTAACGGGCAATCGCTGAGCGGCCAGGACACAGCCCGTGTGTCAGAGTAAGACTTCACTGTGTACTTCTATATCCGTATACCCAAGCACAAAAACCAGCCGATGGAAAAAAACAGCTTCTTCTAGTAAGGCAGTGAGTAGCAGTATTAGGCTTATAGGAACGTTGTCGAGTTAGAAATAGTTAGCAATCTTTTAGCCTAAGAACTTTGTGTACTTCTTCCCAGCTTGCTTCGTGAAATATAATCACACACTCACTTCTGGTCTTCTTGACTTCCAGTTGTCAGGTTTTGCGCGAGTCACAGATTTGTATGCAATCTTTCTAGACCCAAGTCAAACGTGCTTAGGACTGTAGGACCAGAAGGGACAACGTCCTTTGTAAATTGAACAAGATCCACTTTAAAAAGACAGGGTTTTTTTGCCATTATAACAACCCTTACTGTTCTGATAATTCAAAGAAGGTTACTGAACATCATCTTAAAAGCATTCATGACCTATTCTTCTGCCAAGATGGTGCTTGAGCTTAAATAGTCTTCTCCCTTCCTGGAGTCAACTGAATCCTTATTAGATAAACTTGAAGAAAGCCAAGAGAAAGTTCTAACCCAAAACAGGCAAGTGCAATAGAAAGTTCAGCCAAATTAATAAGCATCTAATTGCATCCAAAGCCTATAAAGCAAATGTTCTGCTTTTTTTTTTTCTTTTTATTAAGAGCTTCAAAGCGTTAGCTGTTCACTTTCACAAGCACCATAACTGGAATGCTCTTTGGCAGCATCTAGGTCAACAGAGCCCTTCTGCAGTGAACGTGAACATACAAACCAGACCTCAAGCCTATGAAGGGTTTACCTTGACTAGTACATAAAAGTACATTTGCCCTAACCTAACACACCTTGAAATTGTAGTCAAGGTAATTACAACAGTACAGAAAATTGCTAGCAGAGCGCCATGATACAGCAGGTACAACTTAGCAGCCAGCTTACGTCCACCCAGTCACCTCCACAGGGCAAGTCCACCAGCCAGCCAAGAGCCATGCAGAGACACGGGGTATCTAGCTGCTGTGTTCCTAGCAGGGACATGCGTCTTTCCTAGCAGTCCACGAAATTTGTCTCTTATCCCCCTGCCAAAAAAGCAGGTTAGATTTTCTAACAGAGTGCCAGCACAGAGGAAGAACTTTTGGAAAAGTTTCCTCCCTTCCATCTCCTCCACATCATTGTCCTTGCTGAAGGCAAACCTGCAACAAGACAAGGTGTAACGATCACAGGACTCCTCCTGAGACCTTCCACGCCTTCCAGACAAAAAGTGAGGACCTGGTGCCCTCCATCACACAGCTTAGAAGACTTTACAGCCAGGAAGTCCTCGGACACATGCGTAACTCAAGAGGAAAAAAAAGCTATGTTGCGCCTGTTCCTGGGTATGAGGAGACTCAACAGACTGGTGCTCTACAAATTCTTTCAGTTTGCCTGGAAAAGCCCTAGCAGAACATAAACTTGGAAAGTTTTGTTCGTGAATTAGGAGGTAAGAGCATCTGCATTCTCTGATGGCTTATTTAATGAGGAAAATAAATAAAACCCTTTAAACAAGTGGAACCAGGCCAATCTCAACAGCCAGTCTAAGGCAAGGTGAGTCACAAGCCCGTCCTAGTTCCGCAGAAGCGTCACTGCCGACAAATCTCCTAAGTTTTCAGAACTCATCCCTTTGGAAAACAAGCACGCACGTAGGCCACATGAGCCCAGCGGCTCCGAGGGGAGAACGACGCTTTAAAGGGCTAAAGGAGGCGGCTGCGCACGGGCCGCTCCGTCCCACCTCCCACCGGGCCCGACTCCGCTCCCAAGCCCCCGCTGAACGCGGCTGTGGGTCCCCTCCCCCAGCAGCCGGGGCCCCTGCAGGCCGGCGGGTCGCCGCGGACCGGCAGCCGGGCCCAGGGACAGGCCGATGCCTCGGACGCCCCTTCGGGAGCCCAAAGCTTTGCCGGCCGCGGCCAGGCCGTCACCCTCGAGGCAGTCAGGGCACCGAGCCTCAGAGGAGGAGCCTGAGCCTCACGCCAACTGCCTCGCTAGCCCGTTGCATCGCGGGTGCCAGGCGGCAAAGGCGGAGCGAGGCCCGGGGGGGCCAAGCGAGCGGCGCCGCCAGGCCCCGCGCAGAGCCGGCCCCGGCCCGGGCCCCGGCCGCGGTGACGCGCACGGCCGAGCGCCCCCGCCGCCGCCTCGGGCAGCGCTTCCCCCGCTCCGGCAGCGCGGCCCCGGCCGGCCGGGCCCGGCGAAGCTCCCCCCCCCCCCCCGCGGCGGCCCGCCGCCCTCACCGGACTTGGGCGGGTAGCGGTAGGCCGAGTTGGCCTGGATGTCGATGTCCTCCACGCCCGCGATGCGCCGGCTGAGCAGGGAGCCCATGGCGGCCGCGGGCAGGGCGGGCGCGCCGGCGACCGAGAGAAGCGCGGCAGCGGCGAGCGGCCCGCACCCGCGGCGGCGGCGGCGGCGGCGTTGGCAGCGGCGGCGCGGGGCAGGCCGGGAGAGCGAGTCCGCCCGCCCCGCGGCGTACGGCGGCCGCCCGCCCCGAGACTACAACTCCCGGCAGGCACCGCGGCGGCGCCTACCAACAGCGGCGCCGCGGGGGGGGGCAGCGATGCGCGCCCCCATGGGCTCTCCCGGGGCGCCGCGCGCGCCTCTGCCGGCAGAGGGCGCTGCCGCGGCCCGAGCGGCAGCCCGGGGCGGCGGCACCGCGGGCACCGGGCAGCAGGATGCACGGAGAGGACGCACCGGGATGCACCTTGCATGGTGCCTGCCAGCTGCAGGGCAGTGATCAGATGAAGCCCGCCAGCCCTCCGGGCCTCAGCACCAAGCCGTGCCCGCTCTCCGCCCAGCCATGTCCTGCCGTTGTCTCCAGGGCCTTGCTCGCCTTTGGGAAACCACCAGCGCCTTATGATGCACGCAACGCTGCCCTGAGCAGCCAGCCGTCACCATCGCCCGCTGTCCAAGCCATGAGCTGTGGGCAACAGGGCCGTGCTGGAGCCCTGCTGGGATGGGTGCAGCACCCCCCGTGCGGTCCCTGTGGGGACGGGTGCCTGGGGTGAGCCAGCACAGCACAGGCAGGACATGGGGTGGGGGGAACAGCAGAGGTAGCCCCATGGGGGAGGCTGTTGTGGCACCCACGGTAACTCCCAGGGTTCGTCCTCTCACAGAGAATCACACAGGAGGGTGAGAGGAGGTGTCCGAGATCCAGACGTGTGAGCACTCATACGGCAGCCAAGGACTGAAGGGTCCCTTGCATTAATGACATAAGGGCCAGGCCTACAGGATGGAAGAAGAAGCATAACAAGATGCCAGCAGCATCCCAATGCAGAGCCCTGTCCCCTCCAGTGCCAAGACCTTGAAGAGGCCCAGGGAAGAGCACCCCAGACTTATCTTGTTAAGGAAGCTATCTTCCTGCACACACACTATGGACAAACCAACAACACCCATCTGGGGACCCAGATTCCCAGCTTTGGAGCCCGAGATCCCCAAGAGATGCAAAGGAGCTGAGATGCGAAACAGGACCACAGGCATGTTTGACTTATTGCTTAAACTGGCCTCAGGCCAGGGGGCCTGAGGATGCTGGGAAGACAAGATGTTGCAGCAAGCCGAGCCTGATGGCGCAGGAGGATTTTGTGATAGCGACTGATAAGGCGGCGGGTGGGACACGTTGGCTGTAAATACAAACTAAAACGCACCTGGCGGGAACAAGCAAACAAGCCCTAGGTGGAAATTTGCTTCCAGTTAGTTATCACCCTTGAAGGTGCGGCTGCTCTGAGCACAGCAGCTTCATGCTGGTGGGAGCACACACAGCACACGGAGCTGCGGATGGGAACAAATGCTCGGGGTGAGAATAAAGCAGAATCAGACCTTGCTGTACCCAACTGGTATATCCCTGGGAGCATCGTTTTACATGCAGATGTGTTGCATGCTGTTAGCACTCACTCCGTCCTCACATCTTCTCCTAGGGAATCCTGGCTCCCATCAGGCCCAGAAATTAGGCAGGGACTATTGACCATTCCTGGGCACAGCTGAGAATCACACAGGAGACGCTTCAAATTCTCAATGTACCTGAAATCTGATTTTTCCCCATGGCACCACACTGCACTGTTAATGATCCACCCCGGAGCCCTGTGAAACTAGCCAGTGCCATTTGCAAGCCCCACGCTAGGTCTGAAGGGCGAGTGGCACCACAGGAAGAACTAGCCTTGTATTTATTCCCACAGCAGTGGGCTACATCGACTCCAGCCTCCACGCAACCAGTCAGCTGCCCCCCCTTGACCTGTAAATAGGTGAGATAGGAGCCCAGCTGCAACAGGGAAGCTCCGCAGCTGAGCAGGACTCTGTCACAGGTTTAAGGCGACCGAGGGGAAAAGCCAGGGAACTAGAAATGCCCACATCCTACCTGCAAACTGCAAGAGCTGGGTAAGCGGGGACTTGTTGCCTTTGTTTCGGGCCTGTTTCCGTCCTACCCCATTTACCAGCTGAGGAACGCTGCTGAGTGCCGCCCTCAGCGGCAGCGGCCAGGGCGAGCAGGAGTGAGAGCAGCTCATCCCAGCCATGAAAGCCGCAGCCTGATCTGGCTCACGGAGAAACGCACCCCTTTGTCAGCACGGTGGAGCAGGGCTCAGCCCAGGCCCCGTACACTGGGCCTCGCACCGAGCCTGGGATCACCCAGGACTAATGGGGACAGTCGGTCTGCAGCTGCATGTCCCAGCCTCTTCTCTCTCCTCCTCTGCACTATTCACCTGCTTTCCTTCTAACCGCAGGAGCTGGGGACACCTTTTGCGTTTGGAGGAGGGCTGAACGCTTTAGTTGGCTGTTGCAGTAGCAGACCAGGAACTTGCCTCCCCGTCCCTGCAGTAAGAGCTATTTATTACTAGACACATACAGCACCTGGCTCACGGGGGGACCCCAGCTCTGCTGGGGCCAGATGGTGCCTTGGCAATAACTTGTGTCTGGGCGCTGCCCACAGTATCCCGCAGGCTGCCTGCTGGCGTCCGGAGGGTCGGTCCCTCTTTCCCAACCAGCCTCTCCTTGCGAGAGTTTCTCACAACAGACATTGCAGGAAGAGGGAGGAATGGAGTTTTTTGAACTGCAAAGCCACGTCCGGCCCACACGGGCTGCCCAGAAGCACGTCCTGGCTGCTCCCTGCCTGCACAGGGAACTCACAGGGACGCCCCGCAGTGGGGGGAACGAGAGCCCTGGCAGAGCCCTGGCAGCGGCAGGTCTGATTCAAACAGCTAGCAGTGCCACGGGCAGCCCCAGACCCCGGTAATCACCCAGAAATCCCCCAAAGCCACCTCACCCCGCACACCAGCAGCTGCCTCTGGGCTCCACGCAGCCCAGCAAGGCTCAGCAGAGGGGAACATCTCCCTGCGCCTGGCTGGCAACCGCTTGTCAACCGGAGCAAGGGGGAAGAGGGGTGCCAGCGGTGCCTCCAGGGAGCACCGTCCCAGGGCAGCACGTGCTGCTCGCTGGGGAACCCAGCGCCGCACAGGTTAAGCAGGGCCTCCAAGCCCAGGGGAGACCGGTGTCCCGGCAGGCAGCGCGCTGCAGGCACCGGGGAGCTCAGCACTGCGGCGCGGGGCCCTGGCGCAGGCCTGGCATCGGGGCCGCGTGGGGAAGCGGCCGCAACGGGAGGCTTTTGTTCCGCGCAAAGTCTCTACCAGCAGGAAGGTGCCCGCGGGGCTCGGCGCAGCTCTCCAGAGCTCTGAGGAAGTGGTGGGGCCCCTCGAGGGTTGTCATCTGAGAGGGTAGGGGCCTTTGCTGAAGAATATCTCCCCAAGGCCTCTGCTTAGCGAGACGCGTGTGACAGACAACTACAATAGCAATGGCACGCCAGGGACGGGCCCGGCCCTTCCGCTCCAAACCCCAGCGCCCGCGAGCGCCGGAGCTGAAGGGCAGCACCTCCAGCTGACAGCAGGGCCTTTATCCCTGCCAGGCCCAGGGGACGCCAGGCGCTAGCACACACAAAGGCAGGATATTGCACCACTTGCCTCAATTCCTTCGCAGGAGCCACTGTGAACAGCACGGGGGAAGGAAAGGGAACGACTCGGGGCCGGAGCAGCTACGGCGCAGCACGGCAAGGCCCCGAGCCGCTAGCCTTCCTCCCACCCAACAGTGCGTGGGGGACAGAGCGGCAGCACAACTGCAGCTCTGCATGGCCCGGGGCTCAGCTGGCACTGGGATCATGGCCTGTGGCACAGGCAGAGCTCAAGGTGCTGAGCGAAGGCCAGGAGCACTGGGCTCGTACTGCAGGTGGAGAAACTGAGGCCCAGGCCCACCCGTAGCTGCTTGGGTTCCCCACCTGCTGCTGTCTGCACTAGGCCACAGTGCCCGAATGACTGGATAGGCAGGTCCTGCAGCTCACGGGTGGGAGCCGGCTCTTCCCTCTCAGCGCCCGTGCTGCAGCCGCAGCAATGGCACCCTCGCCTCCAGGCTCAGTGGCTCCGCTGAAAGCCCCAGCTCCGTGCTGCCAGCCCTGGGCCCTGCGCTGTGCTCCAGGACACCTACGCAGAGCAATGCTGACGATGGAGAGGGAGAAAGGTCACGCAGGTGGGAAGCCCTCTGACACCCCTAAAACAGATGAAAACACTCCCAACACAAAACGTATGAGGAAGCCTGAAACCCCAGGGACCCTCCTGCGTTTCAAGAGGGCGTGAGGAGGCCTCTGCTCTCCTGGCCATCTCTGGGGTCACAGCTCGCCCACGTTCCATTCTGGGTAAAATTCATTCCGGAAAAGCTGAGCCTGGAGCCAGTCACCAGCTTGATTTGGAGAGGCTGGGCAGAGGAGCAGCAGTAGAGAGGAAGGATCCTTCAGCCGTGAGCCCATCTCCCTTGCTGGCTCTCAGGTCTCTCCGCTGTCTCCGTTTGTACACTCACTGTCACTGAGAGTTTATGTCGCTGTTTCCCAGATGCAGCTGCTCTCCAGTAGATCGCTTCTGTCCTGCAAAACATAGAGCAAGGGGAGCTCTGAAGTTGGACTTCAATTACCAGAGCGTAACCCAGGAGTCACTGCACAGAGCTTCAGCCTGATAAAGAGGCAGAAAGACAGGAGGGGCACTCACCCTACCACTGTTAACATGTTTCTCCAGCTAACACAGAATTGCCCTTCAGAAACCTCCTTGGAAGCCTCTGCCAGGGAAGGCAGTTACAAGCATGCCCGTGTACACAAGGAAATATGTTTGCCTTCAAATCTTCCACTCATCAGAGCAGCTCATCCAAAGTCCAGCTGCTCCTAGGTTTATTATCCAGTAAAGCAACTCGCTTTGTCTCCACTGCCCCCTCCCCGGTGCTGTCACTCCCGTTCTTTGTCAGGTACTTGCAGAACAACAAGGTTCAGGAGCTCTGGAGACCATGCATGAAGCTATTTCTGACCAGAAGGAGTGGCGAGCCCATGAACTTTGCCTCCTTAAACGCTGCCCTGCTCCAAAGGGCTTGGAACCCTCCCCGAAAGCCCTGCTGGGCTGGGGCCAACCCTTCCCCCTTCAAAATCAAACGGGAAGGCTTCTAAAAACATCTGTTTTTCTTGAATTCAAACCATCTTCCGGGAGGTTTGTTTTCCCAGCTACATTAACACCTTGCTGGCTACAGATCCCCTCTTACTGCTTTCCTCTTGGGATTGTCTTGACCTTATAAAAAACACCAGCCACCTCTTGACATGTCCTGCTACTGCCACTGCACAGATGCGGCCTCACTGATTTGGGCAGTGGCATACATACAAGGAGGACAAATCCCGGTGACCACCGGGATCCACTACAGCCTGGAGCACTTTGCATCGTTACTGAAGGACACATGGAAGACAGTTAGTTACCTGTGGTCAGTTTTGCACCCTACTGAGGCAAGTTGTATGCGAGCAGTGGAGACAGCAAATCACTCAGATCAAACGTCCGACCTGCTTGAGCTCCAGTCATTAATCCTTATGACTCAGAAATACTTGCAGCCGTATGCGAAACGCAGGCGAGCGAGAGAGGCGTTAGAGAACAGACTGCTTGTTCCGAGGCTAAGCCCAAAACATGAACACAAATTGCAGGAAAAGAGCCTAGGATCATTCAGGAAAGGTGGAGGCTCCGGGGCCTTCGCAAGCCCTGCAAAGCCGGGACTGTTTTCTTCGTTTCGCTCCGCTTGCTGTTTTTTCCCTTGCTTTATTATCTCCCAGCCTTTCGATCCGAATGTCCATGCCTGCTTATCGTTTCCTGGTACTTAGCAACACCATTGTCCCTCGCCAGTACAGCAGAGCAGCCCAGCAGTGCCTGCCTGGCTGCGTGCTTTCTTCTGCTATGGTAATGCCCAGCTCTCAAAAGAGCCTTTCATGTCACCAGGAGCCCCCGGCACCTTCCAGAACATTCCCCCACTGCAGCCTCTTGTTTCACATCTTGGCAATTATGCAAATAGCACAGGAACGTGCTTCAGCAAAGGGAGAAATGGAAGCAAGCCTGCAGATGGCTTATGCAACTCCCCATTTTTTATTTGTTGCTAGCACGGGAGCACGCAGGAGCCCTGGGCCTGGCCCTGGGACGCGGAGCCTGCCCAAAGCACCTGCATCCCCAGAGACCTCCCGCTCCGCTCAGCGCGGCCGCAGCAGCCTCGTCCCCCGGGCGTGCCACCCCGCAGCCTGCCGCGGTGCCAAGGCACTGAGGGGGCTCTGCCAGGGCCTGAGGCTCGGCCCGGCCCCGGTCAGCCCGCAGCAACCCCCAGCCACCAGAGGAGCCCCAGGAGCCCCTCCCGCCGCCGCCCGGTTAAACATTACCCGGGGGCCGGGCAGCCGCCGGGGCCAAAGGGCGGCGGCGGCGGCGCCCCCCGCGCCCACAGCGCGACCGTTGAAGGGGGGGAGAGAAGCCGTTGGGGGAAGCGCGCGACCGTTACACCCCCCCCCCCCAACCCGCCGCCCGCCCCGCGCACGCGCGCGCGCTCCAGCCCTGGCGCTCCCCGCGGCCGCTCCCCGCACGTCAACAGGAAACCGCACGCGGCCGACTGTAAACACCGCGAGCCCCCTCCGCGCCCCCCCCGCGCGGCCACGTGACCGGCCCCGCCCCAGCCGGGCCCGCCCCCACCTCCCGTTCATTGGGGGCAGCAGCGTTGTTGACCATATATGGTCAGGTACTACCACACCGCTGGCGGCGATTGGTCCTCTTGGCGAGTCACTCAGGACGCGTCGGCCTCTGACGCCGAAATGCAAACAAAGCGAGGGCTGCCGGGAGTCGTAGTCCCTGCGGCGGCGGCGTGGGGGGGCGGCGCGGGCGGGGGGGCGGGCGAGAACTACAGCTCCCAGGGGCGGCGGCGGCGCGGCGCCGCCCCGCCCCGCCCCGCGCGGCCGTCGGCGGGGCTCGCCGGGCGCCGTGAGTCAGTGCCCAGTAAACATTGGCGTGAGCCGCGCCGGCTCCGCGATGGTGGCGGCGCCGTGAGGGGTTTGGGGGGGGGAGGGGGGAGCGGCGAGCGCGGCGGGGCCCGGCCGGGACCATGGACGAGCTCAAGCACCAGGTGATGATCAACCAGTTCGTGCTGACGGCGGGCTGCGCCGCCGACCAGGCCAAGCAGCTCCTGCAGGCGGCCCACTGGCAGTTCGAGGTGAGGCCGCCGCCGTGCGCGCCGGGGCCGCGGCTGCCGCCCCCCTCCCTTCACCCCCCGCCCCCCCCGGCTCGGAGCCGCGGGCGCGGCCCGCCTCAGGCGGGGCCCGGGGAGGGCCGCCCCGCCCCTGCCCTGCCCTGCCCTCCCTCCGCGGGGGCGGCGGGGCGCGGCGCTGCCCCCACCCCCACCCCCACCCCCGTGGGCGGCCGTGGGCGCCGGGACGTGCGCGGCCGGCCCGCGCGTGGGCTGCGCTAGCGCGGGGTCGTGCTCCGCCTGGGGCGGGGGGGGGGAGCAGCTCCTCCGCCGCGGTGGGGGTGCCCCGGCGTGCGTGGGGGGGCGCCCCACGAGGCGAGCCCCGCTCCGCTGTGACACGCAGGTGGGCCCGTGGGTGCTGCGCTCGGGGGTGCTGAGCCCCGCATCCCCGCCGCGCGGAGCGGCTGTGGGCTGGGGAGCCCCGCCGTAGCCTTTCCCACGTCCCCTGCCTCTGAGGGTCTGAATGCTTAGGCAGCTGTGGGAGAGGAGACTTTGTAGGTCAAAGCTCTCCTCGCCCCGGATGTCTTTTTCCCTCTTGCTCAAAAGCAGGATCCTCCGCGACGTCGGTGGCAGCGAGCGTCGCGCGTGGGGTTGGGCTCGCAGGCGGGGGGCGCGCCGCGGCTTCGCCTCCACGCAGACCCCTGCAGCTAAAGCGTTGGGAGCAAAGCGGGGAGTGCGGCGGCTGTAGCAAGCAAAGCCCTTTCTAAACAGGATTTCCCCCCCCCCTCCCGCAGCCCCAGCAGCTCCGTAGTCTGGAGCTGATGGATTTGACGCTAATGGCACCTTTAGAATTGAAGTGCCCGTTTCTGTGATGCAGAAGGAGGTCTGAGTCAGTACGGGGAGCAAGAGATTCGGCTGGTGTTTGTCTGTGCGGCTAGGGCACCTCTTGCTCAGCACGCCGTGCAGCCCTGGTCTTTCAAAGCGTCGCCAGCAGGCCTCGGAGACGTTATTCGGCGCTCGTTCCCTAACGTGACGACTGTCAGATGGAGCAGACCTAGAGGCAGTTCATTGCTATGCAATCCGTGTGCAGTTACGAGATTTCCAGATGCTAAATGGGAAGCTGGCGTTCAAAGCCGAGCGGGCCGTGTCCGAGGAGCGAGCGGGTGGGGGCGTGGGGACATGCGGAAAGCCGAGCAGACGCTCCCGCCCGCCCGTGCCCAGCTGCCCGCCGTACACCTATTTGTTTAATGGCACGTTCTGCTTAAAGGGATCTCGGTTCATGGTGGACGCGGCCCGTGTGTAACGCGCTGCCTTTTTTGTTTACTAATACAACTTGACAGTAGCCCTCTGAGACTGGTAAAATCAGCTTCCGCCACCTCTGTGCGTGTTGTAAAAGAGCCGGGAACGGGTGACAAAAGTTGCTTCCCTTTGAAAAGGCATTTCGCAGAACTTTGCCACCGTTTGGCGAGTTGCACAAGTACAAACAGCCGTCTCCTGCCGGTTTGGCACTCACATGACTCAGAGGAAGCTCAGCTGTAAACAAACGCGCTGTGATGAGCAGTTACCATGTTCCCACTCACTTTTGGTGAAACGGTCAGATAATTCCCTTTGCAAAATGGCCGCTGGGCATGCCTTCTTTGGGGAGCTGTGCTGGGGAGGGGTTGTCTCCTGCCTCCAGAGTGCTCTCACCTCTTGGTCCTGGATGTGATATTCGCAGGCCTTTTTAAAACTCTAGCATGGGACCCATTTGCTGGCTGGCCTGGGTCTGCAGCGGGTATAATTTGGTGGAGTTCAGGCGAGTTCGGTTCTGACTGACCCTGCCTTCACTCGTAGCCTCCTTGGTTTCAAAGCGCCGCTCCTGGGGCGCGGGGTGAGTCAGAGCAGCTGACCTGCGCGCTGAGGACGCGCTCCTCCGGCTCTCCCCCGTAAGCCCGCTGCGTGCCGCGAGGAGAGGCGTTCCTTGGCCCCGAACGTGCCGCGAGACTGTCGTCGCCCTGGCGCTCGGCGCGGCAGCTACCTGACGGCGTCGCTGGAGCGAGCTAGGCAGCCTGGTGGCGAGGCAGCAGGAGCGAGGTTCCCCAGCTCTGCTCCTCCGGCGTGGCCGGGGCACGCTTAGCAGCATCGTCGTGCCGGCCCTTTCCTATGTGAGTGCGCTCCGTGCTCCCGCCTTGCGCCAGGGCTGACGGGAGCCGGGGAAGGCCGTGTGGGACCGTGAGCAGGAGGGAGAGGGAGGCTGGGGCTGTGGAGGGTGAAAGGCTTCTTTGGGAGCCGGGGAAGGCCTGCGTCCCTGTGGACGGACACGTTTTTCTCCGCTTCCTTGGTGGCGAGCCCGACCCGCTCGCGGAGCTTGGTGGGGCGGCGGTGAGCCTCTGGGCTCCCCCCTTTCTTACTCCGTCCCTGAATTCCCAGGTCTGCCTGTTCCCTCCAGGGCACTCGGGTGTAGCAGGAGCTGCCATGCTGCAGGCCGCGAAGCAGCCGCTACCCTTCTGCGAGCAGAGCCCTCTCCCCTTAGGGGGCTAGGAGTCGCTCTTCTAAGCGAAACCCGGCCGGGCTTTGGGCTGGTGGGACGCTGACTTTTTGGGACCGTGTTCCAGTCGCCTGTCCTCAGGCTCGCTCTACTTTGGGGCTGCGCTGGAGCCGTTGCAGCTGATGGGGGAGGATGCCGTGTGGGCTGCGGAGCGGTTTTGCTGTGCTCAGTGTGTCCTGCTGGCCCTGGCAGCCAGGAGTTTGCACTGGGCGGAGGAGGAACGCGATCCAGGGCAGTGCATGCAAGCAGGGCAGGAGGCTGGGAAGCTGCTCGAGGGATACGGCCACCGTCGCTGCAGCGCAGGGCTGATCAAAGCCCATGCCGTATTCTGGGGCCTGACAAGGGAGCCGTTTATTTTGCAGAAACGTTCCTTCATCCCCAGGGAACAGGGTAGCTTGTGGATTGCCTCCCCGGCTCTTCCACTTGCTGCGGCTTCACTCCTGTCTCGCTGGGAACTGGGGCAGGCTTTCTCGCTGTGTTCGGCGTAGCTTGCAGCTCTCGCAGCGCCATGGGCTTTGCCGTGCTCTCGGGGCCGGGCTGCGGTGTGTGTGCCAGCAGGAACGGCTGTGCCAGCCCAGCCTGCTGGCAGCAGGCTGCTGTGGATCGGAGGGGGAGGTTTACAGGGCAAAGGAGGCGAGTCGGTGTCTTTGGGCGAGTGCTGGCCCTGCGCCTCCGGGTCACAGGTGCTGGCACTTCTGGAGAAGGCGGGAAAGCCAGTGGGTATCTCCACCGTGGCCAGAGTCGAGCAGGCTTCCTGGGAGAGGTTTGCAGAGTCTGAGGTCGGGGGCTGAGCTGTGGATGAGGCTCCTTCTGAGGCAGAGGAGTATTAATTGGCTTTGCTGTGCACTGATTGCCCCTGGGGCTGCTGGGGAAGAATACGAGGACGTCAGCTTGTAAAACAAATCCTTGATTCCTGCCTTTGTGCTGGTAACTGTAGTGTCTCTGTTCAGTTTAGTGAGGTTGTGTCAGGTAAACGTGAATGAGCAAGAGGAGAAGCAGATAGGTGTCTCGCTCTGTTTGTTGTGTGTATGGATGGATTTCTACTTTCTCTTATCATTGATTTATTTATTTTTTGGAGCTCCATTCCCGTTCCTTTGTGGTGCAACGGCAGGGTGCCCCAGGGCTGCTCCAGCAACGCTGCTGCCCCTGCTCACCCTCCCTGCTCCCTGATCTGCTGCACAGGCAGTGAATGCGGTTCACCCACACACGGTCACCTCCAGCGGAGATGGGAGCAGGCACAAGTGCAACTCGGGTAGCAGCGGGTCGGGGATGAAACAGCGCCCGCAGTCCCACCTGAACGGCTGCAGGGGGGTCATGCTCTTTCCTTCAGGCTGAGCTTGTTCTGCACAGCACCCCGATCTCCTTGCATTCATTTCCCTGCCAGGCTCCCTGCAAGCTGTCCTCCCTCTGACTCTGTCACTGCAGGCTCCTTCTGGCATCCTGGCTGGGTCTCTGTGCGAGCTGCCTCGTGTGATGCTCCCTTTATCGCGTGCCAGGGAGGAACTCGGCGGCCTGGTCACCTGCCAAGCATGGGCAGACGGTAGGTGCTGGGCTGCTGTGCTCCTGGCCGTTCTGCCCGCGTGCGCCCAGAGCCCTCCCCAGACTTTGGAGGGGGTCGGATGCAATCTCCAGTAATTCTTCCCAGTGGGCAGAGAAAACGCTGCAGCCTGTGTGTGGCCTTGCAAGCTCAGCCAGCGACCTCGCTCTGCGAAAGAGCCCCTGCGTCCTCTGCCAGGTAGCACCGCAGCTGAATTGTGCCTCGCAGGAGCGCAGCCGGTCCTGCTGCTGCTGCTGCCTGGGGCAGAGCTCGCTGCCACCAGCCTCCCAGCTGCCACCGCCGGCACGGCCGGGGCAAGGGCTGTGCAGGGCTGAGCTACGGAGCAGGCTCCTTCTCGAATAGAAGAGCATTAATTGGCTGTGTAGTGCACTGATTGCCCCTGGCACTTGTGACGCTGGCTGGAGACCAGGTGGCATCAGCAGCTTTGGTTACGTGCGTGGCCCTGGAGCCCTGTGTCACCGAGGGGAGGGGCGCACAGGTCTCCTATGCGCTTGGGTCGAGGCAATTGCAAGTCCTGGCCCCCCTTTGGAAGGCGGTGACCGCTCTCTGAAGTCGGCAGGATGCGGGATGGTGAAATGCAAGGCCCCCAGCGGTGGGCACGGTGGTGAGCAGAGGAGTTGCCTCCGTCACTCTTGGAAATAGGCGGCTTGAAGGGAGGAGACGCAGCGTTTTATGCAGAGGGGCCTATGGTTACAGTGGGCTTCTTCCATCCAGCTTGCGGCTTTCATCCTCCACTTTCTCCTAGGACTGGCAGGATGGGTGGGCAAGTCAGGGAGAGAACAGGGACCTCCTTTGCCCCAGTCTGCCGACGGCGCAGTCTCGCATGCAAGGCCGCTTGGAGAACAGGCGCACAGAGCAGATGTAATCAGCTTATGGTATCTGGCTGTGCCCACGCCTCTGTGTTTCCCATTCACTTTTTTCCCCCTTTCTTATCACATTCCTTGCTGTTTGAGAGATAGCGTATGCAGGTGTCGACATCGGACCTCACCCAGGACGAAGGGTGGTGCAGCAGCGGGGGTGTTGCTGTCTTAGAAGTGTCCGTGTCTCCGTCAGCCGTTTCCTTGATTCTTAGCTGTGTGCAGGCCTCTTCGGACCACCCTGATCTCCAGGGCTTCAGAGACCCCCTTCCTGTTTTATAGCTGTCACTGAAATCAAGCAGATCCTCCCACGGGTGTCAAAGGCCCTCTGAAGTCTTGGGCTGGCTGGATGCGAGGTTCGGTTGTTGTGCTAATAAAGACAGACATGCAGCTGTAGCGGGGAAGATCCTTGCCAGCCTAGCTAGGACTTACTCCGAGTTTTGGGACCTACCAGAATCTACAGCAGTAATTGCCTCCCCCACTCAGATCTGGATTGTTTTAAGTGTTTTGTTCACAGGACACAACAACAAGGTAATGTTCCTGGCTGCTGCATGGTCTTGCCACTAGCCTTGTACCAACTTAACCATAAACCCCCGTGTGAATGGCCAGCACGGGGTCTCCCGCTCCCCGGTGGTGCTAGCACAGCCCCGTCCCATCCCTCCCTGGGCAGGCCTGCTCACCCGGGGCTTAAGCTTTCCAGACCCTGCTGGCCTGGTGTCTTTTGGCAGATGAGTTTTCCAGCACATCGGTGAGCTGAACTGACTTGCTACCGTTCATCCTGGCTGTAGGTGTGACACAGAAGTGCCTGGAGCGTGTGGCTGTGGGCACCAGGAGAAAGGGCGAGTGGGACGTCTGTGTGGCGGAGGCAGGGGTGGGACTGCGGCTGCCGCCGTTACGGTGGGGTCACGCAAGTGAGACCTCCCTCTGCTCCGTCCGAGCGTCTGAGCTGCTTGGGTAACACCAGTCATCAGCTTGTGGACAGGGAGCAAAGTCACCGGTGGTGGGGCTGCAGCCCCGTGCCTTGCACCCAGCTCCCTAGACCTTGCAGGCCAGACCGCTCTGCTGCGGGGCTGCTCCTGGGAGCGGTTTGAGCTGAACGGGATCTTATTCTCAAACGAGAACCGAATTTGAAACGCTACTTTGAAGTTGCTGTGGAACCTAATCTGCAGCTGAATTAAAAACAGTGTTTTCTGGTCGTGATTCAACTAAAACCTGCCACAGAACGTGAGGCAACTTCATCTTTGCAAGTCCTGCATCAATCCAGCCCCACTGCCTGCCATATCCCTCACTGTCTCCGCTGCTTCCCACCCCTCAAACCCAAGCCTCCCCACCAGCCTCTGGCCTTCCCTACCTGCAAACCCCCCTCGTCCTGCCGGCCTGCCCAAGCTTGAACTGCTTGTGGCATGTGACATAGTTACCAAACAATTACTGAAATGAACTGGAAACCAACCAAAATTATGTCAATCATAACTCTCCCCAGTCCGGAACTGAACTGAAAAATTCATTGGTGTATCTGGTGGGCAGAGTCCCGCTCGCTATCTCTTGTAGCCCAGACCTTGGGGATCTCCCAGTGGAAATACGGTGACCCTGATATTGCCTGGTTAAAGATACCCATCTAACCATTTCCTGCTCTGCTTCCCCTGCTGGGTTGGGATTTGGTATCCCTCCTCTCTCGGCTCAAAACAGTTGCAGAACGTTGCTGTGAGTTGTGAAATGCCTGCTGAGGTCCGCTGCAGAGGTGGCTGCGTTTCCGCCATGAGCACAGTGAGCTTAAGTACGCGTGGTCTCCGGCCGGCTTGGTGGAAGCAGACGGCAAGCGCAGCTCGCTGCTTAGCACCGCGGGAGCAGCTGCATGCAGCGCTCCCTCCGATGAAGGTCAAGAGACCTCGGGGCCAGGGCTGTTTCCTGTGGCTCGTGCTGGCTCCAGGGCAGGTGGTAGCTGGGTGCACGGACCAGCCCCCCGGGACCTGTTTTCGATTGTCTTCCCAGCTTTCCTAGGAGGTGGCTGGCAGATACGAGACCCCAGGGTGAGCAGCCTGGCCCTGAGTCACGGGCCGCTGGGCTCTTGCGCCACGTGCGGACGCGTCCTCCCCAGCGGAGAGCAGGGTGGAGCAGGCTTGGGGGCAAGGGCCTTGCAAAGCCTGCTGTGCGCAGGGGTGAGGGGGGCACCCTCTTTGCGTGCCAATGATAACACCTTCTCCTTCCTTTTTTGCAGACTGCTCTCAGTGCTTTTTTCCAAGAAACAAACATCCCCTACAGCCACCACCATCAAATGGTAAGTGCCTCCCCGCTTTTTCAGCGCTCGCCTGGAGCGCGGTACCAGCTGGCGGGCACTTCTGGGCTGTTGCTAATGGCCAGCGTGCTGCTTCGCAGTGCTGGGCGCGCAGGCCTGGCTGGGCGCTGGCAGAGCTGCCGGCCGAGGCAGGTTGTCCTGGAGAGCAGCCGGGCTGGGCTGTTTCAGAGCTGCCCGTGGCTGCTGGGCCAGGCCGCGCTGCGTGGCCGGGCGCTCTGGGCTGTGCTGGCCGCCCGGCGTGGGGCAGACGATCAGAGGGAGGAAACTGCCGTGCAGACGTCTGCGAATACAACTTGGGCTGGCTGCAGCGGGGGGGCTGGGACAGGGGATGTTGATGGGGACTGTCCGTCCGTCGTGGCTGCTGCTGCTGCTTCCTGAGGTTTCCTTGTCTCTTGAGGGGCAGAAAGCAGCCGCGTGGAGGTGGACAAGCCCATGGCAGCCTACCCCTAGGCTCTAGCTTTGAGCCTGGCCCTCCCTTCGCTGTTGCTTGGCCTTCCGGGTCAGGCGTCCTCCTGCTGGCGAGCCCTGTTGTGTGTAGTGGGACAGCGGGTCTGGGGGTGCCCTCAGGGCCCTGCAGAGGGAGTGGGGCTTCCCCTCAGAGTGGGACAGTCCAGGAGAGCATCCTCTGGGCATGGCCAACAGTCTAGACCAGTGCCAGCACAGCAGGGAGAGGCCGGGGAGGCCCCAGAGCACACGACTGTCGGTGTGCGCGCTGGAGTGAGAGCGTGCAAACCCCTGGCCCCGCCGGGACATGCCTCTACTGCACCCACGTGCGTGTCTGGAGGTGTGTACGCGTGCAAGAGCACGCCGAGGCATGGGTGCTGCAGGGGCCCAGCTGGCCCCCGGCTCTGCCCCTTTAACTCTCGTGCCTGGGCAGCCCATAATCTGCCAGGGCAGATGCGTCCTAGGGATTTGCTGGCTGCCGTGGCCTCGTTTGACTCCGTGAGACACTTGGGGATTTGGAGCATGCAGCCAGCGCGCAGAGCAAACGCCTGGCGGGGCCTGAGCGCGCCCAGGCTGCGGTGGGGCAGCGGCGGCTGCGGAAGGGCCGTGGGGCAGGGGCCAAGCCCGAGTCTCGGGCCTGCCCACCAGGCTGGCGAGCTGCAGGTCCCAAGTGGCGCAGGGGCCAGCGGCTCGTGGAGCAGAGGGAGTCTCCAGCGCGGCCAGGTGCGGGAGTGAGCGGGAGTTTGTTGCTGGGGCTCAGCTGTGGGGGCTGGTCGCGGGGCGGGGGGACCACGGCGGCATGCCACGCTGGGGGGGGAGCGGGGCCTTGCGCTGGGCGGGAGGTGACACGACGGAGACCCCGAGCCAGGAACGAGTCGCCTCACCCCGTCCTGGGGCTGGCGCCGCTGACCCGCTCGCTCTCTCTCTCTCCCCCCGCAGATGTGCACTCCTGCCAACACGCCGGCCACGCCGCCCAACTTCCCCGACGCCCTCACCATGTTCTCCCGCCTCAAGGCCTCCGAGAGCTTCAACAGCAGCAGCCCCGTGGCCTCCATGGCGACTTCGCCGCCGCCCCCGGCCCCGCCGCTGCCCCAGCACGGGGCCTTCAATCCCGCCTGGCCCGCCGCCTCCCCCCCCGGCCAGCAGCAGAGCATGTGGACTCCGGCCCCCCCAGCGCAGCCCGCGGGCTGGCCTGCCGCCGTCTCCCAGCAGGCCACGGCAGAACAGAAGGCCAACGTGACCATGGAGGCAGAGAGATGAGGCCACAGCGGAGAGCGAACACGGCAGGGACCCCTGCGTATATATATATGCATATATATATATATATATATATTTTCCCCCCCTCCCTGAAGAGGAGAGGAACTCTGCTGCCAGGGTGTCTGGCAGCCACAGAGACACACAAGCAAATAGCTGCCTTGCATGGGTTTGGTTTGAAGTAGTTTTTACTTGTCCTAGAGCTGACCGGAGCTCCCCAGAGACAGTGGGAGGCTGCGTGGGACGCGCGGCCGGCGCTGGCCTCCACCTGGGACCCTGCTGTGGTCGGGCTCTTGGGGAAGGAGCGCCTCTCTGCTCTCTTGGGCCACCGGAGTTTGCATGCGAGTGACTTGCGGAGGAGGTCCCTTTCTCGTGGCGCCCCCTCCCTGGCCGCGCAGGCTGGGCCGCCCCGGCACGCAGAACGGATTGCGCCCGAACGTGTCCCCCCCCTCCTTGGCCCCGTGCGACCAGCTTGGGGACGGACACCCCATGCGTTTTGTTTTTCCTAAGGGGGAAGACGAGAGCAAGCGCCGTTTCTGCTGGGCCGGGGCCTGCGCCCTGCCTGTGCCACGCTCGCCGGTGAGCAGGGCTAGGGGACGCCGACTCCTGGGGAGATGCCGAGCGCCTCGTTTTCTGTGGACCCAGCTCGCCCCTCCGGGAGCCCCTCGTGATGGGGAGCGGGGGCTGCCGGACGGGGTGAGCCATGAGCAGCCCGGCTGGGCTAGCACACCGTCCCCTCGCCCTCCTGGGGGGGCGTTTGCCCAGGGGCTGTTTGCATGACACAGTGTAACCCTAGAGACTGGGCTCATTTTTAACCCCTCTTGTTCTTTTCTCCTGGTGGCTGAAAGTCTATCCAGACGTGCCGCAGCCGCTTGCAATACACGCTCTTCTGCTTTGAACCTGGTGTCTCTGCTTCGTTTGCAGCAGCAGTGGCAGGTGGGGAAGGCTGGCCTGGGCCTGGGGTGTCGCAGGATCCCCGCTCCAAGTGGCTCTGAGCATGGACAGCGTCAGAGCTGGGTCCAGCATCTTCTCCTCTCCTCCCACCTGTACGTGGGCTGCTCCAACCACCCCGTCCCAGCTGCGCAGTGACTGTCGGTTGCCTTTGGCCAGGCGCGTGCAGGGCTCAACGCCAGCGGGGGCCGGCGCAGTCCTGCCTGCAGCCCCGCTGCCTTAGCCGTGGGCAGGAGGCTGCAGCTGTGTGGCTGCCGAGCTGGGCTGGTGGCAGGATTGGTAGCACGACACCCACCGATCCCAGGTGTCTTGCCCTAACCTGGCTGCCATCCCCATATCCATCTGCTTGCCGGTCAATAATTAATTTCCATCTCTTATTTGTGTTGCTAAAATAAACATTGTATGAGTGATGGCTGCACTGGGGCCGCATCTCCCCAGCCTCTTGGAAGGCCTCCATGGAGGCTGGGCAGCAAAGGCTGGAGCTGGGCGCTTGCCGGCGTGGGGTCGTGCCCCAGGGCTGCATGGCTCAGTCCTGGCCCGTGGGGCAGACCGGAGCGGGCCGAGCCAACAGCACCCTCAGCAAGCTGGGGCTGCAGGTGCCGTATGCCAGCTCCCTCGGCCAGGTCCAAGCTGAGTGCGTCATGGCCAGCACGTAGTCCTGCTGGGAGCAGGGACCGCGTGAGGCACGGGGTGCAGGGCACAGAGACCACCTGTGGGGCTGGGGAGGCGCAGGGAAGGGAGCTGTCCCTGTCCTCAGAGGGAGGCGCCTGCCACTGAAATGCAGGTGGAGCCAGAGGTCACCAAGCATGGAGGCGTTGGATGGACAGGGGAGAGGATGGCGTGGAGGGGCAGCTTGCCTGTGGCTATCCCAGGTCTGCTGGGAGTGGTGGGATCAGAAAATCCAGGGCCAGACCCAGAGACCTGAAGGTTGGGCTGGTCAGAGAGAGCTTACAGGGACGTGGCCCAGCCCAAAAGCATCCCCTTGGGGAACCAAGCTGATGCAAACCCGTGGCTGCAGCAGGGTGGCCACCACGGCTGCTGAAGTTCCCGAGCTTTGCCGGGCACCGCAGCCGCGCACCGCGTCACCCCAGCCGTTCCCGGCGCAGACCAGCGTTCACCTGGCCACCAAAGCCTCAGCAAAAGCCGTGCAGCTGCCCCGGCAGCTCCTGCGGCACGGGACGCTTGGTCCCCCGCAGCACGTGCCTCTCGCTGCTACTGGAGGGACCCCAGCGCTGGTGTCACTGTGCCCTGCCAGCCTCCGCTCGCTGTCCCCTGCATCGCGGCTGGGCTGCGTGCACCGCCGGCTTCGCCGCCCCGCCTGGGCTGCTGCCGTTTGGGCTCTGGTCGCTCCCGTGTAGCTCAGCTGGCCCAGGCCCAGTCTCTTGAGGACGCGCCACAAACGCAGGGACCACACAGGGGAGGTAGCTGAGCAGGGAGCATCTTTATGGCTGGCGGAGTCACCCCGCTGCGGCGAGCGGCTGCGAGGGAAGTCCCCGCGGCACTGCCTGGGCCGAGGGGAAGGAGGCCCCGGCAGCATCACCCCCACCGCTTGGGGGGGGGTCTGCAGGGTGCGGGGCCACCTCGCCCCAGGCAGACCCCTCTCGCTGGCAGCACAGCCCTGGCACTCCCGGCCCCGCTGCGTTATTTCCGCTTGCGACAGCGACGACGGGGCCAGCGGGCCGATCTGCGTCCCGCTCCCCAGCCAGCTCAGACGCCTGCCACGTTGCCACCGCCTGGCGCGTGCTGCCGCCGGCCTCCCGAGGCCGGGGCCCTCACCCGCATGGCAGCGCCTACGGTGCAGGAGGACAAATGGCGGCGGTCAGGCAGCGCCTTGCGCGGGGCGCAACAGCCCACTTCCTGCGGGAAGCGCCCCGCGAGGCTCAGGCGGCGGGGCGGGCGGCCCACTGGGACTCACACGAGTACGGGGACACGTAGTGGCTGCCGTACTTGGCGGCGGGGCGCGTCTTCTCTGCGGCCTGCCGGGAGGGAGGCTGGAGGGTCTTCATACCTTCAGGGTGAAGGATGGAGACGTCAGCGTGGAGAGACGCCGCCAACCGCTCAGGCCCGAGCGGGGAAGCAAGCTGGGAGGTAACGCAGCCCCCGGCACTGTCCCCTTACCTGGGAAGTCCCTTTCCAGGGCGACCGTCCTGGTGGTGGCCCCTGAGCACAGCCTGCCCTTGTACAGCACCCCGTTGATGCCCAAAAGGTCCACTTCGGTCTAGAGGAAAGAACATCCGGTGGCGGCAGATGGGCCCCGAGGCTGCGCCTGGCCCGCGGGCTCAGCGGCCTTCCAGAGCGCGGGGCCACGAGGGCGCGTGGGGCCGCAGGGGGACGCGCCGGCCGGGGGGCTCACGTTCTCGGCGGCGAAGGCAGCGGGGTCTCCGCAGGGGCAGACGGTGGTGAGGGAGCTGGAGGCGGACAGCCGCCCGGTGGGACTCGCGGCGCGCGCATCGCCGGGCCAGCGCCGCTGGGCCGCACCAGAGCCCTGGCTGGCCGCGGCGCTCCCTTCGCTCTCCCTTGGGAGGACGGCGCCGGCTGTCACCCACCCACCCACCCCAGGAGCCCACGGCTGCCCAGGGCTCACTGTGACCCCACATCCCAAATGGAGAGGGAAAACACCCCGGCGGGGCTCATCCCTTCACCCCGGTGGGATGGCGGCCTGCAGCGGGCAAGCTGCAGCCTCGCGGCAGGTCCAAACCCAGCAGCGTTCCCAGCGTGCAGGCTGGCAGGGCCACGGCACCAGCCCCGGCGCGCGGCATGAGCCGCCACGGCCCCGCCAGCACCCGGGAGGCCCTCACCTTGCCAACGCTCGGTGCGCCAGGTACTCATAGCCGTTGGCACTGGCCGGCCGGGGCCGGAGGAGCGGGTTGGCCTTTCGGACGGTCACCAAGTGCCTGGGGACGGGGACGCAAACACCAAGTCAGGCAGTGGCCTCTAGTGGAAACGCGGTGTGGTGGCGCGATCCCCGTCCAGCTACTCACGGCCTGGGGACAATTGTCACAGGTCTGTCGCAGGAGATGCACTTCACCCGCTCAAAGAGCTGCCTGCAACACAGGGGCGGCCGCTCAGGACGCGCTGGCAGCACCTCCTCCCCTGCCAGCACGTCAGGGACCTCATGAGGGCCCATGGGTGGCCCACAACCCTTGTGCAAGGTGGGACAGACAGGGTTTGGGAAGAAGCAACCTCCACCAGGAGACCTCCCCCCTGCTCCCCGTGGAGGTGGAGGCTGAGGGCCGCCATCGCCTGCCTTGACCCTAGAGCGAGGTGCCTGGGCATATGGGACGCCCTGCCTGGAAAGTGCCAGGTGTCGGGCCTGGAGGGGCTCCATGCCCAGCCACAGCCAGGAGCCAGCCAGCCCCTCCACATCCCTGTGAGCAGGGTGGCACGGCCCTCTGGACAAATGTGGAGCGCAGGGCAGGACCGGACAGGATGGGACAGGGTGGGATGGATGGGATGGGATGGAACGAGACAGGAAAGGATGGGACAGGACTGGACAGGACAGAACGGGACGGGATCCAGCATCTCTCACCTCTTAAAGCCGGCAGCACTGTTGGCGTTGAAGGGGGGGCACTGGCGCAGGTACCTCTTGGTGAACTTCCATACCTGCTCCAGCTGCACCCGCAGGGGGTCCAACACCATGTGGTCCAGCTGAGGGAGGAGGAAAAGGGGAGACTAGTGGGCTCTGCCCAGCCCAACACTGTCTCCAAGGCAAGCCAGGGCCACTTCTGCCCTGCAGCCCCCGAGGGGGCCCTGCAGGCTCCCTAATCCCTGACAGGACACTGGGGGACATGTGCCCAGTCCCAACATACGTAGCCTTTGTCTCTTGGTACCAGCAGACTCAGGGGTCACCCTCCCCACTCAGCAAGCACGAGGTGGGACCAGTCCCTGATCTGGCCTGGAGCAGGGAGCCTTGATATTGCCCCCATCTCTCTGTCCCCGCCACCCTTCCTGGGCAGTGAGGCTACCTTGGAGTCCATGTCGCTGACGAGCTTCTCCAGGGCTTTCTGCCAGTCCTGGTCCTGCAGGGACATCTTCTGTAGCAGGTCGTGCATCATCTCGCTCAGCTGGGCTATGGCGCTTTGCAGCTCCTCCTGGCTCACTTTGGTCTCCAGCTCAGCCTTGTCTGCTTTCTAAGGGAGGCATGGTGCCAGGGCTGTTCCTGCAGCCCCCTGTCCCTGCCTCTGCCACGCACAGAGCTGCCACCAAGCCCAGGCTGGGCCAGGGAGCTCTGCTACCCATCAGCCTCCAGCCCCAGGGTCGGGCACGCAGCAGGCAGGGGTTGTCACTGCACGTGCTGGGACAGTCCCCACGTCCCCATGCTCTGGCGAAAGGCAGGGTGCCCAGGAGCCAGGGGCAGATCTTGAGGTGGCTTTTGCAGCTCGGGGAAGGGCCAGTGAGGAGACGCCCTTAGCTCCCATCTCCACAGGGACGAGGTACCAAAGAGCCGCGGGGCTCAAGGGGTAAACAGCACCGCTGCCATCTCAGACACGCGGTGCAGATGCCCCAGGGCTCTCTGGGGTGTTTCTACTCACAATGTCCATGCCCTGCTCCAGCAGGGCCTTGTCTGCTTTGCTCACATCCAGATGCTCCACCATCTCGCGCAGGCTCTGCTCGTGGGCCACGCATCGATCAGTGAGTGCCAACCGCACACCCCACTGCTGCCTGGGACACTGCAGTCCACAACCCTCCCTCTGAGCCCGCTGGCTCATGCCGCTCCGGCCCCTGCTCCACTAGGATGGCCCAGTGGCAAAATCGCCGTGTGCTGAGTGTCCCGGTATTGTCCGGAGCCCTCGGCCTGGCAGGGGATGCACCATGGCTGGGGGAAGCTCTCCCGTCCCACAGAGGTGACCGTGTTTCCAGCCCAGTTTGGACGCTAACCCCGGCAGGAGCTGCTCCTCGAGCCTTGCTAAGCATGGGCCATGCTCACCTGGACGTCCTCAGCGTCGCTCCAGAGCCGCTCCGCGGCCTCCTGCAGCCTGGTGCACTGCTCCCGCAGCTGCCCCACTTGGTCCAGCACGTCCTTGCGGAAATCCAGTGCCTGGGGAGGACAAAATGTGATGCCTGGAGAGGGCCATGGCCACCGTTAAGTGCCTGGGCAAAGCAGGATGCTGCTGGGGACGTGGGCTTGCAGACATCTCCAGCAAGGGGCTAGCAGGGGGACCCCAGGATGACATGGCAGCGTGGCCTACAGCGAGCAGGGTGCCATGGCTGCGGCCTCAAGGCCTGCCAGCAGCTCCCACCGAAACCTGGCAGGCCGGGCACCTTCTCTCCTTCGTCCTCCAGGTGCTTTATCTCACTCTGCACCTTCTCCAGTTTGGCAGCTATGTCGTCCAAGGTGCCGAGGTTGGCTGAAAAAGGACAGCAAAGCTTTGTTCCTGGGCTGCTGCCACCGATGCTGCAGGCTCCAGGCATGGCACCATCCCCAACCCAGGTGGCTCCACAGCTGTGGAGGCCTCCTAGCCCTGCCACCAGCCCCAGTGGGCACGGCCAGGCCAAGGGCACCTGTGGGTGCTGGGGGAGAGCCACAGGAGGCAGGGGGCTGCAATCCCTGCTAGATGTGTCCTTGGAGTCCCAGCTGGGACGGTTGAGCCTGTCCTGCGCTGTGCCCACCCCACGGGGGCCGCGGGGCCCAGCGGCACTGCCCGGCGGCGACCGCCTGCGCTCACCGTGCTGCTGCAGCTGGCTCTCCAGGCGGGCGACGCGGGCGCCCATGGCCTCGTGCTGCTCCGGCAGCCAGCTCAGCCTGCGCAGGGCCTGGCGGGCCAGCTCCTGCGTGGCCTCCTGGCTGCGCTCCTGGGCACGGGGTTTCTGAAACAAAACAGCCCCAGGGGTTTGGGGGAAAGACAAGGAGCCCTGAGCTGTCCCAGAGCCCAAGGGCACTGATGGCTCCAGGTCTCTGGGAAGCCCCAGCCGGAAGGCGACTGCCCTGCGAGCCGCTGCGCTCCGGCAGAGGTGCCCTGCGTCCAGGAGTCTGCGCGAACCTCGCTGGTGAGTGCCTCACAGAGAGCGCTCCAGTGCACCACGTTGGCCTGCCGGGGCACGGAGCTCAGCTCCGTCCGCACCTCCGCCTGCAGCCGGGAGAGAAAAGCGAGCTGTTTCACACTTCCTTCAACCTCCCGCCGTCCCCCGCGGTCCCCAGCACCATCCCGACCCCGCAGGTGCCCCGAGGCTGGGTATAAAACTGCCCTGCAGCGAAACCTGCCCGCCTGTGCTCAGCCCAAGGAGCAGAGGGCTGGAAACACGCCCTGCACACATGCGCCGAGGCAGGACGGCCCCCAGGCCCACTGGCTTCATGGATTTTGGCGTGGTCCAGAGAGACACATCCAAAATCAAGTGCTAAATCTGCCCCTGTATGTGCGCTGCTGTGTCCGGGGGTGACACTGCTCTGCCAGCACCCCCAGGCAGGTGGTACAAGAGCAGCAGACGTGGCTGGCGGAACGCCACCATGCCAGGACACAGTGGGACAGCAGTGGATGTCCCCTGTGCCAGGGGTCCCTACTCCACCAGCCAGGAGCTTGACCAGAGAGGGACACAGATCCCATAGGAAGAGCCTCACTGGGCTAGATTCCTCATCCGGACAGGTCAGCGCTGCTCGGTGGGGCTAGGGGAGCCCTCAGGAGGCCTAAATGTGTTTCCGGTATAGATTTGCCAAGATCTAACCCTGGGCAGCAGCTTGGGGACGGTCCCAGCTGGTAGGGTGCTGAGTGCTTCTGAGCAGCAGGCGCTGGAAGGGCCGGCTCGGAGCCCCTCTGCCTGGTGTCTCCCCACTCACCATTTGGTCCAGGAGGCTCTGCAGGAGGTGGCCGTGCTCATCCAGCCGTCCCAAACGCTCTCGCAGATCCTCCGAGCCAGCCTGTCAAACAGAGGCATCAGTGGGGATCAGCATCGGCGGGGATCAGCGTCGGCAGGGATCGGCGTCGGCAGGGATCGGCAGTGCCCAGCCCAGGCCGGCGTTGGGCTCCGCAGCTGCAGGCAGCCTCTGTCCAAAGCCCCAGGCCTCCGGGGCAGATCCCACATCTCCCAGCTTAGCTTTGAGGTGGAAGGGAGCCCGGGTTTGGGACCTCACTCCCCGTCACCCCGCTCCCCCTTGCCATCCGTGCAGGCCCCCCCGCCCCGGGGAGCCCAACCGTTCTGCTCCCTGTATGCACCTTCTGCAAATTGTCCTTCAAGAGCTGCAGCTCCTCCTGGAAGGCCTCGACGGTGGTTTGCAGGGAGCATATGGTGGTGAGCAGCTCCTGCAGCGTGTCCATGGCCTGAGGAACACAAGAGGGCACGGAGAAGCTGGGGTGGCAGTGCCAAAGGAAGGGGTTCATTGCCTGCCCAACACCAAGGAAGGGTGCTGACCTGCCTGCCCTGGGCCTGCTCTCCTTGGCAAGGAGACACGTCCATCCCATGGCACGGTTTGATGTTGGTAGACCTGCCCACCCTCATCCCATGATGGGAGTGTTGCGCTCCCAGGGGTGTCCCCACCTTGCCCAGAGGTGTCCCCACCTGCAAGCCAGGCTGTCACAGCATGGGGCAGGTGCCAGGCGCTGCTGTGGGCTGTACTGCCTCCATCGTGCTGCCCGTGCGCAATGAACAGCGCTCGGGATGGAGGGGATCTCACTGCCTGAGAGGGGGGTGGAGGCTAAATAACGCCAGGTCTCTGCCAGCGTCCACACGTGGGGATGTGGCACGTGCAAAGTCCTTCCCAAGCACAGACAGCCCAGCAGAAGGCTCTGCCCGGGAAGGATCCCCAAAACACTTTTGCAAAGGGATTCCTTCCCGCAGGCGCAGATGTACAAACCAGCGCAGCTCCTGCTGCTACCCTCCACCATCGTCTGCATGGCCAAAGTGCCGCCCAACCGCAACTCTGCCGCCTTGGCCAGCAGAGTGGGAATGGCTCGGCTCGGGGGGTCTGGCCCATTTTGGCTGAAACCCATCCCGCCTTGAAGCCAAATCGGCCAGGCCAGCTCCTGCAGTCATGCTGACAAGTCACGCTTTCTGCAGCGGGTCGGACCAGGCCTCTCGCCCTGCGGCGCGCAAGCGCTTCCCGTGCCAGCTGCGGTGCGACGCCAGCCTGCATCCCCAGACGGCGTCCAGCTTTGCTGCACGAGAGATTCGCGGTTCAGCCTGGGCTGCTGGCTCCGTACCAGGCTCGGAAGCGAGGCTGAGCAGCGTGTGGCAAAGATGCGGGTTTGGAGCGTCTCTGGGACACAGGGGTAAGTCCCAGAGCTGCTGCCACGGCACTGGCCACATCCGCCCAGCCCTTGGGCATTCCCAAGGAGCGGGGCCGCCCACGCGGCAGCTCCCGCTCAGCTCTCCCCAAGAGAAATAAAGGGCGCGTGAAGGGACCGGCATCCAGCTCCAGGGTCCTCACCCCGGCAAAGCGGCGTCACCCTTGCCCTTTGCTTCATAGTTAGGCTCAAAGCCAAAGTCATGAAAATGCAAGATGGGACCAGCCCTGGGTCTCAGAAAAAACGAAAAAACTTCTTGGTTTTCTGCTCCAGGCCAGCCCCACGCGGCCAGCGGAGAAGTCGGCAGTCCAAGGGGTGCTGCACAAAGTGACCTGGACTCTGGCCCCTCTCCTGGTCACTGTGGACAGTGACCACAGCTGAGGTATCTCTGTGCTGCAACCCGTGGCTTGAGCGAGGAAGACAGCGCTGTTTCCACACGTTACGTTTCCGACTCACGCTCTAAACGTCAGCAGCCAAATACACTGAACCTGCAGCATGTGAACATCTCCTACGGGGTCCTGACTCGGCGTGGGGACAGCTGCCTGCGTGACACCGCCACTGCCGCCTGCGGCTCAGCCACTCACGGTAACGCAGGCGAGGGATGAGAAAAGGACCATGTTTTGGGCGCCAGGGCCCTGCCTGGTGAGCGGAGGGCTGAGCGCTCCAGCCCAGCCCGCAGGTCCCAGGCCCAGTGCCAGGGTATCCAGCCCGGGGGCTGCGGAGGCACAGGACGGGGACAGGAGGGACAGGCGCTGGCCCTAGCGACGGAGTACAGCAAAGCGCCCCGCTCAGAGCCTGGTCTCGCTAGAGCACGAGGGTGACCCTTGCTGCGGGTGGGATGGGACCCAAGGGACCTAAATGTCAAGAGCAAATATCGCCAGAGCCGCTGTGGCAGGTGAGAAGTGACCAAAACCACCTTTGGTGAGCAGCTGAGTTAAAACACTGCTCTTAAACGAGTCCTAGGGAAGGAGCTAGGCCCACGTGAGCCAGACGGTGCCTGCAGAAACGTTTCTCACCTTCGTCACTCCCTCTTCATTCATTTCCACCTTCTTCTTCAGCTGCATCATCTGCCACATGGCGGCGGCCGGCTTGCCGGGGGCCTGGCTGTGGGCCAGCAGCTCCGCGGTGGACGGGGGCCCGTTCAGGTGGCTCAGCTGGCTCTCCACCCTCCCCAGCCGCAGCTGCATCTCGTGGAAGAGGGAGCCGCTGCCGCCCTCCTCCTCCGCCGCCACCGCCCCGGCGGCGGGCTTGAGACACCCGCTCTCGTCCTCGGAGATCTCCACCGCGACGTCCCGCAGGCCGAGGTGCTCCAGGACGCGGCGCAGAAGGACGCGGAGGGCGCCGGCGTTGACGCCGCCGCCGGCCGCCTCCGCCAGCTCCGCCAGCGTCACGGAGCAGCTCATTTTGCCTTGGGTCTCTCTGAGGGGGCCGGCTGCCGGGCGCGCGCCGGCGCCCCGTTGTCGCGGGGATGGGCCACAACGCGGCCTGGGCCGCGGCTCGCGTCGCCGCTCGTTGCCAGGAGAGCCGGGCGCGGGGCGCGGGGCACGGCCCGCCTCGCCGCCAGCCGAGGTCACAGCGGCCGTTACCGGGAGAGGGCCCCGGCGTTCTGGCCCCGGCCGGGCCCAGGCGGCCCCGGCAGAGCGCTGGCTGGGCGCCCGGGGCACCTTCGCCTCTCCCGTCCAGCGGCCGCCGGGCCGGCGGCCTCGCAGAGCACCCCAAAACTTGCCGCTCTGCGGCTTTCGACCCTTCCCGGCGCCGGTGAGCTGCTGGCGGGCGGCAGCCCTGCCCGGCTCGCCCCTCCGGCCGGGCAGCCGCCAGGGCTAAGCCCCGAAGCCGGGTTTTGCCTGGCGTCTTCCCCTCCGGGGCGCCGCGGGCTCGGAGCGCTTGGCCTCCGCGGGGAGCGGGGGGGGGTCAGCGGGGTGCTGGGGCCGGACGCTGCCCCCGACCCCGGGCGGCCTCGGCGGCGCTTTACAGACGCTTAGTTTCATGCCGAGGGAGCCGGGCCCGAGGCCTCGGCGCTGCCCGGGGGCCCCCGCGGCCTGGCGGCGGCCGCAGCGCGGGCGGTGCGAGCAGGCCCGGCCCGGCCCGCTCCGCCCCGCTCCGCCTCGGCGCCGCCCGCCCCGCTCCGCTCCGCCCCGCTCCGCCGCCCGGCAGGTGCCGGAGCCGCCGCCGCCGCCGCGGGGAGCCGGCAGCCGGTAGGAGCCTGCGGCGGGGGCGGCTCCGGGCCCTGCGCGGCGGCGGTTGGGGAGCAGCGGGAGGTTGGGGGGCCGAGTGGTGAAAAGCAAAAAAGGGAGGAAACATGAAGAAAGCGGGGCGGGGGGGGGAGGGAGGAAGAACAACGTTGGGTGTCGGTGGGTGTCGGTAGCGCAGCCGTCGTTGAGGGCGCCGGGCTTGAGGTGGCCACCGGGCAGCAGCGGGGCCTCGGCAGCCTGGCGCGGGCCATCGCGCTCGCTCCCGGCTGCGTCCGAAGGAGCAGGCGGCGGAGGAGCTCGGCGCCGGGCCGGGGGCCAACGCGCCCGCCGGGCACCGGGAGATCTCGCTCCCCGCGCGCCTGGGGCGGTCGGCGCAGAGGGAGCCCCTGGTTGTGGACGGCGGCCCTTCCCAAGAGGGCGAGGGCAGCGCTGAGCTTTGCCACGTCCCTCCTCGGGCCGGCGGCCGGGCTAGAGCTGGCCCGAACCCCTTCGTGTTTCGGGGGTCGCTGAGTTCTCGGCCCGAAGTTGTTTTGATCCGCCGGCCTGTTCCCACCGCCCCGCGTTCCTCGCTAACAGGCGGAGCCCGAAAAGGGCCGTAAGCAGCTCTGTTATGTAAAAGTTCATCTTCTTTTCTCCTTTAAAATAGAATTTGGCAGAGAAACGCTTGTATTTAAGGGAGGTGGTTGATGCAGCGATCTCCCGGCAGGAGGACGAGTGGTCTGGGGAGGAGATTCGTAGCCCTCTAATAGCCGCTCTGATGCGGGATAACTTTGTTGCTTAGAGAGAAACAGAAGGATGAAATTAGGTGTTCCACAACCGGCTGGACTGGAAACGGTTATAGCGCCCTGCATTTCCTCCCTTATAACGGCTGTAATCAGGAGAGGATATCTTGGCTTGTACAGAGGCCAGTTTTTAAATCCCTGCGTAAGAGGTGGTTTTGTAGGGCCTGTAGCAGGGCCAGGCGTTGCTGCGGGCGCGGACGGGTGCCGCAGCCATGAGAGCGCTGTGAGCGTTTTCCCCGTATATGTCGCTGTTAGTAAGGTGACCCTGTATTAGCGGTAATGTTTTCCTTGCCCTTTACGTATAAGAAAAGGGAATAGTAGCGCGATTGAGACAATTGCAGATTATGAAAGAAGGGGCCTGCGCTTAGGTGGCGATTTTACAGCCCTGAGCCGGTGTTCGCGGAGACGTTCCCACCTGTGCGTGTCCCCAAACCTTCTGTGATATCTAGTGTCTTAATTCAGAAAGAAAATCTTCCCTACCTCGCCCTAACAGGCTAGCCACCTGTTAGCGTTTTTTGGAAGGAGTGCTTTCGTAAGGAGTAGTCTCGCTTCGAGTTAACGCGCTTAATTGTTTTCTCTTTTTGCCTCACCAAACGAAATAATCTGTTCTGGAAGCGCACGGGCTTTGCAGAGGTAAAAAGGAAAAATCGCGGCGGTCTGGGATCCTGCAAGGTGTATATCCCTACTGGGATCCCGAGAGAGCGAGCTGGAGGGGTTTTTCTGTTTTTTTGTTTTTACAAGCATGTTCTGAAGCACAATTATTTGCTTGAAAAAATGCAGCCCCCTCCGTAAGTTGTGAGGAGCAGCCGAGTAACGGGATTAAAGTCAGCCGTCGTTGCTCAGAAATCCCTCGAGCCCCCTTCCGAAGCCCCACCGCTGCCGGAGCAGGTAAACTCTTTTAGCTTCTGGGTGAATGCACGATTCTCCTGCGGAGAATTATTGTAAAAACTGGGTTTGTTTAGGTCGCCGAGCAAAGGCCGTCGTGTTGGAAGACTCGAGCGCAACTAGAGGGGCAGCGCCGGGAAGAGCTGGCTCGTCGGCTCCCGTTCGGCCGTGCGGAGCGCTGAGCTGTGCCGCAGGGAAACCCGCCCGAGGCCGGCTTCACCTCGCGCACCTTGCTTTTTATGGCAGGGCCATGCGTTTGCAGGGCTTTTGAAAACAGAGAGGGGTTGATACGTTCTGGGTTGACTTGGCAGCATCTCTGAGAGCCGGGAGAGCTGCTGTCCATGTTTCCTCTTCCGTTTCTCAAACGGCCGTGGCTCAGCCCTTGCCCGCCGCTCGCTTTGCGCGCGGGCCGTGCTTGGGACAGTGGTTCCTCACTGATGGGAACAAGGGGAGTGTTGTGCTGGTTTGTTTTCTTATCCTCTGGCCTGTCGTAACGCCCTGCTTTCCTCTGAGCTTCTCCTTGTTCCCTGATGACTGGCTCAGCCTGGACTGCCGGTCCCATCTGGGGCCCGTTCTTAGCCCTGTCCCCCGGGAATGGTTCAGGCCTTGGGCAGCAGGACGGTGGTGGCGCTCCCGAGAGCGTGGAGGCTGGTTTTGTTACGCTTTCAAAACCCGGATTTTAGCCTCTCTGATTGTGAGGCCTCTGCCGTGCGCGGCTTCGCCGTGACGGACCTCGCAAGCGCTGCGGGCGGGTGAGGATGCCCTCGTGCCGCTGCGCTGTACGAGCGCAGCCTTTTCGTTGCGGGGCTGAGGGAGGGTGCGCGCCCGTTCAGTCCAGACGGCCGAGCGTGGCTCGGGACGCGCGCCGCCTCCGTGCGTAATTTCACAAGCGGGGGGAAGATTCCTAGGAGCGAGGACTTGAAAACAGCAAGAAGAAAGCTTTCCGGTGGCTTCATTGGTTTCCCCCCCGCTGCTGCCGGGGGACTGCGGAGGCTGGCGCTGTGGAGGACGCTCTGGGAGCCTCTTTGAAATGCCTCCTGGTGCGGTAGCGCAGCTTCTTGCTGCGGAGGGCTTTTGAATTTCTTCTGAAGTTTATTCCTGTGTGGTGCGGCCGGGGGAAAGCTGCCGACCGGTGGCAGGTTGTGCTCCCCGGGTTTGCCGCTGTGCTGATGTGGAAGTGACTGTGGTATCTAATATTAAACAATCTTCGCTGGGTGTTAGCTTTATTAAGAGCAAAGCTCCTTCTGTCAAGGCTTAGGTGAGAATATGTGGGGGAGGAACCTGAGATGTTGTATATTTTGCCTTTAAATTACAGTTGGCTTTTATTAAAAAAAAAAAAAAAAAAGGAGAGACATTTTGCATTTTCTCCAAGTCTGCCGTTACCAAAAGCGATCGCTCAGACAAAAGTACTGGGGAGCTCAAAAGACAAGGGTGGTGTTCCTCCTTAGCCACCCCTCCGCATTTTTGGATACGCTGGATTGTTGTTAAGCCAACCAAGATAAAAGCTTTTCTGTGTGAGAAAGCTCTGAGAACATTCACTGCCAGATTAAATTAGCTTTTCTGAGACTAAATTAGTTGCTGTGATGTAGACAGGCCCCGCTCACTGCAGCTGTAAAGGCCACGCGAGCTAGTACCTATTGCAGATAACTTCAGTGACAGATGCGAAAGCTGCGTCCAGGGTAGCGCTGTTAACTCACGACTGGATTTCTGACGGGTTGCGAATGAAAATCGGAGGCTGGCAACGCCGCCGTTTCTGCGAGCTGGAGGCCAGGCCGCGCTGGCGGGAAGGACAAGGACTGGAACGGAGGGTGGAGGAAGGCAGCAGCCGTAGGAGTGTCACGCTGCTGCTGACCCTTTTGGTTTGCGTTTTTCACTGACCGCTGGGGAAACAGCCGATGCTGCTGTGTACAGGCTGCCTTTTTTTAAAGGCATGTTCGGTTTGTCTTCCGGGTAACTTAGCACGCTTATTCTGCTTTATGATATATAAGGAACAGCTCACAGAGGGTCTGTGCTGAAGGCTCGACTTGCTCTTCCCGCCTGCTGTACTGTGACCATTCAGGTCCTCCAAAATCTTAGTATAGTCTTTGAGCAAGAGAGTGACACTGGGATTTGAAACCCTTTTCATCACCATTAAAAAGTTCAGCTGTTCCCCTGGGCTTGTTGTAGCTCTAAGAGATGTCGTCTGGAGCGCGTTTGCCTTTCAGGAATGGAGGTTCCCCCAAAACTTTTTGCTGCAAGCTACAGGCACACTTATTTCCGCCACCCTCCTCCTTTCAAACCGCCTCCTGGGTGCCACAATTCAAGATACCTGGTGGGGAGTGAGGAGCTTGGTGGGGAGCTCGGTTGTGAGCTACGGGGATGTTCTGATGAGGGGAAAGTTTCCTGCTTGTTGAGTGTTGTAGATGTGGGAGCAGTTCTGTTCATCAGGCTCAGGAGATGCCTTCAGTCCTGAATGCTCCAGAGCAGCCGAGGTATTTATCTCCCCGGGAGGGCGTCTCGCTGTGGAATTGAATTTTCACCACTCTCATCACCCGCTCTGAGAGCGGTGGCCCAGGTTTAGGACTCTTCTGCTCCAGGGACTCTTAGAAACCCTCTGACCAACAAAGCCTTTAATGTTACAGCCAAGCAGTGAGGCGTTGACTTGAAAAAGAGGTAGATAAAAGGTTTAGAAAAAACTTAAAATAGAGACTTGAGGAAGTGCGTTGCCGAGTATTAGAGATGCTTTAAATCCAGTTGCTGTGTCTAGATTTTCAGCAAGAGTCTTCCGTTTTCTTTGCCTGCAGTTCTGGTGTGGCTCGTGTACGCATGTGCCAAAACTAAGCCGGTGGCTGGAGCCGTGGCCTGGGGAGGTACGAGGACGTCGTCTCTCTTCCTTCACCCTTGTTTTCAAAGAGCGTTCGGCGCTGCGTGTCCACTTGCAAACGCTGCTGCTGCACTTGGCTAGCTGATTTGTATCTTGGTCAGTGTACTCGTCTGATCCACTTAAGTGAACCAGGATACCGAGGTGGTACGCGTGTCTTAGTCGCCTCCGCTGGCCCGGCTGCCATGTGTTGCCTTGAGCAAGCAGTAGTGGCAAATTAGGGTTACGGGGGAGCAGCTTTTGGCTTGATCTGAGGGACAGGCATGTAGCAACGGGCTCGGTGCCGTTGTTCGACAGCTAGTGGTGGCGCGCTGGGGAAGGGGTTATGAGGCGGTTGGCAGGAACTGGGTGCTGCAAGCTGAAACCAAAATGACAAAATATTTAGGAATCAAAATGACTGTCCTGAGCTGGAAAGTCAGTGCAGTCTAGCCAGGTCTGGCTAGAACAAGAGGGAGAAACGGGGCTGGGAGGAACTGTATGGCTCAGGGGTGATCCCAGTGCTGCAACCGAGCCGTTGCGGTACTGTTGGAGATGAGCCAGCCCTGGACACACTCCAGTGACTTTTAATTAACCCAGCAGTTTGCCCATCTGTGAGCTGGGACGTTGTAGTGTGTCTCTGAGCAGCCCAGATGAACCAAGTTTGGGAGCAGGGAAGTGCATGGTACCCTCCTCCCATCAAACTGCCAGAGGGAGAGAAAACCCGATGCTAGCAGGGCCCTGGGCCTCCCCCGGAGACTTTCCGGTCTGGACTGCTGCCTCCCTCGCAAAAGTGGGAAACTCTAATCGCGTGGTGGGAGCAAGAAGCTGAACGTGGTGATGTGAGCGGTCTCAGCACAGTGAACTTCCTGCCAGTGCACGCGTTTCCAGACGTGCGCGGGCCCTCCTCGTGAGGGGTAAGAGGCAGAAGACATCTCAGACTTTACCCATGCGTGCTCCTGCTTTCACCCCAAACCACGCATCTTTGCAAGAAGTGAGCCACGGCCTTAAATAATGTTGAGCGACATCGAGCGTTTCTCCCTCGTCCTCAGGAAAACCAGCAAGGTGACACTGTACCTGTTAAATATAAATGTCAGCAGCCTCTCTGGTGCCAAGGCAGGGTTATTTGTGGGGAGAGAAAATGCTAATGCTTTTGGAGCCTGCAGCTCGTTCTGTAACAAGCTGGTACTGTGCCTTGGATAAGAAAACATCAGTATTTTGACACGTGTTTTGTGCATCTCTTGGAGGGAAAATGGGTCTGGAGTCACCACCAATGTATTCACAATTATTTCATTGTGTTGCAAAATCTGCAAGGGAATTCTGAGTAGGCTCTTGGGCTCTGATTAATCCTGAAGCTGAAATGCAGCTACATCTCCACAAAAGTGCTGATTCTGTATGCCTCTGATTTCCTCCTCTCCTGGAGCTTACTGTGTTATCTCATGGAAGTCACACATCTCATCAGTTTGCTTCAAAAAGTGATGTAGCCGTATTATTTGCCTTTCTCTCAACAAATTCTGCAGAATGAGGTAACAATGGAAAAATCGGGTGGGCAAGGGAATAAAACATTTACAATATAGTTTGGGGAAGGAAATTTATAAGCATCATGAATTGCACTGGGAGAAATAGTAAGTAATCATTCTGTATTCATTTTCTCGGTGTGAGAATTAGGAGGTGCCCAGTGAAAAGGGCAGGCAGCAGACCATGACGATAGGAGACGTTTGCATAGCTGGAACTAAAAAGCAGCCTTTGCCCCGCCATGAGTGGCAGAGCGCAGAGAACTGGTGGCTATGAAGGGATTAGGGTGGTCCACGGAGAAGCTCCAGGCTGCCTAATCTCTAAAACCCTGAGTGCTGGGAGTGGGTGAGCCTGACGGAGGGGTCCTTTCGCCTTTGCTTTCTTCCTACCCTCGTCCTTAAGCACCCGTTAGGGGTTGCCATCAGAGATGAGATACAGAGCTGTGGCTATCTTAAATGTAAGCGACCTGCTGGGCATCTCTCCGCTCTCCTCTTGGACTTTTACTTGCTGTTAAGTTTATTTGCTGGGGTTTTTTTTGTTTCTTTGATTAAACAAGCAATTAGTCTTGTGGCATAGTTAGCGTTTGGTGTTATGTTAAAATGCTGCAGTGTTGGAGTAGATCGTGGCTGTATTTGCTCTAGATTATTGCAGGTTTGGTTATTGAAGTGTACTAGAAAGCAAACGTTCAATAGGATGAAGCAATGCAGCGTTTACCCACTCAGAGTATAAATTAGGTAGAGGTACTGGACTTGCAGGACAGCCGCTGAAGTCGCCGGGCACTTTCCCGGGGGTGCTATGAGGCGTTGGATGGGGCCGTTTGTGAACTCCAGTGAAAGTCTCGCTGCGCAACTCTGCTGGTTCCCCGGAGATCTGGCCTGCAGCACCCTCCTGCTCTTCCCTGAGCCCTTCTGGAGCAGATTGCCAAGGTGCAGAGGAACTCAGGTTGGTCTTTAGGACCAGTTTCTTTTAAATCAGATCATTGCATCCATGAGAACACCTGGCAGGGTGTAGTCTATCTTCTGTTATTAGGCCGGGTCACCAGCTGCTAATATCTGAAGAGAAAGTACCCTCTGAGTGGGAGGGTGGTTTTTGTTTTCCAGAGGCCAGTAGCAGCCTGCAAGGCCACCTCGCTGCGGCGTGCTCTGTGCTGTTCCCTGCTCAGAAAACTGTTTGTGGAGGGACAAATACAGCTGCTCTGGTGGTCCAGAGCGCTCTGTGCACACCTGAGCCTTCCCTGGAGCCCCGAACTGTGTAAAGGCTGCAGTTTGGTTCCCAGGAGGGGCTCCCGAAGCCTGGGATAATGGCTTCTCGCTTGCCGCTAGCTCGCAGACTCCCTTGCCGCCCCTCTCGGCTCTTGGCAGATGGCACCGGCAGCGCTGCGAGCTCTGCGGCGCGGGGAGGCTCGCTGCAGGAGCTGCGCGTGCTGCAGCTCGGGAACCCGCAGCGCAGAGCAAAGAGCTAACCGAGCGCCTCCCGTTCGCTTTCAGCTAGCTTTGCTCTAAACGTTCACGTTAACCAGGTCCCGGCAATGCCGTTTCCGCAACCCCAGTGTCGAGAGCCAGCGAGCGCTGGGTCAGCCCACCTGGAGGCGAAGCCCTGGAGAGAACCCCGGGGGCGGCAGCAGGTCCCTCCAGGCGCTCCTCCCCGCCTGTAACCCTTTGTGGGTGTTGCAGCTGAACCATCGCTGTCTTTCTGGTCGGGTTTTCCTGACGTGCGCGCAGAGGAGCTGCGAGAAGCAGTAATCTGAATGTCTGGCTGAGAACAGCTGAGCCTGGGGCTGCATGGCGGAGATTATCTGATTGTGCTTTGGATTTACTTCTCTGGGAAATCCTGCTTTGGACGCAGCAGCTGGCTTTCAGCAAGGATCCTGCTCTTGCTCGGTTTGCCTGCTGGGTTACTCCGGCACACGGAGGTCCAATGGCTTGTCCGAGGTCCCGAGGTAGGATGACTGGAAGGGGGGCTGCTCCTCCAGAGATTGGCACGCGGTAGAGCAGAGCGGGGAGCTTTGGCTGTCTGACGTAGCTGGATTGCTAAGGTGAAGAGCGGAACGACGGTCTCCGCCTGGGCAGGAAGTCCTTTGTTTTGAAGTACTGCTTCCGACCTGCTTTGCCAGCGGAGCTCTGCATCCCCGCACTGAAGGAAGAGCCTGACCCTCCTGGAAGGAGCGGTTTTTTTCTGCCGCTGAAATCTGACTGCAGAAGTGTGGGAGAAAATCGCTGTTCTGCAAGCGGCCTGGCTGTTTCTGCACGGTGGGTGTTCGCTCCTGGGCGGTGCTCCTGCGAGCGCGTGGCTTGCGCTTGGGGAAATGCAGCTGAGTCACTCAGGAGAAGAACGGACCTTTCTGTTAGCCCTTAGCCTGGGTTTCGGTATGGGCGTGCGTGTGTTGGAGGCGTACGCGCTCTTGCTGTTTCGCCCAGGACCTGGGATGATGAATTTATGAGGTGCTGCTAGGGTTAACAGCGGGGTAAAGGAGGGGGGTACGCGTTGCTTGGTCAAGCACTGTCGGTGCATCCCCTCCCTAAAGGAGGCTGCAGCACTGTCCTGTGCTTATTCCTTCCCTCCCGGCTCCGGGGAGATGGTGCACAGGCTGGAGACATCAGATGCGCCTGGGAAGAGGGGACAGCTGGGGAGGGGGGGAGTTTGTGTCACTCACGTAGAAAACATCTTCCTTTCTGTGTAAAAAAACAGGCAGAAGTACCCATTGGCGCTGCTTTTAGAGCAGGGATTTTTGCTGCATTTCCTTTCAAGGTAAGAGCTGTCTGCTGTGGCTTGTGCGCGGCGCTTGCAGGAGCAGCGGGAGCTGAGCCACGTCCCCGCAAGCGGGTCCGTGCGGGAGGGCGAGCGGGCGCGCGCCGGGGGAGAGCGGCGGTCGTGGCTTGCGCCGTGGCTCGCGTGTCGCACGGAGAGCAGCAGGGCCAGGCAGGGCCCCGGAGGCGCTGCTCGGAAATGCTCTTGTGCCGGAGGCGGATTGTGATTGCCACGGTCGGGACGTGGCTCTGGCCGCCTCTAATCCGATAGCGCTCTGTTCAGAGACTCTCCTTGCCACCCCTAAAGCCCTTTCAAAGGGTAACTTGCTTTCTGTCAAGTGACATTTCATCAGCATCTCACGTGCCTTTTGTGCTCATACCTAACATGTTTGTCTGTCTTCTTATTCTCAGTATTTCTCTCCTTTAAATCTTCAAACAGCAGGTAAATATTCTTTTTTTTTTTTTGGTCCGAGTGTTTTCTTAGCAGACAGTAAGATGCCTGTCGAACCAGGCTGAGCGAAGGCAGCGGTCCTGTCCGAAGGCAGCTAGGACCATGCCTCAAGCCCAGCTGAATCCCAACTTTGTTGCCTGTGTCTTCATCGATATTTGATTTCTGCAAGACCTTGGAATTAAACTCTTGCAAGAGATTTGCAAGCTGTGCAGCCCTGTTTCTGGAGCAGACAGGGGCCCATGGCACACAGCGTCCCTGGGGCTAGGAGGATGAGGTGGTGTTAGCCACGACACTCGTCCTTCCAAAAGGAAAGAAGCTGGCCTCAGTGAGGGAGCCTGCTCCTTCAGAGCTCTCACCTTCGTTTTTAAAGATGTATTTACAGAAGCCTGGAAGCTGAAATTGGGGTCTGCTTGATGTGCGAAGAAACTGAAAGTGGTCACATCCTTTTATTTATTCATTTTCATCCTAGTGTGCCTTTTCCTCTTAAAAATATCAGAAGTTAATTTCTGTGGAGGAAGAGCTCCAAAAATGTGTACGGAGAGCTTTTGAAGGGCTGACATTACTGATCACGGTTGAGTATTAGCAAACCCTGCTGCCTGTCTCAGTGGCTAAAGCTGCTGCCCGTGTCGGCCGTACAAAGCCAGAGCACTGTGGGTCTCCAGCTGTCAAATGCAGAAGGAGCAAGGACAGCGCAGACCATGGGTCTGCTCGTTGGAGTGGTCCTCAGAAGTGCATCGTAGCTGCGCTGTGAGGCTGACTCAGAGCTGCTCGGGGCCTGAGATGGTGCTCAGCACCATCAGGGTATCGCGGGAGTTAGACTTGCCAGCGATCCAGTCCCTCTTTTGGTTTGTCTCATCCGTGCTGGTTTCGTATGGCGAATGCAGCTCGAAGCACACGCGGCTACTGCCTGGCCAGAGCTCAGGGTTCACAGACCCGATCTCTGGGTCTCCAAGCAGCGCAGCCTGACGGGCAGCGGTTCGCTTTAGGGTGGTGGCTGCCCTCTTCGTGGTGTGATATTTTCAAGGCGCTGAGCTGGTGGGTGCGCTTGTGGGGCATGTCATCAGAGGTTCAGCTAGGATCTGTGCTGGTGGCACAACGTTACCTGCTGCCTGGTCCCACCGCACGCCATGCTTTAGTTGGCTTTGGCGAATGCTGCCCACCATACCTCTTGCAGGAGCAGGTCTGGTGCCAGTCATGGACACTGTGGGGAGCCTTGGGGTATCGATCTCCAGTTACGAGGAAATCTGGAGCCTTTGTTGCTGGAGCCTTTGTTTCTAACGTGCTGGAGCCACGTTAGAAAACCCTGTGGTTAAGCATGCAGGGTCGTGTGCGCTGTCTTGGGCTGTGTTCACTGCTGTGGAGAGACTTTTGACAGAGCTCTGAGGGCCAAGAGTTAAACCCGGGTTTGGGATGAAATCCAGAGAGACCTGTTGACGCAGGCTGGTTCTTCTCCTTGCCCAAAAGCTGCCTGAAACAGCACCCTGGGCCGATTCAGGTCTCTACCGTGGTGGTTCTGGACTTGAGGGAGGGAACAGGTTTGCTCTCAAAACACCGTCCAGAAATACCACGCAAGAGTTTGGTGTGTTCAGCCTAGCAAAACAAAGGCTGAGTCAGGATATAATGGCTGTTTGCAGATAGCGGGGAGCGAAGGAGAGTTGTTCAGGCTGAAGAACAGATGGGTATAATCTGGCTACAAATGAACCTAGGCTAGAAACTGTGAGGTACCTACCCAGCAAAGCAGTGAGGCCTGGAACAGGCTTCCCATGGGAATAGCAAGAGCAGAACGACCAACGCTGCTGGCACGCGAAGGGAAGTTTTGATGAGTTGTCCCCAAAGAGAGAAGGGATGGGATGATCCAGCAGGTCCCCCCGCACCCCCTGATCCTTGTTCTGCTTGGTTTGCCCTGTCTCCTGGTTTTAACCAGGGAAGTGTTTCCAAGGGTTGCGTGGTGGTTTGATCTTCTGTATTTGATCTGCAAAGTAGAGGAGCCAAGTGGTTTGACCAGCAAAAGCTGTACTCTGTTCTTCCACTTCAGAAGAATTGACCTGTATTTTTACCTAGGGAATAGCTTCTCTTCTGCCCATCCTCTAACTGGTAACCAACTCCTTTTGAGGCTTACGATCGCGAGACGGCTCCTTGCTCCCAAAGGTCCTGCACTGGACATTTGCAATTCAGATCGTGAACTTAAGTCCTGGTAAACTCAGCCTGAATTATTTGTAAAGCTGTTTTTTCCTAGGTGCGCAATTCTTCTGTGCGAGTGGTGATTCCAGTAAGCCCCAGCGCGGACGTGGTTTCAGCAGGATGAAGGGACTGTCATTGGGAGTGTTTCTTTCTCTGTAAAAACAGCTTGTCTGGTCTAAGCTGCTTTTCTGAGATAGAAACGCGTTGGTGTTGCAGCTTTAATAAACCAAAGAGGTTAAAGTGGGGCAGCTTTCTAGTACTGACCGGTGCTTTACCCGAGCAGTTTGGTTTCAGGCGGCTTAAACTTTAGGCTGTTTCCTAGAGGCGCTTATACGTTGAAGACAGCGCAGCAGCAGGACAGGTTGGGACGCGCGATCCTTTACTGACGCTGCCGAGCCAGCCCAAGGGCTCTGCCTAGGGGCCGTTACGCTCGCCCAGTGGCTTGTCTTACCCGTGTGGGTGGCTTGGTGACCCTGGTGGCAAAGCGCAGCCCTGCCAGGGCCTTCCTCCGTGCGAAGGGGGCACCAGCTCTCACGCGCCATGCGCGCGTCTCTCTGCTGTAGCTGTGGCCGGACTCAAAAGTCCGTCTCTCTGCGTCGGGGCCATGGGCAGAGTTAAGTTTTGTTTCTCTTTGGCAGGTCGGCTTGGTGCGCAGAACAGAGGGCGCGAAGTAAGTCAGGTTTGCTGAAAGCTATTTGGCAAAAATACAAATGGTGAGCAGCAAGGTTTGCTGATAACATATGGATCCTGGGGATCATGTTCCGATGTGAATACCGGTGCGGTTTTGACGGGCTGTTTAGTGGCTGGAGCTTCCCAGCTCGCTTGCCTGCGCCTAGACGCTGCCGGGCTGCTGCAGCCCAGGAGGGCTCTTCGAGGGGGGCCCGCTCCACGCTCCCTGCTCTCCTGCCCTCACTAGGTGCTGCTCATGACAGTACTAGGTCTTTGCAGGGGTCTTGCGAACTAGCTCCAGAGAGCGAGAGTGGCTCTCTGCGCTGCCGTGGGCATACCGGCGGGGGGAACCGCGCGCTTCGCTTTGGCCAGGTTGCTTTAGAGAGGGAGCGTTGCGGGGTGTTTTGTACCAGCGCTGGGAGCGATGTCCTGGGCTAGCTCCCGTCGGGCGTCAGCTGAGCCGGAGAAGGGAATCCCTGTGCCCTCTAGCTCCCCGTGGAGTTCTCTAGCGGAAATAGGCTGAAGCTGGTTTTGTGCTTCTCACATAAAGATAAAAGCAAGCACAGGAGAAACAGCTTCTGAGAGGCTTAAAAGCATCAGGCTTTCTTCTCCTCCCAAGAAGGGCGCATGGCCGGCAGCTTGCTCTTTAGGGATCTCTCTTAGTAAGCAGGATGTTGCGCTGGGAGTGACTGAGTCTACTAAGACCGAGCAGAAGAACAACTCTGCAGACCACGAGCGTCCTTCCTTCAGCCCAGTGCACGCTTGGCTCTGAGGTCTCCCAACCCATCACCCTCGTGGCTGCCGTCTCCTGCTGATCAAGGTGGCCCATGCTTCCAGCAGCGTGCTCAACCCCGGTGGGGACAGGTCCTTCCATCCAGTGGCTCCATCCGTCACTGAATAGCTTCACGCACACTGAAACAAGCCTGGCTTGTCCTTCCGGCCGTGGCCCTGGAAGGTCCCCCAGGGTTCAGCTGCGTTGGAGTGAACGTCTCGGCCCTGCGACGAGATGGGATGTCTCTGCTGCAGGTCCCTCCCGTGCGGCACTAGGGCAGGTGTCTTCGGGACGTGTCCCTGTCCTGAGCCATAGGAGCTGCTCTGGGCTCACGGTGCTCCTCTGTCCTCGGTGGCGCTGCCTCCTGGCAGCTCAGCCGCTGGAGGCTGCGCAGGCCTGGGCTGAGCACGAGGACAGGAGTTAGCACCTCGGCGGCTGCTGGGAATGTGGCTTTTGGGCGTTTAAAGGCAGACTCCAGGCTTACCGGACAGCCTGATCTTTATCCCCGCAAACTGGTAAACAGGAGAAAGCTGCTCCTAGGATGAAAGCTGAGGCCTCCGCTATTGGTGCACGTGACCCGTGCTGCTAGAGGTGACTAGTGGAGGATGTGGGTAGGGGTGTCTTAGTCTCATCGCTTGGGTTTTCTCACTAGCGGCTTAGATTACTGGGTGAGAAAGGCCTGGGTGCATTGAAAGATGCTGCATGATCAGAAAGCAGCATCCGAGTGGCAAGGGCAGATGTGTTAAGTTGTGAAAGCCGAGGGCTCAGGTGGCCTGCGAGGCAAAGGACAGCTCTCTGGCAGGTCTCTGTCTCCGGGTGAGGACTTGGGGAAGAGCTTGGGCTCATCCGGGGACCCCAGCAGGCACGGAGGCGAGCGGGTCCGAGGCACTGCGGTTCTTGTGTGTGCAGGCTGGGTTGGTTGGCTACTCTCGGAAGAATAAATCCTCTTTTTCTTTACACCCCAGCGAAGCTAAAAAGAGCGCAGCTCAATTTGTAGCTTTGTAGGTCACTGAAGGAGAACGATGGCTCTGCAGCGCTTGGCGCTTCGGGTACCGGCTGTTTTCCTCAGCCTGGAAGTGCTCTGTGCAGCGACAGCTCTGCTCTAAACGTTACAGGGACCATCCCTCTTTTTTCCCTTGGCTTTTAAGGAAGGAATTTGGGAGGAAAGCGGGAGGAAGATGCCCCCCCAGCTGCCACAGTACTACACTTTGAAGCTGGGCGTCTGGAACATATCACTTAAGACTTCTGAGAAGAAACATTGGTCATTAAATACAGACATCCTGGGGAGACTATATGGCCATCGGGGCTTTGCTCAGTCCCTGGGGGAGTCAGCAAGCTTCTCCATGATTGACAACTTGTAATCATGCTCCTCCATAGACTTGTGACCTGATTAGATTTCCTGCCACCTTGCAGGAGGCTGCTCGGAGAGACAGGATGGGCAGGCTAGAAAAGCAGGAGTGGAGCAGGCTGAGCAGACAGTGCGGGGAGAGAGGGCTCTGGTCGCCTGTGCTTGCTGGAGGTCTGTCTTCGCCCGGCCGAGCAGCTGCAAATGGAGGCGGTTGTGCTCCTCAGGCACCTCTCTGTCTCCAAGCATCGTGCTTCGGCAGGGCCGTCGAGCAGCACCTCCCCGGCTCGCTGGCCGTGCCGGGGGGTAACGTGGCAGCAATGCCCGCTCTGGCCTTCTCCTGGGGTCCAGGGCCACGGCCCGTGGGAAGGGCTTGTGCCGGTGTGGTTGCAGCTGGGTGCGGTTTCCTGCTCAGTCACGGCTGGCTGCACGGTGCCCTTTCAGCCAGCACCGACCTGGCCCTGGCGAGATCAGGACAAGCACGGGCACGTTTGGCCCTTCGGGGACGAAGGCAGGGGATCGGGGTAGCTGTGCTCCGGCCCTGAGGAGAGCTCCTGGCGCTGCTCCCCCGGGGCACTGACAGCAGCGTCACCGTGTCCCTGCTCCGTGCCTCATGGCAGCCCTCCAAAGCACGGCGTGAGCGGCCTCTCGTCTGGATTTCCCAGTTTAGTCACGTCCTACCAGATATAAGTGAGCCAGAGGAACCAGGGGAGTCGGGTTTCTTGGTGTCATTGCACTTCCCTGGAGATCAGAGCGAACGGCCAACTCTGGTCCCCGGAGGTGTCCCCTCCTTGGCCTGCTGTCACAGCTGGGACACGGCTAAAGGAGCGAGAGCGAGCGTGCTCAGCTCTCGGTGACACCAGGGCCTGCTTGCTGTCGGGCCCCTAAGCCTTCATGGCCACTGCCTTTCCGTTCTGTGCCCTACCGCCGGCTCGGCTTTGCTGAGCGCCGGGGTTTGGGCCCGCCGTGCCATCCATCGCTGGCAGGTGAAGCTGCGTTGGATGTGCGCCCGGTGCCGTCAGCCGCGGCACTTGGGGCTGAGCGCTCCCAGGAGCGGATGGGTTTGGCTGGGTGGACAAGACCGCTCTGTCGCAGCGTCTCCTCTAACTCGCTCTCTCCTTCCCGGCAGCTTCGGTGGGATAAGACGGCTTCCAAGCTACGCAGCTTAGACAACTTGTGCTCTTAGCTCTGTCGAAGCCTCTGAGCTCCTTGCTACGAGGACGAGAAAGGTACAATCGCTGATGCTTAAAGCTGGTCTCACCCTAACTCACTTGATGAGCGTATTTAGAGATGCTCGCTATGAAGTTGCTCCTTCCCCTCAAAGTTTGTGCGTGAGGCTCAAGGGGAAGGTGTCCTGGCTCCCCTGCTGGGGCAGCTTTGCTGGTCAGTGTTGGGGGGCTCCAGCTCCGGCCGGCATCTTTTCCAAGGGCTTCTCTCCTTGCAGGGCGGCCCTGAGCAATGTCAAACGACCCTCCACCGCCCTACCCGGGCGGCCCCTCAGCACCCCTGATAGAAGAGAAGCACGGCCCGCCCCCCGCGACAGGTACCCGGGGTGGCGGGGGACCCTCTGCTCCGGCCGGAGCCGGGTGGCGTGGCTGAGCGGGCCGGGGCAGGGCGCGCACACGCGCGGTTCCCTTGCGCTGGCGAGGCTGCTGTGCCGCCTGGCTCTGGCCCTCCCCGCTAACTCTCCGGGGAGGGGGGGCCGGCGGGCGAGGTGAGAGAGCAGAAAGTGCCCCGACACAAAGGCTGGCTCTGCTCTCGGCTGTGGGTAATGCGTGGCCTGTTTGGGGCTCTTGGGACTGTGAGGACGCGACTCCGGGCTGCTGCGCCAGGCCCCCGGTCCCCGCGGGCATCCTGGAGACACTGGTGAACGGGCACGGAGGCACCGCAGCCCTCTCCTACCCCCCCCCCCCAAACACCCCCCCGCTTACAGAGCCTCCCTGCGTGCTGTGGCTCCCCCCCCAAAAGGGCTCACCCTCGATCCCCCCCATTTCTCAGACCGCTCAGCGTAGCCACCGTCTCCCCACGAGCAGCTGTCGCCTCCTGCCCTGGCTTCTGACTCGGCCTTTCCTTTCAGATGGTGTCTCCTCGGCAGTGGGCCAGCCCCAGGGGGTTCCTGTCCCCCCGCCTGAATTTGGGCCCCCTCCCTATGAGCCACCCTCGCAGCCGGGCTTCGTGCCCCCCCACATGCCCACGGACAGCTCCGGGCCCTACGTGCCGCCTGGTGAGTACAGGCAGGGGCTTTGTGACGGAGGGAGCAGCGGTGGGGGACGATGACCAGGGGCTGGAGGCTGCTGCTTGGGGCTTGCAGCCAGGTTCCTCGGGGAGAGGGCCCAGCTGGGACCGTGCCCGCAGAGGACATGTGGCACAGGTGCCCCCACCCCCAAGCCCTTAAACAAAGCTATGGTGCGGTGGGATTGGCATGGGCCTCCCTGGTGAGGATCTGGCCTCTCCTGCCCCACACGCCAGTTGTCATCTGTGCCCATCTCTCATTCACAGCTGGTTATTACCCACCTCCGGGGCCTCACCCGCCCATGGGCTACTACCCGGCCCCGGGCCACTACCCTTCTCCTGGCGGCCACACAGCAACTGTGCTTGTCCCGTCGGGGACTGCCACCACGGTGACTGTGCTGCAGGGAGAGATATTCCAGGGCGCCCCAGTGCAGACGGTGTGTCCCCACTGCCAGCAAGCCATCACCACCAAGATCACCTATGAGATCGGGCTCATGAGCTTCCTTCTTGGCTTCCTCTGCTGCTTCGTCGGGTAGGTGCTGCAAGCAGAGGGCTGGGACCCCCTTCCGCCCGCACCCCGGCTGGCTGATGGCAGCCATGCTGTGACAGGTCTGGCGCTGCACTAAGTCCTGGTGGCCCTGTGTGGAGTTGGCCAAGCTGTTGGGCATGGTGGAGCCCTCTTCCCAGCCCGTGGTGCTTTGGGGGGGGGGGGGGGTTGTCAATAGGGGCTACCATAGGTGCTGAGCTGTTACTGGAGCAACGTTGGGGCTTCCTAGGGTGATGGTGCCTGGTCTCCTGTGAGGGTAAGTGATGGTGCCTCCTCAAAGGCCATCAGCCAGTTGTGGAGCCACCAGGATCAGAGGGCCTTAGCACAGGAGCTGTCCATCCCACAAACACACACCAGGACCCCACAATGGTGCAGAGCACTGTGGCCTCGCCTCGCCGCGCCTCATGGCCAAGGCCGGGCAGCGACGGGACAAATTTTTTGACTGTGAGCATGACTGAGCACTGGAACAGGTTGGCTGGGGGTTGGGAGGGGGGGGAGCGGGGGGGGGTGCTGGTCTCCATTCGTGGTGATATTCAGGAGTCAGGCCAGGGGCCTGGGCAGCCTATTCTTTCTGGGGTGCCCCTGCTTGAGTTGGGGTTTTTTTTTTGGGGGGGGGGGGGGGAGATGCTAGTCGGTGATGGCTCACTAGTGAAACACTTACCCTTGAAACAAGAGCAGCGCGGCCGCAAGGGACAGGTGCCCTTCGCAGCGGCGGAGGCCATGGTTGGCCTCCCAGGGGCAAGTACTCACCTCTCAGGCTGCTAAACCCCTCTGGCCCTGGAAGCTGATTCCCCTCCCAAAGCCTGGGCCTCTCCTGCTTTCCCGCCGGCGCCCGGTGGCCCTGCCCCACGGGTTGGCTCCAGGGTACCCGGGCTCACAGCTCGTTGCATCTCCCTCTGCTCCAGGTGTGATCTCTGCTGCTGCCTGATTCCTTGCCTGTTTGATGACTTCAAGGACGTGACACACACATGTCCCAACTGCAAGGCCTATATCTACACATACAAGCGCATGTGCTAACAGCGCCCCAGGAGCCTGCGCCACTGGAATGACACTGGCCCCCTTCCCGCCACCATCCTAGTCCATGCGTGCGCAACACTCCTTCGCTTAAACCTCTGGTGGTGTGTATGTGTGCGTGTCCCCGCTTCCCTCTCGCTCAGCGCTGTGACCACCTTCCCCAGGCTCTGGGCCTTGCTGTGAACGGTTCGAGTCGGGACGCTGGCATGGCTGCGCAGAGGCTGCAGGTTGAGGCCCCAAAGCCACGGATTGGGCTCCCTCTGGCAGCACTGGGCACAGGAGCAAGGCCGCACTCCTTAAACCCACCCCAGGGCATTAGTGGGGCACCGCGCGCGTGGCACAACCTGGCAGGGTGCCGGCAGAGAGCAGAGGCTGCCGGACACGTCCACTCTTCCCCACCTCCCTGTGCGGTGCAGAGAGGGCGCAGCTGCCCAGGCAGGGAGACGCTGCAGGCAGGGCAGGCGTGCTGCTGCCCCCCAGGCGCCCGGTCCCCCCGCTGCACTGCGCAGGGACCCGGGGAGGCCCGATCTGGCCGCAGGGTGCCTCGGGGCACCGCCACCTCCTTGGCTGCGCCCCTCTCCAGAAGGGGCCCGGTGGCAGCTCCGCATGCTGCAGCACCTTCGGGGCGGCAGAGGGGCTAGTGCCGGGTTTCAGCAGGGTTCCCCTGCCGCTGGCTCCTGACGAGCTCTGGCCAGCTCAGCGCACAGCCCGTAAGCAGAGCTGCTGCCCAAGACGAGGCAGGCAGCGCCACCTGCAAGGCGCACGGTGGGCACGACCTCAGCACTGCCCCCCCCCCCCCTTAATCAGCACATCTGTCCTGCCAGAGCCACTGCCAGCCCCCACGCCTGGCAGCCACAGCTGCTCCAGCTGCGTGTGCTGCCGCCCACCCCGCGTCTGCTGTGGCTGTTTTGGGGAGGGGAACTCCCTGGCTGTTCCTCCCCCACCCGACAAACTGCGAGCAGAAAAAAAAAAACCCACCCACCCCAACCCATCCAGCGTGTTGCTACCTGCGCACAGCAGTAGAATAGGGGAGTTTGTCACCAGACTGCAGCTGGCTCACAGGCTAGACCAGCTCTGGGGTGGACCCCCTGCCTGCCCAGCAGGTACCACAGCTGCACCTGATGGGGGGGGGGTTCCCTTGTTGCATGTGGGTGTAAAGTTTTATTTTTCACTCTCAGCTCATGGGGCGAAAGGAGCAGGGCAAGCAAGCAGCACAACGAGCTGCCAGCAGCACTGTGCCAGACAAGGGCAAGAGGGCCCAGGAGCCATTTTTCAGCAGCGCTGCAGCAGCCCCCCGCTGCCTTGCCTTAGCACCCTCCTCCTGCTGCCTGGGCAGCTGGAGCAAGCAGACCCCCCCCCCACCCAAGCAAAGCAAGGGAGGGGGCTCTCTGCAAGTGGGTTTGCAAACAGCCTGGCCTGCACAGGCAGCTGCTGTTTGCTTGGAAGTAAGACTGTGGCATTTATCCCCATCTGTATGTAAATAAATAACCAATCCTGAGCTCAGTGTACAGCTTTTCTTCTCACCCTACTCCAGCCCTGCTGCAGAGCTGAGGATCAGGAGTGACTACACAGCAAGGGGACAGGGGTACCAAGCCCAGGGATGAGCTTGGGCTTTGTGCCAGGCAGGAGAGGCAGCAGGCCCAGCCCTGGGCACAGTTGGGGAAGGCCACAGCCCCTCAGAAACCTCCTCTCCCTGCCCCAAGCACTCAGTCAAGGAGGAGAAATCCCACCACAAGGCTAGGCTGGAGGGATGTGTTACCAAGCCCAGGGCCTCTCTCAGGCCCAGCACCATCCTGGGAAGCTGACAGCAAAGGGGCAGCTGCTGGTGCCATACAGGACACCGCACCTGCCCCAGGGGCAGATTTGGGCCACTGAGGGACTGGAGCATCTCTCATAGGAGGAAAGGTGGAAGAGAGCTAGGACTCTTCAGCTTGGACAAGACTGAGGAGGGAATCATAAATAAATAGCTGAAGGGAGGGTGTAAAGGGGATGGGGTGGGCTCTTTCCAGTGGTGTCTAGTGACAGGACAAGCACCAACAGGAACAAACTGAAACACAGGAAATTCCACCTGAACATAAGGAAAAACTTCTTTACTTGGAGACAGTTCAGAAACCATCTGGAGAGCATCCTGCTCTAGGTGACCCTGCTTGAGCAGGGGGCTTGGACTAGATGATCTTTAAAGGTCACTTCCAACCTCAGCCATTGTGTGATTCTGAGTGAAGCATCTCCTCCCAGCACAGCTGGAGCAGAGCAGGCAAGATGTGCAGGACCCCCAGCTGGCAGGGAGGGCACAAGGGTCTTGGGGCTCAGAGCTAGAAGGCAGAAGCATCCTGACACAGCCTCTGGCCTCAAAGAGGGCAGAAGGCACAAGGGCAAAGGCACATACAGTGACAACACCTGGCTTAACCTAGGCCCTGTAAGGAGCAGCAGCAGGCACTTACTGCAACTTTTTCCTCTCACAGGAACTGGGCAGGGGGGAAACCTATGGGGAGGCAGCAGGGAGAAGGTGGGGACTAAGGACAGCAGTGTCTCTGGGGAACAGCATGGGTCAGTCTGACAGGAGTCTCAGGAGATGAGTAGGACAGTGTGGGAGTCTGTTTCTCTATTAGCCTCCCTCTCCAGCCTTCCACATCCCTGATAGGTACCTATAACCCTTGTTTCCTACCACATAATGATGCACTTTTGGCTTTCCCCTGCTGCAGCATAGCAACTTTTTATTCCCATCAAGGCTTCAGCAAAAATCAATGTTGCACAATAAACATGTCACCTTCATACCCCCACCCACACATTTGGTCCTGTCCTCTCATCCAGGGAGCACTGCCCTCCCTCTAACCATCCTGTAAGAGGGCAGAGTCCTTCCAACACAAGTTACACTTGGTCCCCAGGACACTGGAACAAGCAGTACATTCCTTCCCTGAACTAATAGCCCTGTGGCATAGCCACTGTAGCATTACTGTACCTCTCCAGCAGTTTCTCATGATAGGAAACTTGAGTGCTCTTCACCAAAAAGACTGATGGCACCTTCCTGGGATGCTCCTTCCAGGAAGGAGATGGAAAGCCAAGCGCATAAAGCCTTTGCTAGTACAGGACAAGACATTTGCAGCCTTACAAGTTGCCCCAGTCCGAATAGAGCAGTGCCAACCTGGAATCCTCATACCCACTCACCAACACAATCCTGTACACTAGTTTGCTAAGACATTATATTACAATGCTTGCATTACTCATGTGCAGAAAGTCCTGGACAGTCCCTCTGGATTCTGTTTATTGTCTTACTTCCACCCTGCAGTCATCTCCACCAATAGCAGGGGAACAGTCTGAAGAAGGACAGGGTGCACCTCTCCTTTTGCCACCATGTAGAGCTGCAGACTGCTCTTCCCATCACATTACGTACCACGCTGCAACTCCTGCTGCCACAGCAACACAAGCCGCAAGGATCAGCTGCACTATGGGCTGCTTTGCCAAGGTCACAGCAGCATGATAGGGACAGCCAGGTCCTGCATTGCCAGCTACAACACAGAAAACACCATTAGTGCTGCCAATCCCTTGCTGTATCTATACTGCAACCGTCATTGCCTAAAACCTACCTAGTTTGTCTGCATAGTAAGGGCATTTGCGTAGGTCTCCTTTTCCATCGTGGATGGGGACGCCTCCATCTTGGGCTTCTTCTGTTAGGGACATGCCAATCTTGTCCAGTTCATCAAATACCTGTAAGTGGTCACAGTGAGTGCATGAGGCAGGCAGAGCTGTACAGCTTTCACTCAGATCAATTGAAGATCTGGAGAACAGGAAAAGTCATTTCTACCTCCATCCACCCAAATAGCAAGTAGAGCATTTGCTTCTATTTCAGAAAGCCTTGCAGGCAGGCACTTGGCAAGATGTAGCACATGCTACACCTCTGAGAAGGCACAGCCTGTACCAAGAGCATCTCAGGTTAGACCTCCGTATCCAGGAGCACACATGGCATGACCCTGCTGCATCCACAGCAGGCTGGAAGGCAAGCAAGGATGAGGCAGTGAGCTCTCCCTTCCCTTCTCTAGACCTTCTCTAGGAAATCACTGCTCCTGTTCAGAGGAGTCAGGCAGCCCCTTCCAGCTCCACTGCCAGGGGTTTCTGTAAGGATCTGACACAAAGGAGCCTACTACACCCCCACCACATTTCTGACCAGCTTAAACCACAAAGAACTGCTAGAGGCACAGATTAAGACTTCAGTCCAGTAACTGAGACTATGCCCCCTCTGTCTACGGCAGGGGACGGCTCAGTCATTCCATGCAAGATGCAAGTATTGTGGGAAGGAAGAGAGGCCATGGGCTAGAGGCCTTTTTGCCCACTGGACAACATCTCAGATCTCCAGGTGAGTCAGGAGGTGTACTATAACCTGGAAGGGGCAATGGTGAGATGACAGCATGAGAGCAGGCATCTAGGCTCAAGCTGTTTAAAATTATCTCAAAGTTAGAGCTCTGCTTTAGAGCCACCCAGCCCATTGGAATGTTATAGTCCAAGATGTCTCAGTTTAGTCCTAATCAAAGGCTCAGGTATAGCAACAGTGTGCAGGGAGAAATTCCTGCCCAATACTTGTCAGGTGTCCAGGAGGTAGCAGAAGAGCTCTTCAGACCAGATTCCCACACAAGACAAAGGCAGAATCCTGCTGCCCCCCAGTGGAGGGGACCCAAACCACTTTTCCAGATGAGCAGTTTGCCTGCATTAACCTGGGCTCAGGAGCTGGTGCGGAGCTAAAAGCAGCAGCACCTACAGGGATAGAGACTCAAGGGATTTGATACCTGCATGTTAAATCTGAAAGCCCTGTTGGCTTCTTCCACAATCCTTTCCTTGGTGTTCTTGTCCAAGTCTAGAGCATTCATCCTGGCCCTGTAGAGTTGCTTGAACTGTTGTGCATTGGAAATGTTTTCAAATATGTAGAACTGGATCCCTTCCTCAGTACTGGGCAGCTTCAGGGCCCTCTGGGCTACCTTCCTCAGCACCTGGCCACCTGAGAGGTCCCCCATGTAGCGTGTATAAGCATGGGCCACTAACAACTCTGGCTCATGCTGTCCCACATGATGGATTCTGTCCACATAATGCTTAGTTGCTTCTGAACACTGGATCTTCTCCTTCCAGTCTTCTCCATAGAAATATTCCATGTCTTTGACCAATGCTTCTCTCCGGTGGAGCTCTAGAGGGAAATACAGAGGGGCAAAGACTGGGTTGTCTTTGTTGCGATCCATTTCCTCTTCCAGAGCAGAGTACGTGAAGTAGAGTGCCACAGTAGCCAGCTACGGACAAAGCACAGCTAACATGAGAAGTTACTCACTCAATCTGTACATCACACCTTCTGCACCTTGTGACTACTCCCCTCCAGAATGGGGCTTGGGCCCACAGGGAGAAAGCCCCAGGGCTCTGCACAAAACCAGCCTGGAGAGCCCATACCAAGCTTGTATTGCCTGAAGGACCAGAGGCTCTTCACCTAGTTTCATAATAAAATTGCCTGCAGAGCATGCGCTGAGAACTACTAGTCCAACATTGCTGACTGCATGCTCCGGGCCTCCTATCAGCTTGAGAGCAAGGCATAGGGACTGACTTCACCCAAGAGGTGCAAGTAGCACCAGCACCCTAGTGCCACAGGGGACTACTGCATATGGCCCAAGATCTTCAGGATCAGGCAGTGCTGCTCAGACCCAAAAATCCATCTCTTCTGTACAGATTAAATAGCAATATGTCCTGGCACCTATGGAGGAAAAACTAATCCCCAGGGGATGGAATAAGCACCACAGGCCAGCCAGGATTTTACCTCTATGAGGCTGCTCATCCCATCAGTATCTTTGCAGCAGCCACAGCTGCCTGTCCTTGAGCAGTCAGCCGTGTGGCCAGAAACCTACACCTAAAGCAAACTTGTGCCTGGCCAGCATGCTCATCACCATCCTGAATTCTAGCTGTAGGACACACTGGATGGGATCCCCTGACAAGAGCCCTCCAGTAATTTTAACTACCAGAAACCCCTCTCAGCACAAGCCAGTGGTGCTCAGCTTCAGTAAGTCTTCAGTATGCATCAGTCATTGGATATATCAGTAAAGAGCTTCTCTGCCAAGAAAGTGGAACAGCACTCACCTTGAAAACCTCCTTCTTGATCTGTCCTTTCAGGAAGTCTTTGACAAACTTAGAATTCTCTGCATGATCATGGGATTCCTTTGTTCCCTCCTTCAGCAGCTCCGAGAGGCTGGTGGGACTGCAGCCAAAAAAAAAAAAAGGGGGGAGAGCTCCACTGATGTCAAGCTTCCTCATGCAGCACCAAGTTCATCCCTGCTGTGCTTTGAGGGACCCCATGCTCCCTGAATCTCTGGTGCAGTTTGGAGCAGATACACAGGGATAGGCAGCAGCCTCTCCCAGGGACCTGACATGGTTGGGAGAGATAAGGCCTGCACACGTAGGCCCTCATCTGCCAGACTTGCCATTTTAAAAGGCTCAGTACTTGCCAGGGGCTCAGACAGGCTGCTGAAACAATTGTCAAGGATCTTTGATCCTTGGACCATTACTTTTGCTGCTCATTTATGCAAGCCTCAACAATAACACCAAAGGCAACCTTGAGTATATCAAGAGCCACCACAGGGGCAGTGGTAAAGGGGCACAGGAGCTGTGCTGGCGCTCATCCTGGAAGTGAAAGACGCACACATAGATGCTCACATAGAAACAGATGCACACATGTGCAAGACCTTGGCTTTCATGATCAGAGTATCAAGGATAGCCAACTGCTGGGGAGAGATGGGATCCAAATAATGAAACAGGACAAGATCATCTTTGAAAAGCTTGTTTGTCCTAAATTATGTTGTTTTGGGGGATTTCTACAAGTTCTCCTTCCAAGACCTCTGATCTTACACTACAGCCACTGCACCTACCTGGAGTTTGGTACAGTTACCAACAACTTACATGAATAATGCCACAGTGCAGCTTACATAGTTATTTTGACTGTGGCTTGCTGTACATGGTGCGTTCACATTAATTTTTAAAATGAACCTTGAACACTCCAGACTCATGCCACCAACAGGCTAGAGAAAATTGGATGTGATAGGAGAAGCAGGTATCACTAACTTCTCATGAAGCTGAGCCTGTTAAGTAAAAAAGTCAACTAGCCTGTCTAGGTGTTTTGAGAAGCATCCCACCCCCCCCATTTTCAAGTCTGAAGCTTTTACTTTGAGCATGTTTCAGTGCATGCATGGGAAAACAAGTACATCATGTTCATCTGCACACAGCTACTCATTGTATGGATGGAGAACTGAACAACTCCTTGTATCTTTGAAGGAGTACGTGAAATAACTGTTCTTTAGGACATCACATTACAGCATCAGTTCTAGTCTCTGTAGGAACAGATGCAACTACATCCTCCCCTCAAGTGCTGAGCGGCTCCAGTCCCAGCTAGACAGATTCTTGCCTCAGCTTATTCAAGCTGTTCCACATCCACTTTTCAATTCAATTCCACAGACATTACAAAAAGGCTACAGAGGGACATAAATGAGTAAGGAGATTACAGAACTTCATTTACCAGTGTTTGAATTTGTCTTTTAAACTAGTCTCTGGGGAAGAGATCCCTGCATAAACCTTCGGGTATTGCGCAAAGGCAAGAAATGCAGCTCACTAGAGCAGAGTTCACCTCTAGAGTCATCTTTCAAAAGAAGTAGTTGCTATCACATGAGACACTGACCAGCAAGCCATGAAAGGCTGGTTCACCTTGGCCAGGAAGGGATAAACAAGATTGCCAAATGGTCAAAGCATTTCTGAAATGTGACTTCAGTGGCACAGATTGAGAAGTATCTCCCTGTTGTCAGCCTCAGCCAGACATTTCCTTCCCGTCCCTCCCACCTGTGGACTTTTGATTAAACAGACTCTACTACATAGAACTTGATTTGGCAACGCACCCCTTTTAGTCACCTATTACAGTCACTCATTCCTTTTTGGAGGAATGAAAGGTTCACTCTTGCCCAGAGACTTTCCTGTCTCGCCCAGGACAGGATCTGGGCCATGTTGCAAGACAGGGCCAGCAGGACTCACCTGACATTGTCATCTTCTGTTTCCTCATAGTGAAAGTTTTCCCCTTCTTCTCCCCTCTCTGAGCCCTCCATAACCGATGGCATGGCTCCACAGATGAATGCTGGAGACTAGGCAACCTGAAAGGCAAGATTAGAGAGGGATCTTGGAGGAAAAGCTACCTTAACAGGGGGATTGAATGGTTAGGAAGTACAGAGCAGTCTCAAAGAGAGCCTTGGAGAGCTGCATCACCACACAGGCTGGCGAGGAGCAGCCCCTTGCCATCCTCACTGTACACCAAAGCACTTGCAGGTGAGCAGTCTTACTTGTTCAACTCACCTATCCCAGAGGAACCTCCTAACACTAACACCTAGCTCACAAAATATTAGCCTTGGAGACCACCTACAATACATGAAGCAGCCTGTATTAGGTTTCCCACTTCAGGATGGGCCCTGGCTGAGGAGGGCCAGAGACTTTGTGTTAGAAATCTGCACTGCAGTTATGAGCAAGCTGCTTTTCACTGGTGCTGCCAACTCTCTCCTCCAGTGAGAGAGCAGAATAACTGCAAAGGGGAGCACCTCTCCTCCAGAGATGCTATCTCAACCAGCTTCACTTCTGCAGCAGTGCAGAGCCTCCCCAGAAGAAAGCAGCAATGAATTAGGCCAGCTAAGCTCTGAAGGCAGAGAACTCAAGATCTCCCCTACAACAGGGGATTTGAAGGGGAAACTGCAAAGCAGGGGCAGATTCTACAACTCTGCCTTTCCTGGGCTGTACTCCATGAGAAGGCAAAGCAGACGCTGTCTGAACAGAGCGAGCTGCAGAGAGTACTCCTGCTACCACTGCTCAAACACTCTTCTCCAGGAGTTTAAAGTAAAACTGGTTAGGCAGAAGTAACTGGGATCTTCCTCACCAATATGAAAAGGAAAAAAAAATCTCCTCCTCAGATGGGGCAGGATTGCACAAGCAGCTCCCAGATCCAGAGCAAGACACCTGGCTTATACCAGGTGGACCCCCTGGTTAAGCCATAAATCCAGCAACAGCATTTATAAAATGGACCAGTAATCAGCTTTGTGCTGAGCAACACCATCAACTTACAGGCAGGCTTGCCAGATAAGCACTGAACCGAGCACCTTGCCAGTGCTTCAGTACACGCTTGCTCTAAAGGAGCCATCCCTCATGCTCCCCCCCGCTTCAATTCAAGGCTCCTTAGGTGGGCTGCATCTGCAGACACACTGCTCAGCCCATGTTTGGAGGCTGGGAGAACAGTAAACAAGATAAGGAGCTGACAGCATGCCAAGCTAGTTAGCATGAAGCCAGGGTTGGCAGATGGGTTGCTGGCTCCCAGCTTACAACAGGCTAATGCAGAAGAGCACTAGTTATAAATTAACTGCCCTCCAGTTCCTCACATCAGGGTTGCTAGTCCCCTTTGTTTTCCAGTCACTCTCACTGCCCTCAACACTTCTGCAGAGAAGTGCTCTGCAGACAGCCTGGAGCACAGGGAGCTGGGTCAGAGCACACATCCCTGGGCACAGTACAGCAAGTCCCTCTGACTCAGGCCCAGCACCCACTTTCAGGAGCATGTTACCAGGGTGAACGTGTCACCTGTGACCATGCAGTCACCAGGAAGGAGCCTCCCCCCAAGTAGAAGCACTGATGGGGACCTTACAGAACCAACTAAAGCATTATTTCATGATGTGAGAAAGCCCAGTTCAGCAGCAAGATTCATGACGGGCAACAACCCTACAACCCCACCACTACACCTCCCTACAGGGCAAGCCACAGCACAGCCTCCGCATCCTTGGGATGGAGATGTTTAGGGCAGGATTACATAGCCAAGGGATACAGACGCACAGGGACAAGGGCTCAGAGAGATCTGAGGAAACCAAGCTTAGGTTCTATATTGTCTCTCTGATCGTTAACAGCAAACGTGTTTACTCTAGAATAGCTACTGGGTCAGCAAACAGTAGCTACCTCCGCTCACCAGAGCTGCACTCAGGCTTCAAACATCAGGAAGTACCTATCCTGAGGAAGGGAAATCAGGGCAGAGAAGCTAAACCACCTGCCCCAGTTCAGGCAGAAGCCTGCCACGGGGTACAACTGGGAGAAGCCCACTCACCCAGCAGCTCAGCAAGGCAGCCAGACTTCTGCCACCACAGGTGTGCAGGGCTTCATAATGCCCTGGCTTTCTGTCCAGCTTAGTTCAGGCCTGGCTCTGCTCAAGAGATGCAAATCCTAAACTTCAACTAGATGAACTAGTTCCAGTTTGTCTTATACTCCCAGAGAGCTAGGATCCTGGAGGCAGGGCGTGCTACCTTTAGGCACTGCCAGGCCTGCAACAGCTGCAGATACAGATGAGCAGTGAGCCTATAGCTATGAAGGGCACTTCAGGATTGCTCATCCCTTAGAGGAGGCACAGAGTAGAAGATAAGTCCAACACAAAGGAGTTCACCAGATCAAACATCAGAAACTACAGTAACTAAAAGCAACAACTGTTAGAGGCTCCCAGTGGTCAAATATACATAGCATGGCTCCTGAGATCATCTTTGGGCAAGACAACAGGTCTGCTGACTTACCTCTTAGAGCCTTCACATCTATGCCCAAGAACCACTTCGGTATTTAGCTGCACTCACCAACGCTGGAGCTCGGCACTGTATGTTCTATACAGGCCATACAATGGAGAAGTGCTTCTACAACGTGAATGGCTTTAGATAAAAACAATTGATCAGAGCAATGAATTCTTGCCCCAGTAACACTGGCTTGTGCTAGAAAAGGATAGCAGGCAAAGTCTCATTTTAAGACTCTGATGCACTCTCAGACATGCATGTCCCAGAGTGCTTTTTTCTTTGGGGGGGGGGGGGGAGGAGGGCAGGCAAGAAGAGGAAAGAGGTAAAGGAGGAATAAAGGCTGTTTGACATCCTCTTCTCTACAGCAGTAGATGGGGCAATGGCGACACCAGCCCCTACAGCCAGAGGTCAGGGCAGTATAAGCACAAGAAAATATGCAAGCTAAGATTTTCCCTGATAGTCTCCAGTACAGACATCTCCCTGATGAGCCACGAACTCAAGGGGCAAGTCAGCACATGTCAAAACCCTATCCTTTTCAGTATTAGGATATGTCATGAAAACTTGGCGGAGGGGAAATCACAGGGTACTACAACTCTCACGTCACCATGAACTATTGCTCTTATTCACAAATTGGTAATCGAAACCCCAAGATGGTCACTGGCCAGCGCACTGGTTTCTTGGGGCGTCTGCTCTTCTGAAAGAGGCAGTGTCTTACACACTGAAAGGGAGGTTCTCACAGCTGCCTGCCTTCACTCCAGAGACTGGAACGTTTGCTACGAGGAGCTCTGCCCGTCAGGACCCTGGCTGATGTTCAGAGTAAACACGCACCTCTCCAGCGCCCTGACAGCAGCCTGCCTGGGGGGAATCCAACAGCTAGAAGAGTCAGGATAGCAGAGCTGGAGAAACACAGTGAAGGTTTGTTACAGAACAGCTCAGCGCTACAAACTTCTCTAGTAATGGTTTTCAAGCCCTCCTAGAAACTATCCCATCCTCATCTAGTCAGTTATTAGTTTTCCTTATGCATGTTTGCATAACTTTGCATTCAAGGTGAACAGCCATTCTCTGTACAGGAAGCTAGCCGAGACACCCCAATAACCCCTAGATTTTTGAAGGGCATAAAAGTAGACACTGATGCTGCAGGTTTGCTTTGCTTGGGCACTCTCAGCAGTTCAATAATTCACAGAACACCTACCCAGTACAGAGTTCACGCTTTGTATTACACTCGCATGCAACTTCAAGGCAATAAGTTTGCAAGTGTTAAAGCAAGGGCACAAGTAGCAGCACACAGCTGGACCTACCCAAACATCTCTCCAGCAGAGACAAAACCCTTCAAGCTTAGTAGCCTGAAGAGTTATCACAAAGGTAGCTTAGCAATAGCATTAGGAAAGCTTCACATCTCCTCCTCCCCCGGAATATCTGGCACTGGCTGCTGTTGGAAATCAAAACCCATAGAACAAATTACTGCATTTTCCCCTGACACTGCTCATTCACCCTTGATCCCAGGTGAGTTTAAGACTTGCTCTAGACACAGCATAAACATATGCAGTATCGCAAGTCTCGGGCACTGCTAGTCTAGAAGTGCATTTTTCCCTGTTGGCTAAGAGAGGGGTACAAGGGACAGGTTAGTTACTCACTGTGGGGAGTGACAAGTACCCAGGAACACACTGAAGAGCCCTTGCCATGAGGGGAGCCAGCCCCTGCCCTGCCTCGGCCAGCAGGCGGTTCAGGCTCCCAGTGCCCTCCCGAGGGGAGGCTGCGCTCAGCCAGATGCGCCCGTGACACCCCCAAGCAGGGCCAGCAACTAGCGTCCACAGCAGACGCGTGTAAGGCGGTGCTGGGGGCAAGCACGAAGCATTGTGAGGCCTGAATGCGACACTTGTTCCATCTAACAATGGAAGAGCGGGGACAGCAAAAGGCCTCCGAGACCGTCCTCTTCCAGGCTCTCCAGAGAGCTGGGCCAGGGCAGGGAGAGCCGAGGGACGCGAGCGGGCTCCCCCGTGCCCGCGGGGGTCACGGCACGGGACCTCCCTCCGCCCTCCGCTCCAGGGGCGGCGGGCGGCTCTGCCGACGCCGGCCCACGGACCGGAGGGAGGCCCCGCGACACGGGGGGCGCGTCCGAGACCGTCCGCCCGCGGCCCGGTTCCAGCGGCCAGGAGCGGAGCGGGGACGGAGCGCAGCTCGGCGGCGGCTCTCGCCCGGAGGAGCCCCGCCTGCCCGGCGGCCGCCCGAGCCGCACAGGGCGGCGGGGGCCTCGCCTCCCGCGGCGCCTCCGGCCGCCCCGCCGCTCTCACCAAGGGGCCGGCGGCGACGGACAACGCGCGAGCCACGACGGGAGGCGCCTGCGGGACCGCCCGGCTGAGGCGAGGGCCCGGCGGAGGGAGGCCGCGGCGCCGCAGCCCGGCCCCGGCTCGGGAGCGGCCCCACCGGCGCACCGGAGCCGCGGCCCCCGCCCGCGCCGCGTTGCCATAGAGACGCGCCGCGCGCACTCACCCCAGCGCCGCCGCCGCTCGCACGCCGCCCCAAAGCGCGAGACAAAGACCCCCGCCGGCCGCCGGTAATTTATTCAGGAGGCGGTGGCGACGCGGCGAATCAGGAACCACCGACGCCACGCGCCGGCGCCTCCCATTGGGGGAGGCGGCCGGGACGTCACACAGGGGCGTTCTCCTCCACCGCCCCCCGCCCCACCTCGCCCAGCCTTCGGCCAACGGCGGCGCGGCCGTTGCTGGAGGCCCCGCCCCGGGGCGGCCGGCGCGTGGCACCGCGCAGGCGCAGGCGGGGCTTCCCCTGCCGGCGTGGGCGCGTCGCCTCCTGCGGCCGGAGCGGGGCGGCGGCTCGGGAGCTCGGTTGGGAGGGGCCTGCGTGTCCTCGGGGGGGGAAAACGCTATGAACAGCTGCGAAGGAAGCCCGGCGGCGGGGGGAGGTCTCAGAGCCGGCAAGTTTGTCTGCAGAAGGGAAGGCTCCTTCTGAGCGAGACAGTTTTGAGGGCTTTCTTCCGTGCTGGGGGGAAAAAAAAACCCCAAGAAGAAAACAATAAAGGGCAAAAACAAGACAGGAACATAAGGTTTCCCCTGGATGTTGGCAATTGCAACCAAGCCCCCCCGCGGGAAGGTGAGGATAACCCCCGGGGCCCTGCCGCACGCGGGCTCACGAAGCCGCCGCTCGCCCTTGCTGAGCCGGCTGTGTTGTGGGGGTCTGTTCTGGCATCCGAAGCTCAGCCCGGGTCTCTGCCAGGGCCCTGCATGCCTGGCCTGAGCCCAGCGCTGCCAAACCTCAGCGCATCCCTCAGCGCTGGGCCGCCAAGGCCCTCGCTTACTGTCCTTTTAACCGTCCGGCTTCGACTGCATCACGGCTGCTCACCTGCTGCGACTCTAGAGCTCTCCGGGGTCCGCCTAGCCCAGGGCACTGCCGGTGGCCACAGCCCACAGCGGCGGCCTGGGGGCAAGCGTGGCCGGCCGCTAACCCCGAGTGTGTGCCCAGCCTCCAGCAATGAGCAGAGCCAGGAGTTGCAAAGCGCTGGCTATAGACGCATCCATCGCCCGCCTCGCCCGAGGGCTGTGATTCACGGCACGCGCGTACACCTTCTCGCTGGAAGCTGCACGTGGAGCTGCTCTGGCCTCGCCTCTTCAGCTAAATGAACCCAGTGGCAGGGCTGGAATTCAGAGGAGCCTGAGAAAATGAGGATGTTATAAAGGGACAAGAGTCATCGCAAGGAGCTTCCTCTCTTGAAAAGTGTTGCCAGCATGTTCAGCCGACATAAAATGTACAGCCAGTGAGATTATGGGGCATTTTAGGAGCAAGCAGGGAGAACTGACACCGGCTTTCAGCACTCAGGACGTAAAGGCATGCTGGACTCCCCCTGCACACAGCACGTGTCTCGCTACCATGCAGCCCCAACAGCTCTAATCACTGGCCCATTTCTGCACCAACCCTGTTCTGCGTAGAAGAAAACCACCCCACCAAAGGGATGCCCTCTACAACTATCCCATCCTGTTTTTTCCTCCCTCCTCCTATGCAGGGAGGGGCGCTGCCTTCGGGCCCAGGTTTTACCACGCACCTTGCTTGGCGTGCAAAGCTTCAGTTTCTGCTCTTGCTTGTGGCCTGGCCGTGCTTCTGAGTTAGGATTCAGGCTTAATGTTTCCCCCTTCCCTGCTGAATGGAGTTTTGTGATTTCCTGCCTGTCTATCCAGCGGCCTCAGGCACCACTGAATCATTTTTCTGTCATTGCTTGTATATATTGCCTGTATAACCCTTTAGTCTGCCTGTGGTGTTTTTGCAGAGCTGAGAAAGCATCTCAATTCCCCAGTCAGTCTGGGGCTATTTCATTGTTTTACTGTGTGAAAGCAGCAGGAGAGGCAAGGCTCTGAGCGGCTCCCTGGCAGTGCTTGCTCTACCCCCGCGTGACATTAACTTGCTCCACAAGAAATGTAAAATTGCTCTACGGTCTGGCTTCAGCTCTGGGCACAGGAGCCACTAGTAAGTCTGGAGGTAGGAAAAAGTTGTCCATGCTCTGCTTTCTGATTCATGCAGCGTGTGCAGGGCAGAGGGTTTTATGAAACACCACAGTAGTGGATCTTCAGATCCTACCAGACCAGGCAGCTATTCTGGCCAGTAACACCACATACGCGACAGCCTGCACAAAGGCAAGTGGGTGATTTTACAGTGAGAGTCTAGGGGCTGAGGTTCAGTGGCTTTAGCTACAGAGCCAGAAACTTGGAGAAGATATGCTGAGAAAAGGGGTCAGCAGAGCACCAGGGAGAGATGGTTTAGGCAAAAATACAGTAGGAAATGAACATATTTCAGAGAAATAAAACCATGAACACAACTAGGGCATCACGTGAAAACCAAAAGTTGGACAGCCCCCGGCCAGGCCATTAGTGAGCTTCTCTAGCTGCTCTATTTTAGAGAGAAAGAATAAATCATTCAGTGAATTCCTCATGTAAAACAGGATCAGCATGAAAAGGCAGAATAGCAGGTGGAAGCATTTGCACGTCCAGCCTTTCAGATGGGAGCTTCCCCAACACGTCAACCTGGCCCATCAAAACAAAATTCACTGTCGTCGTTATTGTCACGTTCTTCCTCGTTAGCAGGTGTTGGACTTGACAAACCAGGCACTAGCTCCTTTCATTTGCCATCTTCAGCGTCAGACCAGTATTCAAAGAGAGCACAACGTGCCGTCACAGTCAGCACACAGACACAAACATTGCTTGGGTTTTACGCTCCCACCTCTGCGGAGTGGCTGTGCAGTAGCTGGGTGAGCCTGGCCCCTGTTCAGTGGCTGGGGAGAAGCTGGGTTTGTTTTGTCCCTCCATCATGACCCCTGTGCATCCCCCACATTTTCTATAAGCTGCTTTTAAAGCAGTAAAACCGCTGTCCGGCCCTGGGACGTCTGCATGCTGCTACATCCCTCGTGGACTCTTATCCTCCAGGGTCAGGAGTGAGACCCTCCGAAATGCTCACTGCCGCCTCCTCTGTGGTGACCCTTGCATCCAGGCGCTCTAGTACCGACACTGCTCCCCAGGCCAAGCCTGGCAGATCTCTTGGTCTCAGCTGGTGCTGGAAGGTTTCTAGACTGGACAGCAGTTCACCAGCCAGCCAGATACCATGGAAAGTACTAAACTGCAGGGAGCTGGCTACTGTGGTGTCTTCCTAAGAATAAATTAGATATCTGTGTGTGAGGAGAGTGATGCTGCAGCTCAAACCCACCATCCGGTATCATGCAACTTCCTCCATCAATATAGGAGTCTCTTGCGAGGAGGGGTGAGGGCATATTGCACAGGGAGCAGAGCCACAAACTACGCTGTATAGGGCTCCTGGCAAACCCTCACTGCAAGGCTCAGGGGTTCGAGCAGTACTGAGCTAGGGAAAACCCTGCTCTGTACCACATAGCACCCTGTATAAGGCAATGTTCATGATTACTCCCCGTTGCTGGTGTTCGAAAGCATCAACATCTAATGGCTACAGAGAGGTCAAGCACTGCTGCTGAATGACAAGAACTATACAAGATTCTGCTTGTGGTGGCAAAACAGCTGGGAAAATGGGGAAAATGCTATTTTTTAAAAGGTTTTATTTGGACACTTGGACATTTTAGAAATAATTAAGTCTCATTAACATACAATTCAGTTCTTACTCCCATATTTTCAGAAGGAACATTCAATTCCCACATTGGGGGGGGGGAAAAAAAGATCCTCAAACCTGTAACGCCAGGAAGCCCTTCCACACGGTTTCTAGAGAAAGGCTGGCTTCTCCAAGCAGAAACCCAATGAGCAGGAGTAGCACAAATTCAGCAACTGCGCAGATGCAGTTCCCACAGAGGCCTCTGGGCATTACCAAGGTGGGCATCAAGTACTACACACTTGCGCAGCGATTGCCACCAGTGTTTGCTGGCTCTGCTCCCCAGAGGGGTGGGCTAAGGCCTCAGACTGATGTCCTGTGAATGCAGCACACCACGCAGGACTCTGCCGTGCTGTGACCGAGCGTGCTGTTGGACACAGCTCGGGTGGGCAAATAGCAGGGAGGAGTTGAGGCACATCAGGCTTACAGCTTCTCTGTGCTACAGGCACAGACCACGGCCTGGAGTAGGTAATTCAGAGCCTCTAAACAAAGCAGTAGCAGGAAGGGAACGTGAGAGCTTTCATTTTGCTAACTAGAGCTTTGCACGCTCTCAGATGGTCCATTTAGTTCCCTCTGTAAATTGTCTGAAACATTGTGCGCACAGACAAAAGACAAGATACTTCCCTTCTCTTAAATATACCACCAAACATCTTGCAGCCTTTTCAAAGTGCTTTGTTCCTCTCCCTCTCCCAGGAGCTATCCCTCTGAACACCACCTCCTTCCTCTGCTCTGTCACACACTGTTCCCCAGACTCCCAATTCAGCTCCTTGCACCGACTCTCCTCTTCTTCCGTCTCTACCTTTTAGCACTCATTCTCCTAAAAAGAAATTGCTTTCACCCTCCAAAAGCAGGGTGGTTATTAGACTGAAAGGAGAGAGACCCTGGGCTTCACTTTCCCAGGAAAGCGCACAGGGTATCGGACACAACTGCTCCCCACACTCACCCCTCCTAGGGCTCCTCTCCCCTGTGGATCTGCTGGTGCCGGAGGAGCGCAGAGCTCACGGTGAAGCCCTTCCCACAATTGGTGCAGGCGTAGGGGCGCTCCCCAGTGTGGATCCGCCGGTGCTGGATGAGGTGGGCACTCTGCCGAAAGCTATCCCCACAGTCGGCACAGGCATAGGGCCGCTCCCCTGTGTGGACTCTGCGGTGCCGGAGCAGGGCCGACCTCCACAGGAAGCTCTTCCCACACTCAGTGCATTCGTAGGGGCGCTCCCCAGTGTGGAAGCGGCGGTGCTGGATGAGGTGGGAGCTCACAGTGAAGCTCTTTCCGCACTCGGTGCATCCATAGGGGCGCTCACCCATGTGGAACCGCCGGTGCTGGATGAGGGCAGAACTCACCGTGAAGCTCTTCCCACACTCGGAGCACTCGTACGGCTTCTCCCCTGTGTGCACCCGCTGGTGCTTCATGAGCTCAGAGCTCTGGCTGAAGCTCTTGCCACATGCTGCGCACTCATAGGGTTTCTCCCCTGTGTGGATTCTCTGGTGTCGTGTCAGGGCCGAGCTCACGCTGAAGCTCTTCCCACAGTCGCTGCACTCAAAGGGTTTCTCCCCCGTGTGCACTCGCTGGTGCTGGACCAGCTGCGAGTTCCCAGAGAAGCTCTTTCCACACTCGGCACACTTGTAGGGCTTCTCCCCCGTGTGGGTTATCTGGTGCCGGATCAGCTTTGAGCTCATACTGAAGCTCTTCCCGCACTCGGAGCACTCGTAGGGTCTCTCCCCCGTGTGGATTCTCTGGTGCTGGATGAGATGCGATCGCTGCCGGAAGCTCTCCCCGCACTCGGCGCAGCCAAAGGGTTTCTCTCCAGTGTGGATTCTCCGGTGCTGGACCAGGTTGGAGCTCACCCGGAAGCTCTTCCCACAGTCCCCACATATCGTCAGCCTCCCCGCAGCAGGATTTCTCTGCTGGCTGGGGTCTGGCAACCTCCTGAAACTTTTTCCACGTAGCGTCGCTCTGCTTTGCCTCTTCCCCAGGGGAGGTCTCTGAACCCTTTCTGACCTGCGTGGGTGAACAGGGTCCTGTTCAGGACTCTGGGAACTGTTCTCCTTGGAGAGTCCCGATAGTAAATCTGGATCCACTGGCCGAGGAATGCCCTGGTGGGGATTTTCCTCTTTCTTGCTCACAATCCTATCCTCAGCTGCAACAAAACAAGAATCCAGAGAGGAGTCACAGGCAAAAAAGGAAATTTTGTGCAGGGGAGATCAAAAGGGGCTAAATTCTGAAAGTTCAGGAGTTTTTATACTTATTATCAGTCTACTGATACTTCCCTCCTACTCAGGGTATTTTGCAGCGTTATAGGAACAAGCCCTGGAAGGAGCCCTGCATGCCTTGCAATAATTGGAGTCTACTAGAATTAACTAGAATCAACTTTATTTTATTAATTCGTCAAACCAAAACCACAGTGAAATTTCAGCTCTGAATCCCCGTTTCGACATTTAGAAGACTGTTTCCTGACGACTAATGAAGTACAGACAGTCCACAGAGAGAAATTCAGAAGGTCACCACCAGCAAGCCTGAGCAGCACAGTTAGGACTGCAGGAGGGGTTGCGGGGAGATAGCTGCTGCTTTACCCTCTAAGGACACAAACAGCAAACAACGCACAGCCCCTGCTCCACAGCAGTCAGTCCAGATTGTTACTGACTTTGCCACAAACTGCACGAAGCCATGAAGTCAGTCTTGAGCGCCTGCCAGAAAAGCAGCCAATTCTGCTCTGCTTTTAGGTCCTTTTGACATCATAGATGATCCCAGATAAGGAATCCTGCCTTCCGCATACAAGGTCAAAGCTTATAACTCACAGAGACTGTCGAGGCAGTGCCTGTACATAAGGAAGGATGGCTTGTGGGGCAGAGCAGCATGTGACACCTCTGTTCCTTTGCCAAATCAGATTCTCAGTTAAAGCAGATGTTAGAGGTGTACAAAGTCTTCTTCAATACAGACCAGACATCCCAAAGAACTACACTGAAAGTCACATAAGACAAAGCTCTTCCTCCCCCTGGGAGGACTCAGCAGTGCAAAGCCCAGTCCTGATGTGGGGGCAGCAGTGCTCCATCTAAAAGATGGACAGAAGATCCTGATGACCACTGACCAGGCTGTGGCTGTCACCCCTGCACCTGATCAGGCTGCCTGGCTCAGGGTGTGAGAACTCCTTGCACTGGCTTGGCCTCCACACTGCAAGAAGACGGATATTTGAAGTGTGCAGAAAAAAGCCAGTCCTTTGTATAGAGAGGGCTAGATATCAGGAACTACGTGCAAATTTGTTGTTTGGTAAGAGATCAAAGAGAACTGGGTGACCCATGCTCATGAGCTTTGAGAAAAAAGCTTTTCAAGTCTGCTCAGAGAAAGGAAGAAGGGAGGGACTGTTTGAAGCATGTGCCACTCAAATGGTCCCCAGACATCTCAAGTAACATTGGTAATCTAGAAAGTAAGAGGATGAGGAAAACTTAAAAACACCTCTAAAGAGGAACGACCTGTGTAAGGCTCTCCTTCTTAGGACTTTTGAAATGGCAGAGGTAGGAGAATACTCTGTGTAGACACAGCAAGATCTCAGCAAACGGGATTCATACAGAGTTGGTGGAAAGTCTAGAAAGTTTTAATACTAGCCTCCTGCCCAGGTTTGGGGGAGAGGAGCCTTTAAAGGTCAAGATCATGCTGGGCTCTGTAACATTCTCTTCTTGTTTTTGTAGGCTTCCCCACAGAGGATCTCCTGCTCTGTCAAAAGACTCACTGTATTGTATAGAGCATGCTCAACAAGCAGAACAAAGCCAGGCAGTTCCCACAGCGTTAGAAGTAAAGGTTTTGAGCTTGAAAGGAAAAAAGCTGCTCTTCCAGGATACTATATCTGGAAGTGTTACTAAAAGTTGGGCTGAGAGTCAGAGAAGGGCCATAGAGAACTGTCTCATTCAGCAGAAGGTTACTTGGATTACAACAGATGAAACCTTTATGCTCTGACTTGTGCTGCAGGTATTAGAGGGGGAGAGGGGGAGAGGGGGAGAGGGGGAGAGGGGGAGAGGGGGAGAGGGGGAGAGGGGGAGAGGGGGAGAGGGGGAGAGGGGGAGAGGGGGAGAGGGGGAGAGGGGGAGAGGGGGAGAGGGGGAGAGGGGGAGAGGGGGAGAGGGGGAGAGAAAACGCACAGAGAAGACATTGGCCCTAAGGCATGAGACATGCAGGCCACCTGGAGAGGCTTATGCCCATCTTTGAGCAGAAGAAAAGTAACTTTCCATCAGTGCAGAACAAATCCATTGCGAAAGGCACTGTTGGTGAAATATGGGTTCAAGGGCCAAGCCCACTGGAGACTCTCTGTGGCTGGTTCCACATTAGACACTGATAAACGTGAAACATGAAAAAAAGTGCATGTCAGTGGAAGTAATACTAGCTATACAGTTATCACTGCTTCCTAGGGCACAGGAAATGAACAAATTACCTGTCCTCTTATTCACATGAAGTCTCACAGAAGCATAAACTTTATGAATCTACATTGTACAGTCAATGCTAGGTCAGTAGAAAGCTTTGCCAAGACAAGACGCTTGCAAGACGCTTCCAGGGTATTTACACAGAGCAGCAACTCCTTCTAGCACACTGCTGAAGTGTGGTTTGGTGAGCAATCCTAACCAGTTTGAAAGCATGTACCCTCAATATTGCTGTGGGCTTTGCTGTCAGTGGAGAAACGTAGCTTGTTGCAGGCTTACTGAGGGCTTATGCATGAAATCACTGGTAAAACAGGACCTGTGAAGCATGCACCCTTTTTGCTGTCGGGCAAGGGTAAATAGATGTCAGAGGGATGTACGTGGGGTGTAGAAATGGCAACACACACCTCTGGAGAGAGGCATCACATCCAAGTTTAAGACCGGTCAATCAGACTAATAGATTTCCAGATGATCTCTATAGACTATATGGACTTTCAGGGGTGAAGGGTGAGTTGCTGTTGGCTATGTTTTAACCAAAAGTATGGAACAGCTTGAGGACTAAAGCCATAGGCATGGAGACCTCCAGATTTTTTTCCCCTTAGCGGGGTAGACAAGTATGCTTTGTATAAAGATTCATTTGCTACCTCCTGATTCTCTGAAAACTCTATCTTGTAAAATAAACAGATAACATATACCAATAGTGAGAGATTGATGTACAAACCACAGGCGGTTCCAGCGGTCTGGCAGAGTTGCAATAAGGAAGTTCATGCCTTCAAAGAGGAAGGTCACTCCTGAACCTTAAGTATGCAATAAAGGAAGGAGAGTCTAGAATTCCCACCCACCCATACATGACATATGTATGTATTTAATCTTCCTCTTTCTAATCGGTATAAGAAAACACCATGACACGATTTCACAGTGAACTCCTGAGATACCTTTCTCAGCAGTTTGGTGTGGTAGTGATTCCAGTTCTTCCCTCAGCTAGTTTTCATTAGAATGGCCCCTTGAGAGGAACAGAAACTGGAACTTTGCTATTCACCATGGGGGCATTTCCATTGGTCTGCACTTACTCCCGTCCAGGCCTGGAGCAAAAGAGAAAGGTAATATCCCAAGACAGGACAAGAAGAGGACATCTCTGACAGGCTGGCCTGAAGCTGTTGACCTGTTTGTCAAACTTACTGAGTAGATGGAGCTAGTGAAGTTATTGTATTGCTGCTGTGCCCAAAGAGATATCCTTCACTTGCCCTGGCTTTGGGCTTGCACAGAATTTCTTTCGTACTTAAAGGAGCCTTTGAAGTATGCAAGAGTTAAGTCTTTATGGTGTTCTGCACTTCTTTGGGAAGGTCAGAAGTTTCAAGCTCCTTTATTACAATGAGTATAGCCATGGCTCAAGCTCTCGTCTATGAAATTTCCACAATCATTTCTGTTACTTCTGAGCTACTGGTTATCTTCTCCGGCATCCTAGGCAAGTTGAGTGTAAAGGACTTGATCAAAATTATGATGACTGGAACTCACTGAAGGCATTTTGAGTGGAAGAAGCATAAGGGTGTGACCTCTCTCTCACAAGGTGAGAGGGGAAGCCACTCCTGGACATTTTGGAGAGAGAAAGATCACTAGGCTGAAGAGTTAATACTGGAAGGGAAAGGCTGAACTGGCCAAAATGAATAAGCTTGGGAGATCCGAGGAATGTGGCAGCTCCAGTTAAGTAGGGCGAGTGTACACATCAGGATAGAACCTAAATATCACTGTAAACATACCTCTAGATCTCTCTCTCAAGAGAAGCCGGCAGCAGCCTAACTTTTGGCCAATGCTCTGCCCTGTCTCACAGCAGCGAGGAGGACATAGCAATGGTCTCAGGCACGGAAATCAGAGTTCATGGAAGAGAAACCATTGAGAACTATTAAAGATTAGACACCACCATCACAAATAAGCCTCAGAAAGTTGGAGGACAGTCGAGTGTGCTGGGGAGGCACAATGTTCCCTGGCACCTGCTTGTGACCATTCCATGAGATGGGACTCTGAGCTATATGGACCTGTAGTCTATCCCAGTAGAGCTGTTCACACAAATTCACAACATAGCTGGACTACTGAATGTGGTATCTCGCTGCTGGGGGACTGGGAGGTGGCTGATGCAGTGCTCATCTTTACATAGGGCTCGAGGGGAGATCCAAGGACCAGGAAGCCCAACAGCCAAGTAAACGAACAGAAGCCAGAATAAGATAAAGTTAATGGGCATATGGCCGGAGAGGGCATACTGGGAAAGAGTTGGCATGACCTTTGAAAAGGGATGTCTCACCTCACAAACTTCTTTGAGTTCTTCAGAGGTGTCATCTGCTTTTAGCAGAAGGGAGGTCTGGACTCCAAAGGCATTCCCAAAAGATAGTCTGTCCTTCACCAAAACTGTTGAAGAAACTAAGCTGCCATGGGATGAGAGACCCTAAATAAACTGGCAAAGGAGGGAAAGAGGAACTGGAAACATCTGATGATGATTCTGTTATTCAGAATTACTGAGACAAGAACCGACTGTAAAGAACTGCAGCAGAGCCTTGGGATACTGACTGACCAGGAGAGAAGGGAATGACAGGGAAGTTCATTGCACATAAATGCAAAGACATGCGGAAAGAAAAAGTCTCTATACCCAGCACTTAGACTAGGACGCTCTTGGTATCACTCAGGAATAGCGTCTTGAAGTTAGAACAGGCTGATGAAAACCACAGCTCCAGGGCAAACAAAAAAGCTTATCAAATGTTAGAGACTGTTGGGAGAAGAATAGACAATAAAATACAATGTAATTCTGTCTGCTGCTCAAACCCATGGTAAGCCTACATCCTGAATATAGCATGTAAGCAGGGGGATAACTTCCTCAACTCAGAAATATTAGTAGTGCTAAAAAAGATACAGAGACGTAACATGGATGACCAGGTTTGGAGCAGCTTCTGTAGAGGAAATTATCCAACAGGCTGTTTAGCCTGGAAAAGGTACAGCTGATGGGGGCTACCACCGAGGTCTATAAGAACACAAGTGGCCTGTAGAGGGTGGGCAGGGATCTGCCCTGCACTGTTTACTCCAAAACAATAACTATGGGCATTAAGCGAACTTCTAGAAGGCAACTTCAGAGCAAAGAGGGTAGTTCCTCACAAAACAGCTAAATAAGCTGCAGAACTCTTCACTGCAAGTTGGCATGGATGCTAAAAACATCCACAGATGCAGACAGCAATAAAATGCACAGAGGGTTATGAAATGTCAACACACCACCTCTGGCTCAGGAGTTTCTGAAGCCACAGAAGACCTGGAGCTGAGGAAGCATACAGGGAAACACCACTGCTTGTTCATGCTGTTTGCCTGCTCTTCTCTGGGCATCCAATACTGGCCATTGTCAGAGCCAGCACGCTGAGCTAGGTGGACTTTGGTCTGATCCAGGACAACCGCTCTCGTACGTTCCTGTAGGAGCTGGGGATCCTGGAACTCTACTCTTCTCCCTGACAGGTTCACAGACGATGGTGCGGGGCTCTTACCTGGACAGGCACTATTCAGAACTGGCTTTCCTGGGTAGGCCTGGAGACGGGAGACCCACAGGCCTTCCTCCTGCTCCATGTGGGAGATCATGTCCAGCCGGACTCCTGGAGACCCTGCTCGGGGAAAAGAAGCGAGAAAGGTGAGACTCGCTGTACCGTTTAACTGAGGCCTGCTATCGGCGGGGGGGGGGGGAATCTTCTAGATTTGGGGGCAACCAGCGCCTCTGGGCAGGACGAGACGCCAGGGCGGCCTCCCCGCCCCGCCGGCTGCCGAGGGCCCCCGACCCGCGAGGCTCGCCTCAAGAAGCGGGGCGCCTGGAGGCGGCCGCAGCGCCCCCCGCTGCGGGGGGCCGACCGGGGCCGCGGACGGGGGCCGGGGGCTCGGCAAGGCGCGGCGGCCGCCGCGGGGGGGGGGGCGGGCCTCAAGCACCCGCCGCGGCAGCCGGGAGGGGGGCGGGCGGGCAGCGGCGGCCGGTTACCTGCTCTCGGCTGCGGCCGGCGCGCCCGGGCGGCGGCGGCGGGCGGCACGTGACGGCGGCAGCCAATGGCGGGCGGCGCCGCGGCCGGTGAGGGCGGCCGAAAATGGCGGCGGCGGCGGCGGTTGGGCGGCTCCCCCGTCGCCGCGAGGCGCTGCCGCCTCCTCCGCCATGGCCGCGGCCGCCGGCGGCGCTGCAGCCCGTCCCTGACGGGGCGAGGTGGGAGCTTCCCCGGGCAGCTCTTCGCGCAGGCCCCACGCAGGGTGTCGGGCGGCCTGCCGAGACTCCCTCCACGCGGCGCCGCTTGCCCGGGGGGGTCTCGGAAGGGCCGCCGAGCCGCCGGCGCCATCGCCGCCTCCAGCGTCCCGCTCTGGCAGCGCTCCGGCGGGAAGAGCCCGGCAGGCTGCCGCGCCGGCGGCCGAGGAAGGCCCTGGCGGGGACTGCCCGCCGTCCTCCTCGCGCCGCGACACGAGGGGAAGGCAGAGAGGAGCCACTAGTGGGAAGAGCCCGCCTGCACGGCCATCGCCTGCAATAGCCGCTTCTGTCCCAAGACACCTCTGCAACGTTAGTAGCAGCGCCGATCCGCCTGATTTTTAGCATTAACAATGCAGTAGATAAAACGCTGCTAAAATGCAGGGCGTATTACTGCCAAATAAGAACTAATTAAGTTCATCACTGAAACAACATGACTGTCCACCCTTGTCAGAAGCACCACTATTGTACGTGATTGCCCAGAAAGCCCAAATGAGAGAGAAGTGACATTTCAGGCCACAGACACTTGATGATGAGCCAGTGCTGACCCTCCTTCAGAAGAAGGGAAGAGGTGCTCCAGGCCCCACCTGGAACCTCCGAGAAGCAATTCGAGGCAGCAGAGACCTCTCCGGCAGTCAGCCAGGAGGGCTCAGATGCCCTGGAAAACTGGCGTCACAAAAGCACTTCAGATACAACAGTGGCGGCAAGGTGAAAGAGAAGAGTTAACGCATTCATACAGTTTAAGGCCAGAAGACACCATAAACGTATTTCTTTTGAGCCCCAGGAACCTCAGTGTTACCTGGCCTGAGCCTCGCTTGCCTGCACGCCCAGGAGCCTTGTGGCCAGGCCTCGCTCCCCAGCCTTCTCCTCGGGCAAAGGTGGAGCTGACTGTGGTGCACAGGCGACGGACCAAAGCCCACAGGGATCTAACTGGCCTGGAGCTACCAAAGGCTCCGCAAGGGAGAAAGCCCCTAGGTGAGCACAAGAGTCTCCTCTCTTCCTCAAAGCCTGACCTGAGGTTAGCGGTAAGAAAATTCAGTGGTGGGAAACATTCAGAGCCTGGCTCAGCCTTTGCTTGGAAGATGCCAACCAGTCACAGAAATGACAACAGAAAGAAACCAAATTAATGACTGGAAGCTGCTAGCAGACCTCTGGCTGTCAGCAAGCAAGTGTGCATCCCTGCATATGTCCTGCAGAGGACCAGGGGAAGACGCACTCCAGGTCTGTCCTACCTTGTTTGGGAGCCTCTGACTGGCCATGGGCACACAAGCAAGCTTCATCTTCTCCCATGCTCCTCTCCAAATGGATGCTAATCGCCTAATGGACTCCTTACCTGTGCAGGGACCACTCAGCAACTCCTGTTCCTCAGAGCCCTTAAGACTGGCAAGCAGCAGCTCTTCCTCTTCTACCGTGCAGGAGACGATGCCTCTCTTGGGAATGAGAATCCTGCTCAGGAGAAGAGAACTAGGTTATTACTGTTTGCTCCAAAGATATCTCCATGATGTTAAGCCCAGCCATGCATTTGCTGGGGAGCTGCATCAGACAGACAGGAAGGAAGTCCTTGGCTGGGAAGTCACACCTCCCTTAGGAGCTGGGCTTTGCCCACGCTAGGAAATTGAGGTAAATCACAGATGATGGGGAGAGGGAGAGGGAAGAGACACGTGCAAGGCTTGGTTTTGGTCTTTGGTGATCTCCAAACTTGCAGGGAGATGAGTGTCTATTATAGACAGAATCGGGCACTGCAACACAGCAGCTGTGCAGTGCTCACAGGATCAGATGAGTTGATCCACAGGTAGCTAACAGCTTTTCTGCCAGAACGTTTGCTATGTGCAAAGGCAATACTTCACCAATCTGATAGTGCTCGCTTTGGCATGGCTGAGACACATGTGGTTTCCAGCCTTCCTCCTCTCGGAGTTTGGAGCATGCCAGAGCCCAGCAAGGTTCTCCCAGGAAACCTAGCCCAAACATCTTGCACCTCATGGTGCAAATGCTGAATGGCTCTGCAGAACAAAGCAGTGCGGTTTTTCTCCAGCCAAGGACAACCTCCTTCAACAAAAGGAAAAGGTTCAGAAGGCAAACTTTCACTTTCAGCATAATGCAGCACAAGATCCCCAGTCCCACAGATAGCCTCTATTTCTAAACTTTCCCCCAAGCCCGAGCTACCTGTCACCAAGCTTCAAGAAGATCTAGCAAGATCCAGTAAGAAATGCTGCCCAGCAGCTGTCAACCCCCTTGGACTGTAAGATCGCTCCTCCTCATGGACTAGGCCTGGCTCTGGAATCACGGTGGTACATGTGTAGGGGAAAAAAAAAATCACTCATGGCAAGAGATGTTAGCTGTAGCAGAAGCAGTTCAAGGTACGTTGCTCATATGCTTCTCTTCTCCTTCCCCACTTCTCTAGTACTGTGATTTTAGGCAACAAAGGGTGAAAAGCATTTTTGCCCTCTGTGCCTGCCCTAGGCACCAAGTTCAAGGAAGTGCAGGGCTCCTGTGTATTGCCCTGGAGAAGGCAAAAAGTGTCCATGCTCTAACGCCATGCATCCCCAGCGTGGAGTACATATGGCCTACAAACCTAAGCCCTGACTACTGTACACAGCTCCCCACTCAGCAGGGAACAAGACAGACAGACATTTTTCAGAGAGTGGAGAAGGGACCCAACAAACTTGAACAAATAGCAGCACAGAGTGGAGCAGTAGAGGAAACCCTTCCTCCATCTGGGCTCATGCTATGGTGCCAGGGTGACTGCAGCCTCCCCAAAGCAACATCCGGGTGACTCCTCGCTCCAGCTCCCGTAAACAGAGTTGAAAAATCAGCACGAAAGTCTGCGCGACTCTCCCTTGCAGCTGCTGCTGGAGTGGGTTGTTCCTGCCGGGAGGCAGACACCAGGCACTGTGAGAGCAACTCTGATCTCAGGCTGAGGCTGAGACAGTACCAGCTGTGGACCGAACGTATCTGGGCGCTTAACACCTCTTCCAGACACCACCTCCCTTTCCATCGCTTCTCCTGCCTGCGCCTCTCCCTCTGGCTGGGGACCAGGCTCTGTTCCCAGCAGGTTTGCTCTTGCTTCGCCGGATGAGGAAGTCAGCAGAGCTGGAGCTCGCAGATGCGTGGGGACGGGGAGGCGAGGGCAGCGGTGCAGGCGGTCTGCCCCATCCTCAGTTACCTGGACTCTCCAGCTCAGGAATTTGTGTGTGCAGAGCTTTCCCGGGAAGCTCGCTACAGCCTACAACAGTCCCCAGCATGGCTAGTAACAGAAAGGGCTTTAAATAACATCTCTGCTTAACAGCTCCCCATGAGCGGCAAGGGGAGCAACTGCCCAGGCTGGGCGCCTGGCAGAGAGGCAGTCGGGGAGCTGGGCCCCTTGCCTTGTGCCAGCGGAGCACATCACCGTCATTACTCCGATACTGGACAAGGAGCCGCCACATGAGCGGGCCAGCCAGTCGCAGGCGGCTCCTTTCACCCGCACTGAACAAGGGACTTCACTGCCCGGAAAAGAGGCCCGTTCGCCTCTGGGCTCTGCCTCCCCTCGGCTTTGGCCCCTCTTTCCTAACTTCTTGCTGGGGGTTTAAAGACGCAGCAAACGTGGACTCATGAGCAGTTTCTCTCTGCTGGGAGAAATAACGTGTCGTGTATCAGGCATAGGGTTACGGCACGATGCGCTCCCGCAAGGGAGCCCTGGCACGAGGCAGGTGCTGCTGGGTGCCCACGACCCGGTGCTGGCCTCAGCCTTCCTGGGCTCTGCGCGGACAGGCAACCTTAGAGATCCCCGCTGAGAAACAGGGACACTGTGCTGCCCATCAGCTATCAGGGCAGCAGTATGGACACAATCACTGGCGCTCGTGCAGCAGAAGTGGAGGCTTCAATCACTCCTGCTGCCTGCTGGGCTTCATCTTGGCATTTAATGCTTCGGGCTGCTCTCTCCTGAAATCAAAGGCAGGTAGGTCAGCTTAGAGCAGTCTAGTGGGAGAAGCAGTTGCAAGGATCAGGGTGTTTGCCTGAGCAAAGGGAGACAAAATCTGCTCTTCAAATAGAGCTGGCTGTATTACGATGACATCTTAGCAAAAGGGACCAAGGCCAATTCTTATCTGCACAAATTGGAGTGACACCTCTAAACAGTTTTGAGGTTAAGAAATCTGTTAACACAGAACTCACTGCTCCAGACTAAAAATGGCATGCAGGATGATGCAGTGGTTTTTAGACAGTCTAATGTCTACTGTTGCCTTTGTCACGTTTCTGTCACCGTATGTTGTTATTCCGTAGTATTTTAGCTCACCCAGACCTTATCCCCAAGTAACGTGACCAGGTCTGAGATGTGAGGAGAACATCGATATTTTGTGCTCACAAAATAGGGAGATTGGCAGGAAGAGGAGTTACATTGCCAAGTCTGGAGAGCAGTCTCTGGGGTTGCCTACCTGATACGAATGTCTTTCAGAATAGCCCCCATGCATGTTCATTTTGTGCTCAGTTACCCTGAACTGTGCTGGGCAGGGAGACACTCAGGAATTCATCCACCCACTCCCCACAAAGCTCAGATGGGGAGGGAAAAGGTGTTGAGAAGCCAGAGGTTAGATAACACCCTGCTGCTGGGGGAGCCAACCTAGTTCTGGAGAGCAAATTGGCACCATGGTGCCCAGTGTCCTCTTTACCTCCTTTCTGCCATTAGCTTGTGTAAGGCTCTGACGCAACAAAGACAAGGAGGAACCACAGCCTACCACATACAATAGTCTAGAAGCAACACTCACTGCTGCACAGGGCTGTGAGGGTGCGATAAAGCATTATTCCATGTTGCGCCTTTCTTCTGCTTCTGTGCACAGGATGTTCTGCTGGCTGCTGGTACTATCAAAGCCAGACTGTTCCTTTCATCTCTTGGTTGGTTTCACTTGCTCTTGCCTCCGTGGCTCTTGGTTTTCTTGGACAAGAGCATGGCCTGAACATCAGGCAGGATATAAGGTTGTTGTTCCCCAGCTCCTCATCACTAGAGATGGCAAGCTGTAGGTGATGGAGGACAAACCTCGTCCTCTTGTCTTGTGCCGCGTTCCCACACAGCTCCAGATTTCCAGCACCGCAACATCAGGGTGCCGATGTCCACCGCCCTGCGTAGTTGGCTGTGCAGGGCAGCTGGTGAACATCAGCCGGGGGAAATGCAGCCCAGCCTGTGGAGGATTAAGGCCTTAGCTCTTAATTTACTGCCCTGCTTTCCATGGCCTGACATAGTAACTCTCCAGCAGCCAGTGCCTGCCTGTTGGCACCACGATGAGGGCTGGATCGCCCTTTGGTCTGGCTTATCACAGCAAGCACGGTCAACCTCAGAGACAAAAAAAAAAAAAAAAAGAGTAACAAGAAATAGCCCTTTAAACTGAGATGGATGGAACACGTATCTCATTTCTGTCCTGTGGAAGAAAGGATGGCTGGATCAGTCAATCAAACCTTTGTAGAGCAGAGCCTTGTAACCACTGGCAGAACCTTGGTTTGGGTCAAGAAAAAACCCGGGCACTAAAGCAGCCAGCTAGCGAAAGACAAGGAACCTGGGCAGAGAATACTGTAGGTACCTCTGAAAACCGATCCTGGAAGACTGAATCACAGACGCATCTTTGCTGAAGGCTGTTTCATCTCTCCTAGTCACTTTGCTGTTTCATTAAAAACCCAAACACCTTATATGCAACACCTTTAGAAGAAATTTTATACAGGAATGATTTCAACTATCACTAAAAAGCAGATAAGTACATCCGAAATGCATTTCCAGAACAACTCTAATCCCCCTAAAGAGCTGCAAGAAGGACTGCTCTTGTATTTAACCCTTCAGTACCTAAACTTTAGCACTGTAAGCATATTTGGGGGTCTGTTGGCCCAGTAGAATGGGAAGGCACAACAGTCATCGCCCTACATTTAATAGTATTCAATATTTTTAGTTAAACTGGTCCCTACATGGGTCTTGGCCATGGCAGAGACCAGGGTGATGGATTATATCCCAGTTAAGAACTGCCATTAGAGAGAGGGTGACTTCTGGAGTGAGTGGACACAGAACTGCGCCTGTACAAGAAAAATAGCTCTCCTCCTGCCAGATGCAAGATTATTATATAAACAACTGCAGCATCGTTTTTCAGAATAAAACTTTCAAGACTATTTGTGTAGGTAGGAAATGTGATAATGCACAAAACAACAGAGTGGTGTCTGCAAAAGAGCGCCCTAAGAGTATCCGTAATCAATCACACAGATCATTTGGCTGCCATAGCACATTTAGAAGCAGTGTTTCCAAAGCTCATTCAGAGCTCATGTGGTGTGTTCTGGTAGGATAAAAGTTTTATGCCTTGCCAGTAACTTTTTAGCTTAGAAAACAATTAAAATCTTAGTTGAAAAGGTCCTTTTCTTGCAGCCATGAGAGCATTAGAACGAACAGAAATAAAAAAAATATTTTTGATAGCTGTTACTACACAGTTGGAAATAAAAAATAATTACACAGTGGATTTTCCAAGACAGAAATGAGTCTATGTGAGGAACATATGAAAACACAGAAATACATACAGATCAAACTGACAGCGTATCACTGGCAGACGTTAACATCAATGTTAGCTGGAGGAGACACCCTTTGCTTACAGATTAATGGAGCAGGCGAATGAATAATTGCCTTCAGATAATTTGCAGTGTATGTCAGGTATGTCATTGTGATCTTGAAGGCTGTAAAAGATTTTAAATCTTTTTTCCCTCATCTGACAGAAGTGCTGGAATTACCAGAGACATTTCATTTTGTCAACTTCAGCCACAAGGACACTGAGACAAGCCTCTGCAAAATGCTGTCTCCAAACCCTGACAGCACAGGCATTTGAAGTTATTTTTCTGCGTTAGGCAAAGGTTGCCCAGTTGCAAGGTTTAAGGATAACCGAGACAGGAGGACGGAGACACTTTCAGTGACTGACATTCTGTGTTTTTTCTTAACATGCTAAGAAGTTTCTTATGCTGCAGTGCTATTAGTTGAACAATTGTAATTTGTATGCACTGAAGTGTGACACTGCATTTGTTGAAGGTTAAGATATAACAAAGGATTGACTGCAAAAATCTTTGATCATAGATGCAAGTCTTACTTAAAAATACAGCAGAGAAACCGGAAAGGGATTATTTTCGCACATTAAGACCGGTAAGTATGACTGAAACTTTTGATGTCTATGAAATGCGTACTTGAGAAATACACGATACGCTATGGGAAACAATACTTCCTAGAATGCCGCTTAAAGACAAGCATTAGCTTTTTCATGCAAGAAAGTCATCCTAATGGCAACTCTCACACAGGAAAATGGGGGAGGAAAAGTGACGTGATTGACAGGGAAGGAAAGGAAGCTATTTAAAATGCTCCTGAAAATTCACCAGACATGGCAGAGGAGTCTGCTGGGAGGTCCCACGCCATTACACATGCCACAGTGACACTTGGCAGAGAAGACGAAGTTTGTAAGACCTCAGTAGCTGTAGAGCTGGCTATCCGTTTCCCCATAACCATCAGCCCACCCTTCCAAGGCCAGACCAGACCCTTCCCCAGTCTGTCCTCTGGGCAGAGCAAAACACCTTCCCCAGCCCTACCCGTAGTCTCCCCTACCTTCGGGCTCCACGTCTCAGACAAACCTGCAGTTCACCTCTTGCCAGGTGACAGAGCCGCCGTTTGCCAGCCGCTGCCGGGTGATCTCTCCTGCTCTGACTCTCCTTGCTGCTGAGCCCTCGTGACACGACTCTCCTCTTCCTCCAGTTCTCTGCTGAGGGTTTTAGCCAGTGCTAGGTGCACACTGCTCCTGACTAGACCCGGTACTGCGACTTAGAATCCCTCCCAGTCTCTTGTAAGACATTACTTGTTATAGTTTATCATTAGTACCTTACAAATTGTTTATTGTATATTACATAAATCAAATAAAACTGAGGCTATATTGTATCAAAAATAGAAAATATTTATATGTTCCAAAATACATAAATATGTTTAGAAATCTGACTTCTTTTTTAAAAGCGTTGTGGCCATTTTGCTGAGTGAGACCCTTTTCAGATTCAAAACTCTCAAAAGACAGGAAAGTCGGAATTGCTCATGAAATTCAATACGTAAAAGATGACACTTTAGGGTCGAAGACTTCCCCAGGAGTTCCAGATGTTGTTCACAAATTAAGATCAGTCCAGGTTGGAAATGAGATTGGTCAAGGAAGTGGGTTTAGATTAGGATAAAAGAAGTGCTGAAAAGATCCAGTGGTCACTATAATACTGTCTTCTTAAAAAAAATCTCTGTCAAGGATGGACGTAGTCAGGCTACAATGAGAAGGTAACACAGCCCTCAGAAAATGGAGCAGATGATATCTTTAACACAGATCCCAGCATGCAAGTGAACACAAACAGCTGAATTTTGGAATCCAGAAAGCTTTCACACAATATCTGGTGTCGGAGGGCACTTTCGGGAGCCATCAAAAAATATACTGGAAAAACAGCTGCATTGTTTTGCAGCCGCTTAAGAAACATGGATTTAGGAGTTTAACCAGAGACCACAAATTGAACTAAGGGCAAGAGAGAAGCCTCTTATTTCCACAGTGCTTCCTGCCTTAACAATCAGCAGGGCAAAACGCACACTGAATAAATGAAGACCGTAAGTCACTGGGGTCCAAACAGTCAGTGCTTTACACAGGGGCAAAGCGATTGGTTTCTTGCAGGCAGGTTATTCTACTGAATACTGGAACTTGACCGATGAAGCACCTCACAGCCCAAGCCCAGGGCAAGGGCCTTGGCAAGTGTCCCTGGAGGAAGCACCTGCCTCTGGAAGCACCAAAAGGAAGAAAAATCGGAGACCTAAAATTTATTAGAAAAATGGAAAGAAAGGATAAGGCAAGGAGTTGGAAAACCAGGGGAGATGAACAGAGGCTCCGGTTAAACTCTGTGCAGAAAGCAACGCAGCAACAGGAGAAGTTCGTGCAACTCAGAGCAGACAGCGTGGGAGCAGGAGCTCAGTTCAGATCCATTCTCCAGCGTGTCATCTGGACAACAGGCCACAAGGAGGAGCAGCACACCCACCAATCACACGAGCAAATCAGGCACCGGTGTGGAACAGGGTTTCCAGCTTATCAGGAGGGTGCCGATGTACAAGACTCTTGAAATGGAGGAGGGGGCTCCGTTCAGTATCGTCTCCTCCGTTTTTTGTTCCCCTTTCCTTTCTGTTCCTTCTCTTTCCGGGCTGCAGCTGTGGTAAAGGTGATACAGTGAGCATCTAAAAAGTCCAGCAGCTTTGCTTTGGCAATCTTAATGCCGTTCTCTTTCAGCTCTGAGTGCAGTACAGCCAGCTCAAGTGGCTCGTAAAAGAGGATCTTGTTGTACAGGGCTTCATTTGAACGGATGTAGTTCCTCACTGCCTCCAGCTTATCTGCCTCCTGGGCTGCTGCCTGAGAAGCTGGAAGCTCCTCTTCCTCCTCTTCAGACCCAAAAGCACAGGCCTCAAATTCATTGGCAAAAGAACTAGAAGCGAGAAAAAGCAGAAAAGCAATCAAGGAAAGAACTGGTCATCCAGGGCAGGCCCAGAGCTTCCCAAGTCCCTGGCTGCCAACCCTTGTGACTGCCCTCTGTAGGATCACAGACCCTCTGATACTAGCACTCACAAAATAAGGAGCGAGGCAGAATGTGGTATGTGTTCTGCAAACTTACACATCCCAGCCATGACAGCGCTGGTCCTGTGCTCTCTGGCATTCTTTGCTCCTGCCTGCAGGACCTCCTGCTGGTGTACTTGCGGGCTCACTGTGTGCAGCACCACAGGCAGCCTCTGCTGAGTAGTGCTGTCTTCTCACTACTCTAGTTGCAGGCTCTCACTCAGCCCTGTGAGGCTCTTTGTCACTCCCACTTGCAGAGCTGCCAGGTTTAGGCTTTGCCCACACACAGTTTCAGCCATGAGCACTTCTGTGCTCTCAGAAAAGCTTGCTAGGAGTTAGACTAAAACAAACAAGCCAACCTCAAAAAAACCTTACTTCTTTTGTACGACTGTGTTGACCTTCAAGTGACAAAAGCCCAGAGAAGGCAGGCTGTAGTACAGGCCCCTGTATTCTGCATTGACACTCATTTCTTTGTTTCCCATTTTCCCATCTCTGTCTGCGCAGTAGAGACTCTTCTGTTAGTATTTTGTTCCCCTACCTGTGTGACCCAAAAGAGATGTCGCTTCCATCCAGTGAAGAAGTTGCAGATTCCTGAGATGCTGAGAGCATCAGTTCCTCATCATCAGCTGCCAGAGAGCCCCTCTCTGGAGATACAGTTGACCTCTTCTGCTCTCTGGCTCCTCTGGACTGATATGTCTTTTCTAGTCCCTCCTTACCTCCTGCATAGCCTGTTTCAACAGGGGGTCCAACCAAGTCATCACCAGCACTCTCCGCAGCAAGCGCTGAGGAAGCTGTAACAGCCTGCTTCTTTTTCCTGACAGCATTTGAGGCTTTGGCACGCTTTCCACCTGCAGTCCGGTCTGCCTTCAACTTCCTAGAGCGTTTGGCTGGGGGCTTCTGTAAGGGAGGCTGGGAAGATGGGATTTCATCCTCCGAGTCAGCGTCCATGTCCTGGTGAGTATACTGGAATATCTCCTTCAGTTTTAACACCATCTGGCGTTTTGGGAGAGGACGAACTCCAAATCTAAAAGAGAAAGGTGGGAGCTTAGGCTAAGATAATGTTATGCCTTCCACTGTCACAGCTCAGGAACGTGACCATGCCAGGAATGCCAGTAGCCAACTGGAAGGCCATGACATGATCTCAAGTAATGCTGACTGGAACATCATCAAGTTTTCCCTTTCAGCACCGGAGCTTTCTTTCACATTACTTGCCAGCAGGTTTCTGCTCATAAGGAGATGTACTTGTGGAAGTAATGCTAACCTGCTCAACTCCTTCTTCAGCTCTGGGGTCTCCATGATGGAGTAAGCTGGCATTGGTGTCATGGGAGTCTCAGGAGGCTTGTCCCTCTCCTGACAGGCAGGTTCTGCAACAGAATGAAATTATCGTCATCAGAATGAGTACAGAAGGACATAAGAGGGCTCATATCTTCCCCTCCTGGTGGCAGATAGTCTAATGTTATGTAGTAACTGTTTAAGTGGCACTGCTTGTCTGCAAGCTCTTCTACTAAATACCCTTATATTGGACAGAACAATCAACACTTCTTTTTGTCTTCTTCTGCTCTGGAATATTTTGTTTTATTGATTTTAAATCAGAAAACAGCTTAAATCGAGACATACATCAGGTCTGAATACAAAGTCCATTCAAAGCTTTGTTAGAACAGTTGCGAGATAGTTAAAAAGATAGGTTTACTGAATTCTGTGAAGTGGTTCTTCCCCCAGGAAGGAAATTTCATAGTAGAGACTTGATGCAGACGGAACTGAACAAGCCAAGGTTCTGGGGGCCTGAATTAGATACTGATTTAGTAATGCTGATTTACTGATACTGGGAAGCACAGTCAGTTTCATAGGTCATGTTCTAAACCCCTGTTGTTAAAACCAATCACTTAGTATAGTATAACTAATATATCTTAGAGATACTAAGAGATCAATTATGACTCTTAGATCTCAGGTGGAAAGAATTATGCAAGCGCAACACAATTAAAATATTAATCCTAGTAAGCAGTTGACCCCAGAGAGGTATGTTAGTATTTTGTGCATTGTCAGACATTCAAGCAGAAAAGGCTCAGCTCCTGCTCACCACTAAGGGGAATCCGGTGGCAAAGACAAAGAGCACCTTGGTTCTCAGTCTTATGTGTGTGTCCTGTAACCCCTTCTCACTGTGTCCCTCCCTCTGGACATGTGCTGGGCACACAGAAATCTGTTACAAAAGCCCAAAATTAGCAAAGAAAAGGCAGTGCAAGACAAGGCAAAGGTGCATCAGGAGAGCTTTGCAGGAAAACATGCATGGAGCCTACCCATGGGGAGTTGTGGGCACCTACCCCCAGCCAGCCTCTGCACCTGTGCCACTGAGTGCAAAGCCTACCTGATGTCCTCATGTGAATGTCAGCACATGCATTGCTTTATGAATGCATGAAAAACAAATGATGTGCAGAGGACCCATTATTGCAAGGAATAAACATTCCCTAGCACGCAAGTTGAAGGCTGGGTTTTGTATGGGTTCCCCCCCCCAGGTAACCTCTCCTAATTTCTACAGTGAATACTATCACTGTCGAAGAACCAGCATGAACGAAACACAAATGGCTATGCTCCAACAAGCCCACACATTTAGAAGCGCTCTCTCCCACATCAGAAGCTGACTGTACCTTCTTTGTGCCTGGCCCTGACTACTTTGGATCAGAAGGCCAAAATACCCTCTCAATATACCAGGTGAACAACAGACAGAATGACCACCTAAAATGACAATGATTTAACCTAGTTCAATGAAATCTAGTACTAATACAAGTTCTTACCAGGAGTCTTTACAGGCTCTGTCTGACAGGCACCTGCTGCAGCTGACACCCTCTGAGACAGAGGAAGCACCTCTGGAAGTTCATCTCCCTCTTCTTCTCCATCCCAATCATCCCAGAGTTTGGAGTTCAGGTAACTTAGTCTACTCCCCACTGATGAACATGCCTCAACAGGACTCTTTTCAAGATGAAGCAAAGTTGTTCTTCTGTCACCAGGATGTCCTCGAAGAGGGGTACTGCCCTTAATTCCCTGTGCTTGGACTGGGCTCTCCCACTGGTCAGGCCAAGAGTCAGGTTTGGGGCTGCTGGCAGTGCTGGCACTTGCACAGTCAACCCGGCTGGAGTTCTGGCCGTTACCTCTGACTGGTGACAGATATTCAGCATGCCAGCAGTCATCAACAGGGATTGGGGGCTCATCACCGAGCAAGACACTACTACTCAAAGAAAGTAGACTTGTTTCCTTTTCCCCCTCACTGTCCTTTATCTCAAACACACTGGTGTCTGCTTCATCTTCCAATAACCGCTCATGGTGTGGAGATACAGGTTTGGACATAGATGAGCTCTTGGCACATTTCCTTTTCATGCTGGTGTAGCCAGGGGAGAGAACTGGATCCACTGTAGAAACTGGTGGGGTGTCCATGGAAAATGCTCCTGTTGCTGGGCTGCTGGAAGGGTTCCTTTCACTGACTGAGTTCTCTATAGGCAATTGTTTGTCTGACAATGTTGTTTCAGGAACTTTTATGAAACTGCAAGGCATTTCATGGTCACTGTTATCTACCGCTAAGCTCTTTGTCCGGAGTTTAGACCTTGGACTCTTTATACACTTAATACTTGTGACCTCAGTCTGTGTTGAGAAATTTCTGCTTTTGCTCAGAAGTGGTGTGTCCGGCACTAGCCAGGAGCTGTCCACACCCGAAGACTCCTCGTGAGCAAGCCCTTCTTCACGGTTCAGGTTCAGACTCTGTTTGCTCTCTATGCAAGCACCTACTTGGCTGCTGAAAGGCAACTCTGTGGACATCTTTACATCGTTATTTGTATGTACTGCATTTGTAATACCACACAAGACCTGGGATGATCTCTGCTCTGTTTCAGTACCTGATGACAAGTTATGTTCAGGTTTTGTTATCTCAGGACCTTGTTCTACACTAGCGCATTTCAGTTCCCCAGGGATTTCCATTTTCTTCAGGGGAGAGCCTGACTCTGGTGACTTCTCTTGTTCTAACTCCATTTCATCACCAGAAGATAAAACAATAACGTCAGCCTCTTTTTCCCCCTGAACTGCAACATCCTGAGTTCTGCTGACTGGCGATGACAAAACTGAAACACATTTATGCTTGTTTAAATCAGCGTGGGAAAGCTCTTCTGGAGAAATTCTGCTCTCTGTGTTCTCACATCGTGCTGTAACGTCCAGCCTGTTGGCTTTCTGGAAGGGTATTTCGTGAAATGGGAATGATTTTTTAATTCGGTTTTGCTTTGGTGTTTTTGCTTCTCTGGGAAATTTCCTATTTGATTTTGGAGACATAGGTGAAGAGCCAAGAGCAGGAAAAAGGGGCATATAAGGTTTGGGAGGAGGACTGCCACAAAAACCATTTCTATGTGGAGCGACATCTTTTTGTGACTTACTGCATGTAAGCAAATCATTAAGATCAACATGTTTTTCGCTCAAAGCCTTTCCTGACTCTTTGATCACTTCTTTCATTGGGGAAGGCTCACAGTATTCTCTCTGGTTTGCAGAAAATAAGCATTCGTAATTTTCATTCACATCAGTGTCACTGTGGGAGCTAGTCAACTGTTTTTCCCAGTGGTCTTCTCCTTCCACATCACGTGAGACCTGAGATGACTTGGAGTCTTTCCCACCTTCACATCTCCTAATTGTCTCTCCTTCATTAGCGGTGGTACCATGGGATACTACACCCCGTTTCTGAGGTTCATCCTGGCAAGGCACAGAAGTGATTTGTGTGGCATTCACATTTTTGCACCTATTTACATTCTGCGTTTTCTCTTCTTGTTCAGGCAAGTCACATCTGGATCTTTCCACGTCATTGTCTTCCCTCAGATCTTTGAAGTCAGGGCTTATCAAAGCAGATTCAGACCTCTTTGCCTCTTCTTTCTCAGGGTGCTCGTTCACACCTTGGGCTGCCTCAGTATCATTGCAGATGCTGTAATCTGTGCCTTCACTCATCTCTGTTTCACCTTGAACCATCTTTCTCTGAGTTGCAGCAAACTCATAGATTTCCTCCAGCTCCTGTTCACCCACCCCATTGTCATCTTCCTTCTGGCATTCAGGGTTCAGCACAGCCTCTTCTTCCTCATCTTCACCCACCCACACTGACTTCAAGAGCTCTTGGAAGTTCTCAGCTCTGTTCTCACAATCTTTGTCATCCCTCACAGAGATAAGATCATCCTCTGAATCTACTCCAGAAGACACCTGGCTTTCTCCAGTGCTGATTTCACACTTGGCCATCAGTTCCCTTGCACCAAACCTGCAAGGATATAACAGAAACGTTAATGTTTCTCTCCTTCAATATTCCTCCATGTTTTAGCTGCCTGATCACTCTAGTGAGTCTTGTGAAGAATCCGCATAAGGATCCTAGTTTTTGTAAGATGTAGAAGCTCTAGTGTACCCCTGACATTCAGAATTTCCTTTTCCGGGTGTCACTCACATGAAAGCATCAGATTCACTCTTCATTTTTTATGTTTGAAACTAAGCAACTGTAGGATTATGCTAAAATGCCTTTGGCAGTTGCACTGGTGAGTGCCCCATGGCATGGCAGAGGCTGGATAACACCTGTAACGTTCAAGCTGCAAGGCCCTTTGAAGTGACACCTCTGTATAAGCACGTTGGCAAGCCCTAGCCATTACCCTTCATGTCTCAACATGGGCTCCTCCAGCACATTGCTCACTTCCAGTTTAGCTGGGAGGCCACAAGACCTAATACACGCTCTCGGAAGAACAAAACAAGCTGGGGAACCAAACCTGGCACAGCTCGTGTCTGTGCTCTGTGCAGCATGTGGATCCCAGTGCAGACTGTCCTCTAACTTGTACCTGAAATTCTTGCCAAGAAAACTACTGGATGTACTTCACCTCTGAGAGGACAGCTAGGGCACAGGGATCTTGGTTTAAAGCAGAGGGTACACCAACTCAGTAACAGCACGGATGCAGCCCACGTGACTGTGGTTAAAACTCCCAAACTGCCATAAAACTAAGAGGCAAATCACAGCCCACTCAAGAAACTGTATCCCATTTACAGTTTTTGGGTTTCTTCCTCTTCCATGGGGTCCTTTAATTCTAAAGTTTCGTGTTTGAGCAGTTCCTCTGCAAAACAGAAGCCAGCAGGCTCACTGCAGGCACTCCACCAGCAAGAACCCCTAATGTCATTGCTATCAAGGGCCTCGATTTAGGACTAAGATCATGTATTAAGGACAGATACCTAATCCAGTCTACCCAGTATGTTTGACGCACTACGTGTGCAGAGTACATTCATGCAAATCCATCAGGTTCATCCTAGCTGGACATTGTCTCCCACCCACAGTCTGTTCCGTTTCCCCATAGTTTCCCACTATTCGCTAGGAGTAAGAAGTTAAACTTAATTTGTGAATGTGTTGTGCCAAATTAAACACACAGTTTCCCTGTTAATAAAAATGAGTCAATAGCAATTTCAGGTTTTCCCTCCATGCCACCATAATCTCTTCATGCTTCATACTTATTTTTTCCCTTCCAAACAATGTATTCTTACCACTGCAGAGGATGAACTCCTACCTAACCAAGGACAATTGATCAACTGACTACCAAGAAAAACGCACAGAAAACAAATACATATTTTTTCTCTGGTCTTTTTCAGGGTTACTTTAAAAGGAGGACACCTACATTTCCAGAACTAAGAGTGATTTTCATTTGACAGAACTTGTTTCATCTGCTCCTATTTCAAGCTCTTTACTTAGCACACGTCTAGGATCGTGACTGATGAGTGTCTAGGATCGTGACGGACACAACGCATTAGCGTTCCAAGCATCCACTACATTCCACAAGTCTTGTTCAGACTAAGTGTGTCACTAGTGCAATGCTTGGAGAATTGTGTATGGAAGACCCACTCATCATCACTGCCACCAGCTGTCAATAAAGATCCTGAGACAAAACTCTTGGCAAAGGTGTGCTAGATATAAACCAAAACCCGAAAATCTCAAGCAGATGTAACCTGAAGACAGATTCATGAGAAAGATGAGGGTAGGATGCTCTTGTGTTCAAATTTCACTTAAGATTTAAGCAGCGGATTACGAGTTTTGTTGAAGCCACTCAAAAGGCAACAGAAGTATCCGGTTAGGGTTTGTGTGGCTGAAAGCACGAGGGGATCCAAAACACACTCGCATGATACAAACCTGGCAGCCAGAGCCCCCAGCTGAGGCAGCATCCTGGCAGGGACGTCAGCATCAGCAGCATAAAGGTATCGCAGGAACGTACAGGCTGCCTCTCCTGTCACGTCACTCAGCAGCACGCGGCGTGTCTGCGCGTTCCCATCCTCCTCTACTAAGAACCCTTCGCTGTGAACCTGGTGGTAAGAGAAAAGCAAACAAGGTCCACTTGCTGGTAAAGGAACAGCAACAGCAGTATCTTCTCTATATCAGCTTCCTCCTTTCATTTGCCAAAGTCTTAGCCTAGGGCCAGGATCTGATGCCTCAGAGGGAAGCTAAAATGACCAGATACGCAGAGCTTCCTAATGCAACAGGCCATTCCCTTCCTGCCCCTACAGTTGTTAGCTTATAGCCTGAAGCATAAAAGTTTGAGTTGTCATCTGTATTAGTCACACACAAAGAAGATGGTCTTAGACTTCTCCAGTCAGCTTCGGAATCCAGTGACTTCCTAGAGCACAAATTCCACAGATATCTACACCTCACTTACAGCTTCCTTTGATCTGTTTTGAATTTACCTACCCTTGATGCACTGCTGAAAATCTAGTTCTGCTGTGTCACAGAAAAAGAGATACCATACCAAATAATCCTCACTGAACTGGACCATTATCTGTGTTGGCCCACCTCGATCTTAGGTTTTGATGAAAATGCTTCTCCAGTATAGCGAGCTCTCACTCCCTTTGTACCTAGCTCACGTAATGCACTATCTGAAACTCTCTCTCTCTCTCCAAAGTTAGGGCATGTCATGCCAACAGGAAACGTGAGCTCCAAAGCCATCGCTAATTACTGTCCCCTTGTTACCCGAAAGCTTTGACCACTAGAGCACTCCCTCACCTAGGCAGAAAATAAATGTGAAATGCTGCTCTCCAGGAGGGGACTGCAGGAGGAAAACAGCCCTCTGCAGGAATCAAAAACACAGTACAGGGTCAATCCCACAACTCTACCCAAGCAAATGATTCCTGTGCATAAAAAGCAGTTGATGGGAATGCTGAAGACAGATAAAGTTCCAGGGAAATAATAAGAGAACCTGGATAACCCTGTGTTTTTTAAACTCCTTTGATCTGGGGAACTCATTTTCTACTGGTTGTGAAGATCCCTTAAGACATTTCATATTAAGACTGCCGTATGGCAGATATAAACTGTCTTTTTTTGTCTGTTTTCATGGACTCCTTAGAAATGACCCAAGGCACCTTGAATAGAAACTGTTACAATCATGCGTGAGGACAAAACGAATTCCACTGATTACAATAAGGCAGCTTTTAAGAAAGACAAAACTTTCGTCAAGAAGCGGGTTGTATGGGCTGATGGCAGCTCTGTCAGAGAGCAGAGTTCCAGTCTTCGGCTCACTGCCTTTCATTACCTTCACAGGAGACTGCATAGGAGCAGGCTGGGAACTGTTCGTCCCAAAATGCTTTTGGGAATGTAAGAACTACTTCACTGGCCTTGCCAAAAGCACAGTTCAGTGCAGCTACCTCTATAGCAATTGTGGGCGTCACAAACCTGTGTGTGGGTTATTTACAAGCACAGCCCAGAAACTCTCTGCTCCACAGTCAAACTTCTCAGCCTGGAAGAAAGGCAGGACATACCAGGAGGGACAGGGCAGTCTGCACTTGCACAGGTATAAAAATTCAAGGGGAAGAAGCACTTCGAAAACTTCCTCCACTGCTCATGGGCAGAACGCCAGGAAGGATCTTCACCTCCCTCTCGTCTCCCCAAACAAACTACCACATTTTCCACCAATTTATCAGAATTCTGGCAAAGTGAAAAGTAAGAAAAAAATCACCGCGGGTCCAGAGGCACTTGCCATTAGGCCAAAAAATACTCTGTGCTGATTCAGCAGCAGCACTGATTTACGTGTGGTCAGTCTGGAACAGCTGGTCAAATGCCCATTACTGCAAACAGGACCTGACTGAAGCAGAAGAGAAAAGCGTAGCAGCAGTACTTACGATTTGAACAGCCTGAGGACACCGTGCATACAACACAAACATATGGGCATAAAAGATTTCCCCAGAGTCCACCTGAAACTGGACATCACTCAAGTGGGGGTTGTTGACCATTGTACTGAAATCTGCAGCCAGCAACCTGAGGGAGGACTAGAACAGAGAAGGAACACAAAGAAGAAGTTATGTTACAGCTGTAAGACATCTTCCTGACAAATAAGGAGAGAATAACTCAAGTTTGTCAGCACTGCTGTACTCTGGGCCCCAGTATGGACACCCCGCCTTTGCCTTCTCAAGGCACTCAGAACCCTTATCAGTTCAAGGTCTTCCATAAGAGAAGTAAGCAGGCAAGTCTAATACACATCTCTGGCTTTGTTCTCCTCCTCCTCCTTTCAGTAGTGTAGCAGCTGTGAAGGAGGGGCAGGCACATTCTGTCTTCCACTCTACTTGTGGAATAGCCTTGCATTACAGCAATCATCATCCTCTGATCTTTACCACACCCTTTCCTGATGTGGTATAGCCCACTGCCTGCAGTTGGCCCCTCGATCGGCTGGCTGCCTTCCACCACGTTTTTGGAAGATGCAATTTCCACCTTGATTGAACTGAACTCAGTTCACAAATATTGGAGGGAGTGAGAGGAAAGAGGATGACTCGGGGCTGAGGTAATGAGCCCCTCTTCTCTTGTTGACTGTTTTGGTCTGGCAATGACAGCTGAGAAGAGGTCCTCTGCAACAAGGGGCCCCTATGGAATAAAAACAATGCAGGTATCTAGTCCAAAGGGACTTGTGCACTTGTTACTGAAAACCCTTTTCAAAATTCCACTCAATTATTAAAAAAAGTATTTTCTCTTACAGTTCTAGAATCCCTTACTGAAAGTTTAGGGAGGGCTTGTTGACTGAGGTATCTGTGACTGGTTAATATCACTGGTAAGGTCAGGTCTGGGGTATACTGTCAAAGAGCAGCAACGTTGCTCAGTTTCTGCTCTGGAACTACCCCTACTACAAACCACCTGAGGCAATCTAAAGACTCAGGTTCCTCCAGGTAGGTGTGGTGACTCTGGAGGTGGCCAGTGCTTCACAGAAGTGTGAAATACCCTTAAGCCCATGGTTGAGAGAGGCTGCTGACTATAAGTGGAAAACAGCTTATACTTGACACACTGATCATTGACCCTCTACTTTCTGAATCTACTGCACAGTGGAGGAACTGCAAGTTTTATTCCAGTGAACATCTGCATGAGATGCAGTTCCACCTGGAACAACACAGCTCTTTATTTTATTAGCAGCTTTCTACTTTAGTTCAGTGAACTGTGGAAACCCAACCTTTCTACTCGCTCCAGTATGTGTTTGCCGGCAGCCAATACCAATTAGCACTGAAACAGCATACACTGGACCATTTCTTCCAGGCCTTCATAGGTGGGCTAGAGAAGACTCTGCATGTCATGGCAGCGGTGTGGCCTGATCTCCAAGGGGAAGATAGGAAGTTCAGCCTGGAAACTAACCAGATGTTTCTTGCTCTCTTATTCTTGGCAGGTAGCACACCTGCAAGACAGTACCTCAGGAAGCCAGCAAACAGAGACTCCTGGTGCTACGTTCCAGGCAGCAAGCCCAGAACAGCTTTCCTGCTGATGCTAAAATTATGACTCAAGAATGGGGAAATTAAATAAGAATAGAAATCTGGCTGCACCATTCTCTGTGCAAAGGAAAGAGACTGGTCCAAAGACAGCTCCAACCAGGTATGTGCTCCTGTTGGAGAACATCCCAGAACACACTCTCCTACTGCGGAGGCCAGGGAAACTGGACTCCCCAGATGTGACATCAAGGGTCTTAGCATGGGTGGGAGAGATGCGTTGCCAGCACAGTGGGTACATTTGCTCTACGTGGTTACACTCTGCCTTTGCTCATGTAAAACATTTCTCTCCCACTGCCAATTCAGCTCTTCAGCAACACTTCATTTGCTCAGGAAAACTATCAAGGAACCAAACTAAATCTGAACAAATGACCATACTGTTACTGCTAGTAGCAACTGAGCTTCACCAACAACATCTGTACAGTCTCTGTACTGCTAAAGGCCTTTGTTTTAATGTACTCAGGGGCTTATAAAACATGTTTTTCCCTCTAAGGATTTTTTTTTTTTTAATACTGCCAAAGAATATCTAGTGTTTTCTTTAACAAGTAGTTGGGATCCTTTATCTGTGACAGGCTACTTGCCCAAGTTTAAAACTGATTCCCACCTCAAAGAATTGTCTGTTTTTAAATGCCTCTTGATTTTATAAGCAGAATCCAAAAGTGTCTTCTCAAGGCATCAAAACTTACCTCATGCCAAAATCTATTAGCTTTCATGGTATGATTATTTATTATCTATCCAAAGACAGTAAGTTCCGCCAGATAAAGTGGATGATCCTAGTAAGAAGATGAATTAGTTTTTTTGGTGCTTTTTTTTAATATGCAAAGAAAATTGATTTTATTTCCACAGGGGGAAGGACTGATGCATCTAGCGTGAGCTGTGATCTGCAGAGTACTACTGGCTTGATAAAAAATGACCTATGACTTCCTAGCCTGTGATCTTCACCTGGTCACCACAGAGAGTACACCGATGGTCAAGCGAGTTCCTTTGATATGCATTCTCACAATTCAGGATTTTGCATACTAAAACTTCTGGTGATAAAGTGAGCTTTTTAAAAGTGCTCATCTTCCATGGACCTCGCAGCATTCTACCTCATCTGACAGGATCTTATGCTAGATTAGAGAATTTCGAGTGATTCAGCCAGGCCTTGCAGGAACTCTCTCTTCCATTACTAGGCACAGCATGCAAAGGAAGATGACAGGAGAGGCATTTACAAAGTGCCATTCAGAACCACCCAAACTAGGTGAGTACCTGAGCCTGGATGAAACACCAGACAATTCTGCTTCTCCTGGGCTCCAGGTAATTCACTCTAATCTAGTCTAGCCATCAAAGCAGAGCTGGGCATCACAGCAGACTACCGCCTAAATGCTGTGCAGATACATCCCTAGTAACTACCTCAAATACTCTAAGTACTACAGCCTCACTATGTAAGCGGGTTCTCTTTGGGCAAATTATGCACAGATTGGTTTTGTTACCTGTTTTTTTTTAAATAATCTCTCTCATTAAGTAGGACAAACTCTGAAAAAAAACACAGGCCTGCCTGCGGACATCAATGAAACACCAAGCACGTTGACCTCAGCTGTCTGTGATGATTTCTATGAGTGACTCCGAACCTCAAACACCCTCTTTGTTTCTGTGGAAAGGAATGGGAAATATTCCATACTTCTGTGAATTGCTCAAATGGGCCAGCCTCTTTTTGACAGTACGAATACAAATACAAAAAAGTGGAAAAAATTAACATTTGTCCTTACGCTCTTACAGCTGCTTCTCAGAAATCTCTTCTCTTTGGATGGAGGGACGAAGCCACTAAGTGGAGTATCACTGGAAGTCGATTTTTTTCCTCAGAGAAGAAAAGGCACATCACAAATCACAGACAAAATTGTTTTAAGACATAAGTAGGAACTCCTAACAGTATCCTTGCCATGACGGCTCCCCAAGACGACTGCTGAATCAGGCTGACATATCTGAGCTGAAAGCTCAGCTTCTCCCTCCTGCCTTTATCAGAGGGGTTTGGCCCCTCAGCATAGGACCAGCAGCCATTTGCTGCAGTTTAGCAGGGGAAGTGAGGAACGTTACACCCAAGTGAAAATACAGACAGCATAGAGAAGAGAACTTAGCAACCATGTTTTTCGTTAATAGGTGAACAGGAGACACACAGTACACACGTTATGCTAAACAGCCAGGCCGTGTTAAGGGTCATCATTGACCTTGGAATGCGCAGTTGTGCACCGCACGCAACTCTGACTGGGGATGTTCGAGAGTTGCTCTTGGAGGAATTCTAGGTGATGTATTTTTTCAACCTGTATAGGTACAGATAAACTCCAGGGTTTGTGTATCCATGTACCAATATAACGACATCTGTCTTGCACTCTTGTTCTCCTGGTCTTCTCAAGACCTGATGAGACAGTGCTGCTAGCAACAGTCAATACACAGAAAAGAGCAGCATGCAGTGCAGTACACGTAACCGAAAGGAGAGTCCAAATAGTTGGGATGAGTTTTGGCCTCACTGTTGGCCACGTCTGGGCTCCCTCCTGGCAGAAATGCATTTGATTCCTTTAAAGGAATTTTAAAATAAAATTTAAAACCTGTTGTCTCAAAGGAGTTCTTTTCAACATTGGAATTTATGAATCTTTTCAGAAATGTCAACCTGATTGTATCGAAAGCCTACTGCAGAACAATACCCCCCAAAATATCACCTCCTAGATCAACATCACCATCTTGCGGCTGCTGTCACTGCTCTCCAAATTCAGTATGGCTTAAGTGTGGTTCTGCACAAAGCTGCCAGAACTTACTTGACTGCTCTGCTTCCTGAACTTGGTTAACATCAAGGTTCCACTGAGTAAGAGTAAGGCCTTCCCTGGCCAACTCAACCAGGTCCTGCAGGGTCTGAATATCCTTCTGCCTCTGAGATAAAAACTGTCCATCTCCTTCAGGGCCTGACTTGGATTCGTCAAAAGTTTTGCCTCCAGCCTCTACAGAAGGGGGATCACGAGCACTCAGGTCAGGCTGAAGTTGCTGGGATTCTTCTGGTTGATCAGATCCCACCGATAGCAGAACGGTCTCTGACTTACAATTCTGATCAAAGGGAAAAAAAAGACACCAATAAATTAGGTCTTGTTTCATGTGTTTGCAGAGCTCAGAGTCCAGTCTCTGGACTGGTCTCGAGCTCATACTTTCAAAGTATCTTAATAAAAGGTTGCAGAGCAGTCCCCTGATACAAGGCCTTCTGAGGCAAGAGCTCTTTGTGGTTTCATGAAGGACTCTCCAGAGATGAGACAACTCTAAACAGAAAAAGGAAAAAGGCAACTACAACAGAAAATGCAGAAGAGGTGGTTTCACTGGGAGCATGCCTGTGCAGGCAGCTGCCAAGCAGGGAGAAAGGATGGTGGAAACCCTCCCACTCCAACATCTAAATATTTCATTACAGCTGGAGCTTCTGGCAACAGCCACAGCTGAAGCTGCCCAGGTGCTTCTGTTCTGAGGTCTGAAATGTTTTGGCAGTCACATATAACTTAATCAGACTTTCACCTTTGGACTGGAATTGTCCAGGTTTCGTCTCTGTTTCCCAATAAAAATAGTTTTGTTTGTTTATTTCTAAATAAAAATGGTTTAGCTATTCCTAGGAATGGAAAGAATTAGTGGGGAAAACACACTCTTGCCATGATTTGAAAGGCCTTGCTAGTTTTTATCTTCAAACTTCTCTGGCAGTTTGTGGTTTGAATGAAAAGTCAAAAATCATCACAGAACGCAGCCTGTCCACTATCGCCCTAGCCTGGGATAAGTCGGTGCAAAAACTCTGTGATTTGACCAGGAAAAAAAGTATTGAATAGAGCATTTATACATGCACAATATTTTTTTGAACAGAAGCGCCAAACAATTCTTCCATGAAGGAATGAGGGAAGGAAATGAAGTGAAATCTTTCTTCTTGGAGAGCAAGTATGTAATAAGGTGATGGACTAGAAGAGTTCTGTCTGCTTCTGTAGGCAGTTTTTATAAAACTGCAGAACAATGAAAGAGGCAAGAGATCTGGATGAAAACAGAATGAAACCGTGGAACTGAAAAGTGGAACACAACCTACATGCACCAAGAGGCAGTGGAATGCATGGGGAAAGCCTGAAGTACAAATGCTTCACATTACAACTCTAGGTGCTCCCACCGTCTCCTCTGTGTAGGACAGAAATATCAGTCTTCAGTATAAACTTGTCACCCAATTCCTTGCTGCCTGAGCGCAACACGTGGGTAAAGCAAGAGAAAGGCTCATACTAGAATCAGTCAGAGAAAAGCACCAGGAAGGGAACACAAGAGCCAAACTACTGTAAATACACCTAATCTAGAGGCAAAATGAAGTGGCTGGGGTCCTCTCTCTCAGTTCTCTCTGTTCCCATCTGTTTTGTTTTCTGAAAGCTCAAAGAACAGCACGGCAACATAAGCCTCAGCCTCCTGTCCAAATGGGAGAAATGAAAGTTCAAGATCACAAAACCTGCCTGTGTGAGAGCAGGGGACAACTGTGCAGGAACAGTGAGCATGGGGTGACTCATTTAAATACCAAGTGAGGAAACAGAAGGGCTCCAGGGCAAGTAAACTGGGGCACACAAATACCAGAGGAAGGACAAAAGAGCATCCCACCTGCACAGGCTTCCAAGGTACAATTGGAGGGGTTAATCCAGCAGTGTAGAACGATTCAGGGTCACAGGGTCCTGTCAGAGCACTGCAATTCCATAAAAAGCAGTCCTTGTTTTTGGGCAATGGCATGAGCCAGGCTGCATTCCCAGATCCATCCTCCAAAATCCTACTAGTGGGAAGCCGAGGGGTGGGAGGGAATTCCACCTCTTGTGCAAGCAGCATGGCTACTCGCTCTTCGATCCTTTTGCGGGCTGTCTCTGGATCCTGAAGCAGTAATGGTGGCGGTGCAGCTGGGCCTCTTTTACGCCTTTTCTTCTCTTCAAAACGAAAAGCAAAAGGAAGCCAAATAAATGAACAGCTGAACACATACGCAGAGGAGCTCAACCTGCCAGCTTTTTCAAGTGTTGTAGTTGGCAATGACCAAAATGCAACTACAAGCAGAACACAGCTCTTAAGATTTCTGCAAGGAGTCCCAAGCCTCACATTCCTTCTATTGGAGAAACAAACCTCCAGAGAAGACTCATTCCTGCACACACTCTCCTGCTGGGAGCTGTCATAATCGGATCATTATGAAAGCAACTGATACCCATGCGGTCTACCTTCCAGACCCATGGAATGGTGACCACACAAGCTTTTGGCTAGATTGCAGTGCTTCACAGAAAAGAGAGGTGAGAAAAACAAACAAAAAAACAAATTCAAACCCACGAAGGACTCCTTTTTATGTGTTACAGCTATCATTTGTCAGTTCTGTGTCTTACTGCCTTTGTCTTACTAACGCCCAATTCCTAATAAAACTGGCAGTATGTATCAGCAGGAGGAGACCTGAGCAGGGCCATGAAGAGTAAAGTGTCCCATCTGCATAGCACTGAACCTTCTCCCCTGGCAACTGGCTTCCTTTCTAAATGTTTTTGTGCCCTTAAATAGCAAAGCACAGGTTCAACGGTATGTAGCTGCACACACATCCACTACAGAAAGAAAACAGAGAGAAGGCTGAAAAAGCTGCATAATCAAGGGTGCAGGAGGATGAATGAGAAAAAATGTACTGCAGGAGAAATAACAACGGTCTTTTCATGTCTTCTCTTCCAGGGTTTACAAAAAACAACAACTCATCTTTAAAATATTCTACAGCTTCAAAACAATCAACCAGTGAAAATAAGCATAAGACTCAGAACGGATCTCAATGAAAGCCACAAACATCCTGCAGTCCTTCTTGACTAACCGTATGTGGATACTTCATATAGCTGAAGCTCTGACAACTTAAATAAAACAGAAACAGGGCTGTCATCCCCTATACCTAACAGAAAAGTTTTAGTGAAGAGCAGGCTGTGTAACATTACTCCTCCAATAACATAGCCTTTGACACTAACTCACTTTAACACATACCTGATCCTGGCTTCCATTTGATTGGCAAAGCAACCACTGGTTTCACATTTGTAACTGATTTTGCTTGTTCCCGCTTTTCTTGCTCCAACAGAGAGCGTGACATTGCCATAGCAACCTGCAAATCTTCATCCTTAGTCTCTATTTTGGCCCTCTTCTGCTTTTTCTTTGAGTCCTCTTTGGAGGATCCTTTTCGCTTTGACCTGCTCGGTTGATTGCTGAAATGCAAGAATGCAGCAGGAAGCCCAAGTTAACGTGACTGGATCAGAGACAAGAAACATTGAGCACTCCAGACCAGCTGCTCTACTTCCTCAGAGAGATTCCCATATCCAGAATAACGAGAAACTATCCACTTTACTTTATTCCCTAGAGGAAAGCAAAGGATTTCTTATCGTGTATGGAATTCAGAGCAATTTGGAGAAAATCTTATTTTGGAAAGGTAAGCACAAGACCGCAGCACTGACCTAACCTTTTTTTTTTTTTTTTAAAAACCATCTGCTATCTAAATCCTAAACTTTGTATCAAAGGGCAAAAAACCAGGTTGAAGCAAGTCAAGAACATGATCACCAAAAACGCTCTCCCAACCTTACGCTTCCACAGCGAACAGGCAACGGCCCTTCCTCAGCACAAAAGGACTTAGGAGTCCTTCGGATAAATTTCAGTTAGGCACCATTTGCTGTACTCAGAACATTTTGCTCAAATCCAAAACAGCAGATGCATCTCTGTGGCCAGCACAATTCAAAACATGATGTTTGTTTCTTTGGCTCTGTGAATAAAGCACATGTATCCAGTACAGCCACAAGCCGAATAGCTGAGGCCTTGGCAAGACAGATACTCTGAAGAGCTTGCATATTCATACAATGTGGTCTGCTTAATAAGCTCAACCACGCCATTCATCTTTACTGCATAATTACCTCACAGAGCATAAATATTTCTGACAAACCAGTGTAAGATTTACTCCCCATTTTGCTCCTGCCTGCTGACTTGTAAAGTCATCCGCACCTGATCACTTTTGAAGGAAAGCGAGATGATTTCTCCAACTTAACTACCGCAGTCTCCTCATGTGGTATGGGGTCATAGCTCTGCCCGATTTTCTTTGGACTTGCGGCCCACCCTGCATGCAAGTCTACCTTGCTTCTACCTTCTGCAGTTCGTTCCCAAGAGCGCAGGGTCAATGTCTCTCAGGCCAAAGAAAGTAACTAGCTTCTTTTATTTTCACCAGCTTACCTGGGATACTGAAGAGGTGCGCTACCGAGTGTGGACACTTGCAACTGCACTGCCTGAAGCAGTAGCTTAGGAGGAACATCCATCTCAACAGCACAGCGCTTCAAGTGAGTGGCTCGGCTCTGTGGAGTTTGGAACTGCTTCCCACAGATGGGACATTCAGGGACTGGTGGTTTGCTAGAGGAGGACATCTGTGCTTCTTCCATCTCATCCAGGCACCTGGAGGATGATGGCAAAGCTCATGCTTAGAAGACTTTGAAACTGGCCACACTAAGATTTAAACGATATTAAAGAGTAAGCACAATCACCTCTAATATCTGAAACGGCCAAAGAAACATCCCCTAAAGAAACATGAATTACTTGCCCACCATTGTGGTGAATCTGACATTTAACAGTTGCATGGAGTTTGCAGTCTCAGAGGCCTATTAAGACTATATTGCTCAAAAGCAAGTGCAAGTAATAACCTTTAATGTCATCACATGCCCATCACCTAATCCCTCTCTCTGGATTCATTCTAACATTCCAACTGACTAACTTCTAAACATCCTTAAAAGAAGAATCGCCCTACCAGAGAAATAATAATCCTTCCTCACCCAAAAGACAACTACTTCTTGATCTGCTTACTACTTTTGTATGTGTGACCAAGTGTAGGGTAGGGAACGCAAAGTTTTCAACTCAGTTGTTTCACTTGACAAGGATAATTCTGTACTTTATGACACAGTCTGAATGTTATTCCAGGCAGGACAAAACTATGTAAAAATTTTCAATGGCTCTTTTTGAGGCCTGTCCAATGAGATTCCTGGTGTGAAATCTTTCCAAAGCTTGTAATAAAAACATTCCCTGACTAGGGTGACAAACACAACCTACACACAAAGGATTGTGTAAGACACCATTCATCTGTGATCGGTGATTACAAGTTTGCCAGTGCATCTATCCATCTGCAGCTTTACCTATTGTGATGAAGATGGCTATCAAAAAATCCATTGCCAATATAACCTTGTCATCTCACCATATGATTACGCATTTAATAGTTCAAAAGACAGAATTAATTTCCAAGAGCCATTTCTGACACTCTGCAACTGTTCTACAATCTCTGTCCTCTCAATCAGAGGTAAACACCCAAGACCGAAAGAGCAAAAAGACCTCCAGAGCTGACAACCCCGATGAATGTGAGCCACTCAATAACGCAGTGTAGGACTAGACAAATCACTCTTGCCCCCTTAAATGCTAGAATTCAGCAGTTCCAACTGTTTAAGTGTGCTGTTTCTGATACTTTCTCAACAGAGAAGCACAGACTTTTAATTTACAAAGAGCTATCTGTACATAATATTTTCACAGTATTTGATACTTACTGCAAAGGAAACAGTGTTAAATGACAGGGCCCTGATTTCAATTTAAGCCCACTCTATTCTGACAAAAAAGAAGGCAGGGACACCTTCCCTTAGCCTCTTCACTCTCATTGCCAAAGGTCTGCAGCGCAATTTATTCATCTTTCAAAACAGTATCGCTTTTCCCTCAGCAAACAACTCTTGATCTGCAAACAGTGACATACCAGATGTCCTTAGAAAATCAATATTTAATGAAATAGATGGTGCTGAAACTGGCAGACCTCAAAACGTGCGCTAATGGGTCCCCCTTAGCTTTGCTAGCCACCTTGAAGTTACACCTCTTCTAAGTCATTGCTCATGAAAGCCACACTGGCCTCTTGGTCTCACCACATACATACAGAAGCCCTGCAGGACGAGGCTCATCACTTTGAGATGCCTGCGGACTCTAATTCTATATACTCTATAATGGCTAAGCTGACTGAACAGCCTATGAGGTTAATAGTGAGAGGATGGGGAAAGGACCCCACCTGTTAACATGCTGCTCTCGTCGTGTTGTGTTCATGGCTGAGAGATCCTTCTGGCAGATCTGACAAAAAAACAAGCCTTCCTCCTCCAGGCTTTCAGGGACTTCCTCCTTGATCTCCTGCTGAAGGGCCAAAGCCAAAGCACCATCATGCTCTGTGGAAGGCAGATCGTGGGTATCTGGCACAGAAGGGAGAGATGATCTGAGCTAAGCTTGTACAAAAGGCGTGAAACTGTTACACTTGTCATGATTACTTTAATAAACTGGACACTTAAAAATTAATTGTAAACTTCCTCTTGCATCTCCACATCTGATTTCTCATAAGGGAACGTACAAACTGCACTCTTCAAACGCTACAGGACTGCACTACCCCAGGAGCGGAAGGTGGCAACTGGTTCACAGCACATCACATGTCAGAGCCAAAAGGAGGGTTACGTTTTGGCTAAAGTTGCTGGGGAGAACATGGCATCTTATACATTACAAATTAAAACACAGGAGAGTCTCATGTCCATACAGAGCCAAAAGGGCCTTGACTTTTAAAGAACCAAAACACAGTAAAATTGCTATGGATTCAATTCATCTGCATAGAACATATTACCTCTGTAGAGTGCTCAGAGATCTACAGAAGACATTGGCTACCTAAGAGTCATATTTATGTAACAGCTACATAACACTGTCCTATGGGAAGGATGACTAGGTTTACCGACCCTGTTGGAATCTCAGCCTGCTTCCAGAAAGTAAATTATCCCTTCAGAATTTAACATGAGATCAATTCAGCCTCACAAAAGAGCTGGGAGAAAAGTACGGATAGTCCTTTAACAATAGAGAAAGGAAGTTTTCTCAGAGATCTGGAGTGATTTATTCAGCGTCACACACTGAGCCACTAGCTCAGGAATAAAAGCCCAGGAACCCAGACTACTTCTCATGCAACCACTCTAACCAGCCCACAGCACTCGTTTTGCACGCACAAGAGCTAACAGCAGAAACGTACCATTCTCTGATGGGTTCTGTTCCTGGTGTTCATCATGGAAATCTCCACTGGCTACAGCCTTTGGCAAGCTATCATCCATGCTGTGTTTTAGCTGCTCAGGTGCCACTCTCTTGAACTGCTGCATTCTCTCCACTACCAGCTCTGCTACCCGCACCTTAGACCCGGACAGCAGCGGTGTCTTCAAGATGGGTGAAGAGCAGGTCTCTGGTTGCGTAGCAGAATGGAAGGATAACGTAGTCTGGGAGCAGCCACTCAGAGCACTCACTGGAGGGAGAGAAGGCACCAGAGCTTCCCCAGTCAGAATTAAACAGATAGCTGAGCTGCCCAAAGAGCTGTTGGGAGGCCTCCCCCACCAGCAGCCTAAGCCATTCTCAGTTTTGCAACAGAGTCATTCTTAGAGGAAAAACGAAACAATATGTTTAACTATTACATGCCTCTACATCCCTTTTAGAGGAGGGAATATTAAGGAAGGCCTTGTCTGAAGATCACTAGAGAGGGCAATGAGCAATGCAGCCCTACAGCCCCACTCTTCCCAGTGTTCCCACCGCTGGATGTCCTGTAGTTTGTGCTGTTCTCCGCTCTGATCTTCAAACCCTATCTGTGACTCGGACTTTCAGGCTCAGAGCCAAGGAACTAGTTGTTCCTAAAGAGAGGCGGTAACAAGCAGCAGGAGAGCCAATGCTAGACTAATACCTCAGTATATCGCTGCTCTGCTTTGAGGTATCCTATAGACAGGGGCAGCGTATGAGATTAGACAAAAGATCTCGCTCGCCCAGTATCTTGTTTCTGAGTGCAGTCAGCAGCAGATATGTATGAAAGGGTATCAGCACAGGACAGCTACAAAGTAATCCTTCTCCTGGTTGACCTTATTTATCAGTTTAAGGACTTCCTGCACTGGTGACTGCCTTCTGGACATCACATTTAACGACCACTGAAGGTCATGAATTAACCCAGTACCTTTCTTAATCGATTTATATTCTTGGCCTTGATAACATCCAATGGCAACATATTTCACAATGTAATAACACACTGTGTGCAAAAGCACTTTGATGTAATCTAAACTTGCTTCTTGATGATTTGAGGGTGTTTTTCTAAGTTCTGATGTTGCAAAAAATAGCGAGTAATGACTCCCTAAGGCATCACTCAGCACCTAGGCTTCACCCTACTGAAGGGCCTCTTCTGCCTGCCTCTACCACAGACCACAGTCCTGGGTTAAACCTTCTGGATACCCCTAACTAGCTAAGCATAGATGGAAGCATGAGATGCAAGTCTGCTTCGACCAGTGTTGCCATATGCCTCCTCCAGGCGGACTTCTGAAGAGCTCCACTGAACAACGGAGTCTTTTCACTACTAGCCTATTTTCTGTCTGAAAGATTTCAGTGCACTCACCTGTCAGAGTCCTCTGGGTAGAGTCACTGGCCACTGCACTTAGCTGGCTGGCAGGGAAAGAGCTTCTCTTTCCATCTTCTTGTGGAGTCCCACCACTAGTACAGGCCACAGCATCACCATCTTCTTTGTGCACCCCTGTTTGCTCCTTAGGACCCAAGTTTTGAGGCAAGTCTCTCCCCTTCGCTACTGGAAAGCAATGATGGTTTTGGCTCTTAGCAGCAGCTTTGCCTCTTTTTAATTTGCTTCTTGTCGCAGTGTTCTTTGTCCTGTTCTGAACCCTCTTGGCTGCCTCAGCATCCTCAGCTTTTTTCTTCGCCCTACCCAAAAGATTTGCCCACAATTCTTTAAAATCATTGTCCAGTTCATCCATTGGCCTGCAGGCTGCAGTAATGTTGCTTGGCCCGTTGCCACTATATGTATGGGAGATCAGGGGAAGATATCAGAAACAGTTCAGGTCTGCATCCTCTGTGGCCTGCAATCTTCACCGAGTCCCTTCCACCAACTCTGAGATCTCCATTCTCCAGACTCCAGCAAGGTCAACCGTGAGCACTTCTCCACTGTTCCAACAGTCAGTTTTCTTCTGTGCTTAATTCACAGTTAGCTAGTGCAGCACGTTCTCCAAGGACCTGCTTGCTTTCACTCATAGTGCAGTGACGGCTTTGTTCTTCAGAGGTCTCTGGAATGTAAGTTAAGCACCTCAATCTGTCCAGAGCATGTGTAGGATCTTCATGGTATGCTAGAGGGCTTCAGAAAGACTTACTGAAGCCTTTAAATAGAAGAAATTTTGAAAGGTGGATATGCAGGATGGTATATGCAGACACAGTGCAAAACAGGGCTCAGGTACCACTCTGAAGAACGATATCCTTCAAAGACTCTTCTTTGAAGGAGAAGAGATTTTCATATAAAATAGTGAAATACATTGTAGCACATACATATAATAGCACATATTGACCCAAAACACTAGTACTGTACTTTTAGTACAGACAAACACAGGCCACATTAGGACAGACGACGAAAGCTTTCTAAACATAAGCTTTTGTGTGAACAAAAGCATGCTAACCACACTTTTGAACTTCCTGGAGCTCAAGATTTGACTGTCCCTTTTGTATAATGCCGCCATACCTACATTTATATAACACAAGAGCAGTGAATGCATTCGCTCCCATAAGGCGAGAAGGAAAGACTGTCACTCGAGAGTGTAAAATTCCATTTTGTAAAACAGCTCATTTAAAGAGGAGAGCCTGACCTCCTGTTAAAATGTAGGCAATGGAGTAAGACTTTTCAGTGTCTGGCCTTTCAAAGGGTTTCTGGAACAGATCTGAGAGCAACTCTACCAAACATGCTCATCCTTTCTCTCCTCTTACCTCCGTGGCCTGCTCACATTCAGGGTTAGCTCTCCTGCTAACTAGTACTGAACTCCTCCTTTGGGTGCTCAGTAAATCATGACATTGACCATGTTTCATCAACTGCTGTCAAATACACCGGGTAGGCAGACTAAACGGACATATTTTTAAATTAGTTTCTTAATCTTTCTCAGCTACACTGAGTGTAACAGTGCTAGCTAGCGATTACTTGGAACAGCAATAGGTACAACAACATCCACATGGAAACGCCATCAACCCCCAAGCAACCCCCATTAAAACTAGATCTCTATTCTTAAACATTTTGATTATCCTCTTCTTCCTAGCCCTAAGTTCGCTATAGTTCTGGCTGTTTTACTGGAGGTTTTATGTTGCTCCCAAAATCTATTTCTTTCAAAACTTAAACAAGAGTGTTTCACTTGGAATGGCAGTAGCTGTGGTTCAGTTTCCCCAGTAAAGCTCTGGGCACCAAAACACTCAAAATGCAGGAAAAACACAAGCGGGATTGTTTTCTCAAATGGCTTGGCTGCAGACATGCAAGGCGAAGGAATGCCGGTTACACACTTTCATGGGTCAGCGTTTCCTATAAGCAATTACAGATGTTAATGGATTTATTTATTTTAAACTCAGCCTCCTAAACCTGCAGAGGATTTTTGCTGTGAATCTTGGAGCCATTTCCTGTGAGAGAGAAAATGAAGTTTTCTGTAACCAGTTCATAAATTTAATTTTCCTGGACAGAATCTTGGGGTAGTTATCACTATAAATTGACCATTTTCTTCTAAGTAGAAGAAAGCATGGAGAGAAAAACAGAATCTCATATCCTCTATGGCTTTAAATACCTCTCTCAGACACATTTGTACTGTCATATTGTTTACGATGACTTCCTGATATTAAACTTTGAAACAGATGAGCACTTTTCGTTTGCAATCAATATGCAATGCCCCAGAGAGACCAAGGGAGATGTATCTGTCTTACTCCTCCATTTCCAGACTTGTATTTACAGGCTCCTGCTCTGTGCGACATCTCACTATGTCTGATGCTGCTGCTATTGATATACCTTACAGCCCCTTTGGCACCAGCTTGAAGAGCTGGAAAAGTAATGGCTTTGCAAAATTATTTATTTCAGTATAGAATTCAACTCATTTTGGAAGATTCTGGGACTCTACAAATCACACGAGCTGGTCAAGTAAAACAAACAGCAACACTTACCTGTCCTCTTACATGTCAAATCTATAGCCCAACTATGCCCTTCAAATAAATGTGGATCATCAAAATAGCACAAAGCAGGACCAGTAAGAACAGAAGATGGAACCTGGAAAATGGGAAGAAAAGGTTAGATTTTAGTGTATTTTGTACTGATTGCTCTTTTTGCTCAAGTTCCAAGTTTCGGAGAAAGGAAAAGGCGTTAGCACATGTTCTAATGGTGCTAAGTTTTGCCACTTGGCCTGTGTACTTGAAGTATATAGGTGAGTTAAATATGTTGCTCAGGATCTGCTCAGCCCAGCAACGTGTTCCCAGCAGAGCACTGCTTCTGCAGAAAAAGTATGCAACCCTTCAGAAGGCACAACAGATCAGATAGACTACCTAAAGCCCTGAGTAACCCGACCCAACTCTAGAGCTGACCCTGCTTTGAGCAGAAGGTTGGACTCCTGAGGTCCCTTCCAGCCTGAATTATCCTATGATCCTATGAAGAGCCTGTCCTTTCCTTTTCCATCTGGGACTCACTTTGTTTCCTAATAACTTTCTTGAGCCCGGAACCACAACATTTAATTCTTTCAAAAATCTGTCAACGTTTACTGTCATAACCCTCTCACCTTATAACACAACACCCTCACATTTTTAATCCCACTGTTTTTAGACTCACAGGCATCTAGCAAATTGAGTTCCTTGGTTTAATGAAAAACTGCATGAGAAACTATGTCTTCTCATCAGTTCTCATTTTGCTGCCTTTGTATTGCACTGACTGTCTTTTGTTGAGACAAGGACAGAAGCTCCAAATCTACTTTCTTTAGATCATTCAGTATTTTATTAAGTTATATATGCATCACATCCTCCAGTGTCCGTTCTCTAAAATAACAGTCCCAGTCTTTTCTCTTTTCCTAGAAGAATCTTCCCTGTCCCCTAATCATTTCCATCAGGATTCCCCAAACCACTTTCATTCTGCGCTTCTTTTGCTGAGGTGCGTTAACCAGTACTGCACACAGCAGACCAACGGTACTGCTGATGAAAGAGTTATATAAAGAAGCAATAATATTGTCCATATTCCTTTCTAGTTCAGGCCGTGTAGATCTTAACGCCTATTTGCTTCTTCTGAAAGCTCCTGCTTGTTGAGCAAAGGTCCTACCTGAACACAGATACCAAAGGCTCTTCCAGGACTTGGTATCATTACACAGCGTCTTGTATAACTTCCATCTTTTCCACCTCCATGCTCTACTTTACTCTCCTCCACACTGAATTTCATGAGCTGCTGTGTCACCCGCAGCTCAAAGCCTGCTGGAATCACCTCTGAACCGGAATGAGAGGGAGAAGCTGTGTCACTACCCACTGCCCAGTGGGACCATCAGGCACGCTGTGAGGAATGGCAGATTCAGAACAAATCCTTGGATGCTCTTTGTTACCTTTCAGCCAGTTTCCTCCCTCAGATGGTTTATCATTCATGCAAATTCTTTATCTCTTTCTGCTTTTGAAATGACTTCTGAGTATGCTACATTAATCCGTTCTTTATTTCCTAATGTGATGACCAAATAATTCCATTAGACTACTGAGAGACACTCTTTTGGAGGAACTGGACCACCATGTTGATAAGATGCTATACCATGTTGATAAGATGCTATCACATTAAAAACAGGTAACGACAGACATCTGAAAAGAAGCTGATGATCCTTTCAACCAGTTTAACAGGTACATCCAAAAGGCTTACAGCTTTGTAAATACTTAGTTCAGTCACAGAATCCTTCTTAAAAAAGCAGGTAAAACATCTGCTATCCTCCAACCCTCCACAGCAGCTGCTCTTTTAACAACTGAGAGCATATTTCTGCTAGCAGTTCAACCACTTGACACTGTCTCTTCTGAACTCTTGGATACACAACATCTGGGCCTGGTTACTTACTGCTTTTAAATCGTCCGTTTGTTCCAGGAACAATTCTCCTGCCACTTCAGTCTCCAAGAATATGTCACTATTATGGCTAGAAACAGGAGATCAGTGCTAGGTCGGCCTCAACAACTTGCATGTACTAGGTACCTTCTCGCCTTCCAGCCGCCTAGTCCTGCCTCAGTACGTGCCCTCCTCAATTACTCATCTTAAAAGCTATTTACTAACTGAAAGCCTAATTCTACACCTTCAAAAATGGTAAGTATCATCCTATACTATGAGCAGTTTCCTGGGCTTCACAAGAATTACTATGGGAACAGGGATTATTCAACACTAGAAAGTGAGGCAGAAACTAACCTTACAATTTTTCATATTGGTGAACGTACTATTCCCTTACAGAGAAAGTAAGGATCACACCATCCTGCAGACAGATTTGTTAACGCCTCTCCCCACAGCTCCACCAGTGAAACCGCCTAAAAGGCTTCTGCGCTCCCTGACTGGGTCTAAGAAGATAGGTGCAGAGCGTGCAGCACCCTTCTCCTCTAGGCAGGAAACACAGACTCGGAACGCGTTTTGTGTGCCAGGCACAGTGTGGATCGCTTCGGGAAGTAACGGTGGCACCATTCTCAGCAGGAGTACCTTCTCCCACTTCCTCCACCAGCAAGATCAACATGGGAGTGGTCCTGACAGTCCCGTATGGCTGGCCTATGGCTGGCCGTAATTTAAGAGAAAGTCAAAAGATGGGATCAAAGTGACTGATAGCTCCTCAGTCTTGAGAAATGAGTTAATTGTCATGGCCTGTATGGATCTAGGCTGCTAATTACAGAGTGTTGACAGCAGGCAGGATGCTGGGATGCATGCTGCTGCATTGGCACTCAAAGTTTTATCAACCCCTCCTCTTCTCCTTTTTTGAAGGCTGCAGTCTGAAGATCTGCAAGGCTGGTAGCAAAACTTGCAGTGAGGCCAGTCAAAACACAGCAAGGGGAAAGAATTTCTGTGGAGTTTGTTCTGGAAACCACACCAGAAGGTAGCCCCTAGGGATTTTTCCAGACCAAATCCTGTAACAAAAAAAAAAAAAAATCTTCCTACAGGTTCACAATACTTTTTACTCCTGATGCAGAAGAGCTTGTATGTCCACAGTATAACTTCTGCACGAGCATATTATCTTCCACCTTTTTAGGATCTCTCTTCACTGGAACCTATTCTCTCTAGGTTTCTGTATTAATCAGTTTCTTTCTCTATGGCACACACTCCTCTACAAAGGCGCAATGCTAAATCTGCGCAATGCAGGTTCTCTGTGTTTGTGGAAGTGCAAATATAATATATAACACTGAGGAGAGCAGTGACTGCTCAGCGAGGAGAGAACAAATGCAAGTGCAGAAGAGGAATTCAAAGTCAGGTACCAACCTTCCTGTCCTAGTCTCTGTCAGGTCAGCTTTCCTGAGCCAGAAAAGGGTAACTGAAACAGATAAGGAAATATAAACAATGACAAATTAACTCAAGTCTATACAAGTAAGAAAATGACAGCTAAGAAAATCATAATCAAATTTTAATGAGCAACTTTAGCAATGACCAGTACAAATGTCTACCAGACACTACCCACTTATATTCCCTCATATTCCATCAGTGCACCATGTTCACATTTCCTTTAAAGACAACCTCCTCGCTAGTAACCTGTACATATGGCAGAGTATTTTATATCCAGTAAATTTTTTATCACGTTCCAGGCATGAATTTTAAATCACTACTTACACGACAAAACGCCCTTCTGTTTTTCAAGTGTTGTAGAAACTAACCTCCTACTTTATAAAGCACTTCATTCAAAACAGAAAAATTTTACATTACACCTCCTCTGGAAGGATAAAGGGGAAGTAATCATAAAAATAAAAACTAACGGTTGCTCAGGTGCAAATTCTCATGGCTTGTATGCAAACACAGTAGCGTACAAATCAGAAATCTACACAGCTGGTCTTTCAAAACGCTCATTTCATGTGACTGAAAACAACACAAAAAACTATTAATTTAAACAGAAAAGTACAATTGAGAATTAAGGACTGTTTAAAAACATTTCAATAGAGGCCTAAAATTCAACCACCCCACAATCAAGAAAGAGAACAATAGTTGTTAAAAGCTAATCTGATTTTCAGAGGAAGAGAGAACTGATCAGAATAAGAATAAAAACAAACATGTAAAATAGCAACATGATAATGGAATTGGATAGCACTGAATATAAAAATAAATTGTATTAAAATGAGAAGGAAGTAGAATTATACAACATTAATTTTCTGGTCAGAAAAGTTAAGGACATTCAAAAGGAGCTTTTGGTGTACATCAAAAACAGAAAAACCTAACAGCACTATCGGATCATTATTAAATGAACTGTAGCGCTGTTAATACTACCTCAGAATACGCAGAACTAAATGTTCTCATAGTATCTATCACATAACGATGATGAAATTCGTCTACTCCAACAGTAACCCAAAGACTACTAAACTGCAGCTCCTGAAGGTATTTCTATCAACAGAATCAGATAAACTGCAAGACGTTCCGGGAAGACTGGCTAAGAGCTCTCTAGACTGCTAACTGTGATCTTTCAAAAGGACGATCTGGGAAGTAAACACCCCTCTTTCAGACTGAGATCAACGCCAGGCTGTTAACGCAATAGCTTATATGGGACTTGATAACGGAAGACGGATAACAAATTAATATGAATCAACACAGTGTTATGAAAAACACCATCTCCTGTGTTAACTTAGTATCTTTTTAATGAGACCTCTGTATGCTAAGAGGTGTAAGCATTTTGTAAACCGCTAAGGTAGTAACAGGGACAAACTGATTAATTAAAATCATACAAAGTCAACACTACACACATTTAAAACGATTAAAATCTAGCTGCCATAAAGGTTTCAAAATGCAACGAAGAGCAATCGTTGAATATGTATGTTCCTAGTATGATCCCAGAGATTCACTCACAGCCTGTTTTGTTTTTCTATTATTTAGACTTAGGAAAGGAGTTAGGAGAGACATCAACTACCACTGATCAAGCTGTCTGATGACACGAACAAGGGACCTGCTAGACAGCGTTGATGACAGACTGAGGCAGAACAACGCACACCGCGTGACAAACTAGCACAGGCATGCAATATAAATCTCAATACAAAGTCATATTTTAGGAACAGGAGCACAGGCCATACTCACAGGATAGGCAAGTCTATCCAGTAACTACAAAGGAGTTAAGAGCCCTGACATCAGACTAATGGGAGGGTCCGTATCTGATTCTGTGGCCACCTTGGTAAGTAGAGCAGCCAAAAGGTTGTGTTTCCTGCTTGGCACTAGTGAAAACAGCAGCGGCATTGCTACAGTGAACCTGTAGCACAATTCATTCACAAACCAGAGAGGTTACCTACAGATAACGCAGCATTAGCAGCACATAGCTTAGGAAAGACTTTCTTTCCAACTGCCCTTTCGGCACAAAGAAAAAAGCCTTACCTACTCCATCACGAGTGACCACACTGTTACCTTACCCCAGGTTTCTGACCCAACTCAGACAGCAACAATTTTGATCATTTCAGAGGATTCCATCATTTGGTAGGATAAAGAATGATCAAGAACACAGCAATCAAGAGTTACAGATGTTTGTGGAAAGAGATCAACTGAATAATCAGTGAGGAAGTGACTATAAAGAGAAATAAGAAGATTTTATTGTTAAATATGCAAGCCATTTCTTTTCAAGAGTGCAGTGTTATTCTAAAGGGCATTAAATACTGAAGGGGATGGTTACTTAAAACAATGTACATTCTATCAATAGTTTTCAAAAAGTTTATCTTCTGATTTTAGATTATGTCAAAATCTATGTCATCACAAAAGCCAAACATATAGTGAAATTTAACACAGTATTTTGATTTTTCCGCATTCTCCACAACAGTAAGATACCTGCTTTGAAAGGTGACCAAATTCATCACAGATTTCCACAGGCAGACTAAACCTAGGTCTTTTACACTAACATTTAATTAATTTACAGTAATGTATAATTTGCTCTCTTCCCAGCTAAAATAATATATAAGAGCTACAGTAAAATACATAACATAGTATCTTGTAGGTAAATTGCTTTAAGCTGATTCTGCCCTATCATACCTGTTCTCCATACTAACAAAGTATATTGGAAGTAGATAGGCTTGGTTTACAGTTCTCAGAATAGATTTTTACATGTCTTTACATTAAACTACTTTTTCCTTTTACTAACTTAAGTCCTTGACATCCTCAATATATAAATATATCATTACCTACAAACTTGATATGAGCACTCCAGGAACCTCTGGTTATCACACCAATAATCTCAGGGATGCATAAATGTGTCTGTTCCGTAGCCTACTAATAAGAGCAAGAGGTCAGCTCACAGACTACTAAGTCAGTTCCTCTATGTTTAGCTTTCAGGAAAATTCTTTCTAGAAACTCTGAGGAAGGGCCTTAAACACAATTGAGGACCCCGAAGCATAGTTGGAGGTTCACGAGCGCACAATAAAGTGTCAAATATCCTGTTTAAATTGCTATTTTCTACCATTTGACACCTCCTTTGGAAAAAGCTTTAACAAAAATTGAGCCAGTGGGAAAAGCAAACGCTCAGAAGAACTTGAGGTCCGTTTTCTTCCGAATGTAAAGCTTATGATAAAATTTCTTTTGTTTCTGTTTCCAATCTGCTGCTGACACATCCCCACAGTGCAAAGCAATATAACATTTCCTAGATACAGAGAAAACTGTTTCAAGCCAAACAGCCAAACCAAAGGGGAGGGGACGGACCAGGAGGGAGATGAGGAGTAGGATCTGAAGGAGATGTGAAAGCTAACCAAACCAGGATCTTTTTGTAATTAGAGCAGCGACTGTACCCAGCCTACGATTTTTGAGTTTATACAGCAGCCAGTAGACTGAGCATGAATTAAAGTTGTTGCCTTCGGGCATTACTAGCATCAAACTATTTATTACAAATAAGAAATATTTTAGCCCTGCAAATGCACAATTTCTGCTTTATTTAAGATCATCATGGCTACTAGATGTGCACCTGCACATCTGCAGGATCAGGGGCACAGTCCTGCCATTAGAACAGCCAGCACTGCCTGTTTCCGCTCAAGGTGGGCCCTTTTGCCCCAGGCCCCTTGGGCCTGGAAGCGATAGATACAATTCTTTATTGCTTCACGAAGCAGCCAACAGAATCGTTGACGGTTGTTTCAGTTTTTACTGGATCTCCCCAGCAGCCCTGGACGTTACCGCCGCGCTCAGCGTGGCGCGGGGAGTTTGCCTGGAACACCCAGCCGGCTGACATCAGGCACACCTTGGCGCAGGGCCGCCGCCGACGGCGCACCCGCCTTATCCGGCCCTCCATTGAACAACTTCGGCTCCGCTTGACCCCCAACTCTTGTTTGCTTTTGACGGCAGGTGACGCCAAGGGCTGAGGCTTCGCCCCACGGGGCGGCCGCAGCGCAGCAAGGAGCTGCCCTTCGGAGTCCGACCCCGCGGCCCGCGAAGCAGCCTCCCCCAAGGCGTCAGGGCCCCGCGGCCCGGCTGGAAGCGCCCGGGGCGGGTGCAGGCGCGGGGCCCATGCCGCCCCCGCCGGCAGCGCCTCGCCCTGTCCAGGCCCGAGGGGCCCGCGGCGACCCAGCTCCGCACCTCGCCCTCTCTCGCAGGCCGCGGCGCCGCCGCCTCCCCGCCGGCAGGTGGCGCCGCGCCGGGGAGCGCCGATGGCGGCGGCGGCGGAGTGACGTCACGCCAACCGCCCGCCCGCCGCCGGCCCCACAGAGGCGCGGCCCGCGCGGCCGCCGCTGACAGGGCGGAGCGCCCGGTGCCGCCGCGCCCGCTCGGCCCGCCGCCACAGCCGCCCCCGGCCCGCCGCCCGGCGCTGACCTCTCCGCCGGGCCACGGGCTCCCTCCGCTCCTCGCGCCCTGCCACAACGGCGGGGAGCGCCGACACTGAGGCGAAGCGCATGCGCCGCGCGCCAACCGTCTCCCCGACCCCCCCTTCCCGGGCGGCTTGCGCACGCGCGCTCGGCCTGGGCCGCGCCTTCCCCGCGCAGGCGCAAAGGTTTCCCGCCGCGGGAGCGGTTGCCATGGTGACGGCCCGCCGTCAGCCGGCCCAACGGTCGCCGGCTGCTCGCGGCCCTTCCGCGCCGCGCGTCGGTGGGCGGCGGCCGCTGAGGGAAACCCGCCCCGGGGCGGGCAGCCCCGCCGCCCCCCGCCGCAACCGCGGGAAGAGTAAAATACAGGAGCGCTTGAGCGGGGCCCGCGGCTGCCACACAGGTGAACAGGTCTCAGGTGAAAACATGTAGCAGAGCGTTGCCCTTTTTTTTTTTTTGAAAAGAATTAAAATCCTTGGAAACACGCAGCTGTAGAAGCATATGAATGTTGAGGACATAAAGACGTAACATTTGCTTGTGAGCGCCAAAAACTCACTCCTTCAGCTGCCCGGATAAAACCTGCCCTATACTCATTGGTGGGCTACAAAGCCGCCGCTGAAGACCAATATAATTGTAGTGCTTTGGGGATGTAACGAGCGGTTTGGTCCTCAGCAGGACATGGGTGGCAGTACTGACACGGAAGGTGAGCAGCGCTGTACCTCCAGCTTCCCCGGGCTCCTGGGTCAAGCGAGAGAGCGTTACCTTCGTATTTCGTACTTTTTACTACCTGGGGTCGAAAAGGAAAATGGATGTCAAGCTTTCACACCGCTCAGTCCAGGCTCTGAGATCTCATACTGAATTTTAAACTCTGAGCTGTGTTCAAAAGCAATTTCCTCCAGGTGAGCAGTTAGTTGTGGCTAAAGGTCTTCAGGTAATCAAAGCACCAGAGAGGCAGGGGGCTTCTTCCTACGCTGGGTTTCCGTTCTCAGTGCAGGTTTCTGTGTCGGAAGCGGAGTTTTTCCTTAAAGCTTGGCATGGATGCAGTAAGACCCAAGGCTACTACTAGGTAACGTTTCTGAATGGGCATACAGACGTTTGACAGCCACAGCGTCTTCCATATGCTGCTAAGGACAGCCCTATTAGTTTGCTTCAAAAACATCAAGTACTTTACTAACAATAATGCTACTAAATGTAAGCATCCTGATGGCTCCTTTATGTGCATCAGCATTTATTTTTCCGTAATTACATCTTGATCCCTAAAATTTGACATTACCACAACAATTTGACACTGTTATAGTCTTGCCAGTTTGGAAATTTTCTAGGGAAAAAAAAAAAACTACAACTTTTAAAACAAAATGAGCTACTGAGACACCATATTTTTTCAGTACCAGTAAAGCAATTTAATTTTTAATCCATGCTGAATTCAAACAATTTTAGCTTGAATGTTAAGCAAAAAGCAGCGCCCTTGGTGATTTTGGCAAGATTTAACAGAATATTTTATGCAGTGAATCTCCCCAGGAGACAGAATCTGCCCATGTCCGCATGGCAGAACCAGAACCAAAACTGATATGAAGAAATCCTTTGGTTTGTGTCTTTCAACACGTCTGCTAGTTTATTCGAGTCCTCTCTCAAGTTGCTACGCTTTATGGGAATTAGAAGCGCTCTTAAGAAAATCCTGCAATAACTTAGAAGCAAATATTGCACAAACATACTGAAAATACTCCAGTTATGATGTCCTGAGACATTGCACTGGTTCCACGATTACTACTAAGCCAGGTCACAGTAACTTTTTGTTGCACGATACCATAAATGCAATTCTTGAGCACCAAACGTTTAAAATAAAAATCCAAACTAAGCATTAGAGAAGCAGGGAATCTAATCTAGAGGGAGCACTAAATTATGCCAAACAGCCTTACTTTTGCCTTCATATTCTTACCTGTGTTTTCAAATAGATGAAGTGAGGCAGGGAACGAGCAGGAGAGGAGACCCTGACAAATAGCCCAGGTAAAACTCAAGCTTTCTGCAAGTGCCAGATCGCGTTCCTCTCCTCCCAGCTACAGCCATAACCCTTGCTGGTATTGAGCCCCGAAGTCTGTGTCCTCTTTGATAGATGCCATCGAGGTAGGCGGCAAGAGGACGTCAAGCGGTTTCTCCACAAGAAGCCAGACAGCCTGCAAACCCTGTCCGCACCTGCGATCCGTGAAATTGCCCAGCAGCGTTACAGCAACTGACACTGAACACAGTGAACATGCACCATCTTCAGCTAGAGACCAGCCTCCACGCCGCTGCTGCCAGACAACACTGCGACCTTGATCCCTTCTATTGCATTTTTTTAAAAATCTGCACTTAAAAAGAACCAGCTGAATTGTGGCATTTTTATACAGGTAAGCTCCAAAGCACAGAGATTTGACAATACCTACTGCTTACCAAACTGGTATCTATTTCACAGGACATTTCTATGCCTCTAACCATTGCTGAACGGCAACAAGGACATGGTTGCTACAAAAGGCTTTATTCACTATTTGGAACTTAAGAATATCTGGAAGATGCAGCCGCAATAACAGGTATAGAGAGAGGAAGGAGCTCTCCCAAAATCACGCAGCTGCTCAGAGGCAGGATATCTGATTCCCTATTTATGTAGGGGAAGATAGCTGACCTACGGGACTTTCGTTAATAATCTTTTTAAGAATTCACTTTTTCTTCCCGTTAAGGAAAAGGTCTGCATCAGAGATGACCGACCGGCCCCCAATCACAAAGTCTTCTCTGCGTTGAAACAGCAGCCGCAGCTCTCCCAGCTGGTGGAGTTTGTGGCTGTTCACTTAGGGCCTGCCAGCACAGCAGGGCTGACCAAGAGGCTGCAATATCACCTTCTGGCTACCAGAGGCCCCAGAGCCTCCGGAGGGCAGTGGGGCTGGAGAGGGACAGCGACTCGGGGGTAAGGGTACACACGGTTCCTGCCAAGCAGGCAGCGCTGGCTCTCCTGGCTCAGTGCAGGGAGCTGGGAGACAACAGCTTCCTATTGAACTTCAGCCAGAAAAAAATGGCTAAAAATGGTTTGGAGCAGTAACACGGGACAGGGATGACGTGCTGGGCTGGCAGGGCTCAAGAACTGAAGAGGTAAGAAAAACACAGACTAGTGGAAGTGAAGCCACTTCTACAGACATGCCTAAAGCATGAATGTAGGGCCCCAGTGCTTTAAACTCTGCCATGAAAATTTTGACTTAATTAGAAATACACACTATTAGTACCCTCCCATTACACAGTTATATAGGTGCAGAGAGATCCTTGAAATAGCAACACTTCTGATATATGTTGCAAAGGACAGGATATTTACTATCATGCTTTATTTTTGAGCTTTCTCTCTAGATAACTATGATCGTGTTCAGTATAGTCAGTATTTCCAATATTAAAAGTATTTTAAAAACAGCTGGGCCTGAAGTCACAGTGCAATGCTATTTACACTAAATATATAAACATATATATATAAAAAATGCACACATTGTAGATCATCTATACATATACACATGTATCCCCAGAATGCTAAATTAAGCACATCTTAAAATTTGTGTTTCTCTCTGCTCTCTCTGCTCAGTGTGACAAGCAGTTCCCCTGATCTATTATAAAGACTTGTAACTCTGGTGGCTGTTTGGCAACTTCAGACTAACTTTTTGAAGCTTCCAATACAAATTGGCTCAGTCCAGGTCAGAAACCATCAGAGAAGCAGTGAAGGGGCCTAGTTTAATAACAGTGGATGGGAAGACTGAGTAAAGTTTAGGTTTAACCTGCCCTTCACAGGATCTCATGAGCTTTGACCATGTTGGATGATGGAGCTCAGCACAATGCTCTGTGCACTGACTCTCTTGAAAGGACAAAGCAAGCAACAATGCAGCATTTTCCTCGAGAATAGTTATCTTTTTTCCCTAAACTGTGAACTTTGGGATGGTGCATGCCAGCATATATTCCTGTCTCCTCTTGTAAACCTGCCAGATTAACTGCACATTCCCGTTCCATAAGTCACACAGCACAAGTTAGAGAGGATACACTTCCAATGAATTTGTTATAAAATAAATTTTTTTCTCTTGTTCTCTTTGACAGTGAAATCAAATACAATTTCCAAGAAGAATCACCAGCAATCAATAAGGGCATTGGGCATTAGATGTGTACTAAAAGTCTCTCTAAAAACTTTAAAAAAGCAATGCCCAATTAAAAAAATGCTGATGGCTTGATTTCTTGAAGCATATTGCAAGATAACTTACAGCACCTGCTAAACTACTTGAGACAAAACAAGCCCAGGGATTTAGATACATTAGCAAAGACAAAACTCAAGCTGAACCTCCCTCTGCCTCCTGTCACAGCTCTGACTTCCCAAGTTTCTCAGAGTTTCCTTTCTGGAACAGGTTTTAACCCAATTACCCCTCATTTACTTGGGCTACAAAAGGAGAACCAAGTTTTGCTTGGCTTCACAGACTGCTTCTTGTTAACTGCTATTACCTGACCCCAAATCCCATGCAGATAATAATCTTGACATTTGGAATAAAGTCAGGCAGAGATGTTTAATGAGCAATTCATTATGACATGTTTTGCCATATAGACTTAAGGAGGAGGAAACTCTGCTTCTTTCACCAAGTTTTCATCCTTCCTGCTGCATGTAAGTAGATTAAGGGCAATGAGTCCTTATAAGTTTAAGTACTTACAGAAGCCTTTGGTCCTTGCACTCCTGCCAATTATTCCATTTTGACCAGGACTGAGGGCATATTTTTTATCCAGTCCCACCTGTTCACACTCCGGATTGTTTCCTGGAACAGTCAGATGGGAATGGGCTTGTGATTTGAGATTGATTTCTTGCCAGAAGGGGCTCCAGCTCTGACAGTGGGAGAGAGTGCCACTCTGGGGAGCACCCCTCTGTCATGGATGAGAATGAGAAAATGACTGTCAAGGCCCTCTTGGCTTGGATTGCATCGCAACCACAGCATCAGTCACTAAGGGCTCTAGAGAAGATGGAGGTAAATGTAGAGGGGAAGGAAAAGGAGAAGCAAAAGATGATTCTGCAAACAGGAGAGCAAATGACTTTTTCTGGAATAGAGCTTCCTGCTGATGAAAGAAAAGGAAAACCTGTGTTCAACTGTGCCCAAGGAACTTGAGGTGAGCTGTTCTCAGTCGAGATGGCAAGATAGAAAAGCAAGGTCCTTTTTGGCCATCCTCCTTTTCCCAAGCAATTGGGTAGGTTTCCAACTGGAAAGAACTTTGTAAAGGATGATTCCAGTAAGCAACCAAGCTTCCACGTCTTTATTGAAATCCTAGGAATTTTTGAACCCTAAGTTACTGAGAAAGTACATGATCATCTCACCAGATAAGGTTGTCCTCAAAACTGCCCTGGGAGGACTTTTCAAATTAATAGGGTATAGGACAGGAACGCTTTCGGGAAGAGGTGCTTCAAGTTTCTGTTACGTTCATGTAGCCTCTCTCATCCAAACCCAGGAGGTCCTTGTCTATATGTCTTTGGATCTTGGAGAAGCAGTTGGTTCTACTCTGCGCTGGGATTCTTGAGTCCTGGGTTGTACCCCTAGCTCAGATTCACTGTGTTTCTTAGGGAAATTTATTTAATCTCCATACAGACCTTATTTGTGCAACGAGAACAACTCTGACTTAGTTACTCCTCCCATCTTCCTTGTGAAATAACAACTGTAAGGCGCTACAGAAGTGCTAAACATTATTAATGGCTCACAAGTTCTCTTCTTTTGGAAACAGTGGCCATTTCTTCGCATAATGTTTTAAACAGTTGCTGCTTGAGGAGCTTAGATTGCAGATTCCTGGCCTGCGGTTTGTCCATAAATCATAGAGCTGGAACCTACCCAAGACACTCTCCATAGTCTCTGCAGGAAGTCTGGACGAGAGAAAACTCTGTTCTTAATCTGGCCCAGTGAACTACTTTATGGGCCGGTCCAGTTTCAAGGTCCTGAGCCAGACGTGAGAGGGATTGTGTCCAAGTTTAAAAGCACGAGGTCTCAGGAATGTCCTTTCAAACTGGATTTCACTGCCTATAAATATTTTCCATCTCCTGCCCTGGAGAATATAGGTTTGACTCCACAGCAGATGAGCCTGGGCAGAGCAAGTGAGAAGGCCACACTGTTTATCACCAGCAGGAGTTTCCCAGCACACAAAGTGTTACTTGTAGAGAAAACTTTAAAAAGAACCCAACCCATACTGAAAGCCACTTCTGATCATACAAAAGACACACAGCAGTTTAACAAAGTCCCAGTAAAAGTCAAATCTTACAGACTAATTTTCTGCATAGAGCAGAGCTGAGCATTGCTTACAGCCAGAACCCAAATTATCTCCAGGAGATTCTTTGAGGTTGGAGGTCCCCAATTCTCTCCCATGGGGAAATCTGGTAGAGTAAACACAGAAGCAAAGGACACAACCAGCCCATGCCCCAGCGCTTCACAGCACCATTTCCCCACACTGCACACTCTTGGAACACTTGGTTCTGCTCAATATGCTAGAAGAATCAGAGATCTCTACTCTGGCTGCAGGAAGAGCACAAGCTGGATGGAAACTGCTTAGCGATACAGCGCTTCTGAAGATGAGTAGTTTAGTATCTGAGAGGAAAGGATGGGATCTGGGAGGAAGAGCAAACCCCACCCTCACCACTACAAACAGCACTCAAGCTTTGATGCAAAAGATCCATACTCCATACAAACCTTCTCTGCTTGCACAGCATGTTTTGACATTGTGCAGAGAGAAGTGAAAAAGCAGGTCCTAACCAGCTTCCTATGCCTCCCTTTTACCATCACATTTCAAACAGCTCATCCTTTACACAGCTTTCATTAACCAAAGAGCCTCAGTTGCGTTCCATTGGGGAGACCCTTTTTACGGCCAAAGCCATTTGCAGACCAGCTTTCAAGCAACTCGCTTGTATTGCTATCGGCAGTTTTTGTTCACCAGTCTAATCTCCCTTTCCCGCTAGGATCTGTTGTGTTAGAAACTTCAGGCGTAGAAACTTCATACACCAGTACTCTCCACAGGTCTTTGCAAAGTTAAAGGGAAAGCTGAGACGAAGAGGTGAGGACCTGGAGAGGCAGCTGGTGCATGAAAGCTTAGTGCATCAGACAAAGCGACATGATCGAGTATGGGACATTTGGGACCCTCCTGATGCTGCTGCTACTGTTCCTTGCTGCATAGAGGACCCTGGGACTGTCATCACCTCACTGTGTTGGATGTGGTGCAGTGACAAAGGGTGGGTTTGCACTCCCAACAATAGAGGTCTTGTTGATCTTCTAGGCACCAACCTCTCATGGCCAAAATTAGCACATCGATGACTGCTGGGATTCCCAGAGGATTCCCAAGAGCAGAAAGGTTAAATACATGTCAGACAGAGTTCATGCTTGCCTTGGAGTAAACAGGCTCTGTCTCTGAGTGCATCAGATTTTATAAACTAGCATCAAGCTTCAGTTCAGGCATTATAGGAACAGATGCTATTGTAGCCACTTCATCAGTGAGCTCTGGGTGACCAGCCTGCAGGCTAATGCACTCACCTACCATACTGTTAACATCATAAATTCAGCAAAGCTTTTCATTTCTTCAGTCAGTGTTCATGAAACACTCCGCATTACAAAGGTTTAGCCGCATGGCCACATTGTGTTACTTCTAACCTGTATTTGCTATAAAGCTCTAACATGCATGCACAGTATCTAGTAATTTTTCCTGTGTATTTACATCAGTTTTGATGGTAAAGGATCTTATATCTACTTGGAAGCCAGGAATGCTGCTCAGTCTCTAAACTGTATAGTTGAGCCCACAGACATTGTCTACTGCCAAGAGCAAAGCCTTACGCTTGTTTACCTACGCCACTATAGCTGCAGGCTTACTCTTCCAAGCTTTAAGTATGGACAATTTATGGGTATTTCTTTATTACATAATCAAGAAATCCCAGCATAATCAAAGACAAGATGTCATCCATATCTTCATGGGAGATGGATCAAGACCTGTGGCCTCTAGCTGAGCTACACAGCTACCGTAGGGACACAGAAGGCAGCTCCTTGTTCTACTCAACATCTCCCTGAGCTTTCATACATTAGTTCATTTTCTGCATCTGAATAAAACTGAATTTTAAGGTGATATTAATGAAACATCTAAAAAAGGCGCTCCACACAGCAAACCCTCCTCATTCCTCTTTACACAGCCAGACTTCCTTTAGCTTCCTGAGCTCATGTTGTTCTGGGAGAGTTGGAGGTTATCCTGCCCAGCAGAGCATCCCGACTGTTAATCAAATTCAGCCTGCAGAATCTTAATCTGGCAATCTGTGGATAATCTAAACAGATATCACAACCACCTCAAAGCCCCCACTAAGAGGAGGAAAGAATTCTTCTAAACCAATTTGTCTGGTGCAAACTAGAAACATACAGGGAAATCCAGCGTGGCATTTCTTTTACTGAGGTCCCTTCTGTTGAATGGCCTTTGCTCATCAGAAAGATTTCAAAGGGCTGACCTCCATTTTCAAGGACAAGGCTAACAGTGTGCATAGCTGGAAACTCTCCTCCTGTTTTCCTTCCACATTCTCCGCCAGCACCTACTGTCTTCACAACCCTCACTTCCCACCACTGGCCAATGCCTGATGCCCTGAAGAATCAAGCAGCATCTAAAAAGGGAAGAATCATCAAACCATCAGCTTGGAAACACAAAGACTAACAAAATAAAGGGAAAAGAGAAGAGCGGAGTGGTCTGGAAAAGAATAGGCATTTATTTATCATAAATACAGCGAGGGTGGGTGACAGAGATGTATTCACAGACCTAATTGGGACTCACGATGCCATCCGCTATTCCGAGAAAGGCCATGTCGAGGCTTCCTAGGCTCGTGTTAGAAATCCTGACATATTGTTTTAGTAGCAATCTCCAGATTTTGTTCTCACTAAGAACACAGCTTTGAGCAGGCCGATGACATGTGATCTAGTAATTACAAGTGGCCCTGTGCAGTGAGGATCGGATGTCCCCTGCATTCTCCTTGCACATCAGTCAGGTGAACCCCTCACTGCATGGTGCCTGCAAACAGACAGATGCTGCAATAGCCGACAGAGTGACTGCGCTTGAGGAAAAAGATATCAGCACAGAGTTAATTCTTCAGTTTTCTAGGGCTCAGTTTTTCTCCAGGATTTTGGTGAGGAGTTCGTTCAGTCGGCTCACCATTGGTCTGGGATCATCATTCAGTCCTGCTGCTATCATGGCATTTTCATAAATCTGAGAAAGAGAAGAAAATGTTGACAAGTAGCAAAAGCAAGCTGGGTGAGAGCTGGGGAAGAGGTGAATGTCACGACTGCAGGACTTGCATGCTGAGACTAAGCATGTCTTCCAGGCCATCAGAGCAGGAAAACATATGGACCACATGCTCTCTCAGTACTTGCCACCACAGAGTGAGCTGTCTGCAATGCACGTCTCTGGAAGTCTGCCTAGTCTCAGAAGTCCCACCTCTCCCCACCTCAGGAGAAAATTCTTCTGAAACTCCAAGGTCTGCTCGTTCATTAAACTGAACCTTCTCCACTTTGTCCCTTCCACTGTAATACCAACAGAGTGTTTCTCATCACTGAAAGAGGAGTCAGTGCACAATGCCAAGCTCTCAAACCTGAAACAATCTGCAGTGCTACTGAAATAGCACATGGACCACAAGTACCAGCAGTACCCAGCGGGGACTGCAGACGGATGTGATCCCAGCCAACTACAAGGGCTCTACCCTGTTTCCTGCCACATATGGTCCACAAACAGGCTCTGGGGAGGATGATGGTGCCTCTGGAGAAGGCCTGGCTCTCACCTGATCAAGCAGCAGCTGCGCCAGATCAGGCTGACTGTCCTTCAGCTCGTGAAGCTTCTTAATCAGAGCATGCCTGTAAGAGTGAGAGAGATCAACACTGAGGCGTGACATCTTCTGGACACATGAAAAATTTCTAGCAGCTAAGCCAAGGTGGGACACACAAGCTTCTACCTGAAGGCCAGAGCAGCTCCTGTTTCCCTGTTCTTCTTAGGGCTTCTCCCCTCCCTCCCAGCCTGACTCTATAACCCTCCTGGTCCTCAGAAGGCTGGACAAAGTGTGTGTGATGGCTCATGTCCACCACTCCATGCAGCCTCACGAACCAAGTCACTGTAGCGCACGCTGCACTTTCTGGGGAGAGCTCAGCTAATTGGGGGCCTTACATTGCCTCCTCTCTGCCTCTAGCCCAGCAGACCTGCAGCGCCCCAGTCCTTAGCGCCGGTATCACTCCCCCCTACCCTGTGTTGATCTCCAGAGTGGGCTGCAGGAGCTGGGCACGCTCCTCTTGGGTCTTGGCCAGCTGCTGCATGCGAAGAAAGTGGCGGGCAGCCCCCATCTCGAGCACAGTGATCATGGCAGGGTGGGTGTCCAGCCGTGTAGTCACCTATGGCAAGAATAGCAACCAGTGCTGAGATGGAAAAGGGCATGTGGGTCAGAGATGGGGGATTTGGGGTCTCCTCTGCAGAGATCCACACCAAGCTCCTTCACAACTCCTCCCCACTCGACAGGTGCTGCCTGAACAGACAGAAAAGCTGGGGTCTCAAACGGCCCCTTTGATCCACAGGTTCTAACTTGAAGCTGAACCCAAAGCGCTGCTTGCCCATGAGCCTCGCTAGTCCACATGCAAGACTGTCACCAGCCTGTTCTTATAGTAACCGGAGCATGAACTAGAAAAATGGGCTTTGCTCATTGCACATTAAGATGCTGTTCTTCCTGCTGCCACGCTGACTGCCCTAACGACAGAAAGGGCAACATTCATGCCATTTACTGAATGGAAGCACAGAGCAGAATTATTTCTCTCAGGGTTCAAAGAAAATTCAGATACTGCCGCAGATTTCCCAAACAGCCACCCTCTTTTTCCCCCTAGGGTATAATCTACATGAATCTTGCGTACTCTGTTACCGAGGCACAGAATATGCCTACCTTAACACCAGTGATTCGAGAGCCTAAAGCATTTCGCATCCAGGCCGTGAGATCCTCGGCCTCCTTCTCTGTCAGACGTTCTGCAGCTGGAAGGGGAAAGAGGGCACATCTGAGTCCATAGCTACTGTGTGACAACTGACCGCAAGCTTTATGCCTGAGGAACACTGCTGGCCATTCCACACTGCCACTTAACTGTTCTCTTGTGGAAATGGGAAAGCAGCACTCAGCACACACCTACATACATGCCCTAAGGCCATGCCATCCCAAACCGTCCCATACCCAGAGAGGGCAGGTTCATTCTGTCAGTGCCTGCCTCTGATTGTCGGGGCATTAGGTGTGTGCATGTTGTTAAAGTCAAACTGCAGGAACTCAATACATGACGTTTCCTCCGCTTAAACGAGCAAGTTGTTTGAACTTTTATCTACAGCAACACTTGGGATGAAAGGGATCTGCAAGCACAGCAAGTTGCCTCACTACGAGAAAGGCAGGATGGAAATGAGTGCTCTTGCTTACACACTAAGGAACAGCGAGAGTGCTGAAGGAGGTGTACCCTCACTGGCTCACCCACAGAGGCTGGGCTGCACGTGGCAGGAAGGGCCAGGGGAACCTTACGGTACCTGGGCGGCTCTCCTCAAACTTCTCTTCCTTATAGTGATCAACAACGATATCTGTCTCCACCGAGATCAGCTTTTTCTTGTCAAACTCACGAAGGTGCAAGAGTGTTAGCTCATCAAATTGCTCATAGCAGAACAGGACCTGTGCCAAAAAAGCAGACAGTAACACATTGCTTGGGATATAACAGCACTTCCGTCTCCAAGGGGCAACTCTGGGACAAACAGCAAGAACATCACAAGGCAAACTAGCAAGTTCATCCCCACAGTGACTATTGCTCATGAGAGAAAAGGCTGTAGGAATCCAGAGTAGGCCCTCTGCCCCTCTAGCATCCCCTTACAGCAGCCACCAGCTCACAGCACACAAAGACTCTCAGAACTGCAAAAATCATCATTTGTGGCGAGGCAGCACTGAAAGTCCTGGTGCTGCTGGATAAAGTTTCTCCATGGGAGCACAGGAAACATGACGTCCTGCATGCATCACTCTTTTCGGGTCCGTGCTCAGGGTCACAAAGGAAAGCAAATTCTTGGAGGGCTTCACTAACATGGGCTGGGAGGCCTACAGCTAGACAAGTTGCCTTGCTGCCCTGGGAGAAGCGAGAACAAGCATTGGCTGCACTCCTGAAAGGGCCACCTTCCCAGCACACAAGACCTATAATCTTGTTGCCAGCACAGCACAGCAGCACCTGGGCTCCTGATCTGGGATTCAGGACAAGTTATTAAACAGATGCCAAGACTAGCAGAAACATCTAGTTGTCTGTACAGGTACTAACTCGCCTGCCCAGGTCTTTCCTGGCATCATGATGCAGTAGCCAGTCTGAGTGGAGACAGAGGGCAGCCCGAACAAAGACAGTGCTGTTCCACTGCAGCGGGTGGGGACGATCGCAGGCCTCACTGCCCTGCCCAGCTCCAAAATCCAGGTGAGCCCTGACCAGTGATACAGCAGGCTTAGAGTGTCCCCTTGGCCATGGCACATTGTTCACCCACCTCCATGTCCTTTTTCTTCATGGCCTCAAAATACGGAGAATGCTCGGCAAGCTGCCGGTTGGGTGCGCACAGGTAGTAGATGTTCCTGCTCCCTGCCTTCATGCGGGAGGCGTACTCGGTGAGGCTGGTCAGCTGGCCGGCAGGCAGGCTGGACGATTCGTAACGCAGCAGCTTCGCTATGTCCTCCTGGAAGAGGAGGACCCTGTGAGCTGAGCACAGGTAACTACACCTCTACCTGACCACTCCCAGCCTCGAAAGATCTCTTGGCAACATTCAGGCCCGTTTGCAGTTTGTACTGCTGCAGAAAGGCTCAGGGGATTCTACCGATTTCCTCCTTTCCTGCCTCACATATTAAAGAGGCAGAAGAGTGACCTAGACAGGATGCGGGCCAAGCAGATATGGAAGGGTAAACCAGGCAGAAGACAACAGTAGGGGAAAAGCCCTGCTTTATAGCCTATTGTAATTCATATTATATCAGTGAAGGCTGACAAGAGTGTGGGCACACAGACTCTGCAGAATGTCTCGAACTGAGTGGGAAGCAGCATCCGGTCAGAACAGCACCTTCTTAACGTCAGAGATAGAGAGGGGCACCTTAGAGATTCTGTAGGTCTTGTTAGACCCAGGAACAAGAGTCACAGGCACACGGGAAGAATCACAGAAAAGTAGCAGCCCCCCTCATCCCAGGTCACTGTCGGAGCAAATACTCTTTCCCATCAGCTGCAGCCCTTCAGGACATGTGGTACCTTGACATCCTGCTCTGCTATGGTGACAATCCCCTCTCTCATGAACAGCCCATAGTCTTCAAAGAATTTGGCATATTTCTCAGGGTCCTTCTTGCTCTGGTCAATGAAAAACTTGATCAACCTCTTCTGCAAAACATCTCGGAGCTTCCTGCAACAAGAATAAGCCTTTCTAAAGATGGCTGCCAGACCAAGACAAGGGGTTTTAGGTGAACCTCTCTCTCCCTGTGCAGTGTTTCAGTGATGTGTTCACTACACACAAGCACAAAGGAGAAACTCCAGGGCCACTCCAGGGCCATTGTCTCCTTTCCCTCACGGCTCTACATCTGTTCTTATCTCAGTCAAGAGCAACTCTTGAGCTGGGAAGATAGCTAAGGCTGTGGAAGAGACACATTGCTGAGGCTCAGATCTTCAGCAACTCCAGTGACTCAGTGATGCTGCAATACATAAGCAACTGTGCACAGGACATTCAGCTCAGTCCTGCAGTTACCCTTAAACGTGGCAACGTCAGCAGCCATAAAGGGGTTATGCTGGGAGGAATCCTTTCTGAAGGATTAAAAATCAGTGAAGGGCCAGGTTTATTTTGATGACTATAGTGAAGCTCAAGGCATTTTACCAACTGTAGAATACAAAGTTTGACATCAAAACCTACCAAGATAGCAGGGCCAACACTAAGGAATAATAGCCTGCCCATATTCTTTCCTCAAGTTCCAACAACAACAGGTGTTTGAGAGGGGACTTAAAGGACAAAAAATAAGAATAAACCAATGCCAGATCCAAGGGATTCTTAGAGGAGACTGGCCTGCCCACACTCAACTTTGCTGGACCTCTGCGCCTAATGAAAACTCTGCCAGCTGGCATTCAGGTTTTGACAAACGCGTGTGTGAGCACATCACAGCCAAGATGCTGTTTGAAGATATATGCATAAACACATGGTGACAGGTAAGCATGGACCAGCTTCCTAGTATTGACAGCTGACTTGCTGTTTGGTTTTGCTTTCCACACCACTTGGTGGAGATCAGATGCTTTAAATAGCAAATCCATTGTGACTACTGTTGACCAGAGATGCTGGAAGGCAGCCCAGGGCTTGAACAAACACGGCCCAAGGAGAAGGCAGCAGATCGTGTGACACAGCGCACTGCTTCCACATCTCAATATGTGACCAGCATGCCTGAAAAATAACTCACTTTGCAGATCACAGAAGTTCGCAAGGATGGAAATTCTACAGCTCTCATGCCAGGACCCTCCAGGCCCTTCCAGCTATCCCACAACATCTCTCCATCAGCCAGCAACAAGCCAAAAGAGCCACAGCAGTCCACAGGGTCCAGCTGCTCTCTTGCTCACCTGATAAGGGCACTCTCCTGCAGCAGCTCCCTGCTGAGGTTCAGGGGTATATCCTCACTGTCCACAACACCTAGAACACAGAGCAACCCCTGAGCAATGAGACAGACACGAACGCCAGCACCTCACTTCACCCCTATAGAAGTCATGCTTCGCAGTCCTGCTCCCACCACACACCTCTAAGAAAACGCAGCCATTTAGGCAGGATGTCTGCAGCTTTGGTTTGGATGAGAATTTTGCGGCTGTAGAGGGCAACACTGGAGCCCAGTTCTCTGCTGATGTCGAACATGGATGGTTTCTGCAGGAGCAAGAGACAAAAAGGTAATACCAGCATTGTGCAGGGTGCCCAGCCTTCGGCTGAGTACCATGCTGCTGCTACCTGTGTGGCTGCACCACCTGACCAGGGAACACTGTGATTTCCCCTAACACTGCTGAATCCAGCGAGAGCTAAAATCTTGGCCGTGTTCCCTAGAGGACCTACCTGAGCCCCCTCCTGCTCCTGTCATGGCTCAGTACCCCACCATCATCCTGTGGCACCTACCCCACTGCAGAAATGTCGCACTGGACATCCCCCTTGCAATTCTGCAGCCTCAGCTGCCTCCTTTCCCTAAGGAGCTCTCCCAGCCTCTCCTCTCCAGAGGAAGCGGGCAGATGTCCCACTGTTCCCTGGACAGAATGGCACGCACCTGGTCAGGCACATAGAAGATGCTGCGGATGTTGAGGGGAGCATCGGTCTTGTAGTGCAGGATGTAGCGGGGCTTGTCATAAGCCTGCGCTACAAAGCGATAGAACTCCTCATGCTGCCACTCACTGATGTCCTTGGGGTCCAGCATCCAGAGTGCCTGTGGAGGAGCAGGGAGATGCATTCTCTCATTGGTACTCACAACACCATCAGCCCCACAGCATAGGGTGCTTCTTTCAGAGTTTTACTTTTCCTCCAGGGCCCTTGAGCAAGGAAATATCATCTTTCAAACAGAGGCACGCCCTCTGCACAAGGTAGGGGAATGGATTACGGTTCAGGCATACTACCATCGACTAACAAAGTACTGCCCCTCAGCTGATCTCTGGTCACCTCTCATGCAGGTACTCTTGCCCTAAAGCATACATGAGATAAGGCAGCTTTGTTTAGCACAAAATTTGGCTAACCTCCATTACCTCACACTTGCCAGGGGCCAAGAGCATCCCAGACAGTTACCACAGGTCAGCTGACTGTGGCCAAGTCTCTCAGGGCTCCGACCAACAAGCAAAAGGAAAAAAGAAAACTGAAAGTTTAAGTGGGTCCGTCCCAACCTGTCTGCCTCTCTCATGGAGGCCACCGTCCTGCCACAAGGTCAGCTGAGCGCTTGTGAAGCAGTTCCTGGATTACTGTTGTTTTCTGGTGATTTATTTTGGAGAAGTTCAGGAGATGCTTCACGAGCCACTTGGCCATCGCTGCTGCAGGGTTACTAAGCGCTTCAGCATTACAGTTTCACACATCAACACATGAATCAGAGTTGAGAGTCCCCGATGAGGTCTCTATCTCTTGGCCATGTTCTCCACCTGCTGCTGCTCTGTGAGCAGGGCATAAACCCCACAAACGCCCAATGCTCTGTGGAGCGTTCAGCACGTGCTCATACCACATTTGCAGTTTCAGTACATCAGCAAAAGATTAGCATCTAGCAAAGCTGTGGGAGGTTCTGCCCGTTTAACAAGCATTGGGATCCAGTTGAGAATCCAGTTGAGAATGTTTCCCACTGGGTGAAGCCCATTAGGCTTACCCCTACTCTTTGCTGCTCCAACCCTAAGAAGTGATGGGAACAATCAGCGGCAGCAGCACGAGCACCCAGCCTACCCTCCACCTACCACTCCAAGGAGTTCAGGGCTCTGGCAGCCCTGCCAGGCTACCATATTCCTTAAAGCTACTTTTGCCTCAAAGACTCGTTCCAGAAGCAGTTCTGTAACATTTCCAGCACATGCAAGTGTCCTGGAGGGTTTGCAGGATCACAGGCGGGATTAAGGACACAACTATGTTCTAAGGTGCTTTATATCTGCTGCTTTCCCAGAGGCTTACTTGTAGCTACAGTTATCACAGTTAGACAGGAAAAGCCTCTAATTCCACAGTGACAGCTACGTGGCAAGCATTCAAGAGCTTATCTAGGAAAATCCACACCAGGGATCTAACTACGACTGTTTATAGCAAACTGATGTTGATGTGTGGAAAAATGGAAAAACAAGATCATGGATAAAGAAGAGGCCTGAAATGGGGTGTAAAGAGAATTGAGCAGTTGCCATATCCCAAAGGAAAACTGACTTTCTGATTAAGAAGATACAGGTACACGATTCTATTAAGGGCATTTCGCCCCTCGCTTCTCCAGGGAGTCTCTTCTATTGATTGTCAGGTAGGAAGAACAAACAGCTGTCTAAATCTATTTCTGGTTTTGTAATTTAAGGCAAATGGTAGAGAACCTTTGAAATAGAACCACTACTATTGCAGGAATCCAAATAAATATCAGTGACTAATGACACCAATTATAGAACCTTAAATATATTAATATGATAATACATTTAAGCTCAGTCTTGAAAGTCTGTAGGTTCAGTGCCACGTTCCAGGGAAACAACCAGACACACACACACCCCTTCTATCTGCTCTCTTCGGCGAGGAAGAGTTAACCAACCAGGTCAAGGTACCAGAAAAGGAGATATTGGAAGAAAATGATTCATAGATTTTATTTATTTATTTATTTTAAAAGATAACTAATTTCACCCATGAGATACCTGCAATCAGGCTGAGAATTTCTTACTAAGATGCGTATGGCTGCTATATCATTTAAGCGGTCAGAAAACGCTAGCATCAACGCAGTGTTCAACTAAGAGCTGTGAAGAAAATCAGGCTGTGAGTTGAGCCACTAACAAAACCAAGCATGCCCTGGCATTTACTATTCCATACCAAAGTTTAGAAAGAGGTGTCAGCAAGAGGTGTCAGAACACCAGCAGTGTGAGCAGTCCCTCCATCGCTAACGTGTCTTTGGCTTAAATAGTTAAAATAAGAACTGCAAAGCACTGAGATAATCGTTCTGATAAAGGAAAAACTTGTGAGGTGCCTAAAAAGAAAAATCGTGTTGCTAATCAGGAATTCTCCTCCAACAGATGCAAATAAGCAGTACCAGGCATGACTTCTGCCAGATTGTCTCCTCTTGCTCTAATTAACTTATCACTACAGGATCTGTGATATCCTGGACAATCCTCCCTGATCACCAGAGACAGGCAGCAGCTTTATTCTGTTTCATTGTCTCCTCATTCTGGTGGAGGTTTACAATGGTTTATCTCCATGAGCGGCCCTCATGCTCACCTGCAATGTGTTAATTCGTCTCCCATTGAGGTACAGCGGGAAGCTGATGAAGTTGCTGTATTTTGTCACCACCTCTGGAATGGAAAGGAGATGTGCAAGAGTCACATTTTGAAAACAACAGGGAATTAATTTTTTCAGTAACAGCAGGTGAAAGGAGCCACAGGAGAGAAAAACACTATAATTTCACCTCCCAGTCCTGGGCAACCAAAAGACTTTACGCAGCCTCTCGGAAGACAACAACATTTCCCTGCTCTGCTCACCTTTGACTCGGTCCTCATTTGCAAACTCCTTGCAGTCCTCTTTGAGATGTATAATAATCTTAGTCCCAGTTCTGACACCAGATGCTTCTGCAATCTCAAACACTCCTGAACTAGGGTTAGAAAAAGACCACGTCAGCTTGTGCCTCAGATATATCAGCGATGGGAAATGAAAATATTTTGCCCAGATTCTCTCTATATCTTTGAGAACCTCCCAAAACATGCAGCTGTCTTCCCTACAGAGACTCGAGATCCCGGGACACACTGCTCCACAAAGACACCAGTGGCTTCTACAGAAAAGGAACTGAGCCTCAGACAACATAGGTTGCGTGGGCTTAAACTGCAACTGCTCTCCAACATTTCCTACGGTGACTGGAACACCCAGGCTTCTGCATCCCCCCTTGATGACTCTTTGACTTGTTTGTGGGCCCCCGTTCATATATATTTCCACTGCACAGCAGTAACTTGTTACAATGAAAAGCAGCTCTGCTCTGCTAAAGACTGCTCACTTTGGATGGCCGTTCCTACTCCATCTCTAAACGAAGGTCATATGGGGATCAAACACTTTGGTGAGAGCCCCGACCTAGGGGAGATATAGAGGCAGGATGACAGACAGGCCTTCAAAGGGTGTGGCAGTACAGACTGCACTACACAGTGGCTTATTCGTGAGCCGAGACAGTCTGACATCTCAGGGACAAGATGTTTTTTCAGGAATTTAAACAACTTAGTAAACTCTTTCTTCCCAGGATATTTTAAGAGGATATAGATGTTTTCACCTCCAGGGGCTCCAGTTTCAACATGGTCCAGCACTGCTTTGCCATCAGACACTGTGATGTGCAAGCAAAAAGCAAAAGACGAGCACACAGGTCCAATGCACAGAAGACAAGGGCCTACATAGCCACAGTGCTGCACAAGGCCTGCATGCTGTGGGTGCCCTTGAGCAGAAAGCCAAACTAGACCAAAGAAATAACATTTGTCTCTCTAGTCCGGGGCGCTGATAAGATGACCGCCAGCAGGGAAGGAACAGGAGAGACAAGTACTGTCTTTATGCACAACATGCCTGCTCTGACAAGGCAATCTGGTCTCTGCGGCTGTTCACCCTGGTACATTTGGCCGTGCTTTGCTGTTGCATGTAATCTGAACAGGATCTAAACCAGTAAGCCCAGTTATGAAAAACCACACAAGTCCCGTCTTGCTTTGCACAGCTTCCAGTCCATGTCTGGTCTGGACACAGCCCCCACAAGCTTCTATCCCATTCTGCAGATTCTTACCCATCTGAAGACCAGTGGTAGCCCAGGCTCCCAGGTTCTGCAGATTGTGAAAACACCTCCACCTTATCGGCCACCATGAAGGCGGAGTAGAAACCCACTCCAAATTGGCCAATGATTTTACTAGTGGCTTCAGCTTGGTTCTGCAGAGCATCTAGAAATGCCTAGAGGGACAAAGAATGAGACATATACAGGTGCACAGTGCCATCGAGTACCATTGGGAGGCTGAACCCCTCCTCCAGCTGGGCTCCTACCTGCAGCCCTATGTCAGGTACTGCAGACCCGACAATTCAGTACCGTAATCCTAAACCTCCTGTGTCAGTGCTCTGAAGAAGGCGCCTGAGGAAAAGGGTTTCTCCTACAGGGAACGGGACTGCACCTCTGGAAAAGGGGAGCATCGCCTAGGGCAATACTTTCCTGCAGCTAGCAGTAAAGGAAAAAGAGTAAGGGCTCAATCAGTCAGGAGGAAGCAATCTCTGAATGGTGACTCCAGAGGTGAAAAGAAATCAGGTAAATATGTATGACAACTTGCCAGCCTGATGACACAGCTGCTGTCCTCCTGGACACCGAGTGTGAATGCCAAGAGAGCATGTGCCCCTCCATAACAATAGCTTGGAGAGAAAGGCATTTACTTTTGGGAGTGAGGGCAGCCAGGTGCAGCAGCATTACACACAGGGCCCATTAGCGCCGCTTCAGCACCACAGGCCTCCCACAGCACACAGCAGAGGCCATTAAGAGCTAGAAAATGCCAAAAGTAGGTTTCATCTTCCAAGAGGGGTATAATTTCACAGCTGGGCTGGGGGCCAAGGAGAAGAAGAAAGAGAATGAGAAATCACTGGGAGCACAGAAGTGACTGTAATTGGAGAAGACTCTTCTAAGGAGCCAGAAGGGGTACCTCATCCCAAATTACCTTTGAGCCTGATCGAGCAATGGTACCGAGGTTAGAAACAAGCTCTTCTTGGGTCATCCCAATACCTGTGTCCTGAAAAGAAACAGCAAATTGTAGCTGAAATACCTGCACAGAAGCATTGGTCTGGCAACTGGTGCCAACTAACTTGCATCTCTGACTCCCACTCTCACCCAGCTACTTAAGTAGTAAATGCAACAGCAGGCTTCCAGCTGTGACTCACTTCTCCAACACCTGGTCAAGGACAGTGGACTCAAAAGGCACACAGCTCCATGGGGCAGCCACAGCTGTCTTGTGGCTGTAAGCCACCAGAAGGTTTAGAGACTCATGTGTTATATGGAGAGAAAACAAAAATATGCCAAGACAGACTGGTTTCTACAGCCCTCCAACAAAATGCACTATGTGATAGTGCTGGAAGGAGATCTCAGCTCAGGCTCGTAGCCTCACTGTGCCAAGTGTTATGCATGTACAGAGACAGTTTCCATCCCTAAACAAGTAAAAAGGGGAGTTGAGAAGTAGCGAGTGGAGAAGCCACCTATTTCCAATTTGCAGACAGGGAATGATGCCCTCACTCCAGGAATCAGTGGCAGAGCAGGGAATCCTTTTACTCGCAGGTAGTGCGGACGGACCCTTGCCAGCAAGCACCACCTTTGCTCATCTGCATCTACTGTCAATCTCTTCCTGTCTCTCCTCCCCCTTAATTATGCTCCACAAAACTGAGCATGAAGCTGCCAGCACCCATGTCCCTGAGCCTGGGAGCTGGGTATTTGGTACCTGTGGGAAGAGTCTGACCCCAGTTGGATGTATATTGCACAGGCCACACCTCAAGGTGCTTAGTCCAGGCTTCAAAGGCACACGGCTTGCCGCTCTCCCCAGTTTCAATCTAGATTTGTACTCCTGCATGCAGATAACAATTCCCTGCTGCCAGCACCTGCCTCTCGGGCAGTAGACCCTAAGGCACCATGCAGGAAAGGCTGCAGCACAGCTCAGACTTGGCTGCAACTTCAGTTGTTGCCACAACACCTTTGGATGACCCTAAGGCCTCATGGACAGCACAGCAAAACCCAGCTAGAAACTGCCACCATCTCACACAGGATCCCAACATGAATCCTCCCTACTCTCAGTCCAACATGTCTTCAGACTTGTTCCACATGTATCTTTCATGGAAGCAAAGCACAAAGCACAGGCTAACACTCTTGTGATGCCACTTTCCAAAAGCAAGAGCCATCCACCCTCCCCAAGTCCAGCAACTTCTCCACCTGGCACAAACACCCTGAGAAGCCACTCAGGATCTCTGAGCCACTATGTAAGGCAGCAGCATGAAAAGTAGCCAAATGAAAGGTGACTCTTGTTCATCTGAAGAGTTCAGTTCAAGTATCGGTGAGCACAGTTATCAAAGCTGACAGCACTCTGCAAAACCGGAAGCGGGGCGGACAAACTCTGAGCGCTGTTAACGCAGGGGTGGGATTCAGCCTGCAAGCGTCAGCCAAATGAGCCAGAGTGGAGCTGACTGCTGCGAGATGGCTTGGAGGAGGGAGGCCAGAGTGAGTTCTGGCACAGCACGCCCCTACCACTCACGTGGCACATTTAGTAGGCTTATTTACTAGCAAAGCAAGACAGCGTAATTAATGCTAGTACAGCTTTTTAATCCAGTGTTTAACTTTGCTCAACGACCAAATTATGGTCAACTCATGAAGTTACTGAGGTGCTCTGTGGGTCACTTGGTGAGACGTTTCTCTGCATCCGCACGACATGAGTCACAGCACAGCCACATCTTCCACTTGATTAAATATGGCAAGGCCAGTCAGTCGTCTTGGCTGAGAAGAGGGAGGATGCCAGGTAAGATCTCAACAGCAGGAGATGAAAAGCCAGCAAAAACAAACAGGGTATGGCAAAATCTCAGGAATCTGACATGGTCCCTTCCCCCAGGGAGGAAAAGGCCAGAAAAAAATTTTCAGCATCTGGTTCAGGTTTTGTTCATGTGAGACCCTAAGCAAAACTCTTAGCTTCTCTGATCTGCTCCTTTTTATAGCGCAGCGTGTCATTCCCAAATTCCAGTATGTTAAAAAAATATATCCTACCCCATGAATGTATTTGGCTATTGGATTCAGAATTCCTTGCCAAACTTATTGCAAAATGCTTAAGACAGTTCCTGGAGCTTGATGAGGGTAAATCACAACGAACAAAGAGAGCACGGCTCAAAACAGCCTCCTTCCCCCTACAGCGCTGAGCCGCTAGGAGGAAAGCGGAAAGTGTACTTTTAGGTGGCTGACCGAAGATCCTGGCAAAGCAGACGTTTCCTACTGCAGGAAAACACCTGGGTGCGCTGGGATGAAAACGCCATCAAGAGTCAAACCGCTCTTGCGGCGCACGCATTTCCTGCGGCTGGCCTTCGCGCTGCGCTTCTCGTCTCTCTTCACCAGATGGTGCTGCTCCCGGGGACAGGGATCTCCGCAATAACGTGCCAGCCACGGCGGGGAGATGGGAGCTCGGCTCCTGCCGAACAGGCCCTCTTCAGTGACGGAAGGCACGTGGGCCTGCCCACGAAAGAAGAGCCTCGGGAATAAGCCAGCGCAAGCGCCAGGAGCGCAGACTCCATAAAATCCGAGGAAGGAACTGACGGGACTTGCACGCCCCTCCGTCAGCAGCGGGCACTCTGCGCTGCACGGGCTGCTGCTCCGTCTCCAGGAGCCTTCGCCAGCAGCGACCGCATGATCACACAACGCTTTACGCTTTCTATCTGAGATCGGCCAGGGTTACTGCAAGGCCTGCTGTTGCTCCACCACCAGCGCTGCAACTTCGCTTCCGCTGTAGACAGTTTCCAGACCTCCCTTCAGGCCACAGGAAAAGTTTTAACGGCTTGAAAACAGCCACAGTAGAATTTTTCTAAAGAACGTGAAACAAATCAGACAAGGGGTTTCCTAAATTACAAGATGTGAGGGATATGTTCAAAGCGTCCAATACTATTCCACAGCTTTGCAGTAGAAGAGGCAACCACTGCATAGCGTGAAGCAAAATTCACTGGGCTGATGCTTCATTTATCGAAGGCTAATTACGGAAGACCTTCTACAGCTTGGCAGAATAACAATCCTCTCACCGGGCTGAGTTTTCCTTCGGGGACTTCTTAGGGCGCACAGCAAACGGCCTACCTCTGAACCACCCCTCATACAGCCCTTTTCTCTGCAAGACGACACAGCAGGCTAGAGACCCTCACCCTAGTCCTCTAAGAGACCTTCAAGATTACCTTCAAGAAACCACTGGGCTTCACGCACACTACGTTTGCAGAGCAGAGCACAAGACACCTACAACTTTAAGCACTAAGGCCACGCTTCTTAAATCACACATCTAAACACAGTTAACGTTTCCCCTGAAGAAACAGCAGCTGAACACTGGTTTTATCAGTTTTTTTGTGTAGAGACCTCCCAGATGCAAAGCCTGCTGTTAAACTGCACAGGACCTTTGTGCTTTCTCTGTACTTTGCCCTAACCTTTGTGGGGTGGGTGCTGGAAGTTTGCAAACAGAGAAAGTTCTGTGTGTAGTGACAGCTGGATAGCTGGCACATGGTATGTCAAGGCTCCCACCATGAAGCGCTTTGTGCTTGCTTTGCAGCCCTGAAGACCTCTACCTTCCTTAGGGGAGAGATAAATGAACACCTTCAGTCCCACTATCTGTCTCATCAAGTCAGTCAGTCCACAGTTCTCATATTCATATATACTTTTCGGTAAAGCAGATACAAACTGCACATGATTACAGCAGCACATCTAGTTTACACCAGCAAACTGCTTTGTTTAACTGATAAACAAGAAGCTAGGAACAGTAACATTTCCTTTGCTCGTTATGCGGGTCCAACTTGAAGCACTGCAGAACCTTGTTATACCAATGATCCATTAACCAAACACTAACTGGCTGCCGCCATTGCCACTACATCTAAAAGAAAGCCTGCAGTTAGAGATACACTTCAGAGCTACGGTGCCTTTCATTTTGCTTTGCGGCAAAACACTCACGTCAGTGAAAATCTTGACACGGCATCAGAAGAACACTGGCTGCATTACACAACAAGGACATGCTGCTTTCACCAAACTATAAGGTAATAAAGTCCCAGAATTTCTGATTAGCAAGTGCTGTCCCCCACCCTTTAATTTAAATGTCTTGCTTAAAGAGACTTAAGATTCATAAGGCCAGGACAACAGCCACACCGAAGCAGAGTTCTGGTTTAGTACCAATACCATACCTGCAGCAGCCCTAAATAGACGAAAAGGCACAATAAAACTGATGGATGCAGATACAGAATAATCTCAGCCTAATACCCAAAAGCTGCCTAAAGCAGAGTACCTGAGGTTTTGTTTCCTTTCCAGTACCTGCTGCCACCATTATCTAGGATTCTGAGCACTGCTACAGGCTCAGCCGCCACCCATCCAGATCTAAAAACCCGGTGTCCAGAAAATACTTCCTTTTATCCATTTTGAATTTCCCATTTTTAAATGTGACTGGCTCTTATTCTGGCACGAAGAGGAAGAAAACAAAATATCCTGCACTCCCTTCTCTAGGAAACAGAATATTTTAGATGCATTTATATTCTTGGTTCTCCAGTTTATTTGTTAAAGATGATGCGACAACTGGGAGCTTTAACTCACCCCTGCAATCTGTGGCACCCTTCCATAAGCTTAATTCCACCTAAGGTTTGTCCAAGTGCAGACAGCTTTATCCCTCCACCTCCACCCGCATTATTCCTCATCTCCTGCTCCACTGCTTCCTCGAGCCCAAGCGGCAGATGGATGCTGCAATGCTGCACACAGCTCAGGAACGTAAGCAGCCAGTGTTCATGCTGCAGCCCAGCAGCGCAGGCCGGCTGCCAGGACGCTACCCAGCATGGAGGGGGACCAGCTTTCCACCTTGGTGGACGCGTGGGTGCATTTGCATTGAACTGCTAAAGCCCAAAGATCTCAGTCCCTTATTAGAGCCTCAGGACAACCCAGTCCCTGCTGCAGACAGTTAACAACTCATAGGCCAGGAAAGATCTGCTCAGCGATACAGGGAGCTGTTGCAGGGAGAAGTGATGTTTGCAGACATTTTAACTCCTCCCAAACACAACACGCTTGTTATTTTGGGCTTCGCAAACATTGCCTGTGGATGTCTGCAACGGTGAGAAGAAAGCCCAGCACAGGGAACTGAGCAGCCCAGACTTGCAACAATTACACTGCTTGCCCACGTTACAAACTGCACTCGCCATCCCTCACCCAGCAGTCGGTATTAGCTCTGTGGCCGTTTCAAACAGTTTCCTCTAAACTGTCAGCACTGTCCTAGCCCTAAATTAAGCATCAGTCAATGAGCATTCCTCTAGCCCCCAAGCTCACACAAGCACAGGGGTATCACCAAACACAGCAGCACATCAGAGCTGCATAGCAGCAGCACTTTGACTACCTCATAGCCAAGAGCTTGTCACCTGCTGACCACAGGGAGCCTCATGCAGGTGAGGAGGTAGAGCTCTGTGGTCACAGGGCTTTGGGCAACTGTAAGGGATGCTCTGTTCCCACCTCAAAGGGTCCCAAAACTTGTCTATAAAGCCTCAGGGCTCTGCAGATCTTTCCTCATTGAAAACACACCCCTAACATTTTCAAGTGGATTTGCTTAAGAGATCTCACCCTGCAGGTTGTGGCTGCTACCAGGTGAAGCTGTCCTGGAAACACAGTGAGGCAGTTCTCAAAGTGGGGGAAGATACTGTGGAACTTGCTAAAAAAACGGAGCTTTGGTGAAGGCACAGGGGTGGTGTAATCTAGTGAACCAGACAGTGAACTCCCAACATTAGAAGACCAGACCTCCCAGTCCCTCTTAGCAGATATAACATTGGCAATGCTTAGGTAGGATATCCCTGAATGAGAACATGTTAAGTTCAGAATCTTGCTCTGCTTATGACCAAAATTCAGTCCTGGCAGAGAAGTCAGCACAACTGCAGTCACTTAACAGAGATGAACGTTGCCCTTTACTGGAGCTAGATAATCTCCAAGCAAATAACGTGGGTAAAGCCCCAGGGACGTACATGTTATGGAAGCCATCACACATTATAGACTTGCCGTTTCTCAGCTGGTGAGATATGGAGAGATGCTACAGGATTTGGAAGGGGAAGGGAGGGGAGAGTCCAGCAGATCCAGGGCAGCATCAAGATCTGACAACAAGGACTTAGAGGACAAAGTGAGACAACAGGGTCTTTCTAGAAAAAGATGGGGCAGCACCACTGCAGATCACAGATCAGGGGCCTGCTGCTTCTGTTTTGGGGGGTCCCAGTGGGTGCAGAAAACAAAGAGTTACTAAGGGACAAGTCCATCTGTGCCTCAGTCATTCCTGCAGGTTGCCTGGAGGAGCACAAGCACACTTTTGCATTCCTGAATGGTAGGGAAATGTTCTGAACAAGGCTTGCTCAGAGTAATCGTCATATTCAGTACATTTTTTCAAGAGGTTAAAAATAAACCCTTCACTAGAGGTAAGGCGCTTTAGGCACTACTGAGAAGGCAAACCATTTAAGAGAGATTGGAGTAGCACTGTTCTCTCACCCATCTCAGAGCGCAGAATTGCTGCAGTTAACGGCTTGCTAGTTAAGATCATTTAGGTGCATTAGAGACACACAGAGAGCCAGGTAGGGGTCTATAAAAAGACGAATCCCTAACAGATCTAATCAGGTATAAGGTCAAATTCACCCCATCTGCAAGGTGGGCACACAGGTCTCTTAATCAAATTCCCAAAGAAGGGGGCAGTTTCCACAAGGATGGGACATGAATTATAAAGAATGTTTTGTTAGGGTCGGAGGCTACCTGTCCACTGCGATGCCAAAAGGGAAAGGCACGAGCAACACAGGAACGACACCCAGCTTGGGTCTAAGCAAGAGCTCATTAAAGAATCAGTGTTATATAGCAGTCAGAAAAATGCAATAGGCAGGTGTGATAGGAATAGCAAAGTCTCTGCATTACGATTTGAGAATCTTTGGGTTGATAATTGTGTTGCCCGCTGACGATCACTAACTTCCCCATGGCAACCGCAGCTGCTTGTTCTGCAGAGAAACAGAAGGATAAAATAACTGAGCAGTCTCTAACAGTAAGTGCTTTCGTCCCATGTGAAAAATACCAGATCGTGTGGTTTGTCTGCGTCTCTTCTCCTTCCCCGGGCCTGCTATAGTCACCCTTCACTCACACATTGCTGCCTGCCTCATTCTCCGTCAATGGCACAAAGCTACCTCTCCCAGGGTTGACAATGGCCCATGAGGAAAGTTATCAGTTCCCCTTGTTTGCATTAGCATCTTTGCCAAGAAAACACCAAAACTGAATCTCAGCCTTCCTCCTAGACAACAGCCAAGAGCAAAAGCAATCAAATTAGAGAGAGAAGGACCATGTTCGCTTTCCCTCATCACACTTTGAAGCCCACAGCTGAGTGTGTTTGCACTGACCTTCTCTCCCATTAAAGCTTTTTATCATCAGCAGGGAGCAATCAAGACCAGCACCGTACTTTCTACTAAAGCAGAAGGAAGGACAGACAAATGGTACGGTACTGCCACAATCTAGAGTCCCACATGTATGTCAGGGCAGTGTCTCAGCATCAGCTGGACGTGGTCCGTTCTGGAGCAGGAGGGGATAAGGACAGTCAGCAAGGGGAGGTTCTTCTCACCATCCTAGCATCTTTCAGTGACCAAAGCGACAGGGAAGGTCTGCCTGCTACCATGTAACACCTCAAACTTAAAGAGGGGAAAGAATGCTCACCCAAAGGCCAGGACAAAACCCAACTCCCACCTTTTCCACTAGTCAGAGATGCACATACAACCTGGGAAGTACACCAGACAAGGCACTGGAAGGAAAGCTACTGCTAGTTCCTAACAGGGAAGGGAGAAGTAGGGAATTTTCCCATGGGGACAAGTAAGGAGCAGAAAAACTGGTGGCTTCTCATCAAAGCCTGAGGGTACAGCTTCACGAACCGGAATCTGACAGAGGACAGAACATTTCTTCAAGCAGGCCTGGGAATCAAAGGGACCTGCACTGCTACTCAGTTTCCACTAAACCTCCATGGACAATGGCTGAGAGCAAGAGCAGCAGGGGAATAACATTCTCCTGTTACCAAAGGGAGGTACCTGGATAGTGATGGTTCCCTTTCCACTGTCCGTCTGCAGATGAATCTCCATCTCTGGCAAGGCCTTCCCTTCTGTCGTAAGCCGATGACGCAGTTTCTCCAGTGCATCACTGCCATTGGAGATCAGCTCCCGGATAAATACCTGGGGAAGGGAAACAGCCTCACACTGCAGCCTGGCCCTGTCTACTGCACAAGAGTCCCACAGATGTGGGAACTCATTACCTACTTACAGACTAATTCTCAACTCATTAGAAAGAAAACTGCATTTCTCCATTACCTGCCAAGAGAATAGGCTTGTCTGAACTCAATAGTAAAGTCCAGAGCCTCTAAAGATACTCACAGAGTCATCTGGACATATTTATAAATTGTTTTCAAAATACATTTTCAAGATGTCTTAAGAAAACTACATTCAAGGAAGCGTGGCATGTGAGCTGCCAGGATTTGCTGGGAAAGTGAGTAGGTATTCTCAAAGCTTATCCATCTTGGTTATAATCCTTGTCAGAGATGAGGCTTAGCCAAGAAAAAAATCTACCAGCTCTGGGGCAAGGAGTGAGTGCCCTACCTCCTTCTCTGAGTACAAGGAACGAGCAACAATGTCCAGCAGTTTCTTTGTCTCAGCCTGAAACTCATGTTTGGAGGCTGCACCTAGAAAGGAATCACACAAACACCTTTTAGGCACTTCACCAGGTCACCTCGGGCAAACTCGCCATCTTACCATGTGTGTCAGCCTCCCAGTAGTGAAGGCTTGAAGCAGGATGGGTCACAGGTAGCTGTGGCTTGTGACAAGATGACGATGACGGTGTTGTTTGCATCCCTATGAGGAAGCATGCTTTGCCAAGCAGACGCTTGGCCTGCTTCTCATCTCCTTGCACACAAACCTCAGGACAGTCAGAGTGCAGCGTCTGTGTGCTGTTCACCATGTCTGGGCTGCAAAGCAATCAGTAAACTAGAACTGAAAGGTGACTCCCCTCTTTCCTAATGTGTGGCTCCATGCCCTAACCTGTCTTTCAAGTGCCTCCTGTGGAGGGAACCATCTGCACATGCCCTGCTCCACAGGCTTTTACAGCCAGCCAGCATTTTTGATGTCCAAACAACACAGTGAGCCTTGAACAGCAAAAGCCAGATTCTCAGATCTTGGTGGAGCAGGCAAGGGAGTGCATACACACAGCTACTTACGCATTTAACTGAGTGGCCATAAATAGAATTTTCCTCAGAAGGAATAACGCTACAAAATATCTCAGCTAAGAGACCATCTTTGGCCTTTTAAAAATATCACTTCTCATGCTAGAGGCACTACAGAACCCTGAAGCAACACAGGCAAAGCCACGGGGCACACATCACCTCTGCCGTGCCTTGCTGACAAAGATCTGCACTCTCTGGTGACAGAGGCTAAGCAGGGGTGTAGATGTCAGTAGGAGCACAGCGCTCAAACCTATTTGGGGAGCTTTACAGACCAACAGTCTCAGAAGTACCTGACAGAAAAGCCATGAGAACACTGAGTTAAGATGCTATTTCTGTGCTCAGACAACACACGTGACTTTGCTTTAAAGCGCTTCACCCTGGAGACGTGCAAAGCAATTCATTCTAACTAAAGGGTTGACAATAGGATTCTCGTCAGACCTCCATCATCCACAGCAATAAACTGGGCAGACGCAACTTGCTTCTGTGACAAGTGTCTCTTTTTAGGCAAATTCTGGGGCCTGTGGAGCTTCTACACACAACAGCCAATTGCCAGGCTAAGCCCAAAGATGCACCTTCTTCCCTCAGTCTCCACGGCCTCATTTCTCAATGCAGGTCATTCTGATTTACATGTTCCAGTTTTGCAGAGGTGACGGTGCTGTACAAACGGGAACAGTAATCTGCTGTGCTAGGATGGAATGGCGAATGCCTGCACCTTCTCCAGAGACAGAAACACTACTCCGGAGGACTGCAGAGGGTTCACCCTCTGTTATACCCAGACAATGCTTTGATGGTGTCCTGGATTTACCTGCACCCCAAGAGAACTCCCACACCACACCTAGTCCGTGCCCACCTTTCACATTCTCCGTGTCGCTGATGATGGTATGCAGGGGCTCTTCTTCTTTGTTCTCTGCTGTTTGTGTGCTGTACATCCGGCCAACAGGAACACTGATGGCAGCAGTGTTGTGCCGGAGGCTCGGGAAACGGAGTATTTCTCTTTGGAGACATGCTGCTCCTTTTGCTAGGAGATGCAATTAAAGATATTTTAGTATAAATCACAAGCACCACCAACAGGAACACTCCATAGTGGTCCCTTTTAGGCAATCCTAAGGGGAATTACACTGCCCAAGCAAGACATAAGTTCCCTTGCAATCGAATACTCGCCATTTCCCTCAGGCATTGCCTTTGCTACAGAAGAAGGGCAGATTGTTACTTCAGACTTTCCTGAATTAAAATTCTAGCCAGAAGAGGACAATTTGTAACTTTCACAATGAATTAGCTGGCGAGGAGGCGGCAGTCTGCAGCTTTCATTGGCGTTATCTAGCTAAGCTGCAGACAACAGGGAAGGCTTCAACTCCCACATTACCTCCAGTGAAAATGTAAAATCCCAAGCAAGCCAGCCAGCCTGTACCTCAAGGAGATGCCTTTACTGCAAAAGCAGCTTCTCTCAATACTCGCCAAGAGGCAGGCCTCCAGACACCAAAATCTACTTTCTTCTGCTCACTTTCATCCTGCTGATACTGATTCCTTTACAGCATAATCACTCCCATATCTAAAAACAACTCCAGGTAGCCCTATTCGGCCCCTATGAGTAAGGTGAGCAGTAACTTTACAGCAATAAATATCTGGTCCTTGAACATCAGAGCACAGTTAACCGGGCACAGGGATTACATCCTCCAGCAGAGCCAGCTCTGGGACAAGCAGCACACACAGCAACAAAAGCATTAGCCCAGAAAGCAATCAGTGGGGTAAAAGGAAAACAAGCCAGGAAATAGCAGTAGCTCCATTAAGGACTGGGATTCCCATTTCCCCTCCTTCCAACCCTCACTTCATTGTGCCCAGGTGAACTGAACAGTCTTCTCTCTATCGGGAGACGAAACCAAGGCCAAACCTGGACATAAACCCATCATTTACAGCGCTGCAGAGCTCTGTCCAGTGCCAGTTACTCGGTGTCATTTCTAAACTGTAGCAAGAACGGCTGTGCCAGAGTAAGTTTGGCAGGATGCAGATCTGAATGCACAGCTACACTGCCATCAGTCCTGGGGCAGGAGGTGAATTGGTCCTTCCCTCTGTAACCATGAACAGAAATGAAGCAGGCCGTTTTTTCGGAAGGCAGAGAGGTGATCAACATGGCCCAGGCAGAGAGAGGGGAAGAACCTGGATAAGCAACAAAGATGGGCAGAACCAGTGACAAGCCCAGGCTTTTCTTAAGATTTATTCTGCGCCTGCCGATTTTTTCACCAGCCAAGGAAAGGAGGAAAACTCTACGCTCCAGGCCTCTGTGAGGCACACTTCCAAGGTTGCATTTCACCAGGTGAATGAGTACAAAAATCCAAAAGGATTGAACTGAGCATCATTAGTATTGCATGAATCCCCACAGTGATGACCTCCCTGGACACAGCTGGATAGCTCAGCTCTCTCCAGGTACCTTCATCATGTCGACATACCTCACCTTCCCCCATCTCATCTTGGGAGATCTTAAGACTCCCTTCGCAGGTGAGCTCCAAACCTCCTACCCACCCTAGCAGGTACTACAGCCAGTACGGTCAAAAGCTCCCGCACCGAGAACAGGCTGGGCCGCTCCACACCTTCAGACTGGGTTCGCACTTGAACGTAAACGAGGGTTATCAAACCCAAAGCCTAAGCGGTGCTTTTAGGTATATGCCTCACCCCCCAAGAGCTGATCCGGAAAGCTGTCAGGCCTCATTCTTCCTCCTCCCCCCAGAAAGCTTTGAATCAAGAGGCCCTACTCCAGCCAGAAGCTCAAATTACTCCCCAGTCATTCTGTCCTTAAAGAAAAGAGCCCACAAATAGTTCTTAATGCAGCTGAACACCTCCTACACACATAACTGTTCGCTCTCTGCGTCACAAACAGTTCTGTCTCGTTATCACAGGACACGTTCTTTATCTTTCATTTGACTGCCTTTGTTGGGCTCATCCAAGAAAGCAACAAGGAAAACAGCCCCCGTGACTGAAGCTGCAAGAAGCAGAGTACTCGGCGTGCGGCTGTCCAGCCCATCACGCTTCAGGAAGGTACAGCCTGAGTCCGCCCAGGCATCACACAGGTTCACCCTGGAGAGCGGAGGATATTCAGAAGAATCTGTACCTGTACATATGCACACACACACACTCCAACCAGCAGAAATAAGCGGGAACGTTGGATGCAAAAAGATTTTGGATGCAAAAAGAGAAGCAGATCATTAGCAGCTCCATCCTAATCTCAAGGAAATGACAAGGAATCTACAGACAGCGAGACCCCAGAGCCAACAAACAGTTCACCCTCCCTGCCCTAAAAGCTAGCTCTCTCTAGAAGCTCCAGACATTTATAATTTTTGGTCTATTCATGCCTTTTGTTTCCCACCTCTAAAGCACAATGAATAAATTGCCATTAACCAATTTAAAAGTTATTTTTGGATCTGTGCAATGTTTGGTCGTATCCTTAATTAACAGCCTATCCTGTGCCAGGTAAATTCAAGGCTCATTAAATGCAAGCTGCAGCATTTTCAAATCATTTGTCTCTTATGAAATCCTTGTGCAGCCAGCAGGGGAAAGGCTCCAGGCAATTTTGGATACATACCCACAATTATTGACACACAAAAGCTATTCGGAAAGCATCCTCTGAATTAACAGGCTAAAGTGACACTCAACAATTTGTTTCTCAGGCTTATTCTAAGACCAAGAGACAAGGCAGGAATGGCTCTTTCCCCTGGTCCAGCTCTGGTGGTGAGCTAGGGCAAATCAGATCATTTTATACTGAGTTAATCAAATGCTGAGCTTTATCACAGCCCACACACTTTCCTATTTGCCAGCACGTTGTGTCACTGCCCCACCTGCACTGTAAAAATGAGATAGATTAGGGTTCGCTGAAAACTGGAAGTTGGACAATAATGTTACACATATAGACCCAGACTGGCCCTGTACAAGAACATGCCCCAGAGAAGAGGGGGACTCTCAGCCTCAGGGGCTGTTCTCAGAGGCTCCTTCCAATCCACGCACGAGGGTCCCTCAGTAATTCCTGAGCCCAAACCAGTCACTCACCAAACCTCCAGGAAACAACACCTCTTCTGGGAAAAGAACCGAGGTGAGCGTTTAGCCAAGCCAAACAAGTCAGAAATTGAGGGTGAGAAATTGAGCACAAAGCAGTATGCAGCTCAAAACAAAGAGGAGAATTTAGGTCAGCAGAAATTACCATAATAGCTTGATTACCGTGCAGCCGCAAGCCTGAGGATGCTCTTGCAAAAAAAGAGCACTAGCGATGCGATGCTTCCAGCTCAGATCTCATTAGAAGGGCTCCCTAGCTGAGCCCCAAGTCCAGGACAAACCCAAGGAGAAGAGAGTCACTGACAGACCTGCTCACACTAACGCGTCTCTCAGAAACACACGCTGCACCTTACATTGTTACGAGAGCCAAGAGAAATACTGCTAAATTTGCTTGTTCAAAGGGAACACACGGCTGTCCACACAAACAGGGGATTCAGCCTACATTCAAGTGAAAGGACACCATCACATAGACCTATCTCCTACTTCTCCGCCTTTATTTCTATTTCCACCTCACACACCTTCTACTCACATTTTTTTTTTTTGTTCTGGAGGACCTAAACGACAGGTCAATAAACAGAATTCTCATTCTGCTGGATACATCTAACCCACCGGAGACCCATGGAGTCTTCCGCAGAAACGGATGCTAACAAGCCACTGGGGATTTCCCTGGTGGAAGAACTGAATTGCCCAGAAACACCGAAGCGGCACTCAGAGGCACAATAAATCTAACAATTTGACCCTGATAGCAACCCTAATTGTCATACGATTTCCTCTGCCCCGTTTTCTCTTTACAACCCAAAGGAAAACCACAGACCACACTGACAACCTAGAAATCCGTTGATTAGAAGCCAGATGACAGACAAGGAAATACTGAGCACAGCATAGGCTGCTCAGAGTTGGGAGAGAGAAAGGATGCAGGAAGCTTCCAAGGACCAATATTTAATGTCTTAACATGCCTGAGTTAATTACAACACAGGAGCAAGTTCCCAGACCTGCGCACTATAGCCATGATAAGACAGCACGCATCTCAGGCAGGATATCGGACTTCCCGTTTTCCTAGCCCTCAATCTTGTCAGGTCTCTTAAGCAAACCCTTGAGCAAACCCCTGGAAAATGCACGCTCATCTGGCACGTTACCTAGTTCTGAAAGGGTCAGAAAACAGAAACACCACCTGCTCTTGTTCCTTTCCCCACACCTAACTGACCTGAACAGGACATGCTACATACCCTACATAAACCACCAGATAAAGGTGTCCCTTCCAACAAGGCAGTGAGGCAGGAAGTTGGGCGTTTATAGCTGCTTTTGCTGGTAACCAACCAACAGACAACAGGGCTCTGGAGTTCGGCTCCCTGGCTGAAAGACAAATAGAACTGCACTTTATTGTCAGCCTTTTAAGAACAGAATAGGACTGGAGTAAGCTAGGAGTGAAATAAAACTGCTTGTGCCAACGTGGGACACGGTGCATGGCTTCAGGCGATACGAAGGATTCTGACAAACGCTAACTGCGGCGTTAACAGAACCGGGAACGGCCGTGGAGTATAACAGCAGGAGGTGCTGCTGGTCAGAGCAGCCAGGCGACAGAGGAAACCCGCTGCAGCCTGCCAGCGCAGCACGGGGCTCTGGCAGGACACGCACATACCCGAGTTCGGACACAACGCTCTTCCCACCCAGCGAACCGCTCCAGTGCGCGCTCGAGGGCAAGACAGCAGGGTACAGCGGGGACTACCCCGAGCCTGCTGCCGTGAGGAGGGACAGGCTCGCGCCTCCAACGTGCTAACCCCGCGGCGCTCGCCAGCCCCACGGCCTGCGCTCCCTTGTGCCTGCCCCACGGCTCGCGCCAGCCCCACGGCCTGCGCTCCCTTGTGCCTGCCCCACGGCTCGCGCCAGCCCCACGGCCTGCGCTCCCTTGTGCCTGCCCCACGGCTCGCGCCAGCCCCACGGCCTGCGCTCCCTTGTGCCTGCCCCACGGCTCGCGCCAGCCCCACGGCCTGCGCTCCCTTGTGCCTGCCCCACGGCTCGCGCCAGCCCCACGGCCTGCGCTCCCTTGTGCCTGCCCCACGGCTCGCGCCAGCCCCACGGCCTGCGCTCCCTTGTGCCTGCCCCATGGCTCACGCCAGCCCCACGGCCTGCGCTCCCTTGTGCCTGCCCCATGGCTCGCGCCAGCCCCGCGGCCTTCCTCGTGCCAAGCCGCGGGCCGGCGCCAGCCCCGTGAGCCAGGCCGGCCGTGGCGGTCCGGTACCGGCGGGGGAGCACCGGGAGCCGGCCGGGGCGGGGCGGACCGGGGCAGAGGCGGTGCCCAGCCATGGGCCGTTACCGGCCAACGCCGGCGCGCGCACGGGGCACCCGAGCCACCGCCGCCTGGGCCCGGCACCGCGTCTCGGCGCGGCTCTGAGGCGGCCGCTAGCGGCGGGAGGGCGGCCCCGGCCCCGGCCCCAGCTCACCTGCGGGCGGCCGCGGGCCAGGCCCGGCCCCGGCGCGCAGCACCGCCGCGAGGCGCCGCCCCCGCCTCAGCGCCGCCGCCGCCGCCGCCATGTCGCGCGCACCAGCCTCACGCGGCGCCTCCCGCCCGGCGCGCGGCGATGGCGTCACGGGGCGGGGCGGGGCGGGGCGGGGCGAGCCGCCTGCGAGCGGGGGCGACGCAGCGCGCGGGGCCGGGGCGCGCGCGCGCGCCTCCACATGACACTCCCCCCCCCCTCCCCCGGCGGGGCCGCGCCTGCGCCCAGCGGCCCCCCCCCCCCCCGAGGGCGGCCGAGGCTTCGCCCGTGCTCGGGGCCCGCTGACGGGGCCCCGCGAGTGACCCGCCCGGTCAAAGCCGGCTCTCGCCCGCCCTCCCGCTCCCCTGAGGTGCGTGCTCTCTCCGTTGAGTGGTTTTTCTGCTCCCCTCTGGGAAACGGGGGGAGGCCTCGGTTGAAAGGGGCCGCTGCTGCCCAAGGGGGCCCCCCAAGCTCACAGCCGCCGGCTCAGCCCCTTCCCGGCATCCCCGCCGAAGGGGCCGCTAACGCCTCGGCGGCTTTTACACCGGACGGTCGTTTCCGCGCCTTCGGTCGGAGGTCAGGGATCCTGCGGCGCCTCCAGGATCCCCCTCCGGCCCGAGCTCCCCTCCCGGCGTCCCCCAAGCTCCCGCCGATCTTACGCCTCCAGCGTCCTCATTTTCCTGGCTCTGCGCTCCCCAGAGACTGGCTGCTCTCCCGTCTCGGACGGCAACGCTCACAGCTATAATTCGGCATCGGCTCATCACCTCCTGACGAAGGCGCAGCAGAAATTCCTCCTCCGGGTTCACGCTGAAGGGTGTTTCCCCTCCGTGGGCCGCAGGAAGAGGCGCTCTTCCAGAGCAACTCCAGGAAAAAACCCCTCTTGCTCCTTCAGCGCCAACTTGCAGCTCTTCCGCAGGTCCCCTCCTTGCCCTGCTTAGCTTGTGCTGCCCCGTTTTGGACAGGAGATCCCAACCCGTACTAAGGGACCTTTCTGCTCTGCGTTTTCAGGGGTCTCCTCTTTCCTGCAACACAGGTGGTGACTGAAATTCACCCCCCCCCCCAAATTATTCTTAACCTAGACGTAGAGAAAACAGTTCTGATGACATACCACTATCCAACCTTTCCTATTCTGATGGTTAAAGCCCCTTCCATGTTTCTTCTGCTCTAAGAATTCGCTAGCAATGGCAAGTAGATAAAGCTTCGAAAACCTCCAAGTTGAGATCACAGAGTCCTGCCTCTCTCCCACACGGATACCCCCAAGGGCATCTCACGTTGAGTACGCAGGTTTTGCTGCAGGGAGCCTGCTTCACGCAGCTGGTTACCGGATGAGCTCGGCACACCACGTCTCTGCCAGCTTCCCCAGGGACAGAGATGAGGGCCGCAGACAAGGAGGTGCTGGGCTTGGCACAGGCCTTAGGAAACCCCCGCGTGCTGCGTGCTCCCCAGCCTGACTTTGGGCACGTTGCTTCATATCTGTTTCCCATTCCTCTGAAATTCCTCATCTCCCAGGGCTGCTGTGAACATAGAGAACTAACACTTGACAAAGGCTGAGGTATCGGAGAAAGGCTTTAGAGGGCCTGGGGGTGAGAGAGGAAATAACCAGCTCTGCCGAGAGCAGAATTTGGAACGCGTGCAAGAGCAAAGCCTGGCCTGAGCGAGCACCACAGCTAAAAATAAAGATTGAGCAGGTCTCATTTCAATGAGTGCTAACCGCTTCCAGACAGGGGAGATGAGGGCCTTTCCAGGAGGAGCAGGGACCATGTAACAGACAGCTTTGTAATTCCTACGCTCAGGAGAGCTCACTAGAAAAGCAATTCACTCGTGCTTGCAACTGTTATCTTTGGGACGAAGCCGATTCACACGTCGTTTCTTCGGTTTGCATCTAAGACACACTTGCACGCAATGGATTCTGTGCTGTGCCAGATATTAGGGGCAACAAACGCAGCGTGAGCCTTTGCATCGCTACCACGGTGCCCTTTGGCCGGGCTGTAGCTCCACTGGAAGAAACCCGTCTCTCCTTTCGATTCCCTGGGCTGCGGCCAAATCCAAAATGACTTTTGAGCCTGTTTAAACACTTCCCTTCTGTTACCGTGTTTGTTACCACCACCAGCACACCCCAGAGCATTCCTGGGTTTTGCTCTGCACCCCCACCACGCTGTAACTCTTGTGCCTGTTGTGAAACACCCCAAATCCTCCCATCGTTCCTTCCTCCAAATCCCCCTGCTGCCTGGGTCCGTTTTGACATCTAGCTGCCAAGCTGGCAGGGAAGGCTTGTGCACTGCAGAGCTGGTACAGATCCTCCACTCTGCTCAGCCTCGCTTCGACCGTCCACTGGCTGGCTGGCACGGACCGTCTTCCAACGCTGTCCCGGTAGCGCGTGGGGGGGCTGGCGGAGCTCCCTCCGTTCCCAATTTAAACTTCCCGTCTGCAGAGAGGAAACACAGGGAAGGGCAGGCAGCCTGTACACAGGAACCTGCCTACCGTACAGCTTTCCCCCCAACAACTGGCAGCTTTGTACAAAGGTTGCTACATCTTCAGAGCACTGAGAAAACCATCAGTCATAATCTGTTTTGGAAGAAGCACCACGGAAGAAGCAGGTCTGCAGCCCAAAAGACCTCGTAAGCTATGAAACGCTTTCATTTGTTGCCGTATATTGACACCAGCTCATGAGTACATTGCTATGGCTGTGGACGTGTACCTGCTTCTGGCTTCAAATACAGTGGCTGATGGGGTTACTGCCCCCAGTCTGCATGCCCCACTGGAGGGCACTTCCTCCGCAGACCCACTGCTGCGATCAGACCCTCTGCTGCGATCAGACCCTAACCCCTTCAGCCTATAGCACCCAGGTGGAAAAGAGCAGGGAGCACTCACACCAGCACTGCAGGCAGATCTCTGCTTGGTGGGATAGAGATGAGCAACCAACATTAACCTCAGCTGGTGCAGCTGCAGCAAGAAGAAATGCACTCACAGCTGGCTGCTGTATCAGCAATTAGCAAGTCAGCAGAGTAGGCAGCAGAAAGCAGAGCACAAGAGAGCTGAAGACAAAGAAATGCAGAGTTGCTGCAGCTCAACCTTCAGATTTAAGCACCTTCTTTCCCTGAAAAATTCAGTGATTTGCTCGTAATAGGGAAGAAAGGTCTTAGCCACCACCTCCAGCGAGAAAGATCCTGCACTGATCTCCAGGGCATTCTTACCCCGCAAATTTTCAAGTTTCTAGGATGCTGTTGCTTATCACTGCTGCAACCCCCAAGAAAATGTTTACAGGCAAGACCTGAAAAATCAGAAGCCAGTCCAGCTTTCAGACGTGCTGAATTTTGTAACAAAGTTCAAGGAAGACTATGCTGAAACCTCTGCCTGGGACTGTATGGGCTGTATTCCAAGCTCAGCCCCAAGTTAGCTCTGCACTTCACTTCTTTCCCTCGTAAAACACCCACTCTTATCTAAAATAATTGCTCCAGCAAACGGACATCATCAGACCTAAACCTATCCCTTGCTCTGTGTTCTCAACATATTTCAGAACTAAGCTGGGCCTCGGAGGAGGCCAACGTGCGCTTCCCATCGGGTGTTTTCTCCCCTCTTCCCCAAGAGGTGGAATCCAAGTGCGTTGTAACATGAGAGCTGCACAACCTCTCTGTGCTCTGTTCGAGACTCGGCTTATTCAAATTCGGAAGCAGTGCCAACATTTAAAAAATGGACATTATTTACATGTATTAGCAAGACTGAGTGCAGTTAACTTAACCTTGGGTGTCGGGCTTTGCTCATCCTACCGGGCACCAGCCAATTGGAACCATCCTTCAATCCAAGCAGTTTTACCAGCTTTTATTAGAAACACCAGCACATTTCAAGTTTCCTCTTTTTGATCACAAATATAGTATTTTTCCTCTTTTAAGTACACAGCATGAGACACAGCATCAGGGCTTTCCATCTTTTTTTTTTTTTTTTTTTTACAGCAATTTCTTTTGGACAAGCTTTGGGTTAGTGTTCACTGACCTCACCCCAGCCCAAAATTTTTGACATCTTGAATTGCTGAAGACAATTGCGTGGGCAGATGAATCCAATGGTGGTGAAAAAAGGTACAATAGTTAAGAACTGCAAGAAAAGTTTAAGCAGAGACCCTCAACAGTTAAAAAGACTTAAGTAGCGCCATAGCGCACTACGCTTTTCACAGTACGGGGCTAAAGCTTCTCCTTTCAAAAGGGAAATCACTTGCTCTTCTCCCCCAACACTGTCCAATACAAACGTGACGCTGGAGGAAGCGCTAACTCAACTCAACGTAAAAAGCCAAGTGTGCCAGGTGTTCCCAAGCGGAGCAACGGCAGGCTGCTGGCTGGGATATTTTGCTAGGTTTGTGGCAAATCCCATCCGAGTTGCATGTAATCGAGAAGCCTCAGGTTGGAGCGATGGAATTTTAGGCTAGTTGTGGTTCTTTACTCACACCTACGCGGGGAAAGTTTCCCTGGATTTGAACTCCAAAAGAGTAATTCATTGGGAGAAGGAGGGGCAAGTATCCCAGGAACATGAGGGCATGGTGACAGGATATTAAAGGGAACATGTACATGATTTGTTATTTTTTATTCCACAGAAAACCCTCAAATCTAGACTCAGAGTTAACAGCAGAAAAATAGTGTTAAAGTCAAGAGGTTCATATTTTACTGTAGACTAAATAAATTAGCCTAAAATTAACTCAGTACTTTCTATTTTCCTTTCATTGGTGATCCTTCTCTAAATTAATGCAGTTTTTAAAAAGCAACGGCTATTAATAATTTATTCCAGTTAACCCTTATGGACGAACCCCTGTAAGTATTAAATCTATGGGAACCATTCCCCTCTCCTCTCCCTCCCCGAAAAGGAAACAATCACTAAAGGGTGTTGTAAAACAGACATGCTACCTACAATACTCCATGTATCGTGCCACTGCTATCAATGCCTCTGGCTGCTCTGTGTAATGAGTGAATATCCATAGCCATGTCTTACAAAGAACATGATCAAAAAATATATAAATAAATAAAAACCTTAAACATTCTTACATGGATTTTAAAGAACAGAATACATGTTAAAAACTTCAGTAATTTATATCAATTTTAAGCAATACTTTATATACAATGGAAAAAAGACATGCATAGTCCAAATACAATGTTGAAAACAGCATTTTCATAACAAAAAACCCAAACACTAAGTGTTAATACCATGTACATGAATTCAAGAAGGACCACCCTTTTTGTCTGTTGCACACAGTTTATTTAACAATATGATATTATAAGTAAGAAATGAGTTTTTTTTTCTTTTTTTTTTTTTACCATTCTATACAGTGATTGAATCTTCTTGGATTTTCTTATTTATAGTAATTATAGCGCTTGCATGATTTACACTAGAATTGCTTTTCCTCATTTCAAGTTTCACATAGAAGAAAGAAAGAAAAGAATGCTTCTTCTCTATTCAAATCAGCACGGTCTAAGAGTGATCATCCCTATTTTCATCTAAAACCAGTTTTATCAGAGAAACAAAGCAACAATTTCTACATCTGCAAGACAAGGATTTTGGCATTGGCCAATGTGTGTTTTTGTGTGCAAGAGTCAATTCCTATCTTTCCAGGGGTAATACTTCAAACGCCTGCAGAGTTCACTATAGAAAAAAAATCTTCCCGCAACGTGTCAAAGTTACCGGGATACATTATAATGTTGCATTATTTCAGGAAACAGTTTCTGAATATTATTTTTCTTCTTTTAAACGCAAATGTTTAAAGTCTTGAAAATACAAATAAAAAATATGAATATAATGAACTTGTTTTCCCCATTAAAAAAAAGGTATGAGTCAACAGCAACAAAAAAATAAAAACCAAAAAAACCCACAAAAGAGACCAGATATTTTAACCGCCTGGCTTTAACAAAAAAATATATTCTTTGTATTGTTTTTTTTTTTTTTTTAAACAGCAATTCATTCTTCCACGTGTAGGAAGCAGCAGTTCCATCCAGGATTCAAAACAACCCAGATGTCTGTATTTTCAGTACAAAATGTCCAAGAACACGAAAGGAAAAAAGCGATGCTCCCATAATGCTACAAACCCTCCACAAATTTTTCTAATGTGTCTCCGGTGGTATCACCGACCAGCGACAATTCGTTAGACAACGCACTCCTGTTTGGGGTGTTTAGTTGTGGAAGCATTGCACTCTGTTCTGGGTTGCCCAAGTGTCCCTGATCCATGGAGCTAGCCATAGTGACTGCGAGTCCTGGGTGGGGGGAACCAGTCTGGGGAGAGACATGATGAGGTGACGGTTGGGGCTGTATCCTTGGTGACGGGCTGGAATGTGGTGGCTGGGACTGGGGACGGGGAGACTGAACGGGTGCTGGGGACCGCACCTGGTTGCTGAGGGAGGTGGCGATCTGCTGGCCAGGGAGATGAGACGCCTGCGGTTGTCCTGAGAGCATGTGCTGCTGTGGGCTCATGGGATTAGGCTGGCCTGGGGACCCTATCTGCTGTTTCATCTGTTGCTGTTGCAGGATCCTCTGCTGCAGTGCTTGCTGGATGTTGGGAGTGCCGTCTGCCCCCATGCCAGGTTGGCCCATCTGGTTCAGCTGTCCCATCTGAGCCATCTGTCCCATGGACCCCCCCTGTATCGATATATGCTGTTGCATCCGTTGCTGTTGCATGGCTTGAGGGTAACCGCCCGGTCCTTGAGGCTGCTGGAACTGATTATGTCCTGCCATCCCTCCTGCCATGCCAGCCCCTCCTTGCTGCTGCTGCTGCTGCTGCTGCTGCAGTAATTGCCTCCTCAGTATTTCGCGATACTGCGGACTCATGTTTGCCATGCTAGGGTTGTGGCCAGGGTTCATAATGTTTATCGCTTGTCCCTGGGGATTCATACCTCCTATCCCTTGCTGCTGGGGAGGAACACTCGGTCTCTGCACTCCGGCTTGCATTGCATTCATGTTCTGCAGTCCTGGTTGAGTGTGCATGCCTGGCTGTTGCATGCCAGTCTGCGGCTGCTGCATCCCAGGCTGGGGCTGTATGCCTGCTTGTGGCTGCATCCCAGGCTGGTTAGCCACGTATTTGGCTGTTCTTTGCTTTATAAAAGCTGCCATAAGCTGAGGGTTGGATTTAAGGATATTAAGAACCTGCTGTTGCTGCTGCGGGGAACTTGGTGATTTCAAGGTCCTCAGCAAGTCCTGAAGTGCATTTGGGGGGATGCTCCGCGGCGGCTGTTGCACGCCTGGCATCCTTGGCCCAGCCACTGCTTGCGGTGTTGCCATTGGCATAACTGGTCTTGCCATTCCTGGCTGCATTGGTTGCTGCTGTGGCATTGGAGGCGACTGCCACTGTCCAGGCTGCATGTTGGACATCACTGGACCGCTTACAGGGTTAGACCGGGGTACATTCATGCTAACTTGCTGCATCTGGTTCACTGAACCCACCGTCGGGTTTACTAGTCCTGGGCGACCAGGAGGCAAACCATTGTTAATGTTGTTGACCCTGTAGAGTTGCTGCTGTTGCTGGGCAGCTTCTCTCTCAATCTGCCGAGCCGCTTCCACTGCGGCCGGTGGCGGCTGAGCCGGAGGTGGAGGTGCTGAAACCGGGTTCGCAGGTTTTCCTGTTGAAACAGTAGTAGGGGGCTGAGTTCTTGACACACTGGGAAAGCCAGCTGGTGACATACTTACAGGGGAAGGCTGGGGCTGGGGAGGAGGCTGTGGTGTTTGCGGTGTACTTGGCTGCTGTGTAGGGGTACCAGGCGTGGCTGAGGTAGGAGAAGGCAAACTTTGCTGAGGCACGTTTCGGGTGTTCATGGTAGCCATCCTTCTGCGCATGAGCTGCGCCTGCTGCAGGCGATGCTGGATCTGCTGCTGTCGAAGCTTGTGTTTAATATTGAGACAGAATGGCACAGGGCATTTGTTCTCTTGGCAGTGTTTGGCATGGTAGCAGCAAAGAGCTATGAGCTGTTTGCACACTGGACAGCCACCATTGGTCTTGCGCTTGCAGCCCTTGGTGTGCTGGACAACCCGTTTCATCTTCTGGCAGGATGGCAACGAGCAGTTTGCGTTGCGGCACTGACAGGCGTGGACAAGGGACTGAATGCAGCGCTGGATGCTCAGTCGACGGGACTCCTGGGGGCTCTTTGACTGTTGCTCTCCTTGGCTGTTGCTCTCATCATCCAGACCCAGGCCCCACTTAACCATCTTGTGGTCATGGCTCTTAGTGTTGTAGCAGTTAATGCAGAGGTCGTAGTCCTGAAAGCAAAGAAAGTCCAGAGTTCAGTGGTCTAGTGCATCAACTCTATCCGTTACAGAACTCAAGAGTAAGAGTGGCCCTAAGCGTGCAACACAAGCCTGATGCAGAAGCTCGCTATGGGTTTCAGCGGGTATGAACACGTAGGAGAACAGAAGCAAGACAACAGCCACGTGTTCGGAAGAGCTGCCAGTTTCAATTTACACCTGGTACACTGATGTAGAGAAGCAGCTGCGCAGCCTGGGCAGTCACCGTGACAGTGGGACGAGGACCTTTGGGGCAGGGAGCGTTGGGCAGATGAGGGCAGAAACCTCACCAGCTGCCACAGCAAAGGGAGCCTGCAATCATGACCTGTTCTTGACTACTGCGGGTGACAGTGCAAATCGGGGCTGTAACTGAGCCTTCATTTTATTAAGTTAAAATATCCCACAGGGTTTGAATTTTTGCTTTTGTCTTTTGAAGAAGGGAGCTATTTACTTCTCTCTGTAATGGTACCTACACAAGGAGGACCAACAACCTCTGATTGGAGGCTTAAATTAGTTCAAAGGAAGGCAAATCGGCTGATGAAGGGGAGAACACAAACTTATCACTCAGGGATCAGAGATTTCAATACAAGAGTATTGGCACAAGCGGTGAGAACTCCAGGCACGGGCGTAACGACACTCAGTGCTCCTCCTGAATCACGCAGGCGTCATCTCCTCTAAGATGACGCTTCCACTGACCCTTTCGTCAGCGGTACTTTTCTTTTCTTTTCTTTCTTTTTCTTTTTCTTTTTTTTTTTAAAGCAAGGCTATTTTTGACCTGCCTCAGTTCACTATGTGATAAGATAGCCCCCAAACCAGTGTGGCGTGAGGACAAGCGACAAGAGGAGGGTACCTGGAGCCGCTCCCTTCTGCTGCTCAGAAACAGAGTTGACCAAAGCCAATACAACAAGCAGCTTTGCTGCGGCACTCGTACAGTCTGACACCATGAACTAAGGGCTCACAACTGAGAACCGCAGCACAGAGAGAAGCCAGTGGTACAGCATATGGAGGAGACAGAACAGCGGCTTTTAAGACCTTTGACTGCAGCTGTAGCAAGGGAAGAGAAGAGAGGCTGAATCCATTCCCCCCCATAAAACCTGGGCGGTGGCTGTCTGGCTCTATGAATTCACACACGCACGCACGCACATGCACACACGCACACAGCGCCTACCGATGAAGCTTTTGAGAAAGCTCCAGCTTGGTACAGTACAATCTCTGAATAACTTGCCTTTTTCCTTCAGCTACACACCAAGCAAAGCTCCAATGAGCTGTTTGTACAGATGGCCAGGGCCTGGGCTGATACAGTTCCCCCAAATATCAACATTACAAAGAATCCTCTCCCAGGACTGAACTTTGTCTTACCATTTCCATTGTGACAATACATACTGGCCTAAAAACCTGCCTGTACCTTTAAATGTGGTAGCAGCTTAGTATTTTCTTAAAATCTAACCTCAAAAGTTATGCACCAAAAGAGATTATTGAAGAGCACATGTAGCCATCACAGTGCTTTAAAAAAAAGTCAAACATCTGTCACTAACAGTTTAGGTGCAAGTGACCCTTCCTTGTGGCAGAGGGACGGAGGGGACACCCCCGTGGAACCCCTCCGAGCCCTGTTCGACTGTGTCTAACTACACTCATACTAGTGAACGAAACCTAGCTCAGAGATAATAGTTAAGACAAGTCTACCTTAAGTGCTTATAAATCAGGGTTCTGCTCTCCACTTGACTACTCTTAGGGTAATTACAGATTACTAAATACTGCCCTGAATTTGTTTTTTTTTTTTAAATCTATAAAATGACCCTTAAATAGAGTTCAAGTTCCATGCTAAGATAGACACTCGTCTGAAAACTTGCTGAGCAAAAATGCCCACGTTTTCACTGCCCTGTGCTTTCTTGCTAGAGAAAGGTCACTCCCTTATACAGAAGTACCCAGAAGAAACCTAAAGGCCATACTTCCTTCCACTGCTTAATTCTCCTAGTGTGTAGACCTGTTTCCTGAAGTCTTGCCTCAAGAAGCCCTGCTCAATGCTTTCCTCAGAGGGCTTAATTAAAGCTCTTCCGCCACAAACCCTGCACTAACTTCCAGTGTAGAGACTAGGCTGCACTCATTCAGCACTTTTTCTGCTTCAGCTATAGCCAGAGGTCATCACAAGCCCTTTAGAGGCTATGTCCCCTCCAGTCCACCTGTATAACTGCGCGTGTAATTGTTCTCTAACGTACTTCAAAGTGATCTATGCTGTAAAAAGACCAGGCATTGAGAGCATTGCATCACGTTAGGAAGTAATTTTTTGGGGCAGACCTGAAGGGCAAGCAACCGCCAATGGTGGGCAGAAGAGAGAGCGATCAAGAGCTGTGGCACACTCCTCCCCCAGCTTTGCTGCAGCCAGGACTCATGCGTGGCTGCACTCATTACACCACGAAGTACCATGTACAGAGCGGAGTGAAAGTTACCTTGCACAAAGGTATGCTAGTTTCTATCATGGACATCCATTTAATATGGATTAAATGGTGCCCCAGGAATTCATGCTACTTCCCACAGTTACTTTGCGACACAGTCACACCCTACCCATTCAGTCCTAAAACTCTTTTAATATGGAGCTAAAAGCTTTGCTTGTGCAGAGGAGCTGCCTGACACAGCCTTAGTGGGATAAATGACGCAGCAGTAGTCACTCCAGAGTACAGCAACTTCCCACGTGTATTAACTAAAAGTACTTTTTCTAGAAAAGGTGCTCCACCACGGTAGTCACCGTCCCTATGCTCAGCAGCCCTTATATCAGAAAGGATGCAGTTTGGAGAACTTTAGACAATTTCCAGAAAAACCAAGCTTTGCTGGAGGGCAAGAGAGCACGGCAACTGTGAAGAAAAACACCCTCAGATGATACATGCAACATACCTCACAGACAGTGCAATGCCACCTTGTTTCCACATGGTGTTTGCACTCATTGCACGTATAGACAAAGCGATCCTGCCCTTGAGTATGTAGCTCTACGAGCATGCACAGCGTGGACCACTTGGATCGGCGTAGCGAGGAGAACTCCCAGTGCTTGTCTCTGGCTAAGGTGAGAAAGGCGTCTCGCCCATCCATCAAATCACAGCTAAGTAGTGGATCAGGGTCCACGATGGGAGGCAGAGTGTTTATGACAGGTCCAGCATGTAAATGAATGACAAAAAACACCTGCAGATAAAAGGGGAAAAATCAGCGAGGTTAGATAATCTTGCAGAAAAAGCTTATGTTCTGTTGCAGAAATGGAATACCATAACGTTATCTAATTAACATAGTTTAGCGAAATCGCTTTCAATATGTTGTTACCCAATAGAAAAAAAAAATCTAGAGCAATCACAAGCTTTACTCCTGACTTTTCAGTTCTGACCATCATCATGCCGCGTTTTACAGGAATAAAATCTTCTCTTAACGCAGCATATTTGGACAGTACCTCTTTATGCTTCTCCATAGTGGCGTAGAGTTTCTGAGACAGATCATTGGACACGTTTGGCATGCTGGGTTTCTTCTTGTTAGCTCTGCTGATGCTACTCTTATTTTTGTTGGTTTTTTTGTTGTTCTTTTTCTTGGCATTTTTGCTGTCACCCTGGCTTCCCTGCAATACATGCATAGGAAAGATGTTAAATTATATAGAGCTCTCTCCCATTCATTTAACTGAAAGCAAAACGCTTTCGCTATCAATAACAGGACTTTGTTCCAATGCCCGCAAGTCTGCCACGTTGTGTTAAATATATCCTATCTTCCAGGAAAAATCAAAAGCCAAACTGGGAGGCAAGCAATTGCAAATGCAGTTTAAAAATAAACTACGTTATGCATATACATTAAGTGATTTGTATCTTTCACTTATTTTTTTCCTTCCTGAAAACACTGTACTTCAGCTTCCACTGCTTACTTTACAAAATTTTATAGATCTCTGATGAGAAAGAGAGTTAAAATTACATCGGACTTCTAAAAATTCTAGAAGCGTAGTATTTCGCTTTGTTGAGCATCTGGGCTTTCGTGCACTTGCTTGAGCTCCGATTTCTCGTTTTTGAAATTGAACAAATTCTTAGGCGCGCAGATAGACACATGCAGGGTTTTAAACTAACAAAAGACATTATTCCCCCGGCTGAAGACTGGCCACTGCATATGTGACTCATACGCATTTAAGGTTCACCCTCCCCATAATAAGCTACAACAACAGACGACAGCCACCATATACTGAACGCTAAAGGTAAGTAGAGTCAAAAATTTGCTTGAAAGTCCTTCAGTTGGGATTTACATGTCTGACTTTAAAGGAGACATTACAGTAATGAATAAAAAGGAATTGGAAAGCAGGTCTTTCAGGTCAGATGATGCTGTTTAGATGATCTATGAAAACAAAAATCACTTTCAGACTTAAAACGCCCTTGAAAATTAAAAAGAACAAACAAACAAACCCTCCCCTCCCCTCCAGCAGGGAGATCTCCACCCAATAAAAATCCCTTATCTGACTCCGAGAATGCTGATTTTCACAATGTAAAAAATAAGCTACTGAAATACTCTTGATATATTTAAGTTCCACAAGCACAATGTACAGGCAAAACCAGGTTTTCTTTGTAAGCATATTTATTCAAACGCGAAGCAGAAATATCCCAGCTGACGAAAGCAGTCCCGCAGGCAGACCACAGGCCCCACCGTCGTCGTTCCACCCCGCTAACGAGGCCTAGATACAAATTCCCTTTCCTTCAGCGACTACTTTTACTGACGTTTGGACCAAACCTGTTTGGAAATAAAATTCTACTACTTCATGGGAAGCCAAACAGAGCTCTATGCCATTTAAATGTATTCAGAATTGAGTTTGACAAAGTCCAACAAATGACTTTTTTTCTCCCCTCCTAAACTTTCTATCATGCTGACGGAATTACGCCCCGGCCTCCTTTGTCTATGCGTGCTGAGTATCAACACAGATTTTAAAATTTATATGTCAATCAAGTAAGAACAGAATTATCCTGTCGGCTAAGTTTCAGTCAGTTTGCTTTCTACCCCATCTTTAAGCTGTTTATATTTGGCCAGCCATCCAAAGCTGTTCCACAACATCCTACGAAGTTGTAAAATTGATTTTTGTATCGATTCCATTCTTGGCTATTTAGTAGATTCAGCCAGGTTTGCCAGAGATGCCAAGAGCACAGTTCCTACGCCAGTCTTGTCCCTTCACAACCTTTCTCAAGAACTTCTGAATCTCATCCACCACCTCTTTCGAGTTTCTTCTCGCCGTTAATTGCAGCACGCTTTTGATCCAATTCTCCTCCTTTCCAGGAGGAGCTTCAGCATTTTTGGCAGCTGGCGGCAAGGATCAACACAGACTAACTTCATCTGCATTCCCGTGGAGCTCAGTAAAATTTACAGTTGGGGGAAAGGTGCTTGTTGCTGTTTTTGGCATCACAGTAACATGCAGGGTAAATGGGGCTGGGCCAAACGCTATTAAATAGCGCATCAGAAACCAGCCACACAAAGACGCTATTAGCAATTTTTTTTTTTTTTTAATCAGTGAATCCTTGGGACAGGTGAGTAGAAAGAGAAGAATGATGCAAAAAATAGCTACCCACAGCACCTCCTAATCATGGATATGGGCAAACTTCCCAGCGGCTGCCTGACTTTAAGGTAATTTTATCTCAGAAGCTTCTTCCCATTCCTCTTCACTAAAATGCAGAACCCCTGCCCCTCAAGTCCTTTCCCATTTTCCTAACATGGTTAAAGACTGAATTTCGTAGTATATACCATCATCTCTGGGGTACAAACGCTTATGTCTCTTCAATTTGGAGCAAACTTCCTTGGGAAGTTTGCAGGCACAGCAGAGACAAACGAGCTATACGGTGACCTGCTGCAGGAGGACCATCATCTCTGCTGCCTAATACGCCTTCACTTCTTCCTCTCTGTTTTTTGTTCCGTTTGTGCGTTTCCTTCCACAGAACGCCACTTCAGAGGCGACAACCAAGCTACGCTTCTCCGTCGTTTCGTCAGGACGCCTGCAGCCTCGGGCACTCGCCACTGCTCAGCTGCGCTTGGCTTCTGAAAAGCTCTTCACGTACGCAAACTTCAGCGCTAAGAACTTCGAGAAAAGACATGGATGTTTACAGTCATGGCTGCCTCTTCTCATTTTAGACAGGTATCTTTTATGAGTGTAACAGTTAGCTGTTTTGGGCTTTTTAAGAACACACTTTTCCCTCATTTTGTTGGGGCTGTACACTGGCATATCCTCCGGAAGGGCACGCTATGATTCAATGAAAATATTACTGCTACCAAAAGAACCGCAATTTTAAGTTCAAAGCTTTGCCTTCCTGTTATTTTTATACTGTTAAATTTGTTGAAATATTTCAAAATGAAAATCACATTCAGAGGGAAAAAGGTGAAAGCTATTAACTTTACGGTTCCATAAGAAAAACAGCAGTAAACTACATCTGCTTTAGAGAAGCTGCTAAGGGTTAGTAAAAGATACTTCCTGGCATAACAAAGTCAATGTATTAAGGTCTATTGCTCCTCTCAATCACATGCAATATATACTGGGTGCAAACTGTCAGGGCATCTATGCTGAACGCAGTTCCTCCCCAGGTGAAGCTTTTGGTTCCACCACAATCTGCCAGACCTCAGATTTTCATACTAAATTAATTCCCAAAATATCCTTCTGCAAATCACAAATAGAAGGGACAGTATAAAAGCACTGAAACCATTTGTTTTCTGGTACTCTTGCTGACAAGACACAGAAATGTAAACAACTAATGAAATCCTGGCCAGGAGCCTGAGAAAGAAACTTGTTCTATTTATAGACAAAAGAGAGCGCTTGTGAAGGAATACCACCATCAGGATCAACAATTCACACCGCTGTGAAGTTTGCGATTTCAGTCCCCTAATGTGGAAATTGATACAAGTACCTTTGCTAAATAACACCAAAATTTAATCCAGCTTTGACAAACACAGCACCTTTTAAAGCACAAAGAGTGAATGAAGGCGGTTTGCAAAGGTATGAACCAGAAGCTCAGCCAAACGACTGCTGCAAATGTAGCAGCCATGATGCAATCCAAAAGTAGCTTGACATATTTCTCTGAGAATACAGATGCTGAAATGACATAACTGACTTTTCTGGTAAACAACACCCCAAAACAAAGAACAACCCTCCCCCCCCCCCCCCCCCCACCCCAAAACCAAGCCATCAGTGTACTTGTTATCTGAGAAGAAAAGCAGAAATGCAGTTAAAGGAAGCTTTGATTTAACATCTGACATGGATGAATTTCTTTTCCAGTTTACTGGATATGAAGTCTCTAATTTACTAGAAGCTTTAACTGACAGCTTTGCGATCCAGAAGCAAATACAGCACGTGAAGCTAACTCACCTCTGTTGTTTCACTAGCTGCGGTACTTTCTTCCTTTTTCCTTTCCTCCTCTTCCTGTTCCAACTCTTTAATGCTTTCTTCCAGCACGTTGGGCCAGAAATCACCCTCGAAGTAAGGCAGCTCCTTGGCACTTGTCAGCCTGTCCTCGGTTGCTTGTTTGAAGATGTCCTGTTAAGTGTTTCACAAAACACCGAGAATAAATGAAGACCACTTCGAGGAGAACCAGACACGCATGCAACATTTTAAGATCCAGTACTACGTGGAGCAGCCATGCCTCACCCACAGCTCATGGCCCACCCCCAGCAGGCCTTTTTTTCTGGGCACAGTTCAAAGAACTGGCCTGGTAAGATGGATAACAGCCTGCTCCCTGGCCCATCTTTGAAATACAGCTGCTGAGGCTCCCTTGAACCTCCATCATGCAGCTGGTTCATGTTCCTGACATGATGGGAGAGACTGAGGAACCCCTGGAAAAGATAACAAACCCTTCCCCCAGTTACTGTCTGAATTAATCAAGCCCACACCACTTCACCTTTCCTATACCGCTCCTGGACAAGAGCAGAAACCGTTCTGGTGACAGCAAGTGTCCCTTGCTCTTACAAATCTGAAAGCACCTAAGGACTTCATCCACACGCCTGGGCTGTGCATCCTATGTGCAATAAGCCCGATGCTTCCAGGAAGAATTAGCTGAACAAACAGGCCAGCTACTACACGCAAGGACATCAAGTCCCGCTGCGGTGGCAGGACTATACGCAGCCTCTGGCCTTTGCTGACCGCTGGCTGAAGCTCTGTGGACTGCCTACCCAGAAAGGCTGGGAACCACTGAGAGGACACTGGCCTCTGAAAAGGGACAGATATTTTATGCAGCTGTTCTGGGTGTATTTTTAAGGGCCTTAAATCCAGCTACATATTTAACAAACAGGTACGGGCTAGCCCGTTCTTTTCCTCAGGTCCCTTTCAAGATCAGTTTCTTATCTGGAGAGAAATAAGACTTTCCAGCTGCACCCTCTCTTTGCTACTCCGTATCAGATGACAAGGCTTGACACATGCTGTTCTGGTTCCACACACTTAGTAACTGTCACTTACAATCAAAACATTAGTTTTTTCCAGCACATTCACTACCATTAAGAAATTCTTGCAAATTTTAACACGGAAGGAGTGGTAAATGCTACCTTTCGCATTTTAAGCTTACTTCCTTGGGAACTTATGTGATATTCTCCAATTATAAAAAGCAAAACAATTCAAAACAAAAACAAACCCTCAAAAATAAAAAAAAAATCCCACCTCCACCATCTTTTTTATCTTGACATGATGAAGCTGTTTTATAAGCAGTTTTTTGATCTCACGCTAGTAGAGTCCCAGTATTCTACCCAGGTCTCCAGAATCACCAGAACTGGACAACAACTATAAACTGTAACAGGCTGCCTACTTTCTTGCTTAGGAACGACAAACACAGGAAGACTGACTCTTGTACACTTCCAAATTCTGCATCCTCTCCCAGCAGAAACTGAGGACACTCTCCTCTTATAATCATAGTCACTACAGTCCAGAAGTAATCCGCTTGCTCTTCCTCTTTCCTTTCTCCCTTAAGCACCCCAACAGGAATGCATACCCCCACTTGGGAACCCCACCATGTTTTGTTATAGAGCCAACCGAACTAGTTATGAACCTAAATTAACTGTGCAATTCCTAAGCTCAGTGAAGAAACTATGCCTAGACGGGCTCTGACCAGTGACTTAGAGCTTCATCAAAGCAAAACAGTCTTCCTAAACACATTTGAAAAGAAACGGAAGGGCTACACCCACCCCAAATTTCCATCCTAGGTATTTTGGCAACACCTGCTGCTCAAAGGCTTTACAAATTCACCCCATTGTTCGAATTTGGATACAATGGTTTCGTTCAAAACGTTAATAAGAAATTCTCTTAAGGCAGAGACCAAGCTTAAAGAGTTGTAAATCGGAAAGGTAAAACTTCCAGAAAATTTAAGTAAATGAAGACATTAGTTGAGAATAAAAGTGCCTGGAGAACACTGTCACCACTTCACATCTTAGGAGACAGTATTAGCTACCTTCAAATAAAAAGCCCTGCAAAAATCAATTCATCGAGTGAATAGTAGCAAACCTTGTAGTCGTGAATGATTCTCTCGGCAAATGCCTTGTCCAGCATCTTCTTATACCATTCCTGTAAGCGTTTGGGTTTGGGTATTTTCTGATCAGGTGGGTGGCAATGAAAAATATAATCATCTCCTTCACTTGGGGGACAGGCCCAGATGTGTCCTGTCACATACCTGCAGTTCACACACAAGGTAAGAAATCTCAGCTACAATTTTGTCCATCATCTTAAAAACTAGCGCTGCCAAACTGAGATGTGAATTCAGACCCTTCCTCCCCCCTTTTCTTTTTACTACATATGTTGAGGCAATAGCCTCTATCTATACAACAGATGGAAAAGAGTCCAGCATCTCATCATGAAGCTTAAGCTTAGACTGGACCTCTGATATAAAGAACAGTATGTTGACAATCTAAGCAATGACAGGTTTAAGAATCCTAAAGACAGAAAAAGAACCCTACTGACAAAAACCCATCTCTCTCCCCCCACTGCAGAGGCGAATGCTCTACACATCTCAAAAAGGGCAGAAGGCGGAAGAGACTATCTTAAGTGAAAAGCTATTTGGCACCCTGGATAAGCAAAATGTTAAGAAAGAGAGATTTATTTCTTTACAGAGATTTCACTCACCCAAGTTTCTTCACGTACTCCAAATATCCAATGAGGATTTCATGATAAACTGCAGTTCGGAGACAACGTGGGCGGAAGAAGTGAATACTATCTAGATATGATATGTACACACGCCTATGGCAATGAGAGAAGAACGACAGAAAAATCACTCTTCCTTGTCTACTGAGAACTGACTTTCTTAGCACATACATATACAACCATACTGAACAAAGAAAAATTAATGACTGCAGATTATTTTAATAAATATTCAAACCTCTTAACATGGTATAAACAGTTCTTGAAAGAAAAAGATAGGTAGCATTGCTTTTTACACAGCAAGAATATACATTGAGAGGCCAAGTTAAGTACAGAACACAAAAAAGGTTTTTAGAAATTGTAACATATTTTTGTAAAATTTGTTTTTCCCTTCCAAGTCATCTGCAGTCATTCAGTAAGACGTATCTGCGGCACAGAATTGAAACCTACCTCCCAATCTTCTGTATTTGAAAGTAAACATAGCTATAGCAGTGAACATAGCAAGACGTTCTCTGCGTATAAGCTGCTGGTACAGAAATGAAAGAGTACCTTGTATTTGGAGGGGGGCAATCTGAGCCATACTCCTGTACGTGCATGCCAAAGAAGCACACGTCTACTCCGTCTATCTCCTCAAATGCAAACAGAGCTTTGGTACGGTAAGGGAAAGACTCTGACATCTCACCCGAATCCACAAACCTGAAAGAAAGGGTGGTGGGAAGGAAGAGACAACAACAAGAAAGCCAGTTACTACACCAGTGTCCTACCGGAAGGAGAAAAATTCTTTTTAACTTTATTTTTAGCTCTTTAGAAATGTTTATGCAGAAGTTAGAACAGGGTCACAGCAGAGCTGCATTAAACCAGGGGAATCCTGTCAGTGCAAAGTCGGTTACTACAGAATTCATGGACAGACAGTTTCCATATAGTTAACGTATGACTGAATAGGCAGACATCGAATACAAGACCATCCTCAGAAACCGTAAGCCTTTAAATACACACTTTAAATACAGAGGAGAAGACGCGATGCCCTACGATTAACTGAAGTCAAGTCAATTCGGTCTTTATGGATTAAAGCCAAACTACTTCCAAGAATAAACCTTTGAAAAGTTTGCATTTATCATGAAGTAATTAGAAAATAACTTCAGAAAGTGGAAGTATTTATTAAAACACAACACAGTGAAGGAACAGTAAGGAAAGAAATCGCAGCAACTGTTCCAAACTAAACCACCAATCCTGTAACGCTGGCCAAAAAGCAGGCAGATTCTCCCTGAGGACTTAGTAACACAAAGTCGCAGTATCATAACCAAAACCAGTATGTTCCTCCCAATTAAAATACAACCGTCAACCATCTTCAAGCTTATTTACCGCATATTGCTTTTCTTACCTTTCATAACTGCTTACTCGTGCCTAAGTTTCAAAAATTTGCAGTGAAGTTAAAACGCAAATCGGCACAGTTTTGCTATGTTTACACAGGAAGGCAGCGCAAGAACAAATTTAAAATTGTATTTATTATAATAAACAGTACTAACCTGGATTTCATTCCTGGTTTCACTTCTACTGTCTTATCGGAACTCGCTACCACTCTGACAAAGACCTCTCCAGCTTCAGGGTGATTCTGTCGTCGCAAAAACTTGTTTACTCTGTCTTCCAAATGGTTTCCTAAACGAGTAGTCTGCAGCCCTGGAAATGAAGGGAGAAGGAGGAGAAATTACTGAAGTTCAAGATCAGCTGCAACGTGCACAAGATCTTTCAGCTTGCTTCTCAGAACGCAAATATGCTTTTTTTGTTTTACCTCCATATAAGAATTTAGCGCTTTCATTTCTATAGCCAAAATTAAAAAAGAAAAAGAAAAAGCAACCCATGTTCTTGCTCAAAGCTTGAATTTTCACACCCTTACAAGCCAACCAAAACCACTAAGTGGAAAAATTACTCAGTAAGTGAACTAACAAAGAGGGCTTTACGTACCATTTTTAAATGTGCAGGCTTATTTTATGAACACTGCAAATGTTTTCTCCTAACAAAAACACTATCTGGCTGTTTGACAGAGATTACATCACTTTATAGATCTGGCTCTATGCCACACCTTTTGAAGCAAAGCAAAGCAAATCAACAGAAATGAAAAGCCTTTTGACTTCAATGGAGATTTCATTGCTTTTTCGTTTCTTTTCTTTTCGAGAGAGCTTTTAGATTGCACAGTTACAGTAATCTGCACAGAAAGCCTAAGTAGTTCTCGTGCAGTGATGGCGGTCTTTAAAAGTTCAAGTCCACGTATCGCACACACCCCCTCTCTAAGTCTTTACGTTTACAGTTAAAAATACTTTTGTGTGCATTGCTGTTTCTGTAGTACTATGGGATGTGATAGTTTTCAAATAAATCCACAACAAAGCCCAGAAATTAAGATGAAGATTTCAGTTTGACCTGGAGATGCATGACTGTTTCTCTTATCCTACTGTTTGCCTTTATTTCACCAACTAATATTTCTACTTCATTTTTATGGCCTATCTACTCTCTTTTGCCACAGTGATGGTGCAATCTACAGATACTCCTTTTGCTAACACACGTTTAATTTTCAGCTCTTCACTGCTTCATTTTTCAGTTGTTATCTAGCTACTGACACAGGGCTTTGGTTCTCCCTGCCTGCTCAGGTTGTGTGCAGAATGCCGCAGTGAAACACTGAGGCGAAAAATTATTTTAGGCACCAATACTGGGAGAAGAGCCACATATCCACAAAGGAAGGTTGGTCTTCCTAATGCATTTATATACTTGAAATTTTATTTTGCAGTCCGTTTATAAAAATTCTCAAACAAAGCAATCTTGTTTTACACCTTCTGGTCTGCCCCCTTGCCCAGCGAGAATGTGTGGCTATGGCATCCGGAGCGCAACACAATCTAATCATCATTTACTCGAGAACCAGCAACACGGTTTAAAAAGTAAGATAAAGCAAAAATACACCACTGCCTTTAACAATTCTAACACTCATTCAAGATATTGGTATTATCTTCCATATATAACAGAGAGGGCCTGATTTTAAGGGCAATCCATAAACATACTCCAAAGAAATTATTCAGTTTTGTTCATTACTCTCACGACAAACAGAAAAAAAGGAATAGCTCCTTTTCAGCTAATGAGGTGGTACATATTTAGAAAGCCAATTTAGGTAACTCTACAGTCTTGTTTTGTTTTCATTTTATTATCTTTCCAATGCCAAGCAACCAAAGGATATCTGCTTCCTTCCTTACACTGCTCAAAGTAAGACTTGAAAAAGGAAGAAAAAGGCCAAATGGAAATACATACCTACTTACACATGTGTAAAATACTTTTATTTATATATATATATATGTGTATATCTTAAAATAGACAAAAAAGCAGTATTAAGCTTACATGCAGCCTAAACAATGGATCCAAAAGCCATGTATTCTGATGCACTAGAGTGTGCAAATTCTTCCAGAAAGCAACTGTATTTTGGCTCTTGGACACATCTAACATGTATTTCCAACAACAGCTCAAGTCTCAAAGAAAACGGCAGCGCAAATCTGAAAAAGGCACCCAAACCCATAACAATGTAAGCGGTGGTTCAGGCAGCTAGAGCACAGAAGCGTTGTTGTTGTCGACAGACATTTGTTGCGGTCAGACATTTGTTGCTGGCTGAGTAATAAGACAGATAGGAAGAAAGTCAGACTTCTGGCTTTCTTATCAGCCTGTGTTTTGGGGGTGATGTCAGGGTATCTTTAGGTTTTGAAACACCTCTCTGCGTTAGCTACTGGTTATATAACACTTGTACATCATCTCTGCATGAAAAATACTCTGAAAGCTACCGATTTCACAGCGTACCACAGCGGTACGCTGGTCTGTGGGTTCCATTTGGCATAGCACCAGGCAACTCTACTTTTAATGCAGCTTACTTGCTATGTGTTTAAGTCAACCAGTTTTACTTAATTTACATCAGAAACATGAACGTTACCGTAACGGCTGAGCAATAGCTTTCAGCCGAGGGACGTGCTAACCTATTTGTCAGCAGTTATGCCAGCATGCTTGAGAGTGTGGAAATGTTGATGGCAATTCAGTAAAGTAAGGGGTTTTTGTGGGGAGAGCGAGGAGGGGAAAAGAAACTTGTTAAGGATTCCAACACTCATCATTCCTGTTCGGTTTTAGGCCAGTAGCGAGACCAAGGTTTTGATAACAACACGAGTAGGCTTTCCTCCTCTGGTCTTGTATTTCCATTAGAGAGCACTGTTCAAGGAAACCGATGTCGAGAGCTGAGCCCACCCGTGGGTTAGAACTGGCAGTGGGAGTGAAATCACCGTGGGAAAAAGAAAACCAAAGAGCCAAACAGCAGGGACAGGGAAGGAAAAGGAGATAAAGGGAAAGGAAAAACACCATTATTTCCCTTTCCAGACCTCCAAAGAACAGAATGGTTACCTTAAACAACATGCTAGTTACTCAAATACCTTTTTTAAGCCATGTCACAGAAAAGCTGCATGCTTCCAAGGAATCGCATAGTTATTTAAGACAATTTAAGTCAATATATTCTGTAAAGTCAGCACACATCAGAGAGACATCCATTTAAAATGGTTATCTAAAACTACATTTTTATTTTGTCTTTTTATTAATGTTCTCTTGCAACCTTAATCTGCTTTTAATGAGACTAATTTTAATCTTTTTAACAATGCTATCTTGCATGTGTCAGGTTACTCTGGAGACTATTCTGATTACTGTAACTTGATAATGCCGTATGAGATGTATTATCTCCAAACTACCCTTTTAAAATCTCTTATGCTGGAACTACAATCAATCACATATGACCATACCAAAACATTACGTTTAATCCAGAACAACTGCTTTATTACTCTTTGGAAGATTTATGCCTGCAAACTGATAGTTTTTAATACAACGAAGTAAAGCCCAGAACTTCAAAAGAACAAAGGAAGGACAAGGGAGGAATCAAGTCCACTTGCAAGTTTTAGCTATATAGTTCTTGCACTTTCCTGTATTCTGATCTCTTCAAAGTATGTGTGAATCACATTGTTGGTTTCTACACCCACTTCATTTTTCTTCATACCACGCACACTACGTTTCCAATGCTAGTCCTTACTCTCTTTTTGCCTTCCACCACGTAGGAGTAGAAGATATCAACTGTTGTTCTCCAGCGTTGAATGCACACAAAGAACACTGCACAAAGATTACTAAGGGAGTGAAGCAACTTGGCCTAGCAGCTTTTGGTACTCTTTTTAGCGTACATTTCAACAAGATTATGACTGTGTTTACTTTCAAGATGATCGAGACATGTCATTCCATTGGCTAAATAGTCTGACTGAGAGTTCCTATTCTATAGTCCACTCTGGAAGGAAAAAACAGCTCTTCAAATATATTACTCTTTGGCACCATCACAGTACAGCTGAGGTGCTGTACAACTTGTTACTACATGTTATTTGAACGGCAAAAAGACAGTAATTTACTACAGTTTCAAGGCTACATGGAAACTTGTTTAAATGTAGCCAGCCAAGTGCGTGCAGCCTTATGCTGCTGCTTTTTTTTCCTTTTTTTTTTTTTTTTTTTAAATCTTGGAAAAATAGGGACATAGACGCTGAAGACCTCACACAGCACAAACACTGACTACATATCTGTAAACAGTGGGTCTTTCAAACATTGATTAAAATATGACAGCTACTGCAGCCTTGGGTTACCTTAGCGCCAATTTTGCAAATGTTCTTGTACTATTTGTCATGGCACAACAGAGTCTCAATCAAAAAGCTAACGTAACGAAGATCCGCAAACAAAGGAATTAGGGATGGCATGGAGAAGGTGAAAGTTGAATAAACAAACAGAAAGATCAAACTCACTTTTAGCACTGAATTTGTTTTCTTTACGTGTTCTACCAGTTTTCTTCAGACAATTATCACAGACAAACCTGTTGAGAAAAAAATTCCCCCAAACTTAGCACAAACCCTTTATCAACCAGTTTAATTCAATGCTTGAACCCTTGATTTTAACTGTCAGAGCGCAATACGTTTTTCTCTGGATTTGAACAGCTCATATCTTTCCATTTTTGAAGGACTTAAAACCCTTTGGAGCTGGTTTAATTCTGCCAAGCAGTTACACATGCATTTGTGTTGTTTAGTGCACAAACCTATCTCCTCCACCTACCACAAACAAACCTGCCTCATGCCCATTTTCATCTGAATTTACTTCAGTGAGACCACTAACACCTCCCAAAATGTATTTTATTTACAGACGCTCTGCCCTTTTGTACACCGTTCTCAGAAAACAGTAACTGCACATTGAAAAGTAAAGGCAGAGAACATCTTAATTATATAAAGAATATTGGCCGTATTGTACAAGGGTTAAAAACAAACTAATGAACCACTCCTTACCCTGAAGGCCAAATAATATCATAATGTAACACACAAATCTGGTGCATCTTCCGACCACACTCTTTGCAGTCAACAAACCTGCAAAGAAAAAAATAAAACTAATCACTTTTGTTATTAGGCAGGTAATTTTCCAGATTTCAATGAGGAAGTGCTTTCCAACCCTCTACTAAGAACTAAATCAACTTCGACAGGTCCAATTTAAAAGCCAAGCAAAATTATTCATTATAATAGCCACAAATACGCATTTATGAATTTCATGGGTAAATAAGATTAAAACGTATACAATATCAAATAACATGGAAATTGTAAAATCTATGAGTTAAAAAGTAAAATGGACTTTTTCACAATACTCTAGAACCTTTCTATCCTCTTCTAAGCAGAATTTTGAGTTTTCCCAACTTCACAGAATTCTGCTTAACAATACCGCCACAGATTTTTTTCAACTCTTGCAAGCACAAGTTGACAAAATGCTTGCTCTACTTACTGTAAATGTAAAAATGTAAAAACTAGTCATTTGTGAATGACTATGCCAACAAAACATGTGTTAGCTTGTCTTCATCTGCATGGGTTTGCAGCCTTTTTTTTAATATATTAAAAAACATACAAACTTTTGGGGGGGGGGGAACCATCAGAAGGGTTTACAGTCAAGATTGCAATATATGGAATCAAATATATGGGTCTATCTGAGCAGTTAACCTTTAAAGGGCTGGAGGAGGAGCTCTAATATTTGCAAAGATGAGAAACGGAATTCAAATATATTACATATCAACTGTCAGAGAACAATGCATCAATAAGATAAAGTCTGTTTTCAGCAAGCTAAGGACAGTAGGAACAGTACCACAACACCATTACAGAAATATTAATTTTGGCTTTTACTGAAGGGTAATAAACACAAGCGAGGAGGACTCCTCTTTCAGTAGGCTAGGCACTCAGCTGAAGAGAAAAACACATTTAACAGGTCTAGCCAAAAAGAAAGAGAAAACCCATAACTCTCTTAAGCAGCCACACAGGTACACAGGGCTTGGTATCAAAGAGTATGTATGATGAAGGGCCATTTTTAGCTACTGTTTGCGTAGCGTCTTGCAGATCATACCTTAGGAATTACTGTTACCCAAACGAAGCCAACCACAGCATAAAAGTAAATTACTTAAAACATCTGCTGACTTCTCTACTTAGAAAGAAAAATCTTAAATTCTTTCAAGGTTTCTGCCTTACTTATTTTAGTAAGGCTGTGTAGTTATCAGCTTCTTGTAACCCAACTGCACTACATGCTGAAAACTGAGGAACGGGAGTGCCATGCAAGTCACATGAGAAGGTTATGCCAATCTGGCAGCTCATCAACAGGAAAGGAGATCTTGCTCCTCTGTCCCTCCCATGGGGATGCAGTTCTGCTGCTCGCTGGATCTTTACTGAGCCAATTCAGGTCACTAACCCAGCAGGGCTTTTTTTTTTTTCTTTTCTTTTTCTTTTTATTTCTTTTTCTTTTTTTCCCCAGCTTAATTTGCCACTGTACTAAGCAGGGATCCAACAGGCTGAATCCATTCACGCGAGGATACGACTAGCACCACGACTAGTACAACAGAGTGAGAGCACGACCTCTCATTCAGCAGTGGTGGCCATTAGATGGATTCAAGCTTCAAGGGTAAAAGCTGCAACTTGGCCGTTCATCTCTAGGATCCTAAACTGAGACCTCTTGAACTGAAGGCTTAAAGGAAGACTTCGTTATTCGCTGCCTAATTGCTGAAGTGCAGGCTAGAAGTGCTGGACAAGTGAAAGTCACAAGATTATCTCAACATAAAAACAACAGTCTGGTACTTACGGCTCTGGATCTAGTGTATCATTTTTCTTCTTTTCAAACTGATCTTTAGAGATGGTTCTAAAGACAAAGAGTTAATATGAAATCTCAGTAGTACCTTTATATCAGAGCCTGAGACAATATCACTCTCGTCTGAATTACAGCAAATGAGCAAACCAAGTCTGAAGAAAGCTTATCGGTATCTACTTTCCGTTCAGAGAAAGCAACAGCAATTCAGCTTGTTTTTATTTTAAGCTATAGAAAATATTTTTCCCATTTCATTTTCTGGGGTAGATTATAAGCAATATAATAAATAGGCAAGTATATACATAAATTTTAAATCACAAAGAACAAGCGAAGCTATACTCAGTAAAGCAGCCACCTTCCAAAGCAGCTAGTGTTCCTCATAAATCTTAGGGCATCTTATTTTCTGGCCAGGTTGAAGACAAGCCATTGGCCTCATAAACAAAAGCTGTGCTTCAGAAGGTGATACATCAGGATTAGCAAAAGTCTTCAGTTTGAAAAGGTAAGGGATTAGTAACGTTAGTTAACATCTACCGATACTGCCTCAAGTTCCTCCCCCCCACCCCAACCACCTTATTTAGCAGGGTGAAGAAGAAGGGAAGCGACTTACGTTTGAGGCTGGGAAGGGTCATCACCCAGGGTGACATTCTCCCCCTGGATTTCAGTGAAACACTTCTCACAGAAGTGATACCTGTCAGCAAGAAGGCCATATTTGGGTGAACTGGTCCAGCACAACACACAGCCACCCAAGCACGGAGCCACCAACCAGAGCAGGGCAGATCACCACGACGAAAGGGGGGGCGTTGTTGGTTGATTCATGGGTCAGTGTGGACAATGAGAAGGAACAGAGGGGAGGGAAGGGCAGGATTAGAGAACAGGGAAGGGAACAAACAGCACAGACGTAAGAGGTAAGACGCAAACACCAAGACAACACAGAGCAGAAAGCCAAGGCAAAGCACAGATTAGCATTCGGTCTCATTTTATACATTACGGCCATCATCACTAACAAAATAGGAGAGCGTCAAATTCAAAATTTGGGGGAGGATTAACGAAGTAGCTCCCAAGCGCTACGTTTCTATGTACTTCAAATTTAAGAATTTGGATTTGACTTTCCTTACTTAAGGGGGAAAGGGGAAAAAAAAAAAAAAAGAAAAAAAAGAAAAAGAAAAAGCTCTTTGATTCCAGGCTTCAGAACGATTGAATGAATTTCCTCCGGTTAAAAAAAAAAGAAAAAGGATAGCCTGTCAAAAAGCTTAAGGACACATTTTCACAGATTTAAATAATTTAAGGGTATGCTGAAAGCATTTATTGATTATCATTAAAAACTATAAAAGCAGAAACACTCGGTATTGAAAAAATTCTAGAAAAATATTAAAAAGTTATTAGACTATAAGATTAAATGTGACCAGCTGCTCAGCTAATATTATTTAATATAAATGAAACCAAATCCATACTCTAGACAAACATTTAACAGAAATGCAATTATGGGTCAGAGTTTCCAGCCATTTATCTATATAAATACAATATATGTATATATGTGAACAACATTAAATATTGTACATACATACAATATATTTATCGAGTACATTAAAAATCTGGAACGAAGCTTTACAAATGGCATATGAAGTTAAGGTACAATTTTGGGTCTCCGGACCACGAGCCAATCCAGGTTACACTCAGCAAAAACAATACTGCGGTTTAACTAACCAAGCTGAGTAAATCGCAACTCAACTCTACAAAAATACAATCTGCATTTGAAAAAAAATAAATAATAATAATAAAAAAAAATCTCAGTTACACGGATTTTTTTGGTCGGTTTGTTTCGGATGAACTGGAACCAAAGTTGTCGGGGTCATTTCAAAAAAATAAAGAAAAAAATAAAAAGGAAGCTAAATGTTTGGAAAGGATATGAATTCACACATGAACAAAGGTAACAGAGAGGCCACAGCTGTAAAATGCAGGAAGGCCAACACAGGATCACCAAAATAAAGGAGCTTTATGGAGGATCAAGAGTGAGAGAGTATAAGCAGCAATGGCAGCACAGTAAAATGCAGTTTTAGTACTCGAACGCTACAGCTGTAAGAACGGTTAAGTATAAAAGGCATCAAACGAGACTCAGTGTCACAGCGAACCAACGACTGAAGGGATGGGGATTAACACGGCAGCTCGCCCCTTAAAACCCACTCACTGGCTTAGCGCCGCTGCAAGCCGGGTGGCAGGTTTCCCCGGCTGTACTTGCATGGGGGCAACAAAAGCCGTCCGCAGGCTCGTGCTGGGGTTTGCGGCCCACAGCCCCTTCCTGCCACGCACACCGGCCATCGTGTCCCCACTGCCCATTTTTTGGTAAAAGCTCTTTTAAAAAAAAAAAAAAAAAAAAACCCACCACAAAAAACCCAACGCAAGCAAGCGCCACTCGGGGCCTCCGGCAGCGCCCAGCGTGGGGAAAAGGCCTTCGGCAGAGCGAGCGGCGTCCCCCCAAACCGGCGCCCGTCCTACGTTACCGCAGCAGGGTTTACGGGGGGCTCAGACCTCGGGCGGGCGCCGCCAGCCGGCCCGGCCGCCGCGAGGCGCCGCGCTAGCTGAGAAGCACGCGTGGGCGGCCGCCCGCCCAACGCCGCCTCCGCTCCGGGGCCGGCCGGGCAGCGACGCCGAGAGGTTAAAAAGGTGCCTTTCCGTCTCGCTCGCGTAACCCACGCCGGCGCAGCCGAGGAACAATCGACCGGCCGCGGCTTCGCGCGCGCCGTGCCCGCTGCCCGAGGGGCCGCTTGCGCGGCCTGGCACAAGCTCAACCGCGTCTCGCTCGTCTTCTCCTGCGTCGGCTGAGCTAGCTCTAAGCGCGTCACCTTCTCGAGCCAACCCGAGGGCTTTTGGAGCTGCTAACGCAACACAACAAAGCCGGGGAGGGGGGCGGGTAATTATTCCGCTAGCTCGTGATCGTTGGGAGTGAAAAGCATTTCAGGATTAGTACAGAGCAATACCGCAGAAGAGCGTTTCAGGAGCGGATGCTGATACCGCGCAGCTCATTTGCGCCGACTCCCCTTGCCCCTCACCCCATTATTACATCTTGTAATAACAGTAATTCTCTTCCAGCCGTTACAGGTTTAGAATTTATACCCTTTCACACATTGGCTATTAGGCTTTTTTGTATCTTGTGCTTCTTCAAAATGTTCTTCAAAAAAAAAAAAAAAGTAATTATTCTCCTCGCAACAAGGTGGCTCGTTTTCAGAGTCAAACTGGGAAGGATGGAAACAAAGCAGGACCCAAGCACAGGAACGTGTAACCAGAAAAACACACGGTCAAGGCTCCTATTGCTACTTTATTTAATCCCGGAAACGGCCAATTCTGATCCACGCTCAGAGTTCACAGGCTTTCAAAGCGCTCGTAAGACCGAGTCTCACGAAGCAACGCGGGATCCCCACCGCACGCTGCCTTCGATCCTGGATTTCAGCAACGCCACACGGATCTGACTAACTTCGCCAGTCCCGATCGCTCAGCCCCCGCTAACAGGTCAGTCTCGCAGGCCGTCAGCGCTCCCGGTCCACGGCCCGTCGAGCGCCTGCTCAGAAGCGGAGCGTCGGCTTCTACACGCTGCAGAACTGAGGCCTAACGCTAACGAGAGCCGAGCCTTAATACGTGATTAAAATGAGGAAACAAAAGCGGAGATAGAGTGAAAATGAATCACCTAAAGGTCATGACCATTTGTCCATAAAATAACCACGGTGGAACAATACTTGTAACTTATCACGACTGCGGACCCTCAGAAACGAGGCTTTCCCCGCACTTTGAGTCTTGCATGCCGCTACGGATGTTCAGCAAAAACTACGGGAAGCGCACAGTATGCTAGCTGTAACAGTCAAAAAAATCCAAAGAGCATACTTATTGCAACGTATCGAAAATGAAAAGCTTTTCAAATGCAGACTGTTCAGGTGACTGATTCCCTTTTATCAGAAAAAAGTATTTGCAAAAGTATTTTGGTATTTGCTTCAATACCAAAATCAAGAAAAGGCTCAATTTCTGCTTTAAGAGGTAAAGCTTCAACTGTAGTTGAAGTGTATCCAAAGGCAACGCTAAATTAATAATTGGGTGCTAGCACTGATCCTGAATAACGATCACTTGTTTCAGGTGGATATCCACTCCTGAAGTGTATTTTCCAGAACACTTATTTTAACTTCAGCCTTGCTTGACCGAAGCCAAACAGCTCTATACTGAGTAACGACTAACCACTGAATCGAAGTACCAGAGGTCACTAACTCAATGACGTCCAAACATTCTTATTTCTAATTTAGCTATGAAATATGCTGGACTTCAAATAATCCCAGTTATGTCTCCTCCATCAATGGAGGAAAACAGAGTTATTTGGCCAATTAAAGATCTGCTGGATCTGCAATTTGTTGCTCACTCATTTACTATCTGGTTAAGAAAAACCTAAGGTTTTAGGATTATTGTTACAACAGGAAACGGCTAATTTGACTGTTTTAGAGCACTACAGCTGATTAGCAAGGGCTTTCTATGATCCGATAGGCCACGTGCATACTTAAGGATGTGGTGACAGATCTTAACAAACATTTTGTTAAAAAAAACAAAACAAAACAAATTCGAACCTCCTATGAACCGATCTTGATTTAACTGGCCTGAAATAGAAGACCTCAAGAGAAAAAGAAAAGAAAAGAACAGAACCTCACTCCTCAAAACCCAACTCTTTAAGATATCTGAAAGAACAGGAAACTACATGTACTTCAGTCCGGTTACTGGTCCACTGACACTTGGACAAATCACCTCCCCTTCCTAGCGCCTCTATTTTCTTCTTTAGCAGCACCTTTTAAAACTAAGCTCTCTGCAGTGGGGACTCTCTCTTAACGTAATGCAAATGGACTGGCATACGTCTAACAGGCAGGAAACTGAAGTATTATACCATCGAGCCCAGAGGAATACAGCCCCATCAACCCCATACCTCGTGCTAGCAACCAACACTGCTTTCCACTGAGTAATTCCAAAATGATTTAATACTGAATTAAATAGGAGAGGTATAACTGAAATAAAAATGACCCCTTCAATTATTTTTGAAGTTACTATTTCTTTTCAAATAGGGTACCCTCTGGCTGCATAGCAGGAAAAGCATTTGAAATTCTAATACACTGAGAATTGCTGCTTAACGTTTTTCTCTTGCAGTGACTACTGAAGTACTATCTCTTTAAATGTATTTTATGGCTTTATTTCTCTTCAGACTGACTTTTTTGGGAATTCACAATGCCTATATAAAACATTATATGCAAGCTTGTGAATTTACATTCTTGCATAACAATTCTATCTGCCTAACCAAGGCCAAGTAAGACCCAAGGGACCTAACACTACATGTCCTCATCTCCCATGTCGCGCCGCTTCAGCTATGTGGAATACAACAGCGTTGCAACATCTTACAATATGATTTGGTGATGCAGGGATCTTACAAGAGATTAAATGGCTGACTTTCTGAATTCATTCCATAACTTCAGTTAGACTACAGCCTGCTGTGCACTTCAAAGTTGGCAAAGCTTAGACTGTCAAGCCTCTGGAGAGAAATTCATAATTTTGTTTTAAATAGGGAAAAGGAAGTTTGTCTCTTTTCCCATTTATGTTTTATAAATTTTTGGGGGGAGGGGGAATCAAAGACAACAAAAATGAGAACAAAGCCAACTTCTAAAAGTTTGCTTTGTTATTCGTTATGGCACTCTTGACTTAAGTATTAAATGGAAGATGAATATTATACTACTAACCATGGTTTGATTAACGTAAACATACAAACATCAAGTCCTAGTATTAATAAAGAAGAAAATGTTAATAGCAAACTATTATTTTCCTAGCTTTTCATAGAGTCTGGACAGTTTTTAATAGTGATGCTCAAAGAATAAATACCTCTTACATTACATTTGTTACTATCAATATACGATCAACCTTTCTTGTTTAATTTATATCCTTTTCCATGAAAATTATGGGAAAAACGTTTCACTTCTGCCATCTAAATCAGGTTCTGACTTTATGCAATGGCATTTTGAAAAAAAAAAATTTAAAAGGAATTAACTATTTACTAGGAAGACAATTGATCACAGTACCCTTTGTTTTGCAAATTCGGACAACAATTCCAAAATCTACCTGTATACTTTTATATACAACTCTCCCAAAACAAGGCAACATGCTTTTCTCAGTGCCTTTTGGCAATTCTCCCCTCCTCCCTCCAGTAAGACCTGCTACTGATTTTGTAGAAAATACGGAGAACTTTCATTTAAGCGGTGCAAGTAGCCCACCTAATAGTGAGCACTTACACAGAGCTTACATCAAGCTGCAGAATACAAAACAGAAGGGTCACCTGCAAAAGGCTAGCAAGCAAGACAGATAACTTTTTCCTGACTTAGCTGGTGAATAAAGGAAAGAAAAGGTTGATAATCATTCTCCTCCTTATTGGCAGAGAACTGATAGGTTCTTGCTTCCTGAAGGGGGGGGGGGAAGGGGGAAAAAAAGGTTGGGACTTACCTATTCTGGTAACTGTAGTAGGCAGCATCACGAGGAATAGTACACAACTGCTTACCATAGCAGCACAAGGTCTGTGGAGAAAACTCATACTGCAAAACAAAGATGAGAAAAGAATCTTTAAAATGTGATTTTGGGTTGATCAAGCATCTGATTGGCAAACCCAACAGGTAATGATACTATAATACACAGAGATATTTATTGATGTATATTGAGAAAAATATATTGAGACATTTATCACACTTTCCCAAGCCACTGTGTTAGCATAGCTCTCTTCATTGAGCTAACAATTATTAACTACACAAGCAAAAGATGTGACCCTCCACCTGCCTAATTTATTGCAAAACACATGAGAAACAAGTACAACATTTTAATATTACTTATGATTGAAAAAGTTATTCTCTGAAGGAGAGAAACATAGCAAGAAGGATGCTACTGACATTTTTTAGTCTTAGCATGCTGTTACAAATCTGAATTTTTACTAACTCTTTCATTATTTCAATTAAAAAAAATTATACAAATGCTATGTTTTATCTGCTTAATCAAGCTAAGGTCTCTGGGAGAACAGAACTCAATCCAAACCCCTGATATACATACCTTGCGCCCACAACAGTAGCCAAGTGATTGCATAACAGGATCAATCTCTTGTTCAAACACCTCTGCGAGTTTAGTGCAAAACTTATAGACCCTGGAAGTCTTGCGATTGTAAAGCCAGGCATTGTTAAACATTAGCCAAACATCATCCACGTACTGCCAGGGTTCCTGGTACTGCCCAGTATCCAATTTACGTTTAATGGTTGAAAGGTCCATAGGATTCTTCACAATGTCAAAGTAGTCCTTCAAACATACACACACACACACATAAAACCCTTTAGTTTTAAGGTGTCAATGATTCACGCTATTTTGAACACAAAAGACGAAACGTTCATACGAACAAAGACGAAAAGCCCCACACAAACATTTTCTATTTCGCTATTGCCAACTCACCGGAATCCCTAAAAGCTGGGGATCCACAGGCTGTCTGAAAGGTAGCGACTCGGGGTCCTGCCGGTACAGAGCTTCGAGGGTAGGCATGAGAGCCTGGCGCAGCTCCTCAGGTTTGAAAACTGATAATGAAAGTTAGACAGGTCAGAAAATTTCCCTCTAGGTATCCTAACTGCTGGGTTCCACTAAATAAAACAAAACAAAAACCCAAAAAACTCCACCATATTAACACACAAGTCTTAAAGAGAGGTTTCCTGATCTGCATCACTGATCGGAAGCAAAACTTTAGAATCAAGAGGACACTGCACAGCTTTTATCTTTACTGAAATTGCACTAGATGACGTTCCCAGAATCCGCACGTACCAACAACTGTAGCCTGTAAGCTTTCTAGAGCATAAAAAAAAAGAATTTATCCAGAACCAAATTAACAAAGTAATTGCTTCAATGGTGATGAAGCCTTGCTCTTCAGAGTAGAGACTAAGAGCGTATCTTCCTCTCCCTCCTTTCTAACATTGTTCACTGATTCCATTTCAGTATTTTTCTAGCAAAAAAAATCCCTAGCGGACAGGGTCAAAGAGCTACCAACAGCTCTACAGAAAGTAACTAGATAACTTGATAACCAGCATAGGAATTTTCTGGCCATAGTATACAAACAGTCCCAGTCTGAGGGACTGTTAATTCATTTCGAAAGCGTTAATACTTCTAGATTTATATGCATCATTACAAACACCTGGCAACAGTGGCATGGCAACAGTCACGTTTCTTTCAATAGCGGATGACAAGGACAAGAAAGGCAATGCATTTTCTGAAAAATAATGATAACTTGGAGAGCTCTTTCAACACCTCAGCAGTGTAATTACATTTATTTCCTTAGGAAAAGAGTCTTGAAATAGGGAAGAATGCCTATCATTTAAAAAAAGAAAAAAAACTGAGTGGCATCTAGTGTTTATCTACCTGGCTGAAACGAGGACGAAACCAATAAAAGGGACCAATTCGGAGTTCTGCTGAAGCACTGGCAGCAGGTTGCAGTGACCCCTCTGACGTTTATCAGTGCTTTCTCCCTCAAACAGTATTTTGCGAAGACATGAATAGATATCACTGCTTTTTTGGATCTCTAGTTGATCTATGATTTTTAAGAAGGTTTTTTTTCTTTTTTAATTCAGTTTACATTTCCTGAGCCTTTTCGTCTCAATTGCGCCCGCTGAAATTACATGCGAGGCAAAAAACTGAGTTCATGCTACTCAAAAATGTCTGAAGCTTTAAGTTCTCAATTTTATTTCAGCATTTCTGCACACTGCAGCTCCTGGAAATTGTCGGTCGGGGTGCAAACAGTCCCTGCAGAGCAAGGGGAAGCTGTAGACAGGTTGAGTGCGTTGCCAGTGCCTGGAGGCAGGACTGCTGCTTACGTACCCACGTAAGCTAAATCACGGCAAAGGACGAAGCAAGCTGCTAGGAGGACTTCAGCATGGACTTGCCTTAGAGATGCATCAAGATCTTAGGCTGCTACTACTGAACTCAAATTATAGCCAGACTAAAAGAAGATCGGCCCAGGAGGACTATGTTTGTTGTTACAGCAATGACTAACTTGAGGATCGCTTTAGCGGTTGCCATATTTTCAGTCCTGATAAAATGACAAACCTGTTTGGGATCTATTGATAACGCATTTCCAGGCACTTCCCTATTTAAAAAACCCTACTAAATACTCTCAAAACTTCATAAACAGTTACAAGATTATATTATGGAGCTCAATTAACGGGCAAAGGCACTTTCTACTGCTTGTGGAAACTTCCTACTTTGACTCAGGTGCTTTATAACTTGATACTTTGAATTATTTCATTTAGTAAAATTTAAAGGTCAAAGAGCACCTTTTAATTATCTGTAAGAGATGACAAGCAGGTGGTCAGAAGAGATTTTTCCCTATATTGACCCCTGTATCAACACAGCACTGGGCTAGAGCATCTTTCAAAATAAATCTAATCTTGATTTAAAAGTCCCAAACAATAGACATTTAGCACAACTTTTGCCAAGTTCTTTGAAGATTAATTATCTTTGCTGAGAAAGTTTGCATTCTACTTTCATTTTGGAGTTTGAAGGAATAAAACCCAAAATCTAGGTGCTCTGATTTCTCATTTCCCATAAAAATGGAAAGAAAAGTTGTCTTAATCTTTAGCAGTAAATAAGCTGTGTGTTTTATCTGCAGAACTCACTGCCTATAATGAACATGACTAACAACAGCGTGATCACAGGATCTCCCGTGCCCAGATTTTACAAGAACTTTTCTGGTCTCCCCTCTCTCCTTTTTCACAATTAACTGCCCTCAGTTCTCCTCCTTTAGCAAAAGGAGCTCTCTGTAAGGAGCCGGCATCCAGTTATCCCATTTTGTCTCGGATGCGTGGGAGGCAGAGAGAAAATGGGATCTTTGCCTGAATCATGATGATGTATCACCTGCCTGACAAGAGTATAATGCTACCTTTTTTTAAACTTTTCAATATTTTTTTTTCTTTTAAACAGAGGAAATCCTGCTTGTGATTACTAAGGAGAAAAGTCTTGAGGAAGATGAGGACACATCCTCAAAACAGTTAAGACAATACGTTTACAAAAAAGCCCTTGCAGGCTTTGCAACAGAATGCCTTATAAAGGGAAGAAGCCAATAAAACTCATCTTGAAGGTCACCAAGCTGTAAGGCAGCCATCTATAACGAGAGGAGGAGACAAAGTACTGTAATTAATATTACACTTTTTCTTTAGAGAAGACTTCAAGGCAAGGAAACAAAAATCCTTCCTTCCTGTTCACATCGGATACGTGGGAGGGGGGAAGAAAATAAAAAAAAAAAAAAAACAAAACTCAAACCAGCATGAATTTGGAATGGGGAGAGTATCAAGCTCTCACTTACAAAGGCAAAACTATGAACAGGGAGAGGAAGAAAAGCTTGTTAACAAGGCGCATGCAATTCTCCAAGACCACCAAGCTATAAGAATTTGGGTGTAAGTCAGTCGAGCAAAATCCTATCTCAGCAATATTATCCTGGGGGGGGGGGGGCTAACTGGGGGCATCCTACATGGGAAGGAAGGAAAGGAGTTTCAAATTCTTTCACAATCAATTAAAACACCTAGATGGTTATCATGAGTAGTTTTAAGATATCATATAACCTTTGAACACACTTAATGGTATTTGCTCTTGAACACCTCTTGGTTTATATAATGTTTTAATACAAACACTCTGTTAAAGTTGGACAAACTACTTGGTGAGAAAATGCCACCGTTTAAAGTTGTGTATGTAGTTGTACCTGCCCAAGGTGGACATGTGTTATCCTTTATAGTTACAAAGTGCCAATATTTCTAAGACAAGACATTTGTTACTACATAAGGTATTGGAAATGTAGTAACCCAAATCTAATCATCAGAATGATACAGTACAGCTTTTTGACAGATGAACTCTGCAAGAACCTCAGTCTTTCAACCACTCGGCTCAATTTACTCCCACGTGACTTCTTCTAACAAGTAGTAGCAATGTTCTTTCCACTGGGAATATAACTGGTTTATAAATGCCAATAAACTTTCAAATCCCTGTGTTACGTTTTGTTTGAAACGGGCTCTGCCAGCTCATTGTGCAGTGTATTCTCATTTGGCTGGCCCACTATACTACAAATTGAAAATACCATCTGCAGGAAAACGTGTTTATTGTAAAAAGGTTACGTTTTGTAATTAAGTACAACCCAAGGAATATGCAAGTGTTCATGATTCACACTGCATAAACTTTAAAACCTTGCAATTTCTTGATCACATCCTGAACAGCATGCAGCTGTAACGTTCTATTATATGCAACTTCCTTCTTAAGGAAAGAAGGAAAAGTCATGAAAAGGACCGCCACTTTCCCTCCTTTGATGTTTGCAGCATATCGAAAGCTTACCTTTGGTCAAAAGCTAACCACAGAAAACGTCAGTCCAAATAAGCGCATGCTAAGAGACCCGGAAAACAGCTAAGGATTTTGAGCCCAAAATCTCATCTTGCAGGCTCCCGCAAGGCCTGCGTTACAACAGGGAACAATTTCCTTTTATCTGTTTTCTTTAAAAATCTAATTTGTTTCTTATTAACCCAAGGCATGCAATCATGTAAGTCCATTCAAAATCTGCAATGCTATCATGTTTCCTTTGGGAAAAATATACGCTACAGATACAGTCACAACTACATCCAAACAAATTCCAATGCCAACACTGTAGATAAGCTTAACAGAGCTAATTTAACTGTTCTAACTATTTCTGAGGGAAAAGTTTTCAACTGAACACTACACAAAAAACTACACAGGTGGTCTTTTTAAAGTTTAAGGCTAGTGAAGCAGTCTAGCCTCAGAGACAGACAGATTCAGGAAATCAGTTCAAGCACCTCGTTCTCAGGCCAATGCAAGCTAGAGCTCAGTATGAAGGCTGCGAGTGCAGCCTCTTATGAGAAAGCACAGAAATGAATATTCTTGGTTACTGAGAACACTGTATCTCAGCTGATCTCCCATGAAAGAGAACCGGCCAAGATGCATACATAAAGATCTCCCTGTACAATTTCTCTACAGAAATTGCTGCCTTACGGCCTTGGTCCCTCTGGTCAGAAACTGGAACCTGTGAGAAGACTACAAATAGCAAAAATGATCGCTGGGACCAAGACCACAGCAAAACACGTTTCTCACCTGCGATTCATATACCATTAAAGGAGACCTGCTTTCAAAAATAAATAACCTGGATCAATTAATCTCCCAGCCCTATGTGCTGAAACACGCCTGCAAAATACACCTTCCAGCAGGAACAGACACTGCTGAAAGCAAAGGCTAGTAAAAACAAAGTATGTAAGAAAATTTCAGTTTTCATGTACGTACTCTTTTTGCGGGGCTGAGACGGTGATGTGGATTGTGAAGTGGTTCCATTAGTGCCACTTTCCTCTTCCTCTTTAGCATCTACTTTTATTTCAGGTTTCTTCTCTTCTATTTCCATTGGCTCCTGTTTCATTTCTGTTCCGTCTGCCTCTTCTTTTGTTTGCGAAGATCCTTGTAAATCCTCCTCCACCTTAAGAAAGGAAGACGTGCCATTACATCTATGTCTCAAACTTCAGTCATTCAAAATATTAGTTTATGAGATCGTCAAAGCACTCTCCATCCATGGCTTTCCTCAGGACAGTTACTTTCCAGTAACTACCCTCTTCTCGCCACCTTAACTCACCATTTCAGACACATCATTAAGTGCTTTTATATCTGTCACTGCTTTCAGTTAAACTGTATAGAATCTCATTTACCTCAGTCTTAGCTTCCACTTGTGTCTCACTAGTCTCTGGCTCAGTTTCTTCATTTTTAACTTCTGATTTGCTTTCTAGCATTGGTGCATCTGGTCCTAGTTGCTGGGAATTCGTATCAGCACTAGCAACTGAGGCAGGGGTGGGGACCCTGTTATCAATACTAGCTGCTGCCTGGGATAGCTGTTGTAAAAACAGTACAAAAGAAAGACACTGCATATATAGAAATATTTTCCTTTACTAAAAATGAACAGCACAAAAAAAGACATGAGATGATATTCTAAAACAGTGCAGAACACGGACATAGGAGCTCACTGTAGCCAAGTTTCTATATACCACATTTCGTAGCTCTCTGCTTTACAGAGGAGAAGCCAAGGAAGAATTCTGTCCCAAAGAGGCTGCTTTTACAGAGAAAACGCCTGCCCAGTAAAAGACTGAACATTCAACAATTCAACATGCGCGTTGCTTCTGACAAGGAGGAAAAAAAAAAAAAAAAAAAAAGAGCAAGGATTCAAAAGGATTCAAGTTTCACTTTCAGAAAAGACTGATTCTGATTAAGGCCAAATATATGTATATGGGCCAAATTTTATACATAGGCCTGTTTTGCCTAATCTTTCCATACATTGCTGCTATTTTTACTTTGAGCGGTACAAAGTCTTTCAGCATACCCCCCTCTTTCAAACAACGCTGCAAACATCTGAACGGACACATTTTTACACAGGTATATATTAAAAAAAGAGTTAACTCTGCTCTGAAGTAGAAGCTAGGATTTACAGCCATAAAACGTACAGGCTCTATAAATTCACAACACTGTGCTGCACAAAGGGAGGATTCCTGTGGAATGCTTATTCCACTACCCAGGAAAAAAAATGCAACTTGCTGGTACTTACTGGAGTGCCGGGTGGCTGTGCCTGCACAGATGTCGGCTGTTGCTGAGATGGCTGTGGGGTTGGCACAGACTGGGGTTGAACCGGGGTCTGAGGCTGCGGTGTCACTTGAGCCTGCGCTGCAGTCTGCCCCGTGGGTGTACTTTGCGTCTGTGTCGCGTTGGGAACAGAACCCGGTGTCGGTGTAGGTGTCTGTCCTGAAGATGAGACGGGCGTCGATGGCTGAGTGGGTGCTGCCGGCTGAGGAGGAGTCATTCCAGTCGGCGTCGGGTGCTGAATAGGTGGCATGCCAGCTGCAGTGGACACCGGCGGTGCAGTCTGATGTAGAGGTGGCTGGGTCACTGGTGGACATGACAACTGACCACTCTGTGGTCCTAGCATGTTGATGGAGTTAGGAAGAGCAGCACTGGGAACCTGCCCCTGCTGGAGCGAGAGAGAGATTCTCTTACACACACATCTCCCCAAACTCTGGGAATCCCACCTGTCCTCAACATCGCAGCGCTGCCGTCTTTTAAAACAATACTACTTTGAAAGGCTAAATATGCAATCATCTAAAAACAAGTATAAGAACGCTGCTATTGCAAATGACTTTGTTACGATTCCTCTAATAATTTTCATCAGCTCTTAGCCAAAGCCTTGCTCCTAGACCTAGATGTGTCTTGCGCATCACTTTACATTCATTTTACTGCAACAGAAGAGAGGGAATCCTTAGGATCTCCTCATAATGGGGAAACCTGCAGGCGGACAATCCCTAAATCATGTCATTAGCTGGGCAAAGTTTGGACTTCGCACAGAAAATGGTTTCAAGCTATTTCACATTTTAGGCTGAGACTCTAGGGCAGCCCCGTTTTGGGCACCAGTCCAGTGTATTTAACATCTGCCCCATTGAAATGCACAGCAGGATACTTAAGTTTGCTTCTTTGTTTTTTTTGTTTTTTAATTCTGATTAGACTACTCCAGATATTTAAGAAAACTGTGGATCTATCCTTCAGATCAGCAACAACAGAAATATTCTAGAGGTGTAGAGACTTTTAAGTTATATATTTTACTAAAAATTGAATCAGATAACTAGTGACAAGAACAGAATAATACTCCACCTCAGATATATTTATCATTTCTGCTTTAATACAGATGTGTATTTTACTCTTAGAAGTCTACATCAACTAGTAATTTCCCTGAAGATAAGATTTCAGACTTAAAACATGCTTCTATATTGCCCATTTATAGTCAGTTTTAATGAACTAACTACATTAAGGAAAACTCTTCCACCATGAAGGTGGTCAAACAACAAACAGGGGCCTTAGAAGCTGTAGAGGGTCCATCCTGGAGATACTCAAAACTTAACTTGTCAGAGTCCTGGGTAACCTGTGTTAGCCCTCCTTTGAGCATGGGGTTGGACCAGAGAACTCTAGAGGTCCCAACCAACCTAAATTACTCTGACTCGGTGAGTTCAGAAACAAGTCTCTCACTGTGGAAAGCCATATACCTTGGCATCAGAAACACAACTCTAACTTCACTGACCACTACTGTAACAAAAAACGCAAGCGGTTGGAAAACAATTTCCTGTTCAGAAGTAAAGAGAGGAAAAGAAACTTAAAATGGTTTTCCCCATCTACTTTATTGTAACTCTCGATTTAAAGTTAGCTCCTAAAATCCACACAAACACACTCAAGAAGAGCATATGTTCAGAAGTGTCCCATGAACTAATTTGATATTACTCCCTAAAATTCTCAGCAGCATGTGTTTTTTAGAATTTGTATCAGGAGTTACAGGCAAGCACAGCCCCCCAGTTAGTACATGTACGTAGGCTTAAGTAAGAGCTTGTGAAGAAGGCAGATGCAACCCAAAAGTCAGGGATGACTACAATAAACAATGGATAGATATGCAAGTACACTGAAACAATATATATTTTTAAATAAATTAGACTAAGATAGCAAATAACCCAGATATTAGAAGATACATCTTACCTGTGTTACCCCTGCCTGGGCTGTTGATTGCCCCATGCCTACGTTGTTCACATTCATAGCCCCACCGGATGCTGGAAACTGGTTCTGAGACAGGAACTGGTTCTGGGCAGGAGCCTGACCCATCATGTTATTGGAATGAGCTCCCATCATGTTCTGCGGCTGAGGCATTCGGGAAGGAGACATTGCCATCTAAAAATTAACATCCAAATTAAAGATATTAACATATAGCCACACAAAGGAAAATACCCTCAAAGTAACTGGCCATAAGAGATGACCAAAACTAAAGGAAGACTTGCTTCAGTAAACCAAATGCAACCGGGCATGTACGCAGAATATTAACATTTGTTCCATGGCATTCATGACAGAAGTTATTTTTAAAGAGGCAATAGTATTAAAGCTCTATTAAGAATGGTAAATTCTGTTTTGCTCGCTGAGCTAACAGAAATAATCCAGTGAAACCAAGAATATTTTCATTTTTCTTAAGAATAAAACCAAGTTTTCACAGAGGAAAAAAGAAAGTTCATATACTAGAAAAATACAGCTCCTGAAAGAACAACGCTCTTTGTTGGATAATATTTCATCTCTGACGTCTACCTCTCCAAGGATGGGCTTTTTTTTTTTTTTTTTTTAAAAAAAACATGTAAATAGTGAAAACAAGCACCTCAAGAAGAGTCTGGCAGGCTCAGTACATTTCTGTGAAATTATCCTACAATTTACAGTACTACTTTATGATGTGGCCTTTTCATAAGAGTGTTAACTCTGCTAAATGTAATGAACCAATTTTGAGACGAACTTTGTAACAAGAAATACGAACCGCAGGAACAGCGCCCATGTTATTCATCTGTACAGGGTGGTTCATTGGAGAAGCTGCACGGGGTCCCATGGGTGCTTGTGGCATCTGTACGTTCCCTATGGACATGGGGTTAAACTGATTCATTCCTGCAAATGCACCCCCAAAACAACTCATTAGGAACAAGTCATCAGGATTTCTGTATGTATGCTCTACAATAAAATTCACATTTCTTACGACTAAAATCCAACTCTCCTACACTTCATTTTATTTTCCTTCTACTTGGTTCAAAGCCAAATTACTTAGCTTAAGAGACAAATCAGGAAGCAAAAAATATTTAGAGGAACACCAGTTAGGGTAAAACATAATTTAGAGGGTCTACCACACACACAAGATGAACAGTGTGGATGATCTGTAACAACAGGATGCTATTTGTATATAATACCTTGGGATGTTTTCTTAAAATCAGATATTTGCCTTGAAACATCAACATCTTATTCAGCTTTCACTGAAACGCTTGAAGTAAATAAGATACAAATAAGTATTGCTTACATGAAAGCAAGTTCTAGTCTCAAATCAAGATAGAAACAAGCAATGCTAAAAAGGTGTTGTGCCTTTCCTTCAGAAAATTTCTTCCCAGGGAAGAAATATCTAACATACATATATTTTGAAACAGGATGAAATGCTTAAATAAATATTTACATAGCTATACTCACCAACAACTTTTTCTCCTACCTAAATGAACCAAAAAGGTTCTGGATGCAACTGCTCTAAGAAAATTCAACATAAATTTGAATTTACTACTAAGAGTCTATCAAGAAATAAAAAAAAAGGGGCTACTTTTTTGGGAAAGTTGCAGCATCTAGAAGTCATGGGTTTGAATTTTTCAGAAAATGCATCCCTGAGGCCAACAGCAGCCTCAAGCAGCGATGGCAAGCCAGCAGTGCTACGAGCAAGCTACAGTGCCTTTTTAAATGCACTTTGCATTAGAAATCAAGAAAGCCCATCATCAGTGATTCTACGATGTACAGAATTAATGCGGCAAGTTTTCAGTTACAGGTATTTTTTGGCTAATAAACTGATAAAAACCTGTCAGAACTCCCACTCTCAAAAGTTAATGTTTTTCAAATGACAGATCATTCACAGTATTCTTGCTTGTTTTCTCTTCTTTCCAAAGGACTGAACTGCTTCCTAATCACTAACAAAGTATTCAGTACCTATTGCTAGTTCTTAAGGTAAGACAGCACTGAGACAGTTCCTGGCACAGAGAACAGCAAGAATGATGCTGGAAAAGGGAGACCCAGGAATTAATTCCCCCACTCCTGCCTCAAACTGAAAGAAAAACAGATTATCAGCTTTTCCTCTAAATATTCATTCTGAATCCACAAATTGCAATGAGAGGAAAATATAGATACCTTGAGAAACCTGCATACGACTCATAGGCACGTTTGGCATGGACATAGGTCCGTCTGCAACAGAAGCAGGAGAATGGACAGAGAAAACAAAATTAACATTCAAACAAACAAAAACACCCTCCCACTTTTTGCTTCTATTTTCCCCAGCCCCTCTCATCCCCACAGAGGGGGACTTACTGGGAGGCCTCACGGGCTGTGCCTGGCCCATGGCAGCAGCCACCTGGGGGATACCAGGGGGCTGAGGTCCTGGGGTCTGTAAGGCTGGCTGGTTTCCCAAGATCCCTTGTTTATGTAGACGAGACCTCCGTTTCTCTTCTAGTTCCTTTTGTATCTTATAGATTTTTTCTGCTAATAAGTGATAATATTCATCCTAAAAATAAACAAACAAAAACTCAGTATCAGGAAAAACATCAGTAGAACTAATGTATTCTATCAGAAGACTGCCCCCTTTTTTTTTAATTAAATAAATTTACGCACCGGCCTATTTGAACAAGAACTATTTCTTTTTACAGTTCAGTTAAACTGAGATAGAATCATCACTGATTTAATGCAGGTAAGAAAAAATAGAGCTTCCGGAAAAAAACATATGACTTGGCTTTATGACTATCCATAACATATACTAGACTTGCAGATATGCAGATAAAGGAGAGAATTGCAGGTTCTCTATTGCTTGGACAACAACCAACAGGAAGCTGCAATTTAGTTTCTAAGTGTTAATGATTTTTAAATGATATTTTCATAATAATCATATTCACTAATCCAGAGACACAGGAAAGAAGCTGCCAACAATATAGCTATGCTGAATAAACTTCAGGCAGATCAACTGCCTTCAGTTAAAGGCAGATCAATTTTTATGTAAAGAAAAGAAATCACTCTTCGCTTGCAGAATTTATCTATCAACACAGAGTCATTCCAGGAAATCTAAAAACAGACAAAGGCAGAAAATTAGTGAAAAATAGTCCACAGGCCCAGATGCTAAATGCTACGTTTGTGCACGACAAAAAGCCCACTTTATTCAGACCAAATGGACAACAGATCAAACAAGGCAGGCAGAGCGCACAGCAAGAGAGCCAATTTTGCTTGTCAGCAATTGCTGGACACACATCTGCCAAGTGCACAAAACTACGCGTGCCTGCTAAAGGCAAAAAACCTCACAGAACCCCAAAGACTACGTTTATTTGTGGGATAACCTGTGATCTTAAAACCACTCAGTGTTACACGGGCCACAGGCCGAGCGATGTTCATCCCACAATCATTTTCTCTTCATCCAATTGGTGCTCCTGAGCTAAAATTTCTGATTACGGTATGATCCACTGTAGGTTAGAAAACTGAGATGAGAGGGGTATCCCTCACCAATCCCATTAATAAAGTCCAGTGCTGCAATATGAAGCTTCATTTCTGGGAGTTCCTCACTTCCCTCCAACTGTCTCAAAAATCCATTACTGAAGACACTTACTGTTGTCCAAAAGAATTTAAAAGCACTACAGCCCCTTCCCTTTTTCTGCACCAGAACTTCACCTATAACCTCCTACTTGTAGATAAGCTAGGTAACTAGCTTATGCAGAGATTACTGTGTACGTAGACAAGGAGCACGTATTACATAAAACCATGTCAAGTTGCTTTCTATTGCCCCTCCAACTAATCCATTTCTCAATGGCATGAAGTAGAACTGATGCTCCTCAAAAAGAAGGTGTAATTCCACAAAACATTGTTTATGATGTCTTAACTACCCCTTTCTCCCACGTTCACTGCTTGAAGCCAAATATGTCAGAGGAATTCCCACAAAAAAGACTTTTGGCAAGAAGGCTCAGGCAGCTGTTTGAATGGACGAGGTACTTCTGGGTATTTGTCTGACCTACAGGTCAGAAGATATTTAATTTGAGAACCAGAAGTCTACTTAGTCTCATCCTTACTAACAAAGTATACAGATGAAGATAGCCTAGGTACGCCTATGAAATACTCATTTTTTCTCTAAAGCTCTCAGGGTGATCACACACGTCTTCCTTGCTAAACCACCTCTAGGTAGCTAGAAGGAGAATATGATATTGTCACTGACCAACACTGACACAGCAACAGCATTTTACGTGGAGCTGCAGTGCATCTGCCTGTAGGAAATAAAACTTAAAATATCTCTTCAGCTCTTTTGGGAACTGATCTGTGAAGAGCAGATTCTGTGAAGTATTACTGTCTTATTGGATGAGTATCACCTGGAATGTGGTTAACTACTCTCTTTTGATATCTTCATCTTATTTAAGAATTGACCTCATGACTCTGGTTGGCTAAGATCTTCACTAGCTACTAGTGCTGGTGCTCTGAACACTGTTTTCACCTGATGAAAACACTTTCAGGGAGCGGTTCCTTCGGAGTGGAACTACCACAGTGACATAATGAAGTAGCATGCTCAGTGTGCCAATCAACAGGGGTTTGATCCCTCCGAGTTACAGAAATTTGAGCTGACACCTCATTGCAGATGGAGAAAAATTAATAAACAAGAACAGGTAACTCTGTCTTGCCTCACGCACAAGGACAAACACAGGTAAATTGATTTCTTACAGTTTTGTCACTTGAAATAGCTATTTGTCTTAGCCAAATCACTCTAAGTGCTGCTGAGTAGAGAAGAAATTACCCCAACAGCACTAGTAAAAGTAAGCAACACAACAGAACTGAGTCCTGGATGAAACCTCCAATGGCAGAGACTATAAGAAAATTTTAAAACTGTTATTTACACAAATAGACTTCAAAAAGGACAGAAAGAGAGAAAGCCAGCCAGGGAAGCATCAAGGACCATGAGCGGCGCTCCAATTCCCAAACACGTCCACCAAACTTTCAGAGGGGGCTCAAGCAGGGCTGGGACTATGGTGTCTTGTTTTCACAGAGCTGAAGGAGGTGAATTAGCTTCAAGTGACATTAATCAGATAGTACTGGGCTATACAAACACTGCCATTAGCAGAGAGCATGACTTTCTTCATCAACAGAACAGTGATATGATTCTTTGTGGTATTCATTATGTTTTTCAGCTTTGTGATACCACAGTTCTTCAAAATATGCTGGATATCTGGACTGAAGCAACATACCCTACTGTTAGCAGATTCATACATATCTCCTTCCACCTTCCTGGCATAAGCCACCAAGTTCTCCATGCGGCGATCCTTCAGTGCTGCCGGATCAGGAGTGGGGAAGATGGCTTGGACACTACAGGAAAGGAAAATGAGAGGAGGGAAAAAGTCTTCTTCAGAAAAAAAATTAAAAATTCTATTCAGCTTTACAGTGTTCGTTCTACACGTTTCTTCATAGGTCAGAATTAAGTAAAGTATCTCAAAACTGTTTAAAAAGAAAAAAATCTATATCAAACTATTCTCCACAAAATTAAAGCAAGCTTAACGATGAAAACATGTGAGGTTTGCCAGTCTAGAGACTAAATACTTTTATTTACTACAGCAGAGCACGTTTATTAGCAATACAAACTGCCCGCCCTGTCTGTTAACGCGATGGAATAACGAACTGGAGAGAAAGGTTAAAGATAACAGCACATCCTCAATGGGCCAGTGCCAGGGAACCACTACTGAGAGCAACTTTCTCATCAACAGTATCTCAAGTGAGATGCAAGACAGTTTGATATGCTTATGCGATGTTTTCCAATCGGTTAGAAGAACACTCACTGCTTAGTTATAGTTAAGAATCAACTTTTCCACCAAAACAACGTCAGTGTTGTAGTTCTACTACTGTAAATATTGGGGAGAATATCTGGCCTTGGTGAATACTTACAGTTTATGCACTAGATGATTGCGCAGGTCCTGAGTGACATGTTCATGCCATGCTTTCCTCACCCCAGTACTAGAAGGAGGTGCAGCTGTTGGCATTGAGCTGAGGTTTCCAACATTGCCAGAATTTGTGCCATCATTCATTAGTGGGCTATAATAAGAAAAAGGACCGTTAGAGTATAAGAGCGCAGAACTTTGCTGTATGTTTCACGCCTGAGGTTATTTTTATGTAATTGCTTTCATCACTTCAAGGTATTGCATCAAACGTTTTGTAAGTGAAACTGAGATCACCAAACTGGGAAGCATAGAGCAACAAAGCTCAGGAGTTTACAAGACACGACATACACGAGTGATAAAAAAAAAAATTGCAACTGTTAAGGTACTTGTTTATACACTTACAAAAAAACCAAAATAATCTTCCTCTGGGAATTCATTTAAAGCTACTAAATATTTTGGGACTCTTTGGGGAATAAGTGGTAAGTGTAGAACTGAAACAGGGAAAGAACACCACAGCCATAGGTGTGACTGAGTATTTCAAGTGACAATACGGTAATTTTTTTAAGGCAATATCTTTATTTACATTAATAAAGCATGTAAACAAATGTTTAATTGAGCAAGAATGAAAACGTGTGCATTACTTATTTGTCCCAAGGGATGTTGGAAGAGCAGTTTCAGAAATCAGACTAGCTTGCTGGTCTGTTGTTATTCCTCCTGCGGGAAGGTTCATCTGGTTGGCTCCTTTGGGAAAAAATTAAACATCACTGGTACCCGGTTCATAATTTGGTAATAAAATAGCAAAAATCGTACTTTATGAATCCAAAGAAACAGTGCATCAGATAAATACTTGTACATTAATATCTGCTATGGTGCACATCCTTAACTACTATAGAATCAAAAACTAATTTCAGGCTGAATGATTTTTATACAAAAATGTGGCTGTTTAAATTTAAAATTTGTTAGCTCTAAGTTCAATAAGCTACAAAGAATGTAACATTACCAGTTAAGTATCAGGAGGAAGATAGCACCCCGAGATAGAATAATCTGCTAGAATAGGTGAACCACTTGCTGGTTAAACCACTTTAGTTAAACCAACCCAAAGACTTAAGGAATTACAGCTGAATGTGTTGGATGAGATTAAGCTACTGACCACATTTGAGAAGACAATGAAATTACTGCCATTTGGCAGAAACAATATATACAAAGCCTTCTAATAGTCAAATCTAGCAAGGTGAAGTGCTCCAATAGTATCATTTCATGTCATTGATCAACAGGAACTGAAAGTCACTACTCTGATCAAGTGATATACTAAACTGTCCTAAAAATTCTACAGCTCAGCTTATTTTTCAACTTAGTTTCCTCTTGCTTTTCTTCCACCTACCCAATGCATTAATGGTCCTCATTTGCTGGTGAGCCTGAGGCTGTGCTGGTTGTTGGCCTTGTACCTGGGGCTGCAACTGTGTTTGTGGCTGGTTGCCATATGGCAGTCCAAGGGCAGCATAGGCTCGTTGCATGGAGCTGGGGTCAATCGGATTAGGATTACTTAGCGATGGAGTATTCTGCTGGCCTGTTCCAACAGAACCAATAGAATTTTGGATTCCACCAGCTGGAGACCCTAAAAGGGCTATAAAAAGAAAAGGTATAGGAGAAAGTTGAATCACATCAACGAGGACAAATAATAAAACAAATCCTTTCAAGAAACAACAGAATGCACATATCACTATACAGTAAGCATTTTTCTGCCAAAGGACTGAATGACACTTGAGATGCCAAGGAGAGAAACTCAGCCTTTGATTCTACAGGATACTCTAGCAATTAATCTGCTTTTACAGAAACCACCCTAGCAATTAACACACGCAGTCTAGAGAGAAGTGCTATACATGGGCAAATAAGCCTGTAATTGCTAGAATGTACATAATGTAAAGGCTCCAACAAAGTTAAATAGAACAGTCATGCTTGGGAGAGTACACCAGGAAAAAAAGCAATTCTGTCACTTTCCTCCTCCATCCCATTTCAGGTCAAAATAGTTGGCTCCAGAACAGAGGTCCTGAGTTCAGCAGAAATACTGTGTCCTTGGACACAAAGGTAATATTGAAGATCTGTTGGTAGAAATTTTCATTCTGAGCAGTCACTAGATGAATCCTCTGAATCCCAGAGAGATGCCCTGTAACCCTACGAAAAACACTGATGGGTTTCCGATTGTGAAAATTTGAAACAATTTTAAGAGAGGGAGGGAGGGGGTGAGACTGCTCCAGCTCTTGGTGAACGATTTAGAAGATCACTATTCAGGTACTCATTAACCTATATGACCACCACGACCAACCAAACTCTCTCACCATGCAGATGTATGGAAGAGTCATTTCCACTTCAGACAGGAAATGGAAACAGCAGAAAGCTTGTTTTACTAAAACAGAACTGCAAAAAAAAAAAAAAATCTGCTTTCCAGTCCTCACTTTAGCTGCCATTCCAAGTAATAACATTTTCCATTGGGAATGACATATGGAGCATATCCTTCGCTATGGAGACAGCGCACACTGATAACTGAGACTCTGGTAGAAGGAGGATGTACTTCATCCCCTCTCCCCAAGCAATTAAAGATATAATGCGTGCTACAAATCTCTAATCTAAATATAGCAACAATAGCTTTTAATATAGCAACAATAGCTATTGTATTGGAATATTAAAAGAGGCACATGGTTGGAAACAAATTCGTGGAAACAGGCCTTCCAAGACATTAACAGCATTATCTAGGCTTTCTCACATCTTTGCAGCAACGAAGCTGAGAGAATCACTGAAAAATACACATACGCTTTCAGCTTTTAACCAAGAGAAAAAACACATCACTGAATCCAAGCTTTTCCCTCTCCAGATGGGAATTCAATTGCATTTAATTTGTCAACAAACTACAAACAAATATACTCCAGGAGATCCTCATTTTCAGAAAAAACAAACAAACAAATGAAAAAAAACATTCCCCTGTTTTTCCATGACGATCCACTATGTTTTCAACGCTGAGACTACCAAGGAAATAAGACTTGTGTATGCTTATAACACTGTAGATACACTTGTAATAACTTTTGAACTCACCGATCGTTTTCAACCAACTTTAGCACAAAAACAGAAGCTTGAAAGCTGACTGACTTCCTATCAGTTTCATTAAAAAAAAAAAAAGGAAGAAAAAAAAGCATGAGCTCAACCATTAGATTCCAGACAACCCAGTCAAGAAACTGCTCTACAAGAAAGGCTTCAATATTTGCTCCCTTCCTCTCTCAAGAAGGTTCCTCAACGGCTAGTAAGACCATAATATTTTCTTGTGTTAACATTCATCTTCTGCAAGAGATAAGGGGCAAATTCCTCCTCAGCAATAATATTTAATGAACACGTAAACCTATCACAAGACCTAAATTCACCAGGAACTGGAAATTCATTAGCTCTAATAGCCACAGAATGACTATTATTTTCCTCAAAGGACCAACTTCTTGAAACTCAAGGTGGGCAGAGAGGGTGCCCTGGTTTTTCTGAAGAACCTTCTGAAGAAGGAACACAGTTTAAAACCTCCATAGGGCCTTCTGTCAAAAAGAACTAACTCCATCTCTGGAATTCTCAAAATACACAAAATCGCTTAATTTTCTTGTTGGACTTGCATGGAACACTGGGCTTGCACAGTCTAAGAGAAAGATGCCTTTACACTAGTGTAAGCCAAGAAATAGGAAATCTCTAAAAAGGTGAAGTAGAACAAAACTTGTGGCACCCTGGAATTCAAGCTGCTCCAGAGGCTGCCATGGCAGCAAAGGATCCATCCAGGAGCTATTAAAAACTCCCAAAGCTTCTTAGCGAAAAGCAGAAGAGGGTGATATTTCTCTGCTTCCTATAAGAAAAGCTATGGGGAAAAGAAAACCTCCGCCTTTAGTGGTTGGTTGTAAAAGACGGAGGCAAATCTCCAGAGATGGTCGAACAATCACAGGTGATGCTGGAGACTGTGGACACCCAAGTGTTTCACCATTCCTCTCGCTCTTCAGGGGAACAAAACTTGGCATAGATCTTCTGAAGACTGTAAGCTTGGCTTGAGGCTCACAGAGAAAATGAGGCAGTGCTTGGAGAAATCAGCTACCTCTTGCCCATGGTTTTGGGCCAAGCTTTGGCAGTGGCATCAGCTGCTACAAAGCTGAAGTTCAGTCCTTCTGTTAGAGCAGCTGTAAGAACACAATCCAGCCTAGACTAGATGAGTTTTATTATGCAAAATCAGATTTCCAGATTTTTATTTCTGCCCCAGACCAAAGACTGTTTTCAAAAAACTTAGTTAGGGCACCTGTCAGAGTTGACAGGATGAATGATAAAAGATTTTAAAAGTGACAGCATGGAGAATGAGCCTATTCTAAACAGAAAAAAACAAACCATTTTCTTTGCAAAATACTAAAACTATCCTAACAGGATGATGTCTCAAGACTATTTTGGTTTTAGCTACTTTGGGACTGTAGCAGAGCAGAGCTGTGCAGGTACTGCCTTGAATAAGAAACTAAAAGGTCAAAGAAAAGTTCTAAAATTCTTTATTAACAACTATACATATTAATCGAAATAGGCACTTCTCTTGGAAAACTGATCCAACAGCGAAGTAACGGATGTACTGTTCACTACACATACCCCCAAGTCGTGAGAGATGAGCACAGGCAGCAGAGAGGCAGCTTCAAAGGACTAATTTCCCCCCAAAGCTGCACACGTGTGCACAAACCTACCCAAGTAGGCAAAACTTGCTAAAGCTGGTAAACAGCCAAACACTGCTTCAATACTTGAAACTCTGAAATACCTTATTACAAGACATTCTTAGGGCTAGTAATACACTACAGCGTGGAGATGAGCGGCTCTATTTGTTCTCAGCTTTTCGACACTTTATAACTCAGTTTGTAGCGTACTGTATTGAGTGTTTCCAGGAATCTGACTTTCAAGTGGGTTTTTTGTTTGTTCATTTGTTTTTATAAGAATGCATGACATTATCTCAACCTGCCAAACATGAAGAGGGAGGAAGAGAGATTATAATTTCCATACCGGACAGATCAGGTGCAAATGTAGTCCTTTCTATGGTAGATACCATAGGAAATCAAGTCAATTAAAATGACTACAGGACTGAAATGAACATGAGTTATCAAATTAGTCCACTGCTACATGGAGCAATGTCTACTGTGGTTGTTCATCAACTGATGTTTAGACATTGATGAGCTCATTAAAGAAGTGGTAAGTGTAATGAAAACTCCATACAGCCATTACTTTAATAGGACTCTTCATACACTAAATGCTTTGAAGACAATTAAACTTCATATACCTCAATGTGAAAAATTCACAGGTGCTTATATACTTAAAGAGTGAAAATTCAAACAGGCAGAAGTTAAGCACTCCAGAACCACCTAAGCAGTCCTAATTAAGCCCCCTGGGATATATACATTAGTATGTAATCTAAACGATCACACGCTCTCTGGTCTATAGGATTCCTGTTTCAGCAGGCAAAGGAGACAATGCTGACTTAATGAGATTGCATTCCCTGTTTTTCTAGAGGGATTCCCCCCCTCCCCAGTTTATTAGCATTTCATTTAAAACAGACTCCAAACGTCATTTTAACTGTGAGAGCCCAGCACTTCTCTAACCTTACCTCTGCCCTGCCAGCAACATGTTTATCCACTTGTGAGAAGCCCGTTTTAAATATCTAGTTTTACCTCAGAATTCCGGTATTGACGTTTATTCAACGTTCAGCTCCTCTACCCTGCAGCTCCTCGCTCTGCTCGTTATACCTGTTCCAGCTCAAAGTGGCCAGAGCAAAAATTCCACTGGTTACCTCGACTCACCTCGGACCACGTCTGTCCTGTACCCAGTTAGGCACGCATACAAAAGGTTAAGTGCACGTGATTGTTTCATTAAAGGCTGTATCATGCATAAAATCATGGGGTAAATAAAGATTGCATGAGCAACTTAGAAGTAGGAAATCTCAGTACTAAACTGAACAAACACTGCTTTTTTTTTTTTTTTTTTTTTTTAAACCATCAAACTAAACCCCAAACCCTTCACAGTATAGCAATGAATGGAACTTCTTAATCTGTGGGCTAAACATCTACCACGTGGCCCAGCAGAGCAACTGCTAGCTGGCAGGTCATCACCTACCTGATTTTCAGCACATACACACATATACAGCCCCAAAAACGTTCTTGGGTTTTCACAGGAAGTGTGCTGACGAACAGGTTTCTGCTTACTCTTCCTAAACAGACATGTTTCCCCATGCACCTGACCTCCTTCCTTCTCTACAAAGGCTCAGCTCCCGGCCTCAGCGCTCTGTATCCACACCATCTTTCACTTTCTGTCCATGCTCAATAACTTAGTCCCTCAGCCAGCTAGCTCCCAGGCCTTATTCCCATTTCCTTCATAAGATTCCCATCCTTCACCCTGAGTTCACATATTCTGGAGTCTGACCCAGTCTTCTTTAGAATCACCTTTTAGGATGAAGATTTGTTATCTCACATCTGCTCTTCCTCAGTCCAGCTTTACCCTCCCTGCATTTTATTTAAATTGTTTCTTCTTCAACACCTCCTACAAGGAAGAACACAGAGGAGACCAGCTCCACGACCACAGATCCACCTTATAGCCTCCCTCAATTGGAAGAGCCATCACAGAAAAAAACTCCCGACTTCTCTGATCCTGGAACAAAGCATGTGCCATCCTCACGTAACACATGACATTGCAGAGTAAATTGTAAACACCGATCATCACGTGCAGGGCTACAAGAAGCAGCGTACCCAGGAGCTGTTGGTGCCACAGCACACATCTGCCTAGGCTGGCAACCGAAGACTAAGAGGCTCAAACATGTTTACAACAGACAAACCTTCAGAAAAGTAACTCTTGCAGTAGAAGTGCAATACTAGGGAGTACATGAATTACTATCTGCAAAAGTTTATAATCTGGTCCAATTTAGATGGGCTCAAGCAGGAAGCAAAAAAAGTACTTCCTGGCAAAAACCACCCTCCAAGTCCGAAACACTGTACACAATTTCAGGGCATCTCTTCAAAACACAGGAGCAGCTGGCCTATTCAAAGAAAAGCTTAAGAATTTAGACCTGCAAAATAACTTTTGTTTTCTTGGCAGAATCTCCTCCCCCCTCCAGACCCCATCCACCCCCCAAAATCAGAGATACCCTGTTAGAGCCGTGAGGAACTCAGACATTTCAAATCCGTCCTTCAGATTTGTCCCAACATGTCCTATTCACAAGGCATGTTACTACCACCAGCTATAATAAAAGACAGGCCAAGATTACCTCAGTATTACTTTTTCTTCGAGTAACTGTACGCACGAAACCTGCCAGGAAACTTTCCTTGCAAAGGATCCAAACACTGAAATTTGGATAAGATAACTTCAAAGAAAAAACTCCCTTGTAATAACCCAAAACTCAGGATTTTTTGCAGCGTTCAGAGGAAATCCCCAAAGAAACATGTATAGATAGGTACAAAGATCTCTTACGTATGTTTAATCTTACATATAAGTGCCTCTGAATCATTTCAGATGGGGAAGGTGGAAAGAAGCCACCATATTGCAATGTTTCAGAAGTACTGAACTGCCAAACTGAACTTCCCCAAAGACTGGCACGCTCAGAAGGAGCCACTTGAAAGCCCAGCAGAGATACAAGGGCACTCAAAACACATTGGTAAGACAAGCACAGGATGGAAGGCTCTAGGCTCAGTCTTTAATGACCATCACGTGGCAGTTCTTTCTGTAAGGATGACAGCCTGACAGAAGTAAAGAGCATCACTATACTTCTCATTTCTTTTTCCCATTCCAAATTTTTCCTCATAATTTTCTGCCATATGTAGACTTTCTTTCTCTTGCTCTCTTTCTCCTTCCCCCCCCCCCCCCCCCCAAAGCTAATAGTACATTCTATAATTGTTTATTCCTAAGAGAACCAAAACTTTCTTTGGGAAGTCTTAAACTACCCTAACTTAGTTTCCACCTGATCAGGTATGGTATTTTCAAACGCACATGCTAACATAAATTATTTTGCAAACTTGGGTGCCTAAAAAGCAGCATCCTTTACATCGTATCTAAATGACTTTTGTTGGTGTTCGGCTTCTTACCTTCAAACAAACCACAACATGTCGTATATATGACTCAGGCATACTTCAGAACAAAGAAGCGTGCACCTCGGCACACTAAGCAGTATATTTTCATGGTGACTAGCGCTGGATTATCAATTAATTGAATAGAAGAGGGGAGATTTCACATTCATTTCCCCTACATGCAACAAGATAACCAAATTCTACATTTACCCATTATCGTTCTGTTTCACTGAAGACAAGACACATCCTACATTGATCCCATAGCAAAGTCATCTTTTTAAGGATTGCTTTTGTTCACATGCTTTCACTTTTGATAAATCATATGAATGATATAAAAACAAACATTGCACAAATTATTTTTCTGCAGCAGCTTGTATTAAAAATACATAATTCTGTTGTGCTAGAAATTGTTAGCACTTTGAGAACAACTGCATAGTATGGATGTTATGTACAAACCAACCATGTCACATTAAAAAGCAATATTATCAACACATGTTTCAAAGACTAAACATAATTAATAATAATTAATAATTAATCACTTGCAACAAATTGTTTCTTTCAACACACAAGAAGCATCTCATTTACCACAGAGGAATTTGGTATGAGATAAGCAAAATCATTACCTGCAACTAGCTTGCTGGTTTTAATTTTTTTTGGTTTTGGAGGGAAAAAAGTATCCTGAGGATGAACTATAACAAAAGCTTTCTCATCAGCTATTTTTGGATAGACTTATCCACTATTCTCCCCTTTGTCTTAAATTCATCTAACCTAAGAGCTCTTTCCTTATCCTCCAAGGTTTCTTAGCTTTCCTCACTGCAGTGTCAGCCCAGATGGATATCAGCAGAATGCTTCCAAAACAATTAAAATTTATAGGCCCCAAGTCCTTCAGCTATTTTCCACTTCTTAGCTCTTAAGTATTCTTAGGCATAACATTACCTAGACTACTAAAACTGCAGCATCCATGCTGTCAGACTTTCTACTTTGGCATATTTTGAAAAGATCTTGAATTAAAATCTACCAAAATAATTTCAATATTTTCTGTTTCAGAGTAAGCGGGAAGAAATACACTAGAAACTGTCCACAAACAAAAGCAACAGCTGCACTACCATGGAAAACAGGCATGAACAAAAATACTATGACTTGTGGAACTTGATCTTATCAATACCTGGGTTAAGTACACTTTATGATTAAGATATGCAGATCAGATCTTTCTTCCTATAAATGTTCACTTATAAAAATATTTTTGATAGTCTTAATCATCAGCACCTTGATCTAATTTATAAAAGTTGTTTCTATTAGTTTGAAAACTAATGACGTAGCTTACATCTTCCCCAAAACTCTACCTACATCCAAAACTGCATTGCAACCGGAATCACAATTAGACACAAATAACTATTGACCTGCCTCAACAGAAAACGCCAGCTACAAATGGCCACGCTCTTGAAAAATGGGTGTGTGCTTGATCTGAGAACTTTCCCTTTTCGTGTATTGTACATTTAAGTAATAAATGGCATTAAACGATCAAACAGGAGAATTCACGCCAATATATTCATTCTTATATAAGACTAGTACTTACAGCTATTAAGTTTGTCAAGACGCTGTCAAAGTTTATTCCTACGCTGCATGTTTGATTAACGCCATTTTATCAGTATCATTACAATATGACAGCAGTAAAACAACCACTTACGCTGTTGGTTTCTTTTATCACTGGCGTTTTTCAAAGGAAGGCACACAGGACAATCGTGCCGAGTACAATTCTTCCAGTGGGAGATGATTTGTCGTGAAGATGCACAATGAGCAACTATAACAAGAGAAAGTGATAGAATTAAGCTTACTGCTTGGTTTACTGGTTTTGAATAAACTCATTTCATTTTTCAGAGCGCTATTTTCTCTCCGCTACAAGCAATACTGTAAATACAACTAAAAACAGCTAAACGCAACTAAAAACTTTTGGGATTCACTAACAATGCCATAACAAAATATAGGACATTGGTGAATTCTACATGAGGGAGTTGGAGGCAAACACGTGGCGGACATTACATCCTCTTTCTGTAATGCTGGAGCTGGAAAAGAAAGGTAGCTTTCAAGGCTACTATTAGTACTATTCTACTTCAGAAAGGCAAATATGGCTTTCTGTTTTCTAAAATGGCAACTGCAAAGAGACCAGAAATGGAAATTGGGGTAAAAATAATGAAAAATATACCAGCTGTTTAGTTAAAGAACTAGTTGCCAGATACGGTCATCTTCTTGACAAAAAAGAACCACCAAGGACAACTACGCAAGAAATCTTACACAGGTCATTTGCAAGAGTAGCTTTAGCAACACGCTCTCACCTTGACAGGCCTTCCCAGCTTGACAGTGTGTCATGTGGTTGAGGACGTTTTTCATGGTTCGACAGTGCGGGAGAGCACAGGCTCGCACCTCTCCGTTCGCTTGCTCGCGCCTCTGACATTTGTGGGCATGAAGGAGCAAAACCAATTGCTGCTGGATCAGTTTGCGCTTCTCCGGATCTGCTGTTGGTCCAGTTGCCATTGCCTGCGTTGGTACAATCCCCACTTGTTGTACTTGGGTTTGCATCTGGGACTAAGAAAACAGTCAGTTTAGCATCATGTTTGCAAGTCTAAATTCTGATCTTACTCTTGTACAATAATTTGAGCACCACAAGACTACTCACCGTGCATTTTGACGTGACTGGCTACAAGTACTATTAAACTAGTTTCTGTAGCCTTCTTGACCATTTTGCATTGTACTTTTGGAGCAACAAAAATATTTTGAGAGATTCTTTTGTTTAGACATTTACAACCAATACTTTAATTGACAAGCCATCCAGAAATCTTCCGTTAATTAGGTACATCATAATTCTAACAGGAAAAATGAACGCTTGCCAAACTTGGATATGGAATTCAAGTATGTTTAATAATATTTTAGTATTATCAGCACTACACCTTTCAATCCCAGTTTCTTGTCCCCAACAGAAAGAGGAGTTCAATGGGAAAAGACAGAAAAACGTATCCGACTAGCCTTATAATGTAATAGTAGGCAGAACTCATTTTTGAAACCTATACTAGCATTCTGTCTCCTCATACAGCAGTTCTGATATTCCTTTCATAGAAAAAGTTCCAAAGTAAAATAAATCCGTTTTTCTTCCAGATAGGGACATCTACTAGGCATAAAGCAATCCAGATATAAAGTGAACTAGAGTTAACTACAGGGTGACGCTAGGTTGCGTCTGCTCGTGAAATTCATTCCAATATTTTATTTCCAACATCCATTTTTCATGAACCTACTTCTACAACGATGCCCGAGTACTGTCCTGCATACCCACAGAGATCTTCAGTCTAGGATACATCCGAGTGGAAAAGGGCTTCCCTGACAAGTTATTTATTTAGCACAGATTCAGGAGCTTTTTGATTACCTTATTGGACCTTTTGAAGGACAACAGATGTAGAAACCTGATTTTCAAAATGTTCTTATCCTAATCAAAGATGATTCCATTACACAAAGCATATTCACAGCCTGCACTAACTTCACCAGAAGCAGCAAGTACGGGATCACAAAAGTGCTTAAATCCTTATGATTCTTTGCCTGAATTAATCGCACAGACAAAGATTAAACTGTCTCAAGAAGCACTTTGATTATTCACTGTAAATACAGGTTACCAGAGAAAAGCTTACCAACTTCCAAGCTGCCTAAGGAAAACCAGCTGTTGAAAACCCTTTTTAATAGAAAATAAGAAGAAAAGGTTTATACTAGAGAGGTAACACAGGAAGTAGTTCAGTGCTTTCTACAGAACTACTGACCAAATCAACCTTAAGCGATGGGATATATCATTATTAACCCACTCACTCTACTCCTGACCTTTGAGAAAAGTTTTTCAATCGCACTCCCTAGAAAGCTCCACAACCTGCAAAATAGCACAAAACTCATCTTCAGAGATGAATAAAAGTTCCCTGACAAAAGCTGTCGTTACTTCAGCAGAAAATTTTGTCCTCAGTTTTGCCACTTGCACATCAGGTACCTTTTCTTCTGCAGAATGAAGCACACAAGTCCCCGAGGAAACAAGAAGGCTGGTATTTGATGGAGGAGGTGGGGACTCTGCCACTGCTAATGATTTGGGCAAGTCTGAAACAACGAACAAGTGCTGCATCTGTTTGTCAAGAGCTTGCTAGAAAACAAGCGGTAAAAGGAAACAGGGAGGGAAAAACTCATCCACTGATGCTCACAGGGCATGCAGCTGAAATCAAGTTTCTCATTTCTTCTGTAAGCAATCTGTGAGAGCAGACACGCTTTGCTGAAATAATTTTTAGCTTACAAATAGGAAACGATTAGCTCAGCCAATCTGCACAAAAATACAGAGACCATGCCAAAGAAAATCTTGTTGAAAGTGATGTTTTCATCCCAATCAAAGAATTGCTTCCCAAGCCAAAGTCCTACATTTGTTATTGCCCTACCACAAACATGACTACAGCTGTATCAGCACAGAAATAACACCCTGCCCGGAAAAGGTTTCTAGAAGATCAAGTAACCAAAGAGCAGAATCGTGGATTATCAGTAGTTAGAAAAACAAGCAGCCTTGGCTCAGATGAGAATATCTGCATGTAGGTATAATGAAAGAACAACTCACAATTTCTATTTCCTATACTCTATAGAGTTATGCTGGTCACTGCTTTAACCTCACTAAGTCCTAAATCTGCAAATATTCTCATCTTTCCACCATCTCACTTTAGGGACTGTTAACCTCTTGCAGAAGTTGACCTCGTCCCCGTTAGATTACCTTCTAAGGACGGTGGTCTGCAGGAAGTAGTTCAAAACTGGAGGATATACTAGTGCCTGAAGTCACTCTAAAGGGATGCAAATCCTCTTGTCACCCACAGAAATCTTTCCATTGCAAATGGGAAGACACTACATTATTGTTCCACCTGAATCACTAACAATTTTCTCGAAGCAGCAGGAAATTCAGAGGCTTTGCTTCCACAACTACAGTAAATGATTCAAAGGTCAGATTGGGGGGGGGGGGGGGGGGGTTCATTTGTTCCTCTTGCTATCTTGCTGAGCTCCACCATAAATAGAACAAACAGACCAGGGACTGAAAAGCTTCCCTGACTTCTAATCGAGATGGAAGCTTCATTAACCAGCTTTCTAGAAATGGAGTAATAGCTGCTTTTCGCTGTAGGAATGTTGTCTTAGTACCATGTAAAATTATGGAAACTACAGGTACACATAAGAAGATTAGTTCTGCCCATTCCCTATTTTGAAGTATTCTACAGGGCAAAAACTTCTTCTGGGCAGTACAGATGCTTATATCTTTCGTCTTCATCGACCTGGAAGGATGCAAAGTTCACCGGCAACTTACTCAGATGACTGATAATCCTCTATGTTTTCCTGTGCTTACGTTACAAAAGCATTCAGCCCTCTGTCCCTCAAGATCAAACGTTATCTATCTTTTCTTATAAAAGCAAGCATCAATTGCAACAGCAGTGATTATCCTTCAACAGGTCAGAACTTGATACAGAAGAAGGCAGTGTCAGTCTAGCTTCCATACAGCATCACATTTTAAAAACACACTTCCTCTTCCATTATTTCTTCTTATTTCCGTGTCCTTTCCTTCTCCCTGGTCATCACAGAATTCTTCTTTCTGGAATCACCACATTAGGCCAAATCCTGCATTACAAGATGCCTGTTGGTTCTTTAAGACAGGTTTGTAATCAACAGTGGATCTAAGTGAGATGATTAAGAATCCACTGCTACAGGACTAGTATTTCGATACAGATGTTTGTTTTGTAGACCTTTCATCATCCTAACTTGAAGGTAGGCTGCGCCATCAAATCGGTTAGCACTTTGTACTTGTGGATTTCTCAATCTGCTGACATCTTCAAAGAGCAAAGAGAGGTTATTCACCAGTAAAAAGAGCTTTTTAAAATGTGTCATCCACACATTCATTTACATTGTGGGCACATCCAGCCTATCAATTACGGCTTTTTTTTAAAAAAAAAAAAAAAAGCCTTGCAATATCTGGAGAGCGCCATGTTGTATTCTACTTTCACCTCTGCATGAGTACATTCAAAGTGGATATACGCATCAACTGTAAATCTTGAAGAACGCTAACTAGTAAATAATATTTCTACCTGAATTAAGCACTCTGTGTGATCAACTCCAATCTGTACCCCACACGTTTACATTAAGGTGGAAAGAAGTCCTTCCTGCAAACAGCAATTGCAGGAGTACTCTAATAAGCTCTGCATCAGCTCTTAGTATCACTGCATCAACCACTTAAGTACTATGCTATCGCAAAGTTACAACCAGAGCTCCAGTCATTTACCGAGAATATCAAGAAAGGAGGCATTTCTCCATACAGTCACTTCATGAACCCAGGCGTTCTCCAGTGACTACCAGAGGTTCACTTTGAGGGACACAGAGTCATTCTACACTTCTTGCAATTCATTCTGATATTCTCTGCCTGGACGGTGGTTTCTCTGGTTCCATCAGTTAACATGAACCAGCATGGTCTGAACAGCCTGGCCCTATCTACATGGAAAGAATCCTTTTGATATCATGAATCTGGTGGTCTGCCTTGGCTCCAGAGGTTGGAGGCTTAGTCATGCACAGAACAGGCTGACATAAGTGGAAGTACCTGTACGCACAAGTGCCTGCATTTCCTCTTCCAAAAGCAGGAGGAATCACAAGCTGAGTCTGTAGGGTAAGCAGAAGACTAAGAGGGAAGAAAGGCTGTCTGAGCTGAAGGAGATGGAGAGGAACTGGGCACAGAGTCTCAGAAGCTGCTAGTGCTCTCTGGAGAAAGCTCTACTCAGGCGACAAGAAACCAAGTTAGTTTCTTAGTAGCACCAACCTGAGCGCCTGCAGTGCAGCTAGCAAATGAGCAGAGAGGTAAGGTGATACTCTCAGCTCTTGCATACAAAGTCAGTATCATGCACGGTCCTAGCATGAAAAACATGCTTGGAGCCCGAGCTTTATTCCTTTGCTTTAACATGTGGCTCCAGAGTTTTCATATCAGAAGTGAGTAACAAGATTTTCATCTTTCAACTACCTTTCACCACTATGGACTGTAACTTTTATCTCTGAAACTGGTACTCGGGAGTGAGCCCTATAACCTTATGAGACCCCACAACAACCACAGAAGGTCAGGAGGCTCCTATGGACCTGCCACAGAATGAACTTGAACAGCCAGTCCTCAAGGTCTTCAGAGACCTTCCTCCGTGCACTTGGCTTTCAATATCTGAGATAGTTTTCTCGCTACACCACCATATACCTCAGTATTATGCAGCTGACTGTGCTGGGAACCAAGGCTGGATTAACGTCCTTCTTCAGGACACAATTTTGGAGCTTCATGTCCTTGTCTTTATAAGCTTTCTGATTTGAAGGACAAGCAAATGGCGAGCAACACACACCAAAGAAATGTTTCAAAGCAATAAAGGAACAAAGCTTCATAAAGGAATCTGCAGAGTTCAGTTCTTACATACAGCAAATGGCCAGAATATAATTTTAAGAGAGGCTTTTATAGGATTTACTGGATAAAAGAACAATGAGAAGTTTGTAAGCGAAGAGAAGGAAAGCTATGCTGTCAAAGTGCTGACTATGGAGTGCTTCACCTCAACTGATAGAAGAGAAGAGTAGAAACAGCAATGGATATTCTCTACCAAATACGTTCATGTACGGGGAATGGGAAAGTGGAAGACGAGCCACAGCACTGCAGGAAGAGCAGAATCTGTTTGTCAGCTCTCTTCTGTCAGCCTAGCACCTTATCTATGAATGTTGTGAGAACTAAAAAGCACGTTCTCCCCTTCAAAGCAATATACGTGCCCAGCATGGCCTCCTGCACAAAGGCAGAAGAGAGATGCGTGCTCTGCTCACAATACACAGCTTCTCTGGCACGGGGCAGTAGGTGTTGGATTTGTTTCCAGTTTATTAAGATCTGCCCCTCTAACAGACTGCGACTAAGCAGCGTGGACAAAAGCTTTTCCGAGCTGTTTGCTAAGCTGCTGCTCCACTTCATATCAGGTGGGACTTTCTCAAGGAAGAGAAGGAACGAGCATGTGTGGGGAAGAGAAACTTTCAGAGTGCAGGTCAGGGCAGGCAAAGGGGGAAGGTGAGCACAGCAAACGGAAAACCTGCAGCACATCAGAGACAGAGAATGCTGATGAGAGCAGCAAGCAGACACCCAGCGTGCCTCTGAGCTGATGGAACCAGACTGCTCCTGCTGTAGAGGAGAGGACTGTTTCAGTTTGCTGCAATGGAAGAAAGTCACTGAAACGTAAAGAGAGTAAGCCTTCAAGATTTCAAGCAAAGTTCCTCACTGTAAAGACAAAATAGATGAAGAGAGATTTTTTCATACATCTTTTTAGAATAAAATATGAGTTGCCTATTTTAGGTAGTTATAGCCCTACTTGTTCTAATTAAACCTGGCTTCTGAATTTAAAAGCTTTCTTGGTCTCTTAGGAAGCTCACTGCACTCTCACCTCTTTGGCCAAAGACCCTTGTGTTCCTCTCTTTGCTGATCAAAATCATTACTAAGCAAATCCAAAAGACACAAAAGAAACACAGAAATAAGGAAGAACACAAGCCTTAGCTCAAGAGATGCAATTTAAAAATGAAACAGAGATGAGCTGCCCCAATTCAAAGTAGGCAGTGCAAGGGAGAAAACTGAGGAGTAATGATTCTGTTAGCTTCCAAAAAGTCACATTCTCTCAACTCCATCTGCTGGTCAGAAGGGTAACTGTGAAACCACACTGGTGTCTGGAACCAGCCAAAATTCACACACCCTCCTTATAACCCATGTAGAAGTATTAGATTTAGTTGTGATGCCCATCAAGAAAACACCCGCCGTCACCCTTTGTATATACAGCACCGCATAAACTGCAACTCTTCAGCAAATCTGATGGAAATGTCTGATAGGGCTCCCCCTCACCGACAACCCACCCCAAAATCTGCAGGTACTCTTAATTTAAACAAGAGGCTCTCGGCTCCTGCTGCACAGGGTGAATGCCAAAATGCGGACCACCGCTCACTTCCACCGTCCAAAAGTTTTGGATGATCTCACCCCAGCTAAGCATTGCCGATCCTTTTTCAAACAATTTAAGTCACACTGAATCTCAGGAAAGCACCTCTCCAAAACGTCAAAACATGGCAGAAACAACACTTTCTTTCAGGAACTAGTTCTTCAGTCAAGACTTAAAGCTACCCATTTTGTAAGCAAGACTGACCATATTCTGTTAAAGTCATACAAAGCAGTAACTATGTCTGCCCACTTTGAGACATTCCCACTGGTGGATGTCAGAATGTGCTACCAAAACTACCAGCTGTAAGTAAGACTTTTTGAACTTTTGCGTAAGGAGCTATTCTACAAATGGAATTTTTATCCCTCATCTGGTAAGATCGTGTATTTTTGAAAACGGGCCATCAATCAGCCCTTAAGACAAACTGGTAAAACTCCAGGATCCACTAATATGTTGCTTGGCTCCACAGAGTTAGGGAAAAAAAGTGAACAACAACTTATCCTGCTGGACCTGAACACTAATACCTTAAAGCTGACCTTTTAATCATTTTAATACCATAAAGGTCTGTTACTTCTGTCCTAATTAAAGAGATTAAACCAAATGCAGCCAGCAGTGGCTTCCTGCCTACTGTGCTTCCCAGGGCCTGGTGTAAGGTCACCCTCGGAAGAAAGGCTGGAAGATGCAATAAACTTGGATAATCACTTCCATTTTTTGGGACGGAGGGAGGGAGGGCAGGTGCTCTTCTTAAGAGAGTTTGAGGCTGAATTTGGAGAGAGAACCCACTGCTGTAGTTGAGGGTTATCCTGCCCGCCAGTGTGATGATTACAACTCTGGCAGAGGGAAAACTCCTGGTTAGAGGTTGAGGTAAGGGGTGTCGCACAAGTGCCACAACGGTGGTTAGGTTAAGAAACATCCTCATCTTTTGGTTTATTTTTACAGCATACACATAAGCTTACAACAAAAGGCACAAGATTATGAAAACAGTCCCTTTCAACGCCTTGTTTTTCAGGACAAAGAGGTTCTCATCGTCTTTCCTCCCTATTCTCCCTCAGTGTATTTTCTAGGTGTCGGTAAGTATTTACATACTCCTAGTGGCAGCCAAAGAGAGTATTTAATGTCCAGCTGGAAACTGATTTTCTGTTTCAGATATGCCATACGTTACTCATGGTTTCACTCACATGAGTTTGCCTCTCACATGGGGTAGGACTTTTGGCACCTTTAGGATTAAGGATAGCATTGAGGGCTGTTTTGGCAATTCCAAGCAGCTTGCAAAAAAGCTGAAGGTCCCTTTAAAAAAATATGTTGCTCATTCTTTTCTTATAATAGATACAGGCTGAACTTCTGATCCTCCACAGGTTCATTTCTGATAGACTTCTATAGTGCAGTGGTATACAGTATTCCTCTTGAAATCTGCCTCCTTCAGAAGACAAGAGAGACTGTTCTCCAGCGGCCAAACACATTAAATCAAACATCTGTCACTGGGATCTGAATACATCGCAGTAGTCCAAAGTGACATAGCAAAGGATAAAGGGATTACAGGAAGAAAGCCTAACAGTTAAAGCACTTTACCTCTGCTCTAGGGAACTGCCTCTATCACAAACATGTAACTTTTCAGAAGCACCATCTGGGTCATGTTCTGTTTGCCCAAGCTGAGACAGAGATACCACTTTCGTAAGTTTCAAGAGTCACAGATCCAACTGCAGTGAAAGTTACTTTACCCAAGACTTCTCAACTGAAGGACATTTTAGAAAGTTAAGCCCTAGGAGTCTCAGGTTGTACACTAATGCTCAGCAGGTTCTTCTAATCTTACTCTCTTCATGCCTCTCAGCCTCAGGTTTAAAATTGGGATAAAACATCTTTTTCTCATAGAGGCACTGTGAAAATCAACTAATCCAAACTTCAAGTATACCCCTACTTCAGTGATGAATACTATCGAAAAGATCACTTGGAAAAGACTGGCTGAGTGAAATTTGGTGTTACAAACAGTAAACAAGGTCCATAACCACACACTGAGCAGCAGAAATGGAACAAAATGTTGACTATATGCTCTGTCAGAGGACACCATTCATCCTGCATACTGAACAAAGCAAAGTCTCTGTTGAAGAAATAGCACATGGTCACGTATGTACTACTCCTAACCAACTACACTGCCTTATCCGTTTCTGCCAAGTAAAGGCTAAAATGTAACAATTCTGACATTTCCTTTTGACTTCTTGACTTTGCAATAAAAACGTTTAGTCGGAAATTTCAGTTTTTAAAGATGAAAGGAGCAAATCTCCTCCAATTTCACCATCAGGAACTGCAAATGACTCTAACTACCACATGATCCATAAGCAGGGTTGGGATCTTCTGGCTTTACAATACAGATGCCAATGACCCAAAATATCTATTACCCTCTGTATTGGCTTGAGGGAGGAGAAAAAGATATATTGGACATTTGAGACTTTCGGCACCTGAGAAACAAAGAAGGATGGTTTTGATTCTCCTCCTCTCAGGAGACAACTCTTGTTTTTGTCATGCAACTTACAGTACCAGAAAAGTAGGTTTCCTTTATTTTCCTCTATCTTTTGGACAAGCTTGGAGAAAAGAAACTGAAGTTTTCTTCTTTTACCTCCTCCTCCATCACTAGACAAGCCTTGAGAACAACTGCCTTTTTTTTTTTTTTAATCCACCTGAGTATCTGCCACTACATCCTCCACTAATAGGTGAGTATATTAAGATTTAGGCTTCCAAAAAACAATGACATTGACATGAGCATAAAATTAGGCTTCAGAATCATCAAGTCGCTGAGATGAATACAGTACTTCAGGCAGATTTTCAGTTCTCTGCAGAATCAGGTGGATAATTCATTGGGCTACACATGAGCCATGCTTAAAATATTTTTAAAACAGAATGAGAATAGTCACGCAGCAAATTATCTTTCACCACAATTCTGCATGTGTACAAGTGGTATTCTGGACATGGTCTTAACTCCAGCCACCAACTCCTTCCAAAAAATCATATGAAGTGAAATACAGATCATACAGACTTGTCAGTGGCAGTAAAGGAAAAATCAAGAAGTGCTCTTCCAAAAAGCTAGTTTTCTAGTTAAATTAAAAAAAAAAAAGGCAATCTGCATCTTATGGAAGGTTTTACAAGTTTCTATAGTAACTGCTATCACGTATAAGAGTATAAAACGCAACAAGCTGTAGTTTCCATAGAAACAACACAAGCAGTTTGATTAATACGCAGACATACTGAGACAAATGGGAATATTTAATTTCATTTTACAAAGAAAACTCTAGTAAACAGAATACTACAAACTTGGGCAAGAAATACTAATAAGAACTATTAAGTTTGTGAGCTGCAAGCATGGTTTGCACGATATATACTGAAAAGCATGTGATGTGCTTACAGTATTAGATTCAAGGGATATGGAAGGTACTCTTTAGCTTTTGAGGGAAGTCTACAACGTATACAAAACACACATTCTAATCGATTAAGGAATTTAATGCTACAAAGAGCACTTGTAGAGAAAACATTTTAACCTGGTTTGGAACTAAAGGTCCCAGGACAAAATGGAAGGATGTAATGCAATCCTTGTAACAAACCATAGTGCTCGCTTTGAAATTTAAATTACTGCACAAGCACAGTACGCAGACTGTGTCTAGATGCTGCCTCACTCAAGCGGTAGTGAACAACCATGGGGCAACTCTGACGTTTAAATGACAACCCAGAGAAGATCAAAGTTCAGTAAAGTTGCAGGAGCCATGTCACCCATGGATTTAAAACATACAATGAAGACACAACAAGTAAGGGAAATAATACGATTCAACTCACCATATTTGGCACACTGGTGACTGGAGTATTCTTGATGTCAGTAGGAAAAGGAGACAAACTATTTGCCATGCCTGGCTTGTTTGGTAACTGAGGATTCACTCCTGTAGCTCCCATCTGCTGCCCTCCAGTTTGACTGAAAGGCTGCCCAAAGGGACTAGTGTTACCTGTCATTCCCATCTGGAAGAGAACGAATGAAATTATCATCATTTTCTTGATTCAGAAGGGGCATTAAAAAAAGAAAGAAGAAAAAAAGAAAACATACGTCAAATACCCATCATTGTATTCATAGAGCCCAAATTCCACTTAAAGTTGCTAAATATTAAATTCTCAATTTCATAACTTTAATCAAATTTAAAGTAGTTTTAAAAAAATATATTTGGCTTTTTGCATCTCCCCTATGTGTCTGAAGCTTTGCAACTCAACTTAACAAAACATCATGCAAATGCAAAGGAGAGAATAAGATTATCCTTCCCAATCTGCACTGACAGAAGGCTACTTTTTCCAACGCTGCAAAAATTTTGGAAAATAAAACAACCCTCAAACCCTGTATTTTGTGCATTCTGTGCACAAAGAGAAAGAAAGGGGAAAGAGAGGGGAACATATGCAGGCATCCAACAAATGGTCATCTACTTATGTTTTGGTACTTGAGGGAAAAACGTGATAAAAACAAAAGACTATCTAAAGCTGACATCCATGACAAATTACAACCCCAAAACTTCTTAAGAATGGCAAGCAGAAATAAGACTCCCACTGAATTATCAGAGCGAACACTGTCTATCCAAAAAAGCCATTTAGCCTGAAGAACGGTCTCCCAAGAAAAGCAGTGAAATCTCTATTTAGTCAGTTAATATTACACTTGATTACCTGAAGAGTTATGCTATCAGGAAGTTACTTCTTCCAAAGAGGATGCCTAAGACTATGCCCCCCCCCCCCCCAAATAAAACCAACATGAAAAGTCGATAGGATGGATCATGTTTGTCTCCCCATCCTGGGAAGAATTTTGGACAACTTATCACCTGTCCCGAGTATAAAATCCAAACACTGAGCAAGTCTTTATTTGAAATATTAAATCCTGGTTTTCCTTTTCTTTGAGCTCTCCAACCCTTCCGTACACAACACGCTAGCTTTCCAGTGTCCTGGTCTTTTTGCTTCCGTTATCAGCAGGACTTCAGGAGGACTATTTCCATGGCTGGAGAGAAGAACTGCGCATGTCACCTAAACAGCATTAACAGCCTCGTAATAAGGAACTGGCTCAGCAGTTGCTTTTTCATGTTTACAGGTACCTGACTGTTGATGGAGCCCTAGTGAACAGCTCCAAGCTATGCCGGGGCAGAGTCCAATACAGGCCGCTTGACTGTGCCCTGTCCTCTTTGGCAGTGCACTTTGCACACTCGGGTTTCAGGTAGCTAGCCCAGAAGCGTTCAAAACCAGATTTATGTTAGGAGGTACCTCCTCAAAACCGCATCCTTCAGTGCGCGACTGTCGCCAGATTCAGGCCTTTTTCCACTGCACAAAACATTCTGTCCCTATAGATGAACCCGACCCTATACATTCGTGCACTTGCCTATTAAAAAGCTGCTACCTTGCAGTGTAACAGGTTACCATATACTTGCTCTGTTCCAGAGGAAAGTTGAATAATTTGAATAGTACATACGACCAAAAAACGCCAACTGCTTTGCAGCATCTAAAGTTCAATAATAAATATTGCTTTTCAAGAAAAGTGGCATTGGCTCAGTTGGCTGCAAGACACACTGTTCCTTACCAAGCAAGGAGAGCAGAAAGCCTCAAGGCTATGCTTAGGCTTTTAAACAAAGGCTTAAATTTCTGAATTTTCAATTGGTTCGGGTGAGGCCTAGAAATAATTACAAGATGTTCTCACGAGGAATACTGCAACCTCAAATTTTGGGGCAGATGCATCGATCTGATGAAAAAGTGGAATACAACTGTACGTGCCTTTTTTCCTTAATAGCGCCTCTCAAAAACTTTAAGAACAGACTTTTTTTCAGGGTGGAATGGAATGGCGGGGAGCTGGTTTTAATAAAACGGTCCAACTGTCGCAAAGATGCGAGGTCCTACAAACTGAAACAGCGGATCATCTTAAACCTGAGCTGTTTAAGACCTTGGATGGAGCGTCTGCATATAGGAAAGATCGTATAATATCTAGCTCAACACTTGCAACACTAAAACAGTAAAAGCATTCACTTGTGCTTTAAAAGTTATTTTCAAAAAAGTAGCTATGCATAAAAAGGCTGTACAATAGTCTGCTATTTTCTGTATGAAGGGTTTGCTTTTCAGTACTTGAAAACTAGACATAAAACAGGTGCAACCAGAGTTTTAATCCATGCGACTTCAAGCAATCACATCCCTCAATGATTTTCACAGAAATCAGCCCCTCCCTCCATGGATTTGGGCAGATTTGCTCTGAAGAACTGGTAGCAAAATGGTTAATAACATTACACACTTAGCTTAACCCACTACTTCAGATGAGGTTATACGAAAGGATCATCTGATCTCCACAGCTATTCATTAACATCATGAAAGTCTATCAGATTTCATTTTAAAGAGCAAAGAAAACTTCTGAAACTAAAAAGTGAGATTTTGAGAAAGTAGCTTATGACTATTTTTAAACCTTTCAGAGGACAAAAAAGGGAACTTTAGCCACATGTGGCTGTTACTCAGTTTCCCCTTGTTTCCAAATCCTGAAATACAAATTTCATTTGTCCGCAGTTCAGTCCTGCTGTTCTCCTCGAAATCTGCTTGCAGGTTTTGGATTCTTAATAAACCAATATATCTATTATCCCAGCTAACACTGCAATGGCAGAATCCACAAGACCCTAAGAGTCCTACAGCCGCCGCCACCACCCCTGTGAAAGCACAGTGGTGAGCCTGAATAGGAAGAGAGGATTTCTTATACAGACAACATTTATTTCTACTATTTCCACTGCCCCACTTGGGCCAAACCCATCTGGAGGGGACGGTGCAGGCAAAATCCAACTTAGAGCTTGCAGCTAAGGCTGGAGCATACTCAGCTGGGCGCAGAGGAGCGGGGAGGAGGTGGAAAAGACTCGGTGCAGACAGTTTAGTTGCCAAACCAATGCAGGGGCACTGAGCATGTGCACTTTAAGATTTTTCCAGAGGACAAAATACCCTACAAGCACTAAGCAACCGCAATCCTAACAGGTACCACCTGCTTCGTTTGCCCCCTTTTTTCAGTATTTCCTTTTCAGCGGATCTCATTACGAAATGTAACACATCAGAGCTCAATACAACATCGAAAAAGCAACCTTTGATTTTTTCCAAGCTACTATGATGAAGATAACAAACACCTAAAAAGGGGGAAATTAAGTAATAGATACTCAAGCAAAATCTTAAGAACCGCCTTGCTGCCCTTTCAAATCAAGTGCTAAACAGACTAATTTCCATTTGAAAACTTTTATTTTAAACCTGCTTTCGACCGCATATTATTTTAACGTATACAGGTATGCTCGCATAAACGAATGGATCCCAAAGCTAAAGTTACGCCAGTCCGCTACTTTAAGAAATAGCATATACTGCGAGAACATTGTATAAACATTAGAGGTGCCCTGTAACCTTCATTTTTGAAAATTACTGCCACTGAAGCAGACTGCCAAAGACTTTTTTTTTTTTCTCCGTGAAAATGGGCTTCAAACAACTAACAAACCAAAATCTGTAAAGACGGAAAGATTTAGCTTTCTTATGTGGCAATCCTTGAAGTAATTATAAAGGCAAAAGTCAAGAGGGATCATACACCAGACCAATTACTGTTCATAGTAGCAGTAAAATAAAAGAAAAATCTGTTTTGCCTCACAAGACTTAAACTTATTGTCATGACTATGATTTCCAGGGACTAAGAAAACGCACAAAACAGAACGCAAGAACCACTAATGAGCTGTTACCTATTTATAACAGTTTTCAACTCAGGCAAGGATTGACAGGGAGTTTTAGTCGCAGAACAACCTGCTGCCAAACAAGATTAAGGTCAACAGCTTTTCAGAGCTATTATTCAGACCCAATGAGAAGCTCAAAATTCATTCCAATAAAAACCACCTAAGTAAGTAAGGTAGTACCTCCAGCGAAGGGAACCATTTTCAGCCCCGTCGCGGGCAGGAGAAGAGAAGGCAGAAGACTCAGCCAGAACCCCTTGGTCTCACACACTGACAAAGATGTCCAAGCGCGTAAGGGATTCACCAGCATTTTCCTAGCTAACGATCTGAACGTTTAGAGCAGTTTCTTTCTGAAATGCTTCATCTAAACGAGCACTAATTGGAATCCCCAAAACAATTGGCAAACGCGATCAGATTATTGGGCATACGCATGCTAAAGATTTTGCACCGCGTGTTCATTCCGCAAAATGAAACCAACAGTCTCGAAGCTAACGGAAAGTCAGAAAGTTCAAATGCAACGCTGAGCCCCTCACCCTTCACCCCTGCCGCCAAATTTCTTCCTGTGTGAAATGAGGAGGTAGGTGGGGGGAAGGCAGATACTCAGAAGACTCTCGCTTTCCTATTTCTCAACAGAGCTCTGATCCTGAATTAGCTAGTTCACAGAAAGATTACTAGGTAATTCCAAGTTATCAAAAAAGATAAAACAGCAAGAACATAGTAGTTAGCAGCCTGATAAGCATGGTCATCTTCACATGGGACTCTGAGCCACCACAGAGACTTACATTTTGCCCCAAGTTAAATTTACTTTCCTGAAAGCAAAGAAAGAAAAGGGCACTCCAGCAGAGTTCGTTCTTTTCCCACCTGCAATGAATGGGCATGGATCCGTACCACAGGGCTACTCAAGCTTCAACATATCAGTGCACTTGTGTTGTAATAAAAGCATAAAGCTTCTCTCCTATTTGTCTATCTTATTTTTCTATTTCAAAATTTTGGTTATGTTCCAGCTCACTCCCATTTTGTTCTAAGCTCCTTACGGATGCTCTCTTCCACATTGCCTCCTCTTCCTCTCTACCAGCTCATTCGGCTGTCAGTTTGTCACCTCCTTTCCCTATCTGATGGAACTGTCATCTTCTGCAAGCCATGTTCTCCACTCCTCCATATTGGCAATCACCTCCTCCGAGTCCCACCTCACCCTCCTGCAGCTCAGGTTTGGTACCTATGTTTGTCTTCTGTGAAACTCTTGCTTCTTGATCAGCTCTTCGTGGTCACAACTGCAATAAATTCTGATGGAGGGAAGTTAGGAGTAAAGTCAAAAAGCTTTACTCCCAGCTCCTTAGTTTGCGCTTTCCACCAGCGGCACGCTTCCTACCCGACTGTTCCATTAATCGCAGCGGGGCAGATTGAGAGGTGATGTAAACTACACTAGTGAAAAAAACTGCAAGTCAAGGTTAGAAGTTAATGAAGAGGTAACATGAATGATGCAGGACGCTATTTTAAATATGTCTTTCCACTCTAAAACAGCTGTTCTCAGAAACGTGACCATACTACTGTTCCTTACGGGAAAGACGCACTTCATCTGCTAATTCTGCTATCCCAAAAAGATAACCAGATTCTGTTCCCCTTTTTTATTGCTATGGCAACTCTCTAAGATATCAGAATCTGTTACTGAGTATGGGTAGGAAATACAGAATTTCATTCAACTCACACAAGCCAAGCAATGCACAAACTTACAAGTTGAAAACAACTGAACTTACAGCCTTTGTTTAGCAGGCATGGACAATGCAAGACATCTCCCACGGCAAGGTTTTGGGCAGCACGTGTGGGAGGCTTTTTCTTTGTTTTGCTTTTCAGTTATTTTTCAGAGTAGAATGGTTATGATAGTAGTTATTTTCAGAGTAGACTTCAGCTTCCTCCATTTCCTGGAGCTTCACAGATATTACCAACCAAATCTGTGACCAAATACAGACCAAATCTCAGTATCTCTCATGATGGTGCAACTCATAGTTGATATGACAGAAATGAGAAGTTCAGCAATCTAATTTAGGACCACACTGGATCTTAGTACTATCGTGTTTCTTTACTTCTAAAGCTTCCTCTCCTCCCTTCCTTTATCACTGCTGACATACCACAGCACTTCTTCCTCTAGCCCAACACCAAGGAGCTACTCCCTCTTTGTACACTAATCTTACAGGCCATTAATAAATCCTGCTCCTTCCTCCTACTGTTAAGTTTTTATTAACTATCCCTTCAGCTCTGCCGCTACCACCAGTTCTCTCATCCAAGCATTTAGAGTTGCTTCATTGCCACATATCCCTCTGAGGCTTCCAAGACACGCAACCAATACAACATGCTGCAAAAATCATTCACTGCTACAAGGTGCTTTTCGCAATCCCTTTTTTAGCTTCCCCTCCACTATGCTGTCAGAAACTTCAGAACTCTGTGTATTTCTGCTCCTTGCTACCCATTTTCCTTTGGGAAATTCTGATCTCCTCTGCTGCCTTAACCCATCCTTCCCACCACAGTTTCCAAACTTAATAAAAGATATGGCAGGAGAGACTGAGGTTGCTATCAGTTTTCCTGCAAGAGAGAAAGCCACCCTCGTTTACAGACGCTAAAAAGAGCCAAGGAGCAAGCGTCTGGCTCTGCCACCACTACTGGGTTTAGGTCTTGAACCACTGTTGAATCATTTTCTTATTATCAGTTGGTCCAGACAGATCAGTCCAAAAAAAAGGAAAGATTTTTCATCAAGTCTTGGAGCACTGACTGTTCTGCAGAAAATCAGGAGAAGGTTATTCGGGCCTAGTACTAAAAAGAGAGAAAGGAAAAACAAAGCCCCCACAGATGTGAACAAGCCTGTCAGCAGACAAAATACTAAAAGGTTGACATGGGAATCAAAGAACTCAAAGCAGCACGGGTTCAGTGGAAAAGAAACTTGGTCAAAGTAATCTGATTATCATCCAATCCCGTAAACTAAAAATAAAGCTATCGTTAATATTCAATTCAGTATCAAGTAGTTTTTCTCAACTAGAAAACAGTCCTAGAAAGGAAGGAAGCCAGCTAGACAAGCTTGACTAGACTGCCTTTGAAAGTACTCAAACGACAAACCTGAGCCCTCGATATGACAACCGGAGGTATAAAGAGAATACCGCGTAAGCATAAAGTGACATCTTTATGCTTTTGGCTCGAAGCAAACGCTATTGTAATGATGACGATCATGCGGCATTAATTCTTCAGAAAAGATATGTAAAAATGACAGACTCAGAGAGGAACCCAGGAGAATTTACAGAACTAAAATGCATGCCCTACAATGAGACTAAAGCAGCTCAATGTATTTAGTTTGTTAAGACAATGAATGAAACGATCCTCAAGTACCAGTTCTGGAGGACAGAAAGGTGGCAAAGATTTTTCCATTTAGCAAAGATATAGCCACAGGTAAGATCTGAAGCTAAAGACCTTCAAATGAAAAAAAGGGAATATTTTCAAGGGAGCAAGTCTCACTGAACTGAAAGTTATAATCATTCTTTAACTAAATAGAAGGAGCTTCTGCTTATAAATAAGAATTAATTCACAGAAGTCCTATGGCCTATGTTAGGGATCCCACGACAAGTAACGATCGATAAGTCTGTCTTTGTGTCACTAACTGTCGTTTTTCTATGTTTTTCTCTATACAAAGGAACCTGATGACGTAAGGTGAATTAACAGTTCCTTTCTGTTTGTCTAGAGAGGACACAAAGAAGTGAGAAGAAAACACATCTCAGGAAGCAACATGATACAAGACCTAGACCAGGCTTCCAAGCCCATTAACCAAACCCAGAGACAAGTATCAAAGTCCAGGAAAGCAGAAGTGCAGAACAGAAACCAAAACCGGCATCAGACAATTGTGTCATCCTCTGCCCGTTAGAGCCTGAGCAGACAGAGCGTGGCTAAGTGCAACTTCAGATGATTGCTCTTATAAGGACAATTGCAGGACAGCATTTCATTCTTTCACTCCATCCAGCTGCAATTAAGCTGCCTCTTTAGACTGACACTGATTGCAGGATCACAAAAACAGTGTTTTAGCTAGGTATCCTAAGGAATCAGCTTAAGTAATTGTGCTGTGACAGGCAGCGCATCATCTCCTCCCCCTTCCTCAAGTCAATTCTTCTTAATCGCTTTGGAACCCAACTGGCCAATTTGACCCGTTTCGGATAAAGGTCTCCCAGGTAATTAAGTTCCTAAGATTTCTGAGCAGCTAGATGGACAGGTAGATAATGACACTCAAATCAACAGCATCTCAAAGAAAAGGCAGGAAGACCTCAGCTGTTACCCAGTGGGGTTAGCAGCAGACACTCAGTGTATCCACGGCTCCGCGTTACCCACCGTTACTGCTAGTTTTGTCCTGTCAGCACATCAGAAGGATTACGTGAGGACGTGGGAGGGAGAGGAAGGCGCTACAGGAAATGGTTTAGAAGGCCCTTGGGGAGCAGTTCTGTGAAGTACTACAGCCGCTATAGGGCCAGTGTAAGGAGCACACAAACCCTGCACAGCCAATCTGCTAGTTAGGCTCTTCTCACAATTGTTTCGCCTGTGTTTTTGGCGATGGAAAAATAGCAAGAGAGCCTTTTCTTCCCCCCTGCAAACTGTTCCTGCATCTCTGAACGTGGCAAAATAGGTATTGCAGGAAGACAGAAAGACAGCCTAATTTTAGTCAGCCACTACCATGCTTATATTATTTTGGATTTTGGCTATGATACAAAAGCTAAAACCAATCTTAATGCTAAGCCCCAGATTAATCATTAGACTTTTGTTTCAGAGAACAGAACATGCCTGCCAGGATTAGAGAAAGAGGGGAGAGAAGAACAGAGGCATCCTGGATAGGACCTGTTTTGATAAAACGCTAGATCATCATAGACTCTTCTTGTAGCATTGAAGAGTTGCATATGTAAAAGCTTGTCTGTTCAACAGCAGGAATTGCTCTGATAAAACATCTGTCACTCACTACTGCTTTCTACAATCCCTTATATTTATAAGGGGAAAAGATTCCCACCTGCTTTCTCCCATTGTATCACTGCAAGAATCCAGTGTGAAATAACCCTGTAAATGCGGAACAGATTGAACCAGTTTCACCTTTCAAAAGCTGCCTATAAACTACAATGCAGTTTTCTGAATGCGTGAGCTATAACTAAGATTATGCTATAATCAATAACCTTAGTCTGACACAGCGACTGTGGATTGTATGCGAATACCTTCAAAGAAAATAATCCAACCCTTGCAGAATCATTGCTACTCATTGCACTCATGTGCTTTATCCAAGGCCCCCTATTATAGCACCAGTACGTTAGGGACATGTTTTTATTTTTTTATTTTTTAAGAAACAGCTGAGTTGGCATGAAATGGCAGTTCTCCACTTCCCATTGTCACCTACAGATCCAAGAAGCATCCCTTGGGTTTGGCGTAGACACGTAAGATCGACAGAAATAAACGGTACATGGCTGGTGCCTACACGCTACCGTTGACATAAGCCACTACGGGACAGGGACGATTCCGATGTTATGCGCTCACTGCCACAAAGCATGCAACCCATGCAACCTTTGCCTTCCTCTTCTGTCAGTCTCAAACCCAGTCACTTCATTCTCTGTTATTGGACTAAGCTTCCAAATCCCTGGTGACCAAATTACAGTTCTGCACCCGGGCTTCCAACATGCAGCTCAGTAACAAAGCTCAGCACTCTGTCACCCGTCACTCTTCCCATCCACTGAAGCGTTTCAGCTACCAAAAGGGGCGCCACCTTGCTCGGTTCCAATTGTTCTCAACTTTCTTCCTTTAGATCTTTCTTTTACTTAAACTTTTTCTCACAAGGAAATCAAGTATTCAGGTGTCTCAGACGTTCCTGACGACCAATTAAAGTACACGAAACACGGAATGCAAAAGTAGATATGCTCTAAGTAATGGAGAAACATTAGGTATTTAAGACTTACTGCCTTATCAGCTGCTTTTAATACTGTTCGTAAGGAATAATAAAATAGGACAGAACTACTTTGAAACAGCTTCATTTCTTCCTTCCAGAGTGGTCACTCAATGAGAGAGATGGAGACCTATGCTTTGCTATCTGCACTGCTTCACTACTGATTCCTAGATGAATTTAAACACATTTAAGTTGCAGAGCTACCATGAATTGGCATCAGCCACTCAGAGTTAATCCCTCCCAAGTTCCCGTGTGTTATTGCTCTGACTCTGGTCAACTGCGTTGCTTGATCGCTCAGTACAAACCAGCAGCCTTCCAGCCAGGCACGCTGGGAGGACTTTGCACTTTGGACCCTTATCTCCCTCTGGTATGGAACACAAATCAGTAACATGAAGCAAGGTCCACCTAACTGATTAAGGCTCTCAGAGAACAGGGAAAGATGGGTCTGGGTGGAATTTATGTTGATTTGTGAAGTGGGAAAGATAGGCTTTCTTCACTACACTGGCATCATGTTGTAACTGTTTACTGAGGGAAAAAGTAAGCCCTTACTTATTGCTATTTCATCCTATAGTAATATGTTCCAAGAGAAAGTCACCATGGTGCTTGGAACATATATGCTAGCAGGACAGATGGAGAAGCAAGGAAAACATTAATCATTGCACGGCAGAAAGCCAATGGCATTACTGAAAAAAAAAAAAAAGAAAACAAAACAAAAAAGGTGAATTCTGTAATTCGGTTTAAGCGCCAAGACAGCGGCTCTCCTCTTACCTCAGTTTAGGTGAAAGGTTCTGATCAATGTGCAGATCTGGCAGTTTGACAAAAATACCACTTACAACAAAGTCACTTCTAAAGTCAGCGAGTAACAAGGCCGCCGTAAAAAACACTTTTCAGGAATTAATTTTAAGAAGTAAATCACGACCTGGCTAGCAGCGCTCACAGGAAGCGCACCTTGCGCTGGAAGTCTCCATTCCCCTATCTTTTGGGCTAACTGCTATAAAAAAGCCTAAAGAAATAGATTCATGAAGCTTTTAGCGTCTTGCTGTTCAGTAATAAACTAACTCAAAGAAAAACACTCAGAGGGTCAGGAATAATTGTAATTTATTTCATCCCTCATTACAGGACAAAAGATTTACTAAAACTAGAAATCAAATTTAAAAAATCCCATTAAGAGGAAGCCAGGTGTTTCATTACCACTTGTGAGAAACTTTGAAAATCCCTTCCAAACATTTTGCAGAGGTCAAAAAAAGACAAATTTAAGTATTCCAAGGCAACAAGTCCACTTAATGCAGAAATATTTTTACATTCTTTATTACTAAAATACAAAAGACAAGTTCAGGGGAAAAGATTCTTTACAAATTACTGGCTATACACAGAACAAAAGCTTTCAATAAATTTAACTAGAAATCAATGTTTTGCAGGAAAATGGCATGCTTGCACTGTATATGTGCATAAAGAAAGAAAATGCCTCCAAACTTCTTTTTTGTGGGGTGGGGGGGAAGGGAGGGAAGAAAAGGTCTGCAAGGCCTGAGTCCTGAAAAAACGGAAAACGCTACAGGAAGAATTAAAGTAATTTCTGCACTAAGCATCGCCGCTGTACATCTGCTGACAAATAAAAAATAAAACTTAGAAGGTTTACTTTGTAGAAAGTGTAACCTCTGAAAATAAATACTTGAAAGCTTTACTGAAAAATTAGCTACAATGATTAACGCATTCAAATCGCACCAAGAGTTTTTGGCTGCCAAGCAGAAAAAAAAGTCTTTGTTCAGATAAACAAGCATACAGTTGTCTTACTACATAAATACAGAATACAAAGTTCATCAGACATGCCAAAATTAACAACTAAAGAAGAGGTTTCAGAGGTTTGTGTCATCAAGAAAATCTCGTTGCTAGACAAATTTTAGGTCAAAGTTCAAACAAAAAACCCACTAAAACCCCCTTTTAACGGTGTTTCTGAACGTTTGCAAAGCTTTTCATCACTAGAGTGATGCTATCATTAAAAATCAAATATCTATAACATATTTATCCTCTTCCCAATTGAATTCTAGCAACTTGAGTTAGTTGAAATAGGTATGCCTAATAGATTTAACTTTAACAGATAAAAGCAGCAGAGAAGAAGATGCACAACACAACTATTACCGAAACATGCAATATGAGATTAAGTATATCTTAAAAGTATTTTGCAATAGAGCAATAACCAGTTTAACAGGGACCTAGCTGCCTGTACTGCACAATCCATATGATTAATTCTGACTCATATTTACCATTATTTAATTTAGGGTTTGTATTTTATTAAGTAAGCATGACAACTTGCATTAAACGATCTGATCACCTTAAAAGAAAATCAGGCAACACAACACACGAGAATTTAAATATAATCTGAAATAAATTAATCCAATTCAACAACACTTAAAAAAAATTTTGAAGGACTTCAAAATTCAATTAAGACATGCCTCTACAGACAGCTGGCTGTATGCAAACATGCCAACACCTTTATGACTTTACTTACAGAAGAGGCATCAGCAGGTACTAAAACACCCACTACGGTCCCATCCAAATCCCAGAAGTTTATTACGCAGGAATCCAATTCAAACATTTTTCCCTCCAAATCATTCCTATAGCTTGTCCTCCATGGTTAAGCTAAATGCAGGTTTCTAAATTTGTGATTCAAATCAACAGCAACTCTCAATGCACAGTAACACCTGCGCTTCTTTCTCTGTTTTCCATATCACAGGTTTCAGCCTTTCCATACGTACCCAAAAGGCCGTACAAGAATTTACAGATACGTCAGGTGGCACCTCCACAGTTCTGAAGTTCCTAAGGTTGGCTGGAGGCAGTCAAGTAAAAGGAGTGCAAACCAAGCTCCAAAAATGCATTACTAGAAGGAATAAATTGTTTTGAAACAGTAACGTTATTTAAGAGGTTTCTTTTCCATGTTTATCTCCTGTACCCTGGCTAAGCATGTATTAGCAAAAAGTTTGGGTCATATGACATCCTATCCACCTGGGAAAACGGTAACAGTAGCTCTTAAGAGTAACAGCAACAGGGAAGATGTCTCAAAAACATGATGAAAAGAGGTATTCAGTTTACTCTCTTTACAGTACGCACACTCCTTGGCGGAGCGCATCCTAAAGTAAGAGTGGATACAATGAAGGGAGAGACTGTATTTCTAACATAAATTAATAATTATTTTATTTCAATCTAGGATTGAAAAAAATCAAATAGACAAAAATTTTACACTACAGAATTTTACACTAAGGCTCACAATAAATACGTCAAAAAACCCCAATATAAATTACCCAAAATAGGCGCTTAACACAAAAATCCTTACTTACTATAACATCAGACTATGAAACTTATATTTTTGGCTGAAAAAATTTTAAATTCGCATCAAGAGCCAAACGTGCTTATTTTGAAAAACTATACTGACTTGAAGAACTCCCTAGAGATCTACAGTCTTTCTGCAGAAACGTTCTCCTCCGCGAAGAAAGATCTAACAAGTCATGCGAAGCTGTCAAGAGACTTCTGGAGAGGTTTTTAAACAAGGCAACATCTGACGGCGGCGTCTGCAAAACACCCGCTTAACGCTGACCAGCGGGAACAAACTAGGCCTGGGCGCACAGATCTCGCCCAAAGGCGGCTGCGTGCGTTAGCCACGGTATTACGCAGAAACGTATTTTAACTCAAGATCCACAGTATCAAACCAAAGGTGTAATTGCAAGGCGCTGGCTCGCTCAGCCAAGAGACTGCACGCGCACTGCTTAAACGCGGTTCAGTTCAACAGGGGAATCCCTTGTTAGCCTCATGATGTCCACCTACCCACTCTTCACCATTTCCAGAGCGCAAAGATCTGCCCATTGTAAAGGTTACTATTTTATTTGGTCGACTTCCAAAAGTTTCAAAGGGTATTGTGGTCTTCCGCCGTAGCAGCATTTCTTAAGAGAAAGCAGCAGTCTCCTCCAGCAGTCTTTTTCACAGGTGAATCCTTTTAACAAGGATGTTTTGTTCTTATATTTAATATCTTTATATTAATTATGACTCATGCTAACATGAAGACACTACTGAATTATGGCACAGCATGCTTCCTATTTAGCAAACCTAAAACAGTTATATACACATACCTAAGTAATAAAAAATTGGGTGTAGAGTTTGACTTTATCAACTCGCATGCTTTAGATGCTCTTCCACCCTGCCATGTTAAAGATGCTTTTTTTTTTTTTAATTCTAGGGGCAAGAAAAAGGGTGGTGGGGAGGAGAAATGAGCACGTGCAATTCATGGCCAATGGACAAAGTTACAACAGTCAAACTATCATTCAGTGCCACACAGAAAGGGAATTAGGTTTGCAAACAAATGAAAAACAACAACAGGTATTTCCTCAGAACACTAGCCTTCACAAGAAGGAAGAAAAAAGCTATTACAGTTTGCTACTATTTATACTCAGCCCTGCAAAGTAAACTAGCAATTGTATCACTAAAGAATTCATAATTTTTTGGAGATGTGAGGGAAGCGCTTAATGAAATACCTTTTCTCACTTAAAAGTTTTTTTTTCCTTTTTCTTTTTTTTTTTTTTTTTTTTTTTTAAAAAAAGGACTAAGTGTTTAAGGTGAGAAATAGCCTGCTGACTACAAAGTAGACTTGAGCACGTATGGTGCAGGACTCTTATCATTTGCATCTTAACAAAGTGCTTTCACTCGTGGAAACTGTGGAAGGAGACTCTCCTCTTCTCACACTCCTCCACTCCCGATTCCTAGCTAGGTCAAGCATATTCCACACTACATATAATTTTCAAAGTTTCTTCTTGCCCATTTTCTATGAATGCACACCACCGTTTAGCTTACAGATCATAATACTGGCTGTTCTGACACATTTCTGTACATTTCTAATTATAGGATTCACAAAATATTCACAGCTCATTGTCAAGTACAAATATTAAATTTATCTTTAAGCAAGAATTTTTTAGACCAACCAGAAAGTCTATCAGCAGAAATGTTTCCGTGCAATAGGATCTACACGTGCAATTAGGCTTTATTAGAGAAATCACTATGATAAAGACATTTCTAAGTAACCAGGCACTTCGTTTAAATAGGCAGGCTTTCCTCTTTCTCAACATGAGTCACGCGTCTACTGCGTATTTTAAAAAAAAAAAAAAGAAAAGAAAAAAAAAGCAGCAGCAGGAAGGTATTTGAAAACAGCCTGAAAATAAGAAACAAACCATTTCAGTCATGCCTGTGAGTAAGGACTTGGAAGTTCTTTTTAACGTTTTCATAAACCTTCTAAAACAACACTGGAAATCTTGCTTTTAGTCTGTGGCTTCTGAAAAACTGGTGGATCTGTGCGTTTTCACTTCCAACAACTTCTTTCAATACACCACTTAGAAATAAACACTGTTCCAACAACAACATAAACTGAAGAATTATGAGATACTAACCAACATGATTTAAAGTTGGCGACATAGTATTTAAGGTTTGTGACGGGTTACTGCAGTTGAATATAATGGTGCAATTCTATTCTGAAAAGATACCATAAAAATCGCATTTTTGTCAACTGGACAACAAGCCACTCCAAAAGCTCAGTTTACAAGGATGGGTGGTTTAAGTGCCTGAGTTGGAAGCAGACGGGAGAGGAAACCAAGCTGTGGTTTGCCCCCATGAAGGCTGACTGCTCCGTTTCATAAATTATTTTAACTTACAGCATTAGAATCAAACTGAACCTACGCTCCTGCATAAACAATCTGCAGATGGGAGCCAAGCGACTATCACTTCAAAGATCTTCAATGACATCACACAACTCAAATGAATTTAATAAATAGTTCTGCTGTACTAGAAATAGGAGACAACTCAATTTCAGGTGCCAGGAGTAATAGCTGTGGTAAGTGAGCTTTTCAACTCACTGCATCTCTTTGATGTATCAAAGGAAATTCATCTGTGGAGTAACACTTCACATGGTCATGTTTCAAAACAGAACTGCGCTTACAGATATTTAATTTTACTAGAATACAGTGAGTTTTGCTGTTATGTGTTTCTATATATTTATATTCTACTTTCGTTTGTATTACTATCAAAAGAACGTATGTCTCTGCTCAGTAAGAATGCTGTTTTGGCGATGATGTTGCTGACCAGGGAGCTGAGCAGCTATGGTCAAGTCTGTAAGAGCCCACCAAACCTGGGAAGCAGCACTGTTTGGAATAAGCCTTGGGCAGGCTACTTGTGATTGCTGGAGGCACGGTCTGCAAAGAGACAGTCAGCTTGGCAACCGAGCATGGACAACTTAAGAGCATGAGAAGCAAATTAAGTGCATGTCATGTTAAAGCAATTCAAGTGGATCCAGACAGATTGGAAGTCACCAGAGAAACAAGCAGTACCAGCAGTTTGCTAAAACGCACAGAATTGCAGTGGAATGAGAACATCTTCAGCTGACTTAATTCACAATCAGCAAGCGTTCTACAACTAAGGCTGCTACTTAGCAAGATCAACTGGGAAATCTGTTTAAATAATTTGCTTTATTTTTTTCTCATCACAAGTTTTCTTTACCACTGATTCCTCAAAACATAGAGCCAAACAACATAACTACATATACAGCTGAAGTCTGGTATCCACAAAAGAGGAAACCAATTCTTGCTCTTTAGAGTAGTTTATTCATTATCTTATTAAAGTCACTCAAGATTAATATCCAACACCAAAACATCACTGGGCGAACGACGACATGGAGAAAAACCGTGCGTACGCCTATCAAAGGCGTATGTAATAGATGTACCCTGCTTAGAAACAGCAAAAAAAAAAAAAAAAAAAGAATGCAGTTCATTTAACACCTCGACAACAGAAAATGCGACAACTGGTTATTCTCTTGGTAGACATAAAAAACCGTTTTAGTGTTTTCCGAACTTCTTTAGTCTACACCTTCAGAAGCTTCCCGCACTGCAATATGTACAGCCATGTGGCAATTTTAACAAAAACAAAGGTGTAAACACACACTGTGACAAATGAATGAAGCTAATAGGTTTTCTAAATTAATATGCAGCTACCCAGCAAATCAGATCTAATTTTGGCATGGTTAATGGTATTTTGAACCTGTAGGGTTTTGGTGGCAATTCTACTTGGTACAAACTACCTGGAGAAATCACACACACGCACAAACATAAGGAAAACACAGCACTTGTAATGAGTTTAGATAGAGTTCTCTGTACTGCTTACAACTAGATCTTTTCCCTAAATATTACACTGCAAGACTAACTGACCTGCCAGTCACATCAGCTTTTTTTTTTTTTTTTTTAAATCAGCTTTGCTGCCCAGCAGGTTCCAGCTCTTGGCAATATAAAGATTTTTTTCCCCAGAGTTTTCAAAATACTTGTAATGAAGTTGCTTAAGAACTACAGAAAAGACATCTAACTGAAAAGCAATAATGCTGTAATCATCAGGATTAGATATAAAAACAAAGAACCATTTTATCCTGATTTATCTCTCTCAAAGATTCAGACTAAGATCTGACCAAACCATCCTTTCCACCGATTGGGCATATAGAGCACAATAACGTTTGACTAATTCACATCTTCGGGGGGGGGGGGGGGGGAGAACCTACCAACTAATCTTGAAATAAATTTAGTAGTTTTCTATAGAGAAAAGCATTCTGAAAGGAACCCCCCGACAAGCTGTCCTTTCACCACAGCTTAAAAGCAACGGTTTGTGCAGATTAATCACACACAACTTCAGAATTTCTTCCTAGGTTCCTGTGCACGCTTGCTGGAGCAAGCCAGCTCTCTGAAGTTACTGAAGGAGAGGTGCTTCCTTTTACAGACCTCTACAGCATCACGTCTTAGAAACACAGGAAATGGAAGCGCTGAAGTGTCCTACTCACCTCAATGGGACTTTATTTCTAGGGTACGGGCTCAAGTACCAATTAGGTGAATCACTGCCAAAAACCAGTAACAGGTTGCAAAAGAGAAGGCTGACAACAACGTGGAATAAATGGGAACGTTTCAAAAGGTTTTTTTCCAATTTTGCATAGGCTTTGATAAAGGCATTAGGGAGAACGTATCTCTGCAAGACGGTCTATCTAACAGTGAACCTACAAAAACACAACTTCAAGTTCTAGCTGCCAGGTACGCTGAGCAACGTGAAGACCTCATCGCCCTTACTTGAAAGGGACAGACTCTTATGGCAACAGAAGAATATTAGGCACGGAGCATGCTTGCAATAAAGCGCTCATTTCTATGGAAGCAATAAACCATCTGCTTATTTTTGCCTCTTTTTAAAATGTTCAAAACCTTCAATCTTTGAGGGAAAAAAAACAGAAAAAAATGAAAAAAACGCAACCCTACATTTAAAAAGCTTTTCTAGATGGCTTGAACACATTCTCTTGGCCTTAATGGAATTTAAAAACCAAAAGACAGCAAAAAAGGGGCAATTCTGCTACTGTTGGAAATTACTGTGCCAAGACGACCTTACCCTTTATTTCCCATGTGATCTTTGTTCAAAAAAAAAAAACCACCCTTACGGTCATTTCAGCAGATTCCTTAAAGAACTTCAGCCCAGTGAAATGAAAACTACCCTGTAGTGCTGTCCAAAAAAACAGGGCTATAATCCCATAGTTAACAAGCAAAATTGCTACAGGAAAGGACTCTGGTAGTGAACCAAGTAGAGATATGTACTGCAGCATAAAAGAGACAGATTTCCTCTGTGGTTTCCAGAAGGTCTCAGGTCAAAAACAAAGCAGATAGTTTAAATAACTCTGAAAATGCAAACTATACAGTCATGGCCAACAAAGACTTCAATTCCTTACTACGGTAAGCTGTCGAATCTTTAATTCATAGGCTCTTTTCAGAAACTACTCCATTCCCTGTTTCCAAGAATATTACAGACTATCAAGAACACCACATTATGTAATCCCAAGAAAACATGACTATAATTTTAATAGCTATAGTTTAACTTGTACTGACAGGTTGAGTCTTCTGGAGGACCATAAAAAAACTAGGAACTTCCTTTGGTTATGTCTCTATTAACTGAGAAAGTGTTTTGCTTTCATCTCTCCCTATTGATGGAAAAGCATCTCTCCTGATGCCGGTAACTTAGGGCCTTGCGACACTGAGATGTGGTTATTTTTCAGTCCCTTCTCAATTGGCTACAGGTAAGGTTTACCTGCCTCCTTCAGCTCATTCAAGATGCAAGCACCACGGCTCACGAGTTTGAGTTGCAGGGATTACTTCTGGCTTACTTCCCCTTCTTTGTAAGGGCTGCCTTAAAATGGCAGCTCCAGTTTAAAATTAACCACACTGGCTCATGATGCCCCAAATGAAGTGAATCTCAGTTACTTCCAAGAGCAGGTGAAGGGATGAGAGTCTAGATTTTTTTTTTTTTTTTTGGCCCTTGTTAGAGAGAACGAGTATATGAGTATAAATACATACCACGGGGCGGGAGGAAGGGAGGGAAGTGGGGAAAAAAAAAAAGGAGGGAGAAGATTGACACCCTGGACTTTCCTTGATTAGTCATTTACTAGAAAAGGACTACAGAAAACTATCAAGGAAGTAAGATCTTGCCCGAGAAAACCGGCCCCAAGCTATACAGGGTCACAAGACTGCTGCCCACTGCATAGAAACCCACCGCACCGGGAAAGCCAGCCCTCTCAAAAGCCCTGGGCCAACCCTGACGTGCAAACGACACCCTGGGAAGCACGAGGACCGCCTGGGGGGAGGTAACTTTCCATAAAACCCCCTCCCAAAGAAACAATTTCATAACCAGCGTAAGAAAGCTAATCTGTCTACGGATTCTGGGGGGCCAGGTACGCCTCACTGAACACCTTCGCTTCATCACCAACTCTGCTGCCTCCGGGACAGAGGGAGGGCAGAGCATGCAGCAGCTCCGTAGCATCCGAAAGGGCTGCTGCGACAGGCCGCCTGGGCCGAGGCTATCTCGGCAGCCTACGTAGCTCGAGGAATCTGCAGTTTAAATACACTGGGAAGGAGAAAGTTTTCAGTACAGGGATCTCAAGAGACAACTCGGATACGTAAGAGAACTTGAGCCTTCCTTTCAAAACACCGATACGTTTAGATGTTTGTCAATAGATTAAAAAAAGTAAAACAAATGGAGGAACTACAATTTTACCGAGCTATCGGGGTCTTGGACAATCCTAAAAAAGAACAGAGAGAACAGAAAAAGAAATCAATGAGTTTGATCAGTGATGCAAACCAGTAACTTTAAACCAAATGAGAAAATCTTGGTTTAAGGAGTTCTCTGAATCTTTTTCCCTGCATTTGTATTTCATACCTCCTCCCCTTGGGATATATTGCTACAGTTACCAGCTGAAGAATTTGCTTCCAGCCTTCCTACTGTTCTTAGAGCATGATGGCAGCTACCTTTTAAGCAGTTTAGTCAAGCTATGCACATTCACTATTAGGTAGATCAGCTGCCTCACTATTTTTATTGCTCTTATTTTTGTCATCAGGGAACAGCAGGTGAAAAACCAAACTCTCATTTTCCTTCAGCAGAGATTTCAGTTTCAGAAGAACAGACAAAATTAAGTTAACGCTGAAATGAAGTTAGCAATACAAACCAAAATGTTTATTTGCTTTTCTTAAGAGTTTTCCTTTCATCAAAACTAGAACATCAATAAGGGAAAAAGCTAACAATCACTGTTGATGATCCCATTAAGACAACAAACTAGGGGATGGGAAGAGGCTGGAACAGGATAACAATCCTCAAATGCCTATTAAAGAAAATGGCAAAAACAGAGAACACTTCCACTTGTCAAAAGATAATTCAGGGAGTAAGAACTTTTTCCAAAACTGGAACATGAAACATTTGTGTAAAACATTTTGTTCACTTGCTCTCTCAGTAAAAGAAAACTAAGATGTAAATAAAGAACTTCCTTTTTTTTTTTTTTTAAATATAATGCTTTTAAGCTTCATCTCACTTGGTATGAGACGGAACCTCGGAAAATACCAAATCCTGTATTTTTTCCAAGTTTGTCAAGTTTTAAATTGTTTTCCCTTAAGTGCTAGCACCTTCACAGAAACACTGTTTTATCACTTACGCTCTACCATTAAATAGTTCTAGTCTTTTCAGTCACAAACAGCTTTGCTTCTAAGGACTTTTGAAACGTGTTTCTGAATGTGTTATTCTTGCTCCTTTTGGAAATGCACTTTTTTTGGCGACCTTTTGGAAACGCATCACCAGCGCCTGAGCGCAGTATTGCATATGAGGACAAACCCCAATGATTTATACACTAGGGGCACTTCCACTATTCTTTTCCAACACATTCCTTGTTCAAAATTAACATTTACTTTGCTTCTTGAACACGTGCCAAAGTCCAGGTCGTCCTCCTTGGCTGGTGCACTTTAGGATCCCATTTGCAGCTGGCTTCAGGCTAAGAGCAAAGTCACTGAAAAGTGGAATTTGAGTCCATGCCTATTCCCCACTAGGGGATAAACACTTCTTGTTTAACAGAAATCAAGATATCATAGAACCACCCCCGTCCAGATTCGTATGTCCTCCTTCAGATGAGGGCCTCAGGCAAGTTCCTTTGCTTTGGGGTAATTCTACTTATTTGAGTCAGTACGCACAGAAAAGCTGTAGTTTTACCACATAATCACATCGCAGCTAGAGACGATCTAGTCTAAAGAACTTAAAATACGTAAATTAACAGAAATAAGCCAGATAATTAGAATGTGTCATTCTTCACACAAATTTTCAAGAAAAACAAAAGAAAGGGAAGCTTATTTCTTTCTGTGAAAAGACCAATCCCGCCACACAGCAAATCTGGTCGGATTCAGAGGCCAGAAGTTGCTATGCTCACTTCCATATTCTATGACCTTTATCCAGATCATAAAACATCTCTTCCTTAACCAAAGGGATCCCTTTCAGTGTTCCGAGAAAACGCTTTTTATTTTTTATTTTCAAAAACTGAAATGGACTATACAGTACGCCACAGCGACGCTCACTTTTCTTAAGAGAACACGACTCATACTTGGCTTGCTTTTATGTCAGGCCATGCAGCTTCTTCTGTGATTGGTAACACATCAAAGAATTAACGCTTACGTGTTAATACATCTCCAGTCATTATCTTGTTAATTTAAAGACAGAGAAAAGATCAGAGACGGTTATCTTTTTCTACATATCAGAACAGTGTTTTTGCCATCAAAACTCCAGGAAGGAACAGGACCAAAGCAGCACAGACAAGAGATGAGCACACTGCTATCCAGCTGAAAGAGGAGCAGCACCCAGAACATTTCTCTAATCTCATACCAGGAAAGTCAAGACCTAAAAAACAATGACTATGTCAGGCAGGAATCAGAGCAGTGCCCCAACACAGAAATACACACTTCCAGATAAATATATTCTCTGCCCCAGTCCGCAATGACCACCAAATTAGACTTCTTGCCCAGACAGTGCCCTTCTACTTGCCCAGAGTTTGCATTAGCTGGACAACCTCAGCGAAATTGAACATTTTCGGATCAGAGCCTCTATATCTGAAAAACATTCACTGCATGCCTGTTGACAGTGGTCCACAACAGAAAGACCGATTGTTACACCTCTCCATTCAATCCGGAAGCTTTTCTCTAACAGATTTCACAGTGCTTTATAAGATGTAGTTGCCTGGCTCCTAAAATGAGATCCTGCACAGAAGTAATCACTTGCTCCCTTTTTGAAGGATTAGGCTACTCTCTCCCAATTGACCCCTCTAAGAGACTATCCAACTTTTATCAAGGGTGATGTTTTTAAAATGAGTGCTTTCACTTCTGATTAAGTCAGAAATAGTGCTTCAATTATCTTGCTTTTATGGTATCCCCTGGAAACTGGCAACTACAGACTCAAGAAAGTATACTTTTTCATTTCATTCCAGAAGAGTCTAAGTTTGCTATACATCGGATTGGATTAAAAAAAATGCGTTAAACAGAATATATTAAATTATATGTACATACTTTTGTCATTGCTCCTGTCTGTGCTGTGTTCAGTCCGGTGTGACCAGCCATCTGTGGAGATACTTGGGTTAAAGTCTCTGCCAGCACACTGCCTGCATTCCCCTGCATGGCAGGGGCAGAATACTGCATTCCTGCTCCCCTTCCTCTTCCAGCTGCCCCAAGAGATCCATTCATTACCTGCCCTTGTCCTTGCTGAGGTTGATTCATTAAACTGTGACCAGAATTACTGTTGAGAAGGCTCTGGTGTGTCTGACTGAAATTAGTATTCATACATATCCCAGGTCCAGTCTGTGATGTTGCAGGGCTGCTCGTCACCATCCCCACTTGTTTTTGTGCTTGAGAGTTCAGTGTTTGCGATGCAGGTGTGGTAGGTCCAGAGGTGCTGGCTGCTTGCTTCGCCAGGCCTGAAGCAGAAGAGTCTCCCTGGTTTAAAGGGCTCTTACCCATAGCACCCAGATTACCGATATTAGCACTGTTCGGCTGCCCTTGAACTTGGCTACCAACTCCCTGCTGCACAGGGCTATTTGAGTTCACATTTCCAATTCCTGGGTTTAAGGAAGAGCCGGTGCCTCCCCTCAGAAGTTCAGAAAGTTGTTTGTGTTTGGAAGCTGCATCTGGAACAAGGCTCCCGCTGCTGTTTAAAAGGCCCAACTCACCATTGGGGATCAGCTCATCGGGAAGATCATTTTCCAAGTCAAACAAAGATCCAAAATCTACAAGTTAAAACAGAAACACAGGTAAGAAAAATGTAACAAAAACTGACTAAAACATGCTTCTACATCCCTTTGTCCTAGTTATAAAAATCCCTGAAGGGTATTAAGGCGCATCTTCCCCGAAGTGCCACTACTGCCACCGAGCGAGCGAGGCTCACCGTGACGTGAATTCCAAGGCCTTTCAGAAAGCGCAGTCATCAATGTATACCACATACAGATTGGTCAGTGTTTTACCTTATACTGTTATAAATGGTTTTATTGCAAGACTTTTGACAAAGCATTGTACCGAAGCTAAGAAATTGACTGGGCATGAATACCACCATTTAACCTTACTGCTAGATTGCTCTTGTTTTGGCTAAAAGAAGGCAGCAGAAATATCAAGCTTTTCCTATTGATTTATACTCCCAAAAAGGACTATTATATCACCTGCTCTGACCTCTCACGTAATTCCAGGCCACTGCATTTCACCCAAACATACCTTCAACCCCGTAATTTCTGTTTGCGTTTGGCCAAAGAATGTCTTCCAGCAAGGCTTCCAATCCCGATCTAGAGATAACAACCGCTTTCTCCGGGAGCGTGGTCTCAGTTTCACAAACAAATGCGTCCAACATCGGTCTCTAGTCACTGATTTGTATCATGATCTGCTAAAGATCCTGAAAGGCACTCAGCATTTTCTCCTGGTAATCGCTCTTGAATTGAGTCACTTCTCAAGCTCTGAACAGTTCAGCTCACCACATCGTTTCAAATTGCGCTCCATCTGCCCTGCCCTCCTTTAGCCTACCCACTACTGACAGAGGCGATCCACGCTCTCTCCTGATGGCGGGGGGTGGAAATCAAATCGTCATTAAGCCACCTGAAGGAAGTGCTTCGCCTGGCTGGAACACCCAAACGTCAAACTGATACAAAGTCAGATTTCCTTGAGGTTTTCAAATCAGGGGCAGCTCAGGTTCACTAAGATGTTTTATTGCACATTGTAAGTAGCACGCGTGTAACAATGTTATTTCAGTACTAACTAAAAATAGAAAGTTATTTGTTCTTTAGAGTTGTTAGTGGCATATAGGTACTTTCATTAGAAGGCAAATTATATACGAGGACAAGTGTACACACCAACATCAATAAAGTAAACAGGTAAAGCAGACTAGCCTCAATTCATCAGAGCAGCTTTCAAAATCAACTCAGCAGCAAAGGAAAGGTTTCCCTGTCCAAGGACATGATCTGAAGCAACCACTTTTCACCAAAGTAAGAAAACCGAGAACTTGTCCCCTCCAAAAGCCAGCCCTGAAAAAAACCCTACTCCCTCACAGCGAGCAACATTACAAGCCAAAGTTTTTCAAGGCTACAGTAAACAATTTTAAAAAAGGAACCCCAAATACTTCATTCTTTTAAAGTTTAATTCATACAAACTCTTCAACCATGAAAAGATCACGTGCAAGGTCAGATTGCAACAGTGCCACACAATCATTCAGTAAGTGGCAACTGGAACCACACTATGCGCATTTAAAAAACATAACCACCACTTAACTTTTATCACGAGGCTAGGACATACTACAAATACATTCAAACATGATATACATTGCCGGCATTCAAATTTTCAACTCACCCTAACTGAATAAAACTGAATAAAACATTTATTTGAGTAAGCAATGCAACGACCACTGAACTACATCTTCAACCTGCCCAGTAAACAAACAAAAACGTTAACATCCCTCCTGTTTTGAGGAGCTCATAGCAGCGTCTCCATTAAGGGTCTACAACTTGCATTGAATCCTTATAGCCTTCCACGACACGGGCCCCAGCAAAACACACCGCAGTTCAGGAACAGATCTCCTACTCCCTTTACAAGAAAGCAAGCAACAAATTAATGTTTTCTTAAGTCGGTTTTGTTCATTAAAGTATCCTTAGCTTCTCTATTTCCTACCTTTTCCTTCAATTGTTTAATTCACCCTGGCAACTTCTCTTTTACAAAATTTCACTGTTTAACTATGCTCTTTTCAGTGGTCACATCATCTTTCTCTCTCCTTCCCTCGCAACCACCTGACATTTATTATGCTGCAATTTGTGCCTCTCTCTTATATGTTTCGGTCTACTTTTCTTCCTCTGAAATTTCAGCATCTTTAACTCAATCGACCCTTCCATTCAGCTGCATCCCCATCTGATGAAAACTGTCGCAGCCATCCTAGCTCACTGGGAAGTTAAAGGTTTACAACGCTCGCTCAAGTTACTTTCCTAAACCCCATGAACAATATTTTTCTGAGCTTCTGCACTAAAATTATTAATACTTTATGAACAAAAGATGAGGGGGATGGGGGAAGGTCCAGGAGGAACAGAGGAGAAGCGGGAAAAAATGCAGAGGGGGAAGATGTAGAAAAAGAGTAAAAAAATAGTTTAAAAAAAAAAAAAGTGTTTTCCCAGTCATACTTCAAAACTGCAAAACAGAAGAAAAAAGGGTGATCGCCACCATTACTTAGCAGTCACCTTCCCCCCTTTCTCCAGTCAGCGGCCTAAAGCAAGCGATCTGGCGCTCGGTTATGCTGACTATTCACAATGCCCACTAATCTAGGGGACTATGTATAACTAATCCATGCTTTCAGCTTTTTCCTTTGTATCTTTGTAATTCAGCTTCCCCACTTGTGAAATGGAGACGCATAATTCTCCATGAAGCTCACTTTCAAGAAACGGGATGTTACAGTACATGCGCTCAAGTTTTCTTGTTGCGCCAGCCAACCTCTTTTAGCAGTGCTGTCAGAGCCAAAGACTGGAAATGTTTTTGCCATTTACCAAAAGAGTGAAGAAAGCGTTCTGGAATATTGCCTCTTAAAACCTAAAATATTCTACCACTCTTCAGCTCCTGTAAGAAGGCTATACATTAGTGTTAACACGGGAAGTTTACAACACTTCCAACAGGAAAATAAAAGCAGAAAATAGCTTAGCATAGTGGCTATGTAAAAATTCACCGAGTAGTCAAATGTTCAGAAAATGATTAAGCTTTCTGGTTTTATATTTTAATTAGAGTTGTGCACATTAAAACACAGCAACATATAAGGTGCATTTTACAACAGCTATAAAATACAACAGAAAACAATTATCTACTTAAGCACGTCTGCAACAAATCCACAAAGAAAAGAGATTGTCTTGGTAGCGATATATTTGTATATATCTATATCTATATATATATATATATAGATATAAGTTTGCTATAACAACAGGGTGGCCCATTTCTGATGGTTAGGGAAGTGAAAAGTGACCTCTGTCCCCTCATCCTCATAAAAAGAACATAATTGATCACATTCCTAATGCTTCAACTACTTCTCTTTCTCAAAGTCAACAGTAGCTATCAAGAGCCTAAAACCAAGACATATCTTTGCCTTTAATTATATTTACTGAGGCAACACACACCCCGGTCAGCCTACCTTACACAAAAATACCTACCTTGAAGAGACCCACCCCAAGTACCGAGTATTGTACCTGTTCCTGCCCTGCTCAAAGAATTAAAAGAGCTACAAAAACATAGCACATGGGCTGCTCTGCTACAGTAAGAGGAACCACCCTGAACCTTTCCCAAGGATTTCTGAGATAATTTGCCTTTCCTATGCCCACTAGCAAAACCTGGGAAAGTCACAGGAGGAGCGTGAGAACGCAAGTGCAGCGGGACCACCAGGTAAACGAGAGCGAGCAGGCTGCTGGGGGGAGGCAAGCCAGGCTCTAGTGCTCTACCTGTGCCCGGCTGAGAGCAGCACTTAGCTTGCTTGCATCACCACCAGTAACAATTCTGAGTGCACATACACAGAAAGAAATTCAGGGATAACACCCAGATTAGGACTAAAAATCGTCATAGTAGCATTTTATCTTTCTAAAGTTAATCTACAAGAGGCTCAGTTTAAAAAGCACAAATAAAATCAGATTTTGTTTAATTTGGTTAAGTTGCAAGACGAGTTAAAAAAAAAAAAATCAGGTAACTATCAATGAACATTAGATGTTAATATCTGCCCTACATGTTATGTTCAATTATTTAGGATTATCTAATGAACAGGAAGAGTCAAGGTGAAAAGAAGCCAACCATCAAGAAGTCCAGAAGGCAAGCTACTCTTCTAGACTTATGAGACTATCTGCCCCCCTCCCAAGGGCTGTTTTACTTTTTCTTCATACAAAACAGTACTATCTTTTCTTCCAAACCTGCAGCCTACAAGCATGTATCAGAAGAGAAAAAGCGGTCTTTATTTTTAGGAAAGCTAGATTTCCTTAACTCGTAACACACATTCTTACTTCAGCAGCTATCAGGAAGCAGTGGAGCTGACTAAGCCTGCTGAGATCCACCTAGTAGCTTCTTGTGTCTAACACAGCACTTCTGACTCTAAACCTCACACCTTTCGTGATCTCTCAGTTACATAAAACTGCCTCTCAAAAGAAAAGAGGCAACAGAAAGCGTGGGTAACTTGTCTTTCAGCAGGAATGGAGAAGCACTATGCAATTAAGAAAACCTCACTTTTTTCAAACTGATCCTTTTCCAATTAGAGACCTTTGCATTGTTTGAGCATTTATCTTTACTCAGAAGGTAACCACACTCGAGAGATTCTCTTCTAATTTCAGTTTTATGGGCTTAAATGTCACAGCTTTCCGCCTTCCTGGATGACACTTTCCGTAACTGGAATAGAATGTACTTCTTCCTTCCTTACGTTCTCAGGAGCAAGAGGGCAAGTAGAACATTTTAACCTGTATGACTACTTATAACAGGTATCAGGATATTTTTTATGTTGTTAATATCCCTATTCAACCAGCTAGCTTGTTTCAGTGTCACTACTTTTGCCTCTTCAGCTCCTCTAGATCAGCCTGGAGAGGTGACAAACGTTCTAAGCCATTTCTTTACGTGATTTATTGTCTCATATGTGTTACATACAAAGCAGGTAGAACATTATCAACTTCAGTTTCAATTTTTATGGCAGAATCTTTATTTGAGATGTGACTGGGAGTTTTCTGTTCTCAAACTTAGAAGTTGACACTGAAGCCACACGGGAAGTCCCAGTGTATAAGCAGTATTTTCACTGTACCTCTCTTTAGGCACCAACATAGCTGTTACATTTCAACGAGCTCAATCTTGTTTCTTAAAGCGTCTTTCAGTCATGCCAGACACCGGCCGACAAAGCCTCAACAGTTCAGCACTCCACCCATGCCCTAAAATTCGATGTCAGGTAACTCGACTCAATAGCCGCACTGTTTGTTCCAGTCAGCCATTACCACCTGCATTCCAACTTCCTTTCTAGGGCTGACAATTCTGTAATTTATTGTTTCATCAAAGACAATTAGCACATTTAAGGTTTTAGAAAAATTAAACAGTGCATTCACAGAAAATAAAATGAAACAATTTCCAGTAAGGAAATATTACATTAGCGTCTTAAGCTAATAAGGGCAACAAGGCATGCAAAAAGGCAGCAAACTGACATATATCTGACCTTGACTTTCAAAAAAGAGCATCACTTGTTCAAAACCTGCTGCTTAACAGTCAGGTTAAGAACGGGGGATCTGAGTGGGCTAAGGAGATCCTAGAAGCTGGGCTGGGGGTAACAAAAGGTATATCAGAAAGCATCTGGATGAACCCTAATAAGTTATGGCTTGCATAATAAGAGATTTGGATAATTAACTATATTTCTTTCTGCCTGGTCTTCTGCATTTGGGAGGAAGAAATACATTTATAAATCAGGGGATTGCCCAAAATACAAATATATCAATTCACAGAAGCTAGCTTCACCTTTCAGGATTCTAGGTAACCGCCACTAGGATAATTATAACACATTAGCAATTGCTCTCTTGCTTACAGACTTGGAGTCATTCAGGTTGGAAAGGACATCAGGAGGTCTCTAAGTCCCAAACTTCTGCTCAAAGAGGGTCAACTACGGGATCAGACCAGGCTGCTCAGAGCTTTACTCAGCTATCTTGAAACCACCACCAAGGACAAAGACTACGCAGCCTTTCCGCACAAGCTCTTCCAATGACCGATTGTCGTTACGTTGAAAAATCTCTTCCTTATATCCAATCACAACCTCTCTTGTTTTTATGACCGCTGTCTTTTATCCTCCTGCCATGCCCTGAAGAGCCTTGCTCCATCTTCTCCGTAACTTCCTCACAGGCATGGACAGGCTGCTGTCCCCCACCTTAGGTACCCCCACCTCACCAAGCCTTCTCTTCTCCAGGCTGAACAAGGCCTGGTCCCTCCACTCTCCTTACAGGGCAAATACTTCAGGCTCCACAGCGTCTTGGTAGCCCTTCACTGAATTTGCTCCAGCTTATCAACGCCTTTCTTGTATTGGGAATCTCAAAACTACACACGGTAATCTACGTGCAGTCTAACGAGTGCTGAGTAAAGGGGGATAATCACTTCCCTTGATCTGCTACTGCCTGTGTTCCTGTGAATACAGCCTAGGATGCTGCCTACCAAGACCCTTTGGGCCTCTTCAGCAAAGCTGCTCTCCCACCAGTCAGTTCCCTGCCTGTAGCAATGCAAGGGACTACTTCTTCATAGGTGCAGACCTTTGTTTCTGTCTTGGCCACAATTCATAAGGGTCCTTTCAGCCCATTCCTATCAGCCCCCCCTGGATGGCAGCCCTGTCCTCAAACATATCAACGGGTCCCCTCTCCCAGCTTGGTGTCATCTACAAACTTGATGGAAGTGCTCTGTCACCTGCTCCAAGTCACTGATGAAGACATTAATGGTTTCATCATATTAATGAAGACAGTCTCAATATAGACCCCTCCATACCTACCTGCTACTGGCCTCCAGGTAGAATATGACCCATTAACCACTAGCCTCTGAGCCCAGCCATCCAACCTTTTCTTTTTTTTTTTTTAAACCCATCTAGCCATCCATCCACCCAGACTGTAACACCCTAACTTGGATGTAAGAATATTCTGGGAAGCCATACTGAAAGCCTTGCTACAGTAGAGGTAAGCAAAATGCACTGTTCTCCCCTTGCCCACAAATCTAGTCATTTTATCACAGAAGACAATCTGGTTGGTCAGGCATGATTTAACCTTGATAAATCCATGCTGACTATTCCCTGTCACCTTCTTCACATGCTCAGAAATTTGTTCCAAGAGGACCTGCTCCATGTTTTTCCCAGGGATGGAAGTGACCTTGACCAGTCTGTAGGTTCTGGCATTGCCTTTTTGGCTTTTTTTTTTTTTTTTTTTTTTTGAAACTGGACACAACACTTGCCTTCTCTTACTTTCCTATAGCCAGGATTTTGGGGGGTTGGTAGCGGGACTGAGATGTTCATTCTATCCCATTTCCTTTGCCTCTTGTCTTCTAACCACATGTGATTCTCCACAGGCTGTATACTATTCAGAGTAGAGATGCAACTTAGAAGGAATACAGCTCCTAGAATTAGTTTAAATCCATTCTGTGCATCTCAATAACCAAAAGGGACACTACCCATTCAGAAGCTAGTTAATCTTAAGAACAAACTAAAATAGTTTCAAGCTCTTATAATGCCTCCCAATCCATTTTTGACAAAAGACTTCAGCAACTAAGCAACTTTTCAAAACTGAAGCTTGTTACACAAAGCAAACATATCAAAAAGTTAGTGACAGAGTTTTGTTTTCTTCTAACCTTTATTACAATACTGCCAGTAACATCAATTCAGTCTTGAAAATCTCCCTGACACCAGCCTGAACAATAGATATACTAGTCAGGATGGAAAAACCACATGTACCTAAATCTCCAACACCAGAACTAGTAAGGTGTGTGATACCAGAAAATAACTTCTCTATACAGAAACGATCTACTGCTCTTTCTCACCTCCCTGAAAGCAGAATGGTGCAAACTGAAACTTTTATTTGATTATACTAAGTTTAGTTCCTAGACTCTCTTTCTCGCTCCCTCTTCACTTGTATTTTGTGCATCACCATGCCATAACCCCAAGTCTCTCTGCTGTACTTATCCAAACCATCTCCACTATCCCTCTTTTGCTGTGCTCACAGTGAAAACATGCTTTGTGTTGAAGGTCCTGAAAAACATAAGACATTAGCTTCTTTCAGAAATAATAACTATTTTCAGAACTACTACTTCTACCCTTCCGCCCCCCAAAAATCAGACATCAGCTGAATAGTACACTAATAAAAATATGAAGTACTACACAAGGGCACACTAACTGCAACTGGTACCAAAGGTAATATTAAAAAATAAATATGAAAAATACATTCAGATGAGAAGCTAGTCTCGCCTCTCCCCAGATGCCAGAGGGAAGGAAAAAAGAAAAAAAAAAAGTGCGTGGCAGAGGAAGCCCAACGCTAATCAGGGTGCTCACCCTGATCCGCTCTGGTACTATCAGCTGGAAAAGGATGGATTAGGTTTGCTTTCCTCCAGCCCTACAGAGCTTCCCCATAACTTTTCTTCCTCTTAATTGCTTCCCAAGGTGTCTTTGCTATTTTGACACTAGCGCTGCGTTTGCTCTGGTGAGGAACTGCAAATCCTACCCAGTAGCATCAACACTACTGACACGATTATTGTCGCATTGCATCTGGCTACAAGGCTACATATAGTTTCAGACCAAAAGGCTTCAGAAGTTTTCTTTACTGTAAGAGCAGAAATCTAAAAAGGAGGAGGACGAGCAATCTGCCTACAGATTGGGAGACAACTCTGCACTGGTAATATTAGCTTTTCATTCAGAAGATCGTCCTGATGAAGAGAAGATATTTTAGGGTTCTTGAAGAATGTTAATGGAATTGAGGTTCTCACTTTCCCATCCCATTACAAATGCATGCATCTTCTCTGTTGCCCCGTTTTAACGGCTCACAAAACATGTAAGTTCAGGATGCCCCTTTAAAGAGGAATTATCTGAGAATCCTATAATTAAAAGCAGGTATGCTTGCTGGAGGCAGCATGAAGTGCACCGTCTGAAAGTGCACTGAGAGTGTCGGCAAGCAAATGCCTTCAGTTTAGCTCACACAACTGACAGAGGCACTGCTTCATGTTAAAGCTGTGATACCTTCACTGCACACCTGGAAAAAAAAAATCAGCAGATGAACTCAAAGGTGTGAATTATTTTCACATGTAATTCTTAACTGTAATGTTCCCTGGCTGTAGATTTATTAAATACATAGCTCTCAATATGAGGTCTTTCAGAGTTTAAATTGTTTAGTCCTCCATCCTCCCCACAATGGCATCACAGCGGTGAGAATCCCAAGCTCAATACTGCCTTTTCGCTCAGACTTCTCAAACAGTCTCTTCAGCTACACAAGTCCTTCTCTGCAAGTTCTCATCTTTATATATCTTCTGTAATATAAGCGCAGAACAGGCCTACTTGTGTGAAGACTGAAATAGCAGTGATTAATATGCAATTGAAGTAATATTATGAAACATAGAAAAAAATTAAATACTGTACAAGATCATTATAAAACAGGCAAGTTTTATGTCTCCTTTATGAGGTATAATAGCTGCCAAAATTTGTGTTTCCTTTATCCTTGTTTTAATGTCATTTTTCCCCACTGCTTTTGAGACCAAATTTTAAGTGAAGGGTACTTTACTTGGTAATTCGCATTCAGCTGTGCAAGAACATACAACACAAATAACATACCAAATGTGCGTAAGGAAGCAACAACAGATACGCACTTGAAACTAGTGCCTATTACATTTTCACTCTAAAAAGCTTCTAACTATAGTCGACTGAATAAAAAACCACCAATGCTCTCACTAACCTGTTTCAACGTAAAGCATGAATTTCGGTGAACTGAGGCTGTTATGAATCATTCTCGTTAATACTTTCCTTAAAGGAGTCAACGAGACTTAGGGGAAAAACAACAAGAGCAACAAGCTTTACAGCTACTACAAAACAGATCCAGCTTCAGTACTTGGTAATCTCAAGTTTCTTGGTAATTTCCATCTTTCTTCTTCGTCCCATTAGGCGAAACTGCACAGGAGATGACATAGAAACTATGTCATCAGCAACATCCACTAAAATAGTTATCAAAGGACTGGCAGTGGTAAAGTTTGGGCAGAGCGAGGAGAGAAGTTTGTGCTCTTCAGGTTTGACATATATGGACAGGGGCTGGACTATGATACTCCATTTGCCTTTTCCAACAGAAAGTTGCTGGCCCAGACTACTGCCTCAGAGACGTCTAACAGCAGCAGTGAAATTAATTTCTACCTGTGAGACCGGGAGGCATATCTGCTAGAAAGAACTCATTTCGACAATGCTGTCTCGCTGAGGAAATCCCCACAGCATTAAAGATGACCTTCAGAGAAGTAAGAGATTACTTTACACATACACATCTACGTATAGATATATATATACACACACACACGCGCATATATATACAAAAGACGTTATTGCAAATCAAAGATACGGTATTTATCAGATGCTCCAAGTTATGGCAAAAGATCCTTTTTTCTTAAAGGTGGAGAAAGGCAAGATAAAGCGTAGCTTTCTGAGCACTGCATGTTAAAGGCAGGTTCCGAGTTACATAAGATTGCAAATTAGCAGTGATAATAGAAGTTTCAGTTTTCCTTTCATTCATGCTAGGATTCTGCAAAACTTTCAACGCTATTTGTTGAAACACCTCTATTAAAGACCATTTTCCAAATAAAAGATTTAGGTTCTCTCTGTAACTTAGCCATCTGAACTAACATACGTTACTAACATACGTTAAAGGGAAGATTTACAAAGCAAAAATTCCGGAAAGCGTAAACCAAATTAAGATGGAAGTGTCAGATTTCTAAGTTGTCCCACATGCTTTTGCATTGTATAAGAACAAATCCTTGAATTTTTCAAATCCACCAATTTCTCATCAGATTGCAGTATTTTGCTAACAGAGCAAGGTTTCTGTTCGTGTTCTTCTCTATTAGCAGGCAGCAACAGAGCAAAACCTCCAATAAGAATAAACACCCAAAATAAGCGAGTTGTTTAATCTGAAGTTGCAGATACAGTGGCAAAACACCACAGCATGTTGCTGCGGAAGTAATTAATGGCACTGGACTATGACTCTGAGGAACAGGCAGCCAGAATAGAAAGTGAATAATCTGCAACAGAAAAGCGAGAATTATTTCACAAGCTGTCAAGAGATCTCAGGGGTACAGCAAAGCCTGACCCTCTGAGCGCAGCCTTTATTCTCGGCTGGTGTTGGCAGGGCTTCTCCAGGAGCTCTACGCCACAGCACAGGACAGCATTTCCCATGTTAATTGCAAGCCACTGAAACGAACAAAAAACCACAAAGAAAACCGGTTTGATAAACTTCCGAACATATACACAGAATTAGCACTTAAGGCATGGAGTGGGGTCGGGGCGGGGGAAGAGAACAATTGTAAAGCATGACCTAACCACCCTGTGGACTGTCACAGAAAATCAGACCCATCTGATCAACTGCTTCATCTTATGCAAGCGTCAGTGTCAAACTCTTTGGAGAAATTTGCAAAATCCCCAAGCAGTGAGAAACTACATCAAACCTTGCTATCAGTAAGGCTTCACGAATTGGTTCAAATGAGCTACATTAGAGTTTAAACAGCTGAACCATTTTCTAATCTCACACATCTCTTAGCCCGAACTACAACCGCAGGCATAAATTTACGCAGGTCAGTTACTTAGGGTGCAAAAAGTCATCTTTCATCAAACTCAACACAGCTCACAGCAAACATTTTTGCTTGGCATCATAATCTCCCTCCCGTCCACCTCCCCCTCCATCATTACACATTTATGACAAGTCTTAAGAAAGAGTATAGGCATAAAATATCACACTGTTTTTTCCATCCTGGCTAGTTACGGTGGAAGCACCACAAAACGAACGACAGTCTCGTGAAACAATTAAAACGACAAGCACTCCCTTCACCTAGATCTTTTCAGGGCAAGCATTTCTTCCCCTCCTTTTCTGCTTATAAATCCAAGCCTATTCACCTACTGAAATTATCCTTTTTTTTAATCTAAGGGAGACAGGGAGAAAGCAGATGTAGCAAAGGAATTCCTACTGTTATATTGCACATACGACATTTGCACAAAAGGCAAAAAAGCTTTTACACGTGCCATGTACAACAAAAGTATGCCGATTAAATAGGCTTCCATGAAACTTATCAACTATATGCAGGAACGACCACTTCTAAAAATATGTATACAAGAGAACATGAACAAAATCTGGTTTTTGATCACCGAGAAGAGAGGCCATTTGAACTCTTAGCTAAAAACCTGAACATTTGCTTAGAAAATCTTGATGGCTTTCATTAAGCCATTTCAATTTAAAGGTGGAACATCTCTTTTAAAGCTAAAAACTAAATCCATCAATATACACCTACCTATTTCTTTGGCACATTGCAAAAGAGTAAGATCAAATCAAGCTGTGCATTGATACATAAGCTCACTACTCCCAGTAGCTTACTGGGAGTTAACCAGAGTCCTACTCCTTTCACTACGTACAGAGGACTGTGTGACAGGGCCAGTCTTTCCTCAGCTTTAAAATACACACACCACAACGCTTACAGGCTGGACCGTAAAGACAACGTGAATTACCAAAACGCTCGCTTTGCGTCTTTTGCAGCAGGCATACTGTTTAACCTGTTTATGTCCTGAAGTTGTGAAAAACCACGAGAAAGTGTGAGGTTGAAAATCCAGCTCTAACCGACTTTTGAAGCCGCTCATCCCACCTTCTCTCCAACTTCACCTACTTTAAGAATATATTAACTTATAACTCAGCTAAGGACACCCTCTGCTCTGGCCCAAATTATGATTTGTCATTTCTGGAACAAGCATATTTCTATAGCAGCAGAAGGCTGCAGGGTACGTAACAAACACAGATAGACGCGTTACGTGCCATGCACGTAACGGCAAGCTCTCTGCAGAACCACAGCGCACGGGCACCCGACGGACGCGAGCTTTGCTGCTGCTTGATCCAAAAACATCTTTCACAATCTGTGCTCAGAGCTCAAAGCAGGACCAGCTCAAGAACTTTGCTGGCGTTGCTCGTTTGGCAGGATACCGTGAACTGGCAGGATATACAAAGTAATCACGACGCTCAATGTTAAAATAATACTCTGCAATAACTGAAGTTACTATAATTCTACTTTTCATATTAGTCTCTGGTTTATTCTAAAGCAACCCAGATGAGAACGCCTCATAAGATTTAAACGAGGTACAAATGCTTAGTGAAGAAAACTAGTGGGTATCTAATAAAGTAGCCATTAGACAAAAGGGCTAATCTACCTGGCTACATACGGGAAAATCTCGCCCGTGAATATTCTTATCATATTAGCCAGCTTGTTGAATACTGAACGGCAACGGCCAGCGGAGCCGGTAGCCATGGGTCTTCATCAGCATACTTCATTGACAGAAGCAGATTTCAGAGTTGCCCTGGTGCTAACTGTTACGACACCTTATGATATACATAGTATACGTTTCTGCTATCCTTTTCTCTACTCCCTTCTCTTAGATCAGAGATTTGATTTAGCTATTTAACAGGAAAGGTCATATTTTCAGAACGTAAGCAAGCCAGTTTAAATTGCACAAACTTAGCTACAGTAGGCTAAGAAGCTATTTTTACCAGAAAGATTAAAGGGAACTAACATTTACCCTGACAAAAGGAATTGCTCAAGATCACCGCATCAAAGCATCAAGTGAAATATAAACAAGAGCGAGCAGCTGCATTCTGCTGAAAATTCAGGCCTGCCACCAGACCCTTCACCAGCACACCACTATACTCATTTCTAAGCATTGGCAGGATTGATGCCTCGTTATTCAGCAACAAAACTACACAACTGGGCCTAACACGATGTCTTTTAAAGCATGTCCCAATCACGCAAGCCGCGGCATCAAACAGCTGGGGTTTATGACTGCAATTACAATTCAGTTATCCAGGACACAACTTACAGCTTGTTAAGTAAGGGCACGAATCTCAAAACTATCTACCCAAATCTCTCTGATTTAAAATAAATAAAGAGCCTTCCATGTTGCAACGACTTTTTTATTTAAGCCTCAGTGCAAGAGAGCAGCCTGCTTTAGGTTCAGGACCAGGGATTTGATAGAAATCACTACTCAAACTATTTGTATTGCCTACTACAACACATAGAAGAGTTCAGCAATCTTTCAACAAGTAGTATTAGCTGCTGGCAACAAATCTTAAAAAAGAAAAAAAAAAGAAAAAGAAAGCAAATTGAGAAAAGCACTTTTAAGCACACAAACATCGCTTGCACCCTCAAAGAGATGCTTCCCCTCCCCGAAGAACACTAGGATCACAACAGAACACAACCGAAATACTCCTATTTGTCAAAAACACAACCTGAGGTTTTCTGTCCTTGGTGACCAAAGGTCCTCTCAGCTGCGCAAAACTTTATGCAGATACTCAAGTTTACATTTCTAGTGCTCCACAGAGCTCACCAAGACGCATTAGAACTTGCTGAACAGGACGTAATTATGACTGAAGCGTTCCAGAACAGACCAAGGCAACGGGGAGGGGGGGGAAATAAAAGAGAGAGAAAAACCTGCTTCAAAGATCCTTTCCTGGCTACCAGTAGCCTCTAACGTGTCTATTTGGGCAATTAAAGAAAAACTGTGTTTTTCTGAGTTACTGCGGTGCATTTCACAGCACCTTCTGCATCAGCCTTCACTATGATATTCAGTCACTTCCACAAAAAGGGATTAAAGTAGTTCAGTCACAAGACCTCACCCAGGTATTCTCTACCCATTCTTAGTCTCAATATTGCTTCTTTTTGGTATGTTTCATTTCTTTGCAGTTTGGGAAGAAAAAGATTCCATTAAAAAAAAAAAAAAAACCCAAACCCACAGACCTATCTATAAAACTACTGCCAAACGCAGACTGAGCAAACTTAAAAAAAAAAAACCCACAGAGTTTATCAGCTCCATTACGGTAATAATTTTTTCAGTCTATAGAAACATAGCAGGCATAGCGTGATTAACTTATCACTGTCCCTTAAACGAGATTCATTAATCTCCGAGAACCGAAAGACCCGTCAAACATATCACTTGTTCCTATGCGGCCCCCGTGTTGAACACTCGGGACACTTACAGAAGTAAGTGCACGCACGCCTGCGTTTCTGCACACGTGCGTATTTCCAACGGGCAGGCGATTACTGGAAACGATCGTTTTGATGCATTTTATTATCCACACCCCCCACGACGATTTAAAAAAAAAAAAAATAAAAAAAGGAGAGAAAGAGAGAGGCGCGCACCGAAGACTGCACGACACCCGGCCAAGCCGCAGCCGCCCCGAGCCCGCCGGCCGTGTCGTCACGGAAGAAACCCCACAACTTCAGCGCTGCGAATTTTTCGACACAAAAACGCTGGGCGCGGGCTGGGCCCCCACCGGCGGCCGCGCAACCCGGCGCGCAGCCGGAGCAGCCTCTCGGCAGCCCTCGCTCCGCCGCTTTCCAGGAGCACCGACCCCCCCCACCGCCGCCGCCGCCCGCCCCGCCCCGCCCCGCGGAGGCAGCGCGGGCCGCGCACCCAGGCGGCTCCCTCCGCCCGGCCCCGCCGCCGGCCCGGCCCGGCTCCCCGAGCGCCGCGGCCAGGCCGCCGCTATTTATAGCCGCGCGGCCGGGACGGGAACAACCGCGCGGCTCCCGCCCGGTAACTTCGGCCGCGGGAGGCCCGGCCGCGCCGGCAGACGGCTGCGGGGCGCCCGCCCCGGCCGCGCCTCCCCGCCAGGCCGCGTCCCACCCCCGCCGCTCGGTGAAGCCGCGGGGAGGCCGCTCCCCCCCCCCCCCCCCGCCCCGGGTAAGCGGCCCGGCCCGCTGATGGGCCGCCGCCGGATGGCCGGGCCCGGCCGCCGCCTCCGTCCCTCCGCCCGGCCGCCCCCGCGCCGCCCCGCGGCCCTCACCTGTGCTGTCGCTGGCGGAGAAGCCCGGCGAGTTGAGCTTGGCTCGCTTGGGGTTGGGCGGCCCGTCGAGTAAGTTCTCCGCCATGGTAGCCGGCTCGGCCGTGGCAGCCCCGCCGGGGCCCGCCGCGCTCCCGGGATCGGCGGGCAGCCGCCGCCGCCGCCGGAGAGGAGAGGAGGAGAGGCGCCCCGCTCCGCTCCGCTCCGCACGGGAGCCGCGGCCGAGCAACAGCGCCGCTCAGTGCCCGGCCGGCGGCGGCCCCCGCTCCCCCATGCCCGGGCCGGGCCGCCGCCGCAGCAGGCCGCAGGGAGGAGGGCTCGGGGCGGGGTGGGGAGAGCCCAGCGCCCCCTCCCTGCCGGCCTCGCTCCTCCCGGCCGCTCCCCCGCCCTGCCGCCGCTGCCGCTGCCGCCGCCGCCGCCGAGGAGGTGCCCGGATGGCGGCTCAGTCAGTCACTCGGGGAGCATAGCGCCCCCCCACCCGCTCCTCCTCGCCCCGTCCCCTCCCCTGCGAGCGGGGGGCTCGCCGCGGCCCCGCTGCCGCCCCCGCCCGCCGCCCCCACCCCCGCCGCCCGCCCGCGGCGAGCCGCGGCCAACGGGGGCCGAAAAAATAAAGCCCCAAAACAATGAGGGCGGCGCGGCGGCGGCCGCCGCGGCTCCCGGTCCCGGTCCCGGCGGCGGCGCCCGGCTGGCCCCGGCCGGCGCTGCCCCGCTGCCCCGAGCCCCTGTGCCCGTCGGCGGCGCTCCGCGCGGCTGCCCGTGCCCCGGCGGGCGGCCCCGCTGCCCCGGCCCGGCCCGGCCCGGCCCCGCTCCGCTCGCGCCGCGCTCCGGCTCCGCGACAAGATGGCGGCTGTTGATTCCTCAATTAAAAAAAAAAGTTTTTTTTTCTCTTCTCTTTTCCAGAGACCATGGGGGCGGGACCGGGGCGGGGCCTGCGCCCTGCGTCACCGCGCACGGGCCCCGCCCCCCGCCCCCGCCGCCGCCGGAAAGGCGCGAGCGGCGCCGGAAAGAGCCGAGCTCGTCCTCAGTTGCTCCGCGGCGCGTTGCCCAGGGTTGGGGGGTGGGGGGGGGAACGGCCCGCGCGAGGCCCGGCGGGGCCCCCGCCCCCCTCCCCGTCCTCCCGCCCCCCCCCGTCGCTGTCGCCTCTCAGCGCCCCGCAGCTGCCCCTCGGCCGCGGCTGAGGCCCGGGCCCCCTTGCCCAGGCGGCCAGCGCTGGGTTCAGGCGGGGACGGGGACGAGAGGGGCCTTCAGGCGATGCCGGCCTGTCCCCCCTGCCCCTGGCTGCCCGTCGCCCCCCGCGCTGGCTCGCTGAGCGCCCAGACGCCCTCCGCCCGCTCCTGTCGCGTGTGGCCTCGCTGCCAGCGGGCTCCTGCCTTCGCCCCCTGCTCCTGGCTCTGCCCGCGCCTGCCGCCTCTCAGCCCGCCCCGGCCCGCGTGGCTCGGGGCCGCGCGCCCTGCCGAAACGCCTGCCCGGTTATCCCCGCCGAGCCCCCGAGCTGCCTCGCAGCCCGCCCGAAGGGCTTCCCCCCGCTGCGCGCGCCCTTAGGCCCCTCGCTGCTGCTGAGGGCGTCCGCCACCGCCCCGCAGCCGTACGCGAGGGCAGGGGCCGCGCGCCGGCCCACGGGGACGCCCACGGCCGGACCCGGTCGCTGCTAGCTCAGCTCAGGCACCAGGACCCAACCTAACGGCCGGTGGGCTCGGGGCGCCGGGCACCCGCTCCGACCGCTTGCTTCCAGCCGTGCCTCCGCTCTGACTAGACAAACCTCCCTGGCTGAAACAGGTTTGTAAGGCTGGAGCTCGTGTACTTCAGTTGGTTTCCGTACTGGTTCCTAACCTGAGAAGAAGGTCGTTCTATAAGCCCAGGCGACGTGCCATAGCAGCAAAGCGTCTCGTACCCAAACTAGTTGCTCAGGGCTGTTTTCATCGCTTATTGCTGTATGTCGACATATCCCTTAAGAGCAGTCCTAACTGGAGGACAGGCGGGAGAAAGGAGCTGAGGCGATCCTGCGGTGTGTGCATAAAGTCCATAAGCTGAGATGGATTAAACAGCAATCTTTTATTTTTTGAAAGGAGATCTATAATGACACCTTCTTTTGCAAACAGAAAGCCTTGTCTTTTGTTTACTGCTACCTCATACTCATTACATTTACTTCTATATTTACATGCATTTCGTTACGTTTACTTGCAAATTCTATATTTATTTACATGGCGCCTGCTCTTGTAGAGGCCTGGCAGTAACCAGCTCTGTTTCTATCAGTCTATTACTCATTTCTTAAACAAGTGCGGGGGCTCTCTGGTTATGTCTGCCTTTCGGACGTCTCCTTAAAAAGCAGAGAGTTCTTGTACGTTTTAGGGTAGTCCAGTGTGAGGCAGGGCTTCAGCTCCAGGTACGAGTCCCAGTTCTGAACGGGTACCTGCAGCTGGAGCTCATTTGGGTGGGAAGTCCATATCGGTTAGGTGAGGCTCCAGCTGCTTAAACACCATTGCTACAGATGTTTATGAGCCTTCTCTGCAGTAGTGTGACAGGCCACTAACCCCTTGGCTTCAGGTCTTATCTACTGCTTGAGATGTTTCAAGACTGGGAGCAGTAAAATGTGTATTTTAAAAATGAGGGCAATGCAATGATAGAGGGGCACTGTTTCTCTCACATGGGTAGGGCATCTAAAACACAGAAGTGAGGATCTGCAACAGCTTCTCATTGTAATACAAGGTGTTTGCCCCAGTTTAGGCTGAGGGAAGATGTGTTTCTGCTGCACGTGGAGAAACGGAAATCAGGTCAGCTCGTCTGTCAGCCACAACAGAGGACAGCAGTGCCCTTTGCTACCTGCTACTTGCATTTTTCAAGAAGGTCAGTCAGCGAGTTTTGAACCGTAGCTTTTGGATAACTTTATGCTCTTACCTTGCCCGTTACATCGTGTATGGTCTTGAAAATAAAGGATTTGCTGGAGTGGCTGGCATCAGCAGATGCCCGTAGCCTTTCGCTTCCCTTATGACCCCCTTCTGTGCTGCTGCGATGACACTAGAGCTCTGGCATGGAGTCAGGATGGGGATCTCCTGCCAGGAACAGAACCTAAGTGGTCCCACAGCTACCACTTAGCTCCAGGAAGATGTTTGATAGACCATATGCTGAAGTTCCACCAGTATTGCAGTTCTGATCACACAACTAGCAAGCAAGAGGACCATGACACCGCCACTGAACCTGTCACGGTAGCTTGTGTACCAGCCTGCTTGGCCCTGCCTGGCCCTGGTGTGCCTCTGCCCTGCCAGAACAATGCTGCATGCTCAGTGTTGGGAATGGGGATGGGGAGCAGATGGAAGTAGGCCACTCTTCCTCTCCCTCTAGCTGGAAGAGCTCTTCTATCTTTACAGCAAAGTGCCAGGCCAAATGAGACTTGCCACGTAGGTAAAATCAGAGGGGAGCTGCGAGTCCCGGAAACCAGAGGGGGAGAGGAAGGAGGTGGTTTGGAGGGAAGGAACCCTGCACACCAGGGCAGCAGGAGAGGAAGAGGAAATCCTAATGCTACTGCGTATTGCAGCTTCTCCATGGCATGATGTCCCCTTAGGATGGCCCTAGTCATCCCCCTGCCATGGGATCAGAACAGCATGGGGATATTGGCAGGAGCGGGGGGAAGACCTTGACCCTTACTTGCCCAAAAGGCTTAATAGTACTGCAGTGCTCAGGATACCATAGCCCTTTGTTTGTGTCAGTCCTGCAAGACTCAGGTGGCCTCACCGTAATGCCAAGCACAGTGAGCTACAACTGGAATAGGATGATTTTGTGAGAAGGAAGGAGACTGTCTGGGAGATATTACACAGCAAGCAGATGAACCCCAGTCCTGCAAACTTGTGCCCCGGATTCCCAGTCCTGGCCCCCACCGTACCTTGTGCATAAAAGCACAGCTCCCCCTCTCCCCCGAGCTGACAATTTAAGCACGTGCATGGATTCCTGGGGACTTTATCTGTGGTGCTCAGGAGTCACTGTGAATGCAGGTGCTTAATGGATAACCCCTTTATTCGGGGGTTATATTACGTCCAAGAGAAATTGCATAATAAAACCTGCACTGCTGCAGCCCATTTCCAGACTCCCTGTCTCCAGAATTAAGCTTCTTAAAGATACAGCTCCCAAGAGCCTATCTTCCTTCCCCAGCCAAAGCATGGAAGTATCATTTCTGTAGCGTGCGACCTCAGATCCTCACAGCCAAACAATTAACAGTGTTTGAACAACTTCTGAGGAGCTCTGCACTGTAACTTGCAGGTCACCATGGCATCATCAGAACAGTTCTCACTGGGAACTGCCATTTTTCCTGGCAACGTTATGTCCCAGAGTTTGGTTGCCTAACCTGCTGGTTTTGCTGCGAAATTAAGCTGTCCCAGGCAAAAAGACAAGCCTGGTGTCCGTTATCTTCTCTCCTCCTGGTTGCTGGAGAAGGTGCTGCCTATTCTTCTTCCAAGTATGTCTGGTTAGACACACCCTGCACTCATGGGACTGTGGAGCAACTTTATGTGACATAACTGTTGTTTCTGGCTTCTGATTTTCAATGTATGTGTGAATTCTTCTTGTGTTCAGGAAGTGGTAGTAACCCCTGGGACCACAGTCATGCTGCTGTTTTGTGTTTAGCTTTGTGTCTGTGCACTTTTGCAAACCCGTAGTTCCTTGGGCTACAGCGCCTAACATCCCAAGCAGCCTATCGCTTGATTTTCTGCAGAACAAAATATCTGCAAGTGGCTGGCTGTATTTTGTAGGTGCCATCCTTGTAATTTAATGCTGTCAAGCATGAGCTTGATTCCACTTTCCTTTTCAGTGAGTAATTATTATTTCAAGACCATTTATTATTTTAAGACCCTGTTGAATAGGGTCTAGTGGGGACTAGGTGCTACCTATGCAAAGATGGACGTTTCTGTGAGCTGCTAAACCCCTGCCCACTGTCTATCATGACCATCCTTTCTACAAGTATAACTCTGATGCCCAGAAATCCTCCATTTAACAAGTAAGGTTATCTCACAGAAGTGAGAATAACAGTTCAGGAAAAACATGTAGTCTTCAATTGTCATCCTAATCAAATCCATCACTCCAAGAGGTCCGTTTTTCTTATGCTGCAAATGTGAAGCCCTTTTGCTGCAGCTGGCCTGTAATTTTGCCATGCCTGAAAAACTGCTAGTAAAATCTATATAAATCCGTCTTTAAGTTCTCATCCTGAGTTGTTGCTCTAGAAATCGGAGTTTGCATTTTATCTGAGAGACAATAGTTCTTTGTTGTTCTTTTAAATCAAACTGAGACAAAAAAATGTCCATCTCTGGGCTCAGCTACAAAAAAGTTTTGTCCATCTGCCACCAGCTCTCACCTAGCTTCACAGTCAGTTTGAAAATCATATTTCTATCAATAAAATAGTAATCTGCATAATCTCAGCAAGTCCCATGTCTGCCAGCTCCCTCTTTGCAATTGCAATTAGTGGTTTATGGGTGGTTTCAGCCAACATGGGCCAAAATAAAGACATGAAACTTTTTTTTGCCTGCAGGATACGGTGAAAGTTCCCTTCTCTGAGCACATGGAAAGTCAGGGTGCCCCTAGGTATGCTGGGAAGATTTATGGGGTTTCCAGCTCCTGACTCTCTGCCATGTCCCTCTGTTTGAGACTTAGCCCTCCTCATTACACAGTCAGGAGGAGGAAGTGTTTGCAAACTCTTCAGGTGTTGCAGGTCACAGCCTGGCATGTTAGCTTAATCCTGAATCGGTGGACTGACAGTCTAAATTAACACACTGAGCTCTGGTGTCTAGCACAGCTCGTGCTTCCTTCTCCTAAGTTCACTGCAGAATTCAGCTCTTGCTTGAATCTATATCTCAGTGAAAGACCGCATCCTTCGCACTAGGGCTAGCTGGTACCTCAGTCCGTTTTTCCTTCTATTCGCTCCGTGAAACTCAGAGCAATGACATATTAGCATCTCCTCTAAACTCTACCCCCAGGTGGGGGATTAGGTGATTCCCTGTCCCTTGGAAGATGTCTTCAGCTTCCTCTTCACCCGTTTTTGTCCTCTATTCTGTCCATGAGGGCGTCGGGGAGAAGAGATCAAGGGCTCCGCACGAAGCATCGCTCCTTTCCATGATGTAATCCAAACTCTTATTAACCCACTTAGTTTGCATGTTTCTTTTGTGGAAATAAATTGATTATTGCAAATCCAATAGTTCAGCTGTTTTTCTTGCTCTCCACGTAGCTTTTCTTTTATTGGTAGCAGAGTTCACAGCAATGCAGGGACTTCCACATAAGTGCCCAGGATGACACTTGGAAATGCCCTCCTTGCATTCTAGCTGACAGGCCTTATTTTCTGCTGCGGCAACATCTGATGTTCCCATGAAAACCCTGCCTGAGCTTATAGTCTCAGTATCATTCAGCTAGTCACCGGTGCACAAAATTTTGCTAAGCCTTTGCAGAACAAGGCCATGGGCACACTGACTGTGTTTTCCCCATGCCCTGGGTATTGTTCTGGCTGATGGAGGTAGCCGCAATAGTAGGGTCTGCTGTTGTTCTTGCTTCACTGAGCCCTGCCTGTCCCTCTGCCTCAGCCTTCTTCTCTGGAGGAACTCTTGGTGTTGATCATGGCTTTAGTGCAAGAGGTTATCTTGGTTATCTCCAGGAACTTCATTCTGAGCCAGTGACTTCCATTCCCAGAAAACTCTGTTGGCCTTGTCAAAGGTTAATCCTCGCTTACCCACTAACCCATAAGCTTTTGGCTCTGGATTCAAGTCCACAAACCTTATCACAAGCTTTATCTTTTGTCAGAGAATCTATTGGACCCTCAGAGTCACCTTTGAGCAACCCTGAGCTCTTCTGTTCATGCCACCTCCGTGAAATATTTTTAGGTGGCATGCAGGTGCTTCATCATCTGTGTTAGGGTCTAAGAGTTAACTCTGCGTGGGTTCTCTGAGAACAACTGAGCCCCCGCAGTGCCTCAGAGGTAGCTGCCATAAACGAGGCTGTCCCGTCCTTGTTCAGGCATCACTGTGTGCAGACATAGAGCCAAACTCTGCTTCGCTCCCTTCCTCTTCCCTCTTGCGCTTCTAGAGTGTCACAGCTGTGGTGTTGTTTCTAACGTCTTTGCTCTTCAGTTCCAGTTAGTTCCTCTGATTTCTGTTTGGTCCATGTGGCGTACACTACCAGTGATGGAAATGCCTGGTGACCATGGTGTGGCTGGACACATTCAGACACCTCTAGCTTGTGGCACACGGAACGTCCACAGCACCCAAGGCCAAGCAACTTTTCAGGAGCCTCTCTCTCTCCACCCTGCAGGCCTGTGGGTCCCCCCACAAGTGCCCTTCTTGGAGAGCTCCCTGGCCTGCACCTCCCACAGTGCACCCTGAAGAGGAATGGGCTCATCCCACCTTGGGCCTTCGAGCAAGGCCACAGGCTGTGCTCTCCCACTGCAGAAGGAAGGGCCCACAGTGGTGATCAGGAAGCCTTTCTGGCCTGGGTCTCTGGAAAAACTGTCCTGCTGAACCTGTTCCAATTTGTATAAGATTCTTCAATATTCATTAGGACAGGGAGCCCACTGAGCTGGGTCGACAAGGAGAATATATTAACCACCTGTTTATTCAACCAGTCTTGGTCTTCCTTTAGCCCACGGGTTATTTCCCTATTTTAGACAAAAATGAACAACTTCCACAGGGGAGAGAGGACAGGAGTCTGGTCTGAAGTGGGAGAGCTGCTCTCGCAGCCCACCCTACACTGTGCGAAGGACACCCCAATGAGCCGAGCGGCCCCATCACCACGTTGGCCAAGCAGCCATCAGGAAAGATCAAAGTCCGGGTCCAATCCTGCAGCAGTGGATGAACATGGTGGCCTCTTGAGGGCCCTCCTGCCCAGGTCTCTCAGATTCAAAAGATGTAGGCCCAAACCAGGTGGGCTGTGGTGCAGGGCTGGACATCAGGAGAGTGTAGCAGTGGTGGATCTTGAGCAGAGGAGACACCTCCCTCCGGTCCGGAGTAAGAAACTGGATTTCCCAGAAGAAATGAGACCGAACTCCTCTCCCTTTCAGCATTTTCAGGAGTCTAGAAGAGTTAATTTTTTTTTTTTTCTAGCCCATAACATGTTCACTGAAAACTGCAGTTTTCTACAGGTGGACAACTCTTTTGCATATTCAGGTATTCAATGCATATTCACAAAACTCTGGGAGTTTCAGCTTTTGGAATTTTGAAAGCACTGAAACCTTCTGATCCATTAATTGATAAAGAAAACATTTTATCTTTGCGCTGCATGAGCAGTGTTTTGCAAATAGTCTTTAGCTCCAAAACAGGGGAAACAAAAGGAGTAAGAAAGGACAAATCACCCAAAATGTATCATTTCACTAACCCTCCCCTCACTGAATTTTTCATTTCAGTTTGATTCAAACTGCATTCTTTTTTTTTTTTTGATATGACAACAACCAATTCAAGCAACCTACTATTCCTTTACCTCTGTGGTTCTCTTTAGTGAGCTTCCTCGATAAGGTCTGGCGCATCCCACTCAGATGTGTCTCACTTCCCTCCTTCTGACTAGAAATTTGACTGCCTAAATCATGCCTGGAATCTCCTTGGTGTTTAGTGTTGAGTGTGGCAGAGCCGAACCTGAACTCTTTCTGCTGATTTAGTCCAGAATTTCTCCTGAACACAGAGTCAGGGCTTTAACTTAAAACTTTTAGCAGAAATCTCCTTCCACCATGTATTTGCACAGTGCCCAAATAATGGGCTCGGGCAAAAACAGAAATAATTGTTGTCATTATTGGTCCTAGCTTAGGTTAAGGGGATCAGAGCAGGGCAGCAAAGCTGACTGTTGTGGCGCTTGTAATTGGTACAGGACAAACTGGGATAATTTCCACTAAAAAACCTGTGTGAGAGCAACTCTGCTGAGGTGCGCTACTCTGTTGTTTTCAAGGTTATCAAAAAGTGATCGCCCTCTCAGCTGTGATGTTCCATACTATGACATTAATGGCAGGAAAATTTAAAGCCAAAGGAAATTCTTGGCACAGCATGTAATTTGCCTGTGGAAATTAGTTTTAAAAAGGATCAGAAAGTTAAATACCATTGCTGGGCTTAAAAAGAAGTCAAATGATTTTATAGCCAAAATAATATTTTTGTATGATAAATTATGCATAAGACAAGAGTAATAAAATGTCATGCTCCAGGATATAAAACAATCCCTGTAAAGGTCAGGAAGCCCTTTTAACATACATGCCCATCACTGCACATTAGTCCAGATGCATTTTAATTTGTTTGGATTTTGTGTCCTTGATTGGACACAATAATCTGCACGTTTGAAATTCCTCACAGCCAAACACCTTGTCTGCTGGACCGGGAGAGAAATCTCCACCAATTCTCTCAGATTATTGCTGCATTCCTTGAAGCATGAGGCTGTATTGTTTTTGTTATGCATATTACTCATATCCCATTCTTGCAAGAATTTGCACACTGTAAGTCTTTGTGGCATCTTGTCCTCTGATTTGTGACACTACAATTTTTGCTGTTGCAACATTGTCTCCAATTATAACAGGACTCGCTTTTCCAACCAACCTATCCACCTTATGCACCCTGATTACTTCCTCCAACACTGAGTTCAGCAGGCTGGCTGTCCAGTGTGCAGGGCCACACGGTAAGCACTCTATATTTCGGTCTTAGATCATCCTAATTAGGGATTAATAAGACAAACTCCCTTTCTCCTGTTTTTCCATTTATCCCATGTAAGCCATTAAAACTTCCCCCAGTCTTGCACTTAGCAGGGCAGTGGGGCCAGAACAGCACCAGGCTGCCCAGCCTGGAGCTTCTCTTCCTTGTGATCCTGGAGCAGTGCTCAACAAACCACCACACTTCTGCTCTGTCCCTCAGCTCCATCATACCCAGTCACACCACAATCACATCTAATAAATCAGTCTGTGAGCCAACATTTTGGCCCCTCCATCAGGTCAGCTCCACCCACCGTGGCCCAAGCCCACATCATCTCCCCATTCATTTAAAGGCTTCTTAGCTGCCTTTCACACTCTCCTCTACAAGAAGGCACTTGGTCACTTGCCTTGAAAGTTAGGGCAGTTTTCCTGGGCTGGTTTGAATACACTCGTGAAATAAAAGACTGAACATTCTTACATTGGTTTTCAGAAATACTCACAGCGTCCTGAAATGCTAAGGTGGAAGTTGCTTGTGAGCTTTGTAAAATCACGTTCTAGAAGAGAGCAAACATGGAAGAATTCAAGCTGGGAAAGCCAATTTACAGTAGTAAAGTGTTTAAACAGGCTAAAACTGTTATCTCAAATCCATATTACAAAAGTAACTGAGGACCTCATAAAATACAGGATTTTGCATGGCTGGAGACTGCCAGGAAGAGTTTATAGCCTAAAATATCACCAAATGTTCTGTAGCTAGCATGAGATCAGTCATTAAAGTAAGTTCAGCCCTGTGCCCCCAGCTTGCCACAGGAGAGCAGAGCCGCAGGGAAGAAGTGCAACGAGGTGGGAAGGCCTTGGGAAGGCACCAGATATGCAAGATCAAGGTGGGGTGGTAGCTACAACCGAGAGTGCCAACCCACCACAGAGTTGCTTAAAAGCTTCTAAGAAGCATCCAGCAAAGAGGGAGTCACAGAGGGAGGTTGTGGTTTTCACTTGCTCACAACATGATGCTTCACGTACCCTTTTTTAGCTTCAGCGGCTGGTCCAGAGTTCTCTGTGGCGCAGCCCAGACACCAATTTCTGGGCCCCTTTGGGCCTGTGATGGAGACATAGGCCTGAACTCTCTCTGCAGGTGGAAAGGCTCCTCAATGCCCTGGCCCAGCCCTCATCCACCGGGACACCATCTCCCCTGCGAGGGCCTGCTGGAACTGGGGGCTGAGCCGTATCTGGCCTTGTGTGGCTCCTCTCTCCTGAGCCTCCCCATGGGAGAGCCTCAGGGCACCCTGGTCATTTGAGGTTCAGCGCCTGCCCACTGCTGTGGCTCCACCAAACAGTAGCAGCCATGCCTTCTCAGGCCTATCCACTCCATCAAGCAAATTATTCATTTACAAGCTGACTAATTAATAAGTTATTAATTAAAACAGATTCAGGCCTGAGATTCAGGGTCCAACTTAAAATCTCCACTCATTGCCATAGCCAGTATTAACCACATATCCAGCTGTTCCTTTCAAACCGTTATGCACCTTTGTTTCACAGGGATTTAAGCTGATGCCTATTTGTTCTGTTCTTTATAGCACAGGGATGGGGAATTGTGTTGAAGACCCTTATAAAGTCAGAGTATGGCCCACCTACTGCTCCTCCCAGCTCCGCTGCCAGCTCGGGAAGGAAGCTAGGTTGGTTTGAAATAATTTAACAGCTATTTCTTAAATCACATTATTCAAAATTTTTCTGACTAGCTCCTATTGCTTCAGGCCCTTTTTCTGTGTTTGCTCTCCTGAGATGTTTCCTGGCTCCTCCATGTCCTGGAAAGCAATTGCTCATTGTCCAATTTTTCAGACAGCCCCTTAACACACCAGACACCAGAACCCAGCCTCCCAGGGCTCCTCCAGTGGACTATAGACGGCCCCTGTCATGACACAGCCCTGCTCTCCCCCCACCGATCTTCAGAGATGCTCAAAAGTCTCTGTCTCTTCCAGAGCAAAGACAGCCCTGCTGCCCTTTCCCCACCTCTCCTTGTGCAAGCAATAGCCCTCTATACCGCTCTTCTAGCTGTGCGTTCCGGCCACAACACTGGGATATTGTTGTACCTGTGGTTATGAATTTCAATCATTGGCTGACCATGTCTGAACCATCAAAAAATCACGAGTTAGGCCTTTAAAATGATCTAGTTTTGTGTTTTCCTGGAGTTTAAGTCCAGCTGAGACCGTTAGATCATCTCCTCTGTCTTTCTGTACATCACAGGATATTGCATTTCACTTGAGCACAGCTTTACAATGTGGGTCAGATTAATCCCTGCAGTCCTCAGGAGAGCAAAGTTGCTGTGTGTCCAGGGCAGAGATGAGAAGAGATGAGGTGCCAGTGCAGCCCCAGCACTGTCAGGGAAGGTTTAGACACCCTCAGCACAAGATCAGCACCCCAAGCCCAAAGGCAGGCAGATGAGCCCAGAGCCCCTCTCCCTTCCTGGCTGGCACAGGGAAAACTGAAGTCCTGTCCCAAACTGGGTGATCAGTTTGGCTCACAACAATCCTGGCTAAATGAGTGGAGGGGGTTGCCGACCCCAGAGGCTCTTCGCCAACCCTGGGGGTGGGTCATGCACCCCAGAGGCTGATGGCTAACCCAGGAGGTGGGTCACCCACCCCATATGTGGATCGCCTATCCTGGAGGTGGATCACCCACCCCAGAGGCTGACTGCCCATGTTGGAGGCTGATTGTCCATGGTGGAGGCTGATTGCCTAGCCAGGATGTGGGTGGCCTGACCTGGAGGCTGACCACCCACCCTGGAGGTGGGTTGCGCATTCTGGAGGCTGATTGTCCCCCCCTCCCCCAGGAGATGGATCACCCACCTCAGAGTCTGATCACCCATCGTGGAGGTGGGACACCCACCTCAGAGGCTGAGCAGCCAGCCTGGAGGTGGGTCGCCCTCCAAGGGCTTGCACTGCCCCCATGGCCTGGCTCCCAGGAGCCTGTTTAGCTTGCCACAGGCTCGCACCACACACACCTCTTCACACCCTCACCCCACGCCCCAGGTGCTGTCGGCCCACCAAGGCCAATCTGAGGGCCCCTCTCCTCTCCCTGGCCCTTGAAAACCGAGGCTGAGCCAAGGGAGTCTCAGGCATGGAGTCTCCATGTCCAGAGGGGGCTCACAGCTCCACCTCCCTGCCCGCAGGCTGCTGCATTCATTCTTCCCTGAAGCTGAATTAAAACGTGGTTTAAAATGAGTCCATTTTGCTTTAAAGGCTCCAAGCCCCGGTGAGCGCACCGCTCCCCTGGCGAATTGTCGCAGTATGTAGTTACCCTCACTGTGAGGGAGCTGCAGCTTATTTCAAGGTTGAATTTGTCCATCTTCCCATCCCTGGGACATTTGTCTCTGGAAATAGTCTGGGGACATTGTAGTCTATTATAGCAGAACTGTTACTGCCTTCAGTCAAATTTCTAGTCAGGAGGCTGGCTTCTAACTGTGCAATGTCACTATATACCCCCTTCTTTATTCTCTGGAGTTTTTTGAGCAATAAGGAAGACATGTATTTTATTTTCAAGCTTTTTTTTTGCAATTACTAGAGCTAGAAATATACTTTTCTAATGTTGAGAGCTGAGATTCTTGCATGACTCTGCAACCAGTGACTTTAAAAACTACATTAACTAAATCACTGCCCAGAAATAATCAGAGACTCACAAAGCTGAAGTCCATGGGAACTGTTGAAACGCAGCACAGCAGCACAGAACCTATGAGTCCTAAAGTGCCTAAAATTATCTTATGTTATCTTTTGAAAATATGTCTCCACCCTCCATTCAGAATGACAACTTTTGGCAACGACGGGAAAACAGGAATGACAGATGGCACCAAAATCTGGTACACAAACATGACAGTAGGCAATATAATGAACATTTCACCCACTCTTTCATTTATGCTAATCACCGCTTTTGAACAACCTGAACTGTTATGCCAGACAGCCGTGGATCTGAAGCATGGCATAGCAAATCTCCAAAGGCCACCAACCTGAAACCAGGATAAAACCCCCCACCAGGCCGCTCATCGTGAATGAAATTAAAGTGTCGCTAAGCCACAGCATGCTCTGATGTCTCCTGAAAAACCCTCAATTTCCTAAAAAGCACATCAGACCTTCCTCCTGCAGAATTGTGACCAAACACTACATCTATGAAACACAGACAGCCCAATTTTCTTGCTAGCCACTCTCCACCAAACTCGGATGAAGCAACGGTAGTTTGCAAGCAAAGGTGAGAATCAACGTTCTTGCAGTAAACGCATATTGTGCTATCAAAACAAACTTTTTATGGAGACAAAAATTGTATTTTAAAAATGCTTTCTTCTCAGACTAAGCTCTCTGATAAAAATTCAGTCCTTGTGGGAAAACTTTTCCCATGTCAGTCGAAGCCCACTTACCTCACGCTGACATTCTCAGCAGAAGGTACTACGTCACCCACAAAATGCTTTTTCTTTCTTATAAAAACGTAAATCAGCCTATCAACTTTATGTAATGAACGGTATCTTCGCTCAATTATTTTGAAGACATGCTTTTATCCCCTACTTCATGCAGAAATCTCTAAGACTGAAACCATTCCTGTCATTCCTTCACTTACCTGTCAGTGCTTGCTCCTTTGCTTGCTCATGCGAAAGGCCATTTCATGGTCCTGGGGTGGGATGAGGCTGTAAAAGCATCTTTGAAGCATCTCAGAGGGTAACAGCAGCATAATTTATTGTCCTATGAGGATAAAATTAGTTTTCCCCCAAATAAATTGCCTGCACTTTCAGGAAAAAGATACAATCTTGGGCAGTTGCCGTTAGAGTTAGCCAAGATGCGTAATTGTACAAAACTGTATATACCTGTAATTATAAATGAGGCTAATACTCCATTATGAAGATATCCAGACGCTTCCCTTTATAAGACCCAGTTTTCATTTGCTTATAACACTGTCAAACATTAACTACTTCAGATGAAATGTTATCTCGAGGGGCCAGCATCACAGCGAAATCTCACAAGAAAAAAATTAAATTTCAGCCAAAACATTTCAGTTGCTTTGAGAGAGAGAAAAAAAAAACAATCTATATGCACCGTTGGTAGATTTCCAGTAACGACTTCTGTACATTCAGCTGCTCGCCCCAGAAGATGGGGTTGGAGATGATCCTTGTGTCAATGGTCCGTCACCCAATGTCCTTGTGAAAATTCACCCAAATTTGTCTAAAGTGGGGAAAAGACCTACCAGCAACCCCCTCTCCACACTCTGTGCAGTAAAATTTGTGTAGCCTTTGTCCAGCCTTCCCTGCGTGCTGTGGGTGGTAGCTCCCCATGGCCCCTGACCCTGCGTTTGTCAGGACCACACACATGGGGCTGAGCTGCGGCATGGAGGGTGAGGAGAGCTAAAGCTCAGCAGTCACTGGGTGGCAAAAATTCAAGGGTATAAGAAGGGTCATTTGGTGCCCTGTGGCTCTTGTGTCAGGAGAAACAAGACTCATTCCCCATTTAACTTTCCCAGTCCTCTGGTCTTCTTTCCTTCAGTCATCTCCTGCCCTGGATGAAGAATCCCAGACTGTTTAGTTGTTCCTTGTATAGAAGATACTCAACGTCTTTGATCATCCATGTTGCCCATTTCTACCTCTTCCAGCCCTACTACACAAAGAAACATCTATTTTGTGCCGGGGAACCCGAACTGCACAGGAGTAGTCAAAGCACAAGCCCACCATGAATGGAGACATGCCAGATAAGTGCTTTCTATTTTGCTCTCTCTCTCTATTTGCTAAAAAAACATTCCAAGCCAAATCTTGGCCTCAGAAATGTTCCTGCTGCAAAAACACTGACCAGCATGCCTAGGGTCTTCTGGAGGCATCTAGCAGTCCCCAGGCACTCTGCGCAGGGATCAATAGCTCAGCCCACTCTCAGAAACAATGCTACACGCTTTCAGCAGCTCCTCCCTTGAAAGAAGGCTGTTTTGGACTCATAATGCTCCTGCTCAGCTGGTTTGTGCCTACAGCTGGCTCCCAGCCCATGCGCTGTCTCTGTTGTCTCAGGTCTAGCAAGGGGACATTGCTAGACCTGACTTTCCCAGGCTTATGTCCCCTGAGCAGCCCTCTCACATTAATGCCCCTTTTGAAACATCCATTCGGGTGTGCTCCAGATGACATAGTCTCTTTGAATCACTTCTCTTCCTCTCCCCTGCTCTTAACAAGCCCTGCGTAGACTTGTGGTCCTGTGTAGACCACTAATGTCCACATAGACCAGGATGCCCACAGATCATCTGATGGCTGTGGACCTTGCTGCAGACATCAGATGACCCCAGTGGCAGGACAACCTCCGGCTGAAGGAGGGCACTTTGGTGGGGAGCTGCACTCAATGGCGCTACACAGTGGCAATGCGTGACATGAGGCTTCCATGGAGCACCCCATGGCCATGGCCATGGCCATGGTCATCTGTGGTTGCTCCAGCCTTTCACCACTCTGCTGCAAACCATCTTGGCATAGACAAAACTGACTGTCAGGACTGCTGTGTTGAATATGGGGCCTGTCACCCTACGAGTACGTCTGCTCATGCTTACAATGTAAAAGATTTGCAAAACCTCAGGGATTTTTTGTTTTTGTTTTTATTTTTTCAAGGCTTTGCACATACAAGGGCTTCCCATTGTCTGCCTCCTGTGCTTACCCCCTTGCTCTGCCAAGTTTCAGAGTTTGGAAACCAGATGTGATGGTTCTCTGTTTTGCTCCAGGACGTGGTGGCCTGGTTGGCAAGTTGTCTGGCAGGAATGGATTTGGCCTGGAACAGCATGAGAAGGTGAGATCTTTTGCTTGTACCTTGTAATGGAAAAGGGAAAAATCTCTCTGTCCGGCTGACAGCACAGACTCCCCCTGAAGAGGGGAGCGCTGGCTCGCGAGGATGCTGCTCGCTGTCTAATGCCATGGCTGGAGAAGGGTGAAGGTGGGTGTCATGCCGTGCAAAGCAGGCTTTGAAGGTGCAGGATGCCCAGCGCTGCCCGTCTGAGAGCTCAGCAGTGATTTCCGCCTTGGCGTTATCCCTACCCTCCGACCTGCCTGACAGCCAAGACCACGTGCTGCAGGTGGGTCCTTGCGGGGCCATCAGCTCGCCCAGGCGTGTTTCCAGGAGGTTGGTTCCCATGGCTGGGGCCCGCTTGTGCCCTGCTGTCCTCTGGCCGTGGGGCACCCTGCTCTGGAGCATGGTGCGCAGGGGCTGGGACGTGGCCTTGCTGGTGGTAAATGGCTGCAGCCACCCTGCCGTGACCCTGGGGCTGGGCTGCGGCACGTCAGCTGGGGGAGAGCAGAGCCAACGAGGGGCAGAGTGGGGCCGAGACCCCCGGCAGCGCTGAGCTCGGCCAGGGCCCGCTCCACGTCCGTAAGGCGTGTTTTGCCTGCTCGCTGGACACGCTCAAAGTTCACTGTGCTATAAATACCCCGGTGCAGGGACTGCCAGCGTCCGCCTGGGTGGGGGGGTTAGTGCTCCCGGCTGCTAAAATGGAACGGGGTTTAATTGCCATTAACCCTTTGGGTGCATGACGCCACTAAATACGGTTTGCAAAAGAGGACTCATCTGGTTGAAAAATGTTTCCGAAGCCAGAAGAGTGCAGCAAAAGCCTTCTTTGGGCTGTTTCCCGGCTGAGAAACTCCCTGGGGCTGCTTATGTGCCACGGGACAGTACCCAGGAGCGGAGTGGGGCTGGCAGGCGGCCGAGCTGGGAACGGAGCAGCTAAAAACCCCTAATACCAAACAGAAACGTGTTAAATTGACACAGGTTGGTGCTTCGGCTCCCTCCCCACCACTCCCTGCATGCTCATGAATGCCGACCCTCTGCACTGGGGCTGTTTTCTATGCTCTCTCTCTAGGGCTTGGGGAATTCGGCTCCAAGCATGAATTCCTGGCACTGCCGAGGCCCCAGGAGCTGGGTGCAGGTGGGCTCCTCCAGTGGGATGCGAAGGGATATGCGGGCACCTACATGGTTCATTTGCCCTGGGAAAGGCAGGAGCTGTGCAGCTCCCTGCTGAGACCGGGCATCGCTCAATGCATGCAGGGTTGCACTGAGGTTGAGCTGGGCTCAGCGCCAAGCAGGGCCCATGCCCACAAGCCTTGGTCTCCCGCGCAGAGAGGCCCAGGACAACATGCTCCCCATGACCCACCAGGGCTCGCAGCGGGGGCCGAGACGCCTGGCTCAGCTAGAGGCATCCCTGCTGCTCCTCAGCACTGCATTTCAGCAGCCTTTCAGCCTCGGAAACATCACTTCTGCTTCGGCTCCCTTCCGTGTCTTCATCACTGTGCTTTTCACCAGCTTCCTCTCCTCCCCATCGCTCCTGTAGCAATGAGCACCCAAGGATGCTTGGTGCCACCTTGTAGTTGCTGGGCTACCCAAGGGCCCTGCTCTGGTGCTTGCTTGAACCCAGCTTTTGGGCTGTGCAGACCCATCGCTCTCAATGCCACCATCTGCCCTCCAGGTGCTGGGAGTGCCTGCCGTGGCTCCTGTCCTGCGATGCTGCTGCTGGGGAGCGTGCCAAACATGGCCCGGCCATTTGCCGCGCTTGCTGCCCTGTGCTCCCATGGCTGATTACCCCACTGCAGCTTTTTTTTTTTCCTTCCCGTGGCGGATTTGCTGTGCTGCCGGACACCACTGCCAGAGCAACGTGCTGTGTGGATGGCACTAGGGGGAAGTAAAGGCCAGGACATGCCAGGCCTTGCACCATCACAGGCCCAGGCCTGTCCCCATCGTCCTTGTGTCCCCAGGGCCACCCTGTCCTGGGCTGCCTGCAGGGGCGAGGGGAAGCACTGCAGGGCTCCTGCTCTCCCCAGGAACAAAATCATGCTGGGGTCCCTTTGCTTTCCTAGAAATACCTTACCAGAAAATCACAGAATCACAGAAAGGTTGAGGCTGGAAGGGACCTCTGGAGATCATCTAGTCCAACCTCCCTGCTCATGCAAGGTCCCCTTGAGCACATTGCCCAGGATCGTGTCCAGACAGCTTTTGAATAGCTCCAAGGAAGGAGACTCCACAACCTCTCTGGGCAACCTGTTCTAGTGCTCTGTCGCCCTCACAGGAAAAAAGTTTTTACTCGTGTTCAGATAGAACTTCCTGTGGTTCAGTTTGTGCCCATTGCCTCTTGTCCTATTGCTGAGCACGTCTGAGAAGAGTCTGGCCCCAACCTCATGACACTGTCCCTTCAGATATTTATACGCAGTCGTCAGATCCCTCCTGAACCTTCTCTTCTCCAGGCTGAAGAGTCCCAGCTCCCTCAGCCTTTCCTCATAGGAGAGATGCTCCAGTCGCTTAATCATCTTTGTAGCCCTCCGCTGGACTCTCTCCAGGAGTGCCATGTCTCTCTTGTACTGGGGAGCCCAGAACTGGACACGGTACTCCAGGTGTGGCCTCACCAGGACTGAGTAGAGGGGCAGCATCACCTCCCTCGACCTGCTGGCAATGCTCTGCCTAATGCACCCCAGGAGACCATTGGCCTTCTTGGCCACAAGGGCACACTTCTGCCTCATGCTTAACTTGTCCACCAGGACTCCCAGGTCCTTCTCTGCAGAGCTGCTTTCCAGCAGGTCAGCCCCCAGCCTGTCCTGTTGCCTGGGGTTATTCCTCCCCAGGTGCAGGGCCCTGCCCTTGCCTTTGTTGAACTTCAGGAGGTTCCTCTCCGCCCAGCTCTCCAGCCTGTCCAGGTCCCTCTCAATGGCAGCCCAGCCTTCTGGTGTGTCAGCCACTCCTCCCAGTTTTGTATCATCAGCAATCTTGCTGAGGGTGCACTCTGTGCCTTCCTCCAGGTCACTGAGGAATACATTGAACAAGACTAGACCCAGTACTGACCCCTGGGGGACACTGCTAGCTACATGTCTCCAACTAGACTCTGCGCCGCTGATCACAACCCTCGGAGCTCTGCCATCTAGCCAGTTCTCAATCCACCTCACTGGCCACTCATCCAGCCCACACTTCCTGAGTTTACCTATGAGGATGTGATGGGAGACTGTGTCAAAAACCTTGCTGAAGTCCAGGTAGACCACATCCACTGCTCTCCCCTCAGCTACCCAGCCAGTCGTCCCATCATAGAAGGCTATCACGTTGGTCAAGCATGATTTCCCTTTGGTGAATCCATGCTGACTACTCCTGATCACCTTCTTGTCCTCCACATGCTTAGAGAGAGCCTCCAGGATGAGCTGTTCCATCATTTTTCCAAGGATGGAGGTGAGGCTGACTGGCCTGTAGTTTCCTGGCTCCTCTTTCTTGCCCTTTTTGAAGACTAGAGTGACATTTGCTTTCTTCCAGTCCTCAGGCACCTCTCCTGATTGCCATGACCTTTCAAAGATGATCGAGAGTGGCCTAGCAATGCCATCAGCCAGCTCCCTCAGCACTCGTGGGTGCATCCCATCAGGGCCCATGGACTTGTGGGTGTCAAGTTTGCTTAAATAATCTCTAACCTGATCCTCCTCAATCAAGGGAGAGTTTTCCTTTCTCCAGACTTTCTCCCTGGCCTCCAGGGCCTGGGATTCCTGAGGGCTAGTTTTAGCAGTAAAGACTGAAGCAAAGAAGGCATTCAGTATCTCTGCCTTTTCTGCATCCTCTGTCGTCAGGGTTCCTGCCCCATTCAGCAGTGGGCTCACATTTTCCCTAGTCTTCCTTTTGTTAATGCTGTATTTGAAGAACCCCTTCTTGTTGTCTTTGACATCCCTTGCCAGAGGTAATTCCAAATGGGCCTTAGTCTTCCTTGTTGCATCCCTGCAGACTCTGACAATAGCCCTATATTCCTCCCAAGTGGCCTGCCCCCTTTTCCACATTCTGTAGACTTCCTTCTTCTGTTGGAGTTTTGCCAGGAGTTCCTTGCTCATCCATGCAGGTCTCCTGCCCACTTTGCTTGACTTCTTGCTCATTGGGATGCACTGCTCTTGAGCCTGGAGGAGGTGATCTTTGACTATTAACCAGTCCTCTTGGACCTCTCTTCCTTCTAGGGCCTGATCCCATGGGATTCTTCCAAGAAGGTCCCTGAAGAGGCCAAAGTTAGCTCTCCTGAAGTCCTGGGTTGTGATCCTACTTATTGCCCTGCTCCCTCCTCGTAGGATCCTGAACTCCACCATCTCATGGTCACTGCAGCCAAGGCTGCCCCCAACCTTCCCATCTCCAACTAGACCTTCTTTGCTTGCTAGTACAAGGTCTAGCAGCACACCTCTCCTCATCGGCTTCTCCATCTCCTGTGTCAGAAAGTTATCATCAATGCTCTCCAGGAACCTCCTGGATTACTTGAGCCTTGCTGTGTTCTTCGTCCAGCAGGTATCAGAGTGGTTCAAGTCCCCGAAGAGAACCAGGGCCTGTGATCGTGAGGCTACTTTCAGCTGTTTGTAAAAGGCCTCATCGACTTCTTCCTCCTGATCGTGTGGCCTGTAGCAAACACCCACAACAGTGGCCCTGGGCTCCCGTCCTGGCCCACTGGCAGCCCGTGGTAGCTGCATGGATGCAGCTGGCATCACATGGTGGCACCAGCACCTGTGAACGTGCCGTCAGCTGAGACCTAGGGTCTCCCGGGGCTGGAAACCATTTTGGAGCACCCGTGGAGGAACCCTAGGACTGTGCACGTGTGGCCGTATTTCACGCGGTGCTGCAGAGGGCCTGCAAACCCCCACCGTCTAAAGCCACCAACCAGTGCCAAAACCATGCATTTCCCCCTGCTCCTGCTGGTGACCTGGGTCCCCCCTTCGGACATGAATGGGATGTGGGGATGAGCCACAGTCTCCCGGATGCCCAGCACAGGAGTGACCCGGACGCCGGCAGGGTGCTTGTGGGCTTTGCCAGGGGCTCCGTGCACTGTGCAAAACACTTCCTCAGCTGCTCCGGCTGCCGGAGCAGCATCACCGTCACCGCGGTGCAGGGCGGCATTGCTCACCCAGCATCCTGGTTTCGAGCAGAACCTGGCATATGCAGCAGCGTCACCATCCATCGCTAAAGCTTAAAATTTGTCAGAGCTCCAGTTGCCATAACGGTTTCAACCTCCTCTCTCTCAAACTTAGCGTCCGGCAGTCGTGGAGGGGAAGACGGTAGCTGGAGCGGTAATTCAATAGGGACGTTGGCGCTAGACCAGGAAGGCTGGACGCGAAGAGGGAGCAGGCGGAGGGGTTCCTGGGACTGGGCGTTATCTGAGCCCCTGCGGGAACAACACGTCTTTCCCATGAAGCAAGTTAGGAGGAGTGAAAGAAGGGACCAAGCTCTTACGTCAGGGCTTTGCTATGCGTTGCTGCTCCCAGCGCCCCAAAACATGGGCTTACGGCTGCGACCACACGACATCCATCCCAAGGGCTTTCCGGCTCCGGGCTCCCCATGAGCCGACTCCTCGGTCCCTTCCAGGCCAGGGAAAATGTTTCAGTTCAAACATGCTCCCCAGTGAGCAGCGATTCGGTGCAAAACAGCAGCCATGCTTTTACCGAGGCGAGAGCAGAGCGAGGGGTGCAGAGCAACGCTGTGGTGGGTTATCCCACGTATGGTGACGAGCCGCTGGTGGAGGCACTCCTGGCATGACACGATTGTACATAGGAGCTAATGATTTGTACAGACTCCTGCTCGTGCTATGCTTTTCCTTTCGAAGAAGTGAAGCTGGCCAGCGAGGCTCCTTGCACGCGGTGCCCACGTTCATTTGGTGTGCGCCGATCATGGTGTCTCCAGCTTGACCTCTCTGAGCCATGCTGGCTGCCTTGCCCTCTCCGCCCGAGCCACTTGTTACACATCGTCTTCCTGCTCCAGCCTGGAAAACCCTCCTGGGGCCGCGGTGCAAACGTGGGCTTTGCACACACTCTTATCCAGCAGCTAAACTGCTGCTTCTATGGATTTGCAAAACAACCTGTAAGTAAAGGCTTATGTTTTTCATGGTATTTTTGAACAAAACTATCATTTATGGTGAATTAAAATTAACTGAGGCTAAAAGCATCCTCTGCAATTCCCCTCGTGGCATGCAACGCTGGGACTGTAGTGCATCTTTCCCACGCATTGCGCACTAGCAACAGATGCAAGTTTGAGCTCTTGGGCTGCAAACAGGCAGGATTTAGGGGTATATTTGAATTATCTTGTAATATGCCAATATTCAGGATAATGACTTGTTCCCGTACCCTATACCGAGATGCAGCTCCCCAGCAGAACTGAAGCACCCAGGCCCTCCATCCCCACTGCAGCCTCCAGGAGGCAAGGCAGCACCCTGCACCTCCTGCCAGCACCCTTCCCTCGGCCTCAGCCGGAGCCCTCTCCACGCGTACGGCCCCTCGCTGCCCACGGCCGACACGGGTGCGGGCACGTGCCGGCAGGGAGGCGATGGCAGGAGCGAGGGAGCATCTTGCAGAGAGGAGGAAACATGCCGCTGGGAGTGGGGCGAATCGGCCGTGGGGCTCGGGTGCTGTTGGCGCAGTTGCCCCGCTCAGGCGGCGATGCGGAGGCCACAGTCTCGCACAGCTCTGGTTTGGCAAAGCCTTTCGCCTGAACGATTTAACAACTTGCAGCAGTTGAGCAAATGAGCAAATGCCGGTCGCGAGGTCTCTGCCTGCCCGAGCCCAGCCACTGCTCACGAGCGCGGCCGCGTTGGCTTGCGGGGGCGCTGGGCAGCGTTCCCGGCGCGGGAGAGGAGCCGGCCGTCAGGGAGGGCTCCGGCGCTCTGGCTTCCCAAAAAGGCTGGTGCAGATTTCTGTCTCCGGAGCTTTAGCTTGGAGGCTGTCGCATCAGGCTCCTGGATGCTGTGATATCTCTGCCTTGAGCCTTACTCTTCCCATTGCCAGAAACCCAGGGATGTTTTAGGGAGAACACGTGGGTTTGCGTGGCAGCAGGAGCTCCGCGGGATGAAGCACCCAGTACCGCAGGGAGCGTGAAGTCCTCACGCTGCCTTTCGTCGCAGTTACGGACACGGGGCATCGCCATGGCAGCGTCTTTAAAAACACGCAGAATACGCCCAGCTTTATTCCAAAAACGGTGCAAACCTTTGAGCCGTCAGAGCTTTCGGCTTCCCCTGCGCTCCCTGCTCCTGGGGCAGGAGACGGCAGAGTGCGTCCTGCGGGCGAGGGATGAGGGGCCCTGAGCTGAGCGCAGCCTCGAAGCTCGGCGGTGACCCTGACGGCAACGCCCCACGTCCTCTGCATTTTATCTGTCACTACGAAAAAACCAAACTTGTTTGGAGGTGCATCAGCTGGGGATGGGTCCTTCAGCGCGGTGCCCTCAAGACAGGTTCCTCCTGGGGACCTGCCCAGAGCTTCTTTATGGCAAACTCCTGCAGGGGAAGTTTCGGCACTCTCATCCCAGCCCCGTCCTCTCGCGCATGAGCCAGCTGCCAGCCCAAGAGACTCTTGCCGGCGTCTGTCCAGATTTGACATATCGGAAAAATTTCTATTTTTTTTTTTTTTTTTTTTTTTTGCTTTTAGCTAATCATTCCTAAGACTGAGTTGTCCTGCCACGTGTTCTCATGTTTTTTTCCAATCTCTCGGTTTGGAGGTGGCCTTTGGAAGATGATGTTTCAGTCCTAACGGCGTTCTCGCGCCAAAACGCAGCTGCTTGGGCTGCGGGGCTGCACGGGACTCCCAGGGCTCAGCACCAGCTTCCTCTACCTCGTCCAGCTCCTTCCAGAAACGGGCAGTTTTGCAGCACCGTGTTGCCTTCCCGCGGGCTCTGGCTCCCTTCTTTGACCAGGTGAATTTTGCTCTGAGAGCGCCGGTCCCTCCTGGGCGGGCCCTGAAAGCCCCAAACCTTTCTCCACCCCGGGGTTTCGGTGCCAGCAGAGCACCGGCCAGCTCCTGCATGCTGCACGGGAGCCTTTCGGGGCGCGATACCGCAGCTAACGGGCCGCGGTCCCCGCCGGCACTTGCGCTCTGCCCCCAGGCCCTCTCCTCCGCGGCCATCGTGGCGGCTTGCGCGGTCCCCTGACCGGGCAGCGGGTCGGCCCCTGCCGAGGCTCTGCTTCATCCCGCCGCCCGCTCGGGCTCTCCGGCGAGGCAGGTGCCCGGCTCGTAGCCAGCAGCCTGGCGCAGCGTGGGGACGTGGGCTTACGGGGCGCCGCGTGGAAAACCGGGCTGCGAGTTTTGGTATTTTCCCTCCAGCGTTTCGCTGTTTTAACAGCAGCCTGGGTTTGCCCTCCTCCTCCTCGGCCCGGGCTGGGGCTCCCCTTCGCCAGGGAGGGCACGGGGATCTCCCACGCCGCCAGGACCGGCGGCAAGCGCTGGCGCGGGAGCAGCCGGGGCCTCCCTGCCGTCCCCGGCGAGCCCAGCTTTCCGGAGTAAACCGCCGTATATTAAAAATAGGTACCTCCGCGTGCAAAACCTGGCTGTCGCCAAGGACTCCTGCTCTCCGACGCATCATGCCAAGCTTAACGTGGTTGCTTGTCTTAAAGCTTCGACAACAAAGCATATGCAGGACAGATGGATATGAGGTTTATAAGATAATTAAGCATGTTAATGAAGTTCATTTGCATCCAGGCCTTAAATTCCCATAAACTCTGCAAAGCTGTGAAATGAGAATTGCCACTCGACACCACAAAGCAACAAAATTTAGTTACCAGAAGCAAAACAATGATTAACAAGCGAGAACAAAAGCCCGCTGCGATCCCCCGAGCCGGCGGGCCCCGCGGGCCCGGCGTCCTGCACATCCGAGCGAATGCTTTGGCAGGTCCCGGCTCCCCAAAGTGATGTGGCAAAGCTGCGCTGAATTATGCAACTAACTGGTGATTAAGTAGCAATGTTAATTGAATACAAATTGCTTAAGGGCCTTTGGCTGGATGGAAACGTTATGAAAGTAGGGAGAGCGGGGCGAAAAAATTCTTCAAAGAAGGGAGATTTCACCCCAGAGACAGAGAAAAATCTTTTGAAGTGCAGCAAAAACGAGACCCAACGCTCGGCGCAGGGAGCCCTGCCATGAGCTGCGCTCTGCGTGGCAGAGGGCCGCGGCCGGGGCCGAGACCCCCAGGCGGCCGCGCGCCCACCTCCCTTCCAAGTCCCCCGCGGGACCGTGGCCCGAGGGCTCCCGCCCTCAGAGAGCCGCCAGACGTCCCCGGGGCAAAGAGACTGCGAGGTCTTCAGCCAAACGTCGAGAGCGACAAGCCACAGCTCCGAGGCGTCCGGGTTTCTAAACCGCTTGCTCCTCGCTTTCCCCCTGGGCTCAGCAGCCCCTTCCCGCGCGCTTGAGCCTGGCTCTGCCCAGGGGCTGGGCTGCCCAGACGCCTCCGGCTCTTCGGCAGCACGGACTCCTCTCCTCTCCTCTCCTCTCCTCTTCCTCTTCCTTTTCCTGCCAGGCTCACCTCGCCGTCCCTCCCACGCAGCTTGGCGGATCACCCTCCAAAAGTACAAGCCCGAGAAAATCGGTGCTAGTACGAAGGGGGATGGATGCGCAGTTACCAGCCAGGCGCCCGGGCTGCTGCGGGCGCTCCTGCAGGAGGTCCCAGGCTCTCGCACGCGCATCTCCGCTACCCCAGAGTCGACGTTGGCTCCGCAGAAACAGCTGCCCCCGAGCAGGACGGCCGGCAGCACGCGCAGCCTGCGACCACGCCGAACTACGAAAGCCAGAGGCTGAGTTAATACTTACGTTTCAGGCGTCCGGGATAAACTTGGCACTTGTTGTCATCGTGAAACAAAAAGCAGCAAGAGTAACGGCTGCTGCAGCGCTTTCCAGGAGGGCAGCCCCGAGTCAGCCCCGCGCCGCCGCGACCCGCCGGCTCCTCCGCGGACCCGCTCTGCTGCCAACGCAGCGCGGCCTTTCAGCAACTGCTCCGAAATACGTCCCTGAGGTTACATAGCTGAAGGATCTTTGCGTTTTTCCCATCCACAACTGCCCCAATAAATTAAGCAAACATAGGAAGCCAATGTTTTTAAATATACCCAACCTCTGCGCAGACTCCATTTTTCACTGTGAACTTAAGTATAGAAAGATAGGAAACTTTAAAATGGGGTTACTTTGGGAGAGGACAAAATATAATTGAAAAGGAAAACAGGAAGACGGGATTTATTTGAAAGGCCTTTGTTAAGATTTATTTAAAAATATCCCTTGGCAGTTCACAATCACCACGTTCTACAACAGAAAACCGGTCGGATAACATTTGAACAGTTTTCACCTACAGCAGAAGGCTAACACCCAGGAACGCTTGTGCATTGCTTAAATACATGTATTGGCATAAAATCCTGGGTTGTCATCGAGTAATATGGTGGTATCTGCTGGCTGTAGAGCAAATTGCACCACGGGTGCATTATACGTGTGCTCTGATACTTACCTTGTCTTTGGAAAAATTTAAAAATATGGGGGAAAGCAGAAACACAGCCCCCTCACAAACATCAGACTTCACCTCTCAGTGCCTGCAGGACCACCGAGCTCGTAGGGGGACGTCTGCCGCAGCCCACAAGCATGGCAGGGGGAAGCGAACCCAAGCCACCAGGACACGGACGTCCCACTGAACCTGCACCATCACTTACGACAGCACAGCCCCCTCGTTAGCAGATAAAAATAGGAAAAGGGTTTATTAATTTAAAGCCCTGCTGACTGCAAATATCTATGGTCACGAGCTGGCAGAAGGATAGGGGCACAGCACCTCGGGCCAAGGAGGTGAGCAGCGAATCCAGAAGAAACCTTCAGATCTTCAGGGTCAGAACCTTGTTTTGCAAAGGCGCAGAACAGTCCTTCACTTTGTTAAACGTAACGGATTTTTCTCCTGGTGAAACCCAACGAAAATACAATGGGATACTTAAAGGAGACTGCGAGAGAGGAAGGCCGAGGGCTGTGTGGGTGTGCGTGTGAGCAAGAGAGACGGACAGAGGTTCTGCTGCCGACCCACCTACAGCTGCCCAGCAGGTTTAGCCCTTCCTGCTGGACAAACTCAGACTTTGAAAATATGAATAAGGCCTGTCTTCCCTGGCGATTATTCCTGGTAAGGTATTTCTTTTTCTGTGGACTCTTACTCCAGAATAAGAATGTCACACTCTGAATTAATTTAATCCACTTTCCAAGTGGATTAAGATAATCTGAATAAGGCACTGGTATTCCAGAATAAAACATCCACACTGTCTGCTAAATAAAACGATAACTATTTTAAATTCACATCCAACTTCAGCCAAAGCAACCTCCTGGCGTGGGAAAGCCTGACCCCCACCTCTCCCCTGCAGCCGAAGCTCTCGCCTGTCTCTCGCAGCAGGGACAGCGCGATGGCTTCAGCAGTGCTGTCACCTGGGCTGCCGCAGAGCACGTTCCCAAAGTCCTTTAAAGCAGTATCAAGATGAGCAAAAAGCAGGAAGGATTCTTCTTCTAAACCACTATTGAGAACACCAAGGTCATCTACCACCAACCAACCGTTAAGGGGGCAGCAGGTCTACGTTTTGGGCTATAATTCCTTTAGCACTTAAGATATATATATGCCTAATCGAAAATGAACTTAGTGGTTTCATGATTTGTCAAAGAAACATTGTAAAAAGCCAGATCCAAAACAAAGGATTCAAAAAACGTATGTTCCAAACTGTTGTTCTTCGAAACAATGGGCAAACGGCACAAGATTCCACTTGAAGTTGTGCTGAAGCAAAAATAAAAAAGCAAACAAATTTTAAGTTGACATACTGTATTGTGAATTACTTTCTCAGCTTTTCTACATCTAAGATAGCGTGAAATGATCTGCGATACAGTAAAACAGTTTAATACACAATTGATTACAGATCCGGAGTAACGAGTCAAAGATAATATGCATTTTATCTATATACATATATAGCTTAATATTTCACAGATACAACTTTCTTCCATTTCTGTTTTGTCAACAAAGCATATGCAGAATATTTACAATTAAGTTGCCGAAAGGAAGCCCCGTCCCCCTAGCAAAAGTTACCTGGCAGAAGTTCCCAACTGCCCCGTGTAAGTGTTTGTAAACAGCCCGTTTCCGTCTTTTTGCAAAAAGGGAGGGGAGAACGTAGTGTGATGATGGGGTCTGCTGGGGATGGAAAGAAAAAGAAACCAAAGACATCGCGAAGAAACAGTTTCCAGCTAACCTGGATGCTTTAAAACGTGTTCATTCTCTCTCTTTTTTTTTTTTTTTTTAATTTTTAAACTGGAAACTGTTCTCAATTAATGTTTAACACTTTCTGTGCAATTTCCGTGTGTGCTTGAGCACGGACAGGCGGTGCTAGAGTCTCGGGTAATACTGTAGAGGCAGCTTATAAGGAGGGCAGGTAACGGTCTGGAGTCTCTGTCGACTCCCAGGTCTGCCACACTGCCAAGCAGAGCACAAGTTACGGCTTGGCCAAACTCGCAGCTATTTGTTAAACAAAAGCAAACTCCGAAGTGAGATTCTCACTTCCCGAAAGAATTGCTCGCAGGCGGCTTGTGATCAGGTAACGCTCCAACCAGGCACCACAGCGCTTTACACGCAGCAATTGCTTCTATAGTGTCACGTACAGGTGTAACACTGCAGAAACTAAGGTACGAAAATCCCCAGGCTAAACCCAACCCGGCCCGGCCCACCGCGCGGCTCCGGTGCGGTCCCACAGCAGTGTCTGCATTTCTAGTGCACGTTTTTAATGTCCAGCTGAAATGTACTCGCAGGAAAACGTAAAACAAAACCAACAGGCGAAGAGGGAAGACGCACTTACAAAGTCGTTGAACAAAGGCGCAATTAATTAGCGAGCGGGCGGAACGGGGATTGTCTCAATCCATGGGGACAGAGGGCCGCTGCCCAGCGCGCGAAGCGCAGGCGTCCGTGCTCTCCGTAAACATCCACGAGCTCAGCAGCTGAGCGGGGGATCCCACTTGCGGCGCTACGGCGAGCAAAGCCCGCTTGCGCCCGGGCCCCGCCAGCCCTCCCGTGCGCAGGACCGCAGCCGCCGCGGCCGTCCCCGCCTCCGCGCTCCCGCACCCAGAGGAAAGCCGCACTCCTTCCCGCGGCACCGGCGTTCCCACACAACCCGCCTCGCTGCCTTCTCCTTCTCTCAGCGCAGCAGGACTGCCAAGGGACAGGGGCGGGAAGGCAGCAGCCAGTCCTCACCTGCCGTATGTGCAACTCTTTATGCTGAGTTAAAAACACCGATTCAAGGGAAGAAGGAGCTTTGAAGATAAACCCAATATAGAGAAAGTCAAGCCAGCGCTGTGGGAGTTAGATGGCTTTCCTGAGAGCACAAGGGGGGACGCGCTTCTGTGCGTTCCTCGTGAATTCAGCGAGTGTGGCCAAGGTCCGTATCGTCTTTGGATACTGTTGTTACCGCCTCACAAACGGGAGGCATCCCCGCCGAGCGTACAAATTCTCAAGCGCTCAGCACAAACTTGCAACTGCGTTTTTGTCTCTGAACAGATGTCAGCGCTAGTTAAGGCTCTTGGCTTTAAAGAGTTTATTACTCTGGAAGTTTAAAGCTGTGTTCTCAATAGGGTGCAAGGCCCTGTCTCAGCATGGGTGTACCACCATGGCCTCGGAAAACTAGAAGTAACAATTTAGGATGTTAAATTAGGCGGAAGGTTACTCTAGCAACTGTACACACCAAACACGCTACAAAAGTACGACGGTGGTGGTATGACTGTCCTAGTACCTGTGTGGCGGCTGAACTCCGTTTCGGACAACGATACGGAACGGATCGCCGCAATATTGCAAAAAACCCTCCTTCGGACAAATTGCTAGCAGGCAACAGCAAGATGAAAATATAAAGCTAACATCACAAATTACAAGTGAAATCAAAGGCAAAGTTTCAAGGATGGTCGATAGTTTCAAAGGGGCAACCACCTCCCGCAGGCGCGTAGCCAGGAACAGGCACGCGCGCCCACCAACACACGCACGCCTGGTTTCACCGTACCACACCCTGAGCTCTTATCTCTCTCAAGACATTGGTAAAAACCGCCTTTGAATTGCAAACTAGTATTTAGCCAATACATGAAGCTAGAAATAAGTGAACATATTAATAGCTAAGGGAGAAAACAAAAGTCCTTTAGAGAGTTTACTTGGACATCATCTGCTTCACGTTTCTCAAAATGCTCAAATTATGGACACGCACAAACCACCGCTCTGACAACGATCACTTGCTGGAGGCTCAGCTTTGACTTTCACTGCATATAATCGCTAATGTCAGCTATAAATGACAAACCAGTTAGAGCAGCACTGATTAAAGAGCTGAAAATTATAATTTTAATAACTGTTCCCGCGTTGTTACCCTCTTAGCGGTTCTTAAGATTCACCGAACACGGCAACTCCTAGAGATTAAAATACGTGTTGCTATAGCGAGTCAAAAACAGTGAAAGGACAGAATAAAACACATACAAAAGACGACTGAAGGCTAAAACGCAAAAACCAGACAGAGCAGCCTAAAAGTCTCTTTCCGTAGTTGTAAAACGCAAGCGACAGCTTCCTTCCCACTGCTTCGCGGCTCGGAGACCTGCGTGTGAAAGAGCTGCTGAAAGGACACGCAGCCTGTTGCGTCTGCACTGGCTTGTGGCAAAACGCGTTGCGCCGTCCTTTGCTCCTCACCACGCTGGGGTTAGGCCACTCGCCTACAGCTACAGTCAGGAACTAGGAAAAAAGCTTTAAGTATCTTCTAGCAATCGATTTCTTCCAGAATAATCCCCTTTCTCAAAGCCTACCGGCAGCTCTCCCACAGAAGTAGCACACATTTGTATACATGTCGCATAACCAGTTAACTCAGCTGAAGACAAAATTTAACTCCCCTGGCAAAGACTTAAAAATGGTTTTATATGGAAAACCGTCATTATTTTTTTCTGCCAGTTTTATACTTGTTTCTCTCCGTGCATATAATGCACCTCCTAACTCTTTCCCACAGCCCCGCTGGCGGTTAAGGCAAAACATATTTCACACGAATTTCAGTTTCTGCTTGAGCTTCTTCAGAGTCTGACATTTGGTTTTAAACAAACTCAAATAAGATAAAGATAACAAGCTCCTGACAAGATAAGAAGCTTTTCATTGACAAAATAACTCCTTCTTACCACTGTGAGAGGACAGAGTTCGGAGGGTAGGATTAAAGCAGACTTAAAGAAAAAAAAAAACCCATCCATTTTAAGGCTCCCTCATCCTACCATGGAAAATAGCGAATTCTTAAGCCTACTGGGAAAGAAGGGCTCTGCTTCATACCTGATAAACCTTCCTGTACTTCAGCCAAGCAAAGACATCAAACCTGGAAATTAAAGATCAGTCTTCAAAACAACCTGCCATCTCCTTTCATGGTCACCTTCTCTTTTTTCTCAGCGATTTTGCTGAGCTCAGTCTTGTGCATGATGTTATACGCTTGTCCCGTATTTTGCCACCTGATTAGCAGGCCTCGTACTACTTCTAGAAGAGGACAACACAATGGTAGCTTTGGACATGGAAACATCTACATTTTCAGATTGATAGTTAAAAATCAATTGAATTGTTTTTTTTAACTATGTCAATGTATTAGTGCAGTACAGTTTCTTTATGCCTGATCTCCTGACCTGGAAGCATGTATGTTATTGTATAGCATGCTTCTTGGGCTGTCTATGCTTGCACAGCCAGGAAAAAAAAAAAAAAATCTATCATTACATTGTATCCCATGCTGGCCACACCATATTTTTACAGGCAGGCCTTGGTATTCCGCCTCCAAAGTTTCCTCTACTGTGCGTTTTAGCAGAAAATGATCTATGATTTCACAGCTCAACTGAAAATCTTCAGACCATTGGACCACTCAAACTAAACACCTAGAGGGCTACGGTTTGTCTGCAGGAAGTAGTGTTTAATGGATATAGTTTCCAACTTATTTTTTACAGGACTTTGCAAAATTCTACAGCCACTGGTTGTTGAGACTATTCTTAGTAATAATGAATAGTAATTCAGTTTTTTTCCCTTAAACGTTGTCCCCCTGGTAACCCAAACGACGACTGTTACAGCCTACGTAGAGATCTTAAAGAAGAAAAAAACATTTCTTGGAATAAATGACTTTCCTGCACGAATTCTCTGAACAATTCGCATGTTCCACACATAGTCAGCTAAGTCTCAGAAATAACCTGAGACCCAGACTGGGTCTCCCTGGCTGCCTGCGCATCCAGGCTGAAGTACTATAGCTCACTGCTATATAGTAGTATGGGACACTTCCGTCTTCAGCATCGGCTGTTTTTCCTGCTGTTCGAAAATAATAGTCTTTTTACAGTCAAATCATCCCTGTGACATCTTCAGCAACTGAGGAAGTCATATCAATTAAGAGTTGATGCATTTTTAGAAGTTTCATAACATTTAACTAATACCGTCTTTAACTGAAAAAAGGAGCCATCTGCATATGACCGGTCAGCTCTCTACCGGCTCAAGAATCTCTGGGATGGACAGCAGACTTGTATTTCTGAAGCTTTCCACCGTGGAAAGTAAGCAGAATTGCTCTTTTTTTTTTGTTTGACCACACTCCTTTTCAAATAACAACCGTCCCCACAATATAATTTTAAGCCAAGAGGCCTCAAACTTAGAGAACGAATGAAGTACGCTCCTTCTGTAATCCTCCTCGCTTTCCACAGGCCATTTCCACTGTCTGAGAGTGCTCTGATAGACAAGGACCCTTTTCAACTCTGCTTCGGTGAATTCCAGCACCGCTAACAGTTTCACTTGATTTTATTTCTTATTCTCTTCTGCTTTTGTACGCTTCCTAAGACTCAGGATAACAAACTTTTTTGGTGAGATGAAAATTTTCTTTTAACAGAATTCTTCAGTTTAACTATTTGGACGTGCCGGCTACTCTTCTCTATCTTCTGTTAAGCAGCTTAGCAATAACCCAAGGAGAAAGGTGCAGCTGCGACTGGGCAAATGTATTAGAACAGAAATATCAAAGCAAACTTACTGTTGCCCTTTATAGTAGGAAAAACAGAGAGAGGCAAGCAGCAGTCAGAGCAGTGGAACTGGTGAGGAAAACCTATGAAACCATGACCTGACAATAACAGAATTCAAACACTGCTGCGAAAAACAGGAGCTCTAGTCTCGTAAAGGCGAGGAATAGGGAGGTGAGAACCTCTCCCCACATCCCGTCCTTACAGAACACACAAGACTGCAGCACAAAAGAAGTGTGAACACAGGCACTATCTTTAAATTTGGCAAAAAAAACCACAAGCCACACAGGAAGCTGATCAGATTATAACCAACTTCAGGCATTCATAGTCTCTTCAGTGCTCTGCAACATTGGAAAATAAAGACCAGAAGTTAATAACTGCTCACCTTCAACATTTTTTTTTCTAATGCAGGAGCTGAACATGGCACTCACTAGAAACCTTAAAAGTTCTAAAATTCAGAATCAAAGTTTTAGAAACAAGTCAGAGTTCAGCAATTTTAAAGTGCTAGACACCCTAAAAGCTTGGTTCTTTAATCAAGAATTAGCTCTTCTTCACCTAACGGCTTGTATATGTACAATTTTTGTTAATAGTGCCTTTCATTTTTCTTCTGAGAATCCTGTTTTCTATGTTTTGGGCCTAACGTAAGAGTCTCCAACCTTCCCCCCCCGCCCCCATAAAGCCATTTCCCTGTTGCCAATCAGTGCTAACCTAACTCTGGGTGAAGTTTTGTTGCTTACCTGTTGGAGAGTCCATCCTCTCCACCCCTGTATTGACCCCTCCAAACCCTGATGTACTCTGTATTAGAAAAGAGCAGCAGGAAAGCAGAGAGCCAGCTTGCACCTTTACCAATCTCTGCTCAAAGCACTTAGGACACTGGGACTCTTAGGTTAGGCAAAAGGGAATAATCCTAAATTCTGGGCAGCAGAAAGCTCGCTATTTAAACTTTCTGTTGAGAGCTCAGCTTCTTGATTTTGTATCTACACCGCATTAAAAAAAAAAAGACTCAAAACCTTTGAAGAACGGCAAAATCAGAAGCACCAGAAATAAATAAATGGAAAGACCATTTACTTTTTTAAAATGAAAAATCAACTCAGTTTCACTGAAGTAGCTGTGAGAAAAAAAAACATTTTTGTGTGCTAGCAGCAGGCTAAGATGACACTGCGGAAAATAATCTAAGCTCTAGAACAACTCCTGTAAGTGAATCGTGGCAGAAGGCAATAACTGGACTAGCTAACATTCAGCAGTCTTCTCCCCGGATAATTTTGAAATGATCAGTATTAGGACATCCTAAAAACAGAAGCACAGTGCAACAATGCACTGACTATGCTTGCAGAATACGCTACCGGTTATCTGGCCAGCTCTTCAACTTTTACACTGCGTTTAAACAATTGGGCTGGCGCTAACAGAACAAGCTCAAAAGATATTTTAATGAAATTAACTTTGATCATGGTCTCCTGCAAGCGAACGTGTAACACGGCTGCCTTTGGCTCTGAGGAACACAGAGATGCCATTAGAAACGCCCATGGAAAAATTTTTGCAAGGACTGGCACATCTTTTGAAAGGCGTAAAAGGTAGGTGTGAGGGTTCAACTCCCATTGTTTTTCAATAGAAAATAGGTATCTGCTTGCTCCTTGTGCCTTTGAAAAATCTCGCTGTTCAAACTTTCTGTTGAGAGCTCAGCTTCTTGATTTGGTATCTACACGGCATTAAAAAAAAAAGACTCAAAACCTTTGAAGGAAGAACGGCAATCTCTACAGTTGAAGTTGTTAAATGTTTGCTGCTGTTCCAGTGGCAATAAGCAAACAGAGGTATGACTCGTTACTCAACTTTTCATGGCTGCTTTCCAATTTTAAGGCAGAGTAACGTTGCCTGCAGTCAACTCCTCTACGTAGAACAAATCTGTTCCAAGAGCAGACAACAGCCCTTGAATTCAGTGTCCATTAGTATTTATGTCCTCGATCACTTTATCTGCTTAGTGCCAACAAAGAAGAGGCCCTGGGACTTTTTGGTATGCTGATGTTACCAGAAAACTAGAAATACTCCCCCCCCCCCAGCACCATACCATGATCAGCAAGAGAGCTTTATTTGTTTTATAGGCCAAAGGATGAGGCCTTTGTATTACGCAGTGCATTAATTCAATAATTAAAGAAAGGCGCTCTCAGTCCTGGGCCCTACTCCAGTACCTGCAGTACACTGTTCCTTTTTTCAGTCACCACGTGCAAACCCCTCTCACTGGACGTAGGACTGTTGCTGGTGGAGGTCTAGTTATTGTGCGGCATTTAACACGAGAGAGAAGTGGGCACGTCTTGATTGAACTTTGCCAGTATACACAGCTGATCAACGAGCGCGAAATGCTATTTTACCACTGGAGCTAGCTGTCTCTTTAAAATCAGGAAAAATAAGTGAAAGGCAAAAAGAGTTTAACAACCTTGAGACACCTAATATAACACTAGCAGGCATGTAAACAATTCTAGACAATGTTGACGCCTCTACTGTAAGAAAAGAAATACTGACACACACTGAAGTAACTGAAACAAAAATCCTAAAAAGGGTTTCAAGAATACATTCTTTGGATGCAAGAGGTATTTGCAGAGTTATACTACCTGAAAGTTGGAAGTGCAACCCAATAAGAAGGGGCGGGGGAAAGGGACTAGTTTAAATCTACCGACAAGGAAGGCTGTTGTAGAAATGTGCATTAAGAAAAACATTATATTGTTGCTTGTCAGGAGCAGCCCCAAATCAGGCTTACAGCATCTATGACAAAAGGGTAGGGGGTTGAATACCCAGTATTTTTTGTGTGCTGGGAGACTGAGCAAGTAAGATTCATTTTAAATAAGCTTCCATGTCCAACTCAGTTTAAAGATGCATATACAGCAGCTTTTCTGAGAACAGTGTACAGAATCTTGTTTAATGTAATTGAGATCCAAAAATCTTATAGACTGACATTTGACAAAGGCTTCGAGAGCTCCGTGCTCTCCATGGAGTGTAGATGGATCTCACATAGCTGAATAGGAACTTCACAACGTATATATTTATTATAACTCAAACTCCACAAAGTCACACCGGGAATAAAAAGAAGTATCCATATATTCTGCTTTCAGTTCAGACGGAAAGAAATAATTAGAAAACATATCAATACGCAGACAATACAGCATTGCATTTCACCAGCTTTTCCCTGGCTAATGAACTTATTTTGGGCACAAAAAGTTCTTTCATTCCATTTGGCGTCGGAAGGAGTTGGCTAAACTGGAATAACTGAATAATTAATATTATCCAAAGCAGGGCATCAAATGTAAGTGAAAGAGGTGATGGAAGCATGCAAAGGGAGGACTGATCTAGTCTAAGGCTGCAATCCTGCAGCCACCTCTGTGCAAAGAGATTCCTGTGCTCATGCAGATCCTTGGTCACAGGGATCCACACAAAGTCGTCTTGTAGGGCTGGGCAGTTATTGTGCTTCTCAGCTCACAATAAAGGACTCTTTCCCTATTCCTGCTTTCAGCGGCATACAGGGAACACGCTGTTCTATTCCCTGCTGCAAAAGCACAGTGTAGGGGGCAAATCCTGAAAAATATTGTGCAGCACCATTAATTCAGTACAGAGGGAAGCTGGGATCCTCAATTGCGTTTGGTGGCTTCGGAAGTTTCTCCAGCTTTGAAACAAATATTGCCTAAGTAACATCCTCACAGTGGTTGGTAGTTCAAAGAGGCTGAAACACTACTGGACTTCTTATTACTCTTATTAAACCAACTAACAGCTCACCTCTCCTAATCCCCTCCACAAAACCCAAACAAAAATAGAAATAAAATAAATAAATAAATAAAGGCATTCCCAAAACATTTATTTAGCTTCTCTCTCTCTCTCAAATCAGACCAGCTTTCGAGATACCAACTTCACCTACCTTCGCAAATTCAGCTAGGGTGCGGAGCAAAATGAAACTGTTTTAGGTGCTTAAGACCTGAATTGTAACACTCTGCGGTCACTTCTCTGCTTTTGGAACCCTGTCCTGAGAGTTGGTGAAGTCCGAACTCCGATTCCATTCCCACGTGTCAACAAGTCATTGGCTATACGGAAAACAAGTGTATCCAAAGCACACCATGGCACATTAAGTTTGAGGAAAGCATTGGTACAGGAGAATAAAACTACAGCAGTTGTTCAGCCAACTCTAACTAAACGTTAAGCCACTGCAGAACTCCTCCTCCAGCCCAACATAAAGGAAAATTGTGTCACCCCCTTGCCAAGACATTCTTTTGTGGTACGTTACTGGCACTTTATGTCAGTCTTGTATGGTAGATACATGCACATTTGTCTGTGTTTACATACAAAAGGTCTGAAAACGGTAAAATATTGTTCAGATAGATATAAAAAACCCAAGGAGTTGCATTAGGCAAAAAAAGTGTTTTGTGAGAAACAACAATAAAAATGATATAACCACAGCTTTTCCTTTCTTTAAAATTAGATAAATACCCAAAGCTATGATTTCACTTGGGGCCTCTGTACCTTGACAGGGAGTTCAGTGGAGTATATCTGAAGGCACTTAATATCCTCTACTCAGCTGAAAGATGGCTGCACAGGGAGCTGGGGAGCTTGGGATGGGATCTGGGGCATGGAGGAAAGAGATGGATGAAAACAAGCCCTGAAGAACTGTGATCCACACAGCATCAGGCACTGAAATGAAAACAAACGTACAACCCAGGTGTTGAGAAGGTCTCTCTTCAAAAAGAAAACTGCCAATTGCAAATGTCTTTGTGTTTCTATTGACAGAGCACTTCATGCAACTCTGACAGTGCATCATACACTCTTAGAGATATTTAGCTTTGCCAGTTCATTGACCTCCTCAGGTCCTGCTTCCTCACAGTCAGTCTTCTCTGCAGCTTTGCCAAACCTGCACCTCTCTTCTGCTTTCAATGAATCTTTCTGGAGCTTCTTGGAGGAAGGAAGTATGTCCTTGGTTTCTGAGTTATCTGTGCCATGGGCTATCTTATCAGAATTCTGTACAGAAGGCACCAGGTTGGCAATCTCATCCGTCGGAGATCGCCCAATGCTGCCATCCACTTGAACCCGAATGTCTGGAGATATAGACAACTGGTGATGTGGCACAATCCCATTGTCCATGCATTTTGGGTAAAGGTAGGTCTTCATCTGACCTTTCCCCTTCACATTGACTGTCCCCCTATAATCAAAGTCATACCCCATCTTGTTTAGGATGCGGTAGCTTTCCTCACTCACCTGTATACGACATTCTACGCCAGTGGTGTCCATTCTGCTAGCTATGTTCACAGTGTCACCCCAAATGTCATATAACAACTTGGTGGTGCCGATGACCCCAGCAGTGAGGGGGCCGTGGTTAAAGCCAATCCTAAGTTTGAAATTAAACCACAGCATGTTGTTGTTGAAGTCATCCACCACTTGCATCATTTCTTTGGCAAATTCAAAAAGGGTCTGCAAATGTCCATGTGGATGGTTGTTGTCTTGACACTGTGAGGTGTTTAGTCCTGAGGCAGCCATGTAAGTCGCCCCAATTGTTTTGATTTTCTCAATGCTGCTGTAGTGCGGTTTGCTTAGCAGCTCATCGAAATCCCCAATCAATTCGTTCAGGACTCTGTAGCACTCTTTGCCTCCTTCGTAGTTCTCTTCGTAGAACTCACTGAAGTTCACAATACTAGCAAAGATCACCCCGCCACTATCGTGGTTTTTGGAATAGCTCTGGGAAACCTTCAACTGCTCAGCCACGTGATAGGGAATAATATTTCTCAGCAACCAGTCAGCTTGATCCCTCATGCTCTGAATTTTGGTGCGATGAAGATCAGCCTCTACATCTCCATGGTAGTGGAGGCGGTAACTAACTTCAAACTCTCGATTCAGAAACCAAACCAGGAGAAGAAGGAGGAAGAAAACCAATATCACTTCCTGACCAATGAGGTCTGCAGGCCTCCTGATGTCACTCGGCACTGAGCTGTTGCATGGACTCTTTCTGGAGCTGGAAGCAGAAGAAAGCAAAAGAACGAGAAAGAACAAAATACAGAGTTAGGGCACTGTAATTTCTACCCTGCAGTTGGAAATCCTTTGCTGAAAACAAGTGTAGGAAGTGTAACATTCCGTATTAAATTACAAAACATGCTCTGATAATTTTCTCTGCTGATAAACATGCTGTAGAAGTAATTTTCACCTTCAACTTACGGAGTACTTCCTTAAAAGGCTATCATCGGTTGGGTTCAGTGACACAGAAATTGCCCAGCCTTTCCATTAGTCCTAGTCTAAGGACTTCAACAAGGAAAGAGTTTTTGTTATTTATAACTAAATAAATGAAAACCATTATATCCTATATTTTATATATAAAATACATATTTTATATATTTATACATATATAGCTAAAATATACTACACAACTTTTATAACGTCTGTGTATATAGATACATGTGTGTAAGTGTATCTCTGTGTATAGGTGTGCATGCATGCACGTGTGTGTGTGTGTGTGTGTGTGTGTGTGTGTGCGTGCGTGTGCGCAAATTATGTGGAATTTATTTCTTTGTATTACCTCCCATATTCAGAAATACCTACTTTATACTCTCAAAACTTTTCCCTTGTCTCTTCATCAAAGACCAATAACCTTTACTATGTGCCTTTAACGTTAACATATCAAGGCTCTGGAAGAAGAAAACTGTGTCACAAGATGGAAAACTGCGTCACTTCACGGAAAATACTGTCACCTGCATGAAAGCAGGAAATATGGAGCTCTGGCTTAAACATCTTTTGTACATTATAGCCATTTAAGCTTTTTATGGGGGAGACAAAGTATCTCAGAGCGTCAAGATAAAAAACATTCAGCGCTCACATAGGTTGAGAGCCATATTTTGAATCCCTTTGATTGCTTGTTGACTGCCTGTGCAGATTAAGAAGCACGGATGTAGTAGGCGTCCAGTGCCAAACCACCCGTAACAAGCAGATACCAGCAGTCTGTGCAATCTAAACTTTCTAGAGAGCTGTGAAGATGCAAATTCAGTCTGAGAAGACCCCACCTATGCAGTCCTAGAAACCAAGTCTAAACCCGGATGGATTGGTACACAGGAAATTTACAGATTTCTGGAGTCACTTAACTGCAATATTTTCAAAAAAACTTATAGCAAAGCATAAGATTTGACATGGGCAGACACATGCTGAGATTATTCAAGTCAAGAGATGACTTGATAAGCAAAAGCGTCACACCAAGCTTTCTCCTCAGAATACATCTAGCCTTAACTACACAGGTTGCCTTTCTACACAGTAGAAAGGCAACCTCTTTCTCAGTGTCTCTCTGTATTCCTCTTACAAGGGTATGTTAGCAAAAGAGATTAAAACCCAAAGCACAACAGTAGCAACAGCTGGAGCAGAGACTTTCAATTTGCTTCTGTAACATGTGAAAATATTTCTAGGTTCAATTTCTTTCTTTATATCCATGAGGGACATGCTTCCATTCATGAAATCAAAGCAGATATTTTGACAACTGAGCCATACTACAGATCTAATTTCTTTTTCTGAATATTCATTCTCGAATGTCTGACTGAGAGCATAGCCAGAAAGGTATGCTACAGCAAACACAAGGCACTGTTGTGATAACAAATGAATACATGCAATTCCCTGAAAACATCTGTATGGGTTACGGTCTTTCTTTGCATTTGTATCTATTGGCTTTATCATAGTAAAGCTATCAGAGGAAAAGCTTCCTGCAAGTTAAATATTTACAATAGAGAATTTATAGGTCGAACTTCAGATTCAAGATAAGACCGCATGTGGTCATTAACATTTCTGTCATTCTGCTGGAACTTACTCCTTTTGCTATCAACCAAAAACATCCTTCTCCCAAGAGAGGTGAAGCTACATCCATTTTATTGGTTTGACATTAAAAAGACAAGAGGGGAGAATGAGAGGAGGATACTATTCCCAAGCCACAGAAGAGGTCGCTACAGTCAAGTTCCAGCAATTATTAGTACGTTATTGTAGGAAGACTCCTTCCTTTCTCCCTTAGGACTATTTTTCTCAATGGAACCTCTGTTATGAACCTACTCATTTTCTACCTAGAAATACAATGAATCTGAGATTAAAAACAAGGCTAAATTATTAGTGACTAGAATGGTAGCAGTTCCTGAAATTCAATCCCTGCAACCTATTTTGCAGACAGCAAAAAATTGCCCCAATTTCCTGGGCTTAAAAACAAAATAAAACAAAGGGAAGAAAAGTAAATTTTGAAAAGAAGTATCATAAAATGGTTTTATTTCGTTCTTTTTAAAAGGAATTGAACGGCAGCAACAAGTGCTCTTTGGCTGAAAGAAGCAGCTGCTGACGCCTAAGGCAGTGCATCCCATCATTTTGGAACCAGGTAGCTGTGGATTTTTGGTGTGATAAACGCTTCCAAAACAGATAAATGTTTTCACCAAACCACAGGAAATAAGGTTCTTGGTTAGATTTTCTCAAACTTAAGTGAAATGATAGATGCTATAAAAAGTCTGAAAGCTGAAGTAATTTAACTCTCTCCAAGGAGTCAAGGAAAGATACCCTATGGCAAAAAAGGTAGGTAAGGATATGGCTTAGATGAAAATAAGCAGCTTTAGTGGTACATGGACAATAGCTGCAAACAAAGCACTCTCCTGCTGAAATTCAGTAAATTAAAATCCACATGAGAATCTCCAACTTCAACCCAAATGCCAGAATTTTTGTCAGTAATAATGATGGTTTTAGAAGGAACTGAGGCAAAGAGTTCTGATGAAACGCAACAGAGAAGCGTAGCAAGTGATTGTAACCACCACGCTGGGGCTAATTTTGATTTTTTTAATTTAGGGTTGTAGTCTATGGCCAAAAACGTGATTCAGAGTTGAGGTTGCACAGTATCAAATTCTGTATTTCCTCTAAATATTATTAAGGGCTGATGTTTTTGCTCCAAGGGAGACTCTTATCCAAACTCTATTCAACAGTAGAAAGGCTAGCTTCACACGGACATACATACACTGTTGCACTGTTGTATTAGGCAAATGAGTTCATTAACACATTACATTTGAGTTTGGACTCGACACATTTTCAAGAATGAAGGAGTATGGGTACTACCAGGTCAGCTGGACCCAACAACTCACAAATTGTCCCCCCCTGGCAAATTTTTAATCTGATAGAAGATGAGCAATGGAAAGGGTGTTTTCAAAAAGTGGGAGGGCTTTCAGTAGCCTGGATGGTGAGTTCAAACTGGATCAGGTACTGAGATGATGCGGTATCACACTGGCAGCAGCAATATGGCTATGATTCCCTTAACTTCCTGGTAGACCTATTTTCAGTACACAGAGAAAAGATTAAAAAAAAAAAAAAAAGACTGGGGAGGGTGGGGAATGAATCTTTTTCAAGGAACATAATTCAGGCACTATTCAAAACAATTGATTACTTTCAGTATCTACTGGGAAGATATCTGCTAGAAGCCCGGAGCAATGACACGTTGCTCCCTTGAGAGTACCTGAGTTCGATTCAGATAATCTGCCATGACATCAAACATCCTTGCCACAGGGATTCATTTAAGTCATAAAAGACTTTTTATTTACTCTCTATTGTACAAAATATTCCTCAATAAATTAGGCAAGGACCACAGCATCTTAAAGTATAAAAAGTGGCCTGTGCCGAACCCAAGATCTGCCTTTTAAGGGAAACCTCCTGCCTCCCATTCAGAACTTCCTAAAGTACTGGCATCTGCGAGCTCTCAATCATTTCCTCAAGCACTGGGTTGACCTTGTTTCCCATGTGGATGTACAAACGAAGAAATCTGCGTTTGAAATGACAATGACTCACTTGTAAGCTGACCTGATTTCATTAATAAGGTAATGGGTTAGTATCTCAAAAGAAAAGGTACAATATCTTTTTCAGACCCAGCATTTTTGATCACTGACTGCTGCAAGTATTAGTACAAAAAGCCACATTACTAAGAAGGAGGAAACAATTACATACGACTAACTTGAAAATCAGTTTTCTTCCTGAACATTGCGGCTACTAGGTTTCAGGACCTACCGTCACTGTAAATTACCTTCTAGGTAGTCTGCAAGAAAAGGAAACCCTGTATCTGAAGTTACCCTTTAGAATGCAAGAAGGAAAAAACCCCACACCTCTATTAAAAATCTTCTTAACTTCTTATGAGATGTTGCAGTAGAAAGTTAATTTTAAAAATCATTCAAATTGAAAATCTTAAGCTGACAATGCTCCTTTAACTCAAACAGTTGAAGTACTTCCTGGCATAGATGCCTAACTATAAACTTGGCATCTTCATCCGGTCTGAGTGCTGAATGTGGAACAAGTGAGAGCTCCAGAGATAGAATCTCCTTTGGCTTGATCACAAATCATAAAGATAATGGCTTTCTACTTATAAAGATTTTTGGAGAGCCATTTTGCTTCTGAGGCAGTATCCTATGTTTGGATCTGGATGTCTTGCTCTATTTAAAGTGGATGCATGCCTGCTAAATCTTTAAAAAGAATGCAATGGTGGAACAGTGAGGAAAAGAAGGGAAATAAAGCAGCTGCTTTTGATGAAGAACACGTAGGGGAGGCATTTAAAGAAAACTGTCATCAAGTGGTTTTAGTCTTCCATCTCAAGTGGCCTATCACTATTCCTCCTGGAGCCATCTGAAGCAGGAAAAAGACACACTACCTGCTCTGAGATAAGAAATGAATGAAAACAAGATATAGTTCTTACTTAGAAGACACAGTATATGGTAGTATCTCTTTTGGGTTGACGAAATGGTCTCTCTAGAAAAGGCAGCAAATTCCATATTTTGATTATCTAGCTTAGTGTAGACAATCCAGAGGTGGGTGAACTTTGTGCTACAACTTCACTACTAGTATCTTTCTTCCCATGTACTTTTAACAACTATCTCAGTTCTTGATCAAGAAAAGGCAAAGGTAATGGCCTCGTTCAAGGCACGCAAGTTAAAAAAGTTTTTTTGGCCTTCTTAAACTATTTCTGCAATAAGTAACTTTCCACTGAGCAAAGGGAAAGCTTATGTGCTGACTCTGGTGAACATGGAATCTATTTTTTTTTTTTTTTTTGGAATGAGAAACGAACATCAGAAAAGTTTACTAGAATAAGGGAGCGTCAGTGTTTTGTTGGTCCATCACCTGGGTAAAGGAGAAATTCTGTTCATACAGAACTTTAGACCTGGAACATGCATTCAAAAAACCCAAAAAACAACAACAACAATAACAACAAAAGCTGAAAAGAGAAGCTGAATTCTGTTGGAAATCTGTGATAGAAATAAAACAGGATTAGCTCCTAGTTCTTTCTCTCAACCTCTAACACATAGAAGAACCATGTCAATTTATAAGTTCCTGCTCCTTCAGAATGGTGGAATCCGGACTGTTAAAAAGCATCACATTGCACTGATACGGTTCTCACACTAAAATGAAAACAACGAACCAACGCCTGACAAAACTGCTACTGACATGCAGAAGAGCAGCATGTGTGATAAAAACACATATATGGTATGCACGCATTTTTTCCCCAGCTGAAGGAAGGAATGACAGACAAAATACAAATATAGAACATCTCACAATAAAAAGTTTAAAATGAAGTTTAGAAATGTTTAACAAGCCAGATATTTTGGTCACTGCCTTATTTGGTATTTAAATCACAAGCTAGGTTTTGCAAAGCAGGCAGAGTGTACTCCGTGACTGCTTGCAATAAGAACCCCTGCACGTTTTGGTTTCTTGGTATCCACTTGTATCTTTATTTGCCATGAGTTAAAAGTTACGTGATACATTTTTGGAAGAAAAATATTTGCACAGTTTGATAGCTGTTTTTGGACAGATTCCTCATATATGATGATACAGAAACCGTCACTGAATTGAAGACTGCTGTCAATTATTGAGGGCAGAATGACTTATTTATTAGTGATTAGCAGCTGTGAGGAGCCTGCTAAGTTGTTGTTACCAAAGGGTAAGACGTTTATAATTCTGAGTAATACAACTTAGGTGATTTCACAGAATTAATAATAAACCACTGAAGATCCAAATTCAGGCCAATACTAAGACATTACTTGCAGTGACCACTATGCTTTAATAGTTCATATACTACATTTTCAGCAAATTCAGTGTTCAGGCTTATAAAAAAATCAAGCCACCTCTGTTCTTTTGGCTTTAACTTTCCAGGTCTTCTGGCTTTAGCAAACTGGAATTCTATTACAAAAATAAAGGTACCTGTCATGAATCAAAGCCATACAAAAAAGAAAATCCTTCTTAAAAATCACCAGAGTAATAGATAATTTCCTGGCAAATAAACATCCAACATGGAAAGCATAGTTACCATCTCTTTGTCCTTAGGAAACACCCTTTTCCTCTAAACTATCACTGCATTCGTGTAGATTAAAATTTTTTAAAAAGTAATTTTGTTGTGACACACACTCCCAGGAAAAGCAACATCCTCCTAAATACATACTTGTTTAAAAGAATTGCTTACTCATGTATTCACAGGGTCATTATTTTAATCAAGGACAACATCATCCTAAAATTACCCTTAAATTTGCAATTAGGGGACATAATGGTCTAAAACTGAAGACCAGTAAAAACGCTTTTAAAATGGCAGAAGTGAAACTCGCAATAAAACTATGAGAACGTTAGCACTAAAATAGAGTGAATCCTTGACGTGTTGGTTTATAAGGGGTTATAAAGAATCTAGGGAAAGAGTCTAGGGCTACGATTTCACTTGCTCTAAATGATATTACTGGCTACGCTGCCCAAGAGAGCTCAGGGGGACAAACACCTCCCAGACTCTCCATTGCCAGCGTGACTCTTTGCAGCCGGCTTCTTCAGCTGCAGTTCCTCTAGCACAGGCAACTCTGCTGGCCAGCTGTGGGTAGCACCCAAATCTGCACACTTCCAAACAGTGCAAGTCAAGCAAAAAAAACGAAAAATATAGCCCATAATGTGCGGATAATGTTTATAAATGTCTGCTACTACACAAACAGGTGCAATTTTACAGCTTCTTCATAGCTCTACTTCCCAGAAATCTAATTGAAAAAGAAAATAGCTTTACACAATTCAATGAGTGCAGCATAAGTCTCTTACGATTTTTAGTCATGTCCAAGTCCTCTGGAAAGGAAGTTCCATACACAAGCAGCATACAGCATACACAATTTGTTGAACTCCCAAGTGTATTACTGTGCATGTAAAGTTTTGCTAATTATAATTGATTGAAAAATGTATCTCTAGATAAATGACTTCTAAATGTTATTTGATCTAGTTTATCCACTTACATAAAACATAATGCAGAAAAAGAAAATAAGAATTCTCTCTAAATATAAAGATGGCCATTCTATATAAAGCTTACCTAAAGTTCTGTGCCAAATCTAGATGAAAAGTTTCCACAGAGCTGAAACAAAAATGCATTGATATCAGAAAGAAAGCTAAAACAATCAACAAAACATTCTGCCAGAATTTCAGTTAGCACTTTAAACTTTTCTATTATGTAGACTGTAGGACCAATAATTGCAATTCACTTTTGATCAGCTTCAGTCAAACTTTGTTTCAACGGGACTTTCCTGCACTTTTTGCATTGCAAGACACAGCCAGGTACAGAGATGCAAACACCTCTGAAGAGTAACTGATGATAATGCAGTCAAGATGATGTCTGGAACAAGTCATTTTTAAACAATTCAATCTTCCCTTGGACGCATGGAAAAGCAATTTAAGGACTCTAAAAAAATGTTATGCCTCCATCCTGTCCGACTAACACAATACAAAGATGATAAAAGACGACAGATACAGAACCTCTTTTTGAAAATGTCACGACAGAAAATAAATAGTTGAGAAAAGTTTTGTGTTTATTTGCATTACAATTTCTCTACAATAATCAAGTGTTAAAACTCTCAGGATCAGTTACTTCTGGAAGAAAGAAGTGAAGAAACGTGCAGAATGAATTTGCCTGTGATGCACAAAAAACTGCAACTACTACTGTTATCTAGACTATTGATAAGACAGGAACAAAAAAAATTATTATTAAGCTAGTCAAGTAAAAGTTTTGGGACACACTGTTCAATATCTATTATTTTCATCCATGATCACTTCCACAAGTCACTATTTGTCGGGTATGCAACTGGACAGCAATATTACTTCAAATATTTATTTTTTAAAGATGAAATTACAACATATTCTATGATTTCCATACTTAACGGTCCATTAATGGTCACCACTAATCAAACCACAGGACCAAATATGCCGTCCCTGGCAATGATTCTTAAAGACACTTTCTTAAGCATTCACACCACCCCTTTAGGAGTCAGTAAAAGTTGATGCTATAAAATTATACACAGGCAAGGTCGCCACCTCTCTGCCTGGGAAGAGCCTTTCTCAGTCTCGTAAAAAAGTTGGTATGAAGGAAAAAGCATAAGTTACCTAAAGTTTTTTGTCCTGCCCTATGCACAAAGCCAGGATGCAGAGTGTAACTACAAGCCGATATGATAACTGCACCTGTAACTTCTTCTAAAATTTTGAGTTTGAATAAGTAATTAGACTTAAAATTATGATACTAATCCTTCTGATTTTCTTCTGTGACAAAACGCCTTTGCTATGGATGCACAGAGGTCTGTTCAAGCAATCACTCAAGAGAACATCAACCATGATGATACACTTTTCATGCTTTAGCATGACAAATGCCTTTGCATAGGCTTCCGGTACTACATTAGATTTTTTTAAAAGGTTTGCAGTGAACCAGCATCTAGTTATGCCACGGTAACTCTATTGCAGACATGGTGGCATGCATGTAGCCTAAGGAGCAGTAAGAACCTCTGCTTGGGGGAATTACAGAAGAGTAGCTAGGGAGTCATGAAAGACCACCAAAGATTTACTATTCACTAACTTCCCTGAAAAGACACACCTGTGGCTAACTTCTCAGTGAAGCTGATGTCTGGACAGACTTAAAGACAGTGAAACGGTGATAGTGGCACAAAGAAAACGTCAACAGGTACAAGGTAAGTCCCCGTTGCGAGAGCCGACATAGTCAGAGGTGTCTGAGTAGAAATGAATTTAGCATCCTGGAAGATGTTAGTTAATTAAAGTTAGTTAAGCTGGACAACCAAAATCAAATGGATAAATCAAAGATGAGATAGGGAGACATCCATAAACTGAACACTACTTCTCCCCACTGACGCTAGAAAGGGCTGTCCTGTACTCATTGCCTGAGTGCTCTGCTTAAAAACAAAAAAGAGATTTCCTCTAGTCTAAAGTGATCTACAAACCTTTCTCCAACTGACTCTAGTTCCAAGTTAATTTTTTCAAGGAGAGAAAGACTCTTCTTCCTACAACTCTTAGAGCAACTTCTGAGTTACATATGGTCTGAACAGATGTTACGGAGTATTTTTTATTCTCTTTCTCTCCCTCTCTCTTTTTAAAATTAGATCAAGATTAAAAGAGACCACTGCATATACTTGAAGAGGGGCTTAAAAGCTAAATGCTCACACAAATCATGTATCTACAAACGCTCTGTTTTTCCATGCTTTTCACCATATGGTTCAGCAAAACTCTGAAGAAGGGTAAAAAGAATGGCTTTTGAGATCCTTGCAAAGTCCATGCTGTGGTGAGTGCCAAAGTTTATGCATCTTAAGCCTCTGAGAAGTGTAACTTGATTATAAAATTTTAACAATAAGAGTGGACAGATGGCTGGAAGGAGTCCCTTGACTACCTTGGCAAGAAATTAGAAGAAGGATCCTGCAAATAAGTTCTCCTATGGGGAAAACTGCTTATCAGAGGAAAAACTGAAAAGCCTTAAGGTTATTACACAGAAACTGCATTAACTTGATTCCTCCGGTTATCGTCTTCCAGAATCCTCTGAAGAGGCAGAAAAGTGGGAGAGGAAACAGGCTATTAGACCCCTACTAAATCTGAGTATCTGCCTTCTATAGTGAAAAATTCCTTGAGGAGCAAGCTGGAAGAAAGATATATAAGATCCTCAGGCCAAAATCAAATCTGGAGGAGCACGGGGAAAAACTGAAGAAGAGGTGGTGCCAAAGAGCACCACTAAGTACCTCAGAAATGTCTTAAGAAAAGAAAACAGAGGTTTCAAAGCAGAAGACGAAAAGGAAATTCTGAGAGTTTGACTAACATATGTGTAAGCATGCCCTAGACACACATGGCTTGAAGACAGAGCATCATTTCTGAACAGATTACAGGAAAGGACCCCTCAGACATCACCCTGAAATCCTTGAAATAAAGCCGACCTCCTCCCAAATCCATTTTTGAAGTTTGAGATACTGGAGAAATTCATGGTAGATACAAAAATCATATGCGTTGGACTCTCACTTCATGGGTGCAGAAAACAAATAAGACCAAAACACGGTCTATGAGTGCTAAGGTATGATGCTCACCTGTCTGGACACAAGGAGACATAGAGCAGAATGAGAAGTACTGCTCCTACTACAGTTGCCAATAGAGATCTCATCCAGGAGCTAAGCTGGCAGAAGTTACAGTACTGGACAATGGTGATCAGAATTGCGCAACACATAAACATGGTATACTGCAACAAAGAGAGAGAGTGCACATTAGCGTCTTCTTGGTGACTGGAGCCCTTCCGTACGTAAATGTCACCTTAAATAAAGGAACATGTGACATGAAAGAGAAGGACCTAATTTCCCGTTTAAAATGCACACCAAGTAATCCCACATACTCTCTGAGAATTTCAGGAGACAGCACTTCTAGATGGAGGTCTTCCTTTCAAAGAACAAGAAAACTTACAGCATAGATAGTCTGTCACAGTTTTCACCAGCTGGAGTTTTGTGTTACTGCATTACGCAGCCATTGTACTTTCAGCTTACCTTTGCAAAAAGCTCAGTGCCTCTTCCTATCAAAAAAGAGGGTGTATATTCACGCTAACCTCCTCTCTAACTACTGGCATCCAATCCTGCTGTTTTATATCGGACATCCAAATTCCATTTGACTGAAAATGCGGAATATATTCACCCTCAGATACTTTGTGCAACTGCCTAACCTTAAAAACCCCTCTTAGAGGAAGTTATCATATTGCCCAGCAACAGGTGATCTCAGAATGACAAAAAGCTGTTTTGATAACAAGAGTGGGTATCTGTCATTGTCAACGGATGCTCTGTAACATCACCGTTTGTGCCAATTTGAAAGGACAATTTTAGATTTACTGTCCCAAATTTCCTATCTCAGAAAACCTTGCCTTTCCAAATCTTTACTGGATAAATAAAAGGAAGTGCAGAACAGAGCTATTCCCCAGAATGTTTTAATCTCTCTGAGATACAATGATGCAGCAGACAAAACTCTCAAGCTGATGTGCAAATTCTGATTGTATTGGGGATGTCAATGACAATCCAAGCTAAAACAGAGACTCCACAACTGTATTACAGAGCTCTTTTCTGTTTTAGCTACATACTGGATTTTACACTAGCAAAATGATCATTCTCCCTCTCTTCCGTTTTGTATTTCTTTTACAGCTGGAGTACAGGAACAGAAAATTAGCAATACGGTAGCATAACAAATAAGCATGTGATTCAGAGGTAGAAACAGTTTATCTATGGGGAAAAAAAAAAAAACCCTTACATAATTTACCATTTTAAACCACAAGCACAGTTTTAATTTAAGGACTCAAAAATGGATAAAATGAATTTCAGAAGTGTCCATAAAAAAACATAATTTAAACTTACTTTTTTTTCCCCCATTTCAGGTCTCCTAAAGTGGCAGAGCACTGGTTCTCACTCCAAGTGATGCCCCAGCATGAAGCCAGCCTACAGAGGGTCAGTAAGTGCTGTGTTTTACTATGTATGCATGGCTTTGGAAAGTTTTTTTTCAATGTTGTTGTTGTTATTTTTGTTTTTAATTATTTATATCCAGGGAGGAATAAAATGCCATGAATTAAAAAAAAACTTTGCAAAACCATGTCATAGTAAAATATGACACTTACCTGACCCTCTATAGACTGGTTCCATTTCCTAGAGCTCCATGATTGTTGAAACATCACTGAGCACAAGATGAGTTGGGACATCTCTTGGAGAGTGAGCCAACAACCCCACGACTCTGGAGGACCTGCAAGAGGAAAGAAAGCAAAGTTCATTCTCAGTTTTGTGATGAACACCACCATCTTACTGAAGCACGTGGACTAATAACCTGATCTGAAGAGGTACTGAGAATACACTTATATAGTGGTTCTTCCTATTTTATTTTTAAATGCTTAGAAACATAATCAAGGATGGTGGTGAATGGAATTATATAAAATGGAAAAAGAAATTGGAAAGATCTGAAGTTTTTCAGCTCCCTTTAGTGTGAGGAAAACACTCCTATAATTAGTTAACTGGTCATCATGAGGGAGGAAGGCCATCATTAAACTAAAGAAATTCACATAGCTTTAAAATATTTAACTTAACTAAAGTTCACAAAGGATGAAACCTGTAGAATGATCTTAACATGGGATGCCACAGAACCTCAAATTCCATCCTCTGCAACTGTGAAAATCGTGGAATATATGTTCCAATCAGAAAGGACCACAGAACACCTGATCCGCACATTCCCATGGACCAAACGCTTCCTACCACTCAATAATAAACTGTGCACCTATAATGTGTGATAGAGAGAATGAAGAAGATCTGGTCATTACCTACACCCAGGACCCCAAAATAGCAAGAGATTTGTGATACTAGCATTCCCAGAAGGTCCTGGAAAGGAATGGTCATATACTGTGCTACATAAGAGAAAAAAGAAAACAGAAGACAACTACCCCCCCTCCTCAAAGCACCCATTTCTGTCAGTCTAAACTGGCTGGAAAATGCCATCTGACTCCAAATATGGCAAAGACATGAACAGGACGCTGTTCTGAGAACTTAACGTCTCTAGGAGCAACAGCACGTCTCTAGCTCCAACAAGCCAGTCATCCGGAAGAGACTGGCTTGAGCATCAAATGCCCAGAAACCTGTAGCACACACTGGATTTCCTAACTGCAGGAGTTCTGCTTAGTTATATTGCTCCTTTGTGTAAACTCAACAAACTGTATCTCAAAACAATTTAGGTTCCCGTATCCACAACTCGCTTTAGAACTAGAACTCTTCTAGAACTTCATTTCTGAGACAAACTTTTGTCTTAGTTTCCAGTGTATTTTATTCATAAAGAGCATTGACTTTAGTTAGTCAGCCTTTAAATTAAATTATTCTACCCTCTCTTCAGTATTTAAACCCTTCCCCCACCTCTTCTGAATGTGTTTATTAAAGGACACCCCAAATCCCTTGAGCACCTTTCTTTGACTGGGCTAAATAAGCCAATTTCTTTCAGTACCTTTTTCAGGAGATAGATGTTGAATTTCTCTAACCATTCTCATTGCCCTTGCAGAGCAATCATTTCATCTCAGAGTACAAATTCTAACTCAAAAATCGTAATTAATGCAATGAAAAAATATCTAAGATACACTTTTTACACTATCTAGAAAAAGCACTTGAAGAACTGTTTATTCTGAGAAAGAATATACATATGTAGGTAGGCATTTATAGGTATATAAACATCCCTTTTCATATGAGGGTTTTCAAAAAAGGAAGTGACTATTTACATAACAAACTATATATTTCATCATACACAAAAAAAACTACTTCTCTAAGAGAGATCTGTATCAAACAGATGCAGAACATGAGGGATATGAAGGAAGAAGGCAGGCCAGCAACAATCTCTGTTAGATCCAAATGTGTCAGATTATGAAACAGAGTTCCACAACTTACATGTATGTTTGTCTCAAAATCAGAGGTGAAGTGTGAAAAAACTGCAAGAGCTGGGAGAGAAACCAGGATTGCACCGAAAAAATGTCGAGGCAGCCAGCCAGATATCACCTCCAGGAGACGCTTCGTGCAAGCCATCACCTCCTCCAGAAAGAATGCCATTCTGCAACAAATCACAGGACAAACCTATGCATTAATTTCAGCGCATCACTTCATACGTCTCAATTTACCTGTAATAATGTAACTTTGAACACTACATTTAGGCTGTATGAACAGTCACAGCATATTGTACAACGCATGACTTCTCGATGATTTTGGGAAATAATCCATGCTTGCTGAAAGAGAATCATTTGCTTGGTACAGCAAGGGGGTGCGACAAAAGAAAAGAGGAGGACCCGTGTGGCGGTGCGTTTTGCAGAAACAAACTGAAAAAACTGTTTCAGTTACTTGGAAGATTAAGTGCCTGAAAGACATCTCCTCATTCATAAATATTTAGCCTTAAAGGGAGTGGAAGCTAAAGAAGCTGAAGTAACATCACAAAATGTTTGAAAAGTAGGGTTGTACATCCTACCAACAGATTCTCCATCCAGAGGCAATCCAAACGCATGCATTTTTAATATTATAATGGAAACCAATTCTCCCAGTCACAACCAACTGGACAGAAGTTCCCAGCTGAAATCACACCCCGTTCCCTCTCATCAGGGCACTGGAAGAGAGCGCGGGTTGCGAGCTGGCACCGTCCGCTGCCGTCGGCGCACAAGACGCAGTTGCGAGGAGCGCTCGGGGAGGCCAGCTGGCAGCTCACGGCTCCTCCACTCGCCTGGTGGTATCTAGCGCAGCAGCCCAGTTGGCTCTGCACGAGACAGTCGGGAAGAAGTGGTTCTTGCCTCAAGCTGCTGGTAAAAAGGGAGGCCCAAACCTGCGAAGTGCTGAAGGAGCCAGACAGAGAAACAGGAAGAGCTCTCGAGAGCAGTTTAACAGACATATTTCTTACATGAGAGCATTTCTAATTGTTCAAACGAGTAAGCAAAGGCAAAAGTGTGCTTGATGCTTGAGGACACTGCATGTAAACTGTTATTTATCTACGGAAACTGATCTTCAGGAAACTTGCTTCCTAAAGCTCCAAAACATTACTCATGCTAGAAAAACTGCAGCTGCTGTTTAAGTTTCTTATTATTTTTATTAAGATATAATAAGGTAATGCAGTACAGTTAACTTCATACAAAGCCATTTCACTGTGGATGAATATAATTATCCGAATGTGCCCAGGCTTTTCATCGCTTTATCAAAGGGTTCCTGCCTTTCCACGACTTCACGAACTTGCTTGAAAGAGAGAGCGACTGCAACACTTCGGGGCAGTGAAGTTTATACATACCGCTACAAAGCACAGTGAACTACTGTAGCAGTGAACCGCAGCAGAGCTCAAACAGCAAATAATCACTACTTTTTGGGCAGAGATGCTCTCAGACAATGAGAATGTATGTTCTGTATGTTCAACACCCACAGGATATGAAATCCCCACACTCCAGAGTTGCACAAATCCTTCCCTATTACACAACGTCTACCACTGATGTTTAAGATTTTCTTTAATACTCTTGTCTAAAATACAAGGTATAATGCCAGATGAAAATCTTACACAAAACAGGGCAAATTTAAAATTGTTTAGGTGAAACTGACACTATTTGCATCCCTTCAAAAATGTATAGTTTGTGAATGTTATTTTAATTCTCAAGTCTAGACTTCTGAGCGTTTTGCGACCTCCAGCTTTCTTTGGAAGCTGCAAGAGCTCTTCTTGTCGTTCAGCCCTAGTTTAATAATACTTCTCTCTCTCCCTTTCTCTCTCTTTTTTTTTTTTTTTTAAATCTGGGAATTATATTTGAATGCGTAGGAAAAGATAAAACTTGGGTAACAGCACGGAAGACACTGTAATACACCAGTCTCCCACAAGAGGGGGCTAACACATCTCTCAGCTGCTGGCTCACGGGACTGCCATTTAAGACAACAACAAAAAAAAGCCACATTACATCACAAGAAGGAGCTTCCAACAAAGCACAGAAACAGAAAAACGGTACATAAAATAAAATAAAATAAATTCAAAAGTTACCCAGAGTAAGAACAGGATTTTCTTAAGCGTTACATACTGTCCTAACTTCGGTGCCTCTAACATCAATGACAGAACTATCCGCGTCTTCGGTAGCAGCCAAGTTAGTCCAGTATCGAATACTTCTGAAAATGCCACCCAAGTTCATGCCGCTAAAAATAAAATTCAATTCTCCTAAAGCGTACGAGTCGGGATTAGCATTTACATGGCTAAACCGTGAGAAAGGAGACAGAAGTCAGGCTCCAGTACAGAATGCCCTGGGCTAAGCTACATACCACAGCTCTTCCCCGCCAGCTGCATGAAAAGACAGGAAAACTCAAATCCCTGCAAATGCAAATCAGTGACACCTCTCTGCCCACGCACGGTGTGATCGTTCATGTCACTCTCATGTAGGCTGGCACAGAAACCAGTTCTGTGGCATGCAGAGTGTGACAGATACCCAGTGCAACTCATGTCTCTCACCCCAACCTACACGGGGACTAGATGGTGCAGAAAGCTTTTTTTTTGCCAAGCCTCCATGCCAGGACAAATTCTTGTGGGAACTATAGCAACAAATCCATCAGCAAACCTGATCAGTTAATCCTGTGATGAGGACACTTCTTTATTTAGGCAGCTGAGTGTTTGAAAAAGCTAGCACAAATTCCAGAACAGCTCCACATTTCTCAGTGATAATGTTTACCTTTTTGCATTGACTTTTTTTCAATATAGAATTTATTGCAATACTCTGCGCTCCAGAGTTGAAACAACTGAAATCCCTTCCTTCACAAAACAGCAAAAGGCTGTGAATACAGCACAACTCTCCCATCACAGGAAGCAAGAACTGCATTAAATCCAGACAGCAGTGAGAGCTGCAGACAGATTTAATGGCTACAGGGCACTATCAGTAAATAATGCAGTGTCAGTGGGTAGCACAACAGGGCTTAAATGCTAACGCATCTAAGATGTTTACACAAGCTGTAGTTCAAATTAGTAACTTTGACATAAATGATTAATGGGTAATGGAGAACGTTACCGTCATTTCTGTATTTACTGGCAGTTTAAAATCGATTCCCATATTTCAAATCAAAGGTTTTGGCATAGCAACAATTTGGTGGGATATTAACTACCAAAGTCACAGATGTTAGAAATAAATAAAGGCAAACAGAATACATTGTTTTCCCTTGCATCAATACACACTCTATAAGTCATGTTGTTAACAGAGATGGCTCATTTAGCTCTAGCTTCAGCAAGCAATTTTTGTTCTTGGTCAATCTCTACTGAAGGATGGCATCAAAAGCAATGTGTTTTTTTTTAAATACTTACTTCTAAAAAGTTTTACTCCAAAGCCAGAATGAGCTAGCAGAAGTCTCTAGCTAACAGAAATCCTGTACTTACACCTGAAATAGTGGGCAGATGTCTTCTGCACGTATCCTTGCAGAAGCATTCCTAAGAATCCCAAGCGAAATCCCACAGTGTCATACGTTCAGTGACATTTCCCAAGACATTTTTATAAAATGTCAGAACTTTAAGACCTTTTACACTTCAACTAAACTCATGAAAGTCAAAGCAGTCACATTTCAAGTGCGCAGATGGACATTCTTTGCATTGTAGTTACAGATCTGGAGATGATATATTCCACATGCTTACACATTAAGCACCATTTTTTGCATGCAGCTTTATACAACTAATTTTAGAGTGGCACTTGTGATAACAGTGGGAGCTTCATTTATAGATACTCCAATAATTTATTATCAGACACTTCAGAGAGGAAACAAAACACCCTTCTCCCTTCTAAGCTTTGCCCCATTAGGACTTCAACTATATCAGACTTAAAAGTTCTCATTTATTTCTCATTTTATAGACAGTGTTCACCTCTCCCATTATTTCAGCTGGATTAAAGCTCTCAGCCATAAGAGCTGTAGTGAGTATTCCTTAGCTGGACTACTGGATTCAATTAAAAGTTAGACTGATTTAAAGAGAGCGTGTTTTGCATCATGATAATGAAAATACAATGAGCAACTTAGGCAAGAATTTTCTGGTCTCAAAATAATCCCTTTCCTGAAACGTTGGGATTGTGCCCAGCATTGTAGTCCAATCTCCTCCCTTCAGATATCTCTGTGGTATTCTGTGATTGTCATTTGGGATGACATTTCTGTACGGGAAGTTCTGTGCTGTGTCTGTGTATAACTAGTGGTCAAAGTGAGCTGGTATATATATGCCGGTATGTTAAACAGTCCTTAAAAGAAGCTTTTTGCTTCTTTATGCTGAGGGTATAACAATATGTCTGTCCTCCTAATGCCGACATTTGCTATACCTAAATAGTGGAAAAACAGAACAGTCTGTAAAGCCATTGTCTGGGGATATACAAAACAGTGTACAACTTAAACATTTTGAATTTAATGTAGCCAGCTGAGCACACTTAGGGCAAGACTTTTCTTCATTAGCACAGAGTAGGGAAGTGGAAGGCTGTTACACCTGTACAGAAATGCACTGGAGTGGCCTGAAAGCACAGTTATTTACTGTAAAATAAATACATAGCATTAATTCAAAAAGAAAAAAAGGCCCCAAACCAAAACCCAACGCAGATACCAGTTCCTACTAACAGGAGTCCTGCAAAAAAAAAAAAAAAAAAATCACATTTAAAACTGGGAGTTTACCAGAGAGCTGCTGAGACTTTCATCTACAAAGTGTTCTTTCTTACCACTGTGTGTAGCATGAGGCTCTTTTTAGGAAAGTATTCTGGGTAAGATCTGCTCAAACCTGAGATGATCCTTTTTTGCACTTAAGAGATTTAGGTCAGTGTTAGATGCAATGAGCAGAGGTAAACCAAATACAAATTACATCTCATTTAGCAGAGGAAAGATCACGAACGTGAGTCTGCGGTAGTAAGTTCCTGAGAATCAATTTTTTATTACTTTGCAGTAAATACAGAGTGATCTAAAGACATTTCCCCCCCCACCAAAAGAAAGGAAGGCCACGTCTCGTGCTTGCCTCAGGCTAAGAGCATGACAGGGGCTCCAGGAGCAACTGGATTCCTATATCCCTGCTCCTCAACTGCAAGGTTGATGGAGGGGCACAGAAGGGCAGCGATTATTTATGCCACCCAGCAATGCTTTTGCTCAGACTAACCATGAAGATCTGTGGGGTCTTGAGATTCATGGTCATCCTGGACTCAGATGAACGCAGTCACTGCTGGTAACCATAGATCACCCGCAGCGGTAGTAGCCTGTGCAGGAATTGCAATGTTTCCTGCATGCCTAAACTTCCTTCGAGCGTCCTTTAGGATAAAGCCAGTCCTTCATGCTGTCAACACACTGTTTACTGAAAATCTATTATTACTACGCCAGATGGGACTACCTAAGTTTTGATGGCTGTCTACAGGTGTTCTCCAAAATAAGAGGCTTCTCAATCTGTCTTTCAAATCAGAATAAAGCATGAAAGAATGACTAAAAATCTCAAAAATATTTCTGAGACTTAGGAGTCACCTTAGTTCTTAAATCTTACTGACTTGAAACGAAGAATCTAGGCTGGTTTAGAAAGTAAAATTCAGGCTTTAAGCCATACATATTCTCATACAAATATCAGAAATACTAGTGGCAGAACCAAATACTGCTAAAAAACAACCTTATCAAGCCACTTAAATTCACCTCGGCAACGCCCCGGGCTCACTACCAGAGAGCACATACAGTGGTGCAATGAATCTAAACCTCTCTACAGCCACATGCAATTCAGAAAGACAAAACTGCTTTGCAAACTCCTGATTACACAAATAGCATACTGAAAACAGCATTTTCTCTTCTTCTCCTTCAGAAACACCTGAATCACCAATTACAGAACAGCACTGAAGTAAAAGCTTATGTACTTACTCATAAACATTTGTCAGATTATAGCATTAATTTTTGATAACCATATGGAAAAAGAAAAGGTAAATGCAAAGACAGTAGCATTCAGCACTAGAAAAATAAACAAGAAAAATAATAAATTGAAAAATACTAAATCTGGATATTTTGATATCCTTTGATAAGGCACCTGCAAGGTAAAGGAACATTGATTTTCTCTAAACATATCTGCACAGCAGAAATCAGCTTTTCTACAAAGTGGCGGTTGAATTGCTCAAAGCTGAACACACTCAAGGATGCCGTCGCATGGCTGCCTAGCCCAACCTAACTGCTCTGTACTGCTTTCCTACTCCCCCACCTGATACAACTAAAGAGCTGCCCCGACACGTCAAGCTGACAAAAAACTTTCACCTTTTTTTCCTGAGACGGAGCACTCTGACATGGCTCTGTAAAGGGGATAACGCCTCTCTGGGCTGGTGCAAGTGAGAGCACAGAGAAACAGTTAATCTAGCTTGCGGTATATAGGATATACTGGAAGTTTGGGCATCTCCCAGTAAAGGTCTTAACACTTAACTTCCCGAGTTTCTCGTTTTTCTAAGATCTCCCAAAGCACCATACTATTCAAACTGTAATAATAAAATAAACCTGCTAAGAAATACTATTTTTAAAAGCATTTCCACTCTTCAAAAACGGTATCTCTTTACCCAGAAACGCTAGCTTTGTATTTGTGCAAATACGCTTGCATACACTCGTACACACATTTGCATTAACAGCTGACTTCAGTGACTGAAGTAGTAATTTAGTACTTTTTAGCTGACCCTCAAAATTCAGAATAACAGTGCACATTGCCATCTATTTTTTCTTCTGAATCATCAGCAGAATTGTTCTGACTTGTAATTAGAAAAGCATTTTAATTTACACATATCTTATAGGCTTGCAGAATTACAAGCGAGGACATACATTTCCACACATCACCTTTATTACCTGCTCTTGTGACAGAGGGAACTGCAGTAAAATGGGGGGGTGGGGGGGGGAGAAGAAACCTGCTCACACAAGTATAGACAGACAAACAACTTATTACTGAGGCTATCATCTGGGTTAATAACAAGTTATGTGTGGTATCTATATAAATCAGGCAACACACCCACAAGACCACGAGCCTTACTGGAAGCATGTACCACTGCAGTCTTCTACTAAATTTGAGCACATTAGTATCTCCAATGAGGTCTGGGAGAAAAGCCCAGATTAGGTAGGAACTGCATGGTCACCGGTCTTCAGACTAAAAACGATGGGGTGAAGACCGTAAGGGTCTTAGAGGACCAGGACGCACACACTGCAGGTGACCAGATATAAATCCAGAATGAAAAATTGCTATTAAATATCAAATCTCTGCATTTTTAGGCAAGCCCTACCCTACCTCCAAGGGCACAGGAGAGGTACAGCCACAGGGGTTGCAGGGACCTCTGTGTTTAGGAACTCAGGGACTGAGAATCCTTCACTGCCAACTGCAAAGAGACAGCGTGGGGACTGTGGCACTGCCAAGCGCAGTCCTGAGAAGCAGTCCCTTCTGCAGAGGCAAACTAGTGACCCACCTCAAGCAGCAGATGACTGTCATAGAGCTGAGGGCTCAGGGGAAATGCTTAACTTCACTTACGTGTCAAACTGAAAAACACAAACTATTTTGAATATTAAGCCCATGAACATTGAAATAGAAATCATTAAGAAAACTAATTCTGGACAGATGTAACGCAATTTTCACATTTTTTTTCCCCCGAAATGGACTGTTCTTTGCATTTCTGATTTAAAAAAAAATCAATTTTAACACCAGAAAGATGTATTTTTGTCTAGGAATTTAAATGAGGGGATTTTTTTTCTGAAGGACAGAAAGAAGTTTTCTGCTTGAGTTCCCTCATTCTGATGGTTCTCTGAAGGGTGATGACAGTGAGCTCTGTGTGGCATCAAGAGGAACAAAAAGCTGGGGCAGCCACAACGCACAGATCCATAGGTAGCCTTTATCAGAGTCATGTTTCTTCCCTTTGGTTAGCTAGATTTTCTCCTCGCACCAGATTTGCTGCAAGCCTTCCTGGCTTCGCTAACATTGTTCCCCAAATATTATAGATTCTCAGAGAGAGTTCCTGGGATGCTGTGAAACAGAAGTTTATCCAGTCAACCACCATTTTAGTTCATATTGCTATTTCAAGACTTTCTTTCACTTTATTTACCTAATTGAGATGACGAGGGACAGCACTTCTAGCAGGATAGCAATGACGAATACCACGACTGCTGCCGGCGGTGGAGGGGATGAGACCATCCCATGTTTCAGGAAACACGTGATGGAGAGTATTAGGAAGACTGTGGTGGAAAGGAACACGTCCAGGAGTGAGCTGAAGGTAGCACTGGCAAACGTCTTCACTGGGGCATTCCTTATAACCTATGGGGAAAACAAGGATTGAGGGAAGGGATGAACAAGAATAAATACTCCTTTGCTGAATTCAACCGTCACCATAAATAGCAGATCACAAAAACTAATAAAGCAATACAGAACATTTTGCCACTTCATTAATTCAACTGTGTTAAAAAACAACACCCCTCAGCAAAAACAAACAGATAGTTCCAGGACTATCAGTTCCCTGAGAGTAAGTTTCTGTTGAGAAAAAGCACTGGGGCTGGGATGATTTTTTATTTTTATTACTTTTTAAAGTCCACTAACATATTTTTACAGGATATTATGATACAGAAATAAACTACACAAAAATTACCTATGCTATGAGAAGAAACATAAAAACCATAATCACTAACAGAGAAAGCTAAAAGTTTTCTTCACAGATTTTTATTCAAAGTAGCAATAGATTTTCTAACAATAAAAAAAAAAATTCTGATTCCAATGGTTCATTCAGAAAACCCTCCACACACCAGTCTACAGGGACAACGACTTGCATGTGGCAGAGTTCATGTCTGTCTCTCAGTCAAGATTAAAAGCAACAATCAGGACACTATGTATTTTAAATTGATGTAGGCCCAGGACATCAAGTTCTGCTTTTCTCTAACCCCTTACCACGCATTCCCGTCCCATTTTGTGCTGGCCCTAGTGTTCATGCAGCTGTGGAGTGAGCTGGTTTGAGGGCCAATCCAGCTGAAAACTAGATCATGAGCTCCATGTCCCGGCTTACTCCAATGAGTCCAATCTTATGAGTGTTTATGCCTGCCCAAGGGAGGAGGCAAGAATGTGCAGCTTCCAGCGTTTGTGTGCTTGTGTGTGTGAGTATGGGGTGGGGGGGACGGGACGACAGAGGAACAGGCTGTGACCGTTTGGGCTTAAAAAGAACGTTAAGCTCCTATTTCAGATGATCTAAGCAGAGTTTGCAGCTCTTCTTTGTAGCCTTAACGCTTCCAGTTTTAAACTTAGTCATCTTTAGACACTGGATGGCAGAAAGTAAGCTCCGAAGGAAAAAAAAAAAAAAAAAAAAGGAAGGAAGGTATGTTATCAATATTGCCAAGAGGTAGCCCAGTTTGACTCCTACGGTCTTGTACTACGGTTTCCTCCGGGAATTTCTTTTGCTCCTCAGAACACCACCTGCACTCAGGAACACTGGAAAATGAACTTCTCTCTCATTTGCACCTCTCTGCAATCTAATACATTCAGCTAGCACCATTCCAGTACAAAACTACCTTTTAGTCTGAGCTGTAGCAGAATCCCTTTAGTCCACATAGACAGCTACATAAAATTGAATTAAGGAAAGCAGCACTGTATCCAAAAGTGACAGTGTTCAGGGTGCCTTAAGAGTGTTAAGTAGTGCCTTAAATTCCAAACAAGAACAGGCTAAGCCAGCTCTCAGGAAGGGCAGCTGCTGAAAGACAGTGATCACAAACCAAGTATGCAGCTGACATAATGTAATTATGGTGAATCCACTCATGTTGGAAGCTACTTTCAGCAACAATTTACTGCAAGACAATTAAACAAGTGTGTGTCTAGCACTGTTGAAGATTATTTCATTTTTTCGGTTTTGGATCAGCACGTTCTAATATTAAGGCTTAACAGGCTTCCCCCAAATAGTGCAGTTACAATTACAAAGTGAAGATTTCCATTTCCAGGTAGGTTTTCATAATGCAGCCAGGCCAGCTTACCACCTTAACAGCTTACCACCACCAAAATGGACAGAAGTCATTCCCGCTCCTTTCTTCCATGAACTTCCTACATACCCACATTAATAGGTCAATCTACATATGCTTGAATACTACTAGTTTTCTTTCCGAACTTTCAGTTGGAAAGAATTTGATTTTCTGTTTTCTGTATAGTGTATGCAAATTGTGCAGGCAATTCTGTGTGTGTGTGCACACATATCAGACTCACATACATATATTACGGTATTAATTTCCAGCACTTTCTAAATAATGATTTCTAAAACAGTCAAAAAGTACTAAAACAACACTTGACTTGTTCTCTTATCGCATTCAGTTTAGGATATGAGCAGATGCAATACACTGCGGATATAATCTAATAAATGTGAATGAATCTCACAGGAAGTTTCTCCTGCTGTTGCTACACGAGGTTTATTCAGAGAGATACCACTGCTACAAAGTGCCGCAGGATTTTCTGCAGCATTCCAGAACACATTGAATGAATTAAACTGCAACACAGCTATCCTCACCTTTGTTAAAAAAAAAAAAAAAGAATTAAGGTCTCACTTTTAAAAAGTGGAAAACAAGCAAAAAGGGGCCATTGCTAAGGACAACATGACAATGCTGGCTAGAACCATGACAGATATCCTCCCGGCCCTCAGATGTGCGGCAGGAAGAGGGAATCAACCCCTACATTTATCAGGGTGTGATTCTGCAAGATGGATGATCCGAACTGATAGTGCACCACCACTAAGAGGGAAGGTCCCTCTTCCCTCTCTGCTCCCAGTCACTTGTTTTGCACTGGCTCTGGCACTTGTCAAACTCTCTGCTGGTTCAACACTAAGAGAGCAGGAAAAAAAAAACACAAGGAAAAAATAGTCCCAAACAAAAAACAAAACAGATGAGTATTTTATCTAGGTTAGTAAAATGAACTGGGTCACTGCAGGGAACAGTCTGATAAGCACCAGAGCCATCAGGAGCAGGGAGGGGAGAGAGATTGCCCTCTTTTGGTAGCTACTTTTCAGCTACTTGTGGGAGCCTCAGTTCATACCGACACCTAATGTCACCATATGCAACTTACATCTTGCTAGTTCATGTCAAGCAGGCAGAAATATCAACTGACACGGAAAGTTCATAACAGTTCACCAAAGTCCCCTCTCCTCAAGGAGATTCAGGATTTTTTATGATCAAATAATGCAGAACCCTAAAGGCACCAGTTAAGAAACTGGTGTTTCTTAACAACACTGCACACAGTGTTGTGAACTGTCTGTTCTGAATGCAGCACATATATGAAATTTTTGACATTCAAAGTTACCATTGTCAAAGCCAGGATACTTGATGAGGAGGCAAGTAGCATTTGATCCTTTACTTTTATCTTAGCCTAGCTCTCTGGCCTGCCTAGAGCGTTAAAACATAAACCTGAACATGGAGATAATGTAGGTGAAACGAGTAAAATTTGTTCTTGTGTATTGTGGTGGATTGCAAAAATGCGTTCCCAGCCCAAATACTGGACTGGACTCAGGACATTGGCGCGTGACAGGTTAACTGAAAGGAGGAGACTGTTTTCAGAGGCAATAGCACCAAGCAATAAATCATACTTGATATTTCCTGACCCTTGTCATCAACTGCAATGAAATGTGTTAAAAACAGTATGAGTACAAGTACAGATGGTTGCTTAGACAGATTACAGAAGGAAACCAACTTTAGGAGAATCATACCTCTTCCTGATAGCTCGTCCTGTAGGCCATCTCCAAATCCTGATCTAAGAAGTTCAGGCTCAGCTTGTTAATAGGTGGTTTAAAGAAGTAGTCTTTCATGAGGCTAGAGAAAAAAGACATACCAGTATCAGTTTATTCAGTTGCAGTTCTTTCAGAGCCCACTGTTCTGTGGCTTCTGCCTCCAGTGACACCAAAGCTTGGCTACCTTGGCTTTGAAGTTCCCGCAGCATGTCTTTGCTCTCAGTTACTGCGGTACTGATACCTTCCACGTACATCACTTGCTCAGTCAGAGGAAATACTTTACGAAAACATGATGGAGCAAACTTTTATTTTTTCAGGAAGACACTAGCAAATCCCTTCAGAAATTTAACAACTATAATCACAAATGACTACAGATAATTGTAGTATAAGCCAGTGAATAATAAAGGTTAACTGTTGCTACAGAGGCATGAACTTATGGCTCTCGGATATTTATGTCTTAGAACTCTATCATTCAAAACAAAGCTCAGGTTGATAAAGGTGACTTGTCAGAAAAAACATTGTCCATTTTAGAAAACAGCACTTTCTCGTTATTTCAAAGACACTAAAATAACTCAGTAACTCAGCTGAGACCATTTATTTAATGATCCAGGCTGCAGAAAAAAAAAAGAGTTCCTAGGGAAATGGATAGCTTAAATTTACTTCTGCAACAGAAAATGTGAAATCACCAGAATCATCACCAAAGGCACTGGCAAGTAATGAAACTAGCTTACTAGAACTAATGAACCAGGAGGCAGCATCTACCAGAGGGTGTTTGCACGCTCCTTCACCTTATTTTCTAGTGCCAAGTGCAGGAAAAACATAAAAGATGCCTCAGTCATTAAAACGTTGTTTCTATTTCCCACCCACCCTGAACAAAAACAGAACATTTTTTGAGTTTACATTAGTTGTAAGAGATTTATGAAAGAACACTTTTCTCATGTTGGCTCTAACACCTACGGTGCTGCTGTTCTGCAAACATTTTCTCTCTCCAGTAGGTGTCAAATAACTGAAAGAACTCAGCTTATACAGCACTGAATGCTTTGGGCACAATGGTCCCAGAGTAAGGTCATGCTTGCTTATGTAATTTATTTCTGAGATAGTCTGTCACCCTCTCTCCTACATAGTCCTAATCTGAGACTTGAGAATATCTGATGTTATGGGACTCCTTTCATTTTCTAGCAACTGATTCCACTTGTCATTTAGTAACTTTTGCTATTTTTAAGACTGATGTAGAATCTGAAATGTGGTAGCTTCTTTCCTATTCCCACCTTGAAAACTGTAGCACCTGAGCAACAATTTGATTCGATTATTCTGCTGTTATTAACACTAAGCAAAAGACACAGAAATGCACATGAGATCAAACCCAAGTAGAGGAAGGAGCTGAAAGATCCTACAGAAATAGCTTGTGCTTGCCTTGTTTTCTTCATGTTACTCTTTTTTTTTTTACTCCTGGCAAAGAAGTCTGTTAGAAGTCCAACCTCCCTGGCACAATATAGCAGAAGGGAGATATTTTCCCTTGAGATGCAAGACCAACCACACGTAACATTCCCAGATTGAAGCTCTAGAAGACAATCAAGGGACTTCAACCACGAGTATGGCATATTTATTTTATATCCTTCAAACGTTTCGGCCATGGCCAGTTCATAAAAAATACTACAGGATGCTCCAAAGGCATGACAAGACATCAACTCGAGTCCCCTTTCTTTCCTTCATTCTTCAGTGTCCTCCCTCCCTCCTCCAACAACGACATAGGAGTGACAACTGGCACAGAAGATTGTAAGAAAATTTCTAGTAACATCTTACAATATGAATTTTGTAAGTTTTTTTTTTTAGTGTGACTTTCTTCCTCCATGGAAGCTCATCGGAGTATGTTGATATTGTGCCAGAGTTGTGATGGTCTGTGAAGGGTGTAGGAAGAATAAACCCGACTGCCAGTGCCACAGGGAACAGAAGACATAAAAACTACCAAATTAGGGAGAAGGCAGCATTTCTGATGTCAACCAGCCACACTGTGCCAGCTCCGTTCCAGGTCAATAGTCATCTGTCTCAAAGATGAAGATCCCAGTTTAGTTGACTAAACACAGTCAAACACATAATCTGTTTCCCATGGGGCCCTGGGCCCCTATAGCACAAACAGTATCTCTGTTTTCCATGACTCAAGTAAGACTGGAAAGTGGGAGATGAAAGAAAAACATATTAAAAAAAAAAAGCAGTTAAACAGGAAACTGACCCAAGGGGGAAGGAAAAAAAAAAAAAAGGATAAAGGGTTATAAAGAAAGTAACTTCTAGGGAAAGGTTCATATTTCCCTGAGACTCTACTCCGCACTTCTGAAGAGACCTTTTGTAAGTACTGTCATGATTAGCACATGAGTACTTGTTTCTTAGACTTCAAAAGGTTTATAATTTTGGGGATAAATAATTCTTCTTGGAAACCAAAAACCCAAAAGAGAGAATCCTGTGAGGTCATCTTCAACGCGATTAACTTTTCCGTACTCTTATCACCTCTTGTACTACTAGTTTTCTTCTAAAACACACAACACATTACAATGAACAAAGCATGATATTTTTATATTGGCTGTAGTAAAGCCAGCTTCAAAGCTCCAACTGTGCAGTGTTTGCCAAATATATATTATCAAGTTCTAAGAAAAGGCAAACCTATGACTTCTATGAAAAGTATTCTGCATAATGTAATAATACAAAAATACCACACTAAGACTGACTTTATGTATTTATTTATTTTAATTAAAGAAAGCTGGAACTGTGCATGGTATCAACTCCTAGGCAAAATCTCAGCATGCAAAGAGCCCAAAGGCTGCTGGGGGAGTTCTCAGCCGCACACCTAAACTCCAGAAAGACGGTCAGAAATGAAAAACCTCACCAGTGCCCAGCCTTTTCTACCAGCGAGCCCCACACAGCTCCCTCACTCAGCGTACAGGCTTCGGAATTGTCCCTTGGATGTATTTAGCTCTTCCCCAACTGTACAGGAAGTCTGTGTGACTAGTGTCTACATCTAATCACCGTATCTGGGTTAGACGTTTTTTGTTAATGCAGTGCCTAATTTGCATGACAGATCAGAACACCAGCCTTGTGCAATACAGTGAAAATCACTGCCCAGTGCTAGGGGAAACTCCCAGCTCGCCACTGCTGAGTTTGCACTGACGTGAAATCAAATTTCCAATATTACTATTCAAAAGGAGCTTCACGTAAGATGATAAAGAAGCTTGGATTCCACCCCTCAACCCAAGAAAACTCATATTCCGTTTCTGAACATCTTCACCAGGCACCAGATTAATTGAGATCAACAGCATATATGTTTTATAGTAGGGGCTTGAGAATATTTTTTAAATGACTTATTACATACAACTTAGCATTAACAAATGTTTAAAAGGATTAATGTAAAATGGTGGGCTTAATCCCTTTTGCATAGGCCTAATTAATCAGGAGATTATTTTTGGAAAGTTATGTTTACATGAACTGAACTCAGCAGAGAAGTTTCCCTGGCAACAAGAAATGGCCCACTTAATATGGTAATGATGATATTTAATTGAGGGGAAAAAAAAAAACCTTAGGCTTTGACTGATGTCAGATCAGAGTCTTACTTTTTCCTTTTTCCGAATCAGAAAGAATTATCCATTTTGTAAATGGAGAAGGAAAATTCCAAGCCCTTGAAGCTACAAGACCTTCAGCTAAGCATCTCCAGCAGACCAATGGCATAAATTGGCATAACTACTTCTGATAGCTTAAAATTTGCAGTATGCTGGTTATATTAAAAAAAAAAAATTCAAAATTTTGTTCTTCCTGATTTCTGCAAACATTTTGACTTTCACAATAATATTTGAAAATATCAACTGAACACCTATTCTCAGATGTTCATGACAGAAATGACAAATGATAAAAGAACCCAGGAACCTAGAATTTTTACTAAAGGTGGCCAAAGGAAAAATGTAATCTAAAAAGAACTAGAGGAGAAGAAACTGGATATTCAGAAACAATTATATCTACTGATTTTTCATTACGGCTAAGATGCACATATATACAATGAAAACAAAACAAACAGAAGTTTGAAAAGACAGAAAGTTAGCAAAAGTTAGATAGGTAATAATGATGAAAAAGAATAAAATAAGTAATATGTTACAAAAAACACAATGTCCTCTCTTTCACTTCTTCCTGCTTTGGTCATGTTTTCAATTAAGAAGATGCTGTCCCTCTTCCAAACAGCCTAGAGTACATATGATCACACAGTTTCAAGGATATTTAAATAAAATGCACCTAATCTGAGTGGAAGCAGTTCTGTTATTGAATCAAAAATAGGATTAGCCATAAATAATAACAAACTCAAGTTATCTGTTTATCTGATCCAGTTAAATCACTGCCATAATAAGGGAGATATGACTGCGTGCTTACAACTGAACTTTAGAGAACATATTTTCCTCTGCCCAAAAGAAGGGGGTTTTTTGTTTGTTTGTTTGAAATGGAGAGGCCAATTTTACAAAATGCTGTAAGTAGCTAATAGGTACATGGGAATTCACTCCTATTAATTCTGCAATTCTCCTATTAATCCAAGCAAATATGATTTCTATGCATTAGTAAATCACCTGATGTCACCAGATGTTGTTGTTCTGGTATACAAAAATGTGAATTTTTGTGGCTCAAATTTTATGTTGCACTGCTAACTGCAGATATACATATACGCGCTGCACCTATTTATGTATATACTCCCTACATATATACACACACACACACACACATGCAGTAGGAGGAATTCTGAATGTAAAGACAAAAGGTCAACTTCACGATGAGTCATTTAAGGGGTGTTTTTCCTTTTATAACAGTCAAATGAAGAATGATTGTTCATCAAGGAAAAAATGATGAAAAAAACTGGCTTTACATATTCCTGAGCAGAGTGTTTTTGATGTCAAGTTCCTACTGTAGTTTCCAGACTGAACACAGACCAAGATTAGAAAACATACAACGTGTTACAACATCTCAACAATAATAGACAAAAAGCGCATAAATGAGGATTAAAGATACACAACCACTGTCATTACCTTCTCTTCTTTTGTAGGATTTTTACGTTATGCAACCTGCACTTTCTTACCTGTCTTCTTTAATCACATCCACAAAGTGAGCATCTGTCTTTTCTCTGATGTTTTTGAACCTCAAAGGAAGGAGAGCGGATTGATCCAGACTCACTCCCATCCATCTTCCTTTCTCTTGCAACATTTCATAAAGCGAGGTCTGACTATTGCTCAGTTTTTCTTCCTGTGGAGGACTCAAAAGTCCATTCTGAGTCTTTGGGTTATGCCCTCCTGGAGCCTGCTTGACAGAAAGCAAAACATACACAGGAAACATTAAACGGTTGGAAAAGCGACAGAAGAGATTTAATGGAACAAAAGTTGAAACAAGTTCTACCCTCACAGCATATACCATCACACTGAACTTTCACCTGACCATCTCACAAACATAACTCTACCTGCTTTGAAATCATTCACACTTTCTCCTATAAAATGTAAGCTATTTAGCTGTTGTCTTTTTGCCCTTTATGTTGCAAATTTCAAGGCACCAGAAAACAAAATAATTTTTCCACACACGAAACCACGACCAAACACAAGCCCAAATTTCACGTATTCCTCTTCCAAGCCAGGATGAAAGCTTTTTTAATACCTGCTTACACTGTGCTATCTTTCCACAGGTCACGAGCCAACTTATTCTGCCAGCCTTGCTGGTCCTTCCCCCGACCGCTTTAGAGTCTTGCTGCCCTCCCAAACTTCGTCCTTTACAGGCTACATTGAAACAGCCCCTTTATATGTCTCATTATCCTATACAAAATTATCCTGCAGCTGAAAACACATCTTTTCTTCCCTGACTTAAAAAATACCTTTTCCTTCTGGTTTTCTTCTATAATTGTATTAACATTGTATTTTTGATACTAGCTTGCAATACAGTTTAAGTGCACAGGATTGCCAATTCTGCCTTGATTGATTTGAGAACACAAATAAATTCCAACCAAAAACTTTTCTATTTTCATAGAACCTGAAGCTCCTCCCTTTACACTTTGTTTGATCAAGACTAATACGCATTTAAGCAAGTCAAGAAATTAAGACAACTAAATATGGTTAGACTGAAAGGGAGCTGCAGGTAGTCAGGATCATTTTATATTTTTCAAAGGCAAGCATACATCAAACTTGGCATATCTGATTGCTCACCGCCTCCCTCCAGTCTTGTAATTTATCATGTATCATTTATCCTCATCCTGAAACGCACTCATGACAGAAGTTTCTCCATTTCTGCCTCTGCAGCAGCCAGCAGAGCAGTGACTAGCTTCTCCATAAGACTATTACTGGATGCTACATTAGTGACCATAAATTGAGACCATAAATATCATCACCACCCAAATCATGCACTGAATTATGTCATTCAGATTGCAGTATCAGCCTGAAGTTAAGAAATATCTGATCTCTGACTGCCCATGCAAATTTAATTCAAACTCCTTTTGCATTTATTTTGTAAAACAAATGAGGCACCCAAATACAGCCAGGTATAATTAAAGGTGAACAGGCAACTGTTTACATATTATTCTCTATTTTCTGAAAGGAAGATGCTGCAAAAAGCCTCTCAACAACATTCCTTTAACATAAGCATTCTTTATATCTATTCTTCTAGTAGAAAAAAAACCCCGTGTATTTCGTGCAAATTAAACACTTTCATCTATCACTTGTCTCATAAGTAACACTGAAGATGTAAGACTAAGGGAGCAGCAGGAGACTGTTACGTTGAGTAGGGAAGAGTCAGAAAGTGCTTGGGCTTGGTTCCTTCTCACTGTCATGATCTCAAGAGCTGAAGGAAGCCCTGCTCTGTATCATATGTTATAACAAGGTATACTGGAATGGATTGTTGAAGCTGCAGGAAAAGGGGGAGGGAGTTGATCTATGCTTCCCTTTCCTCCAGCACAGGAGAAACGCAGGATTCCCACCCTGGGGGCTGCCCAGATAGAAGCGAGAACCTGGAGGGCCATGTGTTGGAGCAAGGAGGAGAAAGGATTCCAAGTCTAAACCCTACCACCACTCAGGACATTTGTTTTGGCAGCTTGCAGGTGTTCATAATACAGTGACAGCAGCTGACGAAGTGTAATAGTCAAGTTTAGTAGTTGTGCTGGGGCGCAGCCAATATTTTACTAAAGAACATAAGCAACAGAAGAGAGAGGTGATTTAGCACTGCATATCTCAGCAAAAGCAGACCAGAACTCTTGGCCTGGAGAGGTGCTGCTGTATGATAAAGGGATGTTCTCCTTGTAAGCCAGAGGCACGAGAACTTTGCAAATAAAAGGCCACCAGAATCTCTTCTAAGGGAAAAGATTCAGCAACTTAAGAACAGGTCCTCCTGTAACTATAACAGATTACCTAGGTTATCCAAAGAGAACATTCCTAAGGAGCACGTGACATACTGCAGCACTAGAGTAACATCTTTCGTTTTGAGATGAGGAGTAATAACAGACAAACCAAAGAGAACCGTCAAACAAGTTGATAGTATTGAAGGTTCTTCTTTTCTTTTTTCTTTTCTTTTTCTCTAATTTATGCTAAAGATTATGTTTGCTTTGGGCACGTCCCAGAACAACTTGAGGCCTAGGAAAATGAGGGTCATGGTTATCCTTATTATTCTTTCTTTTGGAAAGAATTTTCCTCTTTTTCCTCACCCCTGCAGCAGATGTCGTTACTTGAAAAGCAGTAAACGACAGACTACAAACTTTTTTTTTTTTGTACGAACAGCTCAAATATAAGATATGCACTTTTATGTACTGTTTGCTTTCCCTGTCTGATCTTTGAGTTCATCTGAAGAATGCAGTGAAATCTTCTGCTCTTTTAGAGAAGGTCAGCATGGACTTCTCTTGGCCTTTTCTCTTTAGCTCTTTGGCAAAAGCTCAAATCCCTAAGAAAATTCTTCCCTTCAGTCAGCTCAAGGTTTTCCTGTGCTGTCTCCACTCTGTTAATCTTAACAGGAGAGGATTAGAATTTGAAACTGCTTGTGTGTCAAGAGAAAATCCCTATTTAATAAATGCCATTAGCCCCAATGTTACTAGGGTTTCTGATGGCAACAGGCTGTACAGTTCTTCTGAGCTCTCAGATTCAATGCTCCACGTGACAACTTCCTCTCGCAAGGAGACAGGAAGATAGGACGCAAGGAAGGACTAAGGAAGGGGTTAATATAGTTTAGGGAGATGAGAGAGGCAGACAGGCAGAGAGACAGAGAACCTGAATGCTGCAAGGCTGACATCAAGTGCAGTGATGTGGCATGGGAAAAAAAAACAACTGTAGAGAGGTGTAAAACAAGCTTATGACTCTTCTTCCTAAGAAATCTGAGACTGCAAAGAAGATTTGGAAATCAAATGGCACAGCAACTTCTGTGCATGCAGCTCATTTAAGCTTTCATTTAAACTGGCATCTCAGATTTACTGGAGAGGCATGTAACCGGTCCAATTTTTGACTAGTAATAAATAAAACAGAATAAATGAGGGACATCTGACTTGGTCTCCAGGAGCATGTTTCTTCCAGTGAAATTACTGACATTTTATTCAGCACTGTAGAGATCTCTTCTCGGCAAGGTTAAATGACTTGATGATTAAAGCACACAAAGCTAATATAGCTGCAGTGAAAAGAAATTTGAAGACAAATTCTGATGAAGACAATATATGGCACTAGGCAGTTGGTACTTGAACAAACTTCAGTTTGCCGTTTGCTTCTGTAGATCCCTGGCATTTAGGCAGAAGCAGACTGGATAAGAAGCAACTTGTTGCATACCATTTGGCAGTCTGGGAAGATCTCCCACAATGTTTTTCGTCTTAAAGATCTGATGCTTTTCTGAGACCAGTACCTGCTGGCCACTCTGCTCTAAAATCCTGAGAGTTGAAGAGATTATTATTTTCCTTACATTATTTCCTAGGAAGCCTGGCACAGAATACAGCCTACTGTCCTATGTACCGTTTCAACACACTACCATAAGGCTGCCTCTAACTCTGAGTTTACAACTTAAGGATAAGTGATGACAGGTCAGATACAGAAACACAGATTAATGTAACAGCTCGCCAGGCAAGCGTTTGGACAGCACTACGTGCAAGGAGAGGTTTAAAGACAGATTTGAAGGGATGGGATGGCTAGCTCTGAGCATGTTCATAAAGCAATCCTCCTTGATGAGGGGAGGCATTAAACCTATTTGAAAATACAACAATCAGGTGATGAAAATTGGCATCCAGTCTGCATTTAGGTGGGAGCCTAATTTTCAGGAAAGAGTAAGAGGCAAAAGGCAGAGCAGAAAGGCTATGAAGGGCTATGAACAAGACGACAAATAGGTAATGTCTGGTACTGCAGGGGAAGCAGGTGGCTTCTCTAAGAATATCTAAGCAACTGGCAAGAAAAACAATCTCTGTGGCAGCATGCTGAATATGTAAGACTGTATTTGTCAGCGAGAAAAGGATGTGAAATAACTTAGATGCTGAGAATTTCAGCCGTGCGGATGAGCAGGAACGGTTGTCCTTTAGAGCTCCTATGCAGAAGATAATGGCAAGATATAGGCATAACCTGCAGCTAGGTGACACACAGTCTACTGGTATAAGTCATGGAGAGTGATAGAGCTGTTTCTGCCTCTTTCTTTGGGTAGTGTTGGCATAATTTAGAGAGCCCAAAATTTAGGTCCTTCTTGGCATCAAACTGGGCTGAGAAAATTACTAGTCATTTGGAAAATTTGGATTGCCTCAACTGAAGTTGACAACACAAAAATTCAAAATCTAAACTGGCTCTGCTGCTTAAGAGGTTAAACAAAGGAATAGCAACACAATGCAAAAATAAGAAAGGTAACTGAAGTAGAGGAATGAGGGAAAAAAAGCAAAGTGATGAAGTCTAAATTACCTTGGTACTGTTTTTATGCTCATCCTGACAACCATTCTGGATAGCTCCTTCTTCTACGCTGACATCGCAGTGGGGAGCAAGGGTGGTACTACATGAAGGACAAGGCTGCAATGAGACAAAAAATGTTTAGCCAGGAACATTCTGGCATCACCATAATATTATGCAATCCATATTTTGGTCCACTTGTATATTTGCTGCATGGTTAAACTAGAAACAATAATACAGAATGGGAAACCTGGAGCAAAAATTGAACAAAATCTGCCATTTCAAAACCAAATCACACATTTTCTGTTTCCTAAAGCTAAATCTAACCCAGGAAAGCTTTACAAGTATAAGATCACAGATATACCATAATCACTATATACTGGTAAACAAAGAAGAATGAAATGACCTTTAGTGAGAGAAGTGCAATTTTTTTTTTTTATTTAAAAACCTGTCTGCCAAAGGATCTAAATGACATTATGACCAGCTAAGTGAAGACTTAGCCCAAAACGCAGCAAAATTCAAAAACACAAAAAACAGCATGATGCACTGTTAATGGCATAGAGAAATGGAAAGCAACAATTCCAAAACTAATACACGGAAATATTTTTTCATACAGCTTCATAAGATGATGGAGCAGAGCTCAGGCTATGGAACGTTGTTGAGGCCAAACACTGAGCAAATGTCATAGGAAACACGGAAACAAAAACACGGGGAGTTGTAATAGTTGCAGGTAACATTTTGGAAGCAATCTCAAACATCATGCTTCAGTTTTTAAAATAATCTAATTCCTCAGAGTTAAGATGTGCTCTTTCTAAGGGGAATTAATCCCATATCTGTATCTTGGAAAGTTCTTTGAACTTTTCTCTAGTATTGGCCATTTAGAGACTGGATACTGCATTAGGTGGACGCTGTATCTGATACCTATTGGCAATTCCTATGCTCATAAGATGGTTTACTGTTACCAGGCTTGTCAAAAGGTTATTAACGAGTACAGACACACCAGTCATCGGGAAGAGCATGCTAAATTTAGCTAGACACACTAGACTAAATGATGGTTTAGGGAGCTCACTGAACATCTTGATAAAGTTTCCAACAAGCAGCTTGAGTCTTGCATGCACCTTTCATCCCAAACTCAACATCCCATGCCCATTTTATCTGTTTATTTTGGACTCAGGAGGGACTGTTCCTCTAGAGTGTCTCTCTCTTCTAGACCAAAACCAAGACATTTCTCCCTTCAGATGCACTCCTTGTTTCAAAGATCAGTGTATAACTCTTTTTGAGGATTGACTTTTCACCCAAAGCATCCTCCCTTCTCTGGTGTCACATCCAAATTCAAAAATAGAACATAGCAAACGGTATGGCATTTCTTCTGGTCCACTCTTCCAATGACTGTTGATCCACCTAATCATCCAATACGGTCCCTAAAACTCTTTCATGGAGATTCTGGGCCTTCTTAGGCAGCAAACCGTCATGTGCGTTGCTCCTCAGAAACACAGTCTGGGCTGGGGTACTGAAATTATCTACAAGTTTTGTAATGCGAAAACAGATGAACACATAAGAAGAAAGTATGCAATCAGGTCTTAAAAGATGTTGGTTAAAAAATGTCTAGGAATAAATGTCACGAATGCCTTGATCACTTTACATAAGGCAGTATCAGATGGCTTTAAAAATGAACATGACAATGGACTAACAAGCCTTCTATGTTCCTAGAGCATTAGTTAGTAGCTTTAACCATGGCAGAAGTCAGTTAATTGTGATAATAAAGCACAAATACCTCTAACATCAAAAATAAAGAAAGCGTTCCCTGTTTGATCTTGCTAACAAACCAGCAAGATCATTTCAAATACTTAGCTCTTGGGGTTAAATCAGATGACAAAAATCTTAGAAAAGAAGCCTGACCGTTTGAAGAGAGACAGCAGTTTATCTGACTTATCTCTGTGTGTGCAAGTCAACATCATTAACTTCATTCTGTACTGTAGGCGCTTACATAAGCTCAATGTGTATGTGGCCCAATCACAATGAATAATACATTAATGCACTTTCAGCAAACACCAAGTCAAGCAAAATTACTTTCTGTTTTCATCTAAGAGATGATTAGAACATTTTTACAGCAGCTTACGATTCCAAGTCAAGTAAGGGATTTTATAAAATATAATAGGGAAAGTAAATAGACACCAAAACCAGGTAAGTAGCTTACAGTGCTTTCATTCAAGAATCAGCTGCTACTACAGGTTTACTTCTATTTTTAGCATCTTTCTTCACCATTTTATCATGTACAAACTTTATGACTTGAAATATTTTGTTGATATTTATACTTCAGTGATATTTTGCAATTAACTACTAATATCGTCAAGGAGAGGATGAGAAAGTTCCTTTTATGAATCACTTACTGTCACATTCACCTCCCCGACCTTCCTTAAGAGACCTTGTCCGCTAGAACATCCATTCAAGATCAAAATACTGAAGTAATCTTTTTCCCTCAGTATGGTTACTTATTCCCTTAAAAACAAGAATATTTCAAACTGCCTATAGTTTTGCACCTCCTAGTTAGTCTTCTTTGCAGAGTTGGAGTCATCACCTCCCACACTGATACTGTTTACAGCTTTGTATTTAAAACAGTTGGCATATAAGTCATGATTCTTTTGCAAACTGTATCTCTAGACCCTACCAGCAAACTGAAGGCTTAAAAAAAAAAAGTAAAAAGAAGCCCACTCCTTTAAAAAAAAAAAAAAAACATACCAAATTGGGCATGAACTGTGATTAAATCATAAAGTTGTTCCTTGTCGTTTGTTTGTTTGTTTTTTAATGCTCTAAGATCTGCTCTAGCACGGCTGGCAAAGTAAACATTCCTTGAAAGACTGACCCAGCCTTCTCAGTCCACAACCGCTTCAGCGACAGACTGTCCAGGCAGAGAGAAGGCTGGTGCAGGTCCGTACTTGAAAACCTGCTGTGGAGTTTGCAATATCTGCAACTAGCAATGCTTTGAGAAGCAAGTACCGTTTGAATTGCAAACATGCTCCAACTACAGTCATAGAGCATGTTTCTAAAATACATGCTCAGCACTCACATGAATTGCATCATCATTATGCTATACCCATTCTGAAACATTTTGGTCACGCATTGTATGGATCCTTATCAGACAGCACGGAAAGCTAAGTTTGAGGGTCATTCAAGAGTCACTTCAGCATCCCTGCGTTTCAGGCAAGTCAGGCAGCACTATTTTCTTAAGTGTTGTCAGACTGCTTGGGAAATCACTGCCAAGACCTGCAGTGCTCATGGTGATGAATAAAAAAAGGTACCCACAAGCATGAATTTAGGACAAAGGCAGACAGGGTATCCAAGAAGGCTGAAACTGAGCAGCCACTTGGCCTAGATGTTTTTCTGAAGAAGCTTCCCTTCTTGAATTGCCAATTTTAGCTTCTCCTTCATTTATCTGGATAGCCATGTTTGCACTTTTGCACTCTGCAGACCAGCTTTCAGTGTTTAAACAGTAATTAGCACCTGGTCAAGACAGTTCCAGAGTAAAAAAACATACGAAGGGGACCAGGCAGTCAACAAAACAATGTGAGCCAGCAGCACGTCTCGAGGTTGCATACTACTTGTTTTGGAATAGTGACACAACTGTGTCAACCCTTCTGCAGCGCAAGTCATCTTGTGTTTTAGAAAACACATAATGAAAGGCCAGATGATCCTCAACAGCAGATTATATTTTGGACTCAGGTCATTTTAACAATGAGTACCTCAAGTTAATACATAATACGTTTTAGCAAACCTTAAGAGCAGCCAGGTCAGTACTATACTTCACTGTGGTTTCACTGCCCCCCAGTTAAAGCTTCACTTTACTGTCTGACATTAACAGGGCATACTTACTTCCTCTCACAGCAGCAACTTCAGTTTTATTGCTTTGTTTAATCCCCCCCCCCCCGCCCTTGCCCCCTGCTTCACTCACTGGCAGCTCAGTAATTCTGCTCCACTTGCTACTTTCTTCTTCCTTCACCACTCGAAGCAGATCAGTTTATTACTCACTACTGTCACAGCATCCCTTGAAAACAACAACAGCACAATGCTGTGGAGCTCGATGGTACTCAGGCTCCCGTTTTCCTTACCTGACACCGGAATTATGCTACACTAACAGTATGTCTGTGCCACTCAGAGCAGTGCCATGAGGATACCTACAGCCATACCGAATGAGCCACAAGCAGAGCAAGATGCCTGTGCGAAAACAACCCGCTCCTCAGCTGCTTGCTCAAAGTCAGCTTCAGTACCTCTCCTTAGCCATACAGTTGGCTTGCTGTTTAAAGAGCTGTCTTAGCCGTAAGTCTGGATCAGCCTTCTGGCTGACCTCACTGGTGATCAAGTGTTTTCAGTCCAAAATTACAACCAAGCACAGACACAGGGTAGAGGTGCCTCAGCCATCTCTCCTAATCCAGACAACATGCATACAAGCAGCAAAGACATTCAACCATCGACTCTGTCAGCTAAATATCAAATCTTTGTTGAAGAGACCCTCTCAGGACTAAATACACTGGGCTTCGTACCACTCAAGTCTAATAACAGTGGTGTTCAGATAGCCATTTCATTCCTGTAGTTGTGACCGTTAGTGCCCAGCTCAGCCAACCCAAGAGGAGGAACTCTTTACCCAAAGGAAAAGAAAGAACAGTCATCTGTTGTTTGGGAAATCTATTCTGCCCTGGAAGACTGAGAGTAACAGCAAAGCATCAAAGGAATACACATTGTTTCACAGATTTACTTGTCAAGAGTTCTTGTGAGAAGTGTGAACGCAACAAAACGTTATCACTTCTCTAAGTTGAATCCATACAAATCATTGCCCTCAGGTCTAGATATAGGTTTCTAGAGCAAGCAGATAAAACACAACCTAATGCCTACCAGAGCATTTTCTCCTACCACACGAACAACCCTGTTATCTTCTTTTTTGGGGGGGAAGGGGAGCAGGGGAGAGAGTTACTGATATCTACTACAAATTCATATGAGAAGGTTCACATGGACGTGCCATGCATGATGGGGAAAAGCAGAGGCAGAACACAGCAAATGGAGAAAGTCACAGAAGTTACAGCTGCATGAGGCACTGAATCCTTTTTTCTTCCTCTCATAAAATTGAGACCATTGGTAAAGAAGCTTTGACTTCTCAGTCCTAAAATACAAATATTAAGAAAATTCTCTATTTGTTCACATTACTTCAGAGATTTCTTGTCAAGCATTTTGCTTTGTATTTTTTTTTCCTCCTTCAAACCAGGTTTTGTCACAAAAAAATATACATATACAAAGCAATGAATAAGCAAATCGTAAGGTTCTCCCATCCACACGTCTCTCACTTGATACAGTTTTAGATCCACGCCGCTTGACTTTGAAACAAGAACTAACCTTAGGTTTTTCTGCATGTTTGAGGGTCTTTGTCAAATCACCAATGTTCTCAGCTGATGAGGCTCCCTGGATCTTGGCTGCATCTCCCGACTCCAAGCCAGGAAGCAATGCTGGTGAGCAGCTGCAGTGAGGGTCCTTCACTTTCTGACCAGATATCAGGTACGTCTTTAAACCTACAGATAAGAAATGAAGAGTCAAAATGGCAGAATGACAAAAATAACACTCCTTTTGACTTCTCAGATATGAAATATGGTAGCTATCAAAAAATGCATATTTTCATACTATTTGACTATCATGGATCAGGAACACAGCACAAAAATCCCAGATGCTAGTTGGGAACAACCATCAGGAATATAAAGATACTGTGTGTAACGTGGTGGGAATCAGAATTGCCAACATCTGCTGTTCCAGATACAAGAGACTGTTCTAGCACATAGCAACAGCCATGACTGACGTGCACTTTCTTTATTCCATTTTCACTCATATACTTTTGAAAAAAAAGCTAAGACCTAAAGCATTCACCTCAAAACTGTAATCGGAGCTCTGACATTAACTCTTTACTTTTGGCACAGTATTTACAGCCTGCTTATCACAGCCTGGTTTTCAGGGATATCTATATTGATACGCCAGTTCTGAAAATCTGTATGTATTCCTCCAGTAATAATCTCCATTTCTCACAGAAATGTGGTGAAGATTAATTGATGCTGGTAGCACACTGAAAAAGGAAATGGAGTGTAAGTGTTAGAAATTCTGACGGGTTTTCATCGTTAAGGGAGACTTCACATTTTTAAAGAACAAAATCAATCTCTCTCACACATACACCCACACACACACTCTCTGCAACTGTTGTATGAACTGAAGCATAATTGGAAATCAGATCCAATATCAAAGGCCAGGCTGGTGAATACTGTGTTGTATCAAACCCATCAGTATGAAAAACCCGTTCAAAAAAATAAGGATCCGAATTCTGTTTGGAATATCGCTTTACTTCCAGAGAAATGTGTTATGATATTCTGGGTCGTGGTCTAGGCACAAAGACTGAGAAGGAAGTAGTTATCCCACTTACTCTTGAATTCAAGTGAGTTAATTTTATTGCCATCGTAGGGGAAATCTCTCACCTAGCAGGGAAGGGCACTAATCGCGCCCCTAAAAGCACCGAGGGCATCACCTCTTAGACCTGGAATGTGTTTGTTATTTTGTAGCATTAAAGTTTGCTGCCCTACGTGATTCCGCAACCCAATTCTCCCTGCCTTGTTTGGAAAGACAGAATCTCACGTGATCTCTTGCTGATTTTGTACTTGGGTTGGCAAACCATCGCTTTCTTTTCTTGTTTTTTGGGGGTTTTTTGGTCAAGATACTTGTCAGCAAGTCGTATTGAGACACTGACTATCACGATGATCAACTGCATTCACTCGCCCCCATCCATAGGATGGAAGCTGGAACTAAATCTATCAAGGCCTGCTCCGGTCCAGTCTGTGGAAGACAGCGGTCTTCCGTTCCAGTAACGGCTGTCATTACGATAAGGTCATTCCCTTATAACTTTATCCAGAGATAAAAAGTCATATTCTATAAACACTTTTTGTCTGTAATATGTAATGCAGACAACGCTCTGTCTGTAACCTTTCCAATAAAAATAATAGATCTAGGAATAGCAGTTTTTCAGTTTCTCTGTTTATGCCACTAGTGACTGAAATTCCTCCGCGCTGCTACAATCCGTACCGAGAGGCGCATCCATACGGCCACTTCAAGTTCAGGCTCCCCGGCTGCTAGGAAAGCTACTGCGTTCTTCAGCTTGTTCCAATTCTGGGGCATTAGCTCACTTACTTGAGATGTTATACTATAGCCAATCTTCATTTTCATACCAGTTGTAGTAGCGCTTGGACTTTACTCTGGCACTGGTGTTTCATAAAATCCTGAGCTGCTGTTGGCTTCCAGATGTGGAACTGTCTCTTATAAAACTTATATTCATGGGGGCTGCAATTTAAGGAATTCACCACAATCAGCTTACAATTATATGTTTGCTCTGGTGAAATCTAGAGCATTAAGCTTACTACTGCCTATTTTTAAAAGCTACCTCAAAGCAACCAGATTATTTTCCCACTGCTACTATTATATTTTTTTAAAGGGGAAAAAAATTTTTGTTTGTTTTCTGTATTTTTAAAGAGGCATTTTTTAAATGCTTTTATTCTGTTTTACTGTGCAGCGTAATTACTTTGTAGCTGTGTTACATAAAGTAAAATTATCTCCAGTTTAAGCCCTGTGCTGAGGAAAAAGTGAAAAGGCTACGAGTACTACCGTAATTGAAAACTTGTTTGGAAAAGCAATATCCACACTCTCCCCAACCTTAAACCACAGTGGGTTGTGGCTCCTCTACCCCACTCCACCCTTCATACTTCCTATATGTGGCCAACCCTGCTAACCAAAAGCAGTTATTGCAACATTTTGCATTAAGAACTATTCTCACACACATAGCTTTGTCCCACATGTTTTAGTTGCAGGGTTTAAAGTTGGCTAAAATGGCTGATTGTTGGCACCGAGAATGTTTAACTATAAAAAAAAAAAACCTTTCTTTATTACCTCCTCATGCTCCCAACCCCTACCACGTATGCTAAACAGGAAGCATAGCTCCAAAGGTTTCATCTGAAAATAGACAAACACAAGCCAATACTCTGCAGAATCACAGCATACATTTAATAAGAAATCAGCAGGACTACGCCTACTGCTAAGTGTTTACAAATGCTAAATGTTTGCAAGATCAAGGTCTCAGGAAAGCAAATAAGGAAAAAAGGTTATTTTAAAAAGTTTTTGCAAATGAGATTAAAAATCATTACAGAACTGTGCTAATATTGCCTGCCTAATACTTTGTGATTAAACCCTTCTTATGACAGGAAAATTATATCTGCTTTAGTATTCCTTGTAATTCTGAGACACTTCACAAAGCAACTCCTATGTTCAGCCCGAAATATTTTGGTTTAAAAAATGGATCATTAATGCAGTAGAACTGTATTGATTTAACTAAATGTATTATACATGAGTAGTATTTTTCCTTCTCTTAAATATCCAGTGAGTTACTACAAGTAACACTTTGTCATGTTCCATTAAGAAAAGCGCATAGAAGGAAAAACATTCACGTCACCGTATGGCAGGTTTAAATCAGGTAATATCAAAATATTAAATTGATATGCTAACAATGGAGGAGAAGCTGTTTTATGCGAAACACAAACTGCATTTTGCGGTGTATGCTGCCGCACAACAATTTGACTCAAGCCAGTACAATGAAGAAAGTACTATGAAAAGCCAAGACTTTTTTAAAGTCATTTTTAAAGGTAAGAGCTCTTCCTTTCTTCCCCCCCTGCCACTCTCAATTTTATACTGTTTATATCCCCTCCTACAAATTTATTCAAAGTCAATACTTAAAAATAACCCAGTCTCAAGCTGTCTGATAGCAAGTACGTACTCCGGCAGGCTTTACCCAACCGCCCGCTTTGGCTTTTTCCAAAGATGCCTTTCAGAAACCAGTACCTGGGAGCTGGCGAATTCCTTCAAGAAGAAATATTGTACCGGACTGGGGGGAACTCCAACAACCTCCCCACCCCGCTCCAACATACTAATCTAATTTACATGTTATTTTCTCCCCTGGCAAAAACAAGTTACATATTTACATTTGCAAAAGACAAGCTGCTGCCTTCACTTGTCTTCAGGTTCTGAAAACCTGAAGGCATAACAAGGAGTAACAGCGCCTGCCTACAGATCCAAAAGATTTATTTCTTGAATTCAACCGTTTCGAATATTGACAAGGCAATGTTTGTAAAGTGCATTTTTCACAACATAGTTAACGGGCAAGACCTCCATATAACTATAGTGTTTTTTATCAGTCCCACAAACATTGAATTTTAGAAGTCCTAACACATTCCTGTACTTTGCCCTGTTCTTCAGTTAGCTTTTCTTTTTATAGCGGCGTCTCTCTGAACTTCTTATAAAGACAGAAATCCACCCCAAATACTAAAAAAATACTCCTAATAACAAAAATCATATGTATGCCTGCACTCACACAGACACGATTTTCTGCGTGCACATAAACAAACATAATTATAAATAATTTTGTGTATAAACATCCCAACCCTCAACCTGGTTTCAGTAGCGTGAGAAAAAGTGATCTTTGCAGAGCGAGTGGAAAATTAACTAACGCAGGCTCTGGCAGGGGCAGGGAGAGGGAGCGGGCTCCAAAGCCACGCTCGGCTCCAGGGAGCTCCCTGCCAGCTGCCTGCTTGGGCCAAAGCGCTGCAACCAGAGGGTTTCTGCCGCCCCGGGCTGCAGCAGCGGCTGCAGAGATTAATGCTCTCAGGTAACTGCTGGGAGCAACGTGGAAAGGGAGAGAAGCAGCGTTTCTGGTCCTCTGAGTCTTTCATTGAATCATTCGTGTATTTTCACTTTTGTGGCTTCAGGACAAAAGACGCTGTCATGCCGATCTGATCTGACTTTTTGTATAGGGCACCAGTCAGGGAATCTTTCCGAGCTTGGAGGTCCAAATACTAGACCTCAAGAGATGGGTGGTTCATAGAAGTGTTGCTAAGCAATATCCTGTCAAAATAAGACTCATGTTTTGATTTTTTATACTTTACCTGCATGGAGCTGAAACTTTTTAGCCCTCTGTTAAAAGCAAAGATGAAAATTACCTTCTTTCTGGCAAACCACATACTCACAGGTATAATCTAACGAACTTCAAATGCTTTTGAAACCCTTTTCAGTACTGATTCTAAGGAACAGACACCAAAAAACGATGACAGTATTTCAGTCATGGTCTCACCGATGCATTTAATAAAGATATAATCCCATACTTGCTACATATTCCTGTTCCAGCCTCCATGAATTGCTTCACCTTTTTAGCCGCAGTACCAGGAAACAGCATTTAACAGATTGACTGACATGTTACCTTCTTTTTTAGGGTAACTGCTTTTCAGCATACAGCTCTCTCTCCTGCGGAGATCAGTGCCATGCCTCGTACGGATGTAATAAAATGCAAATTGTATTAATTATGTCTCCTTTTACCAAATAGCTTTATATTAACAATTCTCCTTCATTTTTTCTTTCCATCATTTCCTTTAATGTCTACACACTTCAACAGCGTATTTCTTCCCAAATAATTAGTAAATAGGTATGAAGTTACAAAAATAACTGAGCCCTTTTTTTGCAGCTCCCTGCTTTTTCAGTATCTTGCATCCCAAAATAAGAGTTTGCAGGAAACTTGTCTGCATCACATGCGAGAACAAAAGTGACTGTCACTCGTACATGAGAGCAAGAAAATATATGGCAGCACTTTTTCAGCTAAAATATAATGCTAACTAATAACACTTCCCTGTCTGCCATGATGAACCAAGTGTTAGCTATTATTTTTCAGTAATTTACTATCTCATTTTATATATCTCTGATATCTTTTAAAGAGTTCCAATATTAAGAAAAGAATGCCTGTAAAAATAGTATGAGGAAAAAAACATTTATAGACCCCTACAAGTATCTACCAGTAGAATAGCAAGCTCATAAAAAAAGCTTTACAGTTCAGGATCAACTTTAGTTCCTTTTTTTTCTTAAACTGATTGGTGGCAAATTACTTTTGGGTTAATGTTTCTCCATAATCATCTCTTTCTTTCTCTTCTCTTCTCCTTATAATAAATTTTTTTTTCCTGTTTCCTTCAAAGACACATTAACTTGTTACTTTGCCAAAGACCTAGGAGTAACGAAACTGGTATTCAGCCACTGCCATTCATTGGAAAGGAAACCAAGACCTACATTTAGGCTTCCTCATATAATAAAATATGTTGCCATACAATTTCATCAGACTCTGACTTGCTCTGTAAAATAAAATATTAACTGCAATTTCTAGAATGGAACGTGACAGGCAAATAACAATAAAAAAGAGACCAGAAATGCATTTATTGCTACTAATTAAAGTTTCTTTTCTTTCAGCACTTCTCTCCTAACTTTTCCATGTTTTTTTTTTTAATTTAAATTTAAAAATTTAATTTTTCAGGTACTAATCTAATCTAATGTTTATGCAAGAAGTAACACAGTGCCTGCCATTAGTCCATGAGCTGTAGTATTCTTTGGGTCCTCACCCACAAATCTATCTTAGAACTCGTAGCTGATGTGAATGATTTTCAATAGTAAAAATAGTACTTCATCTCATCCTTAAAATGCCATCAATGCCATATCTGTTCGTGTTTATGAGGAATGTTTTCTCACTTTATTATACCCAGCATTGCACTGCAATTCTCTCCTTCCCCCATAACAAAATATTCAAATCCAGTTAACTGGACAACGGGTAGTTTAAATCACAACAAGCAACTTAAGAAGTAGCAAAAGTTAAGAACACAGTGATTACCTTAAGTGAATACAGTATACTTGAGTTGCAAAAATTGCACTCCACTGAAATAGTCAGATGTTACTCTACAGTAACGTTGACACTTACGGATAATACGTACAAATACTTAAAGGATCAATGGCAGCTATATACAACCATAACATGAGATCTTGGTCAAATTACATAAACATTAGAAACTGTTAGAGAGCAAATCTGAAAATGGACAAATATAAATGAAATTTAAAATCCTTCTCCTAGATAAAACCTGGCTATGTAGCTAACATAATACAAACTAACTGAGGCACCTTTAAAGAGGAACCCAGTAACCAAGCTGAATGCAGTGCCAAAATACCTGCAACTTCAAACGTAAATTAGGCTTGTTACTTAAATAATAATAGTTGCTTTTCCTATTTTGCAATCTTAACCTGCTATCAGACTGTTAAATTTAAGAACTAACTTCAGAGAGGTACTTTTTTTTCTCCTTGAAGATTCTAATAATTTCATGATTAAAGAATTCATCTATGCTGAAACGAACAAAGCAGCAAAAGATCAGAGAAACATCCTCACTGGGGTAACAGCATCCACTAAACACAAACTGGATAATCAAAAAGGTTGTGATAAACCTGCAAAAGATCTTTCAGTTAATTGAATTTTCATAGTTGAGAAAGCTGAAATGCTATAGGCAAGTAATAATTCTTTAATCACAATTCACTGAAATCACTGTCTTTGAAGCCCAACTTGAGGTTCCTGTTTGTGAGAAATTTAGGCACGTAAAGATCTTAAAATTTCAAGTAATTAAAAAAAAAAAAAGTTGCCTCATTGTAAGCATATTCCTGGGAGAGAAAATTGCAGTCAAGCACTTCACTGATCTGAAAAAAATCAATCTGTGCTTGAATCTCCGAGCAAGCCCTGAGCTACCAGGACTCTGAAGTGCCACAGACCTTTCTCCCCAAAGCGGCGCAGGCAGATCTCCAACAGCTGCCTGCGAACGGCGAACCAAGGAGGGGGCAGAGCTCCCAAGGCAGAACCTCACCAGCTTCCTGCGCGGCGGCGTGCCTGGGATGCGGAGTTATTAGGCTGATCTTTAACAGCAAGCGGAGCAGCTTTTCAAGCAAGTTTACAAGATGCTCGAAGAGTGGAAACGCTTACCCAACCCGGCCTGCCGGCTGGACCCAGCAAGCCATGCCAAACCGAATTTATCCGATTTCCTGAAGGAACTACCAGTAGTCACGTTTAAATGACAGTGGATATAGCGTCTAAAAAGGCGCTGTTCTCCCTCACTTTTTGGAAAACAGCAGAGGGAAAAAGCAGGAGTATTTAACTATTATTTTGTCTTTCTAGTTAACCTTTACTCCAGCTCTGAGGCTGAAATAACTCTTACCCCACACATATCTATAGGGTACTTCTGCTTGGTACTGATTACAAACTCACCATTTTGCTTTTTTTCCTAGATCTTTCTCACTGCCTGCATGGATAGACTAGACAGAAACGGTGGGGAGGAGCAAAACACGTTCCTGTAATCAGATAGCAAATGAACAGTAACATTTACTTTATGCTGTTGGACAACTTCTCCACGACTGCCGAGTATGACATTTCTTTCAGGTGCCGGATCAGCGTCTCTCTCGCTACCAGGGCAGGCTCAAAAGACTGACTCTCTCCCTCAGCGCATGGACCTGCTCTCGCAAATTAAACCAGAGAGGTTAATGCTGTCAGGCCTGAAGGTCACACACTCAATCCTCACGATGACCGCAGTCAAGAGTGTCATCACACGACACCATCCCTTCATCTTGTCCCCTTCGCATCTGTATGTAATCCGCTCCTTGCGGAGCCCAAAACAGCAGGCTTCTTCCCCTGCAATTAAGATAGATGCTTACTTATATTAATTCTAATATCCTATATATGAAATGCTAACAAATTTCTACTACTTCTGTATGTTTTGTGAGCAACTTTGCATGCAAGAGTGCTTTACTCAGCACTTCAGTATTATTAAGTAGAAACCAAAGGATGTCATGAGATCCATCCCTCTTGAAAAATGATAGCTGAGCGCCAGAAAAGCCAGACAAAATGCATATCACAATTCTCGTTAGTAGCTATCACGTCCACAAATAAAATGACATTTAAAAATTTCAGGAGTCTTTTTTTTTTTTAATGCCCCAAAATACTCCTCAGATATGTCCTGCTCTAGCACTGAATTTCAGCATTTTATCTCCAGATATTTCATCCATATAGCTGAATAAAATGCACATGACTTTCATCAGCAGATGTTTTTCCCTCACTCACACTGCAGGATTGTGCAAGAAAACATTTGACGACTTTACAGAAAATAAAAGTAATTTTCTCTAACCTGAAAAGTTGCATTTCAGACAAAGAAAGTCTTACTGTCTGAAGAGTAGAAACTGTTTTCAGCTCAGTGCAAACAAAAGCATGTCATTACAAAATGCCTGTTTTGTAATAAACAACCCTACCTGGAAAAGCACTTTGAATGTATAGACCATATTTCCTGCGACTAAAATTAGAACGGGGAATTTCTGAGCCAACTTGTTATCTTAGGTCTCTGGAAAGTAGAAACAACGATAATAAGAAACAGAATTTTATAGATGGAAAGCCAAAAGAAACTCCAAAAAAACAAAAACCCCCAAACCTATCTTTGTAGTCTCAAAAGGAGGAGTGCAAGGAGCCAGAGAAACCAGAGACATCATCTGTCCTACGGAAAACCTCTGTTTTTCTTTGTTTAACAAAATGCTTACTTTTAATCAACTCGCAGACGACAGCGGGCTTGGAAAATGTTGATCAACAACATATGCCTAATTTTGGAGTTCAGCATCTGCCAGTTATAAGTGGGGAACCCTGTATCCAAACCTACAATATATGTTTGTAGTTAAACTGCTGGCATACAGTTGTAGCCTGGTGTCCTATTCCTCCTTCAGTTTCTTTTATCTTCTTTTCACCTGTGCAAAAAAAGCAGAGGGGAGAAAAAGGCCTAGAGGAACCCATGAAGGACACGCAGCTCCAACACAACGGCCCAGCTACAACTGCTGGCTCAGGAACGTACATACATATATTTTTTAAAACTCTTGGCAAAAGGAAAGATGTGAAGCTGAGACCGATCCCTATGACTTCTTAGTCTTGCCATGGGAAAGATTATCTCTGTTCTAAGGATTCCTCGCAAAACTTGAGATACGTGATGCTCCTATATTTAAGGCACAAAGAGAGCTTAAATTCAGTCCAAGGTTAGTTGGGATTAACTATTAAATGCTCAATCCACCTTTAAACTCTTCTGAAACCTTCATTTTTGTAACCTCTTTGTGAAAACAAATTCCATGATGGAAGTACATGTGTGAAAAAACATTTGCTATTATCTTATGGGCATTATTTCTCACATTCGTTGACTATGCCTTTACCCCCTCCGTTAATTTTAATAGCTGCGAAAGAATGAGAATGCCGAAAGAAAATTAAGTTTTTGAATAAGATAAAAAAAGAGTCAACATAAGCATAGCTTTTTCAGGGGCTTGAAACCTCTTCAAAAATTACAATATTCCCACTACCAAATATATTTTCTGAAAACATACCTAAAGAACAATGCGTTAGAAATCAAATCTAACTACGTATATGGCCCTTTCAGGAATTTAACATTTGCTTCACTGGTTCAATTGTGATTGAGGTGGCAGTACTGAAGAAACCTCAGAGTAGGAGTAAATTGGTTAAATTGGAGAAACTGAGCCATCTCGGCCCCAGGAAAGCCTGTCCAGTAACACTGCACTGCTCACTGGCATATCAGCTGGAAAGAGCTATGGTGCGTCCGCTGTTTTGCATGGCTTCAGTGATGTAAAGCAGATGTAATTGCATTTTAGATGGACAATATGCTCTTTGGCATGCTAGGGACTCTGTTCTTAAAATTAAGAAAAATGATAGGGTCACAACACTGAAAAGATGTTTTACATTTTAAAATTGAAAAAAAAAAACCCCAAAACAACAAAAAATGAAAAAAGAAGATGCTTTCTTCCAGTTTCTTGTTGAGCGGCAAATGCCTTTTTTTCCCCCCAATTGACAAGAAAATCCTCCAAAGAGCAGAAATACATGGCTAAAGCAGCAAACAACCTTAACTTCTTCTGCATCATATTCTGTTTGAACCAATCTAGGACCGCGTATTATCATCCAACAGCTCCTACATAATACAGAATTCTTCGAAATGCAAACCAGCATAGAGAGAGGTATTTGAATCCTCTAATACCCTCAGCATCAGTTCTGTATTTGCATCGAATCACTGCTTATGGTCAGGCCATGATAACGACTTCGGTGACAGCAAGATGATGGAGGAAGTCCCTGGGGGAAGGTTGCCTTAGAGGCTCCTGGAGATTTCACTCCGGCCTCTGTGACATTAACATTTCCATGCTGAATTTGTTGCACACACAAACTTCTGCCTTTCCACATTGCTCAAAGAGTGTAACAATTCTTCGGGGTATATAGCATATACTTTCAAAACTTCATTTTGTTATGATCAAACAAAAAGCTGTTTCTAACTTAAAATTATATTTTATTGCAGGAGGGAAATAAGCGATCGGAAAATTATACAGAGGGTATCTCCAAGGCAGGGACTTCAAACAATCTGTTTAAACAACAGGATTGTAAACCAAAGCTATATCGATAGATGAGGGGTGGCATTTTCTTGAAAAATCCTCTAGATGGGACAATTATACAGAGCCACAAGCACTCCAGGAACAGATACCTCTTATATATTAAATTTTCTCCTGTCCACATAATGCATGGTATACCCCAGGAACTGTGGAGGGCCAGTACCAGCCGCTGCAAAACACAGATGCAATTTAATATGGCGAACAGATATAGACCCCACGTGTGGATTTTGTCAGCTCAAGGCTATCAGGAATGGGAACATTTTAAACTAAAAAGACATAGTCAGATCGAAAGCAATTAGAAGTTTATTAGAAATTCCACCCTGCAACATTTCACATGACACTGGGAGATTTCACCTATCTTTTGGATTGATATTTAAGAAATGACAAAGAGCAAGCATGCGTGATGCATGGAAGGATTCCAATCCAAAACAATAGTCTGATGCAACTTGAGCCTACTTAGGCATTTGGTAACAAAGTGAGCCGTTGTGGCTTTTGGTACTAATACTTTTTAATAGAATCCAGACAAGAGCACACACCAATTTAAACAAGATTTTAGAAGTCTATTTTGCTCTACTGGTGTGATCTCTTTGTGTTGACAGGACTACAGCTGGGCAAATTCTTTCCCTCTTGCATAATACAGGTAGTCACAATCCTACATGCTAAATCAGCATTTTATTAAAACCAGGGCTATCCTACAGGCTAATTATGTCCTAAGAGCCTTGCAACTTCACTGCTCTCTGTGGACTTGCGGAGAAGTAAACCTAAATCATAAGAAGTGAGCGCAAACCTGCTCTGAGAGCTGGCTGACTCTGCACGTGTAACTTTTTTTTGGTTGGTAATTGTTAAAAATTTGCAATCTGACTTTTCAAAGTTAAAGATGATGTCATTCTGTCATCACCATTTTTTGAGTACTTTTCCCCCCCCCCCCAAGCAACTGATCAAGTAATACTGAAAACACTCAGCAAGCATCAATATTTTCACTTAGGTCAGAACAGAAATATATCGTCTCAAGCATCTTCATGACAATATATGAGAGATCTCTAACTCAAATTTCTAAGTATTAATCACATACTGCTAAGAACGACCCTTCTCATTTAACCTTTCCTCAGTATTGGATATGTACTTGCATAACTTGTCACTTCTTCATATTATAGAAAGCAATAACAAAATAAAAGTAATTATTTGAGAAGATAAAGCAGCGTTTTAAGAAATGCACACTACTGATTCTGCTAGTTACTCAAAATTTGTTACAAATCTCTGGCAGGCTTGTTTATTGGCACTGGGGCATCTATGGAAAGATGATCCCTGCAGTCTGCAAGTAACTTTAAAAAACAGTTTATTCGAAAAAGATAAGACAAAAACGTTCTACAGACAATGAGAATGCTTTGTGAGATGTTACTGAAGAGTATTCATTCAAGTTAACTCATGTAAAACTTCATTAACTCGATTAGCCTAAGAAAAATCACACTCATAAAAAATAAAATTTGGTCCTTATGGGATCAAATCATAATAAGTAAAATTGTATACTACAGATAGTTCCCACATTAAAAATAAGAGGTTATTAATTTTTTTGAACTACATCTCTGCATCAGTTTTCAAAGTAAATAAAAAGATCATCATTTTCTCACCTGTCACCATAGTCTGCCAGCACTGTTTGAAGAATTAATATTTGGATCAAGTGTTCATTAAAGGTATTTGAGTGCTTCTCATGAAACTGGTTAATAAGGATTATTTATTATTTTTCCCTTTCAAAGGAAAAAATTCAAACTCTGCTGCTCTCCCATCAAAATTCAAGAGCTACTTAGTGAGTGAGCACAGGCTCTAGAGAGACCGTAAAAGTGTTGCTCTATTACGTGATATTGATAGATGGACTGCAGAAGAGCCAAGCATGTTTCAACAACATGACAATACAGCAATATTACTGTCAATGTTGCCTGCTGTGAAAATTGTGGTAGCATCAACATATTTATTCAAATGGGCTACAAGGGACTAGACAAATAGAAAGGATGTTGCACTCAGCAGTTTCACAATTCGCCCAGTGTTATGCCTTGTGTATTGTGAAATACAAATAGACATTTGTAATTCAAGGTAGGTTGTTAAGTTATTAATAACCTAGGTACCACTTGTTTACACAAAGCGGACAGTTTTAAATGGTTACTAATTCAGTACTGAAAAACAAAACAAATGAAAACAAAACTGTTGCAAGTGACACGTTAGAATAACAATATATAACAGTAGTATATAACAGTATTAATAGTAGTGTAAACACTGGTGAGATGGTAAAGAAGAAACTCCTGAACCCAGACACCACGTGAATATGCATTACTATACAGTTGTACCTGTAATTAAATCGTCAAACTCCGGCCACAGAGTACTTGGAGTATTTCTAGTTAAAAAGAAGATTAATTGAGAGCCCCTGCAGTGAACAGCTACTGCACCGTTCTGAAATGCTAAGTGCTGCGCATCCCACCCGAGCAACATCTTTTCAGCCAGTTTGTTTCGCCTCCTTAAGCAAAACATATAAACAAACAACCCTTCCCAAAATAAAAGCATGTGAAAACTGCAAAATAGAGCTAAAAAGAAAAGGGAATTTTTCCAGAGTTATGGTTATTCACACAGTCAAAACCTTCCCGAAATCCCTTCCATTTCCCTTGCGCATAGAGATTTGGGCGATCTCTAGCACTACGCATTAAGAGTCCCCCTTTCATGTGTCATCCCTGGTTTCAGACTTTACGTCAGATCCACAACACAGACCCCTTCCGCTTGGGGCATGCAACTAAATCGATAGTGAAGACAGAGACTGTAGCTAGGTGTTGGCGAGACCCTCGAGGATGTGACCGATTCTGCAATCGCGGTTACACATCTGCTTGTGAGACCGTACCCCTAACCCCTCCTGAAAAGCAGCATGCTCTTTACTAGTTACACCAATGAGAAAAACACAACTTACTACTTAACTGGCAACATAGGAAAATAAATGAAACTTTATACTACCAATAGCCTCAGATCTATTCCTTATTCTCCCTAAACTGCAACTCAATTATCTTCTCTATAAAATGTGCAAACGTAAGTCGTTTGTTCTTCCTTGTCCCAAATAGTATGTGGAGGTATTTGTTACCTCCTCTAAAATAGAGACTATTAAGCGTGCAGAAAGATAGCAACAGCAATTAGAACATAAAACTGGAGTCTTATCCCACACCTGATTTGAATTTTCTGTTGACCAGATGTTTTCAGCTTGCGATCCTTAGACTCAATGAATTTGCAGAGTATTCGTTAGGGATCTATGCTAGATAACTAAGAAAAACAAGTCTGCAAGAACAGGCTTCTATTCTCCAAGAACTGCAAAGCATCTATACTCATAGGAGGCTGCAAACAGAAAAGGTTGAAAACCATCTAACAACACAACAAAAAATCTTCTAAGATGTTTTCTATCATCCTCTCCAGTTACACCACTGCCCTGCGGCACAGACTGCATCTTTCAGTCCTAGAAGAAGACACGAGAGGCAAGAGGGATGATGAAACCCTGCATCCTCCCCAGCTACGAGGACAGAGAACAAACTTACTGTCACATGTGTAGCTGCTGAGGGTTTTAGGCCCATTATTCAAAGCTCCCAGTATACAAGAGCCAAATAGCTGAGTCAGGAGAGATCATAGCAAATACCGGGCTCTTGTACAAAGATTTAAAAGCATGTTACGCCTGGTCTTGCGCATTCATTTCAAATGTTGTATCGCTATTCTGTTTAGTAACTTGTACTACACCAAATGATATACATGCTAGATTACACATGATTTTTATTTAGGCAAAACATGCCTATAAAATAATAGTATGTATGTAATTAATTCATTCATGCATGCAAACAGCAAACTGCCTGTAAAACTAATCTCATTCAAGATTTGTCACTTGTTGCTCAATGAATTCTCTTGACTAACATTACGTAAGTCACTAAATTCACCTAGGGTGAATGATGTTACACAAAATACAGTTAAGTAAACATTCTCCAAATATAAGTCTGTTGGCAGAGCAGAAGTGCTTATTTCACCCAAGTCCGTTTTACGCCACTTGAAAGACTTTCTTACTGGCTTACTTGAGTCGTGATAGTATCTCCTTCATCCTTAAAACTGGATTTGAGTATCAGCACTGGGCAAAGACTTGTTGCTCTTCGTATGAGGATGAACTCATTTCAAACACAGTAACAAGCTGAAGTTACTTGCCAAGGCTCTAATATTTCACAAATCATCCAAACCTGGCAGTCAGTCTGCTGCATAGCAAATCAAGCCCCCAACAACTAGCTCCTCAGACAGCTTGTGTCCCATATTTGACTTTTTCATCTTTTACAAAAACATTCACAGAGTTTGTGCTAGCAACCAGCCGACTACATTTCAAACTTCCCTTAGGCTAAAAGTTATTACGGGGGAGTACAGCAACGCGCCTGGAATGGAAAAACAACTTGGGTGAAAATCAGTGGGCTCTGAGCTGCTGTAAACAGAGTGGACTAAAGATCATCTCCTCTCAAAACCACAAAGTGGCCCACTATCTCACCTAGTTAATCTACTGGTGAACCGATTTAGCCAACCTCCTGATAAACTCTTCAGAAGTGACATCTCTATTCTACAAAAAACATAGTTTTAATAATGTTTATGCCATACTTACATGCTAGATAGATAGCCAGCTACCCTGAGTAACTGTTGATAAATTGATGCAAGAGACAGAAGTTTCAGGAAATATTGAATACTTCATATTTTGGAAAGATATATACTTATTCAGAATGATTTGTTATAGTTAAAGCAAACCTAACCTGACTCTTTTCACCATAGTCAAATCCAGAAACCTTTTATCACAAAGCTAGGTGTTTTCAATAAATAATTGAAATTGATAGCTTATTCTTTAATCCCGACCTTGCCCTCCTAACATTTAACTGCGTTCTTACAAAGGGTTAGCTAGTTTCAAGATTTAGATGATTCCTTTTTACTCTATTTAAAAGTTTTGATGTGATTTTGTAAGGGATAAGTGTTCCATACAAGTAAGTCTTGATTAAAAAAAAAAAATTGTCCAACAAAAACAATCTGTTAAAAAAGTTCTTATGGGGAACAAATCTTGACGCTTTCTTTATGATTGAACACTACTGCATAACAGGTTTATTCACAGAAAGTTTTTATTGCAGAAGTTTATTGTAGTCCATGTAAATTCCTGCATCACCCTCTCCCTTGTAGGGCCTGGGCATCTTCAAGTAGAGTATTAAACCGAAATGAATATACACAGCACGAAAGTGTGTTCTCTTTTTCCAGACTCTCTGCAACGGAAGTTATAGCACATGTCAAGGAACAGCAGCAAAAGTAGCCCCGTGAGTTATATAAATAGGCCCAGGTATCTAGGGAAGTTATGGGATGAGCCCCCAAGGCAGCTTCAGGGCAGCTTCCGGCTGGTGTGGTGCTGTGCCTGCAGAACTGAAATCCCTTCTCAATTCTGCACGGAGCTTTTAAGAGTCTCTTAACCACCCTGCCTCTTTGGAGCATGGTGTAGAGACACAGGGAAAAGAAATTTCAGGTCTCTAGAAGAAGATTCCTGTAAAAACTATAAGCCATACCTGTGATAACAACTAAAAAACCACCTAAAAGCTAAAAATTAAGCAAAAGAAAAACCCAGAAGTAACTCCTTCCCCATTAGTCCCTAAAAAAAGACTCTTGGCCTAACCTCACCGAACTGAATGAAAAACTAACAAAGGCTAAAAGCTTCCCCCACTGCTGCATGTGCTTCTGCGCTGCTGTTGCTGTTTCCTGCTGGAACTCTATTAGAATGGGAAGTGACATCTCTCTGATACTCTTTCCTTGTAATTCTACTGAACCACTCTCCTAATTAAGTTTTTTGTGATTTTTTTGAGCATACAAGCATTTTAAAACAAAATTCCTCAATGAAGAATGAAGTATTTTGTGGGATTACTCTTTCCCTGAGGTTAGGGATCAGTGTTTCTGAGAAACATGATGAATCACAGCGGGTTTAGCTTACTCATCTTAAAAAGCTTTTTCTTTTTCTTTTTTTTAAAAAAACTGATAATAAGCAATTCTTTTGGCAGAATACCTAATCCAAGAAACATCACGAGCCTGTTTGAATGTGAAAGTGAACATGCTTTTTGCTACCTTCAGGCTTCTATATATTATCAAAAGAGAGTGTTTTTATAACTACTGTCTTTTTTTTTTTTAAGTATCACCATGAGAAAAAGTCCACTTCTCACAATTTTTACTTCGTTCTTCTCTACAATGCTATCTCTACACTTTATGGGCATTTTTCACCCTTCCTGGATAGACTTCTTGCTGCATTTCACTCTGTCTATTGCACTTGCCTACTGTTCTTTCTTAACCAGCGATATGAAAATTATGCAAGAATTGTATCTCAAATAAAGACTGCTCTCCCCAAAAGATTAGCCATAAAAAGGAGTCTAACAAAAATGTTCTTTCAATAGAAGCTTAATCATTAAAAACAGTAAAAGTTAGACAAATACTTTATGAAAATAAAGCATTTTTAATACACAGTAGAAAAATAAGGCATGTCAGCGCTGCAAGTGCTATGTAGAGAGCGCTTTTTCTGCCCTAGAAAGCAAGTCATAAGATATCTTAAAAACACCAGGAATAACAGAAGAATAAGTGTATGAAGATAAGATATATATAAGCATACATATATTCATTGCTAATACAACAGTCTTCCACTAGAGTTTATATAATGACCACTTTTTCCTGCAAAAAAATCTACAGTAGTATCAAAATGGGCAGGACAAAATGAATTGCATGACACAGCTAATACTTGTCTTCATCAAAGGAAAAGGTGTCACTGCTTTCCTAGTTCAGAGCTGTCGATCTCTGTCTATAGAAAAAGGCTGAACAGTTCATGTGCATGACCAGTATTTTTGTACCTCTTGAGACACTTCAATAGGCTAGGAAACAGCCATTTATGTCTCTTAGGAAAATGAAACTTTAAAACGAATAGCAGTATCCTCCTGCAGAGCACAGGATCCAACCTAAAACAAATTTCTAGTGTTAGCCCATAATTCAATGCCTTTTTTCCAATTAGCTGCCCAGTTCAAGAAAAGACATTTTAAAATGCCTTGCTCGATTTGTCATTCATCCAGGCCACTGCGAGTTCACATTAAGAGTCCGCTTGGAAAGCTCAGAGGGGGGCATACAACTTACAAGTGAGAAAGGAAATACTTTTCTAATAGCTACTGGAGGGCTCCACTGAATCCCATCTGTCTGATGAAGGTCTTACACAACAAGCAGATGTCCTGTTTGTAGAATATGGAGAAAGTGAATATGCAGAATATGGAGATATTCTTCATAGCTGGGATATACAATCTTTTTACTTATGAAGCTGCCACAAACTGAAGGAGTCAGCTTTGGTTTTGAAGGGAGTTGTACTTCTCATCTTTTATGTCAGAAGCATAAAAGTTGTTTACCTCCTGGAGGAAAATGGATTATTTTAAGCCTGCTCTCCCATTAGCGCCAAAGCACAAGCAAAGCATTTGTCTTTTCAGCTGGAGTTGCATGGTGCATATATACGCTTTTGAGTCTTGTGCATACAACCAGAGTAGCTGCACTTTCTCTATGAGGCAAAAGAGCACGTACAAAAGCACGTACAAAGGCGGGGGGGAAAAAAAGTGTAGCTGTGCTCAGCGAAGCCTGAATTTGATCTTTGGTGTGAAGATTGTGTTGCTTTTAGATTGCAGTTTTATCTACTGGAGGGTGCAGCAAGTTCAGGCAAAGATTTGCCAACTCAAACAGTGAACTGCTGTGAGGCCGATTGCAATTGCTGCGCTATGTTCGGGATAACGAGGTGGCCGAGGAGTTCAAGTGAGGGGCCTGTAATAACATCAGAACCCAAACAAGATCTCATGGGAAAAAAAATAGCATTTCAGGAAGACACAGAATAGCTATTGGTCTCAAAAGCAAGTAAATAAGAACACTGGACACTGAAGTAAGGCTAAGCCCATTCTTGTCTGATGCACTAAAGATGGTAGGCAAAGCCGGGGCAGGAGACTGTCCGACTTCTCCCACTCAAGAGATGAACTAGTTTATCTCACTCAAAGCGTTAAGGTTCAACTTTAAAAGTAGCAATTTTAAATGCTAGAATATCTATTTTAATCATGGGCTCTGATTTTATTTTAAAGCATGGCTTTACTACTAATATTGTTCAGCACCAATATTGTTGAAAACACAATGGGAATCAATAGTTGTTTTGGGAGGAGAGAGAGGCAAGAAAGCGAGTAATTTCCACTCTCCTTCACCACTCCCAGAAGCAGTTTTGACTATATCCTGGATACTCAAAATCCAAATAATCTCCTATGCTTACTTATGCCAAATACACTAATTTTTCTCGATCATCTAGCAAGTTCCTAGCTCTCTTATTCTCAACAACTCTTCCAATGCTAGTTAACACAATGAATAAAAAAAGTACGCAGCACATCGAATTTAAAAAAATCTAGGAACAGATCTAACCGCTCTAAATTTGCCATGTAGATTTTAATCACTTTTTCACAGTTAAGCAGAAACTTTCCATTTTGAATGTACTTGAAGCAGCTGCATACTTTCCAGTTTAAAAGAAGATGAAACTCTTTTACCAAGTACTGTTCTACCCGTTTACAGGTTGAAGGAGAGTCCAGAACACTATTTAATGAAACTTGAGCTAGATTCCGACTCTTCAAACATACTGCCCTAAACTTCCCACTAAGGGTATATATCACACCTATACACTTCTGGTAAAGTGTTAGTTCATGTATTTAATTTGATTTCCCTTACAAGCTTGCAAAATTCTTATGCACAATACAAAAAAAAAAGTTAGAAAATGCCAGATAATGAGAAAACAGTGAAATCATGTAGTCTTGCTTTTGTGGTAAAAGCATTTCAAATTCAGATTTAATGGAATATAGCAACCTAAGAAAATACGGTTCTAAATGAGAAATGTGCGCCTGAATGTTCAGTAATCAGGAGCAAAAATCCCCTGGCCTCTTCAGCAGAACAGTTCAGGTTTGCAGCCTTACGCCTATTTATAGAACTCGGGCACATATCACTACAATAGTTGATTGTGCTTTGCAGCTGTTTTGTATATCTAGAAGGGCAGGAAAGAACAGGCTGCACTTTGATCTTTCCCTTTTTTGGCATTTTGAAACAACAACAAAAAATGTCATTAGAAAGTACTCAATATTTTTGGATCACAAGGGTACCCATTCCGTAAGCCATGGCTTACATTAAACATGCAGGACTTGAGAGCTAACATGGTCAATTGTTTATCATTATTGTAAATACAGACTGCAGAAAATATTTATTTTGGAAGCATGCAAACTATTTCACCTATCATGAAAACATATGCCAAATCTAATTATAGGAGTCTTTACTCCACAAAGCATCTGTTGTTAAGTGACACACACAGAAAATTAAGAGTCAAACTGAATGCAACTGCATCGTAAATTAGCATGCAGCATTTCTCAGGAAACTGAGACTACATACAGCCTGTAAAATCTGCTGGTATTAAAGCTTTAAAAATGTACACAAATGTATTGTTGCTACCACTACTATAGACAGAAATATATACTATTTATAAAATTCAAATCAACGTTTCCCACATTATGAAGCATACAGGCCTTTACTGAGTTCTGGAAATAGGGGAGTATCTATTAGAGACATTCTTACCAGAACAGTAATACGCATACTGCTTTGATTATGCATTATTCAACCTTGTTAGCTGTTGCTTGAAAAATATACTCCTCTGTTTTCTAAATATATCTATATCATTATGATAAAAATCATGAAAACTATACAAGATGTTAGCCAATAATTAGGTTTTTTATTTCTTTGATTTTAATTTTTGAGCATTTTGAGCAGAGGAAAGGTTGTCAAAGAAAACATAGTCCAAATGTGTGCTGGTGTTGTTTCACTGGCAGCCTTTGTAAATAACAATGACCATTTGGACTTTTCGTTTTTAAAGAGCAAAAACGCTCTTTAAGGACCATTGTTCAAAAACAAAAAAATAAAAAATAAAAAAACACAGAGAATTATAGCCACAAAATAAAGATCATCATGGGTAAGTTACATTCTTACTATGTGTATCACTCTAGCATTCAAACATTTGGAAGAAATTACTATTGTCAGACAAATCTAACTTTTGGCAACAGAGAGAAAGGAAATGAGCATAAAGCAAGCACCTGCAAAAGACTCTAACGTACTATATCCCGACTCCATGAAGACCATTCCTAAACAGTTACTGATAGGATTTGCACACTGCAATGAAATGTAAAATGTGATACAAATGTAAAGCTTACTACAGCTATCTAAATACGTTTGAGTAACTTATTTCCAAACAGTCACATGGACCAAAGTACATGAGTACGTGCAAAATATAGCAAATGAGCAGTTTGTAATAAGTATTCACGTCTTATAGTAGTCTACAGGGCAACCTTCCTCTTACACCCTTTGCAAATGTTGGTCCAGGGCTCTCAGAGAGAGCAAATAAACAACAAATTATGGAATCAATGATGATGGAAAAGTAGTGCTAGGCTGCAAGAAAAAAATCATAGATCAAATGCAAGAGAGGACACATCTGTAAGAGGAAAGTTTGGAAGACCAGATTTTTGGTACATGTTGAACAGTCTTCAAATTGAACTATAAGCATAGCGCATTTGATAACTATGAACAAAGCTTTTAGACTTCTGAATATATAAGATAGCATATTAGATAGTCCTTTTTAAAAAAAACTCATTATAAAGGAAAATATTTAAGTAGTGATATCTTTTCTTGTATACAGATTTATTTATGGGCTGGTTTATAGCTCTTTGTTGCATCTGGGCTGGTTTATAGCTCTTTGTTGCATCAATCTCATTTATTTAAATTAGACTCTTAGCGCAACAGACTTTTTTTAGTCTTTGTAGAGCACTTAAGATAATGTTTCTGATCTTTATTAAGGCTAACAGGCATGAGCATGATATAAATAAAATAACAATTTTTTGAATAGATTACTTATACGAGGGCAGTAATAAAAGTGCTACTACCTCATCCTCATCAGGGGTATGGGATTGGCAGAGCAAATATTAATTTCTAAATATGTAACTATGTTTTACTGTATGCATTTGAGTAACTACCAAAAAAATGGGAGATTTTTTTTCCTTTCTTGGCCATAGAATGTATTAATCATTTATTTTTCAACGTATACAAATTACTGACATCATTTTGTCAGAGAACAATATGACTGCAAACATTATTTGGTTACATGTTCATATTGTTCTCAGCTGCCTTTCGTAATGCTGCGAGAGCCAGAAGACTTAAGTTTCAAGGGAAGCAGTTGCCCTTTATCATCCACCTGCTCTTGCTGGATCTACCTGGTGGAGGTAAAGTTCTTTGCCATGAGGATCCCAATCACATCACAAGGACAGCCAGGCAGAAACAGGAATTTTGGAAGCATGAAGACGGCAGGCCGCTGTTTCTATGCTGCTACACAAAACTAGTGGCATCTCGAGGCTACTTCAAACAGCGACCAAAGATTTCATGATGAAGAAGGGAAAAAGAAAAAAAAAAAAACTTGAAGGTATTTCAGAAAGAAATTAACAGAATATAACATATATTTTGGCTACCCCCAAAAGAAGTTGCTACTAGAGGAAATAACACGGTACAACGCTCCACCAGCAGAAAGCTCATGGTTCTGGAAGGCAGCCTCCAAACCACAACTTAAAATATGACTCAGTATTAATAGAGAGTATTAAAGACAGAATAAAAAAGAGAAAGTATGAGCTGACAAAGACAGCAGCAACATCTATGGAGACTACGATAATTAACGTTTATAACCGGGCATATCACTTATTCATGTATTAATCTGTTCTGAGTAAGTTGCATTTCAAAAAGGTAAGAAAAACACCCTGAAAGGCTCCAGTGTGTTCACAGTCTGCTGGGCAATCAAAGGCTGAATTTCTGCACTTTAAAAATCAATATTTTAAGACCTAGAAAAGCTGAAATTTAGAAAGATGATCTCTCACACTATTCCATTTTACACAACTTTTTAGTCAAAATAGGTTTTACATACAAAACAAACTTTTCAAGGCAGATACAGCTACAACTATCAGTGGAATTCCAGACTACGCTCATGTTCAGTTATCATCATAACTCTTTTCAATAGCGTTATATCTCCCTATAACATCACCCCTAAAGTAAAAAATGTTAAACATTAAGTTCAAATGTCAGGTTGGCTCAGTCTGAGCTAAACTTTAGCTTGAAGTAGTGTACAGCTGTTGTGCAATGTCAAGAGTATGCTAAAAGCTTCCATCTCCCTGGTTTCGTGCCCAGATGGAAGCCAGCCAGTCTTGATGACACAGATATGATACAGTAAAGCTTGTGTAATTACTCCTAAACACAAGAACTGTGTTAAAACAATATTTAGGACCTTTCTTAAATTCACAAGAACAGGAAATTCGGAGGAGAGTGTTTCATGACGCCTGCAACTCATGCCATGTGACAAGGTACTTCAAGAAACAAGGTATGATAAAAATCCTATTCTTGCAAAACCTGAGTGCTAAAGATCAACTTCCAAAGAGTGAGAAAAACCAAACTCCGCTTCCTTGGTGAGATGACTAAGATGAGAAATGTTAACTAGTTGTATCAGTAAGATGCAATGCAAACATCCCCCCAAAGAAACATCTTCCACGTAACTAGAAAGCTTTCCTAATTTGAGCAGACTATTGTTAATATCCAGGTAAAAGCGTAGGTCTTTGGATTTAAAGTTGATTCAGTTATTAGCATTTATGAAGCCAGTTCCCACTGTCTGACCTTTCTCCTAATTTTGTGATTAGACATACAACCCCCAAACTAGCCTGGATAAAAAGCTCAACGCTAAGCTTATCTGCCCATTGATTTGCATTTGCTGCCTGGCAGACCAGAATTTATCACAGAGATGAGTGACAAACACATCAGGGATCTGAGGTACAACAAAGGTCAAATACTTACTTGTGACCAATTTTAGATACGCTTTCTAAAATACAAATACAGCTTTTTAAAGCCACTACCATTTGACAAGCAATGTTGCTTACTAACAGAACTCTAGAAATGTTTTTACAATTAAAACATTACGCACAGTAACCACTATTTAAACTTCAATATGTCAGGCTTAAATATTTACTTTTCCACTCAGTTAGTTTACATTATATGCCAACAGATTGCTTTCTTGCATCATTTAAAGAGAAGCCTATAGAAATTTAAAATTCTCTCAGCAATAAGGAAAAACTGTTAATGCAGAATAAATCAAATTAAGTGATAAGGAAAAAAAAAAAATCATCTTTGCTTTTTTACCCCAAATTGATTTTTGCTGTAAAGAGGAATGATTTTGGAAAATTATGAGTGTTTGGTATATTCTATATTCCTCATGGTAAAATAAAGAAATTTGAAAAACTGTTTTGTACGTTAAACCTATATCTAGGTTTTAAATCGCTGAATAGTGACCATTCATGAGTTGGTAGCAATATATTATTCTCCTGCCTTATGGGTTCTAAAGCCCAACAATCCTAGTTAGCGTAAGTAAATGTTTATACTTTTAATCTGTACAACATCACAGGGCTGTATCAGCAAAGTTATTGGACAGTTTTCCCAGAAAGCAAATGGGCTTGGCTGTATTTTGACAAGAAATTTCGTTTCCTTTTATGGATCACAAAGTCAATGGCTGGGCAATGCCGGGGGGGGGAGGGGACACCCTATGCTTCACATGAAGGCACTGTTATCCCCTGGGCAAACTATTCTTCACAAAATTATCCGCATACTGTCTTTACTATTACAGAGGGGAAAAAACCAAAACCAGAGTAAGTAAAGAACTAATCTAAATTATTTTCAAGTGCAAAAGAGATGCTCCAAACATGAGATTATACTGTTTTCTTCCAGTTGTGCTTATTGTAAATCCCATACATCACTGCTAGAACAAACCAGTTTGAAAAAAAGTTTATGGGTGCCTCTTAGCCCGTCAGAGATGGTATCCTTTTCTTAAAAGGAACCAACGATGGACTCGGTTACCTGCTACTTACTCTATCATTTGTTACTACTTGCTTCTTTACATTTTCATGTTATTAAAAATGGCTAAAATGGGTTTTGAAGACTAAAGGGCCTTTAGATACACCCCCAGGTCATCAAAATTCAGATCACTTTCCAGATCATACCCCATATAAAGTTAAAAACAAGACTATGACCTTTCCCAATCAAGTTTTTGGCTATTTCTTCAAGAATCCCATCCTGGTGGGCACGTTAACTGGACAACTGTGAGGAAGAAAAGAGGTTGCAGGAAGAGGGAAACTCCTGCACTGGATCCACTATCAACCGAGGAACAATGCTGCCCATCCGAAGATACGCTACAGGAGTTTCCAGCTATCCTGCTCAAGCTATGTACTCCCATTACTTCATTTACTCCCATTGCTTCAGCTTTTCACTTCTACAGTTGTTTCAAACACTGAATCAACCCTTTTTCATGGCCTCAATCTAAGGACTCCAAAGGGAGTGGAAACCTGGAAGGAAAGACTGGAAGGAAGAGAAGGGGCATGGGGAAAATTTAAGAAGCTGGAGGCAGGGAGGGAAAAACTTCAGACTTTATTGAGGAAGGTAAAACAAATTTTCAAATGGCAATTGGAAAGTCAATACCATTCACAAATTCTGATCTACAAGGAGCGAGGGGGGGTGGCCAAGACCATGCAGCCATAAGGACACTGTCTGCACCACATGAGAAGCGCGTTGCACCCAAAAAGAAGGGAAACAAAGCCTCACTACCCTCATTACCTCCCTATTGAAAACCCCATAACTGGCTGAGGCTTCTGCCCCAACTCTTCAGTTTTTAGAAACCAGCACAGCAGAAAGCTATTGTTCCACATATTACACCAAGGCAGATCTAAAGCAGCACAGAGAACACTGCGTTAGCAGAGGCGTACCAGACACCTAGAACGTATGCGTTTTCCCTTGTGTTTCCTTCATTTAATTTGATTAAAAGTTACACTAATGAGAGTAGAGGGGAGAGCTGGCAAAGGAGAAGAAAAGAAAAAAAGAGTGCAAGCAAGCGAGCAGCAGCAACCAAGGAGAACAGAGTGATACAGACTGAGGAGCCTTCATGCCAAAACCGCAGGCCGGTTTAGGGATGAGGCTTTGCTGGCTAGTCATAGGCATGAGCTTGCAGACATGGGAAAACTAAAGAAAGCTGAAGGGAAAAACGTAACCTCATGTAATGGAAAATCCTGAAGAGAGAAAAGCAGCATGGCCATCGTCAGTGCAAGTTGAGGAACAGCCTGAGAGGCACGCTGCTGTCCTCTACCAAACAACGGCCAGCTCAAGGAATCGTGAAAAAAAAAATTAACTGTTTTTGGCAACAGGATGGAGAAATTAAAGGGCCCGTTTCCTTTCTGCCAAAAAACATAATTCAGTTTACTGGACTAATCTGAGGACTATCCCAATTGTATCAATCCTGAACTATTGGGAGGCTGAAGAAATAGGCCACTCTTTCTCTTTGGTATTTCTTGGGAATGCATTGTACCATAGCAAGAAAAGTAGCTAGTGTGACGGCCCAGTTTGCACAACCTCCCTGCTAGAGACATGACATACAGCAGCAGTATTGGGGTTTTACAACAGCACAACCAAGGGGATCTTTCAGGGGATCCAGCTAGAACAGTTCTAAAAAGTCAGTCTAGTCTTCTTCTAAATAAGTCAGGGCTTAAAGGAATAAGGCACAGCTTGCTTTCTAGTAAAATAGCTTTGGTGAGGGCTAAATTTTGTTCCCCAAGAGTCTGAATGTAAAGCTTGGTTTCCACAACCTGTAGAAATATAGATACAAGTGACTTAGGAACATAGCTCCCACTATGATTTCAAATTGGAACCCTTATGCAAGGTAGAGCTTGGATAAGTTCTGGACTTGTGAAACTTCAGTGCAGTACAAAATGTTATAACAGGAAATTTAAATAATTGTATTTGGCATTGTTACATCAGACATGAACTAAACCAAATAAAAGCACAAGTTCCAAACTCAAAGAGAGAAAAAAATAATTGAAAAAATGGATATAAATATATACTGGCAGCCTTTCAGTACTAAACACGTCCCTTAACAAGAAAGTGTAACAGGAAAAAAAAACCCAACATATATGAAGAAATCTTTAGGAAAGAGTCCTGGTATAAAGTGATGAAACATAAACCCCTGGAACCTCCTGACAGCCTTAAAAATTTAGTACTTCGAGGCAACAATTTTGCTGATTATAACAGTAAACATAGTTGTGAAAAAAGACATTCTCAAGTTTTAGGAACCTAAAAACAGCTGTTGAAGTAACTCTCCCCTAATGTTATTTTCATTTTAGCGCCGTGGTTTTTCTAAGTTGTTTTTATTTAGTCTGCCTGTAGGTAACTATAAGGAAAGAACAGCTAACTTGATAATAAATTAGTTATTTGATGTTTCCCCTCACAGCTGAAAGAGGCATTATTAAGTCTGAAATATTATCAATGAAATCATTAGGCTCACTTACCCGAAAGAAAATTTCCCCTCTATACCCATATTGTTTCCATCACTTCCCAACTTTGTCTCTATCAAAAATCAAGTTTATTTTCCTAATCTTTGATATGAGTGTTCTGATACTTACCTGCTTATCGAAAGCCTATACAATTGTACTAGTAGATAAGGAAAAAATAAAAATGAAAAGAGAAAATATTTGAGAAAGTTTCATGATACACATGTGCTTTTGTTTACACAAGAGGAAACTTTTTTTTTTTTTTTAAACTATTCATGGATCATATTTTCACCCATATTACCGCTATTTTTTTTCAGTGTGCCTGAAATTTCCCATTAAAGGAATTTGGAAACATTATAATAAACTCTGCAGTTTAGAGCAGAATAAATTCTAACAACAAATAAGTTTGCAATCTCAAAAACATATCATATAAGCTTATCCAAAAGAACGCACTAAAAGGAGAAGGATCTATAGGGACAACTTTTCCTAACTGAGCTCTGCCGCTGGCTGGAATATCAAGACACCATTTCTGTTTCAGGACACATCTTCACTACACAAGTAACCTGGATGCTCTTCCCATCCACCAACCCCCTCCTCCCCCCGCCCCAACCCCTTCCCTCCCCAAACCTCCTTTAGACCAGAGATCATAAGTGTTTTAAACCTAGGTCTGGCTAACTGTGGACTCTTGAGTAGGCTGGCCAAGGCAAACACAGATAAGTACAGAAACAGGAGACATAATAATTCCTCACGCATATGCAGAACTAACCTGGACTGTCACATCTAGCTGCCAGTGACACAGGTTGCCTCTGCACTGAAGACAAAACTTTCCTGACAGCTGGAACGTACACGGATACCCTAACTTCTGTCTAGGCATTTTATATGGCCGTAGCATCCAAAGGCTTCCACATCAAAAGCAAAACAAAGGCCAAAACGTTAGTTTACCATATTCTTTCAGAACTAACTGCTCTGAACTAACAAAACCAATGTTTTCACACACACACACACACACACACATATATATATGTATGTATGCATGTATATGTGTGGGTGTATATATGCATGTGTGTATATAAAGATGACACACTTCCTATGTGCATCTGGGTCATAATCTTGCAACATTTGCGGGCAAAACTTGCATCCAGGCTCACTCCTCTGGGAACATTTAAATAGTGTCGGGTACTAAATAGTCTTAGAAATGAAAGATACATCTTCAGTTTTACATTATTACTCCATCTTGTCTAGTATGCTGCTTCTGATGACAGCAAAGATCAGCTCTATCTACTTTAAGGGGAAGAATTTTCTTTTCTTCTGTATCCTGGACAAGTCAGACTTTTCAGGACCACCAAACCCCCCCTCCACCCTCTCCCCAAACAAACCAGCAACAGTCCTATGCCAAATTTTTCAGAAGAGGCTGAAAATTCTTTTAATGCCATCTTGTTGAGGTACTGCATCTTTATTGACAGTGGCGCAGTTAGGCTGTTTAGCAGCAATCCATCATGATTCACATCTTTCTAATCTTACTTCCTAGGACGTGCTAAGTTACCTTTGCAGAAGCAGGAAACATAGCTGCAAGGAGTGCTGAGAGGTCATCCAGTCCACTCGTCTGCCTGCCCCAGGGCAAGACATCCAAGACATTCCCAACAGATACTTCCCTAACTTAATCTTAAAAACCGTCAGTAGTGGAAACTCCACAACACCCCAAGGCAAGCTATTAGATTAATTTATTACAGTGTTTTAGCATTCTCAACATTGCAAAGTTGGTGGTGGTGTCCTCCCCATATGCCTAGCTCTTTTGCAGCAGTTTAAGTACAGGACTTCTTGTTCTATCTCCAGCATATATTGCCAACAATTTCCTCCTTTCCTCTTTTCAGGAAGCCTTCAACTCGTCTGAAGACACAACTCTCTCTCCCATCCACTTTTTTTTTTTTCCCCCCAAACAGAAACAACTACAATTTCTTTGCACTTTTCTGGACACCTATCTATGCCCGAATGAGGAGGGCAGGCCAGCTGAGATTGCTCTAGGATTAAGAAGTATGCCTACTGAGGTGAAAAGAAACTCCCAACTAATAAAATCTTTTCATCCCATCTGTGAAAAAAAAATCATCTGACATACATATTTTAAGGACTGGGGCATTTGTCATTCCCAGCTGGATTAAATCTGTTTCTAAAAGATCACGTTCCATCTCTTGCAATTTTTAAATCTGCCAGGACTGAAACTAGTTCGGTAAACTAGTTAGCAATAGCTAAACTAACCTATTTGTTAAACTCTTAATTAAAACACTAGATTTTAGTGTCCAGGGTTAAATACCAAAATTGCATTCTCTGTCTTCACTCGCTTTTTCTTTTGTTTTTTAACGACTTCACAGGATCATAGGAAAAACTGACGTATTAATGACATATCAACTCTAACTGAAGACTATGTTTATGTTTCTTCTATTATTAATTTAATGACATTTAAGGAATAAACAAGAAACGCAAAGAAAACTTACCATCTAAGTTTTCTAAAAATTTCTACTTCTTATCATCTCTTCCCTCACACTGCCATATGATGTCCCTCTGATTTCCACCTCCCTACTGTCCACCCAGTTTTTCTGAATACCGTCACAACACTCCTCTCTAATTTACTTCTGAGAAGATACAATCTAATGGGTAATTAAAAATACAAAAGAAAATTTAGGAATAACTATTTTCCCTGAGCAGCTTCCTTCCCATTAGAATAGTTTGCTGCTCTAATGCCTACAGGGCTTATCTTCTGTTGCAAGAGAACAAAGAAAACAAGCACTTTGAAAATGTATCTACATAAGCCACAATATTTTGCAAAAAGCTACAATGGTGCTATGGAACCTTGGAAACTTGCAGTAAAATATGTGAGATCTTGCTCAAAGGTAACTTTTGCTCTTCAGTTCTATGACTAGAAACCATAATAGTAGTAATAGCTGTAAATCCTAATTTTCCTAATTTACAACATATTTCACATTAGCAAATTACACTGAAAACATGATTATAACTCACACTACGATGTCCACTGCTACCTCCAGTTGTTTATGCTTTTGAATTATTAGCAGACATTAAAGATCATTAAAGTAAACAACAAAGGGAAATAAACTACAGTATTCTTGCATGATCAACAATATTAAATTATAAATAAAAGTACAGAGTCATTTTTAATAGGGAGAAAAACTGCAAAGTTTGTTTATAAAAAGAGTCTGGTCCTCTTCCAAGTTTCACGTTCCAGCCTGAAAATAACTTCTTAAAACAGCTGTCAGGTTTCTGCGGGGAGGGAGGGTATTTTACCAGCAAACATGATCTTTCTTTAGAAGTGCCCAGTTATCATGGCTAGTATCTCGTGCTTCACTGAGAAAATTCCATTCATTTGTGGCCCATAAAATCTATGGCCAGGAATGTGAAGGAGCAGCCAAGGGGGAAAGTAATCTCCACGGAGAGACCCCAGCATCTGAACTTGGGAAATACAGAAGCACCATCATCCCCATGTTGAGGAGACTGCACTGACCATGGGAACTAACTGTCTCCCATTGAACCAAAAATCAACAATGACTCTATTAAAATATATTTTCAGACTCTATTAAAATATATTTTTCTAACAAATTCTTAGTTAAGTGGATTTAACAAAAAAAATTAAATCTGCAATATATTTTAAAATCAAGTAATTAAAATTCCAACTCTAATAGTACTATATTTTAAAAGGTAAATATGAAGGAACTCAGCAACCTACAACTTGTGCTATAAACATTCAGATTAGAGATTAATTTACAGATGTTACTATACACTTAGCCATAAATATCTGCCTTTTTCTCTGTCGTCTTGGCTGATATAACTGCAACTAAAAACATGCATTTTTTTTATTTCTACACAGACAATGTACATTGATAAATCAAAAACTCCAATATGTCCATGCACGCAGACATGTTCACATCTAAAGTAGAATTCACATAAACAGTCGCACTAAGTAGTATCTGTAATCGAACTAGCCAAATGTTAGCCAAATGAATTCACTAATCAGTCATTTAATTTTTCAACACACAGGACAAGCGAAGGCTCCTCCTACCACCCTTTCAAGGGTCTGGGGATTTATTTTAGGGATAGCCTATTTAAAAAAGCAAAAAGCATCTTGACTATACCCTTCTTCCTGCAGTATTCTTTTTCCATCCCCAATGTCTGAAAAGTGACATTCTGTTTCAGAAAATATTATGAATTGCTCCAAATACACCACAGTGAGTCTTCACCAGCTGGAAGAAGACAGGCCTAGGTAGCGGTGCTTCAGGACAGCGGTCCCTTTTCTTTAAGGGCACACACCATGAAGCTGCTGCTAGACACCAGAGCGTTTTAGACCATTAAAGAATGTCTCCCTTCCTCCCAGATAACGCCCGCTAAAAAAATCTTATTAAAAAAACTTTTAAAAACTTTAAAAAAAAAAAAAAAGCTCATGAAAAATGTCTCCCTTCTAAGTCTAGAGGCAGAACAGTAGGTTCCTAACACGAGTGTGAGGACTCAAAACTAAATGAAAACATGCAGACCAGCAACTTGGGAAATACCGTTAAGCGACTCTGCCACCAAAGCATAGGAAAACAAAACGAATAACAGAATGGATGAGAACTTGAGTAGGACAGAAAGTGAACATTGTTCACTGCAAATATTGTATCTACCTATATCGGTGAAGAGATTTTAAATGCTGCCACACATTCTTAATGCTGCCACCCTCAATTCTTAATCCTGTTCTTGAAACAGAGATGTATGGTATCTCCATGGTTTCCCTGATCTTTCCACATACCAACACTTGAATACAAATTTACATTTTGAAGAATAACAGTTAGAGGAGGTGAGCCTGATTTATTTTATCAAATAAAAACTACATCATAAAAAATAAGATAAAAATGTCATGCAAACCTCAAATTACCTGTAAATAATTTATACTGCCACACTAAAAGGGAAAGTACAATCCTCCCCTATATTCCCCCCTACCTTGACATGAGGGGGGGAGAAAAAAAGCAATAGAAAGAAAATGTGGGAACATGACTGGATAGGAGAAAATGTTCCCATCTCAGAACAAAAAAGATATTTACAAGCAAACAGTGCCCAAGACGGAATTATCTAATACATTCTCCACGTCCCATGGAACAATGATACTAATATTATATACACAATATTTAGTCTATTTAACTCATTCCCAGTAGCAAGTGCTGCATTTTAGAATAAACCTCAAATCCAGAGTGTCGGGAAGATCACTGACAACAAAACTGTAGTACAGCTTCTTATAAGAAATAAGCCCACTGGCCTACCTCGGCGCACATAGAACTTTTTGTGCTGCTCTACCCATCACAAAAACACGTTAGAAGTGAACATAATGCATGACCGATAGGGATTTTAGCCTGTTTTTAGGAGCCACGCAGTAGAACAGATAGTAGAACTTTCAATTACAGCAAGCCAACACTTTGCCATCGCATTTTAGGGACAAGTCTGATAAGTCCCACATAAAAAAGAAGGTTGCAACAGTTAAACTTCACACAACAGGAAACTGAAGGAAACCATTCCAGTAGCTTTGTTAGAGCAAGCAGGAACACTACAAACAAACACCAGGACATCTGACCACAGATATAACTGACATTTGAGTAAGAGTTACCTCCTCCAGTAGGTTATTGAAAGGATATTTCAGAAGAATAATACATTCAGACCGTCAAATGTCTAGACAACTGTTTTTCAGGAATGAGCTACATAAGTATAGATGAGGAGCTGGTTCATCAAGAAGCTAAAGATAGGGACGCTAGACAGACTTTTCAAACCAAGCACTTGCCTCAGGCTTACCACAGACCACAGTATCCATGCACGAGGAACAAAAAGTTAGTCCATACTAGTTATTCCAATCCATACTAGTTATTCAAATACCCGGTGATCTTTACACTTTGTGTGCTGTGTCTAAGGGGTAGAGTTTTCCCCTCCCGATGAGCAAAGAGCAAGAGCAAATATATGAGAGCAATATTTTACCCTCAGGCTGTTATGGTTCCATTACATATTAGTATAAAAAAAAAAAAAGCCCTTAAATATATATACATCAAGAGACTACTTTTAGATTTTCTTGGAAGTAAGGGGTTTTGAAGGGGCTTTTCTTCAATTTACAAGACATGGCGAAGTCAGACCAGGAAAAAAAAGCCAACTACGCTCACAAAATGACAACCATTCCTATGCCCTATACAAGGTTCTAAAAGAGCCATTATCAGCTCAAAAATAGGGATGGGATCATTGCTGGTTTTCCTAGATTATGGCCTAACCCTGAATTCAAGTCAACACCCCCTTCTTTCCTTGTTTCCACAGTGCATACACCATGTACTGCGTGCAGCATGACAGCACATCTGGATTAAGTTACTGTCTAGCTATTCCACACCCGCTGCTCTGCAGGAGCGTGCATCTCACTGGGGCTCAGTGCTGCAGGCTCCTAATCACCTCAAAAGCCCAGGTAGCAGCAAAGACTCCGTAATTATTTCAGTACTGCTTCTTATATGAGAAGGGTCTCATTATATAAATAATAATGATAGGATTAACCCTTTTAATAACCTTTAATATCTGCTACAATTCACTGGCAAATTTTCCATAAGATCGCCTTCTGTTAGTCAACAAAATAGCCTCTGAAGACACAGCAGTGCTAAAATTTGAAATGTGCATTTCTAAAACAAGGGGGCAATAAAAACTCTTACAGATACTGTCACCCATCCTGCTTCCAGTCTCAAAGTCTGTATTTATAGCTTTCATTCTTGTACTGCATGTTCATTTTATACTGAATCACCTAAATACAACAGCAATGACTTTTAGAACACCATTTTGATTTACTTATATTTGTGAAAGCCATTCGCTTCATTTAGAATTGTCTCAAACTGTAGATACAGAATTGTCTCAAACTGTAGATATACTCAATGCATATAAAATGCAGTTTCTAAATCGAGTTTTACATATTTTCCCACACCGGCTGTCGTGTTACAATAGTGTCTTGAAGACAATCACGTTCACACACATGCACACACACACACAATCACGTAACGTCCACAAATCAATAATTCTCTTATTAAAACAATAGACTCTTCTTTGAAATGAAAAAATTATAACTGAAAACTTTAACAAAGAGTGCCATCTGAATCAGGAAGATTTCTTGTTTAAAAAGCTGTACAAAACATCAGTGGGGCATGGTCCAACTCCTAGGCTAACTAAGCAGTGCAAGAATCAACAAAAGCCTTTGCTCTGAACAGGTTAGGCAAAAATGCACTTTCAGCATAATATAATGCAGCAAAGCCTTCTCTGCTACAGCAGCAGCAGAAAAACTCACACAAATTTCCAATGCTCTTTCCTGTGCAGTTGCCCATAGCTGATATTGGGTGGCACGCAAGTCAAATCATCATCTAAATTAAGTCCCAGAATACACGTGGAATGCAGCATATTTACGTGTTTATAAAATACACTACTTTAAAGATGCACTGTGAAATGTGGAAACCTAGCAGACAAATATCGAAACTTTAAAATCTTACTTTTAAGTTTTAAGATGATTTCCAGCCTTCTCTCCTACTGACACGATTGAATACAAAAATGTTCCCCCTGAAATCCCTCAAGAATTAAATGCTTGACAAACATCCTGTATTTTACATATAGGCACATTATGTATGCATTTTTATAACATTTAGAAAAATACCATGTCGATCTAAAATGTTTTCAGTATGGTCTGCTTCAGTGGCAATATCTGATTATAGACCCAAAATTACCACGAGCTGTTGAACAGCAGAAGGCATGGCCCACCTGTCTCTATCACCAAGCAGGAGTTAAGTGTCAAAGCACAACAGCAGTCCCCGGGGCTGTGGCCTTTGCCTGCAGGATCCACAAAATGCCATTCCTTATCAACTTTTGTCCCAGCACCTACAGCAGCCCACAAAGCAAGAGGCCACGGGCTTGGTTACCACAACCACGCGTACCCCTCAACAACATGTCCACTTTCAAGGCTGCCACGTTGTTTTCCAAGAGATCAGCTCTTGAAAGAAGTCTGGCTGAATCAGACAGATCCAATGATAGCTGAAGACAAATATACATTGAAAAACCACCTTAGATGCTGCTCCCACCTTCTACTGGCCACACGCACATTTCCTCGTGCTCCTTATTAAATGTGGATGACTGAGCAAAACTATTTCCTTAAAATGCCACCCATTTGATGAAGAACAGGCTATTAGTCATACAAGAACTTGGCATACACTCCAGGCTGATTAACCATGATTCATGTATCTGATCGTGAATTTAAAAAACAGATACTAGCTCTAGCTGCTACAATATGTGGCAGCCTACCCTGGCCTAGATGCTCAGGCCACGTGAGACCTATTGCTCAGGTTCAAGATCTATCACACCTACCAGCTCCAACCATGTCACAGACTTTAAGATTTTGGTCTCTGTCTTCAAACCAAAGCGACGCACAGGGCTGAATTTCTAACTGTGAACTGGAGAAAAAGTACTCTTGTTTGAAGAGATCCAGCCATAAAATGAAGACTTAAAGGAGATTAGGCTAATCCAGGGTTTTTCTAAAGGAAAGAATCAAAAATAATCCTCTTCAAAAATTACTTTTCTCCAATAACAAGGATGGCATTTATACATACGTTCCTATGTCCCCATTAACAAACCAAACTAATATATACAACATAAAATGTGGAACATACAGTAAAAACCCAAAACAAAACATTGTTTCTGTTTTTCTTCTCAAAAGCAAGACACAGACTCCCCCAGGAAATACACTAATCATGTAACTGTTGGCATTAATTATGTGGAAGATTTTTACACCTACAATGATATGCAGCAACATAAAACCTTGAGATAAAGGAAGTGATCAGGTGCCAAGTTATCAGAGAAACCAAAACAACACTGGCGAGATTACTGGAAAGCTCATATATGTCCAACAGTATGTCCTTTCCTTTATTAGGAGGCCTAAGCTGAAGGCTACACGTAGGTCATTTTACTCTTTGATGAAAGCTAATAAAAAGATATATACACTTTTCATAAACATTTCAATTGACAGGATTTCAAAATCAAACATTCCTTTTTGCTTTAGTGGACTAAGGCATCTGTCGTGATACGCAGACAACGGATTTAGACTTGAAGGTTTTAAGACAATAAATTGCAAAAGGCAAACCATCTCTGTAAAATAAATGATTAGGAGTCTTAAGTCTACGAATTCCACTGTGGTCCCTGGCAATTTCGGTGGCTATGGGTATCTAAGCTTCTTTAGTGCCTTCAGAAAAATCCAATTTTGAAGCACTAAGTTTATAGCATTATGTCTGATCCTGCAAATATACCTGTACTGTATATCAGACATGTCAGCTATCCTCTGACAGCAGTAAGCCTTAGTCACACGATTAAGGTTAGGGATATGCTTGTATCCCATAAAAAGTAACAGGAAATAGCTGTCCAAAAAGCCCTATTTTAAAATTTTTGACAATGGGACTGAAATGAGATTGTGGAGTCACAAGTATTACTGCTAGTAAGAGTTTTGTTTTTTTTTTTTTTTAAATCAAGTCTTTAATTTTGCCATGATCCAATCGGATAAAGCAACAGAGCTCAGAACGACAAGAAAGGACACCCAAGCTCTCCTGCTGCGAGTCCAAAGGTCTACACTGTGACAGACATATGCATATAAGACTATGTTTCATAAATAATGGACTGTAAAGACAATTCCGACGGAATATTTTCACATACGTGCATCCTTAGGATGCTTGTTATTTACTGAACCTATGTATATTTATATTATATATATTTACTGATTTTTTTTAAATATATAAAAGCAAAGAGCTTACAATAGTTCTATGTAAAAAAAAAAAAATTTTTTTTTAAACCTACTTGTGAAAAACTATCATAAATACCAATTTAAAAGTAAAGTTTCCACCATGGGTAAGAAAATGTGACTTCAGTAAAGCCTAGTAGCCCTTTTGTCCTTTCATTTACCACTCTGAATCGATGGAAAATTCCAGTGACAGCAATGTTTCATAAACTAAGATGTACATATTCATTTTAACATCCTCAGCAGAAGAAATTTAATTTCTGTCAGTATGAATACTAAAAACTGGGGGGAGGGTTCTCTTAAATGGTTTATTGGGCTTATGAAATAACTAATACTGAATTTTCTCATGTGATATTTTCAAGCGATGTCCCTGCTTCTAGTTGATGCCGCACTGCCAAGCGGACTTCCTAGAAACACAGACCATACTTCTTAAGCATCACACTTTCTAAATAGAGGAAACTTGGAGCTAACTTTGTACTTGGTCCCTTTGCAAATAACGTCCTTACCGTAAGGTTTCCTCATAGTTTCTGTCTTCAGCACTGGTGCTGTCAAGCCCTGAGGATTTCCAACAAACTCTGTACCTGTTTACCTTTCATCCAAGTCAGTCAGAGGCTAAAGACACTTAGGACCTTACAGAAGAGGCTTCACACATCCATTAAACAAGAGTTAACAAAAAATAAATGGAGGATTTTGATTCCAAAAACTACCAGCAACAGCTATGCAAAAGCTTATCAAGGTGCTCTCTTGAAAATAGCATACCCACTAAAGCATCATGGCTTTGACTGCTAAACATGAGCAGAGATGTCAGCAGTGCAATATACCATAAAGAGAAAGTTACTTCTAATTAGTATATTAGGTATAAACACTGAAGTCCAAAGTTGTTATATTTTAAAATAAGATTCCATTTCTAACATCTACTCTAACCTAATGAAGGCAAAAAACTAAGCATCCAGTATGAGAAGCAAAAGTTCTGTATTTCCGGTAGGATGAATCAGTATTTCAAACAAGGGACTCTTATTTCAACTATAGACCTTTTTTTTTTTTTTTCTTTTTGCTTAAGCACAGCCAACCAAACTATTACCATTTTGGCTGACAAAACACATACGAACAGTTGTTAACGTTGTTGGTGTTGATTATCAACTAGTTTTGCTTTCCAGTCTCTCTTTCTCCCCCTCTTCTCTGAGGAGAAAAAAAAGGAATTTTTCCAGCAAGGAAATTAACCAACCTGTAAATTAACAAGATTGGAAGGAAAGTGAATCTTCCCTCTTTATTTCATACACAGTTGGTTGCTAATGCTCTTTGGCTCTCTTTCCGAGTGTCCCCCCCATGCAGTGGGAAGACCTATAGTTTAAGGAAAGACACAGTGCCAGGAGGAGTACCTGGCCTTCCAGCCCACAGTAAGGTCTACACAAGTTAATTTGAGTTAATTTCAGAAGACAGCTGAGGAAAAAAAAAGTAAAAGCCAAAAAAAAAAAAAAGTACTCTTGCATTAGAAGACAATCAAGATGTTACTGGAATAGCAGAAGACACATTCCTTTGTTTTCACGTTGCCGCATATAGTAAGGAGCTAAACAGCAAGAAAGGGCCCATCCACAAGCCAGGGGACTTTATTTTTCTGCTAATTCTTCTTCTGCATTCTAATTTTTTGGATTTTATCATGAGCGATGCTATTTCATGACAGTCACATGATTTCTAGATGTAACAAGTCAAGTTGAAGACATCAGCATTAGAAATGCAACAGGAGGAACAGTAAATGCTCTCAGTGAAATAAAGACTTAAAATACATAATCCTCAGTTATAAGGTATGCTAACAATGTCCACGTTAAGTTACTGTAGCAACACTGTAGTAAAGTTTTCAGGTAATTGTAAGGGGCATTTCAAAAACTGAGAGATGCTAGCTGAAGACTGTCTACAACATTTCACTCCTTCACAAAATAATTTCAGAGCCATGAAAACTACCTATCCCAAAAGCCATATATTTAGTAGGTCTAATGCTCTAGGTTAAAACATTTTTGAATAAAGTGAAAGAGAGCATTCATCTGATCAAGACAGTTTGGCTTGGAAGGGCAGTACAGTCTTCCAATACAGTCCAATGCTGATAAACGTCTAGCAAGAGAAGTTCAAGTTCAGCCAAATCTTTCCTAGTGCCCGAGATAGTAGCAGTACCCCAATGTGATATTTGGGTGAAGAAAAAGTTGGTAACACTCAGGTACAATCTCCAGTCCAGTTCTTTTGCAACTGTCACTTTACATTTTCACAAAACATTACTTGGAAGCAAGCAGCTGCACTTGCATAAACCACATGGCTTCGCTTTAAATCAAATTCCATCAATTTCCTACAAATCCGATGAAACAGACATCTCAATGACACAAACTTCTATGACAGAACCTGCTAAAATCTGATAAGGCAATTATATTGACTGGCTGGCTTCTTTGCAAAAGCAACTCCTACTGCAAGTTAAAAATTTAAGGGTTAGGAATTTTTTTTTTCCTTTTCAAAGGACAGAAATGAGATTGAAAATAGTCTAAAAATAGCACAGAATTTAAGTGTCAGCTGTAACGGTAATATGAATAGCTGTCTCTCCTTACAGAACAAGGATGGATGGAGTGAGCTTGTGATTCTGGATCGAGATGTGGCTTAAACACAAACTGCAGATGGTGGAAAATAATTTTAATTTACTAATTGTATTAGTATTTCAGGACAACCTACAGCAACTTTATATGCAGTGAAACGGTACTGTATTTTAAAGTGGTGAACATAAGTTCTTATAGTCTTTGCACGCTAGAAGAAAAGTTAAGTACATGTTATTATGAAATAACTGCAGACAATTTTCACACAACCTATTCAAATCATGTATTCTCATGACAAAAGACGAACATAATAACATGTCTTTGACTGTGTTTTGTCTTTTCCATCAATCTTTTCCCCTTAAAAGCTACAATATCAAGGCTTTTATTTAAAGCATAAGAAGTACTCCTGTATTTAAGCAGTCTCTCATATACCTCTGAAGATTTACTGTACTGCAGTAAACAGAAAGAAGCAAGAACAGAGTTCACGCTTGTTATTTGCAAGGATACCTGTTTACATTGCAATAACTATATTCTGGATAACCAAAGAAAGAAATCTAAAATAAATACTTAAGACTCTGCGGATGACGACTACAGAATGCAGCAGTATCTTTTACAGATATCTTATCTTATACAGATACTGACTATACTTGCAAGTAACATTTCATTGTTTGTAATCAAATTATCCCTAAAGTACGCTATCAAAGCTCACAGACTCGGAAGTAAACTGCCAAGTTTCCTATAAGTAACAAAAGCAGCTTAAGTGTGAATGTTTTTAAATAGAGATTATTTTTCCACTTGGTCTTGCATAAAATTAAGTGGAACTCCGTGAATCTTTCTCAAAATTCTGAGAAATTTACCTTTCTGCAGAGGCCACAAAGCCTACTTGGCAGTCATCAGTACTAATGCACAAATGTGCAAATATGTAGGTTTACTTTCAGAAAACGTTGTGTCGCTGTATCATGCGGAATATTTAGAATGCTCAGTAATTACTAGCTTTTCGTATAAAGTTCTCTCTTTCATTGCTAACTATGAAATAAATATCTTACACCAAGTGAAGACATAGACAAGAAACAAGTCGCGCAACTACGTTCACTATTTTTCTCCCTTTCTTTTTGTTATGACATTATGAAACTACAGATGTAGTCAAAATGTTAAATGTATGTAGAATTTACTTCTTCCTGGAAATATGCCTTTACGCAAATTACCTCTAATTATAACTCTTTATCTGTTTCTATGTTCATGCTTTTTTTCTCATTGTTAAGATATCACTGAACACTTTCTATCTTAAAATTCAGGGAAGAAGTCAACATGTGTATGATGTTTTCTTTTCAGTTGCACACTTCAAAATAAGATCATCAACTACCATCTCAAAAACAACAGTTACTAGGTCAGATTCAGTAACATGTATAAACTGATCATTCACTAAAACTTTCTTCCTCCATTACTCATCACTTAGAATTTTGTTTTGTGGGAAAACGGAAGTATATACAAACACTTCCTCTGTTACTACTTAAAAATAATTGACATTTGTTTGATATATCATTTACCACCTGACCATCAGATTAGCATCAGAAAACATGAAATCCAAAATTACCATTACTGTCACAGATTAGATTAATACATACAAAAAGGCTCTATCGGAAGATCTGCATTTACGGACTGTGATGAAACTAGATGCTGAATAGGAAGAACTGCACAGCAGACGGAAGGAACAAAACAAACAAGCGCACTAATCTCCTGCCCCCTAGCCCCCAAATCCTTGCTAGCTGGAGGCTAAAGCTGCTATTAGCCCCGCTGCATGCAAACGACGAATCTGTGCAGATCTCTCTGCAGAGCCGGCCTGCTGGCATAAGCGCAAGCCTCCTAGATTTACGCCGGGCCCAGCAGGCAGGACTCAAAAAGCTAAGGAAAATTTTCATCTTATTTTCACCTATCTATGAACTTCGAGAAGCATACGACAGCTACAGGTCCTCTACGCGCAGGCACGACGAAAGGCGGAAAGATGGGGCACACAAGGAAAACTTCCCGGCCGTCAGGATGTAAACATGGTCTCTCCCCCTGTTTCCGCAGCAGAGGGGAGGAAGGGAAGAAAAATTCAAAGACTTCTCTTTTTATAACCTTATCGGAGACTTTTCTTTCAAGAACACCAGCAGTATGTTCCCCGTAACTTAAACCTGAGAAAGAAGTAGACTATCGAGTCACCAGGCAGAGCTGCAGCCCATGGTTTGCCAAGAGAAAAATCATCCTGTCAGTCAGATGTTGCCACCATGTAGAAAGTTAGACTATTTATGGAGAAAGAATAGCATTGCTGGATTGGAACAAAAGATGACAATATCAAGTGAAATTGATTTGTAGAACCAATTTACTTTATTAAAAATTGCTTTAAAGTAAAGCAGATAAACCAGGCTTATGAAAAATTCTTAAAAGAAACAGAGAAGGCTGAGAGGTGATCAACTAAGCTACTGCTCTTTGCAACGCTTTATCAGTAACTGCCATCGCTTGCCATATGTGAACTGGTGCATTTTCATGCACTGAGTACCGTGAAAGTTGATCTTAATCATGAAACCCTGAATGATTCAGCTTTGCTAGCCAGGTGACAGAGTGACACAAAACCCATTTACATTTTTTCCAAGATGAAGCAAACAGCAATCACATACAAAATGTTTCTGTGTTTTCGAGGGCTTCTAAAAGAACTTCAGTTATAAATCCACTGCTTGAGACAAACTGAACAAAAAGATATCTTGCTGCGGAATGGTTGAGAATTTTTTTAATGAGAACTCAAATAAGTTGAGTTACTCAAATGAGTAACAGCATATAGACAGATGCCCCAAATGAAATCATAGTTCCATTGCGCTGGGCTCCATAAGCACAGAGAAAGCGTTCTTGCCCCGACAAGCTTATGTATTTTGAGCATTCAAAAAAAGATGTCAGTGACCCTGATATTTCTGGAAGATTTTCTGGCTGACGGGTAAATAGCAATATTGTGACATCATAAGTAACAAGAAAGAGAAATGCAAACAATCAAGAAGAACAGAGCAAAACAAAAATATTTCCTCAAGCAGAATTTTTTATGCCCTGAAAAGGAGAGCTCTCTCAGAGTCTACAAGGTCTAGAAGAGAGATTTCTGCCATAATCTCAGGTACTATGCGACTCTCAGCATCTCACAGTCTTTTCTCAGTATCTCACAGTGTTTAATACATTTATTTCCTAGGAAACCAGCAAGTAAGAAAACAGACAAAGTGAGTCGTCTAAAATCCTTTTAAAAACTTACTTTACGGAAGATAAACTTGAACTGAGCCCTACAGTTTACATGTCGACCTCAAAAATCATTATGGTGCTGCTCCCCTGTGCTCCCCACACAACCAAGAGGATCAGGTGCTGGGAAAACAGAAGGCACAGCACAATCCTAAGGAAATAGCAGTCTGAAATGGGCAAAAATATTATAGCATCATCGACGGCTGAAGGCACAGCACAATCCTAAGGAAATAGCAGTCTGAAATGGGCAAAAATATTATAGCATCATCGACGGCTCTCTTTGCTCCTTGGTTAGTTTTAAATGTCATCTATTTAAGTCAGAAACACATGTAGGAAAATACCTGGGCCCTCGTTCTTGCCATAAGGAGCCAAGGGAAGCATCATATCTTTTGGCAATCAAAGAAGGAAGAAAAGATAATTCCGTTCTGAAAATTTCAGTGAACTACAAAACGGCACAGGGAAAGAGGAATTTTTACAGTTATGCCTTGTGCCTTCCAGAAAACAAGGACAGATCACTTGCTAATGTTGACTTAGCCTTAGAAAGATAATTATGACTACTGTGGCAGCTCAGACAATTAAGAGATAATACGTTAGACATACAACATAAAAAATAGGATATCATTAAGATACCAAAGGCTGAAAGGAAGCTGAGAAGTAAAGTACTGGTGGGGAAATAAAGCTCATGTCTGTTATCTCGACAGCACTTCAATACTTGAAAAGAGCACTAGCATCACATAATTAAATAACCACAATAAACTTCCTCTTCTGTGCCGCTACTACCAACTAATTCGCAGGGAAGCACAACTCACACGGTGAGGAGAGCTTCTCAACTGCACCTCCGTTCACAAAACTGAGCGGGCACAAGGCAGACAACAACTAATTAAGAGGTAAAATCTCAGTTCCCTACAAAAATCTCAGAGCTGCTCCGTAACAAAACCTGCCCTGCAGCAGGTTTTAAACTCCAGCCTCTTCTGTGCTGCGGCACTGCCATTATATTGCCTGTATCATTGCCTTTTCACTATTTTGTCCCTGATGCCATAAAACCTCTCAGCCCAGTAACCTGTCTGTGTAAGAAAAGTACTGAGGAAACAGGAAGAAACGGGTAACCGTGTTACACACCACACGCATCACAGGTGACCTGCGCAGAGCTGTCAGGAGGGAAAGGGACCCCGTATTCAACGTAGCTGCATATAAAGGTGTGTCGTAGTTCTGCTTAGTTTACGAGCACACATACACACAGATTTTCATTTCTGCAATTCTACGGCATACAGGTAAGAGAACGCAAGCTAATTACAGTTCCACCACAAAAAACGGATGGGGGAAAAAACAACAATCAACCCATATTCCTCGTTGAAGTCATTCTTGCCACCTTTTCCAATTACCTTCATAGCTAGATTTCAAGGTAAGAAGAAGCCGCTAAAATGTCAACCCACAAACGAAGCACACATTCATCTTATCTAGATTGCAGTGTAGTTTGTTCACCTGTAATATCCCGGCTACAGCAAGACCTGTGAAAGGCACTCAGAGCTGCTATCATCAAACCATTGAAGAGATGGCAACCTACGTCTTCTCACAGGAAACATAAAATAGAACAGAATTCTGAGAAAAACCATGAAAAAACACTTCTGGGACGAGGAATAGTTGTTCTATACAGTGCTCTTGTGGTCTCCTGGAGAATCTAAATAAATAAATAAATGTTAAGAGCAGTACCAGCAGCCTCCACAAGTAGGTTAATGTCACTTTGTGATTAATGATATTGAGGACAGCTATGAACCTAATGAAAATACTTAATCTGTTGCTACAACATGGCCTTCACACTGCATCTAGCTGTACAGTTAGATGGAAGACGAACAATGAGAGCCTAAACATCACAGGGTAGTCTCTGTTCAATTTGTTTTTTATCAAAAAGCCAAGGCTCCATTCAGAATAATGTGGAGTTTTTACATCTGATTTTTTTTCTTTTTGTCTAAAAGACAGCAATGTCAGCAATTTTCAAAGAAGTTAACTTAATTTGTATTTTTAAAAGTTAAACAGAAAGCTGAAGTCCAGGGACATCTGCTTCAGTTCTACGGCTTCCAGCTGTCTATGTTATTACTGATATTTTCCTCCCCGTAAGCCTCTCATTTCATCCTTGTTGCCTTGTGCTTATGGACGGGCAGTTCACCAAAAATAAGGATTAGTGACATATCAAAATAAGCTCCTGCCACAGGCGAGCAGACTGCCATTACCACTTCTACCCTTCCACTGTTTTGCAACACTCTCCCCTCCTGTCCTTACTCACTGACCTTTCTACAACCACTCTGTCCTCGTTTCTTACGTTTACTGCAACAAGTATCTCTTCCCCCATCACAACGCTGTCCTATGGCTCCTTCAATTTCTTCCTCTCTGTTTTCCACGTTTTCTATATAAAAATGCATATATAAACCAAATGAATAAACAAACTCACATAACATAAAAAGGGTTTGTAACATATTCCACTCCGGCTTTCATTTGTCTGTTCCCCACTTTGGACCACAGCCACCGCAGAACAAATAAACCTCTGTGAGACAAACGCACAGCGCTAAAGAAACAGACAGTTTTTCTGATGCCTGCATTCACAGTTTTATATGTCCACAGAGACAGACAATTAAACCCTCAACACATACAATCCTCCTGAACGTACTTCTGAAGTACTGCTATCTCTACTGGAAAGCAATCCAGGGTTTCATTTCAAAATGAGTACTCCACAGAAGAATGAAAATTGGACCTCTATCCAAGCCATAAAGGGAATCAAATGATCCTTTATTTTCTTTTCCAAATTGCAAATTTGCAGTTTCATCCCCAAACCGTTAAAACTGCAGGAATAAGAACATCTGCTAGCTTAGTGAATCACCTGAGTTAACTTTTTCCAGCCTAACTTCTAACTGTAACAACTCGCTATCAAACTGCCAAATATACAGTGCTCATTTCTTTCTGTGAATCCAGCTGTCATTTTTCCCCCAAAGCCTTCTCAGTACCAACTCTTTCAGTGCCAAAAACTTTTCACAGATATACATAATTTTGCAAAACACATATGCTCTATGTATGGCACATGAAGTCAATTAACAAGTTTACTTACTGAATGAAAAGATGACACACTAAAACAAAAATCCTTTGGAGACAGCAAACACATTTACCTTCTCCTCCCTACTATGTGATACTCTCACAAGGAATTTTAAGGAGTTTTGAAGCCAGCGTATACTCTGAATACCCCAGAAGATCTCTCACACTTATCTCTCCGCGGCAGCTTTCCGTCTATAATCCCCACGAAGCTTCTGATCACTAGCACATAGCGATAACCGTAAGACACGTTCAATTGGCAGAAGTCAACAGGCAGAAGACAGGCACTGGGGAAAACATATTAAATAAAAAAGAAAGAAGCCAGTACAAAATAGAAGCACATACCTTTTAACTGGTCAGCTACCACACTCTGACCAACTCGTTCAATCACCTTTCCATCCTCCATTTCGTAGCGGTCATCCAAATATTTTGCTGTAGCTTCTGAAATATGGACTTTTCCAGCCACCCCCAGCTGTTCCATTAGATTGGCCAAATTGACATCATTGGACCACACATCAAACTTGAACCTCCTCATTCCCAAAATGCCACACAGGACTGTCCCAGTATGAACACCAACTCTCATGTTCACCATTTCTTTTTTCTCTTGGCAAAATTGCTCAATAGCTTTAATCATACCTAAGCCCATCTCAATGCAGCAATAAGCATGATCTGCCCGAGGCTCTGGGCAACCAGCTACGCAGTAGTAACAGTCTCCCAAAGTGCTTATCTTCTCACATTTAGTGTCCTCACACAGCCGGTCAAAACGGCCAAACAGATCGTTCAGAAGTCCCACCAGAGCATGGGCAGATTTATTTGCGCTCATTTTAGTGAAGCCAACAATATCTGCAAACAAAATGCTCACTTGTTCTATCTGCTGCATTTTAAAAGGACGGAATATTATAGGGGTTTTCTGTATGGAGGGCTTCTTCTTCCTGTTTTTGGGGCTTGAGGTGGAGTGACGTTTGACAGAGTTTTCACTTTCATCATCCCCCTGTTTCATTAAGTCATCGGCTATTATTCTTGGCATAACAGAATGAATCATCCTCTCTTTCAGGGCTTTTTCCACTTCCAAGTCTTTTCCATGCATGATTGATTGCCCCACTTTCAGGAACGTGCTTCTTGATCTGACTTCGGACATGATAAATAGATGAATACCGATGGCATGGATGCAGATGTGAAGGAAGGCTTTGCTCAACAATTCCCAGTAAACTGCACTGGTTCCAAGAGGTGTAAAACAGTTTTCATCACGGAAGTGATACCCAAAGGTCTCGAAGAGGATCGAGTAGGAGAGTCCGAGAAACAAGCTTAAATACAAGGGCAAGTGCATCACTGTGTAAAGCAACAAGAGCACTTCAATACACATAGAAAAACTGCCTACTTGAGAAAGGCAAGTGTCTGTGGGATTTGCTGGGGGAGTCTGGTTGGACATGTCACCACTTCCTGAGATAGGTGTCAGAACCTGGAACTGCGGCGCGAGAGTCAAAGCAAAAACCAGGAGGGTGAGCGTCAGCGAAGTCCACACGTAATGGCGGGCATAAGTCTTGGTGAAAGTGAACATAAAAAATGCTACACATACCAAGAGGAAGCACAGAGCTGGCACCATGAAAACAATCAGTTTCTCTTTCATGTGTATGCCAAAGTAGATACTCCAGAGCAGACAGGCCGCGCCAATGTAGAAGAGGGCATAGCGAAACCTGCGCTGGGTCTGCGGGAAGCACCGCTCCATACAAGCCTCTTCCAGGTTGTTGGAGTCGAACTTGGGGTTCCACCATTTGGAGGAGGCCCTCTCGAAGAGCTGCGGCAGCTTCTTCTGCCGGCGGAGGCCACCGCCGCCGCCTCCTCCAGCTGCCCGGCGGGTGCCACCCGACTCCCCCGAGCTGCAGCTGGACGAGATGCTGTACTTGCAGTGCTTGGCCGACGAGCAGCCCTGGTGCTGCTTGGGGTTGATTTTCACCGTCACGCTGTTGCTGTCTCCGCTGGAGTCGCAGCTCACCTCGGTGCTGTGGTGATGCAGCAGCTGCTGGTGCGGTGGGGAAGCCATGTTGTCAATTCCTCCTTAAGAGCTTTGGAGGAGTTGGATCTCTCGGGCTCGGGGAGCGACCCTGGCGGCAAGAGCTGGGCTCAGTTCGCTGCCGCGGGGGCCCGGCGGGGCAGGCCTGGCGCGCTGCGCCGCGCACCTTCCGAGCCGGGCAGGGCAGAGGCGGCGCCGGGGCGCGGGCAGCCCCGCATAGTCCCGTCGGCCGGGGGGCGCGCGGGGCCGGGCGCCGCCGCCCGCTGCTAGCCGGCGGCCCGGCTCGGCGCAGCCCTGCCGAGGCGGCGGCGGCGGCGGCCGCTCAGTGCCGCGGGGGGGAGAGCCGGCCCCCGCCGGGGGGGCTCCGCTCCTCCATGGCGGCTGCGGCTCGCTGCGCGGAGGAAGCGCCGCGCCTCCCCGGCGCTCGGCGGGCAGCGCTCCCCGCCCGGCCCCGGCCGCGCCTCGCCGCCTCCCGCGCCCCGGCAGAGGCGGCCGCCCCCCGCCGGCCTGCGCGGCCCCGAGCCGCTGCCGCCCGCCCCGCCGCTCCCCGCCGACGGGGCCTTGGGCCCCGCAGCCGCGCCGCGCTTTCCTGGCGCCCCGTCCGGCGCCGCGGGCAGCGGCCGGGGGAAGCGGCGGCGGGCGGGCCCCGGAGCCGGCGAGCGCCCCCTCAGCCCCAGCCGCCCCCGCTGCGCTGCGCTGCGCTGCGCCGCGCTCCGCCGCGGCCAGGTGCCTGCTCCTCGCCTGCCGCGGGGCCCGGCGCTGCCTCAGCCACCCCCCCCGGCCGGGAGCTCCGCGCCCTGGCGGGGGCCGGCTGCGGCCCGCCTGCGCGCCGCGGTGCGCGAGCGAGTGGGAGGGCAGCGGGCGGGCGGGGGCGCTGGCTCGGGCTGACGCTCCGGCTCAGGCGCGGCGGGCCGGGGCGCGGGCCGCCGCCACCATCTTCCGCCGCCGGCTGTCACTGGGAGCCCCGGGCTCGCGCGCCCGCCGGGAGCGCGCCTCCGCCCCCGCCGCTCCCACCCCCCGCTCGCCCCGGCCAATGCCGCGCGGCGGCGCCGCGGGGCCGCGGGGCGGGGACGGGACGGGACGGGACGGGACGGGAGCGGAGCGAGCCCGCCCGCCCCCGGCTGGGGGAGCCGCGGGCGGCGGCGGCGGCGGGCGCGTTCGCTTCCCTCAGGCGCTGCGAGCGGCGCGAGGCGGCGGCCGTTGGAGGCGCGCGCGCGGCGCGAGGCGGCGGCCGTTGGGGCCGTTGGAGGCGCGCGCGCGGCGGGCGCCCCCCCTCCCCCCCCGCGGGGCCGGGCCCTCCGCGGCCCGCGGTGCGGTGCGCGCCTGCCCCCGCCGCGCTAAGCCGAGCCGCGCCACAGCGGCCCGCGAAGCTCCCGTCTGCCCGAAGGGGAGAAGAACGAAGCGGCACGCTTGGCAGCGCTGGTGTTTGCCCTGCGCAAACACAACGCGGCTCGACAAACAATTTAACCTTTCCGCAGCCTCACTGGGTCCGCTGGAAAGTCGGGCGCTTTTCCCCCCTCTCCTTCCCCAGTCCTCGCTTGTTTGTAACCGCTCCTCTCTCGTGTGCCGTTCCCTGGATTTTGTTATCTCTTCCTCCCAGACGGCTCCTGTCTTTCCCTCCTTCACGAGGTTTCCTTCTGCCTCGCCGTGCTCTCTTCGCCTTGTTCCCCTCTGCTTTCCAGCTCTCCCTTCGCCATCCGCCGTTCCCCGCCGTGGCGCCCAGCCGACCTTCTCACACGGGCCCAGCAGCTACTTCCAGTTTCGCTCCGGGCTCCCTCCTCGCCGCTCAGCTCCTGTTTCCACACCTCTTCCCAAAATGTCCAGCCCTGTCGCCTGTCCGGTCCCAACCTAGCCCCAGCCCCGCTGGTGCTTCTCGCCGCCTGAATCCCATCTGCCTTTTCCCAAGCGAGTCTTTCCTCAGGCCTCCGCCACGTCCGCTCCGTTCGGAGAACCTGCTTCGCCCAACGCCAAGCCCTTTGTCTTCTTAAGAGGACACCATTCACTAAAATGCCCTCCTTTTTTAAATGCTAACAAAAAATACGTTACCGCACAGATACTGAAACTGAAGCTTGTATTTTTTCTCCATTTCCTTCGTAATGTTATTGGTCGCTGTGCGTTAATGGGCTGTAAAGTTGGGGAGGGGGCTCAGAAGAAAATTGCGTTTTCTGAAGTACTTAGAGCCCAAAATAATCAATAATAAAAGAAGTCCAATCAATGATAATAATTGCTTTGTTTTTGCTGGAACGTAACTGTCTCTCTGATGTCAGCAGATCAATATTTTATCAGGAGTGCTGCTTACAGTGCCGCTCTTGTGTATACGCTGGCAGGAAGAAAGCGCTCCCTTAGCTGACCGTGCAGAAAGGCCAGAGGGCCTCCTGGGCTGGCCTATTAATTGATAAGTTTACTAAGACTTCTTTGCAGCCTTTTTATTGATTCATCTAAATGTGCTTCAAGACACATTTTTTACTTCAGAAAGGAAGACGAATTTATTTAACCTAGAGGCCAACAGCTTCGAAGATACTGTAGAAATTTGGCGCAAGAGGGAATAAAGCTGTATGTAGCGAAAGATGAGGCCCCTCGACGTTATTACTGAAACCTGCCTGATTTTGATATTGGTATTGATTTTGATATTTTGATATAAATCAATTCGATTTTGAAGAATATTGACAAGGGAGCGGCAGGAGCATGCCTGCCTGCAGAGCAAAGCTGAAGGGACGCTGCTGAGCTTCGGGTCGTGCGTGTTTAGCAGTAAATGAGCGAGCCAGAGGAGGTGGCTCAGGTGCGAGCGTGCGTGCGTGCGTGCGCAGAGTTCCCCCGCGTGTTCACGCCGTTGCGGGAGAGGAGCGGTTCCTGCCTAAGCTGCTGTCGGCACGCGGGTGCGGGACAGGGAGGACGAGCAGAGGCAGCGCTCGGACCGGCTGGGAAGCAAGAGCAGTGTGTCTTGTTCCCCCCGTGCTCCATAAAGCAGGACTTTGTGTATTAGAAGAAACGGGATCACATCAAAGATATTGCCTGCATCACAAGTTTTTGCTGGAGTGACCCACATGACCCCAAATTTTGTCTAGCTACGAGTCGGAGGCTGCTTTTGATCTCCAATAGCGAAGTGGGCTCCTCTTTCCCGGCTTTAGCATATTGCTTTGACAGACACTGAAATGAGGCATCTGACTTGCCAAAACCCTCATTTGGCAAGCTCCAGATCCCAGCTTTTAGCCCGTCTGGATCCTTTCTCCCCTGAGCAAGCTCCTGGCAGGTTTGCCGCCTGCAGACTCCCGCTCATTTCGGAGTCTCATTTCGGTCTTCTGCGTGAAGCAGGGCGGTAAGTTAGTGTTACCACATCCCCGGACCAAGCCTGTCTGGGGTTCATACCGTGAAAGCAGAGCTGCTAACAGCTGCGTTACTGTGAAGGGCCGCGCCGTGGCTGCTCACCAGCCCAGCCGTCCCCCAGCTTCTTTTGTCGTTACCAAATTCTATGTATAACGGCAGCGTACGCTACGTATGCAGGGGGGAGAACCGAGAGCCTGTGTCTTTGTTAGCTCCGTACTGCCTGGGAAAAAGCTGGTGCTGCACCCCAAGATCGGTTCAAGATCGGTTCTTATGTCATTTTTCACTCTGCTTGTATCATGAAGACTTTGGCCTGTTAACTTTCAGAGGCAGATTAAATACATGCAAGCAGTAATCAAGAAACGCCAATGATGCTTGTACTTATTTCAAGTGTTCAGGTAAAATTTATCTTAAAGGGCAAAGAGTGGTTCAAAGTCCTGTCTGTTATTTTCCTCTCTGTTTTCTGTTTTGTTTCCAGGAGGACTTTAACACCATGGAATATAATACACTTAGTGTGTTCCTCTAAGCCGGTGTCTGAGTGGATGAAGTTTGTAGCATCCTTTACGGAAGAAGCCCCTTCTTGGCAACCAAAGTTAGCACATCTTGATACAGCCAGAAGCTACGTGCAGTATTGATTTTGAGTCCGGTATGAATTTCAGTGTCTGGTAGTTCTCCTGTAACGAATCCTGGCTGCCCTTCCAAAACACACTGTGACTGGTTTCCTTTCTCAGAGCCTGCCTTAGAGGAAATACTTTGCAATAGCTCAGGCAAATGCATATTCTGCTTGCACATTTATTTTAAATCACGCTGCTAAATATTTAGTCTATAGAATTGGATTTGCTTGCCTTTTCAGAGGCACAGCTTTCTCGGCTCCTCCGATTAGCGTTTGTTTGACATTCATAGTATTGCCCTTCACCAGTTTTCTGATGGAGCTGCATGAAACCACTTAGTTGGGGGATTTCTTAAAGTGTGGTAACCCACATGATCCTTTTTTAGACTTTGCAAACTGCCTTTGTGAGGCAGAACTTGGTCCATTTAAAGAATATAAGACAGGAACTGCTGGCTAGAACAGCAGAGAAGTATTTTAATACCTGGTTATTTGGTGTAGCTGGGGAGGAGGAATGCTATTTAGAAGTTTATGGCTTTTATTGTATGTCAACAAAGCAAAACTTACAACCTGAAAGAAAAAGTGGCATAGATGTCACAGATGGAGAGTGTTCATCCTGTCTGGCTCTGGAAACAGCAAAAATATTGGAGGAAAATATGTTAAAAACCTGTTTATACATCCAGAGGTAGCAAGATTTAGGAGAGAGACTGCAGATGCCCCATTCCCCACTTCCTTACTTCGATAGGCAGCAGAATCTCACCTTCTGACAAACTTCTGCTTCTGCATGCTTGCCAGCTGCCTGGTGTTCATCCTGAGCTTTGGTCTGAATCCGGATAATCTCCAGGTCAAAGAACGCATGTTTTCATTAGGAAAATAACTTGTCTGACTTCCATTCTCGAACTAACACATAAACATTAGAAAATATTTCAGAAGACCATTACTCCTCCATGCATTCTACATTCAGAGAAATGATTATATGTATTTCATGGTATTCATTTCACTTTTCTGTAAAAGAAGAGCCCGAGGATTGCCTTTGGCATCTTTTCCAGATGAAGCGAAGGAAGCTGAGTAAGTGGCGCATTCTTCCTATTTTCTCAAAGTGGCTGGGGTTTTTTTAAATTGTGTTCTGCAGTTTCAAGCTTCTGAAATTGTGGTTCAAATTATAATTTTCAGATTCAATTCATATTGCTGACACAATTTCATGTCCCAAGTGAGATGCACAGATAAAATAAAGTAAAGCAGTAGAAGATCTTTTTATGTGATTTGTGCCTAAAGAGGAGGGATAAAACCTTGCCCACCTAAGTGTGAATCACTGGCTCCTACCGGGCCAGGATTTTACTTGCCAGCTTTACGGTTGCCTCATTCAAGTGGCCTCCTAAGCTGAAAGTAATACAGATAATGCCACTTCTTTGGCAAAATGTCTGGCACCAGGAGGTGGCTTCACTCAAATATACATTTCTGGAAGACGAAGACAAACTTTAACATTTATTGCTCATTCCATTCATAACAAGAAGTTCTCCTGACTTGCCAAGCTGCTGAGTCAGCTTGGGCACCTCACCCTTGAGTCAGCAAAGACTGAAATAGAAACTTGCTCCGTTTCCAAGCAAGTGAAGTAACGCTGTTGTCTACAAATACAGCTACATCTAGTATGTTTTTATAGCTACAGCTCCTCGGTGGAGGAACTTGGATGCCAGGTCTCATCTGCTTCTTTTTTTAATGTCACTTTCTTACTTGCAACTGGAATGTTAAGACTGGTATGAACGGAGGGTGAATGGAAATGTCCGGGTGCGGAAGCACCAAGGAACGCACGGCAGGAGAAGGACTGCACAAATGGCAGGCGCTAGTGGCACCTGGATTAGCCAAGCGCCAAGTTCTCAATACATCTCCTTGCAGCGTCCAAGCCATCCAGATCAGAGAAACAAAGGACAGCCTTAACGAAGGGACAGCCTGCAATCCAGCTAATACAAAGACCTAAGCCATTAGGATATGGTGGTGAGAAGACAGAGAGCAGGATAGGAGCCATGAAACAGCCAGATAAAGAGGCAGAGAACAGTGAGCAAAACCTAGTAAGTGGGATATGATGGAGAGACGAAAGATCAGAATCATTGTCCTCCCAACAGGTACGAAAAAGCAAACCCAAAATCAGTATACGGTCATCTATCTAAGATGAACCCAGCGAGGTTTGTGAGGAGGACCCCACAGTGGGTGTCCCTTGTCCCCTCTGTCATGACAAGGATCCTGGGCAGAACCCCTTGGTACAAGCATTTTGGTGCCTGGCAGCTGGACAGACTACCTGGACACGTATCTCTTCACACTTGGGAGCGTGAATGAGTCCGATGGGTTTTGTCTCAGGTTTGTTTAAGGATCTTCACCTCCGGTAGGGTCTTGCACTGAGGTTTGCCACACTGGTGCTACAATCTTGCAATGTTATTTCCTACAAGAACAGGAACAGATGCCTGTAAAACCATGGCTGATTTAAAAAAGGACACTCTCCCTGGGAAGTTTTGCGATTAACATCAGCACTCAACTCTGATTTGGCAGTGGATGGAAAGCTTGTAGCTAGCGTTCCCCTTTCCATCATTCTGAAATGGGTCTTTTTAAAAGAAAACTATGACAGAACAAAAGATTTAACAATGTTTTGCACAGCTACAGAGATGTTAATCCAAGAATCCCAAAGTAGAGTTAAATTGCTCTCGCTGCCATGCCATGACTCCACTTTCTACTACAACATAAAATAGCTAAAAACAGTGAAAATGACCAAGCGTTGCAGTCAAATAATGGGAAGTCATGTTGTAAAGTTGTCGGTAAGGCTTCCATGAGTAGGTGGGAGACAGTGAAAAGGCATAGAGAAACAGTCTGTTTGTGATGTAACTTGTGGTATGAGTTTCTATGGCTCCAAGTCAGGCCAAAAAGTAGAAAAATAATGGTAGTATTAATTGACCTGTTTTCCTCTTTGCAGGTTGCTCAGCTCAAAATTTATCTTGCAGATATATCATCAGTAATTTTTAGCATGCTACAGACAAACGACCCTTAAAAATAAAATTTCACAAGACTGCAAAGCAGACACCTATTGCATGGCACCTGTCCCATGAATGATCTTAGTTTTTCCCTTCATACCTATTGTAGGCTAATCTCACAGTCTCCTGGTTCAAGTGAATGTCTATCGCAGATGCTTTGGTTAAAAGTCTTCTGAACTGGCTTTACCTTCCATAAAGAGCAGGCAATCCTGGCAAACAAAAATAACAGCAACCCTTTCTGAACTTTGAGCAAATGTCTGACCATTACTGGTCAGCTAAGGGGATTTTTTTTTTTTTTTAGGGAAAGTCCTGACACGTTTTACTTTCTCTGGAAGTTTTACCTCCATCTCCCCTAAAAGAAGGTTGGGCGCCACAGGCCATCCTCCTGCACTGCGGCACTGTCTGTTCCCCTCTTCTCTTAAAAATCTTGCGCATATTCTCTTTTACCTGTGTTACTTCGAAGCTTGTGTGCTCCTGAAAAATAAGGTTTAGAAGCTAACACTGTACAGAAACATAAAGACTTTCTGTTTTTGCAGATGACTCTTTTAGACAACCTGTCTTCACAGCAAAGTTTCAGTGGGAAGAGCTAAAAGGACAAGCGAAGTCTCTTTTATAGGAACTGCCAAAGGACCCTCAGAACATTTGTCTGAACTATTCATATAATTTCACAGACAAGTTTCCGCTTACTGTAACGCATGGTACAGGATTTTCCAGCATAACTGCAGAGGAATCAATAGAGATTTAAAGGAATTGACATTTGTGCAATGTGTGTGAACATTGCAACGTGTAACTTAACTTGATCATTTTCTGATTTGTGCAACAGTCCAGTTGCAGATTGCAACGCGTTTTCTGTTTAGTGTTTTGGATTATTCAGATGAAAAGAGGTGGGGATGAACATTTACGCACAGGTTTATGCAATCGTCTTTTGTATGCTGCACAGGTTTTGGAGTAAGCCCAGCTGCAAATCCATAGAAAATTCTGGCTACGGGATTGTAGAGCCATGTAATATACCGCAGCGCAGTGCTTCAGGGAATTACACAACTTAAAACTTCGTAAAACATTTGCTATGCATGTACTACGCCCTTTCTAAATTTTGGGTTTTGAGGACAAGAGAATTGCTCTGGCGTTTTGTCCCTTGCCTCATTTGATCTGCGATAGAAAGGCAACACTGTGTACTGCTGGGTTGGAAGCGGGTATGGCGACAGCAGTTATTGTCTATGAGATAAGTGTTAGATTTGAAGAGGAGCAGAGCGTTCCTAACTGCAGTGCATCTCTTTATAGCTTCACTTTCCCTTCTCTCAGAATATCACACAGTATTTTAACCACAAATCTGTTATGCTGTGGCGAGAGTGCCAGAATGATTAAAAAAACCCCACACTTCTATAATATCATATTTTTGGTGATTTTCTTTTTCGCTCGGAAAGGATAGAAGAGAGTATTCTTCTGAGCTGTATCTGAGATTTCACCCAGGCAGCTGTAACTGTTTTGCTGCCTAGGAATATAGATGACCTGATGCTCTCTCCTCTACTCCAAACTGAGTAGATATGATCTAAGCGATTTAGCAATGATGTCTGATTTTAAAGAGGGAACTGGAAGGGGTTGAGAAAGTCTTGTTTCAATCTCCAGTTTTTGTCTTTAACGTGATTTCTACACAGCTGTGTTCTACAAGCTCAGAAAGGGCTACAGAAGAAGCTACATGAGGTCTTCAAACACAGGAAACAATAACTATTTCAATGTATTGATGTGGTGGTAGGATTAAGACTTTGATGGAACAAGAGGAATTATATAGGGCAATTTGACCCCGAGTATGTTAGTGTTGTGACTGAAATTGTGGTGGCCCAACACAGTCCACTTTGATTCTACTGCTGTGTGATGCATTTTGCATTTGCATTTATTAAAAATTTATTTCATTCTGATCTGGTCACTGCTGCACTTTGTACATAGTAACAATTGCAAAAAGCTGCAGAATTAAAATAAGGCATACCATATTATCAGACAAAGGAAAACATTTATCTTGCCTCAGGAAGAAAAAAATTATATACACCAGAAAATAACTGCTTTTATGGTCTTCTTAAATATAACCTCATGTTCCTCTGCTCTTAAAGGCTGGTATGTGAAAAGAATAGACAGAATGACCAATGACCCCATTGTAAATTGGGCTTTGCATCACGGCTGCGAAGAACCGGGACCTCAGTCCCTTTCCTCTCTTTCTGAGAACAGCCCCTGGCACTTTCTGCCACAACCCGAATATGCCCATAACATATTCCGGGGTTCGCTTTCCAAACAACATCCTTGGAGCACTTGGTAATTGGTGTATCTTTGTAATTTTTGCTGGGATATCAATCGATCTTGAGGGCACAGAGCAGTAAATACCTTCCAGACGATTCTGTTTAAAACCGTGTGCGAACGTAGGCTTGTTACTCACCCCGTTCTGTTTCCAGGGAACAAGACAGGAAGAAAATGTTGCTCAAAACACTAATGCATAGGACTTTGACAGAGATTGCTATCTCGTCTCCTAGTCGTTTTTACTTATGTTGCTACCCTGACAACTGCGGTATATTATGGAAATAAAATGTGAAGTCACCCACGTCTGGGCTCTGCTATTTCTGGACTAGACAAATACATTAAATACCTTTTGATGGAGGTAAGAGAAAATGTGTACTTTTACAGCCTAGGACAAATATCAAGTCTGTTGTACTGAAAAAAAAACAGCAAATGTTTGATTAGAAGGTGAGTTGAGGGCAAAAAAAAAAAGCATGTGGAACAGTGGAAGATGGAATGACAGATTATACCGTGCAGCATCCCATCAGGATTGGGGAATGGGGCCTTCATCCTTTTTTGAACAGGGAATCTTCTTGAATTGGGTAAAGGGAGTGCCGATAAGTCACTCCTGATAAGCTAAAACAGAATAAGCCTGAAACAGAAGCCCTCCTGCTTGAACTCATGCATGAACTAACCTCGGACTGGTACCTCGAACTAGGTGAGCTATTTGCTGACGGAAAATCGGTACAGACCACGCTGTCTGCCATGTTACTAGGTGTGACCTGTCTTGTCACCACACGCCTGAACCAGTCGCATGTATTGCCTAGTAGTTTGCTAAATTGTTTCCTAAAACTACTCTGAGGACCAGACCAGGAACAAGTACATGCAGAGGCTGGAGCTGCCTCGCAGTATTTCTTCGGTGCAAGCAAACAAACAAACAGGCAGTGCATCCAAACAGCTCCGTTATTAAAATTAAATTCCAGGGGGCCTGGAGAACCTGCTCCTGAAGAAGGTACAAAGTTAAAGCACTGGCTGAAAATACTCCAAAATTATTCCATTGTCTTCCAGGTGATATTTCAACGATGTAGCAATAACAACCTCAGTCTCCTCCCAGGCAGTTCCCCTAGTAGTTAGGGGGTCTTGTGCAAATACCACTGAAGTGTGCTACATACTGCAGTGAAAAGCTGTAGTGGTTTCAGGAGGCAAAGATACATCCACGGAGAGAGAAAAGGCTTTGGCAATAAAGCAGGAAAGTGGGGGTTGAGCTAATCCCATAGAAAAGCAGATTTATTATGCTAAGTGGCTTTTTCCTGTCTCCTGATTTCTCCTTTTTTACCATCCTTATTTCAGTTCCTTCCTCAGCTTTGGCTCCGCGGAAGAGCAGTGAAAACTTTCTGTTCCTCTTCCGCAGTCGTTCACTTTCAGGTAACACACATTTATTACATCCCATTTTACAAAATCCCAGCTGCGTGAAGCTTAACAATTTCCATGTTTTATTTTCGAGGTAAGAGTGTCTCTTCTGTTATGTCATTAGGAGAGAAGGACCAGGAGTCTTCCCAATTAATAGAACAAAAATATTTACGTTTATGTAAATTATGCTATGCCTTTAATCATTTCCATCTTTGCCCCTTCTGTGTAGGCATCTGGTAAGGAGCTCAGGCAGTAAAGCAGACAGCTATGGCTGCCTACAAATGTGCTCCCTCCCCTCCAATTTTGTTTCTTAATCTCTCATATTGAAGAACCTTTTCCAAGAAAAAGCAGGCAGGTGATGGCTACAACTGGACTATACTGTATGAGAAGAGTGCCAGCAGAGTAACACAAACAGGAAGGTCACAGGCCACCTAATTTCATACCCTGAACCATTTAGGCTCCTAATTAGGGATTTGTCCTTAATCTGCATCGCTTGCTTCCTTTTGTTGCAGCATTCAAGTCAAACTCGAGGAACGCAAGTGCCATACTGCTTTAGAGTCCGTTTGTCTTGGATTGGCGCATGTTTATTTTTGCCAGATTTTTCACGCTCTCCTGCCTTGTCTACACAGCAAGACTGGTTAGACTGGGAGGCAGAGTTCATCACTTTGGTATAACATCAAACTACTTCTTTAAAGCAAGAGATGTGGATGGTGCCCTTAGAAACACCATCATCTTCCTAACTACAGCCAGTCTGATCAGCCCATAGCCAGTCTCCTTCTTCTAAGAGCAGAGGGTCCTGTATTAACCAAACACAACTCTACAGCAGGCAGTGACTGCAGCTTGTTGCTGCCTGCTTTCCCAGCAAGGCAATATATGGCAGCAATAATTTACCATCACTGGTGGATGGGAATTTTTTCTTCAACAGAGGAGAGCTTAAGGTGATCTCTGCCTGGAGCCCATCGGTGCTGCTCTGCTCCTTTGCTCGCGGCAATACTAGAAAGTTATAACATGCTGATGTGTAGAGTTTTTGACAATTCCCAGTTCCCAAAAGTCTTTTAAATGAGTGCCCTCATGCAGAGGATGCAATGTATTAAACAGATAAGAATAGATCTTACTAGGAAGCGATGTGGCCTTGCTCTTCCCTCTGCAGCAGCCTAGCCTGTACCCACCTGCAACACAAGGGTAGAGCGGAGGTCCAGTGACCTGCTGCTCCCTTGTAAAGCTGTCCATAGAAGTGAGCAGACAGTAGAGCTCAGGAGGCTTTTTGGCGTTAGATAGCCAAAAAACTGCCACGTCCCATATATATGAACAAGCACAAGACACGAGCCAAGTTGTGGCAGGCACTAGAGGAAAGGCTACGAGTCTTTGCTCAGGGTGCTCGCTGGCTGGCCTCATTAGTCTGCTTCAATAAGGAGCTGGTTGTACAGAATAGGCCTGAGGACAAGCCAGTCCTGGAATTTAGAGATTTTAATGCTTGTCCAGCTCTCTGTCATGGCAGAAGAAGCCTGCCTCTCCTTCCTTGCAGCCAAGGATTTCTTCCAGTGTGGCAGCATGGGGCCTTAGAGCACTTGCTGAAAGGCTGACCCTTGTATTTTAATCATCCTGATCCTCACGTCATCTGGTGCTCTGCTCCAGCAGGATCACTGCTTTGGCTAGCTCTGTTATCAGGCCATCCCAAAGGTTTAGGATCGACTCGCGTGATGGAGGATGTGAGGGACGTACCGGGAACTGCCACTGTATGGGCCGATTTCATAAAATGGTCATTTGGTAAAAACATAACTCGTCGTTAACCTAGAAGTCAGAAATCCCTCTGGGCTCTTCTCTCCATAGTCATCCAGTCCTGCAGAAATACTGAAATGGAGATTGCCCAAAAGCTGGACTCCCGGGGTCTCCAGCTGCAGGGAGCAAACGTGCGGGCTGAGTGTCTCCGAAAGGCGGCAGGCAGGGATGCGGCCTCCCAGCTGCACCTGAAATGCAACTTCATTCTGCTCTAATGCTGGCATTTAAATTATACATTAGGCTTAAGAACAAACACCCCATTTATATGAATAAAGGATGTTCGCAGTCCCTACAGATACTGCATCAATGTCAGGCTGAAGCCAATGCAATCACCGCAGAGGCGTCCTGGGCTGAGCATGCTTCTGCTTTGGGTCCTTCTCAAAACAGAGAGCAAAATTACACTGCCAAACACTACGTTCCAAAATAGGTCAGTTTTCAAAACTCTTAAATTTTACAGAAAATAAGTGGATACAAGCAGGACTCAAAAAACTTCTTAGTAAGCTGTATAGGTTATATTTAGTGTCTTTGCAATGTAGTAAAGGCTTAAGAAGTTTTCCAAATAAATTAGAAAATGTAACATTTTATTAGCAAACGCAGCCAAATCTGCCTGACCATAGTGTTTAAGGGCTACTGTGTATAGCAAATGAATAAGAATCTTTAATTAACTTTATTTACACTATAGATTTCAGTGTTAAGCTAGCTGCGTGTTAAAAAGGCAAAATGCTCTTAGCGGGAAATGTAATTTTGAAGCCTAACATCTTAAAAACAGCTGGAAGGTTTTTGCTTAGACTTCCTGGGGAGAAAAATCACCTTTGGCTTAACAAAACATGAAGTGTTTCAAACCCACAGTAGAAGTTTTTCAAGAAAGTTAGAACTAATGAAAATGGAGGATTATAACTGTTTTGCAATCTTTGGCCTCAATCCTGCAGACACTTTCACACATGCTTAACTTTATGCATGTGGTTAGTTCTGCTGACCTGAATGGGATTATTTACATGTGTAAAATTAAGTACATGCACAAGTGTTTACAGAAAGGCATTTTAACTATAGCATTTGTTACAAAAAATGACCTTATGTCAAGATCTCTATATTTGGCTCATTGTGATTCTTTATCCTGAGAAATTCAGGAATTAAGATTCCTGAGACGGTCTGAAATCTGCTCGCTTGTGTGAATGGGATCTTTTGTTTTATCAGGTCAGAGTGTTGTGCAATGAAGCAGACTTATTTAGCAGCTATTAAAAAACCCACCTTCAAAAACCCTCTCAAAAAGAGTTCGTCTCTCTTGTTCACAGGAAGATATTGTCTGCTTTTCTTTCCATTTTCCAAAGTATGTCAAGGCTAAAGGCTAAAAAAAAGTCTGCTTGGCCGTCAGCTGAAACTAGAAGGTTTCCCTTTGCTGATGGAAAGCAACTAGTCACAAATTTTCTTAGATCATAGGAGTGTATTCTACCTGCCATGAAGCAACACGTCAAAAAACGCTGGAACTGTAATAAATCACCTCTGCGACTGGAGTTGTAGCATTTATCAGCTTGTTTCCATGCACAAGCCAAACTGCCATTAAGCTGACTCACATTTTGGCATTTTGTGTTTATATACAAAATGACAATGTTTGCAAGCAATGGAAAAAAAAAAAAAGTTCCGCAGCACCAGGAACTGTGCAAAATCTTTCCTTTCTCCGTTGTGTGGGGTTTTTTTAATTTTTTTTTTTCAGTGTCTCCAGTGAAGTCCCTCTACCACAGCAGCAAGCCCAGCGGCGTTGCATAAAACGCAGGTCTGGTGCAGGAAGAAAACGTTGCTGTCTTCGTGTCGCGCAGCTCTAAACAAGACTACAGCAGTCCCAGCAATTCAGCATTTGGCCTCGCACAGCTATTGCCGGCCCTTAGCTGTCACCAGCCACCTTCTCCCCATCCGGCCAGAGGCCTGCGGTGCCACAGACCCCCCTCCCGGATCGACCCCGGCTGCGGCACTATTAAGATACTATTCCCGGCACCAATATCTTATTTGCTCCAGGGTTTATTTTTACATGCTGAACCTCTTTTTCTCCAACTTCTTCATCCTAAATCTTCTGTTATGTTTTTTGCTCTTCCCAAGGCCCTGAGACAGTGTTCACAGTTTAAAGACCGAGTCGTTTTCTGTCGCGCTGCACCAGTGACTTGGTTACTGGGACGCCCGTAGAAGCCACAAAGCCGCGACTTCTCCGCAGAGCTTTGGGGATAAACCTTGCCTATCCCTCTTCCTGCCGGGCTGCGCGTTCGGATTTCGGAGGGACACGGCGAGCAGTCTCGCGCTCGCCAGGGAAGCGCGTCTCGGGTCTCCGGCAGCCACCGCGAAGGCCCGGGCTGCCCCGCGCGTAGGGAGCGGGCCCCGGCAGCGCCCTGGCTGGGCGAGCCCAGCTCGCGCCCCCCGCGCCACACGAGCCTCCGCGGTCGCCGGCCGGGAAAAGCCCTGGTGGCTCCGACCGGGGCCGGGTCGGGGCAGATCGATAGCGCTGGGTCACTTCCCAGCTCTGCGGCACAGCCGAGGTCGAGCAGACACGGGGGCGCGCGGTCACGAGGAAGGTCGTTTCCGGGAGCGTCGAGAGGCGGGAAGGAGGGAGGCAGGTGCTCATTTTGTTCCTCACCCGCCTCTACCTGGCACGCGTACTCGGGCTCGCTGTTGCTCCCACCGCCTCTCCCTGCCGCCCCTCGGTTTCAACGGCTGCTCCTCTCCCCCCCCGATTCGTCGCAGCCCCAGTTTCCACCGGAGAGAGCCAAGGGGGGGGGGGTCCCCCCACAGCCCCCATCGCTGCAGCTCCTCCCTTGCGGCCGGCGAAGGCCGAACGCCCCCGTCCCACCCCACGAGCGCGGAGGGGAGACCCAGGCCCAGACCAGCCCGGCCAACAGCTCCACGGGGAAACGCCGGTGCCTTCAGGCGGCCGCCAGGCCCGGGGTGCCAAGACCTGTCCTCGTTTCGCTGGGTGAGCCCACCCTGCGGCGTCGGCGCTGGGGCCGGGTTTTGGGAAGCGGTTCCTAGGAGAGCCGAGCTGAGCCGCCCGCGTCCCGGCCCCGCTCCCGCCCGGCACCAGCGCTCACCGCCGCGAGGCCGCGGCCAGCGCTTCCTCCGACGGGACGAGGTCAGCCACGCTCGGCTTGAGCAGGACTAGGCTCAAACTCCTGAAAATCCCATCCACGCTTGCTGCGAGGGGGGAGCAAGCCACGAAACGTAGCTGAGGCGGGCGGGCAGAGCACCCTCCGCCCGGCAGGGCGGCGGGCTGAGCCGCCTTTCCGTTTCCCACCGATGGTTTGGGACTAACGCCGCGAGGGGCGCTTCGGTTTTGCTACGTCCGCCGGCTGGCAGGTCGCGCCCTGCCCGGGAGCGCGTCGCAGCCACCCGCTGGCCTACAGCGAGCGTCCTGAGCGACAGCTTTACGTATAGCTAGCGCGCAGCCGGGCCCTCCCTGCCTCAGGCAGCTTCCTCGGCGCCCAAAACTGGCTGAGGCACGGTTTCTGTCACCGCTTCGGGAACCTCAGTCCCGTCCGTGTGGCACGGCCTTATTTACGACGCGTCACTTCTGGAGCGTTGGCAGCGCCTCTGGCAGAGCACGGGAGTCAAATATAGAAGAGTCCCTGATCCACCGAGCTTCCAGCCAGCAGCGCGGACCAGATATACCGAAAACACGGCCGTTTTCCTATTACTTCCCTCATTTTTTCCCCTCAGCCTTGACAACGTCCCATCTCCGGCGTGACAAAACCTCAATGCAAGAGAGCAAAGCCCCGAAGAGAGCGTCGTATCAAATAGGTGACCAAATACCTGGAGTACGTTGGCCCTGTAACACAGCCCTTGTTTTGGCATGGGCTCAGCCTGCAGCTGCGGCTTACACAAAATTTCCATAGGTCACAATTGGTCGGAGGCAGCTGTGGCTCCTGCTGGCCTTTCCTCTCTTCTATACATAGCGCCGCAGCGCTCGGCCTGCTCCCAAACGCCACCGCCAGCAACAGCAAACAGGATTAAGGAGAAAAGCGATGCAAGGGTCATGGGAAGAGGGAAAACAGAAAACACGCCAGCCCCGCAAAAAGGAAATGGTAAAGGACAGATGTACTTGGAAAGCTCAGGCCACTTAGAGGATGCATTTATTCTTGTTTCCTTCCACAACTGCATAATTGCGCTGTTTTCTAGCGGCAGGTAGTACAAGAGCTGGGCTTCCAGCTAAAGACTTCTGTCCTACCTACTGAATTTAATAGCAACAGCAATTAGTCATAGCTACAGGGAACCCTGCGACGTTATTCAAAAAGTCTCTTTGAGTGCACGGTTCACGTGTTCAACCACGCTAATTCACCCCTCTAGGTGAGCGATGCGAGAAAGTGGCCAGGCAACAAGGGGTTTCCCCGTCACGTTGACTTTAGAAATCATGCTGGTGAGTAGGAATAATACGAGTAAAAACGCTCCTGCAGCTAGCTGCATGGGGCAGGACACCCTGGAAAACCAGAAACCCTGGAAAACTCTGGCCCTAGCAAGCAGAGGAACTTAGTCACTTAAATATCTAAGTCACTTTATAAATGGCACTTAAGCTCCCAAGTCACAGGCAAAAGCTGTGGATTCACCCAGAGCCGCTAAATGTGGCAGCACCACCAGCAAAAGCGTGCTTGGGGCTCCCGCCCGCGCGCTGACGGCCACCCTGGCGCTGCGGGAAAGCCACCTTCGCGCGGCGCGGGATGCCGGCCATCCTGCTCTATGCCAGGGCCGATGCAACGGCTCTTGGCCCGTGGCGGGGGCTCCGAACGCAGCTGCGACGCAGTAACGGCCGAGGAACAGCGGCTTGGCTGAGCTGGGGCACACGCAGCGCTTCAAAGACCAGCCACGAGGAAAGAAATAGTCCCGAGACAAGAACTCAACCAGGCCATTTAGATATTGACATTTCTAGGTGCAGAATTCAAATAAAACTAGTGGCAGCACCCCATCAGCGTCTCTTCTGATAACCTTTGTCAGGAGCACAGATTTGCTTAAGATGCGCTACGTTACACCTGTGTATAGGAAATGGAAGATCACCATTAGGTCACTCGGACACATTTGTTTTTTCTATCAAAGCTGTCTCAAACATTGCTCTTCTAAGTCCCGGACGATCTCTGTGATCATTAAGATTATGCAATTTTAGCTGGAAGAGTAGAGTTCAGGTTTTCTGTGAAGTTGCTTATTTTTCCATTATTGCTACTGCTACTCCCTCTATTACTAGCAGTATTAGTTGCTCGTTGCATATTTTACATGTGTATGTTAGTATTTTGAAGCAGCTACTTTTGGCATTCAGTAATTAAATGCCCACTGACGAGTGCCTTATAAAAGCAGCAACTGAATGAAATGATCTAAGACAAAGTGCTAGGATATTGTGTGATTACTAGTTACGAGCTACACAGTGGGTTTTGGTTGCTGCACTTAAATGCATGAACTTCTGTACTATGCTCCCAGGTGCATGGCTCTCTCTCCTTTTTTCAGGTGCTGAAAGAAGGAGAAAAGCTAAACATATAGGAGAGATTATTTCACATCATGAAGATTGGGTGAGATTTCACCTTAACTTAGCACTAGCCTGTCTCCCCTACCGCATGAGCTCTTCGTCTGCCTGGCCAAGAGACAGCAGTGCCGTGCTCTTGCGAGAATGACGCGGCTGTACGAACCGGATCGTGTTGCAGCATGCTGCTCAGGACTCATTCCTTCTCTTTGGAGACTAAGAGCAAATTCTCTCAATGTTACAAGAGAATAGCCCCTGTGAAGAAGCCCCCCCGTACCAACAGCCTCCAAATTCATCTGCAGGTGGACCAAACTGCTGTAAGCTTGAATTTAAAAGCACTTTGACAGCTCACACCAGCTAACGGCTGCGCCTCTTGTTCCTGTTATTGGCCTCTAGTACATCTCCTTTTCTGCGAATCCTCCTCTGAAGTGCAGCGCAGTGATTTTATCCATGATGCAGTCCAGCAGCAGCACAGATATCTGCTTTGAGGGGCCGCAGAGTCCTATCCTTTAAAGGAAAAAAAAATCAGTCTAGTCTCTCCTCTATCTTAAGAAAACCCTCCAGGATCCTGGCATCTACCACTCACCTCCCTCTCCCCTCTTCTTCATTTCTAAGATCCAAGTGAGCTTCTTGGGTTGACCACCCACTACCAGGCCTCTGTTTCCTCTTTTTCAGGGAGTATGCACCTAAGGTGGCACTGAAAGCAGGCTAAAATAACCTTCTCAGAGCTCTGCGCTCCCATGACTGCTCTGTGTTTTGCTCTTGAGATTACTCATGTTTCTGCATGCTGTGCTGTGTAAGGCAAACAGTAACCCGTTCAGGGGTAATACTGAGGGCTTTTTCCAGCCACATCCCTCTCAAGCAATTGATCCCGTGTGGCATTGTTGGCCACCAGCCCCAACTCTCCTGTTTAAGTATCCCTACAGCAAATCTGTGCAATCCAGGATCTGGACTGACCCACCCATGATGTCCCATGCTCACTTTCAAAATAACCTCACTGCAAACCTCCTGTTGTCCCTTTTGCGTGTCATTCCCTCCCACAGAGGTTGTGCTGTGATCTGTTTGAGTTGTATGATCTTCAGGGCAAGCCTTATGTCTCTACTTGCCTCCATGATTCAGTATCATGCATATATAGGTTTTAGGCAAAACATATTGATTATTTGGCTCTTTGCAGCAGTAAACTGGCTGCAATGCTCTGGCATGGGATGTATGATGTTCAGCCTGGGTGATTCGAGTCCATGGCACTGAATACAGATGTCAAAAAATTAACCCTGGAACTCCTCCAGCCACAACTAGGAAAGTGAGTGATGACAAAATCCAAGCCCAGTCCCCTGCCGGGGGACCTTCAGAAAGCAACGGTCCGAAGACTGAGGATGGCCTCTTAGCAAGGCTGCCAGCTGCCCTTTGAGCTGCAGAAATCTAGAGTCCTAAAAAGGAGGGACTTGCACTTAAGGGCTGTTTTGTTTGCTCTGTTGCTCTGGTGTCTGCTTGAACAGCTCAGGCAAACTGTAGACAACCATCTGAGACTAGCTGCTTTTCTGCTACGTAGCTGTGATTATTGACTTTGGTACAGCAGATGGTTCCTAGGATAACTCAGGCTGGAAGAGACCTTGGGAGGTCTCTAGTCCAACCTCAAAGTGGGGTCAGCTGCAAGATCAAACCAGGTTGCTCAGGGCTTTATCCAGTTGGAGCTTGAAAGCCTCAAAGCACGGAGACAGCATTACCTCACCAGGCAACCAGCACAACACTTGACTTACCTCACAGTGTAGAAGTTTTTCTTTGTATCCAGTTCCATTGGAGAAGCAACTCTGCACTGAATGAAATCCAGCTCCAGGACCATGCAGCACAGTTCCACGTATGCACGTTTTGAGAACATGCAATGGGGAGGACAGCAGGATCTGTCTCCCTCCTCTATCAAGCAGCTGAACCTCATCCCCCAGGTCCTTGGCAGTCCTCGTGTCCCAGGATACTTCAGAGAAAAGCTGGAGGAGATCAGAGAGTTGCTGCTGCTTTTGCCAGGGGGCTGAACCAAATCAGCCAAAAATCATCAGCCAAAATCAAGGGGAAGGTGGTGAAATCCTAGGTGTACTCCAGCAGGTGTGAGTGTGGAGCTGGCTGCCAAGGCAGGAAGGAGGAGAGCTGGAGAAGGGAAGAGCAGAGGATTTTCAGCAGTCTGAGCCTTTGACTTTGGCTGAGAGAGAGCTGGAGCAAGCCAGGCAAGGGCTGAGCACTCCAAACATCTCAGGGAATCAGAACAGCAGAGTTTAGGGTCCACTTGTAGTGGAAATTAGCACCTTCCTAAATATGCCATGTCTTCAGGGAGCTTGTAGTTGCAGCATGGGCTGTTTTTCAGGCATACAGATCTGTTAAGAGGTAGGGGAGTTTTGGACCCTAGCAGGTACGAGGTGTCCTCCCACACCATGCGATGCCCCTGTGGGACATCGCATACTTTCCTGGTCAGATGAGGGCTGCATCCTTCACCATACACCTTTCTGATCACGTCTGCTACCATTCCCCATGTGATCCCCACAGATTGCTCCATGTGCACTACTGTTTGCAGGACAGGCACATCAAAGTGCAGATAAAACAGACTAGTTTGGCTCTACAGGAACATTTCCAACCTCCTGGAAAGACTGAGGAGAAAATCCTAAATAGAACTGGAAGAACAATTCACTGAGATTGACCGAGTCTAAAAACATCACCTCCTCCAGGAGCTGGCACCCCAGACCCGTCTCACACATCTCTCAGCAAGTTACCTATGTGTGATCACAGATCTAAAACCCACCTCCTTGGAGTATGGGATTCACACTTTGGTGAGCATCCCATTTCCCAGTGTCACACAGAGCAGCTTTGCTGGAAGCCGTACAGCATGAATTACAACCCCCTGTGATAGTCTTCATCCTCAGGTTGTCCTCTACGCTCGGTGCACAGGCAATGGTTTCTGGCAGGGCTGTGCGAGAGGGGATTTGGCCGGGGTGCTCGAGGCAGGACCGACTGTCTTGCCATGCAGCACCCTGGTAGCAGACCCTCTTTTTGTCCCTGGCCTCAGGAGATCAGCAGCTGTGGATTAATAGACCTGTGTGGTTGTGTCTGCAGATAGTGCATCTCCTATTCACTCAAACCCAAACCTTCCCAGAACAGCCCCTCTCCAGCAAGGCTCTTTCCTACACTGCAGAGAGCACCAGTTCTGTTGTGGTGCTCCCAGCTCCCCCCCCTTTCTGTGTGCTGGAGGACACACTACAGTAACCGGAGAGCAGCCGAGGACATGCTGATCTAGCTGGTGGAAGAGGACAGCTGGGAAAATCGCTTGCCCCAGATTTCCCAAGCACTGCTGCATGTGAAGTGGCTGCTGGATTCAGCTGATGAGCAGGAAGCACCTGCACGGGGCAAAGACCTCACATAGCTGGAGCACACACAAACACACTTATTTCAGTCCAAAGCAAGGATATGTGCAAGGCATATGAAACTCAAAAGTTGGGGGAGTTGATGCGGCAGCCATAGCCAACCTGGCTACCCAAAATTACAAGGGGATTTTTGCTGGCCCTATGAGGATTTTAGCTGTAGAGCTTCTCATATGGTTTCCAAGCAGACCTTGTCCTCCTGGAGATGGCAACTTCCTGAGCCCAAAATTTTGTTCTAAACATCCTGGCTTTGGCACTCATTTGTGATATCTGAGACAGAGCTTGAAAGACACTTGGGGTTCCTGAAGGACTGGCTCAGAGTAGGCAACTTTCCGCTTCCAGGTCCATGAAGCGGATATTCTTGTTCGTGTTGCTGCTATTTGAAGTTAGGAAAAAAAGCTGCTTCATTGTTTCCAAAGTTCAGTTATTTTAGAATTTCCCATCCATAGGAAATCTTAAAAAAAAAAAAAAAGAAAATTGCTTTCAGCCCAAACTGGACCAAAATCAAGTTTCAAAAAAAAAATTTTGTGAGACCTGGAAACACTGCTTTTCAGCCACCTCTAATGTCTTTTGTCACATGAAGAGGCACCCACTGGTACCTCTTCAAGAAACCTGCTTTGTATGCAAGTCTTAAGTGATAGGGATGTTTCTTTGCTCCAAGAGAGCTGAAATGACCCATCCAGCCATTATACAGTATCTTACCTTTCAAGATGCTATAGTCTCCTGTTCCAGCTGAGCTTTTGCAGGCAAGGAGGACATCACAAAAGCACCAATTATTAAGGTATAATGGAAAACACAGCCAAAGGAAGTCACCTACTGGACACATCGTGACATGATGATTGTGATTTGATATTCCGGGCAGACAGTGAGCAGCAGAGGTTGAACCTGTGCTCCCTGCATCCTGAAGCATCATTCTCCCCTGCCTTGAACTGAAAGTCCCAGTTCCCTTGAGCATAAGGCCCAGAGAAACATTGGGCATCATGTTCCGACTCCTCTCTGCCAATTGCTATGGTAACATATCCTGGCAGGGGGCTCCCAGGACACTCACCTCTTGCACATGGAGCCTGTGGTGTCTGGAGCAGCTAGGAACTGGTTGTAAGTGCTCAGTGTTTCTGTTATCCACCATGGGCCCAACAGGCATTAACAAGCAATATATTAAAAAAAAAAAAAAAAGTAACTAAATAATCAACATCTAGGATACTGTCCTGGAAAAACCTTTCCCTTAGTGCAGTATCCTTCTGCAAGATGACTCCTCAGCTAACATTAGCTGATTTAACAGGATTTCTGATTTAACAGGATAGGCACTCAGAAAGGAGAAGGGGTGCTGCTCTTATACAGATGCTGGCAGCCAGCCAGGCATTATCATCATCATCCACAGCTGAGGAGCAGAGAGACTGGTGATGGGAATGGAGGTCACAGCTTTCAGAGCTGATTGACTACAGCCTTGCACTCATCTTTGCATTTAGGCAGTTCCAGCTCTCAGTTTTGCATGAAAATTATGTGACCTAGATGTAACCAGTCCAAGCTTTCCTGGTCAGCAGCAGAATGCTATTCTTAGGGTTGAGATTGTTGTTGGAGGGCAATCCGTGGGACCTTGCAAGGTCTGCAGCTCACATTGCATGAGCTTTTTCAGTTCTCATGGCTGGGGTGTGCCAGCATTACACAGAAGCAACGTGCCTAGGAGACTCGTATAAGGACTCGTATAAGCACAGTAAGGGGTGTGATGGTAGGAGGTGTAATAACATGCTGTGGTGCTGCACTAATGGCATGTGGCCAAGGACTTTAGGGCTTGCAACTTGCCCCTACCTGTGGTGAGTGATCTCCCTCCAGGGTGCTAATCCACAGGAAAAGCTCTCCTTCTTGAGAGGATAAAAGGAGGAGGGCAATTTGCAATATTTTCTTTAGGCATCAAATTTAAGCCTATTGGCAACAAGCTGTCTTTTGCATCCAGGAATTGCTCCAGCCTTGGATCTGGTCTTAATGGGTCTTATTTTACTTTGTTCGTCAACATGAATCACTTTTTAATTTCATACGCACATAGTGAAACTGTAGCTTTGGCTGCAGAAGGCCACTATAAAGTGGAATCCATACAGCTAGCTGTGCTGTCAAGGGCTGATATGTTCATCTTTTCTGGTTGTCCCAAGTAGAGCTAGCTGCCTGTGGTAACGTGGATAACTCTCCCTGTAGTTAATGTATCCCAGGAGTTCATCTCCACTGCTGTCCTTCAATCCCTGTCAGAGGGCTCCTGAGCGTCCTGCAGGCTGGCAGTGAGCACAGGGTCTCGCCTGGGGTGGCTGACCATGTCTGTCGGTGCACGTGCTGCAAAGCCTCCATGCTGCTGCTGAGTTGGACCGAATGGGAAGTGGCAAGCAGGAAGCAGAAGATGCACTTGTGTCTCACGCTGTTTCCAGGGCTCACTCCTGCAAGGGGAGAAGGGACACCCTATTTTGCCCACTGGCTATCAGAAATTTGGTAGGCAGGGAAGAGGTGACACGCAAGGATTTGGCTCTGTGCTGCCTGGCAGTTGCACCATTTCCAAATAGTTTTCAAAAGGTTTTAGGTCCTTTTCTGATGTATGATGCAATTAATTCCTACGTTATCCATATGCTGTTGTTGCTAATGAAAGGCATGTGCTCTTTCATGGGGGTAGTTGTTACTGGAGAGGTGTATATTTTAATTCGTTATAGCAAGAAGCATTGACCTCGTGTTTGCAGTAAGAAAAATCATTCTAGTTACAGGCATTCCCTCCTCACCTTTCTCTTTGCAATGCACAATGTGATTGTTAGACAATAAATTACAAATTGAATCTACGTCTTTGCAAAAGATTGGCTGGGGTATTTTTATGCCTGAAATGTAGAGATGCTATGGAGGATGGTGAGGTTACAGATCACTCATTGTAGTAGGCAAAATACAAACTTTTTTTTTTTTTTGATCGAGCAGATTCAGGATTCAGAGCCCTAATTCCTGCTTGTGAGTTAGTGTCTGGAGAGAATCTAATCTTACTGTACTTCCCCTAACTGGAATAAACTAAACTGGAATAAACTGCAAGAGCCAAACCAGACTCTTGCATGGGGATTACCCTTTTATGGACCTGCAATATTACATTCCCCTGACCTTCCTCCTGTGAAGGACCTAAAACCCTTGAGATGAGGCCTTCGCCTTGCCATGTTTGAAATTCTGGCATGCAGTAGGCACTATGGAAATATGGAATAAGCATTGCCCATGTTCTATTTTACTTGGAGTCATTTAGCTGTGAAATGAAGAACCAAGAGCACCCCATGGGGAGAGCACCAGGAGACCTCCACGTGCCGCAGCAGGCTGTGAGTCCAGCCTTGGGGCGGACAGTCCCCATGTGATGGTAACCAACATCTTGCCACGTTCCACAGGTGAACAAAGCAGTAAGGCTCATAAACCCATTTGCATCTGGTTGAGTGTTGGCAATACCATTGCCAGACTTTCGGCAACCTCCAGGAACCTGTCCGAGCCGCCTCTCACTGGGGGCACTCGGCAGCCGAGGTGCCTCCAGCTGCTCCTGGCCGCCTGGTGCAGAGGCCCCGGGCCTTTCCCCACCTCTGTGCTGGGGCCTGTCCCTCCCGAGCCCCACATCTGCGTGCCAGGTGACAGCCAACAGCACGGGCTACTTCCCTCCAGCAATGTTTCTAAGATAAATGTTTATCTTTTCTGTCCAAGAGATACACCAGAGCTTCTGCCAGCACCACGTCTCAGTGAAATCAGCTTTCTTTCCACCAGGAGCATTAATTTCCCATGATTCACATCTATAAAGTAGCTTTGGAAGGAAAAGGAGCTTTTCACGAGTCAGATCTTCATGCACTTCAAGATGCTATGGTTTTTCCAGACTTTCCAAAGGAAGCCACGGCCGAGTGAGACATTCCTTCTCTTCTTCCAGCTTTCTTGGAGTGACCTTTTCTGACCATCTAGCTGGAGAGTTGGCAGCCTGCAGCCGCCTCTCGTCGTGCTGCCAGCGTGGGAGCAGGAGCCGGGCCCCTGAGCCCCTTCCTCCTGCCCAGCTGCGGGTGCGCTGCCCTCATTGTGGGACGAGGATGGAGCCCACGGCCAGCAACTTGCAAGGCAGAGAAGGGCATCCCTGCAGGGTTATCCCCCAGGCAGCGTCCAGGAATGAGCCAGACCAAAGCTGGGGAAGATTTGGTGTTAGTGCAACGCTTGAAGTGGGGGGGAGAAGGTGCAGATGTGCAAAGCAGGTACCACGGAAGCTGCGCAGCGAGCGGTGCAGCGGCACCTGCCTTGCCGGGGCTGAGTCACCCCAGGGCATCGTGCTTGCTGCGGTGCGCCTGGGTCTGCAGCAGTGACTCAGCCCCGAGGCTGCCAGGGCTCACTGCTGTCCCCGTGGCGTGCGCTCGTCCCTGGGGCCTTCTCCAGGAGCCTCCGTGGGTGAATCAGAGCCAGCGTTGTGGTGGGCCCTGGGGAGGCTCCAGTTCCCAAGGGTAGAGGGAAGATTTTCCTTTTCTCTCTCTGTACTCAGCACCTGCAGGGCCCTCTGCGTTGGGTCCAAGCGAATGCACGCAGAGGGGATTTCAAGGGCATCTCTCTGCCGGTGGGAGCAACGACTTGCCTCACTAGAAAGGGACGTGCTGCCCTTCTCAGCTCAGTGAAGTGCAAAGTGCAGAAGTGTGGTTGTGCTCTGCGGATGCGTGCCTGTGCTGCAGAAATCCAGGCTGGGAAAAGCAGTGAAATCCCTCAGGCGTGCCTGGCAAGTCTCTGGCAAGGGACGGCCGTGCAAAGCTGGGGTGCGGGGAAGAGCACGTCCACCCTGCGCAAAACCACGTGTGACCAGGGCTTCGGCCTGCAGCACTGCCTCTCTATCCTCTCCTGCAAACTGTCCCTGCGAGAGCTGTGGGGGACACCAGTAGGACGGCCCTGCAGGCATCCCCCTCCCAGGGGCCCGGTCCCCAGGCTCAGCCAGCTTAGCTCAGGCAGGGCTACGTTCCAGGGCCTCCAGCTCCCAGTGATCTCTCCCTTGGGGCCCTGCTGGGCTCAGCCCCAGATCCTCACCAAGGAGGGAGACCAGGACCTTCCAGCAGTTGGGGCAGCTCTCAGGGCACCATTAACCCCGGGGATGCGATCCAGAGCCAGTCAGCACATCCCCATCCCCAAGGGACTCCTGGGTGACATTGTGCTCCCAACAGCCTTGGAGATAGCCTCAGAGCTCCCAGCACCACCCATCCCTGCAGCAGACTGCCCAGCTGGCACCCATCCTTCACAGCTAGTGTGCTGAGAGCACTGGGTGGGGCAGAGGGTGGACATGTGGGATAGGCACAGGAGCTCATGGCAGTGAAGTGTGGGCTGAATTTGACCCTCCTGCCAATGCTGGGCTCCTTGAGAGCCCTGCAGGAACGGTGGCCCTGCAAGGAAGAGCTCCCCTACTTGGAAGACCAGGAAAGGGGATAAGCAAGGGTGGCCTAAATACCTGGGGAAGCTCACATCCCAGCTGCTGGGGCTCTGCTGGGATGCAAGATGCTCCTTGTTGGCCCATCGTGAGCTGGATCTCTGTGAAAGTCATCCTTCCTCTGCCATCACCTCTCCCCACTGACCACGGGCTGCCTGCCAGGCTCCGTGGGGTGTTGGGGCTCAGTCCTCACTCCCCACAGCTGCAGCCCATCAGACAGCCTCCCCGAGGCTGCCCACAGCCCCGTTGCCCTCCCTCCCGCAGGGAGGCAGCGCCATGCATGGCTGCCCCGGTGCTGCGCTTGCCGATCCCTCCCTGAACACCCACCCTGCCCTGCCCAGAGCCAGTCTGGGCGGTTGCACCACTCCGGTGAGAGAAACAAAACAAACATCTCCAAGGAGTGTGTTTGGAAAATACCAGGTTTTATTAGACAGGTTGATGTTCAAGCTGACAGTTTTATCCAAATGCGCATTAACATGGGCTTCTACTTGGGCATATGTCACGGCTATGTCATTCCTTGGAAGGTGTCTGTCCGGAATGCTCTTACACAAGAAGCTCACAGCCCTGGCGTCAGGTTGGGATTTCTCAGCAAAATAAAAATACTCCCCCTTCCCGCCCACCCCTATGCATTTCCTGCAGCTCATCTCTTTCTCAATCACATCCCAGAGCTCTCCTACTAAAGCTCAGAGACTGTTGGGTTGGTCTGAAGCTGTGCCACGTGGGGCGGGTAGGCACCTACTGTCCTGTTTGGACTAACAGTCACTTGCCATGGCTGCCCCGGTTGTGTGCTAAGATACATGGGAAAGAAAGCATCTAAGTGTCGACACCTTCCTGAACAACCAGGAGAGCTGGCCAGCGCTAACTCGAGTCAGCGTGCTTCACAGGTAGCAAAAAATGGCACTTAGCCTGCCCCCCTGCTTCTGATCACGATTGCCATCACTTTTGCACAGGATGGGGGGGGGGGAGGTCAGGTGAGTGAGGGTTCGGACAGGGTCAAGCATAGGGCATGACGTTGGAAAGAGAATCCTAACACACAATATTAGACGAGAAAAAGGTTTTGACCGTTGCATAAGAGCCCCATCGAGGACGCTTGCATCAGCGTTCTGCTTTTGACTGTTGCACAGGGCGCTTATAAGATGAAGAGAAGGAAAAACAGAATGGAGTGTAAATGGGAAGGAAGACAATGAGTGCTGAAGAAAAGATAAAGCAAAGGAAAAGGAGAAAAGAAAGTGATGGGGAGATAGATGGGAGCGACCTGAGAGCAGGGCCTTCAAGTTTAAGGCCCAAACGGAGAGTTAGAGCTTCTTCATGGGATGTGGGGGGGCCTTTCACTGAACGCCCCCAGATGGAGCCCACTGGCTTTGGAGGGACAAGGCAGCAAAAAATGAGATGGAAAAATAAGGCACTTAGAAGTAGAAAAGTTTGATGGGCTTTGCTTACTGTGACAATGACACACAGTGTGATGGCAGGAACAGTGACAATATTATCACATTTCTCTCATTGTTTCTATTCCCTTAGCTCTTAAGAAAACCATGCAAACTAGCTTGACAAAGGACAATGAGAGGCAAGAAAGAGTGGGTGAGACAGACAGGCTGGGATGATGATGGGGAGGAGAGGGATAACGCAAAAGGAACAGAAAAGAATAAAAGCGAAAGGAGGCAGCAGCTCTGGGTCAAGTTTGAGACCTCTCTGCGCTGACTCACGAGTGCATCACTTCTCTCTGTGCCATTCTGGCTGCTGCTTTCTCAGACACCTCTTCCTGTCGTCACTAGTTACCCGCAGTCCTCTCTGTGTACAAAATCTCTCTGCACAAAACCTGCCCCTTCCAGTACTTGAACATAGACTTGTCTCCTCTTCATTAGTCCAAATGCACAGTCCTACCTCAAAGCAGAGGCAAAGAGCATTGGAAGTCCCTGGGGCGGCATCCTCCCAAACTCACCTGGGCTGCTTGAGGGGACCCTTTCTTCGCAGCACCCAGCCTCAGTGCTGGGGACACGTGGACCCCACAATCAGAGTGAGGTGTTGACCTTCAGCCTTGGCCTACATCCTGTTGGGCACATGGACGCCAGAGGTGCTGCTCTTCAACCCTTTTCATCATGACAGAGCCTTTCGTTTCCAGTTTTCTCTTTCTCTCTTCCATTTCCTTTGCCTTTGTCTTGCCTCACCCGGCACCGCCATGTCTTCTTGTTCCTGTCAAAGTTCCTCTGCTCCAGTGGTTTCCTGGAGAGCAGTATTAGCTGTGGTGTGCTTGGCAGGAGGAAGGAGAAATGCTGTTCAGCAGGTTATTGGTGTTCTCTAAAGTACCAGTCTCCATCCAGGGCAATATCTACCTACTTGGTCAGTTTGTGCTTGGCTCAGCAGCCAGCCGTGCTGGGGCAGTGCAACCCAGCGGCCTGAGCTAGGTGATGAGGCCACCCGCAGTCGCCTGGCTTTCGCTGCCAGGTTTCAAGGTTGGCTGTCCATGGGGAACCCGACCCTGGTCTGGTGCTTTTGAAGCAAGTCATTCACCTGTAGCTCACAGGACTGAGTGCTGATGTGCAGAGATGAGCCAACAGCTTCACGGCTAAAAATGGGTGAAGTACAGAGAACAATCCACAGAAATCTTCCTGTAATATCCTAAGGAGAACAGATTAGCAGAGGGGAAGAAGGATGTGGCTTGTAAAATGGCATTCCCGTCTCCCTGCAAACGGCAAAAAAAACTCAGGGATCTGATTTGGAGAAAGCATGCAACACTGACTTAAACAAGGTCAAACTGCCAAACAATTAACCCTCTGAGCCCTACTGATACTCAGGCTTGACTTGCCAGCATGGGATTTTTAAGGTTAATGGCACATGCGGACACTAAACACCCTGTCTCTGTGCCAGCCCAGAGAGAGGGGACCTGCTCATGGCTCTTTGCAGGACTTTGTGACTTTGGGTGCTTCTCTTGCTCCTCAAGCAGAACTCAGCCAGTTCTGATGGCTTGCTTCCAGCCCACTGCTTACTCTGGCATGGACGTGCAAATCCCACCATGGCTATCTGTCTGGAGCTACAAATGCCCCTGCAAACAGTCAGCTGGGGGACTGAATCCTTTCCTAATGCAGGAGAAGGCTAACACCTAGGTAAAGGCTGCAGAATTAAGCTCAGCTGTTTTGTGAAAGGAGAACTCCACGGGGTGACCTAAAAGTCTTGGAAAGGAAAACAAGATCAATATTTGTAAAGATTTGTAGGATTTTTGTGCCTGAAAACAGCAGCTGGGACCTGGCCTCTCCTACCCTGCCCAGAGCTTTGCCCCCTGGGGCTGCTGGTGGATCCCAGGTTACTGTGTCACTCTCCTCTGTGCCCTCACGCTGTGCCCTCATTCTTGCTCCCTGCTGGCTTAATGATGCAGAGGTTGAAATTCTTGTTCTCACATGTGAATCTTGGTACCAGTGAAAAAGCAGCTACAGTTCTAGCTCATACTTACAGCTCAAACATTGCCTTCTATTTGAAAGAACAAAGATAAAGTGTCAGGAATTCACAGTTTTTATTCTCTTTCTTACGCCCACCCACCTTCCCCTGCCATTGATGTCAATGACTCAAAGTCCTCATTGTACAGTAGCCTTTGCCAGTGTGGCACTCAAAGGGTTAATAAGCCATGGCTTCTTGGACAGATAAGACATAAGCTCATTCACCAGTAGGAACACATGAATGGTTATATTACAGAACACACTACGGTTTCCTGTAGCGATTCTTTGGGGTTTCGCCACAGCCAGTAATGTCGCAGGAGAGAATGCTGGGCTTCTTCCCCAAGCCGATGCTTCCCAAGAGATCAGGAAGCTCACGCGTGATGGCCTTTTCGATCTTCTCTAGGAAACACCCTCCCATGTAGGAACACTGCTGAGACAGCAGCTTAAAGCTAGTGATGGGATTGATGCCAAAGAAGTCCTTGTAAGCCTCACGGTTGGGGAGGTCAAATTTGCTGACATTGGTCTTTGCCAGAATGGACTTAAAGATAAAGAACTTGTCAGGATCTTCCACAATGTCTCTGAACACCAGTTCTCCATCGCTAAAGAAGGTCATTTTGTCCTTGTAGGTTTGTAGATAGCGATCAACTAAAAGGGCGTGGATGCGCACCCGGATGGCGTGTTGGCGTATGAAGGCAATCTTATTCTCCATCCTGTTCTCAATCACCTGGTTGAGATCTTCCAGGAGTGATATCTCTTCTTTGAGGAACAGGTCTTGGTGGGTTTCCGGCTGATACTCCTGGGGCCAGAAGGAACTCACGTACACCCTGGGTGGCTCCGTGACATTGATCAGAGGAGCCAAGCTCCAGAATAAGGCACCGTAGACTCTCATAAGCTCCTGGGTGGCCAGGCTGTCGGCTTTGTTCAAAATGATTCTGATCTGAGACTCACGGCCCTTCAGCTGGCGAAACAGCATCTCCAGCTCCAAGCCCACATCCAGCTTTGTGGGGTCAAAGACAACGAAGATAAGGTCAGCTCTGTCAATGAACCACTGGCACACATCATTGAATGGGTAACCTTGGAGAGAGGAGAGAGAGAAATCCAGCAGAAGAGGCCAGCACAGGATGAGTCTCTTCAGTTCAAAGAACAGATAAACTTTGAGCCTGTTGTGTCTCACACCCTGTCTGAGCCAGACCTATCTGGACTTCCCAAACAGCACAGAACCTGTTTCTTAAGTGCTAAAAACACCTAAAAGTTTCTTGGCATGGAGACCCATCCCTGTGTGGCTGGTGCACTGGGACTGCATGCTGATCTTGTGACCTTCATTCATGGTCTAACCCCAGCAAAGTCAGTGCAACTTTTGGCCTTGTCTTCAAGGGAGCCAAGGTTTCTCCCTTCATCAATGGCAGAAGTTGTGAGGTGAAGAGGGCTCCATTGCTTTAAGGGGTAAATGCACTGCTATACTCAGGGAATGATAGGATTTTAGGAGAGAATTTAAAACTTCCACTGATGGGCACCTCACTCCCACCCTTGCTCCCAGGGGATGCTTTCCCCCAGCAGTGGGAGTGGAGAGCGTTTCCAAGAGGTGCTCTCCTCCTCACCTGGAACTGATCTCTTTCATAGACACTTCCAAACCTCCCTTTCCCCCTGCTGCTGGTCATAGATTCCTGCTGCTCCTATGAGCAGATATCTGCCACGTCATTGCTTTCCCCAGTGGGCAGTAAGTGATTCAGCAAGCCCTGCAGATCTACCCTGGCATCCCATGTGTTGTGATGGTGCTTCTCTGGGTCCTGCTGTAGCACAAGCCAATGGCAAAGCCTGTCTCCAAGAGCTACAAACAGGATACTAAATGATGGGCTCAAGCAGACAACAGCCTGAGGATCTCCTGGAAACATCTTGCAAAAACTCCTGTCTGTCACACCTCTAAATGACAGAAAGAGGCAGCTCTAGCTGATGATAATCAGGTATGTCCACCTGGCCCCATAGCCATGCCCAGACAAACTTTACTATCCTCTCCAGTGTAAAAATACACCCTGTTTGTAGCCTAGGGCTCTTCCTCATTGCACTTCAGTCATCTTTGTTATCTTACACTGTTACAGCTTCTTTTCTGGAGTCCCTTAGATGAACATAGCAAATTCCTACCTCGTTCTTGCTGCTTGCGGTTTTCAATGATGCCTGGCGTGTCCACAAAGGTGACTCGCTCCAGGAGTTTGTGAGGCACCTCAATCCCTATCAGCTTCTCCAAGAAGTTCTGCCCAAACTTTTCCAGGGGCGAGAAGGAGCGTGCGCTGTCAGCAGCCATCACGATGCCCTCGATGGTCTTCAGCTTCGGGCCATGCATGATGACAGTGAATTCAGAGGTGGTGGGTTCTGCCCCTGCACAGTGACAAGAGGAGCAAGAGCTGTAAAATCCATTGCAGGGACTCGTCTGGGACTAGCTGGGGCACCGTTCCCTTGCCAAAAGATGCAGGAGGGAGGCAGGCAGTGGGGCCATGAAATTCTTGCCAAACCTCTTGAGAAAATGATAGCAGGGCTGTTTTCTGCAGGGACTAACTATTCTGGAAGTGCCCTGATCGTTAAAGGTGCTCTAGAGAACCACCTCCTGCATCGCTCCCAGGACCCCTCGTTACCTCAGCACTGAGCGGACTGCAGAAATCTGTCCTCACCTGTGAGGTCAGACTCATGAGAGCAGAGAGGAGGGAAGGGGTATAGCTTTTCTCCAGGGAGGATGAATTAATTGGCTCCATGTGAGGACGGAGAAGACAGGGAAGGTTCCCCTTGCTAATGACTGCTACTCTTGCAGCCTTGCAGGCTGCCTGCTGCACTGCACCTATGGGTTGGAGGTGGTGAGCCCTGTGCAGCAGGAGGGGGATGCTGCAGGGAGAGGGACTCTCCTCTTCCCCTGAGCAGGTGGGCAGGCTGTGGGCCAGAGTGGGGACCTGCCCTGCCTTGCTCTCTACTTGGCCCTGGAGCCGAGTGGCATGAACCCAGTGCTGGATCACAGCCTCCCTGGCGTAGCTGGGGGCTGTCTTATAGGTACAACCAGGAATCGCTGCTGTCATCCGCTGAGCACGTGGCTGCAGAAATGCAAGTGTCAGCATGCCCTTGGCAGAGCAGCGTGGGAGCAGTGAGCGAGATACCTGTGTAGAGCTGGTAGGGAGTGTCATCCAGCCCTAGGAGGTAGTTTATCATGGAGGATTTGCCGACGCTCCACGGTCCCAGGAATAGCACCATAGGCTTGGAAGTGATCTCCCCATCTGCGGAGAGGGGAAATAACAAGAGGAAGTGAGCGAACAATAGCCGTCGCTGCTGCGCTTTTAACTCCCTGCTGTAATGAACATCCCATCTGAGAAATGTGGCAGCGCTGCTGGTTTCCAGGGGCTCAGTTAAACGTCCCCCCTCGGGGACGCTTTCCCAGTCCCGACGCTGCTAGCCATTCGTGAGTGCTGCGCTGAGCCAAGGCATCGCCCAGCAAACGGCCAGCGACCTGCGTGTGCACGCGCGTCCCCCGGCCCCGGCTGGGCCAGCTCAACTCGCCGTGCTGCGGCAGAGCTGGTCACCCACCCGGAGCGCCTTGCAAGTGTCAGCTCGTAGCCAAGGCTGTGCTGGGGAGAGCTGCAGCCGCCGGCGGTGTGTCAGTGCCAGCAGCGGCTCGGGAGCGGGCAGAAAGGCTCTGCCCTGGCTTCACCCAGGTGCAGCTGCGGGGTATCGCACCCCACTTACTGCCTGCTAGCTGGCCAGCCTGCGTCACTGCATGCCCGGCTGTCTGGCTGTGCCTCTGCGCACCCCGGAGAGCGGGGCCACGGGCAGCTCTGCCAGGCTGCGGCCCCAGGTGATGTCAGGACGAGAGCGTAGGACCGGGGCAGCTGCCCCGCAGCTGCCGTGCACTGGGCGAGACCCCTGTCTCCTCTCCAGCTCCCGCGCAAAATTGAACCTTGTCTGATGTTCTCCGAGGTCTGGCCCTCCTTAGACTATAGGAGGACTTGAAGGCCTTTTAAATTATGTTTGGATTTGGTTTTAGTTTAGCCGGGGTGAGTTTTGAGCTGGCTCCAGGGGGAAATTTTCCTTGAAGGCGGATGCTGCAAAGCACTCCCTGGACATGCAAAGGATGTGGCCATGCTGCGATCGGGTCAATGCCTCGTGCAAAAGGAGCTGGTGGGCTTTAAGGGGCAACCTCACGGCGCAGCGCTTGGTAAGCGAGGTGTGAGCCCCGTGCTGGGCGCTTGCTTGCCGGCGCTGCGTTTCCACCAAACCCTCCCAGAGATCTGTCCCCGGGTCGTGGCTCCCAGCCTTGTAATCAAGCAGAGGGTCCCTGCTGACGCGCGAGCTGGGCGCGAGGCACCAGCCCGGGCACCGTGAGGGCAGGCTCAGGCAGTGGGGCAAACAGCCCCGCTCTGGGCATGGGGGAACAGAGCAGAAGAATTAACTACTAGCCCCGTCCCACGCTCTGCAAGCCCTACAGTTTGCTAAAGGGTCCAAAGATCGCAGGTAAGGGCTGGCGTTGGGCCCGCGAGGACTCTGCGGGGCCAGTCCCAGTGCCACAGGTCTGCCTGTAGCCCTGCACATAAAAAAACACCGCCCAAAGAGGCGATGCCTTTTCCTGGCCCTGGGGCCAACTGGCGCAGGACAGCCTGGGTCCACACGACTCAACTCCTGCAGCCCCCGGGACGTTGTACATGCAGCCGGCCGAGCAGGAGTTGCTCCTGGCCCATGCCAGCCCCCAGACTGTGCCCAGGATGGTTGGGAGCCTGCTAGTCAGCCTGGGCCTGAATCAGGGCAGAAATGGAGGTAATAACTGGACAAATTAGTTCACTTTTGTGGGAACCTTCCCTGTCCTTGTTTCATGCACCAGCACAGACGTAGCCAGACAGTCTGGGATGAACCCAGGCAGGAAATGGTCTGGCAGAGCTGTGTTTGTATATGCCAGAGACCAGAGTAAACTGCAGTCACCCTGCTTTGGTGTCTCCCCTGTGCAGCACGTGGGGTGTCTGCTCCAGATGGGGCCGTGCTGTAGCTGAGGAGCCGGACGCAGGCGGGAGCCCACAGCTCAGGGTTCGATCCCTGACTCTCTGCCTTGCCGGGGGACGCAGCGCTGCAGCAAGAGGTTTGTCTATGCACAACATCAGAGGTGCACCAGGAGAAGTACTGGCACCTCTGAAGACATCAGACACCCGCAGCTGCGTGTCCTCCTGGAGGGGCTGTCCATGGGACAGGCCCCAGAGGTTTCATTCTGGGCCTGCCAGGCTCCCATATGGGTGTTAGGTGCTACATGTTGTCACTAAGAACCAAAATCCAGTCCACAATGCTGTGTAATAGTGAAAGTCCTGCAAAAGGCAGTTGTGTCCCTGTTCCGGATGCATGACACGGTCAACAGGTCTGCATGACTGCTCTTGAGTGGAGCAAGTCAAGGAGTGCATTAAAATAGCCAATTCTGCTACTAGGTGCGTCGCGATATTTCCCCAGCGCTTGCGAGTAGGATCATGCTCGCCATCCCCTGGTCCCGCCTAGGACTCCACCTCGAGGCAGGGGGACCCGCTGTGCCCAGGGGGGTGGAAGGCATGGATGCTATCGATTGGGGAAACTGAGGCACCTGCCGAGAGCAGAGGTTGCCACTGGCCCTGGGAACTGGAGGCGAATGGGAATGGAAGCTGGCACCCCAACTGCTGGCCCTTGGAAAACACCTTGTATTTGCCCTGTGTCATGTCGCAGGTGGGTGCCGAACAGGCTGCCGAGAGCAGGGCGGCCGAAGGGGAATTGGATAAAACAAGAGCAGGTTTATATCCCTGCCCTTAGACATGTTACACTGCCCCACAGAGACCTTTCCATCACTGCCCTGCTTTTTCCCTGTCCCTGTCCTGCACTCAGGATGGGAGAGGGTCCGTCCCGCTGCTGCAAGCTGGAGTTTTATGGAGTGGGGGGCTGGATGCCACTGGAGGAGGTGGGAGCACCCAGAGCTGAGCCTTCTCCCACATCCACGGCAAGACAATGCTTTTGGGGGAGCCTTTGGGACCCCTCCTTTCAGTCCTGCTCCTAGCACAGAGCTATATCTCGCTGCAATGGCCAAGAGACTGCACTGCGGCGGCTGCCATAGTCACTGCTCCATGGCTACCACCCACGCAGGAGCGAGGAAGCTTTCCAGCAAGCCAAGGATCCACCGCCGAGGAGGGGGGGGCTGCAAAGCCCATATGGTGCTGTGCTCCAGCTCCCAAGGGTGGTAGAGAGCTCTGCATGGTGGCTCGGCACTGAACCCACCAGATCACGGGTGTAGGAGCTGGGCAGAGCTTGCCAGCACCCCCTTCCCCAGCTCTGCATGTCACAAGGCCAGGCTGGGCACCACGTCTCCACTGGTGAAGGGGCCGGGCTGCGGACAGCTCTCTGACCGGACGCCAAATGCGGGGTAGCTTGTGTCCATGCTGCTAAATGCTCTTCTTCCCCAAAGCAAAGCAGCCACCTCCAGACTAGTGGGAATGGCCCTGACACCAACTCACTCCTGAACCCTGCCCGCGACCTGGGGGGCTGGCCAGCATCAGCCAAAACCAGCCCAAGGACAATGCAACAGGGTGGGAGTAACCAAGAGATCCTCAAACACGTCAAAATCATGCCTCTCTTTCTTTTAGGGCCCCTTCCTCGAGCTCGTGGACGACAGGGATATGCCGCTCCTGGAAAGGCCATGCCCATGCTGGCTTGCCAGGAGCGCCGCAGGGAGCAGCGGCATGGGCTTCTCTGGGACCATGCTTGCTGCCGGGCCTGGCTGGCAGCACACGCTCCCGTGAGCTCTCACTCTACCTGGCTAGGCTGGGCTGGCCTGGGCTGGGCTGGGGAAGGCTCAGCCTATCCAGTTTTGTCTCCCCAAAAGCTTTGGGATCTGACTTCAGTGTTCTCATGTGGGACAAAAACAAATGTTGAAATCTTGGACTTTTGTTATTAATCATTCCTCTGTGCTGCTGTATCACTAGCGCTCTGTTCACTTGCCTGCTTTAATTGGATTTCGGATTATTATTATTATCCCCTGTGATGTTGTGCCAGAGGTTTGAGGCGGGCCCCGTGCACTCTTTCAAAACATGTTCCTCTCCAGGTGTGGCTGTGTGAACGCAGGTAGCGAGTGATCCCTGGGTCTCCGGTTCACAGATCGTGGGGATTTCTCAGGGTGCAACTGATAGTTGCGTGTCACAGCAACATGCACTATTTAGTGCAGTCCTGATGCCTGCCCTAACCCATGTGCCGGAGAGGCATCACAGCATGTCATAGTGGGCTGCATGCCCTGCATGGCCAGCTCTGCGGGCAGCCCCTCTGCCGGGTCACTAACTGCTCGGCCAGTCCACCTCTTCCCTCACTCTAGGAATGGGGCGCTGGCACCCCATGGACTGTGTGGGCTGTACCAGGTATGAGATCCTTGCGGCTCTCCAGGTAGCAGGCCAGCACAGTAGCTCCTGGGCTGCGGAGAGGCCATGCACAGGCCCTCCTTGCCACTGCAGAAGCAAAGCACGTCTCCCACCTTGGAGGGTGCAGGCCTGGAGCCCTTTCCCCCGGCTACATCCATTCAGCACCAGTTTGCATCACCTTGATGGGCCTGTCCGGGGGAAAGAGACTCCCTCCTTGCCAGCTCCATGGCAGGGATCTTTCCAGCTTCATCATTGTGGCTCTCTCCAGCCACCCTGTGGCCACTTGCTCCTAGCCCAGCCTGGCTTACTTAGAGTTTGATGCTCATCCCAGCTCAAGCCATGTCTATGGGAAAGCACATCCAGGGGGTGTCTGCAGAACCAGCCTCACGCTGGGACGTCATCAGGCCCTGCCTGCAAGCAGGGGGGGGAGTTTCTCAGGCCTTGCAGCCCATCCTGTTTCATCTGTGATTCCATTTAAAACAAAGCAGCTGCTTCTCTAAGCTGATGGGTTTCTGGGGTAAGGAACATGCTCAAGTATTATAAAGCACCTGGCAGACAAGGCCAGGAAGGTCACATCTCCCTCTGCAGAGGCTGCATTTGTCTTGTACTGTTCAGCTCCGGGGGCCGGAGCAATTCGGACAACCAAGTTGTGGTTTCTCCATGCTGCTAGAGTTTGGATACAGGATCTCTGCTCCTGGGAGGGTTACCACCCTGACAAAGAGGACAGAGAAGTGCCTCTCTCACTCAAGGAGGGATTTTTTTCCTAAGGCAGTGGCTTTGTGGGAGGTTGTACCATGCTGTTTGCAATGCTAGGCTGCCCTCAGGTGGGAACACTGCTGTTCCAGGAGCTAGGCTTAGCCCCAGGCCAGGTCTGCTCCTGCCTCATCTTCAAGTCAAGAAGAAGTGCCCTGACATCAGCTCACCCTCACTGGGGCGATGATGACCCCTTTGTGTGGTCTGTCCCTAAGATGCACAGCAGAGCAGAGTACATAAGCAAAACCTCCTACCTTTCCTGGCTCAGACTGAGCCAGAGGCACAAAGGTCTTGCGCTATCCCCAGGCCACCCAGGAAGGTTAGAAAGCCTGGGCAGTCTCTCACCATCACACCCCCAGCTAACTCATCCCTGTACCCCAAATGCTGTTGGCCACTCTGCCTACTGCATGCACGCATCACCCCGCAGCCCTCAGGGCTGGCCAGCTCACTTTTGAAAGCTTCAAAAGCCACACATCTGTCTGCACGGTACTGGCGTGCCTGCAGTCGGAGGGAAAAGCTACACATAGATATCATGGATACAGACCGTCTATGCTTGCATCTGCGTCGTGCTCTGTGCATACGCCTCCTTGTTGTGTACATATACAGCATGCGCATATGTGTGTGCGTGTGCAGCTGGGGGTGAAGATAATACAGCTATCTAAATAAGCCCTATATAGCTACCATCTTCTGCAGTGTCAGCACATTAGCATGACTGGGAGCCCGGGGCCCTCCAGGCTCTGGTGGGGCTCTGCCATGTCTGGGGCCAGGGTTTTGAGGAGCCTGTTTTAGCAGGATCCTATGAGCATGAGCTGCAGGTTAGGGCACAAAAGCCAGAAGATGAGGTTTCCCTGTCATTTTACTGCCTTATATTGCAGCAGGAACATTGTCCCCGCGGCCCAGCACTGGTCCCAGGGGAACAGCTGTGTATCTGCTGGCCCTGCTTGGCCTCTCTCCCATCTCCTGCTTCTCCAAGCTGGTTCTCCCAGGGGGACCTGGCAGCACACACTGAGCATGATACTCAGGGAGAGAAGCCAGCTCTGGCTCTGGATAGGGCTGTGGCCGCCATGCAGGGGCCAGGCCATGTTACTGGGACAGCTGTTGCTGGGTCATCGGCTTAAACTGCAGCCGAGGGGATAAAGGTTAGATATTAGGGAAAGTTTCTGCACGTAGGAGGGTGGAGAGCTGGAACAGATTGCCTCTGGCGGGGTAGGCTATCTGCTGTGTTGCTTGGGCTCTTGCCTTGGTGTTAGAGATCCTCTTACTCCACCCCAAAAGCCTTTGAATCATCACTACAGGAACTTGCACTGCAGCCCCTTGAGACTTAACCCATGAGGGAAAGGTTTAAGGGCTGGGCAGGCTGGGGACTTCCAAAAAGATTCTCTGGCTTGCCCTAAGGCACATGTTCTAGGGAGGGAAGGATGCAATTGGGATGTAGAGCTGCTGGGCAGAGTCAGTGCTGAGACAGGTAAGTGCAGCAATGCACACGCTGAGCTCTGGAAAGCGCTGAGGACCCCAGGCTCTGCCTCATGTGGTAGAATGGTGAATACAGGGATCTGGCCAGTGACTTAAAAGTGGGGCTCTTTTGGGGCAGGTGAATAGGAAAGCTGGAGGCCAGCGAAGAGATTAGGCGGTGGCTTGCAGCATGCAGGTAGCAGGCAGCGATACCAACCTGTGGCGGAGGAGCCCAGGGTGCGTCCGGGGTAAGCTGTTAGCAGGGGACACGGGGAGAGAGAAAAGGTACCATGAGTCAAAGAAGGAATGTGGCTGGCTGGGTCTGGCCCAGGCTGAAGAAGGAGATGAAGATTGGCCATGGCCTTCTTGTAGGCAGAAAGAGCCAGCGGACAGCCACAGTATCGAGCAGGAAAGAAGGAATTACAGTTTGCAAGCAACAAGACCTGCAGCTACTGGGATAAGAATTAAAACCCAGTCTGCCCTGCACGCTGGTGATGTGGCTTGTAGGAGCAGCCCAGAGAGAGGTGTCTCGCACACTAGCGCTTGTCTGAGATCCCCTGCACTCCCAAAGCTCTTGCCCAGTTTAACGGAGTTATCACCTTTCCCAGCTACATCCACTGAGCAAACAGAACTAAACAAGCCATTTACAGGACAGCAACAAACCTAGACAAGCGTCCTGACCGTCCCCAACAGATGTGGTTACCTGTATCCATCCCTAGAGTGCCTGGCGATGGCAAGTAGGAGGTCATTCCCGATATAAGCATGCTAACTGGCAGGTACACAATATTTAGGGTCTCCAGCATGTACCACAAGTTGGCTCGACTTCACAGCAAGCTCCTGATACCAAACTTTGAGACTCCCTCACGCCTGAGCTGAGGACAGTGCCAACAGGTTGACCCCATGGTGACCAAGCACACAGGCAGACCTGACTGAAGAGAGCGCACACACACAGGCACAAGCACACGTGAGCTTGATGGCAGAGCAGAGATGCACCCCAGCACAAGCTGGGCAAATGCAACATCTTTGTAAGCATGGAAGAGAGGGTGGCACACAGAGAAAAGGAGATGGCACCTGCCAGGCTTAAACATACTGTAAGCACAGAGTTCCCTGGTGAATTTTCTGGGATGCACCCGGACAAGAAGCACCCCTACAATTTCGACAGTCTCAGGCACGTTCACAGTGTGAGTCACAGCCCATCCGGAGCAGGTGACACTCATACGTGCTAGTGGTTTTTGAGAGCTGCCGTGCAGTAGAGGGGCTCATTGGATTATGCTGGGCAGTGTGCGTGGCAGGAAGGACCTAATTCAGCTCAAACCCTAGCTAAGGCCTATATGGCTGCAGCCCTGCAGCAGAGGCCAGAACAGAGCCTGTGGGAAGGGAGACAAAATGGAGGGCTGCCACGTAATGGAGGGGCAAAGTTGCTTGTGATGGCACCCCTCTATATTGACTTACACCTTCAAAGGTCATACATATTCCATGACACTCCTGCCCTGTGACTGTTCCAGCTGTCCTCCTCCTCCCTGGCCAGCTAAGCAGCAGCTCTGTGCTGTCCAGCGTCCCCGGCAGATGGGGGGGGCAGGGCAGGAGGAGAGGGTTGGGACATCTCCCTGCTTGCAGGGGTACCACCACTGTTTTGAACCTGCTCAGGTCACGGGCAGGACAGGGTCTCATCCCACCACACCAAGGAAGCCAGTGAGAAGGCTCCCTCTGCCCCACTGCGTTCTCACCAGGCTTGCAAAGTCAAAGGGGCTCCACGAGCCAACCCTCTAATTAACCTGCAGGCTGCTCTAACTACTCTACTAAAGAGGAGTTGAGAAAAGCCTTGTCTGTGGGTATTAAAGACAGGCTGCTGGGTTTTGTGGGGTGCTCATAGTCTGGTAGCATTTGCTAGGCCAGGCTTGGGGTGTCAGAGGCTCTCAAGGAGCCTGGTGGCAGGACAAACAGCTCTCACAGGAGAAGGGTCAGGGCCTCTCATAGCTGCTAAGTGCTGAGCCTGGCTGAACCAAGGACTCAAGGCAATGCAGTGTCCACATATCCTTCTCCAATTTGCAGGGTTTGTATGGCCTGCGTCTTGGAAGCAGTGACCATGGGCAACTAGCTCTGTGATCACGTCTGTGCTGTCAGGAGGGTGCTGTGCTGGGCTCTCTCAAGCTGGGAGCTGACCTGGGGGACTGTCAGCCTGAGAGGTGCGTTGTGCCATTCTTTGTGGTGAAGTGGAATGGGCTACTCGGCATTGTTGTGAGATGAGGCTGCTAGGAACAACAAGTTGCTGTCTATGGTGAGTCAGGAGATGAGATTGAGAGGGGCTCTGGGTTGTAAAACACAAGAGTTGGTGGTTATTTCTTCAGGGACTGGGAGGGAAGAAGCCAGCAGCAGCCTGAGAAACACTTATCAGTGTGCTCCCAAGAGGAAGAGGATTGGTGGCTGCTTGGGCGTAGGACAGCTGAAGTGCAGACTGGGACACTGTGAACAAAGAAACAGGCTGCAGCTGTGCACTGGGGCCGGGGGCCGGATCCTCCGGAAGTGAGCATCAGAGAGAAGGGAAAGGATTGGGAGCCCAAAATCTACACTTGAAACTTCAAACTGTCTCCTAAACACAGTGCCCCAATATGAGCTCACAGTAAAGGCGGATGCTGGTACAGCCACCCTCACAGACAAAAGCATCTTGGGGATGAGGTTGGGGTGCTGCTGAACCTATGAGCTCCAGAGTGAAGATGGCTGGGACAGGTCATGAGACAGGGCTGTCCCTGGTGCTCGGGTGTCTTTGCCCAAGAGACTGTGGGGATGCACACCAGGGTACAGGGGTGACAATGCTACAGCTTGTTTCCCAGGGCATGTGGCAGCATTGTGCTGGAAATGTGAGGGAGGGGACAGCCCTAGCACAGTGGGTGGGTAATGGAGCAGCCGTGGGGTGAGGCTCTAGGGTGGCACCCTTTCCATGCTTGCTGCAGCATGCTATGATGCTGTGACAATCCCCCCGCTCCCACCAGCTGCCCTCCCACACAGCAAGCGAATCGTGACCCCCAGGTGCCAGAAGCAGCACACAGCATGAGACAGGCCAAGTCATTGCAAAGGCAACAACACAGAGCTGGCTATGGGAGGCAGCTATGCAGGTCCCATGCTTTGTACAAGACCCACTAATGCCAGCTGCAGAATCCCCACTGGCGGGTGGTGCCAACATCCAAGGTGCTCTGTATAAAAAGGAGACAGGACCTGGGGTGGTGATAAGGACTCTACCGCCCTGTCTCTAGCCCCTCCTGCTGACCCACGGGTCACCCCATGCTCCCTACTGGGTCTAAGCTGAAGATGAGACATGTGCAGATGGACCAGCTGGGTAGGGAGTTGTTCAAGCCCACTGACAAAATGTCAGAAATCTGATGCTGACCTATGAGTTGCATTTGGGCCGCAATAGGGGTGCCTGTAAAATAGCACTGAGGGGGTTCATTCTCTATGGAGGTGTGTCCCATAGGCCCTCTGATAGGAGTATGGACCAATGCATTGAAGGAGGAGAGGAGCCCAGTTGTGAAGGGAAGGCCTGTGTGCTGTGGAGGATGAGCTGGGCCCTGTTGCTCCAGGAGCAGGGAGCATTGCTCTGGGATGTGTAAGGCCAAAGCCCTGAGTACACCCAGGGAGGAAAGCAAAACCCCAGTAGTAGGTGAGACCCTGGCACGGTCTCCTCCAAGCTTCCCCCAACAGATGGCTGATGTGAGCATGCAGCCACTGGACACAGCCATCCCCCCCCACCCTGCCAAGGAGCAGGGGTGGGGGATATCTTGCCCCATGGTCCTTCTGACTCCAGCTCATGGACTTAGTGCTGAAGTAAAGGCCTAACTCTAAGCAGCTGAGTTACCCCAGTAAACAGGGACCTCAGACTCGGGCTTGACCCATTTATGCTTGTGAGATGGGGCTACCCATGTCGTACGGATCATGGGAGCCTCTTGAAGTTTGTGAGCGTCTTGGGGTCAAGGCTGTACTTACCTCTTCTGGAGGGATGCATACATCACTGGAGCTCAGTGCAAGCCAATGACTATGACCAAAGAGGCCTGCTCTCCTGATCAAATGTCTGTAACGGCCAAGGAGTGGAATCTCTGGGTCCCAGGACCAGTGAAAGTTGCCAAGTTTGAGGGATTCCCTGCCCACATGGCTGCGTCCCATACTGAACAGGAGGAGTGCCAGCTCCAGCCACCCCCAGGGAACTCATCCCCAGCCTCGAGAGATCCTAAGCCCTCTTGCCAAGTCTGCTTCACTGGATCATGATCTCTGCTTGGCATGGATACAGAGCACTGATGTTGAGCAGGTGTGCGACCCAGAGCTAGCAGGTTTCAATGCTCAGCCTACACAGATGGTCCTGACAGCAGGTGAGCTAAGGCAGATGTAGGAATGCCTACTGCTGGGTGGATCTGGGTGCTGGGTTCGCTACGAGGTATTCTCTAGGCCCAGTATGTTCATGGCCTTCTTGGGAAGCTGTAAAGGAAGACAGCACAATGAGTGCTAGGGATTCGCAGTGCTCGCAGCATTACCTGTGATCTCATGCTGCCTCAGCTCGTTGTATCTGTAGGACTGCTCCAGGGGCTTGATGGAGGAGTGGTAGATCTTCCTCAGCCGCTGCAGTATCCCTGCAGAAACAAAAATAGGCAGACGGGCAAAAGGCAAATCCCAGGAAACCTGGTGGAAGCCTTCCCAGGAAGGCCTGTGGACATTTTCTGCGGATCTTTAGGGTGATTGACTCATCTGCAGATTGTGGGACTTCCAGCTGATCCCAGTCACAAATCTTGATGCCCCCCTCCATGACTAATATTTCCTGCTAAGTACTGTCCCCAGTTGCTGCCAGTCATGTGGCACCTCTTAACACCTCTTAATGCTGCTTAGCACCCAGCGCCCATGATCCCAAAGAATCCTCCACCACCGCATTTGAGGACCCCCTGCCACAGTCAGCACGGCCCCCCCCATCCTGCTAACTAAAAGAAAGGAGAAAAGAGTTTTTCTCACAGGAGCTTGTATCATTTCCTTTCTAGTCCTGATTGACAATGGGACCAGCAGAAGACTTACATAAAAAAACAAAACCAAAAATTCTCTATTACAAGCTGCCCCAAGTTTCTCTGAAGAGTGAGCAGCAAAGGGGTTGGCCTGGGCCAACTCATCACTTGTGCTTTCCTGCCTCTCTGGTTTCTTAATTCTTTAACATCTTTGGGGTAGTCTTTAAATTACCTAAAGTACATTAACCCAGGAGAAGTATACTGAAAAGGCAAGTAGTTCCTGAGGGCACTACCAGACCTGTGAGAAGTAAGACTTAACCAAAACAAAAAGGGAAAGAATTTCCTTCCTATATTCCCATCCATGTTTTTTTGTGCAGCAGAGCAGGTTGCTGGCTCAGCTCTCACCTGGTTGTGCAACGGTGAGAAGCCTATCCCGGAGAGATCGTCGGGATTAAAGGAGCAGGGTTTACATGGCACACTGCCTCCATGCTGCCCAGGCCCATCGCCTCCATCCCTGGGTCCCTTACCTGAGAAATCATCAGCAGGTTTGTCCTCATTCAGCTTAAGGGTGCTCTCCAAGTGGGACCGGTCCCGCTTGGTCGTCTCAGTGGCTTCTTCAACCTCTTCTGCAGGAAAAGGCAAGAAGATATGTTACCGATGGATCCAAAGGGGAAAGTCCACAGGAGAGTTCACACAAGCTACTGCCGGGGAGAGGGCGCTGGGGAGCATGCCCACCCCGAGCCCGGAGACCCGCTGAATGTGTTGGCCGCTGACGGCTTTGGCAGGCAGCTCAGTTTCTGCTTTGAAAACACTCCTCAAGGCTTCGCTGAGGCTGCCAACAGCCGTGGCAGTCAGAGGAAGCGTCGTGGGCAACTGTTTGGCTCTGAGGAGGGGCCGGCAAGGGAACCACGCAGTGTTTCCCGAGGTGGAAAGGAGGGATTGCCTCTAGCGGGGAATGCAAAGGACGTGCCTGGGAGGGGTGCTCGGGATTTGGGCCGCTGCGTAACGGGCAGCTGGAGCACGCGCTGCACCTGCTGCCGCTGGGGCCACTGCCCTTCCCGGCGCTGCGAAGATGCCGGAGCCGCTCCAGCACTTTGCCCTGGCGGCTGCCTGCCCCCCAGCTACAGCTTGTCTGCAGGAGCACGGCTAAGCCTCGACTTCGGGCTCTTTCTGTTCTGTCTCTCCTGTCCATCTCCAAAAAATGACACATCAAGATGGAGATGTAAGGTCAGGCAAGACCTGGGCTGGTTCTCAGGAGATCAGCCGACCAAACCCTGCCTTAGCCAGCCTGGTCTATGGCCGGCTGCCTCATCCAGTCTCAGCTCTGTAAATGGGGGTAATTCCCTTCCCCTTCTCCCACCTCAGGTCTGCCTCCTGTCAGGCTGCAAGCCCTTTGGGGGTTAGGACCTGCCTTGTGTGCCGGGGCCCTAGCTTCGCACGGCACAGCGGGAAAGTGGTCCTGGGGAGTGTGCTGCTGTGTGCCAAAGCCCGGGAGCACAATGCAGCTGCCTCCACCTAGGATAGTCACCCCCACGTCCTGGAGGAGTGGGCAGACAGGGGTCCTCGCTTCGGGAGTGCTAGCAGAGCTGTTGGCACGCTAAGGGCCCACCACAGCTCCAAGCACCTTCTGATAGCGGGACATGAATTGGGCCCTAGTCAGGGTTTCGCGTAGGTCTGTGAATAGACGTGGCTCCAGCTTGTTGGGTTGTGCTGGGCTATGGGCCCCCTGGCCAAACGGGGCACCTTGCAGCTCTGGGACGGGCCCAAGAGCCTCCTCTGAATTTTTCCCGGGTGTTGGGCTGAGGAAGACCTTTTTGACTTGCCAAGTAAAGCCACAGAGTCTGAGCTGGGTTTCTCTTTTGGCACAAACATGAACTCATTGAGCTGGGACATTACGGAAGGAAGCGAAAAAGAATCAGGCGGGCCCCAGGGCTGCTGCCTGTCCCGCAGGCCAAATGCCACAAGCGTTTCTAGTGAAACCTGGGGGCTCGTTCTTCCTTAGCTAGCCTGCCTCTCTGTGACCGAACGCACCCTGTCCACGGCCGGCACAGCAATCTGAATTAGCTCTTGGGCACCTTCCCTGTGAAGGCAAAGGCTGAGAGCCTGTGGGCAACAGGCGAGAAACCCCCCAGCCCAGGCAGCATCCTGCCCGCGTGCCGAGAGAGCTGGGGGTTTGGTCCAGAGGAGCCTGAGGGAAGAGGCTACAGGTCCTTTAACAGGTCTGTAGATGCTGGAAGGGGCCTGGGGGAAGGGGAGAAATTCTCGTCCGTGTCCACAGGAGATGGGAAGAGAAGTGACGGGCTCAAAGTGCGGTGAGGGAAACGTTGGCCAGCCCTGGTATTGCTGCGAATAGCACCTGCGTCACAGGCCCAGGCGGGCTCCCGCCTGCGCTGTCGAGCCCGCGGGGCGGCCGGCCCAGCTGTGCAGCAGTTAGGGGCAGGCGCAGGAAGCACAAGCATTAGGAGAGGGCCATGCACTAGGTGCAGCTTAATGGGCCAAGCGCAGCTCCGCCGGGTTGATAGTAGGTCACTCTGGCCGCCCTCTGCTCGCTACGTTACAGGCACACCGACAACAAAAGCGTCCAACCTATCTGGCTGCGCTGGGGCTCGGTGGCGGCGGCGGCAGGGGCGCTGCGGCCAGGTGGGCTCTCTGCTCCTGTCAGCGACGGCTCGTCCACGGGCGGGTTTTCTACCGCCGGTGGGTTTTCTCCTGCAGGTGGGTTCTTCACCACAGGTGGGTTTTCCCCTGCAGGGGGGTTTTCCACTGCTTTTGGGCTGTTGCTGCTGGCGTCCAGCTCCTCGTCCCCGCAGGGCGGGTGGTGGCAGCCGGCAGAGCCAGCTGTGGCTTCTCCCTTGCTGGCGGCTGCGTCTTCATCATGGCCGTTCTCCTCCGAAGCGCTGGTTGCTTCCTTGTCGCTTCCTTCGGCTCCTTCTTCGGGCCCCGCTGCGCCAGCACCCTCCTCCTCTGCGGACTGTCCCTCTTCCTCAGACTCTCCTTTGTCTCTGTCTTCCTCTGACTCTCCTTGTTCATCTCCATCCTCCTCGGACTCTCCTTGTTCATCTCCCTCTTCCTCGGACTCTCCCTGCTCCTCGTCATCTTCCTCGGAGCTCCCCTTGTCGCCGCCTTCTCCGTCCTCAGGAGCGGACGCTGCTCTGGGCTCCTCCGTTTTCTTTTCCTCAGGCTGCTCCTCGGAGGCCCCTTCCTCGGGGCCGGCGCCTGCGTCGGGCTCCTCGTGCCCGGCCGGAGGCCTGCTCCCCTCCTCCGTGCTGAAGCCATCTTGGTGCTGCTGCAGGCTGGGGCGGCGGTTGCCAGGGCGACGCGCACCGGTGGCCTCCCCCGGTGGCGACCCCGCTTCCTCCGGGGCCCGGGGGTCCGGCGTGGCGGTGGTCTCTCGGGTGGACCTCTCCCGCACCGCAGCGGCCACGGCCGGGCCCCGCACCTCTTCCGTGGCGGTCCCCTCTGGCCGGCTGTCCCCCGGCCCCGCAGCCTCGCTCAGGCCGCCGGCCGGCTCTTCCTGCCGCTCGCCGCCCTCCTCCTCGCCGCTGGTGGCCGGGGCAGAGGCGTTGGTGACGCCGGCGTCTCTGTCCTCCTCGGGGCTGGCGTCGTCAGAGCTGGAGCGCGGGGCATTCACGTCGGCAGGGTCGCGCGGCCGCCCCGGGGCCGCTGCCTCGCCGCCGGCCGCGCGCGGGAGCAGCACCATCTTCTCTGGGGCGACAGAGTCGGCACGGAGGACCCCGTCCTTCTCCTCCAGACTCGGCTCTCCAGCCGCCAGGTGGCTTTCGACAAGGCGGCCCACATCGTCCGTGCCGCCGGGGGCGGAAACGGGGGGCTCTAAACGATGAGAACAGGGTCAGTCAGTTTTAGCTGTGCTCCGCTCCTGCCCCCGCGGGCCGGCGAGCCCCAGGCCGGGCCATGGCGGGGCCGTGGCGCGGCGGCGCCGGGGCCGCGGGGCGAACCCTCTGTGGCGCCCGGGGGGAGAGCCGGCCGGCGGGGGCGGAGGGGGGTTACAAAGAGAGATTTCGAGGCCTTTCTCAAGAGATTTAACCTCAAGCCCTGCTGGCGCGCGAACCGCCTTTGCCTGCCGCCCGCTTTTCAGGCTCCTAGCAAGAAGCTGGGCGCAAGCAGCTGTTTGGTGGAGGGAAGAGCTTGCGCTGGGCGGGCGGCGTTTGGGGAGTCAGCCCCAGGCTGTCGGGCGCCCGGTCGCTGCCTTTGGGTCATGCAGTTTGCTAGAGCGCCCGCGCTGGCCGGAGAAGCACGGAGAGCACGTTTAAGCGCCGTAACGTTTCAAGGCAAAGCGGCCCTTGAAAAATATCCCAGCTGGAGAGAGAGAAAGAAACAAAGCGTAGCTCAGAGCACCGGGTGCAAGAGGCCTCGGGCACTTGGCAGGCTAAAAGGGTCCTTCCCCAGCCCTTGCTTGGGAGACTTTGAACATCAGTGGCCGCGGGTCGGCCGGGCCGGGCCCACGGGCAGGCGACGAAGGAGAGGGAAGGGGCGAGGGGCTGCCGTGGCCGTCCCCCCGCCTGAGGAGCTCGCTCCGAGGTGCCGGGCCCTCCCTTTCCGAGCGCCGGGAGCCTGCAGGAAGGGCCTGGCCGGGCCGCGGCGCGCACCGCCTGACCCCAGAGGCAGTGCGAGAAGAGCTATTTATTGTGCGTGTCCCTTCATTAGGAAAACATTTGCCACTCCGTGTAACTGGCTGGAACACAATGAATTTGTTCTGCAGTCCGGGAGAAGTCATCTGTATTTTCCATAGGGCCTCTGACTGTAATTTAACATTAGTCAACTGATGCCAAAAATAAAACATCACCAGCTATACTGTCTCCGTTACAAACAGTTGCTGCTAGTCTAAATAATCCCCTGAAAAGTCTAATGCCTACATACCAGGGAAGCATTTCAGAGGAAAATAATTCCTTTGTGCTCCAGCTGGCAAGCAGATGCCAACCAGAAAAAAAAATGCCATCTCCACCCCGGCCGCGGGGAGGAGAGCCGGCGGCGCCGCGCGGCTCACGGGCACGGCAGAGCGGGTGCAATACCTCCCCGCGGCCGCACGCCTCCGGGCCGTGCCGGGGGAGCGGCGGGGCCACCCTCGTGCCGCCTCCTGCCCGGCCGCCGGCCTCCGGAGCTTGGGCTGCCCGGCGGCCGAGCCAGGCCGAACGCTCGGGGCTCCCCAAAGCCCGGAGCGTGGCGAGGGCGAGGCGTCCTCCTCCGCTCCTGCTCGGCCCTGGGACCCCGGCCTGCTCTCTGGGCAAGTCTTCAAAACTCTGCAAACGGGCCCTCGGCTGTGCAGCCGGGGCTCGGCATCCCCTGGGCCTCCGCCGCGCATTTAATCCCTGCAACTGGCACTCGGGTGCTGCACAAGCAGAACGAAGCTCTGGAAAAGAAAATGACCTGATTTTTGAGCATCTCTACGTGCAGGCCCCAAGTTATGCCGTGGGATTGAGGGAAGCAGGGTGCGGGCCGCTCCGGGAGACCGGGGCACGCAGCCGGGAGCAGAGGGAGCCCAGCGCGCCAGCGGGGCCCCTGCCGGCCCTCGGGAAGGCCGCGCGGCTAGCGCTCCGCTCGGGCTTGCCCCGCCGGCGCTCAGCTTGCCCGCGGCAAGGGCTGCCCTGCCCTCCCACCCAGGCGCCCATGGGGAAGGCCGGGCGTCCCACGGGGTCCCAGGGCGTTTCAGCAGCCTGCGGCTTGCCACGGGGAGCCGGGTGGCAGAGGGGCCGGCTGCGCGCGCCCCCTGCTTCGCCCGCTGCCGGCCGGAGGCGTTAGGTGGTCCTGGCCGTCCGCCGTGCCTCTGCGGAGCGGGACGCCGAGCAGGCGGCGGCGTTTCTGGCCGCGCTGTGCCAGATGTGCTGCTGCGAGCCTGGAGTCACGCGATGCCCCAGGGCTCGCGCCGGGGGAAGCGGCGTGCCAGCGGGGGCAGCTGCGAGCCACCAGGTCTGTCCTGGCGTGCCAGGGTTTCTAGTCTTTCTCATGTGCAGCCGGGCACCATGGCTCGGAGCTGCTGGTGTCCCCACGGCCCATCGCCCTGCCCAAGCCGGGTGCGCGGGTCACCCTCGCGCTGCCCTTGCCGATCTCCTGGCGTGCAGCTTGCAGGCGCCTCCGGGCTCCAAATTCAGCTCGCGCCGGCCAAGCCGGGGAGAGATGGGTCCCCCACAGCTCCCACCCCACGTCTGGAGCGGAGCACCCGCTCCCTCAGCGCCTGAGCCCGGCCAGGACGCCCGGCCACCCCGGGAGAGCAGGGCGGTGAGCCGTGGTCCTTGCACGAGGCGCCCAGCCTGCCGGGAGCCCCTCGAAGGCGAACGTCCCGCTTGCGGCCTGCAAAGCCCGGGTGGCCGGGGGCAGCCTGGCCTGACGGCAGGGAGAGCAGCCCGGTCCCCTGCGAGGGTCCCACAGGGCCCGGGGACAGGGATAGTCTCAGCTTGGCCCCAAAATAGCCAGTGACCTGGAGGGCACGGAGGGAAGCGGAGAGGAGGAGACACCGCTCGTCCCGGAGGAGGGCCGGCTGCCGCGGGGTTTTTCCAAGGACTCTGGGGCCTGCGTTTCACCTCTAACTGAACGCAGAGCAGACAGAGGCGGCCCCTCGGCAGCGACCCACCACCGCCGGGTGCCACGCCAGCCCCAGCACCCGGCCGTGAGCCAGCACCCACTGGAGAAGAGAAATGTTCCCAGAGTGCTCAAACTGGGATATTCCTGCCGGTCTTTCGGTCACGGCCTTCATTTCCGGTGACCTTCAAGGTGTTATATAAAGTCCCCCTCCCCTTTCCACCTCCTTCGCCTTCCTTTTTCCCCTACATGGTCTCCAAATACACCGCAAGGTGAATTGTGCTGATGTGCAGCTGGCCGGCTGCTGGGCGCTGCGCGGCGAAACGGGCCAAAGGCGAGGGGCTTAACACCCTCCGCACGTCCTCCGGCGGCTAAAAATATGGCCAGCAACTGTACGGTGGGAACAGAAGGAGCAGCTCGGCCGAGCACGGGAAGCAAAGCGCGAGCCCCCTCGGTCGCCGGTGCTCGTCTGCTCGGCTGCAGCCGCTCGGCTCCCCGCCTTCGCGCCCTGCGCTGCGCCAGGCAGCCGAGACCTGGCCCTGCTCACCTTTGGGGGCCTGGCCTCCGAGAGGGATGCCGGGCGCCAGGCTCGGGCCGCCCCTGCCCACGTGGCCCTGCGACGTGAGCCTCGCGCCTCTTCGCACGAGGCTGGAGCGCTGCCCTGCCCTCCCAGCCGCCCGGGGGACGGCACCGGCCTTTCCCCAGCTGCAACGGCAACTTGGGGAGCAACCCTTTGCAGGGATGGACAGCTCACGGCAGGGCTTCGTGTGCGAGAGGGTGTTAGCGCACTGATTTGCACCAAGAAAAAAAACTGCAGAAAGGATAGGGATGGCTCCTAGAGGCAAAGGGGAGGCTGGCTGCTCTGGTCCACCAGCTCAGATACCACCAGGGACTGTGGCTCAGGTCTCTTGCTCACCACAAGTCACAGTGGCCAGAGCTTGGCCTGCAGCTGGGCATCTTTGGACCTGCAATTGCTAGGAAATTATTGCCCGTGTAGCTTAGTGCTTGGAGGAGGTGATGTTACGCAAAGGGCGATGGGGCTGTCCTAACATCATTGACTCTAGGAGGCATCAGCTCCAAGCCTGGGATAAGTTATCCAGGCCCAAACAGCAGGATGCCCAGGGCCAGGGACTCCCTGGGGCTTTGCTGGAAGGGAGCTGTGCAGTGCCAGGGACTGGCCAGGGCTGCCAAAAACAAGCCGGGTCTTGCCACAGTGCCCCACCAGCCTGGAAGCAGAAAGGCCGTAAAGCTGGAATGCGATTTCCAGCTAAAACATGACCCCGGAGAGCAGCCTCAGCCCCACCGAGCACTGGCAGGATCGCCTCGGTGCCCTTCCCCACGTCTCCAACCCACAACCGGCCTTGGTGCCGGCACGCCAGCACTGCGCCCTGACCCTTGCTGGGGGCTACTGCGCCTGTGACCCTTCCCACCGCGTGCCTGCGACGCTGGCCCCGCTCCGTCCTTGCAAAGGGCTGTGTTAAACCGCGGTGCCAAAAGGAGCCGAAAGGAGCCTGAGAGAGGAACTGCCCGAGAGCAGCGCCGGGGCCGGGGACGGCTGGGAGGGACAGATGGGCACAGGTGGCCCTGGGAAGGGCGCTCTCGCCCTCCCGCAGAAATAGGAGCCCCGAGCGTGGGGACAGCGACGCGGCACACGGCGAGGACGGCCTTTCAGGCGCGCTCCGTTCCCTTAAGTGCATCCCGGCCCTCGCGGACCGCGGGGAAAGCGTTCCTGCCCGCAGCAGCTCGGTTCAAGCTCGGCACCTTTTGCAGTTTGCCGCCGCTGCGCCAGGTTGGGGGAGACTGCGGAGAAGCAAGGGCAGGCGAGGCTGCAGAGATGGGGTTTTGTGCGCATCGGCTGCCTCGGGTCCTGGCTGCAAGGGACGCGGGGCCTGGCTCACATTAGGACTGCAGGGCCAGCTACTAAAATGGGACCAAAAAGCAGGAGCTGAAGCAACTGCTGAGGTCGGCTGGACTTGGCAAATCACCAGGACAGAGCGAAAGGGGCCTAGAGAAATCTCAGGGAGGAGGAAACGTTTCCCAAGCAGATAACAAACGCCATCCCGCAATGTCTCCGGGGTGGAAGACATCACATGGCACCAACCTTGCTGCAACCGCGAATGCCCGTAGCGCCGGCGCTGCCTCGAGAGCAGGCGCCCTGGGGCCTGCGCCGACGCCGCCAAGGCGATGCTCGCCGCACGCCCCGCTGCGATTCCCACGGCGGAAGCTTGCCGTTTCCCCACGCAGCCCCTGCGCCGGCGCTCAGCGTAAGGGCCCCCTTCCTTGCTTGCACGATACCCAACGGGGGGGAAACATAAAAGCCGAAGATTAGCCCAGGCTTGGTTTCCATTCTGCTTTTTCAAGGAATGGGAAACTCAAGCCCTTTCCAGGAACAGGTGCAGGGGATCATTTTATGCAAAAATAACTTCCGCTATGGGTATGGACCATTGCAAGTCAATGAGAGGCTGGTGAATCTACCCCCGAACGGCATCTCTGCATTTTCTGTTGCGTTACTGCAAAGGAGAGCACACCACAGTTAGATTACAAACGGGCCCATGAAATAGCGTTCGCCAAAGGAGCCGGCGTTTCGGGACAGGGTTCCCGGGGAGCAGCCCCTCGCAGCCCAGCTCCGGGCCCCGGGCAGCAGTCCCAGCAGCGCGGCAATGCAGCTCCAGGGCCGCAGCCAGCTCTGAAACGGATCCTGCCAGCAATTCATAAACCAGCCCCGTCCCCGCTCAGCACCGCGGGAAGGTCCCATTGGCCCCCATTGCCACAGAGCAACGAGCACCAGCCGCGCCGGCGCTCAGGCTGAGAGCGACGAGGGTTCGAGGGAAGCTGAGCCAAGCCTTCGGCCGTCAGAGGAATATTTCTTGCCATCATTATTTTTATTTTGGCTTGGTCAAATAAGTGTTCTAGTCAAATGGGCTTGTCTGACTTAGAGGAACGTTTTTCTGCAAAGAAGAAAGAAGCAAGCAAGCCTTTTATCACCATGGCTTTTTTTATCAGATCAAAAGGAAGCCCAAAAACCTGTCTCTCCTTCCTTCTCTTCCTTTTTGAGGAAAAACGAGGCTGAACTGAGCCCAAAGTCTGTGCTTTGTTCTGACAAAGTCCTCTAAAACATCCAGGAAAATGATTGGACTCAAAGGAAGCGTTTGGCACTTCCCAGGATTTTCCATCCAGGTCACCAACGGGGCTGGCCTCGGCTGCAGCCCCGGCCTCTGAGCAGAGCCCCTTTTCCCGCAAGTCCCCCCAGTCTCGTGGCAGTGCCTTCCCCAGCCGCTCCATCAAGAGCAGTCTCTGCCTGCCAGGCTCGGCAGGGTCCCCGCAGCCTCCGCTCGGGAGATGTCCCCGGGGTGCACCGCAACGGCTCTCGCTCTCCACCGGCTAACGGCCCATGAAGAAAAGGAGGGAAACGTGCATGAAAGGCCCAAGAAGGTCAGTAGCTCCAGATCATCTCAAACTGGTCAGTTCGTTGCCTGCCTCAAGGCTCAGGCTGGCTGGGGACCTGACATGAGTTTGCCAGGTCTCTGGAGCTCCAGCCCCAGCCCTGTGACACTTGTCTCTGCCTTAGCCAAACATCTGAACTCGACTGCTTTGGCCACTGTGGCCGTCGGCTGCTGTGCAGGCATCTGCCGGAGAAGGTATTTTATTGCATGGAGATTACAATGCTCCATGCTGTTGCCAGACAGCAGTTTGGCTGTTGGAAAAAGTCAGTCAGGGAGGATTAGCCTTGTGCGCCTGACCTTTCTGCCGCTCGTCGCCGTTCCCAGCCCAGCCCTGCAGCAACGGCGCTTGGGGCGCGTGAAGCTGCGGGGCAGGAGGCAGGGCGAAGCGCGCCAGGGACAGCGCTGGCCCCTCGCGCCACCACGGCCAAGGCGGCCGGCGCCTGTGTGCAAGGTGCCTTTACGCTGAGCAACGCCGTTCCCTGCATCACGGGGCCGGGGCAACCCGCTGTGTCGGGGGCTATCGCAAGCCAAAAGCCACACGTTCCTAATTGGCAAGGTCCTGGCTGCACCGTGCGCCTCCCGCCGTGCAATGGGGCAGGCGCTGACCCCGTGGCGGGCAGGCAAACACGCAGAACGGGAGCATGCACAGCGCAGAGACGGGGAAAGGCAGCACCCCTTTGCCAAGCACCCTTTCTCTGGGTGTAAAGTCTCTGCTGGCTGATGTGGAGCAAAGCAAGAATCCCCCAGCAACCTTTCCACGCTGGCGAACAGCCCCGCGGTAATTGCAGCAGGCATTGCATTTCAGGGCGATACCCACCCCAGCACACAGCCTCGCACGTCGACGGCTTCCTCTCCCGTGCAGAGACGAGCTCCTGCCTGGTGGCAAGGCAGAAGCAAGCCAGAGCTCGCTAGATCTTCATCTGCGGCGCCATACAGCCACTAGTGCATGCCACAGTCTGACGGAAAACATGCCGGTGCTGTGTGTTACGGGGTGGGCGTTTTGTGCCCCTGCAAGCGCTCAGGCCTCCTGAAGAGCTAGTTGTAATTCAGCTGCACCAAAGAGATTCCTAGACCACCCCCCCTGCCCCGGGCAGCCTTACAGAAGAAAGATGCCTCCTGAGAGGCCAAGGGCCGGGCACCAGCAAGCGTAGCAGAGGACGGCATCTGTTCCCCAGCCCGCTCCGGTCTTCCCGTGCCTCAGTTTTCCCCTCTGGGTGATCACAGTTGCACCAACACCGCCAGCTCTCCAGGCACCCACGGCAGAGCCCGTCACGATGGGACAAAGCAGAGGGGCTGGTGCAGCTGCTGAGCCCCGTGGAGGGAGCGCCTGGTGTTTTATTACCCATGTGTTTAGCATTAGAGCTGCTCGACAGCTCGCGATGGCCAAGGCAGCACTGTGGGCTCCAGGAGAGGCGGGGAGATTTGGAGCAGGCCCGGCCAGCGCCTTCACGGGCCAGGAATTGTCCCAAAGGGGGACTCGGAAAGCTGGGAGACCTGGCCAAGGAGCCCTCTGGGTCCATCCCAGAAGCTTGAAAGCTTCCAGGAGCACCAGAAGTGCATGGTGGGCTCGTTTTTCAAAAGGAGAAATAAAAGAGTGTGAAAGTAGAGGCCAGGCAGCCTGGCTCTGCCTCTCTGCAGATGACAGGAGTGGCAGGCTCAGGGAGGAAGATAATCTAATCAATGCAGATCACAGTGGGGATATAGGAAACAGATTTGTCAGACTAACTTGACCTCATTTTTGGAGGAGATTACAAGTTTAGTTGAAAAAAAATATTGACTGTTGATGTCTATAAATAGTCTGATAGAACTGCATGATATTTTCATTAAGAAAGCAGGGTAAAGAAATTTCACTAGGACACACAAAGGGATCAAAACCAGGCTCAGAGCTTTCTAAATATAGAGATGAAAATGGGGAATCATCTTTGTGGGGTGTTTTTTTGACTGCGTTCCCACAGGGTGCCTACCCTAACATTTCTATCAAAGACTTGGAAGAAAACCCAAACGCATGACCAATGGCTTGCAGATGACACCAAGATTAGGGAAATGGAAAATAAAACAGAGAACAACTCCCTGGCAGGGAGAGATCTGGATCTGCGAGTGAGCAGACAGCAAGAAAACAACATGCGTTTCGGTACAGCCAGATGTCATGCTGTACGTCGAGGAACCAAGGCCCTCTGGGCTTGAGAGCTGAGGAGTCTTTCCTGGCAGACAGTGACTCCGGAGGAGACGGGAAAGCAGAACGAAGGCTCTAGGAACGTGATTTTTGGGGGCAGTATAAGGGTCAGTGAGGCTGCTGCTGCGCGGGGAGGCATAGCTGGGACCCTGGGCAGAAAGCGTGATGGTACAAGCCCTGCCAGGCTCAGCCACAGTGCTAGTGTCCATGGCCTACAGCGTCTGTTGTGGTGTATGAAAGACTGGAGAGGATTCAGGGCAGAGATGCAAAAGTGGCCGTGAAATGCTTTGTCATGGGTGATGGGGCCAAAGGATCCTCGAGGGATCCCCTTCCTCTCCCAGCAGCCAAAGGATTGATTCCTGAGAGGTTATGATGAACCTGCCCTCAGAGGCCTCCAGCGATGGGAGACTTTGCCCGCTGTTCCAGAGCTTTCCCAGCTGGCCCCAAGGGACGTCCTCCCTAGGCTCAACTTGAGTCTTTCTGGGTGGAATCACAGCCCCGGGCTCTGTCCTGCCTGGGGGGCACAGTCTGGTGCGAGAAATGCCAGAAGCTCTGCTGGGATCCCACAGCCCCCATCCCTGGGAATGAGAGGCTGGTGAGCTAAGTGCTCACCAGGTCAGCAGCGAGGCGTGATGGATGCTAGCCCTCGGGCTGCATTTGCCCTGTCCCCTTGGGAGCCTGCTGTGCTCCCAGTGGCGCTTCTGGCGCTGAAGGAGCCTGCCAATGGCAGTCGGGACAGGGTACTGCCCAAAAGATACATACAACCCAACAACTGCTCCAGCAGGGCTGGGGCAGGGTCCTGCAACCTCCTCACAGTAACTCCTAGTCACCCAGACAGGATAGGGAGAGCCCTCAGGACTCATCAACCCAGGTTTTAATGCCTGATGATCCTTTCTCCCACAAGATCCTTAAATACTGGAAAATGTCTAGGCAGAGATGTTGCCCAGCAGAAGGTCCTGATGTGATTACTAGCAATACCCAGCCCCAGCACTCTCACCCAAAACCCCCACAAACAGCACAGGGGATACAAATTCAGCTGTTGAGCAGGGATGGGGCTGCCTGGCTCCTCTCCCTGTGCAGACATGGCTTCATCCGTCTTTCTGCGGGGTCCTGCACTGCGCTGCTGCCAAGCGAGCAGCGCTCTCCAAGTCTGCAGGCAGCCCCTGAGGCTCCTTCTGCCCAGCCAGGGACATGGTGGCTCTTCCACGGACATAGCCTCCTGGGGGCCATACTTGTGCCCTCTAAGCACAGATACCGCCCTGGGGTACATCACACCCTGCACATCCCCGGTCGGGGATCCAATCCCCACACTTGTTTCGGGGACCTAGGATGTCCTTCCCTGCTGTATCCCACAGCCTGTGATGCCTTCCCTGGCATCACTTGCTGGGGAGAGCTCAGGAGAGCTAGGGATGGATGGAGCAAGGTGACCATGGCCATAATAAGGCCACATTCCTCTCTCTAAGGACCTGCACCAAGTCCTCACGTTAGGCACATGGCACCCACGGCCCTCAGCAAGAGGCATTTCGCTGCTTCACATCAGAGGACACTTCTTCAGCTCCACCACCTCCCAGCTTCTATCCCGGGGCAGGCTCCAAAAAACACCAGAGTCTTGCAGTTCCCTCAAAATTGTCATGCCTTCCTCCATCATATACACGCATGACTCCCCCCCTGAGTTTCAGCCCCCAAAATGCTGCTCACGGTCCCCCAGGACCTCTCTCCCACCATCCACCCCTGCTAAGCCTCCTGGCTGGACAGCAAAATGGCAGGACAGCAGGACAGCACCCCTTTTTCCATAGCTGGTGTGCACGCATGGGTCCGGAGCAGCTAGCTGGGAAGCCTGGTGCGGTCAAGCTACACGCTCGTCTGCCTCTGCGGACCTGCTGGGTTCATTGGCACTGGAGCCCTTCTCATGGTGCCAACGCCTGGGCTGGGCTCGGAGACTTCCCCGGCCTGGTGGCCTGGCCCCTCCGCCAGCCTCCGCCGGTGCACGAGCTCACAGGCTTCCTGGGAGCAGCGTAGGGGCTATCACTTACAAGGGAAATGTCCCCGTGGGCTTAAAATAGCCCCATGGAGCCCTGCCAAGCCACCAGGCCGCAGGAGCTAGGCCTGTTGCTATTTACGCAGGGCTTGAAGAATGAGCAATTTTATGAGTGATTCGGTCACGCTTGGACAGGGATTTCTGCACCCTGGGGAGCCCGTGCTCCTCACTGCAGGTAGCTGGCATTGGCGCAGGGTGGGCAGTCTCTGCTGCGTGCCCTGGGTCTGGCATTGCTCACCACCAATGTAGAGGGAGCCAGTGGATGGGCAAGCAGGGACACGGGGACACAGAGACACAGGGAGAGTGCAGCCCATGGAGTGTTTCCCCAAACACTGCCCTCCGCAAGGCTCAGCCCACCTCTTCCCCAGCACTGCCCGACTCCTTCGCATGGTGCCGCAGGAGGGATTGCTGGTCCCACTGCACTGGTGGGGCTGAGCCACAAGTGACGTTTCCCAGCCAGCCCAGCCATCAGCTACGCACAGGGCCAAGAAGGCTCCCAGAAATGCTGGGACTGATAGGAGAGGGTGTCACAAGGCAGCCAGCATGCCTGACATCTGACCTTGCTTTGCTCAGCCAACAACATGGTAGAGAGCTGGGGCACCCGTAGGGGCTGGCATTTCCACCAGGTGAGGTACCAGGCACATAGCCAGCACTAGCAACCAAATCTGCTGAGGGCTGGAGCACCCTGACCCTGTGCCTCATTGGGTGTACAGGAACTGGGCAGCCAACTGCCCTCAGCAAGGCCCAAAGGGCAGCAGTGCCCAGAAGTTGTGCTAACACGGAAAGTGGAAGCTGGGTCTGGGTGGGATTTTATGGGGACACAGAAGCCCTGCACCTCTGGAAAAACTCAGCATCCTGGGGGACATTTGCCCGGGATAGTCAGGGATAGGGGAAGGCCAGGACTGGCAAATCTGAAGACCACCCATGGGTGCAGTGTCCTGGGCTCTGAGTCCATCCTAAGGTGACACATCCCAGGTGGTAGAGCCCAACCCAAGATGGCACGTCCTGGGTGATGGAGCCACTCAGGCCGAGGCAGGGCAAAGAGTCCCAGGGGCCGTGGATGATGGTCCATGCTAGTTCTTGCCAGGAGAGGTCTGTGCCAGGCAGGTAATGCCCTCTGGATTTACTGCCCAGGAAAGTGAGCGCCCATGGCTTTCCCAAACTCTCCACTGCCCATGCCCCAGTTTGGAGGTGGACGGAGCCATGTGAAGCGGCGCGGTTCCCCCTGCTGCAATTCACCCAGGTCTCTGCTAGAGCCACCATCTCCCCGGGGTGAAGCTGCCGAGTGCAGCAGCTGGTAGTTGCTCCTCGCCGGCTTCTCTGCAGCCCATTCATGGTGGCCAGCGCTGCCCTCAGCCTCAACCCAGCAAAGGGTCAAGGTGAGGGGTAAGGCGAGCGCCTCTGCCTGGTGGTGCAGAGAAGCCAAGTGCTATGGGGAATGGGAGCCTTCGCTTGAGCAGGGACGTGTCCTGCACCCATGCAATCCTTGTGTGTTCCTGAGAAGCAACGGAGCAGCGGTGAGCTCCTGCCCAGAGGGATTGCCCTGGGCAGTCACTGTTCAGGTGTCATGGCCCCATCTCGGGGCAGATGGGTGCTTCGGGTCTCGCCTCTACCCTGCCGTGGGTGCTGGCCTCAGGCAGGCCCACGCTGGGGCTCCCCGGTCGCTGCCTGCACTGCTGGGCAGATGCCAGCAGCTCTGCAAGCCCCAGCCACGTGGGCCATCAGCCCTCTTGGCAGGGACTGAACGAGCACGGGTGCAGGGCCCTTCCCACCGCAAGGGTTGGGGAGCAGTGGCAGGGTCCCAGCGGCCCTGGACATCACCAAACCCTCCAGGTGCTGCAGCCCTGGCCCTGGGAGCCCAAGGGCTCCCTTGTCCTAATGCTCCTAAGACCAAAGGATCTACAAAAGCTGGGCAATTTGGTCTCCCTCCCATGCCAGCCTCCTCTCCATATCCAGCCCAGCCTCTGCCAGTGGGGTCCACCACCCGAGCCACGCAGCAGCCAGATCACCTGGGTTCCCAGAGAGCAATGGGACACAGCAGAGGAGAAGATGGCTTAGCCTGGGATCCAGGGCACTCTCAACCTTCGTCCAGGGTGCGGACAGCCAAGAGGAGCCCCAAGGGGGCTCCTGGGGGGCACCTGGACTGGAGCATCACTAGTCAGGGGATGGGGTGATCTGGCCACGTGTGTCCCTGCCCCGCAGCACCCTTGAAGCTAGGGAAGGGGAAGGGGGAAGAAAGCCCCCTCCGGTGCAGCCCCCTCCTTCCTCCCTGGAAGGGCTGCAGCCAGGCAGGGATGCGCGGCCGGTGCCTGCGCCGCGGGGAGTCGGGGCCGGCGGGAGGGGATGGGAGAGCGCCGAGCGACAGCCGGGCCAGGGTCGAGCAGGCTTCACACGCAGCTGCAGCAGCTCTGGCATTTCAGCTCGGTAACCCTACGCTCTCGCGCTCGCCCACTGCAAAAAACCGGAGCAACTTTATCCCAGAGGTCCCCCCCCGGCGTGCCAAGAACGAGGCCGAGATCGGTAACTCAATCACTTCCCTGCTCAGCCCAAACCTTCCCCTCGCCACCGCTGCCGGCGCGACTGCAGCGAGTTGCCTGGGGGACCCCGGTTTCCCTGCTGCGCCCCTCTGCCCCATCTGCAAAGGGGATCGCACTTGAAATGGGAAAACAAGCCTCAAAAACTCCTGAAATGGCAGCAGCATCTTGTGTAACCAGCAAAGCCAGGTGTGGGGAAATGGGAACCACTCCAAAGCCGTTCGATTTTGCTAAAATTAAGCCCATCAGAGAAAAACGCCCGAGCCACCTCTTGCAAACCGAAGGAGAGCTCGTCTGCGAGCCCAGCTTTGCGCCGGAGGGAAAGCAGACCTCATCTGGCAAGCGCTGCCAGCTCCCCCCGCAGCGAAACCACGTGCTGCGGACGTGCCCCGCTCACACCTCGCACCGGCTCCGGCGGGCCAAGGCGAAACCCGGGAAGTCCCGTTAAGAAGGAGAAGGCTCCGGCCACCGCTCCCAGATGGTTGCAGAGCCCGTGGTGGCAGTGGCCGCCGGAGAGGAGCTCTCCGTCCCTCCCGTGCCCACGCCACGCTCGGCGGAGGGAGCCGGCACCCCGCCGGGCGCCGAGCCTGCGAGGCACCCCGAGGCCGGCGGGATCTGTCGGTCGCCCCCAAGCCCCTTTTGTTGGCGGGAAGCGTCAAAGATGCCCTTAAAAGGATGCAAGCGGCCCGCGGGCCGGCGGCGGCGGCGGGCTGCGAGAAGGCAGCAGCTGCGGGTGCCCGAGCGCGAGGCTGGGCCGGCGGGGGGAGGCCGCGGGGCCGGCGGGGGGCCAGGGCGGGCAGCGCCCGCAGTGTCCCGTTACAAGGCTGTTTCCATACTTAGCCACCTCCCGGCAGCCCGGCCTACGGAGCGGCGGCCAGGCCGCGCAGCGGGCCCAAATTAACTCAAGGGCGAGCAAGGGTAACGGCGGCGGCGATGCCGTCCCAGCGGCAGCGCGCCGCGGCGGCGGCGGCAGCCCCACGGGGCGCCCGGCCGCCCGCCCGTGGGGGCCGGGGGGTGCTCAGCGGCAGCGCGCCCCGGCCCGGGGAAAAGGGTCTGGGTGGCCCTGGGGAGGTCACCTAGCATGGGAATTGCTTGGCGTGCCTCCACCGCGGAGGTTGGGGGGGGACGACCCCCCCCCCAACCCCGAGCCAAAGCGCCCCTCGGCCCCTCTCAAACGGCACCAGGGCGAGCGGCCGGCGTCCTGCAGCTCCCGCTCCTCGCCCGGCATCGGGGCGCCCCGCAGCCCCCCTGCACCCCCAGCCCCCCCACACACCCCCAGCACCCTCCGGGTCTTTGCCCCATCGCCCTCACCCAAAAATCCACCGCGGCCCCGTGGGTGACCCCGCCGCCGGGCGCGCCGGCCCCGGCGGGACCCCCCCACGCCGCGGGGGGCTGCAGCCCGGCGGCCCCCCTCGAGGCCGTCCCCGTGGCCTTGGCCCCCCGGCTTTCCCTGCACCCCCCCGCCCGCCGGCGGGACCCTCACCCGCCGTGCCGAGCAGCAGGAGCGAGGCCACGCAGCAGTACAGCAGGTTGAGGCCCTTCATGGTGGCTGCCAGGAGCTCTCTGCTGCTCGGGGCCGCTATTTATACGGCGGCGGCGGCGGCGGCGGGGAGCAGGGCAGGGCGGGCGGCCGCCGGCACGGCCCTGCACGCACGCGGCCTGCCGCGCGGCTCCGCTGCTCCCGGCGGCCCCCCGGCGCGGCGGGGTCCCCGGGGTGCCACCAGCCGGGGTCCCCGTCCCGCGGCCAGCGCCGGCTCCCCGCTCTGAAGAGGCCGAAGGAGGGCTCGGAGCCGGAGATGAGGGCACGTGGAGGGCTGCGTGGGGGTCGGAGCGTGGGGACGGAGCAGGGGACACCCACAGCCGTGGGGGGAGATGGTGGCCCCCCGCAGAGGCATGGGGTGCGCCATGGTGGTGCCCCCTCCTCTAGAACTATGGGGTGAGGCAGAGCCCCATGGAGAGCCGTGGGGAGAGATGGGTGCCCCACAGGCAGCCACAGGCTAGGCGCCTCCCCCCAAGCCGGGGGGCAGATGGGTACCCATGGGGAGCTGTGGGAAGAGATGGCTGCCCCTGCCCCCCCCGACTGTGGGGAGATCCAGCAGCCCCCACAGGGAGCCACGGGTAGAAATGGGTGTCCTGTGGAGAGCCACGGGGCGAGACGGGTGCTCCACGGAGACCCACGACGGGAAGTGGTCCTCCCCCGACCCCAGAGCCATGGGGCGAGGTGGGTCTGCCCCCCAAGCCGTGGGGGAGAGAGGGGTGCCCCATGGAGAGCCATGACGAGAAGTGCCCCCCACCCCCAAAGCCACGGTTCGAGGTGGGCGCACCGCCGAGCCACAGGGTGAGCCGGCAGCCCCGCTGAGGGCCAGGGGAGCCCCTAGCTGGGGGCCATCTGGGTCCCCCCTGCGAGGGGGGCGCAGGGTGCCCGTGGGGCTCAGCCGCTGGCGCGGGGACCCGGCTGCGCGCGGGGCCGGCCAAGCGGAGCCCCCCCCTCCCCGCCGCGCGGCCTCCGCACCCCTGCCCCGCCACGGCCACCCCGGCGCCCAGCCTGGGGGCCGAGGACACGGCTGCCACCTCCCGGCTACGGCCACCGCCAGGGCCGCCGCCTCCCGCCACCCCGGGCCCCGCAGCGCCCGGCCAGGCCGCCGCCGCCACCGCCGGCACGGAAACCCGCCGGGCCAAGCGCGGCCCCCAGCTCGGGGCTGCGCCCAGCGGCACGGCAAGCCTCCGCGCCGCGCTCCAGGGCCGGGAGCCGAACTGCGCCTTCACGGACGGCCCCGGGGGTCCGTCGGGCGTTTGGGAGGTGACCTGAGTCCCGGCACGCTCATAGCACGTGTGGGCAATGCTTGGCAGCTCCCAGCACCTGGGAGGCTCAGAGCGAAAACCTGCCACCCGCCGGGAGGGACCCGCGTGAGCCTTTTTCTGTCGGTATCGGGTGGTTTTTCCGCTGCCCCGGGGCCGGGCCGAAGGTGCGGGAGGGCGCGCGCCCGCCGGGGTGGCCTTGCGCGCTCAGCCCCTTAAACCCAGCACCGCTGCTCAGCGGGGAAACACGCTCCTTCCTCCCTAGGGCTGGGAGTATTTTCACCTTCGTCTTCCTCCCCACCCTGGCTTCCTCGCCTGCCTCTCTGCCCTCCGCTTCCCTGGCGGCGCAGCAGGAGCGCAGGGCGGCCGCCGCCGCGGCTCGCCCGGGCCCCGATTCCTCCCGGCCGGAGGCTTCGGAGCCGGCAGGCGGCGGTGGGCTGCGGCGGCCCCGGCCCTCCCGCCCCACAGACGACGAGGCGAGGCCGAGCTTCTAAAAAACAAAGTACAAACTTTATTTTGTTTCTTTACAAAGGCACGAGCCTCTTTTTTTTTTTTCTCCGCTTTCTTAACAAAATATAATAGCTTCTCGATGAACACAAAGACCTGAAAATCGTTAAAAAAAAAAAAATTACAAAAAAAAAAAATAAAGAAAGAAACCGAGAGAAACAGCTGTGGCTGGGGAGGAACCTACCAAATACCAACAAGGCTCTACACAAGACTGGCCTAAAACCCTACAGCCGAACAGGAGGGGCAGGTGGAGGCCGGGGAGTCGGAAACAAAACCGGGGACCTCCCCCCCGCCCTCCGCCCCCCCGAACAACGAAAAATAGAAGCGACACAATCACAAAACAGAAAAGCTCTTCCGACCTGACGAATCCCGCAAACTGGATTAAGTGCTTAAAGGGGGAAACGAAGAGGAAAGGGGGCAGCGTGATGCCGCCGGGACCCGGCCGGGCAGCTCCGAGGCCGGGTCCTGGCGGGAATTTGCTGTTTGATTTTAGCTCGGGGCCATCACCAAAAAAAAAAAAAAATAATAATAATAAAAAAAAGATTTAAAAAAAAAATAAATCCAGCTCCGTCCCGATCCCCTCGTTGGGGACGACGGAGCCCGAAAGGGCGCCGGGGCGGCACGCGCCTGCCCTCCGCTCGCGCCCGTTATTTTTAACTCGCTTTTCTCCCGCCCGGCGCGGAGCAGGGCGTAGGGCCGGAGGCGGCGGCGTAAGTAGTGAAAGCCCCAGCGCGGCCACGAGGGCCCCCCGGTCCCGCCGGCCGGGAGCGGGTGCTGTGTTTTATGCAGTGTCACTTTTTCGGTTGATGTCCCTTGCAATCTCCCCTCCTCCCCCCACCCTGCCCCAGTCCCTTAAATTTCAAAAAAAAAAAAAAAAAAAGAGGAAAAAAGGAAAAAAACCCCGTCCCAACAGAAGCGCGTGCGCCGGCCGGCCCTGACACACAGCACCCGCTCGCCAGCGGGGAGAGCCGCGACTGGCTTTGGTTTTGCAGGATTTCCTGCGGGTTGGGGGTGAGTTTGACAAAACTCGGGAGGATCCGACCCCCCCGCCCCGCTCCCCTCGCCCTTGCCCCAAACACCCTTCCCGAAACAGTTCGGCTGAGCTCTGAGCCCAGGTTCCAGTTTTGGCCCGTCTCGAGTTAACGCCGCCGCCCGCCCGCCCGCCCGCCCCCCCGGTGCCGGCCCCCGAGGCAGCACCCCCCGTCTCCCCCGCTTGCTTGGAACTGAACAGTGAACTTTGCCTGCTTCTAGCGCTCTGATTTACAGTATAGGAAAAAGGTCATAAAAGAGACCCAAATCGCATTGTATTTTTTAAAAATTTCAGCATATTCTCTGACGTTTCCCTCCCCTGCCCCGTCCCCTCCCCGGCTGCCGGCCGGGGGTGTCAGGGCAGTTCCCCTTCCCCCAAGGGGTCTTCTTTGCTCTGGTCCATGGAGTCACTGTCGTTGCCCTCTGTGTCGGAGGCGGTGTCGGAGTTGGAGGGCTCGGGGCAGGCGCGGACGGGCGTCACGATGACCGCACGTCTCTGCTCCTCTTCCTGCAGCTGCTTCTCCTGCGTCCCTTCGATGTGCTGGATGGCCTGCCGAGGGGAACCGCGGGCCGTGAGGACGTCCCCGCTGCGAGGGACGGCGGCTCCCCCCAACGGCACCCAGCAGCCGCTCCGGAGGCTGCCGGCAGCCTGGCCGTGCTGCGCCGCCGTGCACGTCTCCCCTGAAGCCGACCGCGGCCGGGCAGGCACCCTCCGGCTCGGCCCCGCGGCTGCCGGGAGCCCCCGAGGCCCGCTGGGCTCCCGCGCGCTCCCTCCCGCTGCCGGCCTGGCCCTTCCCAGCCCCCCTACCTGAACGATGGTGTCCAGGTTTTGCCGGGACGTGGAGACTGTGTTGATGACAGAGGATGGGCCCATGGTGACCACGGTGACGTGATGGGAGGGAGGCGGCGCTGGTACGATCACAGTGGGGTGGTGGGTGGGCGCTGGGGGACCGTGTGCTGGCAGGAGCTGGGAAGAGAAGCGAAAGCCCCCCGTTAGCACGGAAAACCTCCCTCCGGCCTCCGGTAGCCAGGACCCAGCTGGCTGCACCCGATGCCCCAGCACCCCGACGCAGCTCGGCAGCAGATACCCCCGGGGGTCCCTCCACCCGACACCCCAGCTTGCAACACGGGTGGTGCAACTAAGGGAGCCGTACCCTTCTCTCCTCTCCTCCAAGAGGAGGAAAGCCAGGAAAAGCTAAGGGGCAAGAGGCCAACGCTGTACTTCCTTGCTGCAGGCACACCGGCAGGGCTCCTGCTGCCCCTCAGCCCAGCAAGGGCTCTGGGCCCTGCACTGCTGGGGGGACCGAGCACCCCCAGTCCTTCCTACGCCCATGCCGTATCCCTCCCAGGGTGCAGAGGGTCCGGCAAAGGCAGCCAAACTGGTGCTGGCTGGGGCAAACACTGATTTGTCTTCCCCATGCCAGGCCCTGCGCTGCTTGGGTATCGCTAGCGCAGCAGTTTTGCACATGCCCGGAAGCGCCAGCTCTTGGTGAGATGTCTGGCTCGGAGCGCTAGGCACAGGCAGGTAATCAAGGAAGAAAACATGACCCATAACTCAGTCCCCATGGTCACTGCAGCACTTTCACAGGACACCATGTCTCTCTGCACCCACTTTTAATGTAGGGTAACTGCCTTGAAGCGAAAAGAGAACCAGAAGAGACACAGCCCACAGGGGAGGAAAGAGGTGGGCAAGAGCCCTTGGGCCTGGGCAAGGAGATGATGGGGAAAGCACTGCACACCAAAAGCCCAGCCTTCTTCAAGGGACAATAAAATCCTGAACAACAGCTCAACCGCTCAGGTTCATGTGTCCTCCTCGACGGACGCTACACGCTCCAGCGGAGAGCTTGGTGGCCTTAGTTTTAGCAGAGCAAGAGGCAAACGGGGTTGAAAGGGCTCCAGACCTCTACCCACAAACACGCTCCAGCTTCCTCCGAGTGCAGGGACGCAGACCTGTCCAGCTGCAGCTTAACGCCTCCCCTGCACTCAGCACCGACTTTGGCCAACATACGGTTATGTTGTGCAAAACCAGGAGAAACTCTGAGTGCAAGAGAGAACTCCCAGCCCGTGTTTGGAGAGGAAAGAAATCTGGGACCAGAGGGAAGACAAGTAACTGCCCCTTCAGCCCAGACACACGCTGGATTGCCCTCCTGCCTCTCAGGATGAGTTTGAAGAATTCCCTTTATCCTGAAGGGGGAAAGACCTGGCTTTTAAGACAGCAGAGGCAAAAGCCAGATCTGAGCTGCTGCTGCGTGCTAATCCTCAAATCACTTTGAACTGCTCAGCTGGGAACCTGCCGCACCCCTAAAAGATCCTCGTTAAAATAGCGGATGCAAAGAAATGCCTTAGCAGGAGGCTAAGGAAAGTTCACCTAAAAATAGGCTGAACTTCCCTAGGAGGCGGCTGGGCACGGATCCTGCGGGGAAGCATCTCTGGAGAAGCCAAACGACAGAGGAAGTCAGTTTTTCTCGCTCCCTTTGAAGTTCCCTATGCCGGAGTCTCCCCAAGGACTGAGCCTGAGGGATGGCTCAAAGTCAGGGCTGCGACAAGCAGTGGAGGGAATCACCAGTGCAGGGACTGCGCTTTCCTCCTTTCTGCTCCAAGCAGACATAACGCTCCCCAGGGCATCAGCAATATGATTTTGTCAAGGGTAAAGACTGAAGACTCCCACACCCGCAGGCAAGCTTTGCATATGGTGGGAATCGGTTTTGGGGCCTCCAAAAATAGGCTGGAGTCACCCAACGAGACATGAGCCTTCAGAGGTAGTGTCAGACCTCTATGTCACTGCAAACCACCAGCTCTGGCATGGGAAGCGCTACCCGCATCAACTGCTCACAGAGCATTTCAACTGCTGGCATCACCCGTGGATGGGGCCGGAGACTCGTTCCGCACCTGGTCCCATGTCCAGGCCACAGAAAACATGACAGATAGGTAGGTGCCTGCTCAGGCCAGCCCGAGGCTGGGAGCCAGAGCGGGTACTACAGCTCAGCTGACAAGCAGGAGCACGGGCTCCTCCACCTGAGCCCCCGGCAGAGAGGCCAGGCGGGGAAAGCTCAGCGGAGAGGAACTCGGCTCCTGGGGGAGGCGATCGGAGGCGGCCGCACCCAGCGCCTCCCAGCAAGGCCTTGGAAGGCCGTGGTCTCTCCAATGCCAAGTTGAATCGCTGCCAGCTAAAAAGCGATCTTCCACATACAAAAGCCGTCAGCGCTGGGGAATGGAGCCACTCGCAAGCTGCCATGAAGTGGTCCAGGCCACAATCCCCCCAACACACAGGGCGTCTGCAAACGCAACCCTCGTTGAGCTAACCAGGGGCCGCAGAGAGAGGCTGGTGGTGGAGTCCCGCAGCAGCACACACGGAGCGAGATGGGGTCCTGCCAGCAAGGACGGGGGCACCAAGCACCAACTCTGGAGCCGGTAAAGAGGGAATCGTGGCTGCGGTGGAGCAGCCGCAACATAAGGCAGGGCTCTTTGGCCTGGGCACAGCCTGCCACAAAGCCAGACTCTCCCCAGCCTGCCCAGGCATTGGCGCTGCCAGGGGGACAGGGCAGCTGGCTAAACCCTGTGCCTGGCTCTGCTGCCCAGGGAGGTTTGGGATGCAAAGTCACGTGCCAACAGCCAGGGCATCCCATGGCCGCAGCCCTGCACTCCGAACGACCGATCCAAGCTCAGAGCGGCGCTGGGGCGTTAAGCCAGTTCCCAGCCATGACAAGGGCTGGTGGGCCCATTTCTCGATGGACCAGAGCAGCAGTTCAGGGTGCCAGCATCATCCGCAGAAAAGCCAGGACCTGAGCCACACTCCCCACCACCCTTCCTGCAGCGGACACCTCTGAGGCACTCCAAGGCTGGCAGCAGGACGAGGCAAGGCCAGCTACCAGCACCTTTCCCGGCGCAGATGCATGATGTGGCAGACAGCTGAGCTGGCTACAAGGAGTTCAGTGCTCCTGGATGGGGGCACATCACCAGATCTTCTCTCTGCAGCGGGCTGCAACATCAGCTCCAGCCCCAAAGGGAGCCCAGCCGGGACACAAGCACATGGGGAGGCTGCGCACCAAGTCCTTTCCCAATCCCCTGAGAAGGGGAGCTTTGCTGGGACATCCCTGTCAATCACAGCCAGCCCAAGGGACGGGAGGTGTCAAGCACCACACCGCCGAGCTGCCCCCAGCCCCGTGCATTTCACCACCACACGCCCGGCTGCACATCTATCTCTCGGAAAAGCTTGCTCAGACAGGAGGCAGCTGGGGTGTCCCCGCAGCTGGGCTACAGCCGGGACAGGCCCCGGGGCTGGGCGACGGGAGGCGTCCACGCACTCACCTGGGTTCGGATCTGCTGCTCGCGTTCTAGCTTCTCCTGGTGCAGCAACCTCACCTGTTCCTGCTGCTGCTGGAGCTGCACTTGCTGAGCAATCACCTTCAGCTTCTCGGGGTACATGTGGGCCTCCAGGGAGCGAACCTGCCGGCAGAGAGGGCCCGGAGGCGTTGGTGTCGGAGCACAGCACGCTCTCTGCACGCGCCCCACCGATCCTGCAGCAACACAGCCCCCTGCCAGCGCCAAACCCAGGGGCAGGGCACTGCTGCTCCGTCCCCGTCCTCAGAGCCACGGGGCAGACCAAGCAGAGACCCTGGGGAGAGCCCAGCGCCGAGCCCAGGCATGGGGCAACCGGCAAACCCCAAAGCAGCCTGCAGCAACCGAGAAACCACGAACTGCTCCTGAACAGAGCCCGCTCTGCCAGAACGGAGCAGCCCATCGGGACGCCGTTCGATTGGCTGGATCAAGAGAGCGGCCCAGGAGATAAAGTGAGGCTTTGCTCTGCCACTCCTTAAGGGACCCCTAAATGGTGTTCGGCAGCTCTCTGGGACCTGCAGGTCTCCTGTGTCAGACAGGAGACATCACACGAGTGGCAGGTCCTGACCTCCCAAATGCCTGTGACAGAGCCTTGGAGGTGGGTCTCAGCCCAAAACAGCCTCGGAGGCCCCAGGCTGCTGGGTTGTGGTGCTACAAAACACAAACTGGTGCCACTCGGCCCCTGGCACAGCCCTGAGCAGGGGAGCCCAGGACAGCAGAGCCCAGCCAGAGGCCTTTGGGCTCCAGCCCACTCAGAGGCGAGACTTTGGCACCCTGAGCCGAAGGAGGGTTGGCGTGAGAGCAGCACACGCAGGATGGAGGCCACAACGCAGGCATCCCGGCCTGCGCCAGGGCGGCCAGGAGCTGCCAGGCCACGCGCGCTCGGCTCCGGCGCCGCTCCAGCATCCCTCAGCGCTGCCCGCTAGAGGGCGAGCCCGCCCCGCGCATGGCCGGCGCGGCGCCGCACAGGCGCCCGGCGTCCGCATCCGGCCACGGCCACGGCCAGCCCCAGCCTCACCTGCTCCTCCAGCATCATGCGCACCGAGCGCTCCTTGTCGAGCTGCTGCCGGAGCTCGATCATCTCCCGCCGCAGATCCTCGGCCTTCTCGTCCTCCCAGATGTCCGGCGAGCCAATGCCCTCATCTTTGTCCTCCGCTCGTCGCCGTTTCGGGGAGGAGCCGCTGAACTCCTGCCGGATGGACGTGGTGTCAGGGGCCAAACCCGGTGGTATGGGGGGACAGGAGCTTTCCCTCTACTCCCGCTGCCCTGATCCCCCCATCCAGACCATGTACCGGATCACAGGCTCCTCGACGGTGGCGATGTGCCTGCGCCCCACGCCTGCCTGCCCTCCCGGGGTTCACCCTACCCAGCCTTGCGCAAACCCACTTCTTCCAGGACTGCCTGCAAGCTCACACCACGACAGAGCCCAGAGATGGGGGTCCTGCCTGGATAAACTGACCCAAATGGGAAATGGGAGCGCGAGTCCCCTTCTCCGCCTGTTGCACAGGGGATGTTAGGTTAGGCTGGGCACCTCTGGATGCCGGCAGCGTGTGAAATGCCTCCGTTCCCCTGGCACAGGAGGAAAGACGGTCTCCTCCTGACCTCTGGCAAGAAGCAATGATGCACCGAGGCCTCCCACATTTATGGAAAGAGTCGCTGGCAGTATAGGAAACCAGCCCTTCCTCAGCCAGCCCAGCCCCACGCCAGCAGCGTTGGGCACGAAGGGAGACGCTACCTGGATGAACCGCTTGAGCTGGGTGTTCTGCTGCAGTAGCCGAGTCTTCTCCTGCTCCAGTGAGAAGATGTATTCAGCCGTTTGCTGGAGGATTGCCGCCTGCAGAAGAGCCGGGAGGGGGGCCGGTGAGGCAGGAGATTTCTCTGCAAGGTCCCTCCCCAACCCTAGGAGACCTGCTCCTGCTGAGCTCCTGCATCCTGCCCAGGAGGCAGGAGTACTGCTTCTTGCCGGCCCCAGCATCTCCAGGCTTTGCTTCACCTCCAGACCCTGTGGCTTTGCTCTCTCCTGGGCTTTTCCTCCACACGAACAGCACCAGATCCCATTCATCTTTTGCAGGAACAGTGTCTGACCTACTCCCTAGAGCTGCCTCCTCCCACCGCTCTCCTGCAGCATCAGGAAAGTCCTGCTGCAAAAGGGCCCCCTCGTTACCTGGGCAGGCGTATTCCTGGCGCTGGGAGGCTCGGTTTTGTTAAAACGCTTCCTCCAAACTGTTCCTCCGCCCTAGCCTCAGGACACTGAGTTACATACGCACCCCGTATTTAATGTGCACACACCCCTACAGAGGCAATTCCCCTGAGAGGGAACTCCATCATGCCTCAGAGAAAACAGCTTTGTCCAATGCAATGAAAACACTAGTTCTAAAGTCCCCGGGCGTCAAGGAGCCTGGAAGCGACCAGCGAAATAACGTATGCAGTTATCCTCAATTACACTTACAGCCCCGTCCTGCCTGCTCAACAAGCAACTCTGAAAACCTCAACGCGCAGGACAGACATCTGTCTCGCACGTCGTCAAAGCACTGGAGCACTGATTCCCCTGCTAGGTGTCCCTCGCAGCCCCGAACAGATGCCACCTCGCACGCGGCAGCTCCCTGCGCTCACCTTGCTGAGCTTCTCCCCGTCCGTGTGTGGGATGAGCGTTTTCAGAGACTGGAAACCGGCATTGATGCTCTGCATCCGCCGCCGCTCGTTGCTGTTGGCGATCTCCCTGCGTATCCGCCGCTCCTGGTCCCGCTGGGTCTCTGGAGTCAATGGGATGTTGGCCAAGCTGCAAGAGACACCCGGAGTTAGGGAGGGACGGGGCCCGCACCCCTGCGCGCACCCAGGGGACCGTTTGCTCTCTGCTTGGAGCTCCGGCGCCGTGTCTCGGGCTCACCCCCTCCATTTCTTCCCCTGCTTTGCAAGGATGGGGCAAGCAGCCAAAGGGACTGGCAAGAAAAACCACGGGGGACGACCGCCCCAGCGCCGCCCAGGGCTCAGCCCGCACCTCGTCTCCAGGCACAGACTGAGATGCTGCTAAAAGAGCAGCGGAGAGAAGGTGGGTTTTTTCTACCCTCTCCCTAGTATCCTAACCTCAGCTGGTCCTTTTAACACCTCTGGTGGACGTGTTGACCCAAAACACAGCCCCTGCGCAGCCCACCAGCTCCGTCAGGCTTGGACAGGAGCTGGCCAACAGCAATCCAACAGTATCCGTAGGGCAGCTCCAGACAAAAGAGGAGAGGGGACTCACGGACACCACACGAGCAAAGATGCCCCGGCTGGAGTTGGACACAACCATCCATCCCCTCTGCCTACCCCGTGTCCGAGCGTCCTCTGCTACCAGCGCAAACCACCCGCAGCCCGGCAGCAAGTCGGTCCCGGCTGCCAACACAGCGACCGCTGCGTCGGGAGGCCCCGGGGCGGTCCCGGGCCGAGCCGCGAGGGCGGCAAAGCAGGACCGTACCCCACCGCCGCTGGTGCGGGGCCCTCGGCGAGCCGGGGGTGCCGTCCCCCAGGCAGGCTGGCGAGGGGACGACAGGGCACGGCGAGGGTCCGGGTCCCCCTCCCCGGGCGGGCGGGCGAGCGAGGCCGCAGGCTCGCCGGCTGCGGTCCCGGCGGGGCCGGCCGGCGTGTGTGGCCCCGGGAAGGCGGCTCCCTCCCACTCCCGCTGATGGCTTCCAGATGACAGCTCCCAGCAGAGAAGCCCCCGTCCCACCCGAAGCCGCAGCTCCCGCCTGCTTCCTGCCGCCTCCTCCTCACGCCCCGCTCGCTCGCTCGCTCGGCAGATGGGCCGGGAAATGCTTCCCAGACCCGGCGCCACGGGCTGCAAGTGGGGACGGGCAGTGGGGAGGGAAGAGCTGCCGAGCGGCTGCAGGGAGGGCTCCGGCTGGCCACCACCAGCTCGCACGGGGTCACAGCGCCAGCCCCGGTCTCCACCCGAGCAAAGCCCCTTTCGAAGGGGGTCTCTTTTCTTCCTCCAAGCTCAGCTTCTTCGGAGGCCTCAAGACGGAGCGGGGAGCAGGAAGACTAAATCCTAGCACGCGACGGACTTGTTAAATCTGCAGAATAAAGAGGGACGGGATTTACGCCGGGAGGCGAAGCGGGCAGCATGCCCACCCCACGTTTCTCCCCACCTGCCCTCGCTGGCGAGGGGGACCCCGCGCTCCACGGGGGCGGCACGGGGACGGAGCGCGGTGCCTGCCCGGGCCTCAGCGCTGGGGAGGACAGTCCTGCGGTGCCACCGGGGAGCCGCTGCTTTGAGAAGGACCCGTGACAACTGCAGCGGGATGCGACCCCTCGCAAGCCACGCCGGGCAGCAGCCGGCAACTGCAAGCAATAAGCTGGGTGAGCAAAGTCTGAGCCCCGACTGTTCACAAGATAGCTGGCCATTAAAACAAAACAACACAACCCACAGACCACACCATCCTGATGATTATCTCGCTTTTCTTTTGTTTCCTAGCGCGAGTTGAGAAGCCAGTCTATTAAAAACCAAGAAACAGACTTCTAAGGGCGCGAGCACCTACCCGGAGTACATAAGCCATTATCACGCGCTTGCCATAATTAAGACTCCACGAGAACGCAGCTATTAAAGTCAGGCTGGAAGGTCAGGGCAGGGAAACCTGCGCATCCATCCACCTGCCATCCTGCTCTCCCTGTGCCCCCAGCCAGCAGGACGGATCCGAACGCCAGAGGGACCCCAGCCTCCTCCAGAGCCCCTTCCCTGCCCAGGTACACACCGCACACACGCAGGGATGTGCCTGCCTTCGTTCCCTGGCACTGCTACCCCATAACAGGGTTCGACCACGCCGTGAAGGCAGGACGTACCGCCGGGGCTGGGGAAGCTGCGAAATACCCAAGACTAAACACAAGGGAGAGCCTCCCAGCACAAGGTGAGATAAGATGGGCTTCAGCTTCATCTGGAGGCGGTGGGCATGGCTGTTTGCCCCCAGCTTGCTTTGTAACGCTCGCCAAGCAGTACGAGGCGCTGACACCGCTCCCCGGGACGCCACGGCTCCCAGGCCCCACGGGCCAAGACCTCATCCCCTCCTCTGTGTTGGGGCCGGAGCGCGGGGATGGCTCGAGTCCCTGCGGCAGCAGGACCAGGCAGCGGTGCTGAGCAGGCATGAGGCCACCAGATTATCTTTGAGCAGCCTCTAACAGGATCAGCACTACTCAAGCCAGCTGGGATGAGCAAAAGGCACCCATAGCCCCAAACACTGTCTGCAGGAAAGGAGTGGGGCTGGTGCGCCTGGCAGCCCAGCTCAAGGTCAGGAGGGAGAAGGGAGGACTTTCGGCTCAGCGAAGCTCTGGGTGCTGGCTCCGGGACAGGGAGATCAGACCTGTCCCACCCGCTGCATGACAGACGCTTGGTTCAGAAAGCGAGGCCTCGCGTCCACTGCTGAGGACGCTGCAGCTCATGCCACTGTGGCAGGACAGAGTTTCTCACGGACACCCTGCCTTCACTGCCATCAAATTGACAGTTAGCAGGTTTAGGAGCGTGGTGAGCCTCCCAGACCACCCAACGGCTGCTAAGGCCGGGGAACAGACTGCCGTTCCTCTGAGCCCCGGGCACCCAGGGAAGGATCCCAGCTCAAACTGCAGGACTGAGCAAGCGTCATAGTGCAGGCGAGCACAGGATGATGAGCGCCCGATGCACTAGACCTCTCCCGTGCAGCTCCAAACAGGTGCCCTGGAGGGGTCTTGAGATGTCATGAGTTCCTGGGGGTCTGCCCCACTCACTGAGATTAGCCATCTTGCACACCAGCTCCAGCCCCGCAGGCTGAGAGCTGCCTGCAGTGGTATCGTGGCCTTCTGGCACAGACCGTGACATCTGGGCAGCACAGAGCAGCTCACAGGGCTCACATCCATTCGTGGCTCTCACCAGCATTCCCGCAACCACTCAAACCGCGCTGCGAAGAATGGGCCCAAACTCATCCCCATGGGTTAAAACATACCGAGCCTCTGCACTTTCCAGCACCAGCGGGGAAAGGGTTACGGGGCCTGAAATCAGCAGGGCAGGAGCATACATGTAGGAACAGAAATCACGGTGAAGACACGGTGATTCTGCCAGAACAACGAGGCTATTGCAACTGCTGTTTTCTACTACAGGAGAACAAAGCAAACCTGGCTGAAATCAGCCCCCAAATACCTTTGTGCTTCTGGGCTTGACTTCAGCAGGCTCATGCTCTGGAGGCCAGGCAAGGGCAGCCAGGAGGTTACACCCAGAAGGCAGAGGCTTAGTACCCACACCCAGCCTTGCAACCTCACGTCAGGATCGCATCAGACGATCAGTATCTCGTATCGATGGCCGCCTCAACGCCCTGCAGCTGGATGAGCCAGAGTGCACAAGAAGCGAGGTAAGAAATCCCACTCTCACCTCGAGGACGGCTGCCTGGCTGGACAGCGGGTGGCTACGTTTGCACGAGGAACCATCCTGCACGGGAGATGGCCCCTTGCTCCTGTCCCGAAGGAGAGCACATGGCCAGGGCACTGGGCCACGAGTTCCTACCTCAGCTCAGAGCGAGGTGGGGGAGAGCACAGCCTAGGGCTCTCCATGAAGAACAACAGCACTGACGTTTATATTTGGGACCGCTGCCAGGTCATCGTCACTGCCACGGTGGGGACAACACCCCTGGGACAAGAAGGAGAGATGAGCGTAGAGGGGAAGCAACGGGAGGGCAGGAGATGGACAGCCCTGACCTGTCTCTGGCAGCTGCCCCTGGACCGCGGGCAGAGAGTGAAGGTTATATCTCTCCTTCCAGGAAACAATAAGTAAAAATGCACCACAGATGCCCTGCCGTATGGTAGGGGACACCCTCTCACCTGGTGCCCCAGCCTCTCGGGTTAACCCCTTCCCACACTGCAACCCCACAGCTCCCACCAGCTCAGCCCAAGACACTCTGCCAGAGGCCAGGGATCTCTGCTCAGCTCCCAGCTGGGCAAAGGAAACCCACCCCTCCAAATTCAGCTATTGGCTCCCAGGTGTTCCCGTCTTCAGCAAGACAGTAATTCTCCAGAGGCTGCGCTTGGCAGGTTATACTGACACCGCTCCTCTGTTAAGGGCAGGGTCTGCCCCTCATCTTCTTGCGGTGATGCTTCTCCAGGCCCTAGCCTGTGGCTGCAGGGCCTTCCTCCAAGCGCAGCTCAGGGATTTTCACCCATCAGCGACAGCTCCACAAGGGGAATTAGACAGAGACATCTCAGGCCGGACAGTGAGGAAGCAGTTTCTTAAATACAAGAGAAGGAGGAAGAGCCCATTTCCTCACCGGGAGACCTCTCATAACCTTCCCCAGCTGCTCTTCCTGGGAAGAGACTTATGAAGTGACAGAGCTAAACGCAGAAAGGGGGAAAATAAAGGCATCGTTTCAGAAGATGGCCTGGCAGTCAAACAACACACCCAGGTACCTCGGGCTACGTCCACTGGGAAGTGGGAAAAGACTTAGACACGGACGCTGCCAAACGCAGCCCAGCTGATCTCGCGTTTGGCCCCACACGCACAAGAAAAAGCCGGACGACAAGCCAGCCCGGCACCAGCCCAGATCCTGCCCACAGAACCTCCATCTCTGATCACCCCGGGCAGGCAGACACCCGCGAATGGCTCAGAGAGCAGCTTGCACTCACCACGCGTGTCCCCCGTCACTGCCCAAGTCGCACCAGCATAGTCTGGCTAGAGTTTGCCATGGGATCAAGTGCCTGCTGGTAACAAGCATGAGGGAGCCACACAGGAGAGCCAGGCTGCGCTGTAACGGGATTAGGGAAGATCCATCTAAACCAGCAATTGTTGCCCACGCACGTGTGAAGGACCCTACTCCTGACCAGCGAGTTCAGCTCAGCCTTGCAAAAGGCACGCTCTAAGCACGTTACCCCAGGAGAGACCTGCTTACGCAGCAAATCAGGCTCCAGACAAGATACCGATGATAACGAGACTTCAGCAGTAGCCGGCCTTCCGGGCTGTAACCCCACCACTCACTCACTTCTCTGGCACGTTACTCAAGTTCACCCTTCCTGGTTCCAGCTGTTCCCGTGCAAGTTCACTCGGCCACAGGAAGCTCTCTTGCCATAAAAGCTACCGCGGAGAGAAGCCACGGGGTATCTACAGCCCTCTCCACCATGGGCAAACTAGGGACGTGAGCTTTTGGTTGTGCAAGTAGAATTTGGTCTTCCCCTCCCAAGCTGCCCACTGGCATCCGGGTGCAATTTGGCAGGGCACATCATGCTCTCTGAGATCTCAAGGAAAGCAAAGCCATGGAGGTAACAGAGCTGTCTGACCCAGCCTCTCTGCTTCTCTCGCTCAAGGACGGTGCCAAGCTCTGCAGACCCACCACAGACACCCCAGCTCGTTCTCACCAGTCCTGAACAAGTGCTACAATTTGCATTGATGGGAAGACGAAGCATGGCCATACGGGGCATGGTGTCCTCAAATATGGGGTGCACGTGGGGCCACACGAGGCGGGGCGTCCCCAAGCAAGGAGTGGGTGGAAACCAGACCTGCAAGCTGTGCACAGGTGAAGTTTCTCCATACAGCTCTGCTCTACACTAGCTGATGCCCAGGGCGAGCGCAGAGGCCTGGAGAGGAGGATCATGTTTTCCTGCCCTGGGTTTCCTGGAGCAGCGTCCTGGACGGCGTGCAGTGTGCCAAGTCCTACAGCGAGCGCCGATGGGCTGCCAGGCAGGACGCCGGTGCTCCTCACCCAGACCACAAGCCCGTACTACGCTGCAGCGTGGCTCCAGGCAGGACGGGGCAGCCCCGAGGACCAACGCGGCGCTGCCGGGAATTGCTCCGGAGCGAGATCCCCGGCGAGGGCGTGCTGCGGGCTCTGTCTGCCCTGGCTCCACACGGCCCTGGGGCCCCATCCGGCAGCCGAACCCTGGTGCTGGGACAGGTGGGCCACAGTGTCCCTGAGGGGGTGGCAGGGCCACAGAGGCCCCCACGGAGCAGGGCTGCTGTGGAGCGGGCAGGCTCGGGTGGGTCAGGGCTGCCCCACAGGCACGAGTAGACAAGGGTGGGTCAGGGCTACCCCACAAGTGCAGGAGCACTCCAGGGGCTCAGGGTTGCCCCAGAGCAGTGGCTGAGCCCCACCAGGTCAAGGCTGCCCCACAGGCACCTGGGGGGGGGGACCCAGCAAGTCAGGCCTACCCCTCTGGGACAAGGTGGGGGCCCTCAGGGGGTCAGGCCTACCCCACAGGTGCAGGTGGGGCCTCACCAGACCAAGGCTACCCCCCAGGCACCCGGGGGGGGTCTCGGCTGCCCCACAGCAGCCCAGGCCCACCCCACGTGGCCTCAGGGGGTCAGGCCTACCCCACAGGTGCAGGTGGGGCCTCACCAGACCAAGGCTACCCCCCAGGCACCCGGGGGGGGTCTCGGCTGCCCCACAGCAGCCCAGGCCCACCCCACGTGGCCTCAGGGGGTCAGCCCTACCCCACAGGTGCAGGTGGGGCCTCACCAGACCAAGGCTACCCCCCAGGCACCCGGGGGGGTCTCGGCTGCCCCACAGCAGCCCAGGCCCACCCCACGTGGCCTCAGGGGGTCAGCCCTACCCCACAGGTGCAGGTGGGGCCTCACCAGACCAAGGCTACCCCCCAGGCACCCGGGGGGGTCTCGGCTGCCCCACAGCAGCCCAGGCCCACCCCACGTGGCCTCAGGGGGTCGGGCTGCCCCACAGGCGGGGTGGACCGCGGCGGGTCAGGACTGCCCCAGAGGGCACGGGGGGGCCCGGCGGGTCAGGGCCGGCCCGGGGGGCGGCGGCGCGGGCCCCGCTTTGTGCGGCGGGGCGGCGGCGTGGCCCGGCGGGGCCTACAGCGCCCACAATGCCGCGGCCGCCGCACTACATGTCCCGGCAGCCCCGGGCCGGGCCCGCCTCCTCCAGGAGGGCTGCAGAGTCACGGCCAGGCCCGGTAGTAAACACACACCCCCCCCCGCCGCCCCGCCGCACGCCGCCGCCTCCCGCCCCAGCCCCCCCGCCCCCCCACACACACCGGCGCGGCTCGGCGCGGCCCCCCGGCGCGGCCCCCCGGCGCCCACCCGCGGCCCGCCTGCCCGCATGGCCGCACGGCGGGGCCCGGCCGCGCCGCGCCGAGCAGAGCCGAGCCGAGCCGCGCCGCGCCGCGCCCGGCCCATGTGCGCGGCGCCCGGTGTGTCCGCGCCGCCGCCGCCGCCCCCCCCGCCCGCCCGCGCCCCCCCCGGCGCCGCCGCCGCCGCCGCCGCCGCCGCGGGGCCGGGCGCGGGCAGCGCCGCCGCCAGCGCACCCACGTGCTCGGGCCATGGAGGCGCCGCCGGTGCCCGGGCCGCGCTCCGCCGCCGCCGCCCCGCGCGGGCACCGCGCTGCTGCCGCCGCCGCCGCCGCCGCCGCTGCTCTTCTTGGCTGTTAGTTGTTTTTTTATTTTAAAGGCGGCTTCGGGGTTTAATCGTGGGTCGCCGGGGAGGGGGGGGCACCCACCTGCAGAGCCCGCCGATGACCTCCTTCTCGGATTTCCTGAAGTGCTGCAAGGAGGGCATCTTCTGGGCGGGCACCATGAAGTACTCCATGCCGAGCGGGGCGGGCGGCGAGCGGGCCGCGCCGGGACGGGGCGGGCCGGGCCGGGCCGGGCCGGGCCGGGCTGGGCTGCGCGGCTCCGCCGTCCGGGCGCGCGGCGGTGTGGGCGCGCGCGTGTGTGTGTGTGTGTGTGTGTGTGTGTGAGACAGCGCGTGTGCGTGTGTGTGTGTGTGTGCGTGTGTCTCAAGGCGGGAAACAGCTGGTGCGAGCGCAGCGCTCCCTCCCCCGGCGGCGCCGCCTCCGCCAGCCACCGGCCCATGTAAACAAAGGACGGCGCGGGCCCCGTCGGGGAAGGGGAGGGGGCGCGGGGGGGCCCGGCGCGGCGGCGGCGGCGGGGGGGGGGCACGCGCGAAGCAGGCAGGGAAAAGCCCGCCGTGGTGGTGGTGGGGGGGGGGGGGCGCAAGGTGACAGCGGGGCGAGGGGAAGGGGCGGCGGGGGGCGAGAGGGGTGCCCGGTGGGCGCCAAACGCCGCCTCGCCCCGGGCCCCCCCGCCCCGGCCTTCGGCAGCCCGCCGTGACCCCCCCCGAGCGAGCCCCCGCTCCCCAGGCGGCCCGGCGGCCCACGCGGCGCCCAAGGCGTTGGCGTGAGGCCGCGCGGGGCGCCCCCGAGGACGCGGTACCCGCCGGGGCGCCCGTCCCCGCCTGCAGCACCCTCCCGGGGCAGGACGAAGCCTCCTGACGTCCACCCGCACCCTGGCGGGCCGCGACCCGCGGCTGCAGCCGGCCCCGACGGGGGGGACGCTCGGCTCCGGCGTCTCGGTGACGGCCCTGCGAGTCCTCGCGGGCTGCTGCCGTGCCCCGTACCCTGCCTGGGGCCAGGGTTAGGCCTGCGTCCCCCGGCCAGGGGCTGCGGGCGCCCCCGGCTCCCCCCCGTTGCACGCCGTGCCGCGGGGCCGCTTCTCGACGCGCGGTAGTTTTGGGTTGAGCCCGGGGAGCGCCGGCTCCCCTCGGCCTTCCCCCCTCTCCTCTTCCAGCAAGGAAGTTCCCGGGGGCTCCTGGGGCTGTTGGGGCTGTAGTTGGGAGACGCCGCGGCGCTAGCAAAGGGCTCCTGCGGCAGGGCAACGCCCGGGGGGGCTGGGGGAGCACGGGGAGGGGGCCGGCGCGCTGGGGCGGCGGGGCGCCCCCCTCCCCGCAGCCCCGCTTCCCTCCAGCAGCCGGAGGGGCAGGTTTCGCCCGCTCGCCGCCTGTCCCCTTCCCCGTCCCCGCGCGGGCCCCCGGCCCAGCCCTCCCCGCAGGAGGAGGCAGGAGGCCTCCCCCCCCCCCCTGCCGAGGCTCGGGGGCCGGCATCGCCCCCCCCTGCGCCCCCTCTCCCGCCGCGCTGGCCTCCCCCGGCTTTTCCTCGCCCTCGTCGGGGCCGCGGTGCGGCGGCGGCGGCCGTGGGCCGGGCCCCCTCCTCGCCGTGGTTTCCCTGCTCGCCCGACCACGTGGGGGACTCCCGCGTGTGTCCCCCCCCGCCTCGCCTCCCTCCTCCCGCCTGCCCTGCCGCTTCTCCTCCGCTGGCCCTCGGCCGCCGGCCCCGCTGGCAGCCAGCTCGGCGCTCTCCTCCAGGAATTCAGCCCTCCAGATGTCGGAGAGGCCGCGGCATCGCGCGGCTGCTCCGCGGTGAATCAGCCGCATACCAGAGGCGAGGGCGCAAACAGGCCTCCGCCCTCGGCCCCGGCCCCGCCGGGGCCCCCGCAGCCGCCGGCACCCCGCCGGAGGCGGCTGGGCGACGGGCACGGCGGCGCCCCTGCGCTGGCCCGGCCGCGCTGGCCCGGCACGGCCTCTGCAGGCAGCGGGCTCCCACCTCGCGAGCGGGCGCCCCGAGGACCCGGCGTCGCCTGCGGGTTCCTCCCGGCGCGGGCGGCCGGAGCCCGGGGGCATCGTCAGGGCCGTCCTGCCCGGCGACGGTCCCCGGCCCGCGGGGAGCTCCCCGGGGAGCAGAGGTCTCCCACGGCAGGGCCCGTCCCCGTCCCCGGTGGCGAGCCGGGATCGCTGTCTCGCACGACGTCGGGCTGGGGGGAAGCTCGAAGCGAGCTGACAATGTTGGCGCGAGAACAAACCGGGAGGCTGGGGCGGGCGGCGAACCGAGGCTGCGAACGGGGAGCCCCCTTGCAACCACCAGCGCAGGGAGCTTCTGCGGGAGGCTCCCAGCGGGCGCAAGGCACCAAACGGTTGCGGGCCGACGCCAGGCGCCAGCAGCCCCGTAGCGGTGCCCGGAGAGGAGCTCGGTGCCCGCTGGCTGCAGCCGGGGCATCCTGCTGCCCTGCGCTCCCGCCCCAGGCACCCGGCGCGGGGGGCGAGCGCCGGGGCCGGTGGCCACCTCCCTCGGCCGGCCAGCGTCCCGGGGAGCGCCCGCCGCTGCCCGGCTCGGCCTGAGCCGAAAGCCGCCCCCCCCGGGGCCCCGCGCCGCGGTAGGTGGCATCGAAGCGCCGCGCGTTGCCCAACGCTTCCGCTCCGATGCCGCTTCAGCCGCTGGCGGCCGGGCCAAACGCTGCGCTCGGGCCGCGGCCATCTGTGCCAGCCGCCTGGCCTGCCTCGGGCTGCAGCTTTTCTTTTTCAAGTTTCAGCTGAAGCGGCTCAGTCGTTTCCAAGAACAATATTGGGGGAAAGACATTGTTTTTTTCCCACGTTAAAAAAAAAAAAAAGACAAAAAAAGACAAAAAAAAAAAAGGAGGAAGAAAGAAAGGATGAAAAATTGGTGACAGCTGCTTCCCTGAGCCTCCGCGCGTCGGAGCAAGGTGCTGGCGGCCAGCGGCAGGGGAGGAGGAGGTCACCCGGGGACCAGGTGGGGCTTTCGGCGATCCTGCAAAAATCCTCCCCGCACCGCACGATCGCAAAGCCGGGCAAAAAAAAAAAAAGAAAAAGAAATCTCCGCTTGTGCACGTGCTCTGGGGAAGCCTGGGAAGGTGAATCAGGCAGCAAATTCCTCCTGCGCCAAGCGTGCTCCGTCCTGTCCCGCGGCTGGCCGCGCCGCCAGCCCTGCTCAGCCCGGGCCTGCAGGGGCCGAGCCGGCTCCGGCCCCGTGCCCCCGGGGCCGGCATCGGCCTTCCTGTGCGCCCGGTATTTCCCCGCCGGTGCCGAAAACGGAGCGAGCGGCCTGCCTTGCCCGCAGCGGGGTGGGAAGGGCGGCGGATGGCGGAGACGGGGCAGCAGGGCTAGCGGAGGAGAGGGGCGAGAGCGGGCACGGGGCGGCTACGCGCCAGGGAGCCCCGCGCACGCCCCATGGGCCCTAGCAGGCGGTTTTCTCCGCCGGCCAGGCCTGCTGCAGGGTGCTACACCCACGTTTCTCGCCGGAGCCCGGAAACTGGCTGGGTGCCCAGCCCGCAACGGGCCTGGCAGCGTGGGCGTCCCGGCCACGTGCTCGGCGGCGCGGTTCCCGCGCAGCTGGCGCTGCCGGAGACATCCCCTTCTCGGGTGCGGGGGCACGCGTGGTTCCCCGCTTTCGATTCCCTGCTGGGGGGCCCTGGAGGAGAGGCCGTCATCGGGAGGGAGCCCTGCGTTCCCACCCGCAACGCGCTCCGGCGGGATGTTTCCTTCCGCCGCCCGCGGGCGCCGACCGGGGACGCCCGGGCTCTCCCGGGCACCGTGCCTGGCTGCGCATCCCCGCCTTGCGGGGTGCCCCGGTCGCCGGGCAGGCGGGCGGGCAGGGGACCAGGTGACCCCCCCGGGCGGGCCGGGTGCCCCCCACCGCCGCCCCGCCCCGGCCCGGGAGGGAGTTTCCAGCCGGTCACGGCTCCAGCATCCGGGCCTGCCCGCCACATCCTGCCTCCGGAAGGAGCCGCGGCCCCGGCGCCCCGGGACAACCCCCGCCCGCCCCGTCGGGGCGGCTCCCGGCCGCCCCCCCCCTTTCTCCCGGCGGGCGGGTGACGTCATTAGGGAGGCCCCGCCAGCCGTGACGCCAGCCGAGCTCCGTGACGTCACGCCGCTGCTGCGGGGAGGGGGGATCCCCCCCGTCGCCCCTCCCGGAGCAGACCGGATCCCTCCCGGGAAAAGGTGTGTGGGGGGCACCGGACAAGGCAGATCCGGTGTGCGCGGCCCCGCTTCCTGCGCTGCGGCCGGGGCCCCCCGCCCCCGCCACGTCCCGCGCCCCCGCGGGGACCCCCCCCCCGTCCCCCGGGGGCTCCCCCTTCCCCGGCATCCGGCGCCCGGGAGGGGGAAGAAGAGCGGCGGGCGGCGCGGGAGGGGATGCGGCCCCGGGGACGGCTCGGCTCTGCCGCATCGCCTGTGCCGCGGCTGCGGCGGGCGTGACCTTGCGGGCGAGCGGCGGGTGCCGCCGCCCCCCCCACCCCCCGGGCCCGGCGGCGGGGCGCCTGCCCTCCCCCGCGGCCCCCGCCCGCTGCTGCCCTCCCGGCGGCGGCGGCGGTGGGGGGGTGCCCGCCCCCCCCGGTGCCCCCCGCCCGGCGCGGAGGGGCCGGCCCAGACATGCGCTCAGCTCCCCGCCCGCGAACGGAGGCTGGGGCCGCGGCCGAGCGGGGCCGGTCCTAGCGGGGCGCTCCGCAGGGCGGCCATAAATCACGGCGGGCAGAGCCCCCGCCCTGCCGCCGCCGCCGCCGCCGCCACCGCCGCCACCGCCGCCACCGCCGCCGGAGGGGGGGGCCACCGCCACCCCCGCCCGCCCCCAGCCCCGCCGCCAGAGGCGGCCCCGCGCCTGCAGATGTGGCGGAGCGGCGAGGCGTCCCGTCGGCGGGGGGGCCCGCTCCGCCGCGCCGCCCCGGCCCCGGCCCCCGCCCCGCTGCCGGCCCCCGCCGCGGCCGCGCGGAGCCGCCGCCGCTGAGCCCCGCCGCCGCCGCCGTCCGCAGGTAGGCGATCGCGCACCGGGGCCCCTCCCGGCTCTTTGTGGCGCCGCCGCTCGCGGCGGGGGATGCTGGCGGCGGGGGGCGCCGCCCGGCAGCGCCGCGAAGCCGCCCGGGGCACCCCCTGCAGCCCCCCCCCCCCCCCCCCGCCCTCCGGGCAAGTTTCGGTTCCCTCCCTCCCCTCCTCCGGTGCTGCCGTTTTGGGGGAGCGGGGCCCCTCTCGGGTGCCGCATCGCCAACCGGCCACCGCTGGCCCCCCCCCTCCCGCAGCCCCGGGGGGGGAGCGGGCCCGGGGCGCTGAGCCCGGCCTGCGGCGCCGCCCGGGGGTCCTGGCGGGGGGGGGGGGCGGCGGGATTGCCCCTGGCTGCCCCCGGCTGCCCCCGCGAGCCACTGCCACCGGGGGTGGCCAGCGTGGGTCCCCCCCCCCCGAGGGTGCCAGGGCACAGGGCCGGGGGGAGCTGGGCTGCGCCCTCCGCTTGGCACCTGCCGGCTCTGGGGAGCGCCGGAGCCTCCGGGGCTGCGGAGGGGGGAAATGGCCCCGCTCCAGGCCGCGGGAGCCGGGGGGGCTCGGGGACAGCCGGCTCGGGTGACCGGCCGGGAATCGGAGCGCGGCGCCCGGTGCCAAAGCAGCGACGGGAGCCTCCGCAGGGGGGAGCGTGGTGGGAGCGGGCCGGCTCCCTGGGGTGCCGCAACGCGGGGCCGGCGGGCGAGCGGGTCCCCGGAGCCCGTCTCTGCCGGGTGCCGCAGCCCGGCAGCGGAGCCTGCGTCGCCGCTCGCTCGAGGCCAGCGCTGGCAGAGGGGACCCCGGGGACTCCCTTCTCTCCCCCTCTCACCAGCTCCTGCTTCAGCGCCGGCCACCGGGGCTGTCGTCCGCTCTTTAGCTGTCAGCCAAGCCGGGGGCGGGGGGGGGGTCCCTGGCACCGGCGGCGCCGCGCGCGGCGGAGTGGGTGTCCTGACCTTGGTTCCCGGGCGGGTAACTGCGCCCGGAGGATCGAGACGTGCCTGGCCGCGATCGCTGCGGGGCCCTGCCGCGCTCCACCCCGGAGGCGGCAGCCTCGCCGCCGCGGCGCGCTGGGTCCCGCTGGGCCGTCCCGGCGGCACCCGGCCCGCCGCGGGCGCCCGGCTGCGGGCGCTGCCTCCCGGGCTCGGAGCCCGCGGGACGGTGCTCGAGTTTCTCCTCCGTGCTCGGCTCAGAAAATTGAGCCTCTCTGCCGTACCCCGTGTCTGTGCATCACCCCGGTCGCCGAGGTGGAAATCCAACCTGTCCCGGACACGTGCTGGCGGTGCCACCACCCCTTTGCTGGCGGTCACCTCTCGTCCCTGTCACCTGGGACCCCGGGCAGGGGCAGATGTGCCTGGGCCGCCGCTGCGCGTGGCCCGCGGTGGTGGGGCGAGAGCCGGGGCAAACGCGTGTCCCGGGAACCCCCTTTCGACGGCTCTTCACGCCCAGCCTGGCGCGTGCTCCCGGCACCCAGAATCCCCCCGCGTCCCCGCTGTGGTCGTCCCCGTCGCGGCACGGCGCCGCGGGGGGGCCGCCGACGGAGGAGGCGGCCGGATCGCACCGGGGGGATGCAGGGTGGGACGGTGAAGCCGTGGGGCGCTGAGGGTGTGACCCGCTTCCGCAAAACGTCCCCGCCGTCCCAGGGCTGCCGGCCCCGGGGTGCTGCCGCGCGGGCTCCTTCCCGACCGCCCGCGCGACGTCCTCGGCCGAAACCCCTGCGCGGCCGCCTTCCCCTGTGCCGCCCTGCCGCGGGCTCTCTCCGGGCTCCCGGCGCTCCTCCCCGCCTCGAGGCGGCAGAGCTCAGCGCAGCCCCGGGGGGCTGCGATGCGCCGCGGCTCGGCCGCCGGCGGGCCCGGCTCCCGGCAGGGGTGCCCGCGGCGCCGTCCGTTCGTCGCCGCCGGGGGGGGCGGTCGCTGGCTGGCATCGAACATCCGCAGCCGTTCCCACGCCCAGCGAGCCGCCGGAGCATCCGCGTGACAAGGCGGCTAGGAGGGGGGCGCCCGGGGCCTGGCCAGCCCTCCCTGGGCGGCCTGAGACCCCGGTGAGGGGCGCAGCGGAGCCCGCGACGCGGCAGCCCGGCGTGAGCTGCTTGGCTTGGCCGTCAGGGTTTGGCCGGGGCGGCCGTACGGCTTGGAGGCGCAGCCGAGGTTCGCGTGCCGGGGCGCGAGGCGCTGGACGAACGCGTGCGCCGCCCGGGAGCTGGCGGTGCAGGATGGGGCGCCCGTGGCCGGCGAGCAGCGAGGTCGCCGGCCGGTGCGGGCAGCCAGGGGATCCCCGAGGCCGGCTCAGGTGGCGACGCGGGGAGAGGAGAGATGGCGCCGACGGGAGCGGCGTGGCGGGGAGCGCGGGGCTGGGGGCGCGGAGGAGCCGCTCGCTGCTGGCCGTGTGCCCGCAGCTGGCTAGCGGAGCCCCGGGGCTCCTTGCCCTCCAGCCAGAGGCACGCGATGCTCCTGGGGCCGGCGTGCCGGGACCTGCGCCGGCTGCGGCGCGCCTGGAGGTGGGCGCAGGGGCGACGGGCTTTCCAGGTGCCGGCCGTTCGACGGGGGCAGCTTGGGCCCGCTGGCCCTCCGGGTCCCCGTGCCGCTGCTGGGACCCGTGCGGCATGTCCGAGCGTGGGGGACGGGGTCCTGGGGAGGCAGGGCCACGGCCGGTCCCCGAGCCGGGGAGCCTCAGGGCGTCTGACGGCGCGGGAGGCTGGCGAGGCGGAGCGGAGACGGGCCCTGGCGTCGGCGGGGAGCGGTTGCCCCGGCCGTGGGCAGCGAGCGGGCTCGCGCGCCGCCCGCCCGCCGGCGGCGGGTTGAGGAGGGAGCCCGGGCGGACCGGCCGTCGCGGCCTGCTCGCAGGCGCTGCCGGGGTGCGCGGTGGGGGGGATGCAACGGGGACGGGGAGCTCGGCAGAGCAGGGGCCGGCGGTGGCCGACGGGAGCGGGACCAGCCGCGGAGCAGCCTGGGGGGTGCCGGGAGGTGCCTGGCGTCAGCGCAGCGGGACCCGCCGGCCGCGCCGAGCCCAGGCCGCCCGCTTCGCCCGGGTGCCTGCGGCGCTGGGCCGGCCCCTCTCTGCCCTGCCGCCGGGATGCCCGCGGGGGCTCCCCCCGCGCAGGGCCATCCTCGGCAGTCCTTGCTGCTCGCCGCCTCTAATCCGCACATTAATCGGCTCTGGGGAGATCTCAGCCCGGCTGCCCCCCGCCCCGGCGGCCGAGCCCTGGCGCATCAGCAGGCGCTGAGCGCGGCGGCCCCAGCGCCTCCGGGATGTTCCCGCTCTCCCCTCGCTCTTGCTATTTCTGGCCGGGTTCACGGCGCAGCTGCAGCTCCGCGGACGGCCTGGGGCCGGGCGAGCTCCCCTTGGCAGGAGCCCAGGTGAAAGGCTCGGCACGCTCACGCTGCCCTATCTCTTTCGGCACGTCCCTTTCCCAGGGCCGGGGCGGCGGCGGCGGCTGGGGGGACAAGAGGGCCCCCCCGGCCGCGAAGGCCAAGAGCCGCCGGTCGCCTCTCCGTGGCAGCGGCGCGGGGCCCGCCGGCCGCAGGGCAGCGCCCGCCGCCGAACCTTGAGCGGAGGTCACCCCGGCCCGGCCGCCCCCCGACGGGCCGCCGCCGCGAAGCCCCTCGGCCTTAAACGCTGCGCCGGGGCTGGGGGCGCAGGCCGGGCCGGCTCCCCAGCGCGGTGGCGGTGGCGGCCGCCGCCGGGCACGGGCCCCGCCGTGACGTCCGAGCCCAGCCGGCCGGGACTGGAACGGGAAGCTGCAACTGGGATCGGGGTTGCCAGCGGCGGGCGGGCGGGCGGGCAGGAGAGGCCGCCGGGGGAGGAGGCGGCAGAGGGCAGGGGCCTTGCGCGGGGGCCCGCCGGGGCGGTCGCCGCCGAGGGGCCGCCGGGCGTTGGCGCTGCCGGCGGCTCCCGCGGCCGGGCCGGCCGCCAAGCTGAGGGGAGGGCGTGCGTGCGGCGGCCGGGAGCGGGGGGGACCGCAGGTGCTGGGCGGCCCCGCCGATCACCGGGGCCTCCTTGGCTCGCGGCGGCGTCCCCCCCTCCGCCGCCGCCCTCCCTGCCAGCCCCGCGGGCGAAGGAAGGGGTTAAGCGTGCCCGCGGCGCGGCTAGCCGGAGGGGGGCCCTCCCCGAGCCCGGCCGAGCCGCCGCTTAATGGTATTTGCACAGCACAACTGAGCTCAGAGCTGTTTGCTGTTCCCCGGCTGCCGGCCAGCTGCCGGGCCCCGGCGGCGCGGCTGGGCCGGGGGGCGGCCGCCCGCCTCCCCTCCACCCCCTTTGCCACCCCACCGCGGGCCCTGGCGCCGGGGACGCGGCACGGCCAGCCGGGTCGGGGGAGTGTGGCCCAGAGCCTGCCCCGCGCCGAGCGGGCCGGGGCTGCGCTGGCGGCCCTCCGCGGGCCTGGCGTCTGGCTGCGCCCCCCCCCCCCCCGGACGTCACCCCCCCTCCACTCTGCCCCCCGGCCATGAGAAGGGCTTTGGGCAGCGGGGGAGAGGGGAGGGTGTCCCGGCGCCCGGGGGGATGCTCTGGGCCCGGCGGCGCGTCCGCGCGCTGCCCGCTTGCCCGTCCTGAGTCGGGCAGGCGAGGAGAGGAGGCGGCTGCCCGCGGGGGCCCGGGGGCGTTTTGGGGCGGTCTCGGTGCTGGCCGGGAGCCGAAGCCGGCTGCCCCGCGCCGCACCGCGCCGGCCTGTCCCGCTCAGCGGCCGGCTCCCTTGCACCGGCGATGGCGGTCCCCGGATGGCGGGGAGGGGGAGGCCGGGGGGCGGCGGTGCGCCGGGGGGGCTGGCTGCGGCCGGGGGGGCGGCTGAAACGCCCGCGTCTCGTTGGCAGGAAGAGGAAACGGCTAAATAAACTTTTTGGAGTGTTTTAAATAGAGCGGGGCCGCGGCGGTGCCCTGGGCCGCCTCCGCGCCCTCCCCGCTGGGACGCCGAGGCCGCTCCGGCCCCACAGCCGGCGGGGGGCTGCCCGCGGCCCGGCCCCCTTCCCCGGGCGGGGGCGGCGAGGCCAGCGCGGGGAGGTGTCGGGGCGAGGGGCGCCTCGCTCCCTCCGCCCCCGCTTTCCTCTCCCGGCGTTTTTCCTCCATCTCTCCGTCCGTCTGACCCCCAAGTTGGAGCTGTGCAGCTGGGCCGGGGGGGGGGGTGCTTGGGGCGGGGACCCCACTATGGGGCAGGTGCTGAGGCTGTGGGGGGGCTGGGGGTGGGGCCCCGCTATAGGGCAGGTGCCGGGGCTGGGGGGCGCTCGGGGTGAGGACCCCGCTATGGGGCAGGTGCCGAGGCTGTGGGGGGGCTGGGGGTGGGGCCCCGCTATAGGGCAGGTGCCGGGGCTGGGGGGCACTCGGGGTGAGGACCCCGCTATGGGGCAGGCCCTGGACTGTGGGGGGGCTCGGTGTGGGGACCCTGCTATAGGGCAGGCCCTGGGCTGTAGGGGGCTCAGGGCAGGGACCCTGCTATAGGGCAGGAGCCAGGGCTGTGGGAGCTCGTGGTGGGGATGCCGCTATGGGGCAGGCGTTGGGGCCCTGGGGGGCTCAGGGCAGGGACCCTGCTATAGGGCAGGTGCCAGGGCTGGAGGGCGCTCGGGGCAAGGACCCCACTATGGGGCAGGCCCTGGACTGTGGGGGGCTCAGGGCAGGGACCCTGCTATGGGGCAGGTGCTGGGGCCGTGGGGGGGCTCAGGGCGGAGACCCCGCTATAGGGCAGGTGCCGGGGCTGGAGGGCACTCGGGGTGGGGACCCCACTATGGGGCAGGCCCTGGACTGTGGGGGGCTCGGGGCAGGGACCCTGCTATGGGGCAGGAGCCAGGGCTGTGGGAGCTCGTGGTGGGGATGCCGCTATGGGGCAGGCGTTGGGGCCATGGGGGGCTCGGGGCAGGGACCCTGCTATGGGGCCGGGACTCCGCTATGGGGCAGGCGTTGGGGCCGTGGGGGGCTCAGGGCAGGGACCCTGCTATGGGGCTGGGACTCCGCTATGGGGCAGGCGTTGGGGCCGTGGGGGGCTCAGGGCAGGGACCCTGCTATGGGGCTGGGACTCCGCTATGGGGCAGGCGTTGGGGCCGTGGGGGGCTCAGGGCAGGGACCCTGCTATGGGGCTGGGACTCCGCTATGGGGCAGGCGTTGGGGCCGTGGGGGGCTCAGGGCAGGGACCCTGCTATGGGGCTGGGACTCCGCTATGGGGCAGGCGTTGGGGCCGTGGGGGGCTCAGGGCAGGGACCCTGCTATGTGGCAGGTGTCGGGGCTGGGGGGGCTCAGGGCAGGGACCCTGCTATGGGGCCGGGACCCCGCTATGGGGCAGCCCCCGTGCCCGCGGGTGCCGGCTGGGCAGCAGGACGGCCGCGGCGGTGGGGCCCAGGTGGCCGGAGGGGGCTGAGCGCGGCCCGGAGGCACCCGGGGGGGGGGCCGAGGTGATGGCGGGCCGCCGGGGGGCCGGGCCCAGCGCCGGGGAGGCCCCGCCGCCATCGCGCCCCCTCGGCCGGGCCCCGGCGGCGGCGGGGAGGGGGACGCGGGCCGGGTCTCCCCGGCGCTGCCTGCGGCCGGCCCCCCGCGCGGCTCCTCCGCATTCCTCAGCGTCTGAGCCGCGCTGGCCCCCCGCCAGCGCCGGGAGGTGGCCGGCCCAGCCGGCAGGACGCGGGGCGGGAGCGGGGCTGGGGGGCGGCGGGGGGGGGGAGGACACGCAGGCCCCAGGTCCGGCCGCCCCCCGCCACGCGGGTGCCCCTGCGCGTGGCTGCGCCCAGGTGGGCCCCGCCGCTGCCACCGCCACCCCGGGGCGGGAGCGGAAAGCAGGGTGGGCGCCGCGGCCCCCCGCCACGTGGGCCGGCCGGCGGCACCGCCGTGGCCGCCCTCCGCCCCGCGCGGGGGCCGGGGGGGAGCTGAAATGTCAGTGCTGGGGTGGGGGGCTGTTTGGGGGGAGTCAGGTGGGCTCTGGCCCTGCACTGGCTGGTAGCTCACTCCTGCAACGAGTTCACTGTTCTCAGCCACCTTGTGGTGTAGCCGCGGCGGGGCTGGCCGGGGGATTGGGTTGGGGCGGGGGAGGTTGGGAGGGGGGGGGTTGCATTTTGGGCTGGGGGGGGGGTGGCTGAGCTGCGCAGGGGCGCCCCTGCCCTGATCGTCTTGGCGGCGGCGGGTCAGCGAGAGGGACGAGCAGGCTGAGAGAGGTGGCGGGTTTCGGCAGAGCAGCCGCCCCGCAGCGCCGGGGGCCGGAGACGCGCCCCAGCCGGGGGCGGGGGGGGGGTTTGGAGCACCCCGCCGCCTCCTGGGGGAAACCGAGTCGGGGCGAGGCGGCTGTTTGCGGGCAGCCCCCCGCCCGGCCCCGGGCAGGCGGTGGTGGCGTTGGCACGGCGGGGAAAGGGGCCCCGGCGGGGAGGGGAGAGGAAGCGAGCCAGGCTTGGCGGCCGCAGAGCCCTTCCGCCTCCCGGGGTAGGGGATGGCAGCGGGGCCTGGCCGCTCGGGTTACAGGGGAGGGGGCTGGCGGCCTGCCACCGCCCCTCCTCTGCCCCTGGGAATGGCCGCGCCGAGGCCGGCCGGCCCCCCGCCCCGGGGGTGCCTGCGGCGGGGGGCCGCGAGGGCACGCGCCGCCCCCCCCCCAGGGCTCGGTGGCGTGGGGGGACGCGGGGCGTTCGGCAGCGGGGTCTGGTAGTGGCTGAGGGGCCGGGCCGGCCCCCGGGGGGGGGGGGTGACGCCGCGGAGGGGCCCGTTTACGCCCCGACGGGGACATCGGTGTCCTGAGCGCGGCGCCCAGGGACGGGCTCCGGCCGTGCCCCCCGCGGCCGTGCCCCGCCGGCGCGTCCCGCTGCCGGAGGGCTGCGAGAGGGGACGCCCCGGCCCCGCGCCTCGGCCGAGGGCGCTGCGCCCCGCTCGGCCTCGGGCCCGCGGAGGCCCCGAGGGGCGGGGAGGGACGGTGCCCGGCGGCGCCGGTGGCCCCGACGCCTCGAGGCGCCCCGCTCACCGCCTCCTTTCCTCCTCTTGCCCGCTGCAGCCCGCCTGCCCGCCCGCCCGCTGGGCCGGAGGGGGTCCGCCGGCCCGCGCCCGCCCCGCCGGCGCCATGCATTCGCTGGACGAGCCGCTCGACCTCAAGCTGAGCATCTCCAAGCTGCGGGCCGCCAGGGAGAAGCGCGAGCGGGGCTTGGCTGGCTCCAAGCCCCGGGGCCCGCACCGCGAGCCGCGCGGCGCCGACGAGGGGCCGCCGCCGCCACCGCGGGCACCCGGCTCGCCCAGCTCGCCGCCAGCCGGTGAGGCCGCCGCCGCCGCCGCCGTCGCCGCCGCGCAGGCCGGGGGGCGGCGGGGCGGCGCGGGGCGCCGGCGGGGCGGCGCGGCCGTAACCGCCTGGCCGTCCCCAGGCCTGCTGGCGCACTCCAAGTTCCTCGACAAGCGGGACGCCCGCTTCTCCGCCGTGCCCATGATGGACCTGAGCCTCTCGCCGCCCTCGGGCCTGGAGTCGCCCAGCGGCAGCGCCTCGCTCTCGCCCGAGCGGCAGGGCAACGGGGACCTGCCCGTCTCCACCCCGCACGTAAGTATGGCCGCCGGGGCCGAGCCCGAGCGCCGGTGACCCCCCCCTGGGGCTCAGCGTGGCCCCCCCGGGGCCCGGCAGCCGGCCACGCCAGGGGAGGGCGGGTGGCCAAGATGGTCTGGCCCCGTGCGAGGCTCTTTCCTCCCCCGACCTCGGCGGCGTGCCCGGCTTTGGGGCCGTGCTGCCGGCCGCGGGAGGCCGGTGACACGGCCCCCCCCGCCCCGCTGTGTAGAGACAGCGGGGTCAAAGTCCCACGGGCCCCCCCCGCGGCGGGACCCGGCCGTCCCGTGTCCCCACGCCAGCCCGAACAGCATCCCTGGGCCGGGCCATGCCGGGAGCCGCTCCGGCCGGCGTCCCCACCGCGGGACGGCTCTGCCCCGTCGCCCACCCGCCGCCCATGCCGGGCTCTGCTCTGCCGCCAGGATTTCCAGTCCCTGCGCTACATCGACGGCATCCCCAGCTCCTTCCAGTTCTTCCTGCCGCTGGGCGCCGGGGGGGCCCTGCACCTGCCCTCCGCCGCCTTCCTGCCGCCCCCCAAGGAGAAGCGCCTCTCGCCGGAGCTGCCCCTGCCCAAGCAGCTGGTGTGCCGCTGGTCCAAGGTGCGCAGGGCCGGCCGGGCCCCTCGGCGCGCGCCCGTGACGGGGGACGGCCGCAGAGCTGGCGGGGGCTGCGGGACGCGCGCCGGGGGCAGGACGGGATGCCGCAAGGATGCGGGCGGTGATGCAGGGCTGGGAGGCCACGCAGGGATCTTTTGGGGCTGGGGAGGTGATATGAGGCATGCAGGGGCGATACGGGGCTGGGAGGTGATGGGGGCAGGCGGAAGTTTCCATCTGCCCATGCCCTGACACTGCGCACCGGCTGGAGCTGGGGGTCTGGAGCGGGCGGCAGGGGGCAGGACCCCCCCGGGGCGGCGCTGGCCCTTGTGGCTCTCCCGAGGGTCCGGGCGAGGGGGGGGGTTCCCTGGTGTCCCCCTGCCGCTGCCTCTGTGGTACCCACCTCCGGCCTTGCCCATCTTAGCCCCATCCCTCTGCCCACAGTGCAACCAGTTCTTCGACCTCCTGCAAGACCTCGTGGACCACGTCAACGACTTCCACGTCAAGCCCGAGAAGGACGCGGGGTACTGCTGCCACTGGGAAGGCTGTGCCCGCCACGGCAGGGGCTTCAACGCCAGGTGGGCATGGGGCAGGGGGCTCGGCGGGGTGCAGGGGCTGCTCTGAATAGCTGGCGGGGGGGGGGACACACATGAACCCAGTGCTCGGGAGCAATAAGGGGCTGGTGCAGGCCCCTCTAACAGCCGCGCTGCCGCAGGTACAAGATGCTGATCCACATCCGGACGCACACCAACGAGAAGCCGCATCGCTGCCCCACCTGCAACAAGAGCTTCTCCCGCCTGGAGAACCTGAAAATCCACAACCGCTCGCACACAGGTCGGTGGGCACTGTGCCCGGCTCGCTCGCCTGGGCCGCGGCGGGGAGGGACGGGGCCCCCCCTTGCCTGCCACCTGGAGCCACCGTCCCTGGGGGCCGTCGGGAGGGGGAAAGCTGGGGACGTCCCGCTCGGCCGAGGGGACCTTGGAGGGCTGCCATGCTCCGGGGAGGCCCCGGCTGGGCTGGGGTGCTCTGCCGGGGGGAGAGGCGTGCTGGCCGGCCCCGGGGCAGACGCCGGTGCTCTGTGCCCTCCCGCAGGCGAGAAGCCCTACATCTGCCCCTACGAAGGCTGCAACAAGCGCTACTCCAACTCCAGCGACCGCTTCAAGCACACCCGCACCCACTACGTGGAGAAACCCTACTACTGCAAGATGCCGGGCTGCCACAAGCGTTACACGGACCCCAGCTCGCTCCGCAAACACATCAAGGCCCACGGCCACTTCGTGTCGCACGAGCACCAGGAGATGCTCAAGGCCCACCAGCCCCCCAAGACGCCCCTGGGCTCGGCGGAAGTGCCTTACGTCAACGGGGCGCAGCTCATCATCCCCAACCCCGCCGCCCTCTTCGGCCCGCACGGGCTGCCGGGGCTGGGCGCCTCGCTGCCCATCCCGCTGGCGCCGGCGCCCCTGGATCTCAGCGCCCTGGGCTGCGGGGCCGTGGGCTCGGGCGCGCTGCCTGCGCTGCCCAGCCCCGTGCTCTCCCTCAACGGGGCCCCCTTGAACTTGGCCAAGAACCCGCTGCTGTCGTCCCCCTTCGCGGCGGGCGGCCTGGGGCTGCCCGTCATGTCGCTGCTCGCCGGCGCGGGCAAGGCGGAGGCCGAGAAGTGCCACGGGGCCGACGGCCGGCTGCCCAAAGGCGGCAAGTCGCAGGGGCCGGAGAGCCGCAAGGAGACGTGCGAAAGGACGGAGCTGGCGCGGCTGAGGGCCACCCCCGAGAGCCTGGCGCTGCTGCCCGGCGCCGTGCTGGACCTCTCCACCGGCGTGAACTCGGTGGGCGGCCCCGAGGCGCTGCCGCCCGGCTGGGTCGTCATCCCGCCCGGCTCCGTGCTGCTCAAGCCGGCCGTGGTGAATTGAGAGGCCGACGATGCCCGGGTCCGGCTGCAGACCCCACGGGCAGATCCCGGGCTGGGAGGGGGCCGGGGGGGGGTGCAAACCCCATGCCGTCACCCACCCCCCGCAACGCCGCTTCCCACCATCCTGCACCCCAGAGTTCGACTTTCTCTTGTTTTTAACCGTCACGAAAGAAGAAACGGACTCTTCTGAGAATAGCAATAATCCCTCGGCGGCCGTGGCCGGCTGCGACCCCGCGCCAACGTCAGCCTGGCGCGATGCGCTCCAGCGGCCGCCTCGCCGCCCTCCTGCACCGCCGGCCGCCCCCCACCCCGGGCCGGAGCAGACCCCAGCCTGGCCGGACACTGGCAGGGGGCCGCCGCAGGTCCCCGCTGGGGCCGGGCAGCGGTGGCGGAGGTGACCTCCCCCTGCCCGCCTGGCTCAGGCCTCGGCAGCCGGAGACGCCTCTATTTATTTATCGACCAGACCCCCCTGCTCTGACGGGGCCCCGGTTGGGCTCTCCTGCTCTTGCCGACTTGGCGTCTCCCTGCCTGAGGCCTCAGCCTCCCCGCCGGCTGCTGTCGGCCGCCCGTCCCAGCGCAGCCTGTCCCGGCGTCGGGGCGGGGGGGAGGACCACGCTGTCCCCGTCCTCCCGCCGCGCCTGGCTGCAGGCGGAGCGGGGACACGGCAGGGCGACAGCTCGGCCACCTGCCGCGCCGTCCGTCCCCCGCCGCCTGGCCTGGCCGACGGCACTGCCGGCGCAGCGGCCCCTCGCGCAGCGCCCTGCCTGCCGCGGCCGCGCCGCCTCGGCAGCTCCGTGGCGGTGCCTGCTCCCTGCCGGCCCCGCCGCCTGCCGCCGCCAGAAGAGAGGCCCCGCGCGGAGCCAGCAGCGCGTGCCCGGGAGCGCCGAGCCCAGCTGGCTGGGCCCACGCCGCCGCGGTGCCCGCCGCAGCCGGCCCGCCGCCCTTCCCCGCGGCTCCGCCACCGCGGCCGAACTCGCAGCCCGGCCAGGGCTCCTGGCAGCCCGCGCGGCGTCGCCCCCCTCTCCCGCACCGCGCTCGCCCGCCCCGTGCCGCCGACAGCCTCGCGCCGCCTCCCCGGACCTCCCCGTGACAAGGCACATGGCGCCGTGTGCCGCTCGCCGCGCCGGCTCCGCGCCCGGGGCAGAGCCATCGTGTTTAGCTATGTTCGTACCTAACCGTGTAACGCAAGCGCATGCAGCCCGCAGGCAGCGCGGGCAGGACTCCGGCCTCGGCCGTGCCGGGCTCCGTGGGCGCCGGCGGGACCCCCCGCTCCCGCCCGGGCCTGTCCTGTGCGCGGGTGGCCGTTGGGTGCCGCCGTGCCCCGGGCCGGCTCCCCTAGGTGCTCCCACTGCGAGCTTGGCTCCATCCGAGCTGCCAGGCGGGCGCGCTGCCACCGCCGTGGCGCCGTGCTGAGCCCCGCGGCAGCGTCGCCCTGGGCTGCCACGGGGACGGCGGGGCCCCAGCCACGTGTGGCTGCGAGGGCGCAGGGGCCACCCTCTCCCTGCCCGCCTGGGACCCACTCACCCGAGTTCCCAAATGAGGCCCCCCCCGCCCCGACTTGGCCACAGGGCAGCGTTGCCACGGGTCGGACGTCGCCGCGTCAGCGCCGTGCGGCCCCGGCAAGGCGCCTGGCCAGGCACGCAGCGGGGCGCTGGGGCCCGGCCGTGCCCCGGGACACGCGGCCTCACCCTGGCAGGGCCGGGGCTGCGCGCCCGGCCTCCGTGCGGGCAGACCCCCGGCCCAGCCACGGCTGGCTCAGCCCGCCGCCCCCAGCACTGCGCGGCAATACGGGGACGCCGAGCAGCCCGCGCCACGGCCGGGCGCGCGGGCCAGGGTCAGCGTGGGCCCTGGCGCGGCTCTGCCAGCAGCAGCAAGAGCGAGCAGGGAGCCCCTCCGGAGACCGGGCCGTGCCCCATCCGCTGGGGTGGCCGACAGCCCTGCCGAGCCGCCCCAGCTGGCGCGGGGACCCTCGGGCTCCAGCCCTGCGCACGCACCCCCCCACCCTGACCCTCCCTCCCCAAGGGACCGCTCGTGCTCGCACGGGGGCCCGGCCTTCCCTCGACCGCCCCTGCTCCTGCGGGGTCACTGGTGCCCCCCTCGCCCTGCCGGCACACACAAAGGGGTCCTGCGTACCTCGTACCTGCCCTTGGGCAGGACCCCTGCTCACGGCTCTCTCCGAACCGGGGGTCTCCCTGACCCTGTCCTAGCCCCGCTGCTGCTGGAAGGAGTCCCCTCGGAGGGGGGCTGAGGCTCGGCAAAGCCCCCCCCCCGGCCCAGAGCGCCGGCACCCCCGCTGCCACGTGCCCCACGGGGAGCCGGTCTCCCTGTGCTCAGCCTCCTCGGGCCGGGGGGCCGCCCAGCGCTGCCGCAGCATGGCATTCGGCCATCGACCAGGCCTCCCCGGCCGGTGTACGTTTTTTCTTGCTCGTTTGTTGGTTTGTTGTTGCACATTCCAGGACATCAGTATTTTAACGGTCTCTAAGTGCCTTTCTATTGTAGTTTCTGGGTTGTTTTTATTTTCCTCCTGTTGGGCTCCATCGCTGTTAGCATAGAGTTTAAGGACTACAGAAGTAAGAGATAAGCTAACAATTATAACACTATATTCCTCCATGGGAGAGGAAGTTTATTAAGAAAACAATAAAGTGAAATTGAAGTAAGTTCCTGTTTCAGCCTGCAATCGTGCCGCCCGCTTGCCTGGGCCATGGACCTGGCAGCGAGGAGCCAGAGATGCAGCCGCGAGCCAGGGGAGGCAAAACACCTGCAGCGGGAAGATATGTGCTACAGGCAACAGAGGAGCGATCACCTCTTGGGGCCCGAGGCCAGTGCCAGGGCGCCCTGCGCGAGCGAGGAAGGGTCCGGGAGCAGGCAGGGCAGGGACTGCGCCGTGCCAGGCCCCAGGAAACCTGGGGACCGAGGTCCCACCCCGTGAGCGGCTCTGCCCGACCTCCTGGTGGGGCCGCACAGGGCGCCGGCGCCCCGTGCCCCTGGAGCCAGGCAGCCCTGCCAGGGACTGCAGCGTGAGCCGCAGGCCGGGACAGCCTCCGTGCAGCCCCTCGCTGACAGGCCCCGACCCAGCAGCCGTCCCCCACCCCCAACCTTCTGTGACAGGAGAAGGGATTTGGCCTACGGCTCCCAGCTATCGTGATACAGAGCCAAAGGCACCGGTGCAGTCGGGCTAAGACCATCTAAACCCACCACGAAAACAGCTCCTGCAGCCTCCCTGAAGTGCGATTTGAGCCCTGGCAGCCTTTGCTGCCCTGAGGCCCGCCTGGGGACATCCCTCCTTCCTCACATCACCTCCGGCACCCACAGGCCACCACCCCGCCTCAGAGATACCCGGCCCTTGTGCCAGCCCCTCAGGTCTCTGCGTTCCCCCTGGGGCAGTCCTGCCCCAGACAGGCTGCACGGAGGGAAGGGGCAGAGCACCTGGGCAGCCGGCAGAGCTGGGGCTGCCCCCGCTCCCTCCCCGGGGTGCAGAGCATCCAGGCCAGCTGCTGGAGGACATGACATTTATTGGCTAGCTATAACTTATGGGTGTGGGAAGTGGGGGACAAGGGTGGCAGGAGTCACGTCTCGGCCTTCCACTCCTTCTCCTTCTCGCTCTGGGCCTGGATGCGGAGCTCCTCGTCCAGCCTCTCCTTGGCCCTCACCACCTGCGGGACAAGGGCGCAGGGTGACGCAGAGCCGGGGCTGCACCCACACCCCCCTGCACAGCGGCTGCGCCGCACCGCACCCGTGCCCGCCCCTGCCCCACAGCACCCAAGTCCTTCTCCTCCCCTTGACAGGGCTCTGAAACTGCCTCACCTCTGTGGCCACCACGCCTTTTGGGCAGCAGAAGGCCACAGGAGGATTCAGCCAGGACAGGAGACACTGCTACCTCAGCCTCACATCTGCACAGACCCCCAAAACATCATTACTGGTAAGTTCCTCCCAAATCAAAGGCAGCAAGGACCTCTGTCTGCTGAGGACAGAGCTGGGAGGTTGCAAGACAGGCAGCTAGCCCACACCCCTAAATCTCTCCTCTCTTTGCTCACCTTTGACTGCAAATAGAAGGAGCCTCCCACCGACTTGTCATTCACCTTGAATAAGTGGTCGTAGTTCTGCCAAAGCAAAGCTCCTCGTTAGACGCGGCTCCGCCACCCTCTGCAGCCCCCTAACCCAGCAGCCTCCGGCTCCCGAGGGTGGAGGCTGGGCTGCACCGTAGTGACAAGTGGCTCCGGGGAGCCCTGTCCCCGGCAGCGCTGCAGCGTGAAGCCCCCGGGCCAGCGCCCCGGGCTGCAGGGCGGAGGAAGAGCCTGATAACCAGCGTAGTGCCTGGGCACTGCTGGCAGACTCGAGGGAAACCTTGCCTGGCATTAGCTATGCCCAGTGACAGCACCCACGATCCAGGGAGCAAAATACATGGGAGTGAGCCCAGATCGCCCCCCTCCCGGGACCCTGGCAGCCGGCAGGCTGCAGCTGCAGGGAAGGCTGGGCAGGGAGCAGTCTCCGAGCACCTTCCTGATTGCTCTCCCCAGCCACCAGTGCTCTGAGGGCTGGCTTTACCTTCTGAATTTCCTCCGCATTGAGGTTAGAAACGTTGAGGATCTGTTGAGCTTCCTGGAGGCTGATGCCGGTGATTCTGGAGGCAGCAGCAGACTGGGGCCTCTCCGAGCGCCCCCGCGCGTCTGCTGCGGCTCGGCTCGCTGCCCAGAGACACTGAGCTGGTTAGTCCTCGACGCGTTCTGCTCCCCGGAGGGCCAGGCACGCAGCTGCCCTCCAGACCTCGGACAGGAGCAAGGCAGCAAAGCCCTTGGGCTTCAAGGCGGGTCACGGCCAAAACACGCGATTTCGCCTTTCTGCCCTCCTTGCAGCGGCGTGAGCATTGCCTGACCGCAAGAGTCAGGGCCGCTGACGCTGTGCCAGACACGGCCCCTCTCCCGCACCAGCTGCGGGGAGCCAGAGGCAGGTGAGGGCCGCCCTTTGGCAGAAGCCGATCATGATGGTGCCCTCAGCATGCTGGGCTGCTGGCACGCAAAGGCAAGCGTGACAGGGTTGCAGAGAGACACAAACTGGGGCTGTGGGGTCTTGGGGAACCATCCTGCTCTATCTTTTGGGGCAGCCAGGATGTCTCAAAGCCTGGCAGAGGTGCAGGGCACGGGACTGTATCTGGGATGGCCACGGAAAGCCCAGCTCGAGCTGAAATGCACTTTGGTAAAGCCCCAGGACCCCGTGACGATCCTGGCAGGTTCCCCCTCCCCACCCAAAGCCCGGGGGGACGGGGAGCAGTGCGGTGCCTCTGGCAAGGGGAACGGGGGGGTGACGGTGCCCCGGGACGGGGAAGCTGCGCAGTGCCCGAGGTAAGCGGCGGAGGAGACGACGGTGCCCTCGGCACACAGCGCAGGAGTGACGGTGCCCCGGGGCCGGGGCCGCTGGCCGGCTCCTACCTGCAAACTCCTGGCGCAGCGCCCGCGCGAAGGCCCGTCCGACCACCTGGGCCCCCACCAGGATGATCTGCGCCAGGTACTTGGCCTGCGGGGACATCCGGTCGTCACGGCTGCCGCGGCCCGGCCCCCTGGCCAAGGCCTCCCCCGCCCAGCCCCAGCCCGGACACCTCTCCCCGGGGCTCGTCGCTGCCGGCCCTGCCCGGCCCCGGCCCCGGCCGCCCTTGGACCCTGCCCGGCCCCGGCCCCGTCTCCCCCCGCTGCCCAGCCCTGCCGTGGCCGCTCCCGGGGCCTCCCCCGGGGCCTCGGGCCCGGCCCGGCCCGGCGGGCGCCGCCGCTCACCATGTCCCCGCGGCCGCTTCCGTTCGCGCAAGGTCACGGCGGGGGGCAAAGAGCGAAGGTCGCGGCGCCACCGAGGCGGGCGCGCCAGAGCGTCCCCCGCGGCGCGGCGGCCGCGCCCGCCGGGCGCAGCGTCTCCCCCTGGCGGCCGCGTGGCGCCACGCCGCGCCCGGAGGTCCGTCCGGCCGCGCAGCGCCGCCTGGCGGCCGCGGCCCGCGCGCATGCGCGGTGCGGCGGGCGGGCGAGAGCCCCCCCCCCATACCCTCACCATGCCCCCCCCGAAGCAGACCAGGACACGGGTGCTGGTGCGGCAGGTTTAATGGCGGGGCCGGGCCCCACGGCCCGAGCCGGGCACCCGAGCCCGGCGGCGGCGGCGGTAGCGTCAGTCCTGCAAGAGAGCCAGGCAGGGTGAGGGGGCGCGGGTCCCCGCCGCCCCCCGCCGCCCCCCGCCGCCCCCCGCCGCCCCCCGCCGCCTACCCACTCGTCCTCGTCCACGCCCTCGAAGGAGTCCTGCGGCAGGGGGTCGTCCCGGCTGCCCAGCTTGGCCACCATGGCGCTCAGGAGCTGTGCGGCGGCACGGCCGGGCCGTGGGATGATGGGGGGGCCGTGTCCGCTCCGTCGGGAGCCCAGGTGGGCCCCCATCCCATCCCATTGCTTCCCATCCCTTCCCTTCCCTTCTGATCCCACCCCACCCCATCCCATCCCTTCCCTTCCCATCCCTTCCCTTCTGATCCCATCCCATCCCATCCCATCCCATCCCATCCCACTCCATCCCTTCCCTTCCCTTCCCTTCCCTTCCCTTCCCTTCCCACCCAATCCCATCCCATCCCATCCCATCCCTTCCCTTCCCTTCCCTTCCCACCCAATCCCATCCCATCCCATCCCATCCCACTCCATCCCTTCCCTTCCCTTCCCTTCCCTTCCCTTCCCTTCCCACCCAATCCCATCCCATCCCATCCCACCCAATCCCATCCCATCCCATCCCATCCCTTCCCTTCCCTTCCCACCCAATCCCATCCCATCCCATCCCACCCCATCCCTTCCCATCCCTTCCCACCCAATCCCATCCCATCCCATCCCTTCCCACCCAATCCCATCCCTTCCCTTCCCATCCCATCCCACCCCACCTCATCGCATCTCATCCCACCCCCCCCACCCCCCAGCACCCACCTCCTCCTTCTTCTGCTCATCCGACTTCTCCGCCAGATACACGGCCGCGGGGACGAACTTCCGCGCGGGCGCCTCCTTGGGGGCCTGGCTCACTGGGGCGGCAGGGAGCGGGCGTCGCTGCGGGGCAGGGGGGGCGCCCTGCTCGCCCCCACCGCCCCGGCTAGCGCCAGCTCTGCTGGGCCGCGGCGCCCACCTGGCGTCATGTCCGGCGGGCGGAGGCTGGCGCGGCGCTGCTGCCCGTCGGCCCCCGCCAGCCAGGCGCGGGCCCCGAGGGCCGGCTCCCACCACACGCGGGTCGGCGGGTAGAGGTCGTCCTGGAAGTACTCCTTCTGCGGGGCCCAGGGCCGGTGAGGCGGGGAGCTGCCCCCGCGCCCCGGCCCCCCCGGCCCCTGCCGCCTACCTTGACGCGGGGCACGCGGAAGGCCACCGGCTCCAGGGTGGCCTGGCCCAGGCGCAGGGCGCGGGCCACCTCCACCTGGCGCACGTCGCACTCCGTCTTGCGCAGGAAGAGGAAGCCCTGGCGGGGCAGAGGCGTGAGCGAAGGCAGCCCCGACGCGGCCGGCCGACGGGCCCGGCCCCCGCGGGCGGCCGCCTCTGGGGCCTGAGCGCCCGGGCCGGCGGGCACCCCGTACCCCTCACCTTGTGGGGCTCGCTGGAGGTGAAGCTGTTGCACTCCAGGAAGTAGGGCGGCTCGGGCGTCACCTCGTACAGGAAGACTCGGGTGTCACCCTGGGCGCAGAGCGGAGACGGGGGTGGCGCAGGGGCGCAACGGCGGGTCCCGCTCTGCCCCGCGCCTCAGCCCGCCGTGCCGCAGCGCCCAGCACGGTGGGCCGGGCCCCGGCCCACCTTGCCGGTGAGGAAGACCACGCTGGTGTCCTCGTCGTAGAAGGGCAGCAGGGTGGATGGCGCCACGTCGATGCCCAGAACGGAGAGGGGCCCGGCGGGCAGGTCCCGCGCCTGGTACAGGAGGATCCTCCGCTCGCTGCGGCTGCGGGGGCGCGACGGTGAGCAGGGCGCCCGGCCCGGCGCGGCGCGGCTCCTGCCCGCCGACGGCCGTGCCCGGGGAAGCGCGAGGGACGGCCGCTGGCCCCAGGGAGACGCGCGGGATGGCCGCCCGCCGCGGCGCCCGCCCTCACCCGTCGAAGCCGGACACGAGGAGGTAGTCGCCTCCGCACACCCACACCAGGCGAGCGCCCCGGCTCCCCTCGGGGCCGGCACCCTCCTGCACGGCGGGGAGAAGGAGCGCGTCAGCCGGCGGCGGCCTCCCTGCCCAGCGCGTCCCCCCCGCGGGGACGTGCCCGGCACCCCCGGCTCGCCCTGCCGGCCCCACCTGCTCGGGCTGGGGGCTGCGCCGCGGGTCGTAGAGCCGCAGCTTGCCGTCCTTGCTGACCGTCGCCAGCTTCTTCCCGTCGGGGCTCCAGGCCAGGCTGAAGATCTAGGAGAGGGCCGGCCCCTCTTGGTGCCCGTCCGCGGTCCCCGGGCACCCCGGCCCGCCGCTCGCACCGGCACCCTCTCGGGCCTCCGCGCCCCCGGGGAGGATCCGGAGCCGCCGCGTGGGCGCAGCCCAGGCTGCGGGGTCCAGGGGCGGCCCGAGGACGACCTCTCTTCCGTCTCAGCGCCGTCCTCCGGCGGCGGCGGTCCGGCACGCGGCGGGAAGCTGCCGCGGGCAGGCGGCCGCCGGGGCTCAGCCCTACCTGGTCCGTGTGTCCGCGCAGGCAGAGCGCCTCCCGCCCAGCGCCCAGCTCCCAGATCCGCACCGTCGTGTCGTAGGAGGAGGAGGCGAGGATGTCGGCCGCCGTCGGGTGGAAGCGGACGGAGTAGATCTTCTCCGTGTGCCCTGGCGGCGAGAGCGGAGCGTGTGGCCCGACGGGCGGCGGGGCCCGGGCCCGAGCCGTGCCCCCGGCCGTCAGCCCGCCCTCCGTGCCCGCCGGGGGACCCCGCGCGCCCCTCACCTCGCAGCACAGCCTCGGGCTCCTGCAGCACGTCCCGCAGCCCTCCCTCGGGCACTCGCCACAGCCGGATCTTGGCGTCTTCGCCCGCTGCGGCGCCGGGAGGGACGGGGAGCGGGTGAGGAGCGAGCCGGCGGGCCGGGGCCCCGGCGCGGGCGGCGTCCCTCTGCCGAGAGGAGCCGGCGGGGAGCCCCCCGCCCCGGGCGCAGCGCTGGGGGGAGCGTGCCTACCGACGGCCAGGCGGCGCGCGTCGAAGGGGTCCCAGGCGAGGTCCGCCACCGCCGCGCCGTTCTGGATGGTGGGTACGGCCGCGTCGGGGAGACGGCCCGGCGTGGAGAGCTGCAGAGGGAGCCGGGGTCAGGGAGCGCTGAGCTGCCCGCGGAGGGCGGGCGTCCGGCGCCGGCGGTACCTCCAGGACGGCGATCTGGCCGCCGGCGGAGAGCAGCGGCAGGGCGACGCGCTGGTGGTTGGCGCAGAAGCCGTCGCACTCGCCCGGCGTGGTGAGGCTCAGCCCCTTGAGGTTGGTGATGTGGCTGTCGCGGTGCAGCACCGTGCCCTGCGCGTGCCGGAAGCGGGAGCTGGGGCCTGGCGGAGGCGGGCGCCGGGTGAGTGCCCGCGGCGGGCCCCGCCGCCTCCCCCCCGCCCCGGCGCCCGCTCACCGAGGATGCTCTGCAGCGACTTCTGGCTGGGGCTGCTGGCGAAGCCGCTGGAGGGGCCGGTGCTGGCCGAGAGCGAGGCGGCGGCGCTGCCCGGCGAGGCCAGCGAGCTGGACGGCGAGGAGTAGCCGCTGCCCTCCTAGGGGAGAAAGCGGGTGGGCGCCGGGGGGGTGCTGCCTGCCCACCACCCCGGCCGGCGCCCGCGGCATCCCGCCGCCCCGCGCCTGCTGCGGGCCGCGGCGGCGCCCCCCCCCAACCCCTGCGGCCCCCCGTGCTCACGCTCCGGTCGGCGTCCGCGGGGCAGGCGTCGGGCAGGCGGGGGCCAGGCGCGGCGGCGCAGGGCACCAGGGGCGACGTGAAGGCCTGCGGGGGTCTGCGGGCTGGGTGCAGGCTGACCTTGGCCACCTGCGGCGGGAGGAGAGCCGGGCGCGGCGGCGGGTCGGCGGCGGGGAGAGCCGAGGAGGTCACCGACCCACCGGCACACAACCCCCCCCCGGGGAAAACCCCCTTTTCGCCTGGTTTTGGACCCCCTAATTAGGCTCGCTGAGACCCGCGGCTCGCGGCCTGCCACGCAGCGTGGCCGCTGCTGGCAGCCGGGCAGACGCCCTTTTCCTGGACGTGGCTCTGCAAGCGCTAAACTGCCCCGGTGACGCTCGTATTCAGTCTGTGCTTTCAGGAAAATCGTGCAGTGTCTTTTCTCTTATCAGGTTTTTACTCTCTGAGCTGCGTCTGGGTGGAAATGTCACGTCGGTGAGCTGCGCAACGGCGTTTCCGGGCCCTGCCTCGTTCGGTGAACCGCCTAAAACCTGCTGGGGCCCTAATGAAGAAGTACGAGGAGGTCCATCGAAGCGCGGCCCGCGTTCGGAAGCGGCCGGCTGCTCCGAGAGGGCACCCGGCGCGCCGGCCCGCGCCGCCGCCCCGCTGGGCCCCCAAGCCCAGCGGCGTCACCTTTGGAAAACCGGACTCAGGGGGTGTAAATCTGCCGGCCGCTAAAAGAAGCCGGTTTATACGTGAACCCCCCAGGGCCGTCGGGCGCGCAGCCGCCCCGGCGCGGGCAGCGCTCTGCAACCCCGGCGGCGCCGAGGGCAGACCTGGCGGGCGCCGCTTACCTGCTGGTTGTCTCCGGCCCACCAGGCCTGGGCGGCTGCGGCCGGCGCGGTCCCGGCGCGGTCGGGGAAGAGGTCCTCGTGAAACTCCTGGAGGGACTGCGAGGGGCGGCGAGGCTGCGTGTCCCCCCACGCCCCCGCCGCCCGCGTCCTGCTCGAGCCCGCCGTCGAGCCGAAGCGGGGCAGACCCCAGCCGGGGACCCTGCCTGGCTCGCACGCGGGCGGGATGGGACCCAGCAGCCCTGCGCAGGCCAGGGGAGACCCCGGCCGCCCCCCCCGCTCCTCCCGCCCGCGGGGCCCCGGCTCCGGCCGAGCTGCGCGGCGAAGCCTGTAGGTGTCAGCCGCTGCCTGGCTTTGGGCTGCCTCTCGCACCCCCAAAGCAGCCACATCCAGCACCCGGCCTTCAGCCTCCATTACCCGGCGTCAGCCTCCTGCCCCCGGCACGCAGCGCCCAGGGTTCAGCACCCAACGTGGGCACCCAGCACCCAGGTTTTAGCAGCCAGCCCGCTGCACGCAGCGCGCAGGCAAGAGAAGCCCCGGGCGAGCGGTGGCTGCCGCCTCCGTGCCTCGGTTTCCCGCCGGGAGCATCGGCGCCCGCCGCCCCCTTCCCGGCGCAGCGGGAACCCGGCGAGCCGGGAGGTGGCAGGCGTCACCGGCCTGCCTGAACCCTGGCTGCCCCCCAGCCCACGGCCTTCCCGCAGCAGCGGTTACGCTCAGTTTCTTTTTTTAAATGTGAGTTTTTCCACAACAGCTTCTGTTTACAGAAAAGGGTATTTTTGCTGTCGACCAACTGCCCCCCCGCCTTTTTTTTTTTTTTCCTTTTTTCCCAGAAAAACGCTAGCGAGATGGTGCAGACGCCAGGAAGAGCCCGAGCTCTGGGTCCGCGGCGGGCAGCCGGGAGGTGCCGCCCCGCGCGGTGCCACGGCGCTCGGTCCCCAAACCCGCGCCGGGGCTGAGCGCGGGGCTGCCCTGGGGACGCCGGCGGGGGAGGCGGGCGGGCGGGCGGGCGGGCGGCCCGGCGCCGGGTGCTGGGGCTCGGGTGCCGAGCCGGCCGACGGAGCGGGCGAGGAGCCGGCGCCCGCCGGCCGGGGGGGGGACCCCGCGCCGCCGGCCCGCGCCCGGCGGCCCCCTCACCTTGCGAGGCACCGCGTAGCTGATGGGGACGATGAAGCCGTCGGTGAGCTGCAGCACCCTGAGCACCTCGCAGGCCATGACGTCCAGAGCCAGCTTGGGCACGGAGGCCAGGCCCCGCGTCCGGCCCTCGGCCACGCACTGGCTCACTGCGGGCGGGAGGCAGAGCAAGCCTGAGCGGTGCCCGGGGCGCCCCGCCGCCGCCGCCGCCGCCGCACCCCGCCGCCCGCTTACCCTGGGTCAGGGCGGCCTGCGAGGGCGACGCTTCGAAGCAGTAGAGGAGGTTGTCGCCCTGGGAGGGAGCGGCGGAGAGGGCGGCGCGTGAGCCGAAGGGCGGGCGGGCGCCGGGGGGGCGCTCGGCCCGGCGGCCCGCAGGCGCCTCACCTTGCCCGCCAGCACCAGCAGCCCCGTGTCGGCGTCGTACAGCGGCATCGCCGCCCTGCAAGGCAAGGAGCCCGCTCAGCTCGGACGTGGGCGCGGGGCGATGCCCGCCCCGAGGCACCCGCGCGCCCCCCACGGCCCAAAGCCCCGGATGCACGGCGGCGGCGGCGGCGGCTGCACCCCAGAGTCAGGGGGCACCCGGCGCCCGACGGAGGGGCTTGGAGGTGGGGGACCCCCGGCTCGGGCCGGGCCCCTGGCCGCTCCCTGCCCGGGGCGCCGGAGGGGACCGCCGCCACCGCCAGGGCCACCGCGCCGGACGGAGCCCGGCTAATCACCGCTTTCACGCGCCCGAGATACGGGTGGAGGAGAAAACTCCGCGGGCAGCTTTTAGGAGAACAAAGGGACAATATATTACTTTCGGGTTGACATTTTTGTGGTTGTGCTGGCTGGGGGAAGGGAGCACGTGCTGCGCTGGGATACGACACTGGATGACTGAGGAAACGCGGAGTAAAAATAGGCTGCCCTGGCCTTGCCTCGCCGCCCGGGCCGCCGGCGGGCGCAGCGGCCCCCAGCGGAGCGCCCGGCCCGCCGCGCGGCCCCTGCCCGGCGGGCACCGCCTCGCTCGCCCCGAAGCCGGGGCCGCGGCTCGCCGGCGGGTCTTCGAGCGGCTCGGCAGCTCCCCGGCGGGCGGTGCGCCCCGGCCCGTGCCGGAGCGGAGCGGCGGCGGCACGCCAGGCACGGCGCCCGCCCGAGCGGCGCCCGCGCCGCCCGGCCCGGCGTGCGAGAGCGCGTGCAAGGTCGCATCCGGCGTCGCCCGCCTGCCGGGGGCGGGCGGCCGGGGCAGGGCGGCGGGGGCACCGCTGCGCGCCGCGGCACCTGCCTCCGTGACTCTTGGCACAAGCTTAGGCAAATATTGCCGGGGGCGAAGGCGGCAGGCGCGGGGCGGAGAGCGAGCGGAGCTCGCAGGGATGCCCTGCCTGGCCGCCGCCACTCCTGCTGCGTGCTAGGGTGGGCACGGGGGGCGTCTCTGCTGGCCACCGAGCATGCCCTTCCCCGGGGTCTGGTGCCCACTGCGGTGCACCGAGAGCGGCTGAGGCCCTGCGGCACTCGGGGCAGCTCTGCTGTCACCAGGGGAGGGCGGATGCCCTGCAAGAGCCGCTTGGTCCCCCTGCAGCTGGGAGGACTCAGGGTGCCATAGGTCCCGGGGTACCGCAGATGCTGCGATGCCGGTGGCTGAGTTTTGGGGCACCACGGATGTTGGGGCACCACGGATGTTGGGGCACCATGGATGCTGGGACACCGCAGATGCTGGGATGCCAGCAGCTGGGTGTTGGGACACCACGGATGCTGGGATACCATGGATGCTGGGGCACCACGGATGGTAGGATGCTGGCAGCCAGGTGTTGGGGCACCACGGATGCTGGGGCACCACGGATGCTGGGATACCAGCGGCTGGGTGGTGGGGCACCACAGATGTTGGGGCACCATGGATGCTGGGGCACCACGGATGCTGGGATACCGGCGGCTGGGTGTTGGGGCACCACGGATGTTGGGGCACCATGGATGCTGGGGCACCACGGATGTTGGGATGCCAGCGGCTGGGTGTTGGGGCACCACGGATGCTGGGGTGTCAGACAGATGCCCGCAGCCCGGTGTTACCGGGGGTGTTGGGGGTACACCGGACCGAGCGCCCCGGGGGTGCCAGAGGTAGCAGGGGTGCTGGGAGCGCCGTGGAGGCCGGCGGCACGAGGTGCCCATGTTCACGCGCACACATACATACAGCTGTACCACACCTACGCCTAGCTGAGCGCACAGCACAGCCGGGCTGCGGGGGGTCCCGGCCGTCCCGGGGGCCGCGCCCCCTCCCCCCCCCCGCACGGCTCCAGGTGCGCGGGGGCGGGGCCGGCAGCCCAGCCCTGCCCCGCCCCCTACCGCCTCGCCAATCGGGAGGCGGCAGCAGCGGAGGCCCCGCCCCTCCGGCGCCAAGCCCCGCCCCCGCGCTTTTAAAGCCGCCCCCCGCGCGCGGCACGGCCAGAGCGAGGGGAGCGTCCGCCGCCCGGGCCGCCGCCGCCATCGCCGCCGCCATGGAGTGACCGGCGCGGCCCGCCCCGCCCCGCCGGTAAGTCCCGCTCCCCGCCGCGCCCCGCCGGGACGGGGGGCCTCGGGGCGGCCCCGGCCGCCGCTGTCTGCGTGGGAGCTGCCCCCGCCCCGACGGCGCTGCCCGACGGCGGCCGCCCGCCGGGAGCGCGGGGCTGGGGCGATGCTGGGTCTGCCGCCCTTCCCGGGAGGGACTCGGGGCCGCGGAGGGCAAGCGCTGCTCCCTGCGCCTGGCCGCCGCCAGGGCCGGCGGCGCGTCCCGCTGCGGCTTGGGGGAGATGCTCCAGCCACGAGCGTTTGGGGCCTCTCTTCTGAGCCAACAGTTCTCACTTCTGTCCCCCCCGTGCCCCACAGAGGCAGGTCTTGTCCTGCTGGTACCCAGTCGCAGCCGGTACCGGGGCAGCTGGGCTGGCCGGACCCAGTCAGAGCCGGGCTGCTGCCCACACGGCGCTGGGCAGTGCTGCTGTGAAGGATGACACTAATTACTATTTTCCCTGCTCCATGCCAAGCCGGGGTGGCCCTGACGCAAGCGCTCCCTCGCCCGGCTGGCTGCGCCGCCTCGGCTCACCTGCTGCGCCGGCGGGAGCCACCTCGCGTGGCAGGAGGAAGCGCTCGGGGACAGCGAGGCGCGAGGAGCCGCCCGAGTCAGGGGATAGGAATCCGCCTGTGCGACGGGCCGGGCCGGGCCAGGGCGAGGGGTGCGCGCGTGGCAGGCGGCACAGCCGGCCTCCGCGCCCTGCGCTTAGCTCCTGTTTGGACTCCGGAGGCGGTTTGTCTCCGAGGAAAGCGGCTCTGCTGGTTTTTCTCATTCCTGGCACCTGAGATGGAGGGAGTGTGTGGCTGGGTGCTCGGGTCAAAGGGGCAGGAGCAGAGCGGGGGCTAGGGCAGGAAGAGCGAAGGAGGGGAAGCTAGCTCGAGCAAGGGGACCGAGAGCCCCGGGGAATGCAATAACCAGGCCTGCATTCCTCCAGGGCTGCTGCGGAAACTTTAATTAAATAGGGAGGGGAGCCCGGGAGGAGGTGGGAGCTCTGGCACGGGGGGGGGGGGGGGGGGGGGGGGGGTTTGAAGGGAAGGAGGATTAAGGGCTAATCCTGCATCCCCCCTGCTGGGTCCCAGGAGGGGGCGCGTGCTGACATGGGCTTGTTTGGAGGGCTTGCACGGGAGGATGGCGGCTGGCCCGGCAAAGCGCCGGGGAGGAGAGCAGCGCCTGCAACCCGAGCCGGCTGCCCAGGCGGCTGTGAAGGCGCCGCATTCCTCCGCGTGCGGGGGCCTTGCGCACCTCCGCGCCGCGGGTGTGCGGTGACGGTGCCCGGGGCTCGGCTTCTTACGGGGACCCGGCGCGGCCTCCCCCGGTGCTGGCGAGGGGCGGAGGCGGGCCACCAGCCTGGCAGCGTGTCCTTAACAACGATGGCTTTGTTTGGCGCGAGGAGTCGGGGAGCGGACGGATGCGGGGCCTTGCTCGGCCGTGCGGCGTGGGTGGCCACGGGACAGGCAGTGGGAAGGGACATCCCTGCCATGCCGGCTCCCCTGGCCTCAGGGACCTGCTGCGACGCTGGCAGCGCTCAGCACTCTGGCGTCGGGCAGTGCAACGCAGGTGCGGCCGATGGGTGCTCTGGTGCTGGCGAGGGGCCAGCGGTGGTTGGGAATAGCCCTGGCTGGGGACTGTAGCTGGGGAGAGCAGGGGTCTGAGGGGCCCATGGGGCAGGGAGGGCGCTTGCCTGGCAGGAGAGGACAGCAGGCATCTCTGGGGCAAGCTGGGTCAGGCTGTGCTATGGCAGTGCCCTGGGGGACCTGCTGTCCTGGCGTGTGGATGTGGCTTTGGGATCTGAGAGCAGGTACAAGGCTATGGTGGAGAAAATAGGTGTTTGGGGCCTGAGGGCCCCAGCAGGCTGCGGGGCTGAGCCCCGGGACCAGCCCTGTGCCCAGCATGATCCCTGTGGGTCAGCCCCCCGAGGAGACCTGCCGATGGCTTCCCCACGAGCTGCTCGAGGCAGCCTTCCTCATGCAGTACCCTGGGCACCTGGCGAGCGTTTGGGCAGCGGCAGTTGGTACACAGAGCTTTTGGGACCCCTTGGCCTGACAGTAACAGTCCCTTCCAATCCGTCCTGTCCCTCCGCACAGCTCCTCTTGGGAGCACCTCTAGGGTTACTGGCCCCCACGCAGGGACACCACACAAGTAAGCAGCCACTTTGGAGATGGGCACTTCCCCGAGCAGCAGGGAAAGGCAGGGGCACCTCCTGTGGTGAGGGGCAGGAGACAAACCTGGCCCTGACCAGCCCGCACCCTGCGGTTCGTGGATGGGGAGTCCCTACTGCCACCTTAGCAGGTGGCTCTGCCCGTCCACAAGCTGTGACTGAGCTGGCTGCAGGGATGTCTGACCTGGCATCTGGCTCCTTAAACACGACTGGTACAAAATGAGTTGCTGTCTATGTCTGCAGGACTGGCCTTCCCTTTGGCCACAGCGGTGAGTGCACAGCAGAGGTGCTGGATCGCTTGCCCTGGGCAGGGAGCAGGGCTCGCATCAGCGGGCGCCTCTTGGGCAGCTCCCCGCAGGATTGTGGAGCCCAGGGAAGCAACAGGCAGCTCATGCTGGTAATGGAGAAAGCGCTCCCACCCTAGCAGGCTGGCAGGGAAAGGCTGAGCGAGACTGGGGGAAGCTGAGCCCAGATCCTCCCGCAGCCGGAAAATATGAATAATTCGGCAAGTATCTGTGGTGCAGGCTTGGGGGAGCCTGGCCAAGGCAGCAGCAGGCAGCGTCCGAGCGAGCGCACTCGCAGGCTGCTGGCAGTGGGGGTCAGCTGGATGGCTTAGCACCCATAGAAGAAGCGGGGCTTCGTCTCCATCCCTCGGACCCTGTCTTGGACCCTGTGGTGCTGCTCCCTGCCTGCCTCCCCCTTTTTGGAGGGGTAAGCACTGCCAGCTCATCTGAAGCTGGGAAATCCCGCTGAGCTGGGTTAACCCCTGAGTGACTTGAAGGCCTAAAGCACATCAGGGCACTGAGCCTGAAGTGAAGATGGGCTCTGCGGGATGCTGGGCTGGGGTGCTTTGGGGAGGTCTGTGCCAGAGGAATGCAGTGCTCTGGAGGGAGAGGAGGAGGCAGAGGCGGGAGCAGTGATGTCGGCGGTGAGCTGTGCTCTTCCATCAAGGGTGGAGCGCACTGCTCGGGGCGGCTGCGTTATGCTGCGCTGACCTGCCCTGCGCTCGTGGTGAGGTGGGGATACTTGCGGTCACGGCCGGGCCACGGTGGGGCCAGACTAACCTGCCTGGGGCCGGGCGAGTGGGGAGCCTGGCAGCTGGGGAGGAAATGCCAGCGTAATTAAAGGGACGAGAGACTTGGAGTCAGCAGCTGGTTGCAGCATGGGACACGTCAGCGAAACCCGACCCTGGCATTGCAAAACCGAGTCCCAGCCCCAGGCTTGCGCCCCGCCAGCAGGCCTGGCCAGGGCTCCCGTGAGCTCCAGCGCTGCCCCTCCAGGGTGGCCCAGCACTCTGAGCCCTGCTCTCCCCTCTCCCTGCAGCGGGGCGTGCCCAGCAGGCTGTCCCAAATCCAAAGCCCCTGGCCTGCTAGCAGCCTGGCCAGCAGCTCGGCTCCTGTCCTGCCCCAGCCCCATGCTGCAGAGCTGGCCCAGCTAGCCTTTGTCCTGGCTGTCACCTCTGGCTGCCAGCCCGGCCCCGTGCCCTGTTCCAGAAGTGACACGGAGGTCTTTGCCCGTGACAGATAAGCCTGTTCCGTGTTCCTGGTTGGAGGCTGCTCCAGCCTCAGGCAGGGGCCTGAGGGCTTGACTGCCAGCCAGGCGCCCTCGGGCTGCTGCGGCAGCTCCCGTGGGGCCCCGAGCGCTCAGGCTGCCCAGCCTCCCGAGGAGGCTGCATGCGAGGGCCCTCGCTTGGCTCTTGTGTCCCAGCCGGGGACAGGCTGAGCTTGTGCCCCCGCTGCAGCGCGCAAGCAAGCCGGCCTTGCCTTTCTCTCTTCCGCCGGCCACGCACCCACCATCCGTTTCCTGAGCTCCCCTGTCCATAGCAGAGCCCTCGCAGTCCCGTCTCCCCCCAAAAAGCATTTGACAAGGCTGCACGGTGCTCTTTGGCACAAGGGCTGAGCAGAGCCAGGGTGACCTGGCTGCCTGCGTCAGCAGGGACACCCTTTTCCCTGCAGCAGCCCGCGCAGTGGTGAGGGTGCCAGCACCCAGTACTGCCCTCCCTGGTTTAGGTCCCAGCAGGCGAACGAGGTCCTGTGGAGTAGGTTGGGAGCCAGGGACGGGCCTTGGCTGTGGGCGACCCCTGTGGCGCGGAGCAGCGCCCTGGGCGAGCGCCGGCTCCGGTGTCCCCGCGGCAGGGGGCTGACGGCGCGGGTCACGGCGGGGCAGGGCCACTCAGGCCAAGTGACTCAGGCCGTTGTGGTGACCCTGCCCAGTGGCTCGGGTGCACCCCACCCTCCGGGCCCACCCAGCGAAGGGGTGAGGACACGCGCTGGTTGCAGCATTAACCCTGTCTGAGCGGGGGCGGGCGGCTAGGCACCCTGCGGCACAGTGGGGCTGGGGTATCACAGGTTGCGGGTGAGCCGGGGCTGCGGGATGGGGTGTCCCACAAGCTCGGCTCTGGCGCGCTCGTGCCCCGGGCCACCCAGCAGCGCGGGGCAAGAGAAGGGCGCAGACCGGCCCAGCACTAGACGCAGCTAGAGCCTGCCTCCCTGGCTGGCCGCAGCTCGGCCTCGGCCGCCGGCGCAGCCGAGACAGGGCCCCCCGCGGCGGAGGGGCGTCTAGGGCAGCCGGCACGTGCTGCTGCGCGACCCGGTAGCCCCCCCGCCACACACAGGGCCGGGGGCCGGCGGCCCCTTGCGAGCTGCAGGGGTTTTATTTGCCTGCAGCTATTAACAGCTCGGAGCGGCTCAGCGGGAGGGGAGGAGGCGGCAGCGGCTGCTGGGGAAGGGGCTCCCGGGGCAGGGTGCAGGGCAGCACCCAGACCTCCGGCAGCCTCGCGGGGTCAGCATGGCGCTCTCACCTCTTCCCTGCCCAGGCTGGATCTAGGGGCCAAGGCCAGCGGAGACGAGGGGGTTGGAGCTGGCTCCGGCTAGGAAAGGGCCGACTCCGTGGCCCGCTAGGATGCAGCCACAGCACCCGAGGTCCCGAGCAAACCTGGCGCTCCAGGCACAGCCCTGCTCACCCCAGTGCAGACGTGGCGGTGCTCTGGCTCCGCGGTCCCTTCCCCAGCTGTGTGCACAACCCGTCCTGCTCGTGCCACCCCTCCCCTGTGCTAATTAGGGCGCTCATTAAACAGGCTGAAAGACGGCGCTGAGAGATGAGTGGGCCCCGCGCAGCGCGGCCAGCCAGCCTCCCCCTCGCTGGCTTGGTGTGCAGAGCAAGGACATCAGAGGGGGCATCTCGCCAGGGCTGTACGCAGCCCTGCCTGTGCCAGGGAGCATCCTCCCTTTTCTCCCCGGCGTTCATCAGCCGTGCTGTCTGTCTGTCTGTGCTAGAGGGACGAGGAGCCTGCAGCCCAGCGGCTCCATGGCCCGGTGAGGCTGGCCAGGCCCCTGGCAAGGCTGACTGCGAGCGTGGCTGTGCCGGGCTGGGTGCCCACAGTGCTGGCAGGGAGGGTTGGAGGAAAGGGGACACGGGGGAAGCTTTGTGGGGCCAGAAGTTATAGCATGCAGCTGGGGATTTGGGAGATGAGAGCGCTGGAGCCCTGCTAAGGGCTGAGCCCACGGAGGGCTCGCAGCTTGGCCGCACGTCCCTCTGCTCCGAGGCTCAGGGATGCCTACGAAAGGCAGGATGGCACCAGGGCTAGAGGCCCCCCAGCCTTGCCAGGCGGCTCTGCTCCGAGGAGCTGGGCGACAGCAGCTCCTGGGGGAGCGCGTGGCCTCTCCAGGGACCAGAGCTGCCCTGCAGCGGGCTGGGCGGTGAAAGCCGCCCCCGAGCGGGCCAGGGTCCTGTGCTGTACAGCCCTGCGCGAGCCACGGCAGAGGCCTCTGCCCTGTGCGACTTGTCCATCGGCAGCGGTGTGCTGCCTTCAGTGGGAGGGCGAAGGCTCGTGATGGGGAGAGGATGGAGGAGCGCCATCCCACCATGCCAGCCTTGTGGTCAGTCCTGGTCACATCCCCTGAGCCAGCCAAGGATGGGATGGGGCGAGCTGAGCCTGGGTCCAGAGCTGGGACCTGCCACCATCCCCTCCCTGCCGAGCCCCGGCTCCGCTCCCTGCCTCGGTGCGGCGGCCGGGCAGAGACATGGTGTAACATCTGCTGGCTGACTCAGGGATGGGGAACGTGCGCTCCCGGGGAGCTGTGCCCGCAGCATCGCTTTGGCTCCAAAAGGGAGCAAGAAACAGGACACCCCAGCAGCTGGCACGCTGGCGAGCGGGGAGGACGGGGTGCAGAGCCGGGGTGCGGGGGAGCAGGCAGCGCAGCTCCAGCCAGCGCAGAGACCCGGCAGGCAGTGCTTTTTTGGCCCCGTATCGCTGTGAGTAACGCCAGCACGTCGCCGCCTTTGCGAACGTCTCCAGCCACCCTCGTGCTGGAGCCGTGTCCCCAGCATCCGGATCCAGCCGCGGCTGGAGCTAACCCAACTGGGCTGTGCTCCCTGGGGCGCGCGGTGCCTGGCGTTGTGAGCAGGAGCTGGGCAGAGCTGTGCCGGCGGGGGCACAGCGGGCGCTGCGGCGGGCACGCGGGGACAGCATCCTGGTGGGCACAGTGCCTGTACCCAGCTCAGACCGCTACCAGGGTGCTGACGCTTGCTTTAAGTGTCCCCCTGCCCTCCTGGACCTCCCTCCTTGCCTCGGCGGACGGCAGGGACGAGACCCGCACCCCGCGGGACTGGGCTGCCAGGGTGGCCCTGCCGTGGGGAGCAGGGCGCTGTGACTCCATCCGGCTCCGGATGGCTCTGAGGGGCCGAGTTGGCCCTCTCGCTGGCTGGTGTTGGGCCCCTCCAGGCAGGACGCAGGTGGCTGGGTGCCGTGCGGTGGGTGCGTGGGGCAGGGCTGGCCGAGCTGTGCTCTGGGGCAGGCAGCGCTTTGTTAGCCAAGGCCACCCCACGGGTGGTGCGTGGGTGCTACCTTTGGGTGCCCCTCCTGATCTCTGTGCGCTCCCTGTTTTGCCTACAGGGGTGCCTAGAGGGTGCTGGCTTGACACCAGCGCTCTCTGCACCGTGGGCCGGGCCCCATGGCCGAGGGATGCTGGCAGAGCTGGGGGGCGCAGCCTGCGTTTGGGGAGAGGCAGCTCCCGCCCTCGTCCGGCGCGGTCAGGACGCTGGAGGGTGCGTTGCGGTTTGTTTACCTAGAAGTGTTACAAACAACCCAAAATACACTGTCTTGGGCTCCGAGTTCAGCCTGACCTTGGGGGCTGCGTGCCCGCTGCAGCGGGGGCGGCCGGCAGCTCCCGGGCGCTGCTTGCCGGGCACGGAGGGATGGCGGGGCACGGGCCGACGCACCGACCGCGCGGAGCCCCAGGGGGGTTGGCCCCACGCGGCGCAGCTCGGGGTGGCCGTCGGCTCAGCACGAGCAAAGGGTTAACACGCTCAGCGCGGCGGCCGGCGGCTCCCACCCCTTCCCTGGCGCGGAGGCTGAGCCCGGCGCGTCTGCTCGGATGGAGGCGGCGGCGCATCCCACATGCTTGATTTGCGCCCCGCCGAGAGGAGCCCGGGACGGCGCCGCGCCTGCCGCCGGGAAGGTAGGGGCGCGTTGCTAGCCACGGACCGAAGGGCTTCGCCGCAGCCCCAAAAGGCCAGGCCCGAGCCGCAGGGGCGCGTGCGCGGCCGAGTGGGAGGGGGCACGGGAAGGCACCACATCCCCAAATCCTGGGGAAAAGGCAGGAGCCAGCAGGACTCAGAGGAGGCACCAGCGCAGCGGGGACTTTCCTCTGCAGTCCCTTTGGGGCTGGCGTGTCCCGGGCAGGGCTCGCGGAGACAGCAAGAGGCCAAGGGCCCTGCAGGACGGGCCAGCCGCGGGGCTGGCAGTGCAGCCGCTCGGTTCTTCCTGGCTGTGAAGGCCAGGCCCAGGAGGCCACGGCGAGGCAGGAGCTGTGCCTGCCTGATGGGCAGCCCGGGGACAGCCCGGCTCTCCCTGCCCCACTCGTGAGCCGGGCTCGGGGGCTCCTGCCCCCAGCGCTGCCTGGGAGCTGCGGCGAACCAGCCCTCCTCTGCTAGCATCGCTGCAGGTTGCCTGTGAAGCACTGGAAAAGCCAAATATTTTCCATGTGAAGCAGCACTGGCACTCGCCTGTGGGACAGGAGCCCAGGGGAGCCGGCTGGGGCCTTGCTGCCCTGGACTTGCGTGCCTCGCCCTCTCTCTCCTGGTTTCTCCGGGTGTCCTCCCTGGCCAGAGCCCGAGCACTTTCCAGCCTGAGCAGGAGGATGCTTGGGCCAAACCGTGCAGAAGCAGGAACTGCCGCTCCAGCCCACCCCTGCACCCTCGCCTCCCTCCGAAGACTTGCCAGGGGCATTTGCTTGATGCATCCTGACTCACGCAAGCTGGCGCAGCCACCCCTCTGCCCCACTCTCCGACCCCAGTGGCTGGATGCGGAGCCCCTGGAGACTGTGCAGGGCTTGCAGGAGGGAGGTCTGAAGCTCCCTACCACCCCACTTCCCAGGGATTGCTCTTGTCCCAGGTGGGAGACACTGCACCCTGGGACACACGCAGCCCTGGGACATGGAGGAATACTGAAACGATCCCCTGTGGCAGGGCTTAGCACCTAACCGTGACTGGGTTTCTCTCTCCTGCAGAGTCGACACCATGAGCCAGCTGATTCTTTGCGGGCTGCTTCTCTTTGCCTCCGGGGACCTCATTCAGGCATGTCCTGCAGGCTGCCAGTGCCAAGACCCTAAGACCATCCTGTGTGCAGCAAGACGAGGCCACACTGTGCCCAGCGGGCTGCCCCAGAACACCCTGTCCCTGTACGTCTTTGAGAATGGCATCACGATGCTCAGTGAGGACAGCTTTGTGGGCCTGCCTGCCCTTCAGCTCTTGGACCTCTCACAAAACAAGATTACCAGCATCCAGAAAAACGTCTTCCAGCCCTTAACAGAGCTCGTCAACTTGGACCTGTCCTCTAACCACCTGCAAGAGATCACCAATGAGACCTTCCATGGGCTGCGGCTCCTGGAGCGGCTCTACCTGCAGAGGAACAGGATCCAGCACATCCATGCTGCTGCATTTGACACTCTCGAGAACCTACTGGAGCTGAAATTGCAGAACAACCAGCTCTGGGCCGTGCCTCCCCTTGACCTGCCCAACCTCCTGCTGCTGGACATCAGCTGGAACAAAATCCCCGCTATTGCACCTGGGGCCTTCCATGCTGTTAACATTGAGTCTCTAAAGATCGCGGGCCTGGGCCTAACAAGCCTGGATGAGGAGCTTTTCCAGACCCAGAACAACCTCCATGAGTTGGACGTCTCTGACAACCTGCTGGAGCGTGTCCCAGCAGTGCTGCGGCGGCTGGGGAGCCTCACCAAGCTCAGTCTGGCTGGGAATGCCCAGATCTCCCAGCTGCTGGCAGAGGACTTCCACAACCTTCACAACCTCCAGGAGCTGGACATCAGCAACCTCAACATAAACACCATCCCTCGGGACTTCTCCGGCTTCTTCCCGAGACTCCGGGCCATGACAGCTGCAGGCAACCCCTTCAACTGCATCTGCCAGATGAGCTGGCTCGTGCACTGGGTGAACGCCAGTGGTGTGGTTCTCCGGCGGCCCGAGGAGACACGGTGCCACTTCCCCCCCAAAAACTCAGGCAAGCTTCTCCACCACCTGCAGTACACTGACTTCGGCTGCCCCACCACCACCACTACCACCACCACCACCACCACCACCCTGCGCACCACCACGCTGCAGCTGCCCGCTCTCCTCCCCACCAGCGGCCGCCCATCGCTGGAGCCCAGCACTTCAGCTCCCACCCTGGAGGCCAGGGCCCCGCAGGGCAGCTCCACACCGATGCTGTTCAGCGCCCCGTTGGGCCCCACGAGCCCCCCCACGCAGATCTGCCCCCCTCGCACATGTCTGAATGGCGGCACCTGCCAGCTGGATGCACAAAACCACCTGGAGTGCCTGTGCCCGGAGGGATTCGCTGGGGTCTACTGCGAGTTGGAGGTGAGGAGGACGACGGTGTTGCCAGCCACGCAGGCCCCCACTCAGAGCAGGCAGATCAGCATCAAGCAGGTCAGCAGCACGTCCTTGAAAGTGGACTTGCAGAACTATGTCCAGTCCAAAGCGCAGCTGAAGGGCATCCGCCTGAGCTACCGAAATCTCTCTGGGCCAGACAAGCGGCCCGTCATGCTGCGCTTACCAGCCTCGCTCTCCGAATACACTGTGAGGGCGCTGAAGCCCAACTCCACCTACCGGGTCTGCATCGGGCCTCTGGGGGAGAAGGTCTCCAAGGAGGAGTTCTGCGTTGAGGTGCAGACCTTGCAAGTGACCCACCAGCAGCACTCGCCTGTCACGCAGAGCAAGGACAGCAACCTCACCCTCATGATCGTCCCGGCGCTGGCCGCTGTGCTGCTGCTGGTGGTGGTGGTCACAGCTGTCACATACTACCGCCGGCACCGCCGGGCAAAGACGCACACCAGTGCCGGGGTGGACTCCAGCCCCCTGGAGCTGGAAGGTGTGAAAGCCTGCCTGGAAAATGGGGATTTGAGCAACCACAGCCACAAGGGGCCAGAGAACGCAATGCTTTCAAACACCTTGGAGTGTGAGGTGCCGCTCATGCAGTCACACTACCCCAGCAACAACAACACCACAGCACTAAAGCCATCCTATTTCTAAAGCAAGAGGGGACAGGCTGCCAGGCGAGGAGAGCCCCGGACTGAGACGAGGGGTGCGCTCCAGGAGCGGTGCCAGGGCTGTGTCCCTTCCGGGACGAGGAACACTGAGGAGTTAACTAAATTAAGGCGGAAACCCAAAACTCGTAACGTGCAATTTCTGAGAGGCTTACACACTTAGGGAGTAGACACTAATTTTACCGCTCAGCTTATGACTAAGTGCCTTGATTTCTGTGACTCTACGTAGAACGTGGGTAGCGAAAGAAGGTTTTTTTTTTTTTTAATTTAGGGTTTGGGTTGGCCTTTTTTTTTTTAGCTACTGCTAAGAAGAAACTTGTCTGTGACTTAGCTAAGGGGCATCAATGTGCTGGTAACAAAGGGTCCCTCAGCTAAGCATGGCCTGTGACTCTGAACTCCCTGGGAAGTTGATGTGAGCAGCAATAAGGAAAGACCCCCATCCCCCGCAGGAGGCCAAGGTGCTGGGACCCTCGGCCTCTCTGTGCCGTGCATCGAAGGAAGTGCCAAGAAGGCGAACCGGCAATCGAAGCTTTAAGAACTCGGAGAGAATATTTATACATGGTTATTTCCCATTTCTTCTGGGAAAGCTCTTTTCTAGTACAGGTTTGCGTACACCTGTTTTGTAAGGCAGACAGAAGGGTGTCTTTTTGTAAAAAAAAAAAAATAAAATGAATAATAATAATAACTAAAACCTCTGCACAGCGTTTGCAGTCATGGAGGGCTGCGTTAGAGCCCTCTCGATGGCTCCTCAGTCCTGCTGGGTGAGCAGCCAACATGCGGTTTCCACTTCTGCAATTGCAATCACTCCCCATTTCCATCCCAGATGTGGCCTGGGCTCTCAGCGCCTGCTGGGCCTGATCCTGCGAGCCGGGCAGGCAGAGCTGGCAGCCGCGTTTACTTGGGTTTCTCCCAGCACAGGACTTCATCGCCCGAAGCCTCTGTGGCCCTGCTCTGGCGTTGGCATTGCCCTGCTTGGGGTCAGGCTGGGTTTTGGGGCTGCCGCGAAGCCCGGCCCGCTGTGAGTGCCGGTTACTCCGGGAAGGCTCCTGGCACAGGGTGACCCGCGACGGGGTGGCTCGGCCACGCGTCCCGCTGGGCTTCGGCCCGCGGCGGGGGCAGCGCTGTGTGTCAGCCTGCGGAGGACGGGGAAGGCCAGCCGCGTTTTCCTGTTGTTGTTGGAGGGGCAGCGGGATGAGTCAGGGCACGGAGGGGAGCGTTCCCGGCTCTCGGCCGCGGCGCTGGGGCGGCTTCACCCCGACAAAGCTCTCCCCCACTGCGAGCGTTAGAGGTGTTACAAAAACAGAGGCCACAAGTTTCAAATAAGACCCTGCCCTGTGCATCAGCCAGCGTTACTTCATCCCTATCCCAACTGCCAGATGTCTCCGGGGGCAGGCGGGACAAACAACCCAACCCAGCTCCGATGACCTCCTGACGTCACCCTCATCCTCCTCGGGATGTAGCCACCAAGCCAGGCCCGCGCTGATGGGCTAGACGGTGCTTCTCCTCCCGCCGTGGGCACCCGCGTCCCAGGCCGTGCAGCCCGGCCGGCTCCGAGTGCCGCTGAGCTGCGTGGCAGCCCTGACGCGCCTGTGCCAAGCGCGTTGGCCTTTCTGCTCAAGCACGGCAGGAGGGTCGCAAGAAGGGGAGGCTGAGGGCTGCGCCCTCCCAGTCCCCTGCACCCAGCTGCCCGCCCAGCACCCTGCCCGGCGCTGGGGCTCCACCGGGGCCGGGAGCAGCAGCCGCGATGCAGTGGGCGAAGGAGAAACCACCAGCTCCTACCAGAGCTGCAGGAGACCGGCCGCGAGCCCCAACACGGGCAGCTGCCGCGCTGCCGTGCCGGGTCAGGCCCCGCTGCTGCCCGTCCCGCTCCCGGCGCGGTGCCAGGCGAGGCTTTGCGGATGCTGCAGGCTGCCTGGCCGCAGCCCAGCCAGGTATTTACCCGCAGCTTTGGGGAGTGCGAGAATCTGCATTTTGCTCAGTCCGGCACTTCCTTCCCCAAATCCCATCGCTATTGACACAGCTGCCTTGCGCCTGCTCCCCGCCTGGCCGCGACGCCAGCCCCAGCCGCTCGCCCGCTGCCTGCCGGGGCCCGGGCAGAGCTAAGGGTGCCCCTCGCCCTGCTCGGGGTCGTGGGCTCCGGCATGGCCCGGAGCAGGGGCAGCTTCGCCCGGCCCGGCCGGGTGCTGCCCGACGGGCACCGCGCAAGGCGAGAGGTGACGGCAGCGGGCCCAGACCAGATACGGCACCGCTCTGGGGGCGCCCCGCGGCCGTGGGGGCGGCGGCAGCACCCTGCCGCGGTCCCTGCGCACCCTGCAAGCGGCTGCCAGGGGAGCCCCGGCTCTGCCCCCAAGACGGAGGGTGCTCGGCGACCGTCCAGCAGCAGCCCTGCGCCGGGGGCCCCCGCGCACCTCGAGCGGCCTCCCTTCCGCCCGGCCCCCGCGCGGGACCCCGCGCGCCCTCGGCCCCGAGCAGCCGCTTGCATGCGCGCGCGCGCGCGCCGGTGGCGGGGCTTGGAGCCGGCGTGAGGCAGGTTCCCGCTGCCAAGTGCTTTCTGCTCTCTCCTCTGGTTTTAATCGTTTTCCAATCCTTTATCTTTGGGGCTGGAATTTTCCAGGTTGGGTCCCTGCCCGCGGAGGTACCTTTCGGTCGGAGAAAACGAGCAAAGCGGGCGCAGCTGCTGCTCCGCCGGCGAACGCGGCCCCCTCGTCGGCCACGGAGAGCGGAGGCTTTTGGCCGGCCGGCTGCCGAAAGGGTTACAGCCGCGCGCTGCAACCTGACCTGGCCGTCTCGCTCCCCGGGAGCGGTGTGCGCGGCCTCGCAGCGGGGCCGCCCGCGCCTGGCAGCTCTTCAGAGCCGGCCGCCGAGCGGCTCAGGTGAGCGGCAGCGGCGTCGCTGGCCCCGCGAGCCGCCCCGCGCCCTGAGCGCCCTGCTTGCTGGCGGCGTGCGGCCGCCAGCGCTGCAGCAGCCCCTCGCGCTTGCCCCAAAAGCGCCTCCCCCCACCTCTGCCGCGGGGCGCAAGGGCAAAGGGGACACAAGCGAGCCGGGGGCCGAGGCAGGGCCAGCGCCGAGCTCCACCGCGCCGGGGCAGCCCGCGCGGCGCCCACCCCAGAGCGACGCAGGCCGCAGCGCCGCTGCCCGGCTGCTGAGCCCCGACTCTTTCGGGACACCGCCGGGTGGATGACGGCCCCTCCAGCACCGGCGCACAGCTGCCCCCCAGGGAGCAGCCCGGGGCAGCAAGGCCAGGCAGGCTCCCCCGCGGCCGGTGCCGGGCTGCCGTCCGGAGCGAGGAGCCGGGCGCGCTCTGGGCGCGATTGGGGCCGCGCCGGCGGGGCGGGCGCCCTCCCCGCCGCCCCCAGGTGGGCTGCCGGCCGGGCTGGCTGCCGTTCGGGCCGGCGGCGGCGGGGGCCCCTCGCCGGCAGGCGCGAGGGCCACGCTCGCCCGCTCAAAGGGCCCATTGTGGTCCTCTCCCCGCAGATTTTTTAAATTACCGTCCCAAATTCCTCCGAAAATTGCTGCTGTGTAAATATTTTCCCTGCCAGCTTTGTGTATTTTCCAGCCCGGCCAGGAGGAGAGATGAAAACGCCGCCGGCAGAGTTCAAGCTTCGCGCGGGCGGGCGGGCGGCGAGCGGGGCCTACGCAGGGCCCCGGCGCGGCCGGCCGGCCGGATGGACGGAGCTCGGGCCCCGCAGCCAGGGCCCCGGGATCTGTCCCCCCCCCGACACCGCCGTGGCCGGGGGGAGCCGCGCCGGCGGGGGGGGCTCAGCCCCCTGCCACGCCGCAGCCGGCTCGCTGGCCTCCTCCGGCCCGTTTCCGACGGCCGCTGCAGGCAGCCCCGCCGTGACAGCCCCCCCCAACCCGGCGGGGGCTGCAGCCTGCCAGCAGCGGCTTAGAGCGGCACGTTGCGCGCCGCTGCTAATTCCTCCACGCTGAATCAGCGCAGGGGAAGGATTGCAAAAGCCCTGAAACGAAACCAAAAAGAAAAAAGCAGAAATAAATAAAATAACACACAAAAAAATCCCCGCTTGCTATCAAACCCAGGCGGGCTGGCGAGCGGCAGGGCGAGGGGCTCCGCCACCCCGAGACGGCGCCCGGGGGCCAGCGGCGAGGCCGGGCCCAGGCCCTGCCGCCCATCTGGGAGCGATTTCGGCCATCGCGCCGCCGGCCGCCTTCCCGCCGGCAGCAGGCCCCTCGCAAGGCGCGCGGCTATTTTTCCACGGCGCGTAATTAGCCGGGCAGTCCCGGCGGGCCGCCGCGCCGCCTTAACCCTTTCGGCCGGCGGCGGCTCGCCTCCACGCGCGCCGCCCGCGCGCCCCGCCGCCGAGGCGGCACTCGCAGCGCGGCGGTGGCGGGCGCCCATGCCGGCTCCTCCGCGGCCCCCCCATCCCAGCGCCGGGCCGGCCCTGCGGGCGCTGCACGTCTAAGCCGGGCCGGGAGCAGGTGGGCGAGCTGCAGGCGCGCGGGGCCGAGGCGGCGGCGGCGGCAGAGCGTGCCCACCCAGCCCTGGCTGCCCCGGGAGGGCGAACAAAGCGCTCAGGGCTTCAGGGCAGCGTTGACGGCGCTTGGGGCGGCGGAAAGCCGGCTCGCCCGCGCCGTGCCGCGCCGCAGGAGGGACGGCGGCCGGCTCGCCCCCGGCGGCCCCAGCCCCGCTCCCGGCAGCCGCCAGGCTGCGTCCTGCGGGGAGCGGTCCCGCGGGCCCCCGCGGGCGAGCCGGCAGCCCAGGCCGCCAGCCACGTCCCGCCGCCCAGCTCCGCGTCCTGCGGCCCGCGCCAGCGCTCAGAGCTGCAGCAGCCCGGGCCCACGGCGCGGGCTGGAGCAGGGGCGCGCAGGGGTGCAGCGGGCTGAGCTTTCCCGGGTGAGCATCGCCGCTGGATATCGCCCCGGCACCGTAGCCTCCTGCCGCCACCCGCGCCGAGTCCTCCGCAAGCCCAGCAGCACCCCAGCCCTCCCCGAACCCCCTCCCTTGCCGCGAACCCTCCCTCCCCGCAGCCGCATCCGCTCCCGGCACCAGACTTTGCCCCCTGCAGCGGGAGAGGCTGCCGGGCCCCCCTCCGGCCCCGCAGGGTCCCCCCGGCTCAGCAACGACCCTCCCAACCGCCTTCCCCCGGCGCTGCTGCACGCTGGCTCCTCGAGGCAGGACGCGGGCGCGGAGGTGCCGAGCTGGACGGGGGCGAGCAGCTCACCGCGGCCCTCCTCCTTCCCGGGGAAGCTGCAGGGAGGGCGAAAGGTGAGGTGGCACCCGCCGGGCTGCGGCACAACAAGGCAGCCTGTGTTGTCGCCGGCTCCGGCGCGGACACGGCACCGTCCCCGGGCAGCGTCCCCGGCTGCTGCGGGCGGGCGACAGCGGGGTCTGGTCGCTGACCCGCGCGCCAGCCCCGGTAACCCAACTCCACCGGTCCTGGTTACAATTTAGGGCAACAATAACCTATTGAGGCCATTTCCTGGCTCCTGCCCGGCCGCTCCTTGATCTAATTAAAGGAGGCCGGAGGGAAGACAAAACGCGATTCAAAGGGAGCGACGGGGCGACCGAAAGGCAGCAGCCCGGTGCGGCCGGCGGCCGGCACAGCGGCCGGGGCCACCCACGCCTCCCGCTCCCGGCACCCCGGGGCGTTTCGTTGAGCGGGCCAGGGCCAGCAGCACCGTTTCCGGGCGTCAGGCAGGGACTGAGACCCCAACCGCGGCTCGCGTCGCACAAGAAAACACCCGCACGAACCGCTCGCCCAGTGCCGGCGCGCGCAGGACGGCCCCGGGGGCACCTCCTCGGGCGCCCGCCGAGCAGCCGCCCCGCCGTGCGACGGGTGCCGGGATCGCCCCGGCTGCTGCCGCGAGCGCGGTGCTTTGCAACAAGCGTCACGCACTAGCAAAGGTCTTGGCTGCTCCGTTTTCGGGGAGAAAGCGAGGACGGATCAGATCAGCTCCTCCATCTTCCACCCTCTGGGAGGCTCAGGCAGCCCTCCGGCACGAGCGTCCCTCCACGAGCCGCGACAGCACCGCGATGGGCACCCGTGTCCCCGCGCATGCACCGCACCGGGCGCCCGTCGGCCCCGCGGCGCCCCAGCCGGGGCGCTGGCGTCTGCCCTTGCTTCCCGCCCCGCGCCGGGCCCCGGCCTCGCTGCGAGCAGCAGATCCCCTCGGCGGGCTCCCTTCCTCGCGTGCAGAGCCAGCCGATGTCCAGGCTCTGGGCGCCTCCGCTGCACCCGCAGCCCTCAGTCGCCATCCCCGGAGCCGCCTTCACCGGGGCCGAGGGGCCAGCGCCCAGCAGCGCCCGTGCGCCCGGCAAGCTCCCCCCGCCACCGGCACCCCCGGGCCTCAGCCTGCTCCGTCGGGGCATTTCGCTGCGGGGGACCCCGGCGATCCCCCAGAGCGCTGCCCCGGCCGTGGCCCGGGCCGCGGCGCCGCGTGCCTGGGGCGCCCGAGCATCCCACCCCGCCGGCCGCCGGGCCGGGCGGCTTCCACGGCGGGAAAACACAGCTCTCGCTTATCACATCTGCCGGGAGCAAGCCCAAATCCCCCTCCGCGATGCTGTCATCTGCGAGAGATTTACGGGCAGCGAGAGCTGGGCTGGGGGCTGGGGTTTCGGCGGCCGGCGCTCAGCCCCGGCGCGCGCCTTTCTTAAAAAAAAAAAAAAAAAGCCCCTCCCTGCCGCTTACAGCGCGCGCCGCCGCGGAGGAGCGGGGGCCCCGGCTCACCCCGGCCCGGGGGCTCGCTCGCCCGCCCGCCGCCGCTCCCGCAGCGCCCCGCCGCCCCTCTCCCCCGCCGCCTTATCAGCTCCCTTTTCCAGGCAGCCGCAACCTCGCCGAGCCCCAGCGCGACGCGCAGATAAGAGCCGCGCACGCAGCGCCTGCCAGCCGCATTCCTCGCGGCCGATAAAGCCGGCAGCCAAAATAACTGCGGCCGGCGCAAACGGGGCCGAGAGCAGCGCCGCGCGTCTGGATCCAATTTAGCCAGGCCGGCTCGCCGCGGCCGAGCGCCGGCGGGAAGGGGCAGCGGGGAGGGCCCCGGGCGCGCGGGGGGGGGCCTGCAAAGCCGGCGACCTCGTCGGGGTGCGCAAAGCGGTGGTCGGGGTGCGCAAAGCGGCGGGGTTTGGGGCGATTCCTGCTGGTGAGGGGGCGGCGCGGTGGATGCTCTGCCGGCAGCTTCGGGGCACGGCCTGTCGGCCCTCCCTGCCCACTGCGGGGACCCCGGCTCAACCCACGCCAGCGCAGGGGGGGCTGTACCCAAGCTGGTTTTAAGGAGGAGGCTTCACCTAAAAGCAGCCCCTTGACATGACCTTTTGGAGCGCATTGTGTGCCCAAGCCTCCCTCGCTGCTGTTCACTCTGGATGCTAATGATGCCTGGCCACAAAGGACAAAGATGGAGGCTGCCGCAGCTGGAGAGCAGCTACAGCCCGCGACCACCCGCAGTGGCGCTGGAGGAAGGGATCGCTTTCCACAGCGATGCTCTCACTCTCTCCAGGACCCGGTCGAGGCTGGATGTGGCACCCCCGAGGCTGTCCCTCCACCTGCCACTTCGCCAGCAGCTCCGGGTGCAGCTGGAGGCCTCCAGCTCAGCGAGGACCTTGCCCCCCCAAGCCACCACCACAGCAGCAGGACGAAGGTGCCACCTCCTCCTTCGCCTGCCTGGGCTGATCCTCCCGGCGCGACCCGCGTTTCCTTGCCCGTGCCGTGAAGCGGGGCCGGCTGGCGGGGGCGGCCTGGGAGAGCGGAGGCCAGGGCTGAGCAGCGCGTTCCTCACCTCGGCGGGGCCAGGCAGACGAGACGTCTTCCCACGGGCTTGAAAAGGGGCGCTGACCCCTTATGGGCACCAAAGCTCCGATGGCACCTGCCAGAGGGACGGTGGCCCGCCAGCCACGGCACGGCCGCGGCCCCAGGCACGCGTGGGCACCGCCAAATGGGTTCACCGGCCTGCAACACCTTTCTGGGATGTCCAGGCGGGCCCCTCCGGGCGCCTCTGCCGGGCTCGTGTCCCACCCTGGCGCACGGCCCACCTGCCCGGCAGCCGCCCCAGCCGCTGCCCCGCTCCCACGGCTTGTCCCGTAGCTCCGGGCAGGGCGGTCCCTGCCCCAGCGCTGCTGCTGTCCCCAGCACTGCCACCTCCCCTCACAGTGCCAGGGAGTGTCCTTCCACCCCAATGCTGCTGGGGACACGGCCAGCTGTCCCCAGCACTGCCACCTCCCAACACAGTGCTATAGATTGTCCGTCCACCCCAGTGCTGCTGGGGACACGATCAGCTGTCTGTAACGCTGCCACCTCCCAACACAGCACCATGGAGCGTCCTTCTCACCCAACGCTGCTGGGGACACGGCCAGCTGTCCCCAGCACTGCCATCTACCAATGCAGCACCACAGAGCGTCCTTCTACTCCAATCCTGCTGGGGACACGGCCAGCTGTCCCCAGCACTGCCACCTCCCATCACAACACCACGGAGCGTCCTTCCACCCCAATCCTGCTGGGGACACGGCCAGCTGTCCCCAGCACTGCCATCTACCAATGCAGCACCACAGAGCGTCCTTCTACTCCAATCCTGCTGGGGACACAATCAGCTGTCCCCAGCACTGCCATCTACCAATGCAGCACCACACAGCGTCCTTCTACTCCAATCCTGCCGGAGACACGGCCAGCTGTCCCCAGCACTGCCACCTCCCATCACAGCACCACGGAGCGTCCTTCCACCCCAATCCTGCTGGAGACACGGCCAGCTGTCCCCAGCACTGCCATCTACCAATGCAGCACCACGGAGCGTCCTTCCACCCCAACGCTGCTGGGGACACGGCCAGCTGTCCCCAGCACTGCCACCTCCCAACGCAGCACCACGGAGCGTCCTTCCACCCCAACGCTGCTGGGGACACGGCCAGCTGTCCCCAGCACTGCCACCTCCCAACGCAGCACCACGGAGCGTCCTTCCACCCCAATCCTGCTGGAGACACGGCCAGCTGTCCCCAGCACTGCCACCTCCCAACACAGTGCTATAGATTGTCCGTCCACCCCAGTGCTGCTGGGGACACGATCAGCTGTCTGTAACGCTGCCACCTCCCAACACAGCACCATGGAGCGTCCTTCTCACCCAACGCTGCTGGGGACACGGCCAGCTGTCCCCAGCACTGCCATCTACCAATGCAGCACCACAGAGCGTCCTTCTACTCCAATCCTGCTGGGGACACGGCCAGCTGTCCCCAGCACTGCCACCTCCCATCACAACACCACGGAGCGTCCTTCCACCCCAATCCTGCTGGGGACACGGCCAGCTGTCCCCAGCACTGCCATCTACCAATGCAGCACCACAGAGCGTCCTTCTACTCCAATCCTGCTGGGGACACAATCAGCTGTCCCCAGCACTGCCATCTACCAATGCAGCACCACACAGCGTCCTTCTACTCCAATCCTGCTGGGGACACAATCAGCTGTCCCCAGCACTGCCATCTACCAATGCAGCACCACACAGCGTCCTTCTACTCCAATCCTGCCGGAGACACGGCCAGCTGTCCCCAGCACTGCCACCTCCCATCACAGCACCACGGAGCGTCCTTCCACCCCAATCCTGCTGGAGACACGGCCAGCTGTCCCCAGCACTGCCATCTACCAATGCAGCACCACAGAGCGTCCTTCTACTCCAATCCTGCTGGGGACACGGCCAGCTGTCCCCAGCACTGCCACCTCCCATCACAGCACCACGGAGCGTCCTTCCACCCCAATCCTGCTGGAGACACGGCCAGCTGTCCCCAGCACTGCCACCTCCCATCACAGCACCACGGAGCGTCCTTCCACCCCAACGCTGCTGGGGACACGGCCAGCTGTCCCCAGCACTGCCACCTCCCAACGCAGCACCACGGAGCGTCCTTCCACCCCAACGCTGCTGGAGACACGGCCAGCTGTCCCCAGCACTGCCACCTCCCAACGCAGCACCACGGAGCGTCCTTCCACCCCAACGCTGCTGGGGACACGGCCAGCTGTCCCCAGCACTGCCACCTCCCAACGCAGCACCACGGAGCGTCCTTCCACCCCAACGCTGCTGGAGACACGGCCAGCTGTCCCCAGCACTGCCACCTCCCAACGCAGCACCACGGAGCGTCCTTCCACCCCAACGCTGCTGGGGACACGGCCAGCTGTCCCCAGCACTGCCACCTCCCAACGCAGCACCACGGAGCGTCCTTCCACCCCAACGCTGCTGGAGACACGGCCAGCTGTCCCCAGCACTGCCACCTCCCAACGCAGCACCACGGAGCGTCCTTCCACCCCAATGCTGCTGGGGACACGGCCAGCTGTCCCCAGCACTGCCACCTCCCAACGCAGCACCACAGAGTGTCCTTCCCACCCCAACGCTGCTGGGAACACAACCATGCCTTCCTCAGCATTGTCACCTCCTGCCCTTCCCACCTGAGTGATGTCGGGGAGAAGGCCACACTATCGCCAGCACTGCCACCTCTGTCACAGTGTCACGGCGTGCTCTTCCCAACCTGACACTGCTGGGGACAAGGCCACACTCTCCCCAGCACCATCCCCAGCTTTGCGGCCGAGCGCTGCCAACACCGGGAGCTCGCTGCTGCGTCCTCCTCTCCCGCCGTGCTCAGCGCAGCTCTCTGAGCAAGGGGGAGCAGCTGGCCGCGTCCAGGCTCGTCCCCTCTCCAGCAGCGGCCAAGCACCCCTGTGCTGTGCCGCGTCCCCTCCGACGCCCTCCCGCCCCGCGGCGAGTCCCCGTCCCTACCCGGCCGAGGTGTCCAACGTCAAGGAGTGGGTCGCGCTGCTGAACTTCCGCGTGTCCCACAGCTTCACCTCGCGCTCCCGCATCTGCAGGGGCAAAGACAGGGCTCTGTGGCTGCAAGGCTGCCGGGCAGCGTGTCCCTCGCCCTCCGGCCTGCCACCTGCCCCAGCGAGGGCCGCGCCACGCGGCCGGTCCCGCTCTGCCACCCTCGGGGACCTGCTGCCTCCAGAGCTGCCGGCTTTCCTGGGGGACGCGCTGGCCGCTCCGAAAGCGCTTTGCTTTGTGTTTACACCGAGCGAGACCAGGCTGGCACGGAGAAAACGCGTGGGGTGTTACAGCGGGGGGACAGCGCTCCGCGGCCCCGGCGGCACAGTCGCAGCGGGGCGCCGGGAGATGCCGGTAGGGAGCAACGGTGCTGGGAAATCACGGCCGGTGCGGAGGCGCCGGGCAGCGCCGGGGCGCTGGGCCGCCTTTGCGGCGAGCGAGCGAGCGAGTGAGCGCCGTACCTGGCTGAAGCCAACGGAGATGAGGTAATCGCTGGCGCCCATCCAGAGCAGCCGGGAGTCCTTGTTGTTCTCGTGTCCCTGGACGCTCTGCAAGGCACAGAAGACACGGCGGTCATTCCTGCCACGGGCCGCGCAGGGCACGCCGTGGGGGACGCATGCTTTCGGCGTGACGAAAGCGTGCCGGTGAGCAGCCCCGGTGCCGCGCGCGCGGAGCCCCCGGCCGGGCTCGCTGCAGGATGCCCGCGGTGCTGGCAGTGGCGACGGTGCTGTCCTCGGCCCCCCCGAGCGGTGGCCGCGGCGGCGGCTTTGCCATGCTGGCGGGCACGAGGAGACGCTGGAGCCCAGGCGTGGCCGGGGAAGGAGGAGAGCAACTTACTTCCCTGGGTGCATCCCCGGGCTCTCGATCCACGCCAAATCGCGGCTGCAAGACGCAGGCGGCCCGCGCGTGCCTCCGGGGGCTACCGAAAACACCGAGGGTCAACTGAGCCGCCGCGGGGGCCGGGAGCGCGGCAGCGCTCTCCAGACCACTGCGGCCCCTTCCTCGCCGTGTGCCGCCCCGCTCCTCCTCTTCGCGCCCGCGCGCCCCTCCGGCCCGCGAGCCTCCCCGCAGCGCGGCCGCCAGCCCCCCACCGCCTCGGCCTGCCCCCGGGGCAGCGTCCCCAAGCGCCGTCCCACCCCGCGGCCCCCAGCGCCGCTTCGCCTGGCACGGGAGGCGAAGGCTTACGAGTAGGGTGGCCGCGTCCCGCGCGGCCCCTGAGATGGGTCCTGCGGTTACGGGTGTCCCAGCGGGACCCCCCCCAGCTGGCGCTCGCCCCCGCCGCGCCGCCGACGCTTGGAGCCCCCTCGCTCTTTTTTACGGCGCTCCCATAAAACAGCCGGACTGCTAACGGTTTAAAAGCCGGCAGGGAAAAGCGGGGAGCTCCGCCAGCGCTGAACGGAGCGCGTCGCCTCCTGCACCGCCACGCAGCCAAACGCTGCCCCGCTCCCGCGCCTCGGCCCCGCGCGCGGCCAGAGCCCCCCACCCGGGGCACAAGAGGTGCCCAGGGGCAACGCGCCGGGACCCGGCAAACGAGGGTGCCTGGAGGCCCACCCCGCCAGCACGGGGACAAGCAGGACGGAGCCGAGGCGGGACGCCCATCTCGGGGACAAAGGTGCCGCCGAGACGTCTGACGGCCGTCTCCAGCTCCTGGTGCCGCCTGCATCGGCTCTGCTTACGCCAGCCCAGGGCCACGGCTGGCGGCAGAGGCAGGATCGGGCGCCCCACGCCACCTCGGCGCGAGCAGCACGCGCCGCGGGCTGCCACCGCTCTGCTCCTGCCGCCCCGGGGAGGCCGGGGAAGGGCGCGCAGAGGTGTCCGCCTCTCCCGGCGGGGGCAGGTCCCCTCCAGCGGGCTCCTTCAGCGTCCCCCGGTGCCCGGCACCTGCGGGCGACACGTTCCCCTCTCCCAGGAGGGAGAGATCGGCACGCGGCCGTTTTGGGGAGCCGGGTCGCCCGCGCGCGGTGTGACCGTGCGCTCGCACGTGCGCCAGCACCCTCAAGGGATGACGGAGGAGGCCGTCGGCCTCCAGGCCGGCGCAAGGGGCAGGCCCGCGAGAGCCACGCAGGGCTGGCAGCCGCCGAGCGCAGCCCCGGCGCCAACGCCAAGCCGAGCAGAGGCGGCCTCCCGGCCAGCCTCCTCCTCCCACCCCGCCGGCGAGGGCGGTGAAGGGAAAAGCCGCCGCCGGGCACGGCCCCCTGCGGCCCCGGCTGCCAGCCCCGCTCAGCGGGATGCCCGCGCTCCCGACGGGCCGGACCGGCAGGCCGCAGCCAGGGCGGCAGAAGGCGCGTGGTGCCAAGCTCCTGCTCTCGCTGGCTCCGGCGCGCGGGCCTCGCTGCCAGCACAAACACGGCGCGAGCCAGCGCAGCCCGCTAGGACGAGGCAGCGCCGGCCAAGCCCGGCGTTCCCAACAGCGGCAGGCAGGATGTGGGGCGAGGAGGAGGCGGGGGGGCCCGTTGCCCACATCCAACAAGCTGGCACTGGGAACGTCTCCCGGGGAGAACAGGACACCCCTCGGCTCACAACCTTCGCCTGCCAAACCGAGGCAGGCCTGGCAGCAGGGACGATGTCCCCAATTCCTGCCAGCTCCGTCCCGCGGGAGCCGCTGTCCCGGCGCAGGCACCGGGAACGGCACCGGTCCAGCCCCCTGCTCCTGGGGCCTTGGGATGCCATCGGGGCGAAGCAGAGGGCAAGGGCCCCCCGCGGCGTGGGGGCTCAGCGTCGTGCATCCCCACGGGGTGGGGGGGAGGAGGAGGAGGAGGAGGAGGAGGGGGAGGAGGAGGGGGAAGAGGAGGAAGAGGAGGAAGAGGAGGAGGAGGTGGAGGAGGAGGGGGAGGAGGGCAGACCAAAAGCAGGGCAGCGGGACAGGCATCCCTGGGGCTCTGGGCACGGCCACGCAGCCCGGCAGCGCCGGCGGAACGAGTCCCCGGGCGCTGGGGACACAGAGGGCCAGCTCTGCGGGCGGTCCCCGCACCCCACGCCGGCGGGCACAGCGAGCCATCACGCTACTCCGGGCCCAGCCCCGGAGCCACCTCGTCCTGCCTCGCGGCCGGCGCAAAGGTGACGCAGAGCGGCGGGGCCGCAGCGAGGCCGGGCGCTGCCCCTGCACGGCAGAGCTGCGCTCCCACCCGGCGGCGGCCCTCGCCGGCTGAGCTGGGCCCCGGGCTCAGCCTGCTCCAAAGCGGCGTCAGAGGGGCCAGCACGTCCCAGAGGGCTGGGGCTGCTGCCCCGAGACCCGCTCCTGGCCCCGCGCGCCGCCCTCGCCGTGACCGGCACCCCCCCACCCGGCCCCGCGCCGGAGCCTCGCCGCCCCCCGGCCCACGTCTGCACGCTCGCGCGCGCGCTGCAGTAGGGAAACATGTTTTCTGCATTAGTTCCATCCTGGGCTGAGCAGTACGTATGTCAGCAAATATGCGGGGAGGCTGGGGCCGGGGCGCTCCGGTTTCGGAGGTGGCTCAGACACCAGGCTGTGCAGATGTTGCCAGAGGTGAGCGCGCAGGGGCGGACGGCGCGTGTGCCGCACCACCTAGCGGCAGCGGGCCCCCCCCCCCCCCCCCCGCCAACCCCGTCCCCGTCCCGGGCGTCCTGCTCCGGCGTCCCCCCCGGGAGGCAGGTGCTGCGGGGTCTCGGCAGGGACGAGGCCGGGCGAGCAGCGAGCCAGCAGCCTGGCACAGACGGCAGATCCCCCCCCCGCCCCGGGCTGCTCGCCCCCCGGCAGGCTCACGGCAGGCAACGCCAGCGCGGGGAACGCCGACAGCAGCGACTCCAGGCCGGCACGCGGGGAGCCGAGGAGGCCTTCCAGCTCCCCCGCCGCAGCGCCCGGGGAGCTCTGCCTCTTCCAGCCCGCTGCGCGGGCCCAGCCCAGCTGGCTCCCAGCGGCACAGAGCGGGGGAGAGCGCTCAGCAGCGCGCGGAGGACGTCCCTGCGCTGCCCTCCTCCCCGGGGCAGCCCACCGCTCCCTCGGGCGGCGCGCCCTCCCCCCCGCAGGCGCCCGCCGGACCCCCGTGGGGATGCCCAGCGCCAGGCGGTGGCCCGGGAGCTCTCGGCCGGCGCAGGGGGCTGCGGGGGAGCCGGCCGGGCGGCAGGAGCGGCACGGCCGGCGAACGGGAACGGCACGCCGGGGGCAGCTGCCGGCAGCGGAGCCGCGGGCGGCTTCGCGAGCGGGTAACAGCTGGCTGCGGGGAGCGACGGCTTCTCGGGCGGCTGCCTGGGAGAGCCCGACGCCAGGCAAAAACTGCTCCCTGCGCCCGGGCGAGCGCTGCCTCCGCGGGGAGTATTTACCTTGGGCTGCGACACAAGGGCCGGGGGAGCTGGGGCCCCGGGAGCCCAGGGCGGAGGCGGGAGCTGGGGGGCTCCCATGGCAGCGAGAGGCTCTGTCCCGCCGGGAGAGGCGAGGACAACCTCAGCTCCGCAGCCAACGGGGGGGCCGGGGTCCCCGCTGGCTGCCTGCCCCCCGGCCCAGCCCCGCTTGCTGGGTGCGGCCTGGACATTTTGCAAAAAAGAAACAGATAAAGTTGAAAAGCTCTGCTGAGCGGAGACCTGCTGCCGGAAAGCCTCTCCTCGGCTTTTAGCGTGGCTGCAGGGGCCCCGGGGCAGTCCCTCACCCCGTGCAGAGCTCAGCCTCGCCTGCGCCCCCGCAGCCAGCACGTTGCGGGCGTCCGACCCCCACCGAGAAGCGAAACCAGTGGCGGGATCTGCAGAGATCCCAGAAACAGAGCTGGCCTGAGTCCTCTCTTTGGCAGCGGGCGTCCGGGCAGGAGGGGTCCTGCAGGGCCTCCCAGGCCAGGGTGCCGGGGAGGGGCTCTGCCCTGGCTGCGCGGGTGCTGTGGGGAAGAGAGCCATGGGCAGACACCTCCTCCACGTGCCAAAAGCATGGGTCTGCGCAAATCAGGAAAGCCACTGCTTCTTCCTAACCCCCTGGGCGCAAGGCGAGACTCCTGGGGCGGGAGAAAAGGCTTCCCGAGAGCCTTCTCCCGACAGCGCCGAGGGGGTTAACCGCGAGCATCCTCGGCAGAGCAGAGCGGTGCCTGCGACCCCTCCTCCAGGCAGAAGAATGCGATCTCCCAGCATTGCCAAACACAAGTTATTCCAGAGGTAGCCAGGAGAACAGAGCAGCTTCTCGAAGGCCAGCCCAGTCGACGCACCAGGCCAGCCCACGGCTGTGCAAACTGCAAACCAGCTCCTTGCTTCTGGCTAGAGCTCAGGGAGACCGCGAGCTACAAAAGGCCTACGGAGAAAGCACAGGGCAGGGCTCGGCAAGGGACGGTCTGCAAGGCTGGGGCGGCTGCGAGCTCCAGGCAAGCTTGAGTTTTGCAGGCAGAAGTTAGGCTCTTCAGTTCTCTGAAACAGAGGAAACTGGACACACAGGCCAAGCCACCGAGCGATGAAGACCCATCTCTTGCCTCTGACAGTGACCACTAATGAAGGTCAGCTCACCGCTCCAGATTTCACCTCACCTGCCAACTACCCTTAGCTGAGCTCCCATAACAAACAGCTGCTGTCCTGGCCACTGGCCTGGCGTGGAAAGAGGTTGCAAACTTTCCCAACGGGGTAGGGGGTCATGGATAGCCTTCAGACTGGTTTCGAAGCCTCACTTTCCATATCCATAACAGTAAAAGGACAGCGGGCGTCTGTCTGTCGCAGCAGGGAGGGAGTGCTGAGAGCGTACCTCACTCCCACATCACCACCTCGATGTCCTGCCAGCCAGGCAGAGCGTTGCTGTAGGTGCCCCCATGTCATGGGGAGCTGGGCAGTGTCAGATACATTTGCAGGCTCTCCCAGGCCCCAGGACCTCCTCCATGCCCCCAGGGTGGAGGTACAAGAGCAGATCCAGCCCCAGTGCATGGTTTTAAGCACCCACGGGTGCTTAGGTTGGGGCCTTGAGCTGAGAGGAGGGCACGGACGGACAGGTGAGGAGGAGCTGATGTCAAGAGCAGGAAGATGAGGGAGATCCATACTGCCACAGGGTCTCCGCAGACCTCTCGAGCTCAGCTCCCCTAGTGCTGGAGAGATCCCACCCTGCTGCCTGCAGACCTCAGGAGAAGAGCTCCTGGCCTCCATCCGCTCCCTAACAAGCCCAAAATTAGGTCCCAGAGGACAATTAGAGTTCAGCAAGGGCAGGGAAGTGAGCAGTCTCCCACTGGGGACAGCCACCAAGGCTGCAGAGACATTCCCACCTCAACAGAGTCCCTCAGCCGTCACGGCCCTAACGCTGGCCTCTGGCAGGCAGGAACGCCGTGGGGGCTTCAAACCCCTTTTGACCCCATTCTCAAGTTTGTCTGCAGCAAGGTGGGACAAGGCCTTCCCAATCCTTCCTGACGCCTGTACCGAAAACGGTCAGGGCCCGCGGCACTCTCTCCTAGCTAGCCCCAATGGCAGTATCTATCGTCTCGGGGCACTACCGGCTGTCACCCGTCTGAGGACCCCACTCAGGCAACACCCTGCCGAGCACTGCACCAAGCTCTCAGCTCTGCTCTGCGAGGAGCCCCTGCCGTTCACCGTGCCCACGCCGCCTACAAGGCAGCGGCAGTGACTTCTGGCCCGTTTGGCGTCAGTGGACGGAGGCCAGGGTGGACCGGAGCGCCCCTTCGTGCAGCCCGTATCCCTGCAGACGCCTGCAGCCTGCCAACCCGGCGGGAGGGAAAGGCAGCCCAAGCGAGGGCGAGCCGGGGCTGGGCGAGGGGGAGGCGAGCTCGTGCCCCCGCGCGCCCCCGCCCCTCGCGAAGCTGCGAAGAAAGCAAAGGCCTTGTCCCGAATCCGCCTCTACTTCCCCATCCCTGCAGTACCAAGCGGCATTCCTGAGAAGGAAGGATGAGGGGGAAGCAGAGAAGAGGAAATATAAACAGTCCCGTGCAGCTACGCTGGGGAACAGAAGCATGAGAGATTGGAGTGTGCGTTACTATAAATAGGCAGCCCAGAGCTAGGCCAACTTTTTCAAAGCTTCCCACGGTCTCCTTGGGAATGTGGGATGCTGTGGACTTTCCCCCAGCCCGGAGGAAACTGCTGCCGAGGCTGGGAGTCAGGTACCCCCGGGGTGACCTCAGCGTGGGATATCGAGCGGTTGGGGCTGCAGGAAGGAAGGCTGACAGCCTCTATACGTCCCTGCGCTCCTTCCCCCCGCCGCGCGGTCCCCATCCAGCCCCGGGCTGATGTGACCAAGGGCCGATCGCCGCGGCTGGCTCCCGAGCGGAGGCGGAGGGGCCGCGTCGGAGCCCCCCGGGCTGGGGTCCCCCGGCTGTGCTGCCGCTCTGCCCCGGGCACGGCCATCCCGCCGGGCAGGGGCAGGCTCTGCCCGGGCTCCCCCAGCCCGCAGAAGCCGTTGCAGCATCCGGCCGGGGAAGACGGAGCAGCTGCGCAGCAGGGCCGCCGCGGCGAAGGTCCCCAGGGACCGGCCGCCTCAACCGCATTGCTCCCAGTGGCTTCCCGTCGCCCTCTCCCACCGTCACCCCGACCCGGGCCGACGCCGGCAGCAGCCGGCGGACACGTAGGCCAGGGCGCAGCCCCTCGGCCCACTCCCGGCGCACGCGGCCGTGCCGGGGGCCGAAGAGGGTCTCCGCTGCGGGCGGGAGCCCGCCCTGCACCCACCGGCTCTGGCGGAGGAGCCGGGCCGGGCGGGCGGCGGGGCCGGGGCAGCATGCCCCCCGGCGTCGCCAGCACGGCTGCGGGCGCGGGGAGGAAGCGGAGCGGCGTGCCTCGCATTCCTGCCGCGGCCCAGGCAGCCCCGCGCGTCGCCACGGCAACGCGGCCTGCGCGCAGCGCCGTGGCCTTGGCCGCCTCCGGCCCGGCCCGGGCTCCGGGCCGCCCCGGGGCCCGCTCGCCCCGACGCGGCGTTTGGGAGGGCGGTGGGAGGCCCTCGGGGGGTGACGGCACACCCCGGCCTCACGGCACGGGCGCGTCGGGGGCCACGTGCTTTTCGGACCCGCCACCGCCGGGCGCCGTCTCTGCCCCGGCCGGCGCTGCGAGGAGGCGGCTGCCCCACGGCAGGGACGGCTCCGGCCTCCGGGTCTCCCTGCCGAAAAGCCCCCTGCCTCCTGCGCCAGGGAGGCGACAGCACTGTGCACACAACCTGCCCCAGGGACCGGGCGGCCTCGGCCTCCGGCACAGCCAGAAACACGTGGCAATAAATCCAGTCACGGAGGTCCCCGTGGGGAGAGACGCCCTCCTGCCCGCCGCGGCGCGAGCCCGACCGGGGACGGCGAGCGCGATGCCAGGCTCTGCTCGCCCAAAGGCAGACGCAGCTCCCGTTCCCGCAAGGAGAGACGTCGCGGGCCGGCGAGGGGCCGGCCACCCGTGCCGTGGCAGCGCCCGCTGCCCCCGCGCACTCGCCCCTTCCCTCCGTCCCGCCAGGCAGCGCGCGGGGGCCGCGCGGCGGCCATCCCGGACGTAGCGTCCCGTGCCCTCCCGCCTGGCCCCCGGGGCAGCTGCCACGACCCCAAGCAACGGGCGAAGGGCTCCCAGGGGAGCTATTTGAAATGCGAGGAGGGGGCGCGCGCGCGCGTGCGGCCCTTCCCTCGCCCCCGGTCCCGCCGAAACGCCGGCGGTGGAAGTTTCTCGTGAGAACGAAGTGAGCTCCGCTCCATCCCACGCTGGCCACGCTCGCCGCCTTCCCCACAGCCCGTCATCAGCACCGCCGGCCCCCGGCGCCGTAATGGGAGCCAGGTGCCGGCCAGATGCACGCCGCTCTACGCGTGCTCGTGCAGCGTGTGAGCGCGGGGGCGGCAGCGGCGTGGGTGAGGGCCACGGCCCATCCGGCTCGGCGCGCCACGGGCCTGGCGCGGTGCTCCCCCGGCGGCCTCCCCTCGCTCCAGCTCGGGCAGGCGCGTGCTGTGGCAAGGCGGGCGCCGGCAGAGGCAGCGCGGAGCCGGGGGCGCAGGCTCCGTGCGGGATCACAGGCGGCGCGGCCGTACAAGACCCCGGGGCACCAGCTGGCAGGCAGCCGCGCTGCGCCGGCACCCGCACGCCCTCGGCTGCGGGGTCCTGCCTTTGGCCCAGCACCGTGCACGCCTGGTTTTGCCCCTTGCTGCCCGGCGCCGTGCCGCAGGACGGCCCCCCCCGAGGAGGGGGAGCTCCTTCCTCTAGAGCGGGTGCGAGACCCCGGACCGGTGCGTGCAGACGGGGCCCTGCGTGCTGCTCTCCGCCCTCCCCAGCCTTTGCCAGCGTGGGAATAGGAAGCAGGAGGAGCGGGGGCTGGCCAGGGCCTCGAGGAGAGTGCGGCAGGTGGAAACGCCGTGCCGGGCACGCTGCCAGCCCAGCGCGCGACCTACCGCTCGGCACCGGTTCCAGCGTATCACCCGGGGCGCTGGGACGCTGGCCAGGAATCCTCCAGCGCCATCGCTCCGCTGCCGCAGCCCCGCGCCCGCTGCTACGCGCAAGGCGCCCGCAAAACCGGCGGGCAGGCACGCGCCACGCTGGCGCCCGGCCCCCCCCCAGCTTCCAGGAGCGGCTGCAGCAAAGGGGTGACCCTGGCACCTGGGGGAGCTCAGAGAGTCCCGTGCTGCCTGCTCGACTTGCTCGGGATCCGTGCGTTGCGTCAGCTCTGGCTTATCCCAAACCATCCAAAGCACAGGTTCGAGCCCCGGGCAGAGCGGAGGCTGAGTTGGACCGCGCTGAGCGGAGATGGGCACGGTCCCGCCGGACGCTACAAACGTCACTGCCCAGCAGCCAGGCCTTCGGCTATGCCCCGGCAGGACAGGGGTGACGGCTGCTCCCCAAGCGCGGGGCAGGGTTGGGCCCTCTCGCCTGCGCCGGCGGCCCACCCTGGGCAGGAGGATGCCCCCAGTGGGATTTAGCAGCCTGTTTTTCACCTCTGTGTCCCCAAACGACCCGAGACGGGCTAGGCAGTCCACAGCTAGTTTAGGGGCCCCAGGGAGGAGGGGCAGAGGAGCCGGTGTAGCTGTGCCTCCCTGCTCCAGCCCGGACGCAGCGATGAGGGGCTGTGGTCCAGCAGGATGAGAGCAATCCCAAGGGACACCTCAGCTTTGGGTGTTCACCAGGACCTGCTGCCCCTTGGGGGTCTGCGAGCCCCCGGACACCTCCGGCCCCAGCAAGCCGCTCTTGCTGCACCCTGCCCTCTATCACAGCTCCTGCTGCGTCACACGCTTCCTGGGACACGCTCAAAATAGCCGTGACACACAGAGCCAGGAACGGCAGGGTCAGGCCCCAACCCCTTCCTGCCGCTGGGACCCCCGTGCCCTGAGCCGCGACGCGCGCGGGGAGCCTGCCAGCCCTGCCCTTGACACCAAGAAGTCAGCGCGTCCTTCTCGCACCCTCCATCCCATCCCATCCTCAGGCGAGGGGCGCAGGACGATATCCCCCCGGGGACAGTCCCCAGGCTTGCGCGCGCTGCATCCACGAGACCCGAGAGCGGCATCAGGCACGACAGCAGCGCAGCACCTCCTCCCCCTTCCCGAGGCTCTTATTTTAACCCCTTTTGATTTTTTTTCCCCCCTTGCTCTAAAAAAGGAACAGCTTAACGAGGCAGGCTTGGCACATTAAGAAAACCAGCCGGAGGAACGGCCCGCTGCCGAGACAGGCTTTCGGCACCGCACGCTACAAAGGGATCGGTATGAGCCCGCAGCGGTGCTGGAGCCGGAGCCTGAGCCCTCCACCTGCTGCCGGGGACGTGGCTTTGAACGGAGCTGGCTGGAAATCCAGCCTCGCTATTCCTGCCCTGCCGCTGGGGCCAGCTGACCTGGAAAACTCATTGCACTGCTAACCTCGTTCGGCGCTGTAAAAAACGGGTGACTTCAAAGATTGGAGCTCACGAGGCACTGGCACCGCTCGGCAGCCTCAGCATCACCCCGTTTCGTAACCGCTCTGGCCCCGGGGAGAAGGAGCCCTTCCAAATAACCCAGCCCTGCAGCAACAGGGGGAAAAAAAACAAAACACAGGAGTGTTATTCCTCTTGGCTAAGCAAGCCCTGTGCAAACTTCCAGAGGATTTATGGCATTTTAAAGTTTTCCCCTTCAGCGCAGTACTTCTCCAAGACTAAACATCTTCATTAATTCTCAGCAAGACGGGGTTATGGCTGCGGCGCTGCAGTTCTCAGCGGCGGCAACAAAGGTGCATATTTCTCTTGGCAAACCCCGAGCGCAGGCAAGGGGCTCGCACCGAACCCGGGCTGGATCAGACAGCAGCGGAGGGAAGTGAGCTGCCTGCTTTGAACAGACACCATCATTCACACGTTATTTTTAATAGCTCAGCTAGACAGAGTCCACCCTCCCCAGGAGACTTGGCTTGAGCCCATCGAGCTCGCAGCTCTGCCGAAACGCCGTTATACAAGCCGACAGGTCTGGCAGGGGAAGGACTGGGGGGCAGGCAGGGAGGGGAGCGGGGCTGAGATGATTTGAGGATGGACCCAGGCTGTTTAGGAAGAGAGACCCAGCGCTTTACCGAGGGGCACGCGGAGCAAGGGAGAGGCAGGAGGGCAAGGCGGAGGGCCGGGATCGCTCTGCCCTGGGACCCCTGCGTTTATAACCGGCGGGCTGCTCCGCGCGAGGAGTCAGGGCACCTCTCACGCCAGCAGCAGGGAAGTCCCTAGTCCAGTGCAACGCCAGGGCACCGGTCCCCTCCTGCGCGGCCCCCTTGGCCGGGCCACGGGGGCCCAGGGTTAGCGCCCCGGGAGACGAGCCGCCCAAGGGGGCACGCAGCGGGCGTCTCCACAGAGTAAAACACACGGTGGACGCTCTGCTCCCAGCCTTTGGGTCAGCAGCAGCATGACAACAGAGCCCGGCTCCCCGAGAGCGAGAAGACCGCCCCACCTGCAGTGTCACCACATCAGCAGAGGAACCACCGTGGCCCAGCAGAGCGCACGGCAAGGGACGGGGGCAGTCGGGGCTGCAAGGAGGCCAAGTCCAACGTCGCCACTGCAGCTAGACCAGGGCCGCGGCAGGAGGGAAGAGCAACGGGCCAGCAGGAAGCCTTATGGCTGTGCCCAAGCAGCAGGCCCTGGAGGCTGCTGGCTGCCCGAGCCCGCGGGCACACGTACGCCGGCGGGAGGAGAGGCCCAAGGACTGGCACACCCACCACAGGACGCAGGCGAGGAGGCAGGGAGAGGGCTGCAGCCGTTTGGCCTGGCCTCCACTGGCTCCCTCCCCTCCCAAATGCTTTCAAAACTTTCTGTGCAAGAAGGACGGCAGCTTCCTACGAGAGCCCCGAAGCCACAGGAAACCTCTAATAAGAGGCTGTTTAAACTCTAAGTTGAAGGCAAGGCCTAAGTCCTCTACTTATTTCCTAATCACTGTTATTTGCTGAGCCGCGCGGATCCAGCTGCCCAGACCTCACCCTTGGCAGATCCTTATCCGAGGAACCCTTTTGCTCAGCTCCTGCGCGGCAGCACAAAGCCCAGGAGCTCACAGCCACGCTGGAGCCCTCGCTGTCCGCAGGGCTCGGGAACGCTGCCCGCAGGCAGGAGGCGGCCGTGGGGCTCCTCCGCAGGGCGGAGGGGCAGACGACAGCAGCAAAGCCCTTACGGCCGCTGTTCTGCCCGGCGGCAGCATCCCGGTGAACCGAGGAGGGCTCACCGGCCCGGGCAAGAGGGCAGGGATCAGGCGACGTGCCGAACTTCATGGGGCAAAGGAGGAGGCAGGCTCGTTCCCGCTGCCATCAGCCTGGACCGCTGCACTGCCACCGGCCTCTAGGTAGCCGGGGCCTCTCGTGGCCATCGTGAGCTGCGTCATGGCTAGGACGGATCTGGGCACCGAACCACCGCATCGCGAGCACCCCCGCCGGAGGTCCCCCTGCTCCACGTCACCCGCACAGCACGTCCGGCAAGGACAGTACCTGTGACGCAGCCGGGCTGGCTCGGGGGTCAAAGATCCGCAGTTTCTTGTCCTGGCGAGATAAAAAGAAAACAGAAGAGGGTTAAAGACCCCGGGGCCAGCAGGATGCAAGGCCCCATCCTGGGGAGGGCTGCAGTGGGCAGGCCCCCTCCTTCCTGCCCAGCACCCGCTCCAGCAGCCCCTCGGAGCATCCTCCCGGTCCTGCCCCGTGCCACCGGTGAGGGTGCACCCCCAGGACCCACTGAGCCTCACCAGGCCCGGACCTCAGCACCCCTAAAATTGCTCCCAGAAACAGGGGGAGCCTCCAAACCCGAGCTGCAGCTCAGCATCTCCGACCCGCAGCCGCATGTGAACGCTGGACTCGTGGCTGTGAAGGCCCAGCCGGCCCCCCGCGGCCCGCGGCCCCCCGCAGCGGTGGGAGCGGGGCGCCGCACCTGCCCCCCGCGGCCGAGGGGCCCGGGACGGCTCCCTCGGCCCTGGGAGAGCCGCCCCGCCGGGGCCACCTCCCCGTCCCGCCTGCCGGCTCACCCCTGAGCCGTGACGAGGAGCGGCAGCAGCTCACACGGCTCAAGAGATGTCACCGAGCCCTGTGCGCTGCCGGCCGGAGGTGTATCGAGCCTCCTGTCAGAGAGGCCCTCGGAGGCGAAACCGCAGAAGACGGCGGGAGACGCCGGCAGGGGCTCCGAGGAAGCGGGACCGGGCCACGCGAGCCAGCATCGGCTCTCGCCTGCCAGCGCTGCAGACGCCGCAGCACCCCGAGGAGCTGTTGCTGCACCCTGAGAAGTTGTCCCGATGGCCACCGACCCTGCCGACCTCCGTGTCGCTGCCGACAAGGGCCTCGAGCTTTTCCTCCCTACGAGAGCAGGGGGACGGCTGTGTATCATCTCTCGAGCTGGCTCTGATGTAGAGCCAGTGGGCGCTCCCCTGGGTGCCAGCCTGCTTCCAGGGCGCTATCCGCTCTGCGAAGCCGACGCGGCTGGATCTGCTTTGGTTCTTCAAGACCCTCCATGGCCTCGTTCCTTGCGGATGAAGCCTTGAGTCCGATGCAGGCGCCAGAGCCCAGGTAGCAGCATTCGCTACCAAGGTGCCTGCGGCCCCGCAGGGTTTATACCAGTCGGATCAGGCAGGAAGCAGGGGCCGCGTGGTGGGTAAGCTCAGGTCCCCTCCGGAGGTGGCCCAGCTCGCCGGGACAGCCCCCAAAGCAGCAGGCCTGCAGCAAGCGTGAGGAAGGACCGGGGCAGCACATGGGGGCTCGAGCTGCCCTTTGGCACCTGTGGAAAACTGCCCCCAGCTTAATCCCGAGCACCATTGGGTGGCACGGCCTAAATGACGGCAGGGGAGAAAGCAAAACCGCTCTTCGTTCAGCCATTCCCAGAGACCCTCCATGTCGAGGCAGGGTCCCAGGAGCCCTGCTGAGCAGGTCTGACGCCCTCGCTCTCGACGGGGACTAGCCTGCGACAGGCGCCCAGGTCGCACGACAGGCGCTGCTTTCCCCCACCCAGCCCCGCAGCAACCTGCGCGCAAGGGACACGGCCGGAGTGGGGGTGCCACCGGTCCCTGCACCGGGCAGGCGCTGCTCGGTGGCCCTGGGAGCCCCGGCCGTGGCGGCGAGAAGGAAGCAGAGAGCCGCACACACCGCGCGGCAGTGCTGCGGGCCTCGGTGGCCACGCGGCATGGCTCGGGAGCTGCCTGGCACGCGCGGCCGGGGAGCCAGCTCATGTGCACACCCGGCCAGCCTGCACGCTCGCTGGGCCTCCACGCTCAGCCTCCGTGCTTAGCATGCTCTCTGGGCCTCCACGCTCAGCCTCCGTGCTTAGCACGCTCGCTGGGCCTCCATGTGCAGCTTGCACGCTTGCTCAGCCTGCGCCGGCGCGCTCGTCCGGCACCGCGCGAGCCAGCGGCAGGCAGCAGGCGCCATCTAGTGCTCCTGTCTGGCTCGGCTCTGGCATAGCTCACCAGCCCCAATTTTGCCCTTTTTCCCCCAGAACGGGAGCCAGCGCGCGCATCACGGGAGTGAACCCCAGCCTGTGTGGTGGGGGCACAGTTAGCCCTGCCGCAAAGAGGCGGCGAGGCCCTGTGACGCCTCTCCAAAGGCCCTCGCGCTCCCCTTCCCCATGTATTTGGCCCTTCCCTTCCCTGAAAGCTGGGCCTCATCCCAGCAAAATAACCCCTGGCCGAGAAGTACCCGGAGGGTCAGGGAGGGGAAGCAGGACCAGGGGAGGCAGCGGGGTGAAGCTGCAGAGAAACCAGCCTCTATCCCCGTGCACCTGCCTACGGACTTCTGGTCGCAAAAGGATGTTGGGTGCCTCTCCAACAGGCCGTCAGGGAGGGAGGGCAGCCACAAGCAGGGCAGAAAGCCATAAAATCCAGCTCAACAGCAAGAAGGCAGCACCCAAACCCTCTCGCCCTGGCACCACTCCTGGGGCCAGCTTAGCCACAAAGGTCCCTTGGGACCCACGCTGCTCTTCCAGAGCGGACAACTGCCAATGCTGAACAGGTCTGCAGCCGGCGCCCCTCAAGTCCCTGCCCTCTCTCAAGTGGATTTACACAGTCATTGGAAACATCTTGTGTGGAGGACAGGAACCATCAATAAATGTTCTCAAAACGCCATGCAGGAGCCTGGCCAGTGCCCTGCACAGGGCAGCCGGGGCCCAGCAAATGCCCGTGTGTCCTACAGCAGAGGAGGAGGGATGTCCGCTCAAACACTCACACCGTACGGTGGTTTCATTGCTCCCAGGTAAGGTCAACACCTCTGGACACCTGCTCGGGAAGCAGCGCGCACGACTGCCGCCTGCCCCGAGCGGCTGCTCTGCTCACCTTGCAGGAGGTGCCGAGGAGGCGGCCGTCTTGCTTCCAGGACAGGCTCTGCAGCTGGTCCCCGTGAGACTCCAGGTCTGGGAAAGGAGAACATGGTTAGGGCCTCCAGCAGGGCCTGGGCACCAGCGGTGGTCTTTCCCCCAAAGGACAAGCAGCACCGTCCCACCCCGGCCCCGGGCACTCACAGCAGGGGTGCAAAGCTGGCAAGGTTTGCCAGCAGGAGCTCTGTTTGGCACCATGCTGCCTATTTGTTTCCCCATCTGAACACTTTTGTTTTGCAAACGGATGCACTTCTGCTGGAGAAAACCATCATGAAGGAAGGGGATTTCTCTTCTCCAGGATGACTGCGTGATGTTTTTCACACAAAGAGCATGACGACTGCATCATGCTCTGGCTTTTTTGAATCCTAAATTAAATTCATTACCATTGAAAACATGATGACACTGGTACACACAGCCTTGATGCGACCCAGCCTGTGTGCCCACACATCCCACACTTGTCCGGGAATCAGAGATTTCCAGCGATGCCCTCATTCTGACTCTTTTCCTCTAATGAGCCTTTCTATAAGGCGCTTGAGATCTCCAGGGAAATCTAGGGATTTCCAGGGCAATTTTGCCATGGAAACCCATTACTCTGCGACCCCTGCAGGAGGCATACAGGAAGGAGCTGTTGCTTTTCTATCTGTTACTACCAGAGGGCTTCCCAGGTGACATGATCTGGCCTGTCTGAAAGGCGACATCGCCTCGGCCAGGCGTATGGCTCCGGAGAAAGAGGCCAGGATCTGCCAGGATGCTGCCACATTTGTGGAGGGAGCATCCCAGCTCTGTTGGCAGCTCAAATGGTAGGGAAGAAGTCCTGGGAAAGCCCCTGCGCAGGGTGCTTATGCCCTGGCCTCACTCCCAGCCTCTCCTCCCCGGTGGGTCTAGCTCCGGCTTGGGCAAGGCAGGCCAGCGGCAGCCTGGTGCTGCCAAGCTCCCGACAGCACCCAGGTCCACCCACGCGCAGTGCTGCGGGCATACCTGGGGAGCAGGATCTGCTCCCACAGGGGACCCCGAACAGAGCTACTACAGATGTGCCAGGTGGTACAGGAGCTTTTGGGCTCTGCATCAGTCTGTCAGAGCGTAGGGGAGGCCATGCACATGCAAAGGGGCTGTGGTGCCACCACTCTCCATGCCCAAAAGCTGCCTGCGCTGACCATGCAGCGACACCAAGGTCCAGACCAGCTCTTGTGCCCACTGCTCGTGCCGGGTAGCCCCAGGCATCGGCACAGCGGAGAGGAAAGGAAACGCGTGTCACGGGGCAGGGAGCCAGCGGGTACGGCCGTGCCTACCTGTCAGCGGCTGCTGCTGCCCCACATCCCAGACGGCAGCTCGTTTCCCCGCGCCGCTGGCCAGCACGCCGTCCGCTGTGGGGTGGAACTGCAGCACGTCCACAGGGCAGCCCACGGGCCCCAGGGTCAGCCCGGCGCCGGCGGGCATGTCCTGGCCGCTCTCGGGAAGACGCCACACCTTCACCTGCAGCCCCGGGCACACGTGGTCAGCGAAGGGAGATGTTTCTCTTGCTGGACTCATCCACCAAGCCCAAGTTGCCGTCTCCCCGTGTCATCTGCCCTGTCCCTCACAATTTGGGGACTTTCCACACCTTGAAGGCTGGCAGCCTCCACCCCGGGCTCTTCTTGTCTCCCTCTCTCTGGACCCGTTTTCCTGAAGTATCCCAGCCCTTCTTCCGAGCTGTGATCAACAGTGAGCCACAAAGATATGCCAGGGTCCCACCATGCCTCATTGGGTCCCTGCTGCACCAAACACTCACCATTTCATCAGCGGAGCCTGTTGCCAGCAGGAGCTGATCAAACGGCGAGAAGTCAAAGTCTGTCACCACGTCTGGAAGGGAAAAAAAGCAGAGGTTCATCCCTGCATCACCCCTGCTCCGAGCTCCCTGCAGGCCACCTGCTCCCTCCCCACTTGGCTCTTCCCCAGTGATGGACCCTTTCAACACACACACATCACCCTGCAGTGCCCAGCTCTGGAGCGCACGGGCAGCCAGGGTCGGATCCGACCCCACCGAGGCGCTTCAGAGAGGATTAGTTCTGCTATATCAGCCGGGCCCCTGGCTCTGCGCATCGGGGCCTGGCGTCCCTTCGTCTCCTAGGGCACAGAGATGGGAACCCCGCAAGGCAACGCTGCACAATTGCGTTTCCCCATCTGAGCTGCTGCCGTGCAGGTTTGGCTTTCATTTCGAGAGAGCTTTGAATGTTGTGCCTGGTGGGACACGGAGCGTACAGCAACGTACGCACAGGGCTTGGAGCAACGAGGATAGACCCAGGCACCCTGAGCTCATATCCCATGCTGGAAGACGCACAACCCGATGCCCTTCCCAGACTATTTTATACATTAACTACAACAACCTCACTTCATTAACAGCAAAGGGCCTGAACTGAGCAGCTCAAACTGGAGCAAACCAAGGGCACAAGCCCCTACTCTCCACTGCAGTCCCCTTTGCTGGCTGGTCTGGCACACTGCATTGATTAAGGGGTGCAAGGGAAACAGCCATCCACAGCAGCCTGACGACTTTGGTCTGCAACGCTGAGCCCGCTGGCAGCCCGGGCCGGGGCAGAGCGGGGAGGCAGCGGGAAGCGCGACAGGCAGAAGGGTGTTTGTGCCGGCCCTAACGCTGGCAACGGAGGCCCGGGGCCAGCGAGGGCTGCGCTGGTAACAACGCTGCCTTTGTGACGCCCGGTTTAGCGAGCCGGCGGCAGAGAGATGCTCCGTGTAACCCCGTCAGCAGGGCCCTGGGGGAGGAAGGCTGGCACCGTAATTAACAGCCCCTCTGCTGCATTTGGCACGCTCAAGAAAGTAGGTCAGTGTGTACTTTTCCACTTCTACAAGGCTGCCGAGATACAAGCCCAGAAGGCATGAAAAGACAGCAACTTACTCCAGCTTCTGACTTATCTGCTGGATTTGCCTTGGGAGGAGAGAAAAAAATCCTTCCCTGCTTTGAATGCAGAGGGGAGGCACTTCTCAGACACAGCCAACTTCAAAGGGGTTGCACCGAAAACTCATTAATGGGTAGTACCGTTGCACCCATGCGCCAGTCACTAGCACCCTGTGCCACCTCCTCACCTGCCCTCCCGCAGCACTTCTCCGGAGACACGGGGAGCTCAGTGGCATGGCGATGTCTGCCCAGGGGCAGGACAGAGAGATGCAAAGCCCAGGCTGTCAAAAAGCACGTGAGTGCCCAAAATCCTCCCGCCAGCACATTTCACAGGGTCCCGCGGGGGCCAGCGCGTCCTCGAAGCAGGGACCCGCCTCAGCTGTGCAGGTGAGCTAGGAAGGGCGAAAGTTTGTGAACGCTGCAGGAACGAGCCCAGCAGATCGTGGGCTGAGCCCCAGGGAAAGGGCAACGGATAACCCCTGGGAGGCTCCTGGCATCACCAGGAGCCTGAGGCCGCCAGGAAGTTTAAAGCCTCCTTGTTTAAGTGGCAGCTTGGCTGGCCTCACCCCTGCAATAGAGGGACTCGGGTCAGCCGGCCCGACCCGTGTTTTATCCTGCCAGGGCAGAGCTCGAGCATTCCTCGTTTTCAAAGCGGCAAGTCGCGTGGGAGGCAAGCCAGCAGGAGGCAAACGCCAGCGCTGCAGGCCTCCGAAGGCAGGGCGTGCGGGAGGCTGCGCCGAAAACAGGCGGCGGTGCCACATCTGGAGGCAGCCTGCTCAGCAGCAAACATCTGCCCCGGCGCTGCTCAGACAGGCCTCCCCTGGCGATCCCGACTGCAGCTCACTGGCTCCGTTTGCCTCAATTATAAAATGAGTTTGCTGGCCTGTTTGCAAGCACGCCGTGATACAGCTCTCCGCCACCAGCCCTGTGCTGCAGCGCTCTCACGCTGCTGACACCCCGGCGGCTGGCGGGGATCCAGCACGTGGGGCAGGGACCGAGCCTGCCAGGGAAAGGACAGCCAAGACACGCCGTGTGTTACCGCAACGATGCCAAGGCACGGCACGCAGGAGGCGACGCTGAAGGCAGTGCTGGAAGCGGCACAGCAGCCTCCTCCGTCAGGGCCCCCAGGCTGGCATTGCTGCTCCAACGCTGGGAGAGGGGTATCGCAGGGGCCGGAGCTCCCCGGCATCCTGCTGCTCCTTCCCCACGCCAGGGCGGGAGGCAGGTGCCTTCCACCTCCGCGCTCCTGTGCCAGCAGCAACGCTGCCGGCCACCTCTTCCCCCGCAGCACCCACTCTGCCCACATCGGAGCCGCTCAGAGCCACGCAACCACCTGTCCGCCCTGTTCCTCACATTGCAGCCTACTGGGTCCATCCCTGCTGGCATCCCGGCCGCGGCCTTCCCCGGTTCCTCTGCCAGCTTGGCGCCGCGCGGCTGCGTTCCCGCCCGCCTCCGCCGAGGCCGCCCGCCCCAGGGCCGCTCTGTTGCTGCTATTCATCGGATCTCTTTCAAGCGCCTTTGTGCAGGATGCTCGAGTTAATGCCGGGCTAGGATTACGCTCCCTGGGCACATTTCCCGCTGGCTGGCTCTGCTCGCATTTTGTGCTGGGAATTGTAGGGCGTGCAACGAGTAACACGGGGAGGGTGCGCTGAAGGAAGAACACGAGCTCTGCAAGATCTTGAGAGCTACGTGCCCAGACCTCTGCAGCTCTATCGATGAAGGGACCTGGATCAATTCAGCTCTTTAGCGGTAGTCCAGCCTTGCACAGCCCTGCCTGTTCAGTGTGGCCGGCTGCCACCGAGGGTCTAAAAGCCTCCTGCTAAGCAGCACCTCGGTTGTCCCCAGCTCACTGAGCTGCCCAGACATTGTATGTGGAGGATGTCCGAACCCCTTGCTCTGATGCTAAGAGCCAGGGCATCGGGAGAGGGTCCTTGTGCAAGGTGGGAGTCACAGCTCTTGGCTCCAAAGCTCCAAACTCAGCAGGGGTCACACAGAAGTGAGACACGTCAGGGTCCCTCGGGACTCTACCAGCTCACCCAGCCTCTAGTTTGGGAAAAACACAACCTGGCACAATACCGCACAGTGATGGCTGAGTCATAGCCGAAAATCAGCACCTGAATCACTCTGCACAGCCTGAGCTGCGCCAGATGCCTCCTGTGGAGGTGGGACTCGTAGCCAACTCCCTGGTGCCCCAGTGCAGAGGGCTGCACAGGCACAGGCCAAGCTGGATTAGGCCCGGCAGATATCCAGCTCACCTGAGTGACAGCAGAGCTGAGACACGGTCCTCTTGTCTCCATCCTGGCACTCCAGTGGCACGATGCCCAGCACACCTGCAAGAGACACCCCAGGAGCAGGTCACCTGCTGCCCACCAGCTGCCCATCACTGGGGCTGCTCAGAGCCTGAGAGAAAGTCCGAAGTGGGACAGCAAGAGCTCCCAGGAAGCCCCTGCAGCTTGGGACAAATGCTGGGAGGACCCAGATTTGCAATCCAAGCTGAGACCTTTGCTCCACACACAGGACTGCCACCATCTTTGTGCGAATTCAGGGAAAGCCTCCTAAGTCTCCTCTATTTGCCCTTGTGCCTCCACATCCTTGAGGTCACCCTTCATCTGCCACCCAGCCATAAACCTGGGATCTGTGTGGTTCCCCTGAGTCCCAGCCCTTGGGGGACCGTGGTGCTAGCTTCAGGGACAAACATACCCCACGGGACACATGCACAGGCCTTCCCAACGCGCGCTCTGCACTCGCTCCTCACGCCTTACCTGTCGTCTCGGCATTGAATGCTATCCAGCAGCAGCTGGCCTTCACGTGGTTCCCGCAGGATGCAACAGAGCCAGCTCGGACATCCCCGATCCAGGCCTAGGATTGAGGGGAAAAAAATCCATGTCAAGAGATGCCTCTGCTTTGGAGGGGCACGACACTTTGGTCAGAAGTGGGGAAGACAACAAAGCGTTGATGCAGGATTGCCAAACACACTGAGACCCTACAGAGCTCCCTCACCAAGGACCTGGTGCTACCTACAGCCTGCAACACCAACAGAGCCGTGCTGAAGGCACACTTGCCTGGCCCCCTTCACTGGGGAAGCAACGCGGCTGCTCACGCTTCCTGCGTAAAAGCACAGCGACGGACCCGGCGCGGCTCCTCAAGGAAAAAGCCCGAGCGCAGGGAGGCACCAGGCTCCCTTCTCCCTTTGCCATTCCCTGCTCTGGAGAAGGGACGTCCCCAGTTGCTGCTGGCCATCTCGATGTTGTACTGCTGCCGCCACCACCACGGAGGAGCTGGACATCCCCAGGGCTGGCAGCTTCGGGGCCGGCTTTGCTGTTGCTGCTGCAGGCTGGATCTCACTGGGAACGGCAAGGGGAACCCTCCCAGCGCTGCCTCTGGCCGTGCAGCCTCCCTGCCTCGAGCTCTCCTGCAGCGGCAAGAGTTCAGGAGACTTTGCATTAAACTGGTGTCAGAGAATTTGCGAAGGTGACAAAGGCTCCCGGGCCACTTTGCAGTCTCACTTTGCAGCTAGCTTTCGACGACCTCCGTGGGTGACCATCATGCCTGCGGGGTGCTGACCAGCCCTGCGTCCACCTGACCCGCTCCGGGTGACGGAGGCAGGATGCTTCAGGCAGTCCCCAGCCCGTGGGACCGGGAGCTCCCTGGCGCTCCCAGGGCTAAGTCCAACCCTGGAGCAAAGGCAGCAGGGCCTTTCTTGGGTGCCACCACACCTGCACGCCCGCTGGTGGCCGCCAGCATCGTCCACAACGGCACCCACTGTCCATCGCTGGGAACACCCCCCAACCTGGGCACCCAGCAGCGGGGAGCCCTCGTGCAGAGGGGTGCTGGGCACCCAGAAGGACTGGGACCTGCACGTCCTTTCAAGGCCTGGCTGGCCCTGCAGCACTTCCTCCAGCACTTCCTCCAGCGTTCTCATCACATCAGCCTTTTTGGTGGTGGACCTCTTAACCCTTCCCTGACCGAAGGGAGGCTCCTCTCCCTGCGCTCGACAGCAGCACGACGCCGCAGTGGGCAGAGGAGCGTGAGCAAACCCAGCCGCGCACCGGCGCCGAGCCGGACCGGGCTGCTGAGCCCAGGGCGCTGTCACAGCGTGGCTGGCTGCCTCCCTCCCTCCTTACACCCGCGAGACAGCCACGGCCAGCCCAGAGATGCCACCAAGGCCGAATCCGGCACTAGGGTACCGCAGCAGCCCCTGGGTTGGGGGTGCACGGGGTGAGCCACGCTCCTGTGAGCGATTTGTGTCCCCAAGCCCAGCGCTGGCAGGGTGGCCAGTAAAGCACAGAGTAATATCCCAGCTACGTCCCTAAAACAAAGAGCATCCTTTAAGGGAGCGTCTGCCAGCCGAGCCCCCCGGACGCTGCCTGGAGGGGCGAAGCGACTCAGGAGTGATCCTCTGCCTTTGCAACGCGCTTCCTGAGCCAGCCAGGTCAGGCGTCTTCCTTCCCCTCGGCGAACAGGCAGCTCGGTTTGATGCAGCCCCATGACCGAGCCGCGTTTCCTGTTTCCTGCTGCGACGCACGAGATCAGCTTGCAGAGAAGCGTCCCTCTCTCACCTCCTACTCCGCAGACCCGGCTCAGGGAGGCCTCGCTTCCCGGGGACGCGTTTCACGCCTCGACGGGAAACGCCGCGCGGAAGAGCCACCTGCCCAGCCTGGCGCAGAGAGCCAGAGCCTGCGCCGACGGCTCCTCGCACCATCCTGCCAGCGGACCAAGGGGGCCGGACGTCCCACGGAGCTGCGCGTCCCGCGGGAACGGACGCCAGGACAGCGGCGACGGGGACGCCCCTGCCCGAAAGGCACCATAACTCCCCACCGCGCCAGGTCCTGGGTCCAGAGTCCCTTGCCAGGTGGCTGTGACAGTCCCCCCTTGCCCTGCCACGGCCAGATCCTGCACCACCCACGTGCACACGCTCCCCCCGGCTCCCGGTCCAGGGCAGGCGCGTGGGCCTGGGCCGGCCGCCAGCCAGCCCGCTCCCGCAGCTCCCGGTGCGAGCAACGTTAGCCTCGGTTTAGCAGTTTAGCCTTGTAAAGCCACCGCGGCTCAGCCGACAGCTGGGCCCGGCACAGCTCCCGCTACGCCTCCCGAGCTCGGCAGCGTGCTAATCTGCACCCGGAGGGCTCGAAGGCGAACGCGCGGCCAGCTGAGGTTTCGGCGTCTCGCCGCCCGCTCCGTGGGCACGCCGACGTTCACGCGCCGCCGGGATGCTCCTGCAAAGGCAGGGGCCGCCGCCACCGCGTCACCTCCCACAGTCACAACCCCGAGGGACGCTTCCAGCGCTCGCCCGGTTTGCAGAGGCACGCCGGCTCCGAACGACAGGCCAGCCTTGCGCAAGGACAGCTCGGCTGGGAAGTTAAAGTGAAGGAGGGCGTTAAAGCCCTGGGGCGAGGAGACGAGCGTTTCGGTGGCCCCGGAGGCACCCGAGTTCTTCCCAAAGCCAGCGAGCCCCAAAGATTTCAGCAGCGTCATCGGTCCAGCCTGACCCCTGCACTGCTGGCCACGCAGCCTACGCCAGACGGCGCTAAAATCCCGCAGCAGCGGGAGCGGGGCGCGGGCTCTGCCCAGAATCGACGCCCCCAAAATCTGGGCGGCGACGTCCCCGTCACCAGCTCTTGCCCCACGGCCACACACAGGGAGAAGGGTTCCTCTCCCTCGGGGATGGTCCCCAACCCCGCCAGCAGCCAGCCCTGCGCGAAGGAGGCCTCGGACCCCTACCCAGCCCCTTTCCTTCCCTCCGCGCTCCCGGGCGGGTTTCGGGAGTTTCTGGCTCCCTTTGGTCAGCAGGACCGGGGTGTCTCCTCACCGTCGTTATCCGATCTGGAAGGGGACGGCACTTTCGGGGGCTCCGGGGCTGTCACGGGGCTTACTTGTGAAAAGAGCCCCTGCGAGAGCTGTCCCGGGGAGGGGGCTGCGCGTCTCGGGGAGAGTCAGCGCCGCGCCGGCACGACCGAGAGCAGCGGGCCGCGCTCGGCCCTCGCCGCCTGCCGCCCGCCTGCAGCGGGGTGCCGAGGAGGGGCGGCCCGGGCGACGCCGCCGCCACCGGCAGCCTCGTGCGGGCGGCGCGGGGGCGGCCAGCGGGAGCCGCGCCCCGCCGGGAGCCCCGGCCCGGCCCGGCCCGCGCCCGCCGCGCTCACCTCCCTGCGGGGCAGCCTGGCCGCCGCGTGCCGGAACTTGGACGCCCTGAAGCGGTTCATGGTGCCCCGAGATCCCCGCGCCGCGCCGCGCCGAGCCGAGCCGAGCCGCGCCGCTCCGGTCCCCCGCCCGCCGCCTTAGCCCCGCCCCCGGACACGCCCCGCCCCTCGTCGCGCCCTGGCCTCTTAGCCCCGCCCCCTCCGCGCTGGGCACGCCCCTCGCGCCAGCGCGGGAGGGGGCAGCGGGAGGGCCAGGGCGCGCCAGCCCCTCCCGCCCCACGCCAGCACACCGTCGCGGGCTGCCGCAGCCTCCCCGCGGGGCACCGTCTCGCCGCTGCCCCCCCCCCCCCCCCCAGGCCGCGGGGTTCCCTGGGCCAGGGGCTGGCAGCCTCTCGCCCCCCGGGCCGCAGCCGGGCCGGCGGCGGCTGTCACCGTGCCGAGGGACGCGTCCTGCTGGGACAAGGGACACCTCGGGCACCCAACGAACGGCCACCGCTGGGCACAGACCAGAGCCCCCGTGCCCTCACGTGGGGCGGACGGCTCCGCGGCACCCCGTCTCTTCGCAGCGCTGCCCCTTCTCCTCCCGGCCAGCCACCGTGCTGCGAGCGTTGCGATGCCCGACAGCAGCTCAGACCCGCCGGCTTCTGGGGCTGACCCCCAGGCAACAGAGCGAGTCCTGGGGGTGACCATCTCAGGACAAATTGGGCAGGGGTGCAGACCTTCTTCCTCAGCTCCAGCGGAGATTCGGATTTCACCGATTCCCATCACTCTCTGGGGACGTCTCCAGACAATTCCTTGTCCCCATCCCCCTGAAAGGCTCGTCGTGCACAGGTCTCCAGCACCGCCAAGTCTTCTCTCACTCGTATTTAATTCGCGTAGGGACACGGTGAAGCATTTGGTGATTTTAACGTCTTGACAGCTCGCTGGATCAACAGCTGCCTACCCGAGTGAGCCTGAGCCTGCGATCCTGAGGGCCAGAATGACTCTCTGCTGTCCAACTGTCTCGCTGGAGATGACGGCAGCTGTCCTTCCACACTCCAGGCAGATAAAATGGGGGAAATAGCAGGAGATTTTCAGTCCCATCGGCTCAGTGTGCTCGTCCCCTCCCCGGCCTTCCAGCCAGCAGCGAACAGAAACCTTTGTTTACAGACAGCTTTCAAGGAAGGGAACAGAGCGGAGAGCTGGATCCTCGCCCGCTCACTCTGCGAAGCACGCACAGAAGGCCTCGCACCACGTCTGCTCCTTCATTTTACTACCTGGGACCTTCTTTCTCCCTCTGCACTGATGCCCAGGCGCCCCCTCCCCTGACAACCCCGGGGGGCTAGAGGGCTGCGAGCGCTCGGGGCGCAGGGGATTGCAGCCCTTGCGCGCGCAGCAGAATCGCCTGTGCTTTCATCCTCGGCTGAAGCCCCAAACTCACTTCCCACACAGGAAACGGGCACAGGGCCTTACTGCCTGGGCTCACGCAGCGCAGCTTTACGCAGTGCGGAGCCAGGCGGGGCTGCGACACCAGTGCACGCGCAGGGACACAGACGGGATCGGACACAACCCCCCTGCCCGCGTGCTGCTCAGCCTTGCTTCCACATCCTCCCACACACCGCAGAGCTGAACCTCTGCGCTGCGGAGTATTTAAAGGCGCCAGCACCAGCGACGAAGGCAGGAGCTAAACGCGCTTGGCATGAATTCTCTGCCGTCTCTAGAGACGTACTCCCACCCTCAAAACAGGTGGTACGTTAATTCTAGGTTCAGAAGAGCCTTCGGTTCTGTTCTTTGACGATGCTTTATCCACTGAGGCTGGAAAACAGTCATCGCTCTTCAGACTGTGCCTGGAGCGGAGCAGAAGGCCCCAAGCATGTGTCCAGTCCCAGGAGCACCAAGCCAAGTCCCCCCTCCAGGGGCAGCTGTTTCCCAGGGCCGACCTGGCTTAGCCACCCTGGAAGAGGGTGTTGTGGGGGGGTGGGGCTTGGCCGGGCCTGAGCCCCTCTGACTGACCCCGTGGGGACAACTCTTCCTGGCGAGGGTCCATCTGCCTCTCCCTCCCTCTGGTTGCTCTCTTCTGCCCAGCAGCTCGCGCTGTCCCTTGCCTGGCGGGGCTCTTCTTGCACCCACACCCCGGGCCCGGCACACAGCGGCTCTTCTGCTGCTTCCTCTCTGCAGTGACCGTGCCGGGACCTGCCGGGAGGCCCCGCTCCGCTGAAGTTAAAATACCAACAGCCCCGGCCCAGCTCGCCCCACGCGCTCGCTTCAGCGCTGGGACCTGCCCCCTCGGGTCTCGTCCCGCTTCCCGCTCGCTCGCAGGCTGCGGTCTCCGCTGGCCCCAGCGCTCCGCCCGCCCGCCCTGGGGAAGAGCGGGAGGAGCACAGCGCTCCCCTCGCTTCCCGCGGCAGGCGGAGCGCCTCTACTGCAGAGAAAGGCACGGGGCGGGCACCAGGTGCGCGAGGGCCCGAGGGGGGCCGACGCCGCCAGGAACGGCCGCTCTGCCTCCGGCCCGCTCCATCCTAGCGCGCCTCCGCAGGGAGGCGGCGGCCTTCCCCCAGCCGCCGGGGGCTCGCCCGCAAACGCTCCGGGACGGGAACCGCTCCGGGACGCGCCGCAGGCTCCGGAAAGCAGCCGGCCGCCTCAGGGGCGAGGGCAAGGCAGCCCCGCGCCCTGCCGCCGCCGCCGCCCGCCAGGACGCCGCGCCCCACCGCGCGTGCGCGACAACGGCCGCCGCCGCCGCCGCCGCGGCGCCCAGGCGCAGGCGCGCTGCCCTCGCCCCCGCCCCGCCCCGCTCGTGGCCGGCGGCGCAGGCGCAGAGCGCCGCCTGGGGCCAAGATGGCGGCCGGGAGCTCCTCACGCTGGCTCGGCGCGGCCGCCACCGCCGGGAGGAGCCGGCGGCCGGGCGACGGGCGGCTGCTGCTCGTGTGGCTCGCCCGGGGGCTCAGCGTCGCGCCGCCCGCCGCCTCGGCCCGCGCCGCCCGCCGCCTGCTGCTGCCGCCGCCGCCGCCGCCGCCGCTGCTGCGCGCCGGGCTCGGCGCCGCGGGTGAGCGCCGCCTCACGGGGCGGGCGGGGGGCAGCGGCGCGCCGGCCCCGGGCTCTGCCCCCAGCTCCTCGCCCCCCGTCTCGTCTCCTTGCCGGGCCCTCACGCCAGGCCCCTCTGCCCTCCTCTCTCCTAGGCACGAAGCGCCTCCCCGCAGCGCCCGCCGCCTCCTTCCACACCAGCGCCGCGGCCCGCGCCAAGGAGGACTACTACCAGGTGCTGGGGGTGCCCCGCAACGCCACCCAGAAGGAGATCAAGAAGGCCTACTACCAGGCACGTCCCTGCGGCCGGCCGAGCGCAGGGCCCCGCGGGGCCGGAGGGCGGTCGGCGGGTTGGGGCCCGAGCCAGGCGGACCCCGCGTAGCTGCCCGCGGCACCTCTGGCGTTGTAAAGACCTGCAAGCTTTTAAGGTCCTGGGATCCCTCGCTTTCTTCTGTTTGGACCTGCTGCAGGCAAACTCTGAGGTAGCGGTAGGAAAGCTAAACCCTTGCCTGGATTGGGGGATCTCTTCGAAAGGGTGTTCTTCCCGCATACGTGCTCTGTGCCCTCTTTACAGCGAGTCTTGGAATTACTCAGAGGATCACATAGCAGTCTACTAGGGACAGCTTTTCAGTTCCTTGTGTTGGGATGGTGCAGACAGTGAATGCTTTTAGTTCCCTAAAATATAGATGTTGAATACCAAGGCCTGCCTCAGGTGTTTTTCCTGGCACATGCAATATGCGAAAGCAAATGGCTTATGTCTGTCTCTAATATTTAATTCTTTGTTGGTTAGCTGGCGAAGAAATACCACCCTGATACGAATAAGGATGACCCCAAAGCTAAAGAGAAGTTCTCTCAGCTGGCAGAGGCCTATGAGGTAATATACAGGGCTTATCATTGGGAAAAGGAGGAAAGACGGGAACAACACTTGGAGTAGATGGGGGAAAATACTTCTCCCTGTGTGGATTTGCTGTAAAACTATGACTGTTGTTTCATCTGTTGTATTTTAGCCTTGAGCGCCTCTGCCCCACTGGTGCCTTTATTACCTCTGGGAAATTATTATCTACCCCAAATATGTGATTTAGTTAAACGTGTTTTGACCTTTTTGAACGTGTGGTCTTTCTCAGCAATGAGTGACTGGCACAGATGGGAAAGCTGATTTACGGCAGTGGAATTGCTGGTCCACAAACAAAAAAACCTGTCTGTAGCTACTAGACTTTTGACAGAAAAGGATATTCCACTTTGCTTCCCCCTCCTGTCCCAGCCCCCACTTCTTCCTACTCTTCAGCTTCTTCAGAATTTTTTTTTTGCTGGTTTCGACTCTCCTAGGTTTTCAAATTTATTCCAGCACTCCCTGCTAGCTTTCATGCACTATAATAACGATCTAATATGTAACTTAAGCTATTTTTGCTTATGAGGAATTAATAAATTCTTGTCATTTTCCCAATGACAAGCTGAGCGAAGAATGGAAGAAGAGATTTTTTTGATAATTTGGTTGATCTTGACAGCTGGACCAGCCTTCCTAATGTGATGAAGAAGGCTGGAGAATGGGCTTATGCTGGTAATGCATACGGCCTTGGATTCTCCCAAGAGATGTGACTATGCAGCTGCAGGCTGTCGAGGACTAGCTTTGTTGCTCCAGATCCATACGGTGTCCTGATGGTATCGTTCTTTTACCTCAAAGGTATTAAGTGATGAAGTGAAGCGGAAACAGTATGATGCTTACGGTACAGCTAGTTTCGATCCTGGTGCAGCAGGTGCTGGACGCCAGTATTGGAGCAGTGGGCCATCAATTGATCCAGAAGAGCTTTTCAGAAAAATCTTTGGAGAGTTTTCGGGATCCCCTTTCGGAGATTTTCAGAGTGTCTTTGACCAGCCGCAGGAGGTATGGCGGAAGTGTGTTTATTTTCTGAGTATGTGAGATGAAAAACATAGAACTACGTGGAACGCTAGTCTGTCACTGACTGCTCTGGGTGTAAGCTTAAGCAAAAAATTTGCTTCTGCAAACATGTGCCCTCATAGGGGTGCTGGTTGACCTCCGACACCAAGAGTCACATCTCTTTAGTAAGCTGTATGCCTCCAGACAGAATATATTTTCTGGACTTCAGCTGCTTCATCTCATGTTTTCTGTCACCGCTTGGTGCTTCCAAACTATTTTCATCACTGTAATAGGCTTCCTCTGTAACTTGATTTACATATGTGTCTGTTTTGGACTTTGCTTTAATGCTGGAAGCCACAGAATAACTTTTAACTCTAAAACAAGTCTTCCAGCTTTTGATTTGACTGCTTAATTGGTTTAACTTTGTAATGAAGCCAATAGTAAGTGTGAGAAATTGGCTTTGTTTTTCCTTTGTACTGCAGCTAAATGCACTCTTCGATATTTATGCTCTTGATTTGTGCACTGTCTTCAGAAATATATCTTGTATTCAGGACTTCTGGGTTTATTATGAGCAGAATATTCTATTTTGTGGGAAGATACCCAGGAAGTAGTAGAAAATGTTTACTGATTACTCTCCTTGCCAAGTAAAGAGTTTATTGAGGAAGAGCATGTGCTTTCACTGGCATTGAAAGACTTCACACTCGCTGTTGCTGTTTTCCCATTAAATAAGGCCTATAGAAGTAGTAATTTTTTTAAGAGCAGAAAAATGTGTGATTTCTATTTTTACTCTTAACGTATAATATCTGTTGCACAACTGCTACGCGGACTGGTGTAATCATCTTTCCTGTGATGTTTGCTATCCTTTTGTACCCCTTTTTATTTAAGACAGATTACTGCTTCCTAAAATGAGACAGAACCCGTGTGTATCCATCCATTTCTCCTCCCCTCCATTACTTGGATATATTTTAAGCACTGTGTGATATTTGACCTAAAATGACTTCAGTCTACTTAAGATCCCATCACATATCAGTTGTAGATTGATGTTCATGTTTCCTGTACAGTATATCATGGACTTGACATTTACTCAAGCTGCAAAAGGTGTTAACAAGGAGATTGTGGTGAACATCAATGACTCCTGTCAGCGATGTGATGGTAAAGGGCATGAACCTGGTACCAAAGCGCAGCGGTGTCACTACTGCAATGGGACTGGCATGGTAAGTGCTGTTTAAGATGCAGGTTCTTTTGTGTTTTTTGTTGTTGGGGCAAGTTAGTGCTTTCCACGTGGAAAAACGTCTTCTATAATCATCAGCTTACCTTGGGTGAAGCTAGGTTAATAGATGAGGATTGACGTTAATGTGTACTAGGAATATTTTCATTGTTTTGAAAATGTGTTCTGGACAACTGAAAACGATAGCCTTGAAGGGTAGATCATCTGGTATCATACGCCCAATATACCATATCTGTATGATGTAACAATTATGAAATTCTTGGGTAGTAAAGGGGGTACTTTGAAGGGGTGGGAAGGGAAGGAGGAAAGTAATGGCAGTGTAAGGATAACCGTGAAATAACAAGATGCATGTTACTTAGCAGTAAGTAAAGAAGTGATCTGCCTTCAGGCTCTCAACTTCCATGCATCAAAGTGGGTACTGGAAAGCAATCTGTAATCAAAAACCTTTCTGTGCAGAACGAGTGTAGTTGGCCTGTAGAAACTGCAAGGTTTGCCTCATGTACTTCCATCTGACAGATGGTTCTTACAGTTCAGTCCATAGCGGTCTCCATGACTTTTTCCTGAACACTAGCAATAATTCATGCAAGTGGATTGTCTTTGGATTCCTTAAAATACAGATGCTTGTAGATCCGTGTGAGACTGCTCTTTTAAGGAGCTTTGTCCCCACTTGTGCATTAAATTCCTTTAACATCCTAGAGATGAAAAGCATTGTGTTTCCCTTCCCCTTGTCATGAGATACGTGCTCGTGCAGTGATGGGTTTTAGTGGTAATGAAAGTTGAATTTTCTGAAATTCAAAAAATGAATAGGAACAAACCAAAAAAATCCCAATTTGACAGTGCTGTAATGCTGAGGCTCTGGAGGAAAAAATGTTGACTTTATGGGGAAAGAGAAGGGGTAGGAGAAAAACATGTTTTAGGGAAACATGAGTTCATCGTGTGTCAGAACTCCAGGGAACTTAACGAGGGGACAAACTTTTTTTTCTTGCTTTGTGAATGTCTTATTCTCTTCTAGTTATAAGCTGTATTTTAAAAGAGCTTGCTGACTGCTGTCTTTGCCGATAAATCCAGTTAGAGAAATTGGTCCAAACAATGCTTTGTTTACCGTTTCAAGCTTTACTGATGTGTATTTTAATTCTACTTCAAAGTAATTAAATCATAGCTGTTGGAATGGAGTTCTACAGTCAGCCCCCTTTATGCTCACGACAGTGTTAGACTAGTTAAAATAACTGGACCAAAGCCACGAACATGCTTGTTTCTGATCTTTGCAGGGTCTTGGATCTTAATTTTTAAATCTAAAGATGTATATAGAATCCCACAAATGTAGGCTGGAAAGAGACTTCAGAAGCTAATGTAGGCAAGCAATAAGGCATGATCTTCGTTGCTTTTGGACTGGTACTAGATTCTGAAAGTGTCATCCTCCGAACAGCTGAGTTCTAAGTGAAGGCTCTCCATTTAAGCTGCATGAGTGAAAAATAAACTTTCTGAGCTTCACTCTGTGTTAGAGCTGAGACAGAGTTGCATACTGAGTGACATCTTTCTAACAAAGCATGAAGTTCACCTTAAAATGGGTAATCTGTGAGTATTAGAGATTACAATCAGGTTGGAGGGACTGGCACTGTCCGATGCTTGGACATACAATAGAAACGGTAGGCAGGTGTAGTCTGAGAGTATAGCGTCTGTTCCAGCCTCTGATAAGCAGCATCCTCATAGGATTTCTGAGCCAGTTTTCTGTTCCAGCCCTTACTAAAAGATATCATTATCCTTGAACCCTGCCATGCTGTGTGTGCAATTAGAAGGACTCGCATGTGCTGGGCCACTGCAAGGGTTGTTGTGGAAATGAAGACACAAGTAGCTGCCCGATACCAAATGTTTATACAATCTGGGTTTTCTTCACTAGGAGACGATAAATACGGGCCCTTTTGTGATGCGATCTACGTGCAGACGATGTGGTGGTCGTGGTTCCATCGTAACAACACCGTGTGTGGTATGTCGAGGAACAGGGCAAACCAAACAGAAGAAGACAGTGATGGTTCCTGTGCCAGCTGGTTAGTGTTGTATTTGTGTGCCGCTGTCTGTTAAAGCGGCTATAGTTATTTATTTTCGCTAAGCTAACAGCCAGGCACTTGTGTCTAGAGCGCCGCTGCTCCCTGACAAATGTCAGAGCAGCATAAAGAAGCTTTGTTGCAGAGCAGTTATCTTAAGAACAAAGAGGACTGATAGCTTGCAAGGGGATTGAAAGGATTAGTAATAAGATGTGCTTTCTGGTGATGGGTTCATATCTGGTAGATAAAAATATGTTTGCCCTTTTTGAGACGAGTTTTTGGATTTTGGATGGATTCTTCTAGACAGGTGTTGAAGAGCGGAACTCTCAAAAGGTCTTGTTGACTTGACTCTTTCATTGCTCCTTAAGGAAAGTTGGAGGGGGAATTCTGAAAGCCTTAATTTGGCTCACAGAAAGCGTATTCATTGCCTTTCTCAGCAAAGAAGATAAAATGGGTAGTGGGGCTGAAAATTTGCTTCTTCGAGACCATCCTGGGTTCCTGAGGCTTGTGGAGGCTGTCCAGTGTTCCTTAGTTCCTTATTTCCCCCAAAGAATTTGGTAGGGATTGAGGTATAATGAGCCTGTGTAGGGGTGATCATCTGCCTGGCACCTTAGTGATCAGGTCTGAGCTGTAAATGTGTGCTGACACCTCCTTCCTTTGGCCGCAGCTCCTGGGCTCCTGTGGAGAGTGTTACTGTGCTTCCCACTGGTAGGTCTTGTGGCTTGCGCTCCTGGAGGTGTGGGTGTTGCTATGGTGGCAGGCTTTTGGGGATGGCAAGAGGTCTGAACAGAAAGGCTGTAGGTATTTAAGTAGTACATGGAGTATAACACCAGGTAGAATAGGTTAACGTTCCTGTTTTTTTATCTAACTGCAGGTGTTGAGGATGGGCAGACAGTTCGAATGCCTGTGGGAAAGAAAGAAATTTTCATTACGTTCAGGGTATGTATCATTATATGTCATGAGCTGCTTTTATTATTTAAGTTGGTTGCTTGTTCCCTTCACAATTGCCTGGGAAGTCTGGGTGAGTGGGGAACAGGAGGGGAAAGTGCAAGTGATCCTTTCAAACAGCTGAAGTAATATGATCCACGTGAACTTTCTGAGATAGCAGAAGATCTGCATTGTAACAAGTGGTGGAATGTTAAGTCTGTTCATAAAGAATTGGACTGTGTGTTCTGGGATGAGGGCTTTATGGTAATAGGCATCAAAATGCAGAGAGGGTTTTTGATGCCCTCCATCTTTGAATTGGAAACTTGAGGAGCTGTCTCCTTGCACTGATGTGAGTACTGAGGAGAGCTGCAGGAATGCACTTAAGTGCTGGCTGGGAAAACGTGCTTTTGCAAATACCCATTAAGTGCTAATTTGCAAATCCTTTGTACCTGGGGCCCTCTACTCCTGCACATATCCTGTCATATGTGTCTCTGTCAGGGAGAAGACTTTTTTTCAGCACCTTTCTTGTTGTGAAGGATGATTTAGTTCTTTTCCAGTTTGTGATGCCGCTGCCAAGGTGCTGGCCTGCCTATTCCGACTTTCCCTTGTTCAGGGTACGGGACAAGACAGTATCTTCTCAGTCTTCCAGAGAATTGTACTGACACTGATAAATTAAAAAACTGGATTAGGGGAGGGAGTTGCTGAAATAGGAAGCAAACATCCTCCTAAGCCTCTGGCTAATTAAGGTTATGTCAGGATCTATTTTTTTCTAAATGACTAAACATTAACTTAGACTTTTTAGCCATACAGTTTGTGGATAGTAAAGGGTCTGACTACAGCATTCTGGTATGTTTTCTTCTGAGAACTTTGAAAGCGGTTTACAATGATAACTTCATATTGTTGTGCTCACTATTTGGAACTGCTTGCCTTTTAGGTTCAAAAAAGTTCCGTGTTCAGAAGAAATGGAGCAGATATCCATTCAGACCTCCTTATTTCAATAGCACAGGCTGTTCTGGGAGGTACAGCCAGGTGTCAAGGCTTATATGAGACAATCAATATCACGGTAAGTTCTGTTATGTAGAAGAGCTGTGGCATAACGTAATGTAGGACAGCAACAACTCTTCCTTTGCTGGAAAGATGGGGCAAATCTCCTGCATCTGCTAGTATCAAGTTTCTTACTTCTTCCGTAAGGACTGTCGGGTAATTTGTGACCTGTTTGATCACATTTCCTTTCCTATCCCTGTATAGGGACAGGGAAAGGAAGGCCTATGTGGATTGCTGGACCAATAAAGCACCGTTCAAAATGACAGGCTGCTGAGTGCTGGGAAAACCTGCTGGTTGATTTTGTTAATACTGTGAATGTTATCTCATATGTAAGATTCTCCTGGATAGACTGGCCTGTTTCTGTATGTTCATAAATACTGTCCACATATCAGCTTTTCTTATTTTTATTTGGTATTTTTATTTATTACTTGGTCAAGGGCATTAAATGTCTGTCACAGCAACACTGGTATTTGGACGTTGCCTCCTTACTGATAAGGAAAGGATCACAATAATTCAGTAACTGGGGAGGAGAAGGTAAAGCCTTTCTCTCACAATTACTACAGTATCTTGTCTCAGAGAACAGGGAGAAATCTTGTCTAAGGTCTTCTAAATTGTACTGGGTTCTTTGGTCTTTCCTTCAAAAGCTTCTTCATCATTACTGACAGCTTCTGAATATGTCCAGATGCATGAACATGCCAGATCTCTCCATCTTATTTTGAAGCCTGCTATAGAAATAGATAATTACTATAGAAATGCTTAAAATAAATGATAAACCTGACTCTCTTTGTTCATAGATACCCCCTGGTATTCAGCCAGACCAGAGAATCCGAATGAGTGGGAAAGGCATTCCCAAAGTTAACAGTTACGGCTATGGAGACCACTACATTCACATAAAGATAAAAGTTCCTCAGTAAGTAGATACAATACAAGCTTCTGTGAGATCTTGAACTCCTTGCAAAAGAAGTTCAGAGAAATTTTATGAAAATGCCTCTTTGCTTTATCTGCTGAGTGTTTCTTGGACAGAAGCCAGTTCATTAATTTCTCACACTGCTTTCTGCTTGAGGTAAACTTCTTTTTGTTGCTGTTTTTTTTTTTTTAAAAAAGCACACTTTGAGAACCCAGCTGTAAAAATACTGAAACCTGTAACTATGCAAGTACTGCATCTGCAGATTTGTCTTGCTCTCTGTTGATTCTGTGCAGATGCCAGCTACATGGAACTCAGTGTTTTGGCTTGTAACACTCCTGTGCTTTTGTACCTGTGGCTTAAAGGAACAGAAGTCATTGGGAGTTGCTCTTCAGACTACTTGCTGAACCTCTGCACCACTGGTGAAAAACTTTATAGCTGTGTTGCTGCACTCGGCTGGGGAGTTTGTTTCCTGAGCTCTCCTTGCCAGATGTATGTTTTGCTGCAGCCCCGCAGGGTTCTTCTCAACACTTCAGAAGACTTTGGTTTTTTTTTACTGCAGTTGGTGAAATGCAGTGGGTCATATCACTCCTCTTCCATTAGGGATTATTCTTTATAGAGTGCTCATTTTAAGAGCACCGTAGGGATTCTCAGTGTAGTTCAGATCTATTAATCTTGTCCTTCCAGTAGCTGCCTCTTGCGTGTGCTGCCAGGTTAGGGAAGCCTATAGAAAACATCTGTCCTTAAGGACGGCGGTAACCATCTGTGTACTGACCTGCAGGAGGCTGACAGATCGCCAGAGAGCTTTAATGATGAGCTATGCTGAGGACGAGGCAGATGTGGAAGGCACAGTGAACGGAGTCACAAATACAGCATCAGGTAAGCAGTGGGAATTAGTGCTCCTTTTGCATGGAGTTGGGGTGGGAATGCAGAATACTCCCTGAGGATTCAAGGGGAGGAAGGCAAGCCAACGTGATCTTCAGACAGGATGTCAACACAAACTGCTGAGAGTATTATTTTAAGAGGTGTTTTTACTGGTCTGATATTAATAGGCTGTAGCATAAAGCAGGGAAATAGCCTCTTGGCAGAAAGCATTACTCCAATATTTACTAGGCAAATCTGTGCATGAACAGAGAGCAGAGTACCACTACCTTTAAGATACTCCAGAGCCTTGACAAGTTCTGGTGAATCTTGCTGTGGTAATGAAGGCCTTTAGCTGCCTTAGGCCAGAGGTAACTTGTCTTAGTAGCAGAGGTAGAAAAAGGGAATATACTTCAGCTCATTTCTGTATGGGAGCTAATCCATTCTTCTCAGCACTCACTCCTGACCTCTGCGGGAATGTTTCTTAATTCTGACCCCCAGAGGAAGAGTCACTTTCAGCACAGGAACGTCATGGACATCTGCCAGTAATGTCCTGAACTACTGCAGTGAGATTCAGTGGGGAACTTCTCTGAAAGCCTTCACAGAGTGTTCTCTGTTGTTTGTCACTAGCTTTGAAAACATAGAATGGCTGTTCAGGATTGAAGATGCTCATGGTGCTCTTGGGGTTGGGTTCTAAATTACTCCTTAAAAGCTGAATGGAAATGCTGCTGTCAGAATCACTCTAAGCTATATTCAGTGCATATAGGAGAGTCTTGGATAGAAGCAACTGCTTCTATCTGCTAACTGACTGCTTGAAGTCAGCAGAAGCTTTGTAAAGCTGTTCTTTCAGCTCCAGATTAAAATTTTTGTTGTAGCAAAAAATATGTGCTTTGACATTTCACTGGTGAGGTATCTAGCATGAATAACAGCTAACAGTATAAGATATATGGTAGAACACTAAGGCAAGAGCTTTGTCTTCTGCTGCTAGAAAATGTTTTTTTATTTGCTCATATTGGAGCAATGAATTTCTTAAAGTCTGTTAGGCTGTGATTTATTTTTATATTAGAAACCAAAAAGGCTATATACAGCTAAGCAAAGGTGAGAGTCTTTCAAAGTTGCCATGTGCTCCTGGAAACTCAAGTCCTCTCCGTTTCACATTACAAATCCTGAGGAACGTAGGCTGAAGCAGGAAAGTTCAGTATATTGGAAAACTGTGTGCCATACTTTACCAGCATTATATTTCATAGTGCTTCCATAATACAGAGGTTAAGGGGATTGTCATCTCCACTGTAGGTAAGCATTCAGGGTGAATCTTGGGGGGAGGGGGAGAGATCTCTAAGCACGAATCTTTCACTCCAGCTTTTTAAAGACGTTTATGTGCCAAAGGGGGAAAAAATGCAGTATAGATCTTTTATTTTTGAGACATAAAGTGGACAGTTTTTACCACAATTTCTCAACAAGGTGGTTTAAAGACAATACTAGTAGTTTGCAGTATAGAGACAGGTGGCTGTTGAAAGTGTGTCCTGGGAAGCAGAGCATACCCTGAACAGAGGCGTGTTCTGCCAAAGGCCACAGTATTTCACACCATTGCATCAGTCTGAACTCGAGAGTTGAGTGTGGGAGGATGGGGAGGACTGGACTTTGTTTTCTCTGTGTGCAAAGAAAGCTTGAGGAGGATTTGATGGTTTTTGTTATTGATGCTTTTAGTGTGGAAAAAGCAGAGTAGCAAAAAGGTCTCCTTTATTCTTGCTGTAGCCGCTTCTCAGAGGGACAGAAAACTTCTTAGGGTTTGTCTATATAGGAAAATTAGCTAGTTGATCCCAGCTAAAATTCCCTATCTTGGTAAACACTTGTTCTGAAATACTTGTGGCCTGTTTCATTCTAGCCTGAAACTTTTCTAAGCACCATAAACTAAACAGAGCTGTTTCTTATGGGACTCTGTAGGGAGACGTTTTGGGACACACAGCTTACATTCACACTGTAATGTATCCTGGTGTAACTTTCATGTCTGCCAAGCCCTGGATTACTAAAAAACTGGTAATAACAGAGCTTGAACAGCTAGCTGTTAAATGCCTGCCAAGAGGATGTTGCATTTGCCCTCGAGTTTAATTTACACCTTGATGCTGTGTTTGTCTGAGCATTGAATTGAGAATTGCCTCAGACAGGTTCCCAGTCTGATTTCACACCCTTTTGTTCTAAAGGGCCATGATACAGACAATGAAATGGCAAGACCGATTGTTCCAGAGACCACCAATAGTCTTTTCTTCCATAAAGTCATTGCTGTCTGGTTAAGCTTTTAGCAGCAGTCTCTAAATTCCGAATGCTCATGTTCAAAGTTTTTTGGGGTACCTGCCTTTGTCATACAACACCAGAATTCCCTTGGTCAGCTGGAGGGCTTGAGTCTTACCTGGGCTAACGTTCTTTTCATTCACTTCTGGGGTCTGGGCTCTGCATTGCTGTCACTCCCGGAGGTCCTAGTAGTGTGGCTCTGTGACAGCTCATTGGCATAGGAGGCACAGGAGATGCCTGTACACAAGGATACTGGCAAAACCAGCTGACTTCAAACTTTACCAGCCTCCATGCCCACGCTAAAATAACCCTATCACTTTGTCTAGGGTGCTGATTGCTGATGGGAGATGTAGCTGGCGTGGTCTGAGGAATGTATCTGATGGCAGCCCTTTGCTGTTTGTGTCCAGGTGGCAGGGCCACGGCTAGCACTGAAGCAGGCGAGGATAGGCCTGAGGCTGAGGAGAACAAGGAGGGATTCCTTACCAAACTTAAGAAAATGTTTAGCTCCTGATAACCCATCTGAGGTAGGAAGCCTCTTGTGTTTTATTGTTGTTTTTCCCTTGCACTAAGCCGAATCTGCATTTATTCTTGGGCAGTAGAAGCAGCAAAAGCACAGCATTGCTTCTCACTTAGCCTCAGGCCTTCCAGCTGCTAGTATGAAAAGCCCTGGCTGTCCTGTGTTACCTGGAGCAAAAATCCATGGACTAAATTGTGCTGCTGTTGCTATAGAAAGGGAAATGCTGGATCCATCTTCAAGGAACTGGCTGGCCTTCTCTCTTAACCCCTGCAGCTCTGCTTCCTGGGAGTACTTGCCCACTCAGTGACTGTACCTGATTCAAACACTGAGTTTGCTCCCATTAGCTATTGAAGCTGCCACTGCAGAGCAGCCTACAATGCTGCCTGGCAAAGCAGGGGTTTGCTGGGAGGCCCAGATGGGCCTGCAGAGCTCCTGGTGTTTGCACGCTCAGCCTAGGCTTGCCCTACCTTGGGTTTGCGGCGCCAGCGACTGCCAGGAAGGAATTCCTTTGTTATAAAGCATAACAAAACCCATGGTGCACAAATTCAGCACAGTGTCGTTACTCTGGGATGCAGGTACCGTTTAGTCGATGTTGAGCTGCTATGGGAGAGCACTGCAGACTTGAAGTTATTTATTCAGCCATGACAGGCTGTGGTGTCTTGGCTTCCAGGGGATCGGCTTCCTGTCACTTTAGGCGTGAATAAGACGCTTCAAACTTGTCAGTTCTCTGTGGCAAAAAAAGCATGATTAGAAGTCAGGTGTGGAAGTGTTCTCTAAATGCTGCACTTGCAAAACAGCTTGCAGGGGTCGTGTGCCTTCAGCTGATTCATTTAGGAAGTATTAAGTGTTTCCCTTACTTCAACTACAGGGAAACGTTCTACTGGAAACTAAGAGCCAGCAGCAGCAGATCATCTTTGCAGTTGGGGATGAATCTTTCTGGCAGCGGACTCTGGAGAGCGAAGGATGTTGATCAGCAGTACAATGAGAATCCCAGCTGGAGGGGCCACAAACCACTGAGGCACCAACAATTATTGTGACATGAGCAACTGCTGTCCTAGGAAATGGTAACAAAGGAAGATGCTGTCTTTGCAGTAATGCACAGGTGTCTCTCGAGGTTGCTCCACAGTTCCTACTGCTGCTGGAAGTTCACTTGAATTCCTCTAGTCCTACTGGTAAAAATTAAAATTGAGATATTAATTAGAATCCAAAACAGTGGAAATCCAAAATAAAAACTGTCCTTCCAGCCCAGAGTGGAGCAGTTTGCTGAATGGAGTCTGAGATGACCGCTTTCACTCAGGTGCCCTTCTGAGGGCTGGATGTGTGTGGTGAGCTTATTACTGCTTATCTTCTCCTAGGAGACTTGGTGCATCAGTGACTTTTGACCCTGTCTTCATGACAATCTCCCATGCCCTTCTAGCTATCTTGCACATTTCTTAAGAGTGGGCTATCTCCCTTCCACAGAGATGTGTCAGCGCACAGTTGCCATGAGTTCCTCAGCAGATGTGGGGTTTCCTAGTCCTGTTGATTTCCTGCACAAAGAGCAGCGATAGAATCTGCACTTTGCCTCAGGTTTCCCTTCCCCTCCAAAGTTAAAGTTGCAACACAAATGCTGTTGCTTTGAAACTGGTACAAGTTTCACACCAGTTCTCTGGAAAAATCTTTATGGCCACAGTGTTCAGTTGTTATGTTACAGTACCACCAAGGCCTTTGCCAGTTTGGGGCAAAGTTTGTTTTTTTTTTTTTTTAATGTTGGCAACACAGATAGTGTAAATGATTGGTCTAAGAATCATTGTCTTATTGTACCTACATGTGTGAGAATACAAGTGAAGTGGTTCGCTCTTTCCAGATAGAGTCGAGCTCTTGCAGTGAGTATTTTCATGGTTACTGTAGCTAGCTGTTATTAGTTATACCTTGCAGCTACCATCAAGCCCACACACTAATTGACCAGTTAAACAAGGACATGTCATAGTCTTGCCCTTCTTAATTTGCTGAAATAAAGCACGCGTTGCCTCCTGATTAAACTGTCTGTAAAGCAATTCTGTATCCATGTAAATAAGATTGATCTCATAAAGATATTTAACAACTGTTGTGCCTTACTGCCTCTTCTACTGTACCGGACTCCTGACTGTACTGCTTTGTCTCTAACCCTTCCCCAGCAACACAGGCAAGGAAGGGATGTCTCGTCTGGATGAGGGGAGAATATATCTAGATGTACTGAGTACCTTGTGGCCACAAGTGACTAAGTACATGCATGACTGCCCTGTCTCTAGTCTCTCATGTAAGCAGAGTCTTAAGGGTGCTGTGAATAAGCCAAAGTGGAGGAAGGTGCTTTTAATGGGTCTTAAAGTCCATGGTTGGAACAATCTAGCAGAAGAGTGACAGGAGTTTCTCACAACATGTGAAGACCAGTCTTGCAAAGGTTCTACTCAACTACCAGAGACAATGACTGCAGTCATCTCTGGAGCCAGAAGGCCAGGCTTTGGCCGCTAAGAGCTGCCAGGCTTGAGGAATTAGGCTCTCAGCTCACACAGCACAGAGCATTTAGTCTTTGGGCTGTCAGCATGGTGCTGAGGGCACCTCTTTGCCACAGGTGCTGTTAATGCATACACACTATCTCTCAGCACATGCTGCATTGCTTACCCATGGTGCAGAACTTGGTCCATGGAGGAATCCCAGTGTTCTCTAGTTGCTTAGGAGCCTGCACCAGTGCCACCTTCTGGCCTGCTGTGGCTACCTGGAGCGGTTGCAGGGAAGGTGCTGGCCTTTTGTGGTCCAGAGCTGCCAAAAAGAAGTCAGTGCACCACATGGTGCTGCATCCTCAGTGTTGCCCAGAAAAGAGGGCAATCCTGGGAAAACCAGATACAACCCTATGGAAGGGAAAACACCCCAGCATCACTGAACGCCTCCTTGACCAAACTGTGCAAGGCAGCACTTCTGCTCGTCTGCCTGCAGCTGTGCAAGGAACAGCCTTTCCTCTTACTCTAAATACAGTGGCCTAAAGTAGTCTCCAGTAAATGGGGTAGTTAAAGTCTCAGGGGAACACGTGCATGTAGCAAAGCTCTTCCCATCCCTTGCATCAGCACACTGCTCCTGCACATGCTCCTGTAGGGTCAGGCTTTTACCAGGGCACTGGTGAAAACACAGCACAGCTCAGTGCAGCTCACCTTAGCCAGCACCTGATACCTGCTGCATAAGCCTGAGTGGAAGAAGGAAGGCCAAGTCAGAGGGCAGCTTTGTTGTCTGCCAGCCACTGATGGAAGGTGCTGGCCCTGGGGTTGAGTTTGCAGGTCAGCTCCACACTGTGGTCTGGCTTCAGGGCATAGAAGCAGAACATGTTAGCCAATTCCTTAGCTCTAGGGAAGCCAAGTTTCTTGTATGCCTCCACCGAGATCTGTGAAAAGAATTGGAAGAAAACATCTACAGAGGGCAGAGGCTGGAGCTTCACAAGGCTGGGGCATTTCCCAGGGACCCCTTCAGCCACTTAAGCCATGCAAGGAAGCGGAACAGCGGCGGAGCAGTCTGCCAGGCTATTTACACTGGTGAGGAGGGATCGGCCTTTCTTTAACTGCTGCTGCTCCACCAGTCATTTCAGTTGGGTTTGTATAAAGGAGGCAACAGCCCTGCAGTATGAAGATAGAGCAGAGGAAAGCCGTAGCCAGAGCATGCTGGTGGGAGGCTGGATGAAGACCCTAGTCCACCCTTCCTCCAAGGCCAGCATGCAAAGGGCAGGAGGTGGCAATGGTGGCTGTGGGAAAAATCTTTCATGCAGCACAAGCCCTCAGGAGCTTGTTCCAGATCCAGCCCAATCTGGCAAGCAAAGGCCTGGTCTGCAGGTCCCCAGCCTCATTAGTGACTGCCTGGCCCCTGGGTCTTCCTAGAGACCTCAGGCTTCAGGTACTGCTCTGTGTCTGCACCATGCATGTAGCAGCTCAGGTGCACTTGAGCACACTAGAGCAGGAGGTGTCTCAGCAGCACAATGCCTACAAGGTGATTTTGATCCCAGCGCTTGCTCCAGCAGCGCTTGGGGGCAGTGAGACACATCCTGAATGGCAAGACTAGGCTGGGACAGACCCCCTGTGACAAACTAGGGGGTCAAGGCCCTCCATCCTGGCAGCTCCTGACAGTGCCACTGGGTGGGGGGAGCTGTGGCTTTGCTGGGGCAGAAGGGCGTTTGTTTTGCCATGGGTGGCACTGCTGTCAGCCCTCAGCCCGTGTACAGGAACTCCCGCTATTCCGGACAGACAGGAAAGGCCCTTGTGCTTGTCCTCTGCTGCTGCCAACAGCAGCACAGCCTGGGCAGGGACCTGCAGAGCACTCAGCCCTCAGGAAGGCGCAAGGATTGTCAGCCTGCTTCCCACCTGACCCACTCCTGCCTCCAGGCAAGCTGTAGGGCCCTGACCCCAGGTTCCCTCACCCTGAGGGCATCATAAATGCCAAGGGACGTTTCCTACCTTGGTGGCTTCCACAGTCCTGCCTGCGCATTGGGAGAAGGCGGCAGCGTACTCCGCCATGGTGAGCTTGCCTATGCTGAGCCCGATCACCCAGCCTACGTACTCCTCTGGGGACTTCAGCAGGCCAAGCACAAGGTCCCGGGTCCTCCGCTGCCATCCCGTCCATGGGGGCGTCCCCCATGGGCAGCGCTGCAAGGGAGAAAGATCGAGCCCAGTCAGAGCTTCCTACAGCACAGCCCCCCTGGAGAGATGCCAGTTCCCAGGAGATACAGCTGGAGTATTCGGCACTCAGCCACTAAACACGAGGTCAGGAGGAGCCGAGAGCTGCACCGGCCTGGCTGCTCACGAGAGCACTCGCAGGGCTGAGCTGCGAGATCGTGGCCTTCACTGCCCAACCAGCATCATGATTCCCCTTGATCTGCAACCCCCACCTGTAAGCACCAGCCCCCCAACTCCAGGGATCTGGGGTATTAAATGAAGCTCAGAGATCTGCACAGCAACCACCAGGACCAGAACTGGGACCTCACTTGCATCCTACAGGCAGCCAAACAGGTCTGGAGGAGCACAGTGCAGCCCCAGCTCTGCAGTCAGGCTGCCACAGGCCTCTCCTCACCATCGGTCTGCACTGGTGCCAACCTGCACCAGCAGTACGACTGTTCCAGAAAACCAGCAGCAAAGATGCCGTGGCAGGGGCCAGGGCTCAGGCTTGTCACCCCGAGAGGTAGCTGTCACATGCAGCATGGCTGCTCCCTCAGGCAAAATCCCCAGGGAGTTCCCATGCCAGCAAACAGGAGCTCCAGGGCTGCTGTCACATGTCCTACCACTGCATGGGAGCTCATGGAGGTGACAGCTCCTCAGCAAGCCTGCACACAGTGGGAGCAGGTGAAGACCTAAGGGACAGAGCCCTGACAAGGGAGAGGCACCATCTTACCCAGGATGGAGGCATCTCCCCACTGGCTCTTCTGAGGCATTAAGACAGAGAGGAAATTCTCCAAGTAGCACAGCATTTGGATGGTCATGGTGGGAACACCTGGGGCCCAGAAGTACTCCTCCACCTCACCTTGGCCATCAAAGTGGGGCACCTCCAGGTGACCCCCTCCGCTCGCTGCTTCACACTCTCCAGGCTGCTGTGCACCACATGGCACAAGGCACGCCACTTCCCCTGCGTGGAAAGAGAGGCTGACCCAGAAGACAGCCCCTAGCCCAGGGGCTGGCAGCTCTTCCCATTTATTCCCTGGGTGGGGATGAACCCAGCGCACACCAGCTGAGCGAGCTCCGGGGTCGGGGGCCGGCACCTTGAGCCCTCAGCTGGACGCAGGGCTGAGCAGAGCCGGGAAGCCCTGCAGGTCGGCTGGGTGGACCTGGGCGCTCTGCTTCCCCCGTCGCGCGGTCGACGGAGCAGACCGCTGCAGGCAGCCCCCGCCCCGGCTCAGCCCTGGGAGGCCTCCGCGGAGCTCGGCCTCCGCTCGGCCTCACAGGCTCCCGCTTCAGTCACCGGGGGACTACGGGGAAGGGGGACAGGGACCGCAAGCGCAGGGGCACCGCTCGCACCCCTGGCCAGCGAGCTTTCTCGTCTGCCTCGCTCCCTGGCCTTCCGTAGCGAGCGGCGCGACACCTCCGCTCGGGCGGCCGGCAAACCGCTTCTGCCCCGCGTACCGCTCGGCCGCGTGCTGCTCGAGCCCGGGCCGGCCGAATGCTTAAACCGTGCTAGAAGCAGCTGCACCGACCCGCCGGGGAGCCGTTGGGTCTTATCACCGCGTTAGCCGTTCCCCGAAGGGAGGCGCGGTGACGCCGGTAAGTCCGCACCCGTTAACGGCGGGCCAGCGGGCCGGTCCTTCTGACGCAGCGGCTGCTGCCCCAATCCGGGCAGCGTGGGCTGGGTCACCGCTGGAGTGCTTTTTCTACCCAGCCCACCAATTTTGGTGTCATTCACAAGCTTCACCAGGAAGATTAAAGACGCCGACCGGCACCGGGCTGAGCAGAGCGCGCCGTACTCAACGAGGGAGGCGTCGGAGTCATCCTGCTGGAAAGCTGGGATGTCAAATTTAGGAAGTATAGTGGGCAATCAGCTTGTGAATTAAGTAAATGGCCCACAAAAATGTGTGAGGGACATATTCTAGTGGTGGGGATCAGGAGGCGGGTGTGCTTGCACCCAGACGCAGGCTTTGATGTGAGGAGATGCCTTTAGCCACAGCTTGCAGGGAAGGCGGCAGCTCGTGCGCCTCCCCAGATGCTGGCTCCTCTTCAAACAAGCCTCCTGACACAGTAAGAGTTTACTAACAGAGCTCACACCTGCCAGGAGAAGAGATTTTTTTTTTTTTTTTAAACCCCCCCCTACCAAGCACGTCCCCAGGAACAGCAGAGAGCAAGGTGTGTGCCCACGGACATCTCCGCGATGGCTGCAGCCTGGAGCAGGGGCTGGGGCTGGAGGTCTGAGCTCCTGCTTTCACCCACGCTTCTCACCTGATGCAGCTCGCTGCACCCAGACCCGCCGGCCGTGAGCCCGGCCAGCGCTGGCGTCCACGCACTGATTTCAGCCCGACTTGGAGCGCGGAAGAGCCTGGATGAGCTGCGCGGTGGCAGGGACGGCTGCGGGGACAGCGGCCGCTCCGGCGGGCTGGCCGCCGGTGCCGCCCGCGCAGACGACCCGTGTGCGCCGCCTCGCCGAGCCGGCCACAGCACGTGCTGCCGCTTCCCCGGGAACTCGGAGGGCAGACCGGGAAGCGGGCCGGGAGCGCGGGGTGCAGGAGCTGGAAAGGCGCAGCAGGAGCGGAGGTTAGCGCAGGGCAGGAGAGGCCAGGCTTGGCTGCAGAAGAAACCTTCTGGCTGGGGTCAAAAAGGAAACGCAAACCAGCTGGCGTTATCGTCGTGCTTGATAGCCATTTCCCACTGCTGCGGATAGAGGCCCGGTGAGAAGGCGGATGGGAAGTGCCCCCAAAGGGCACGCGTGTTGCGTTACCAGGACGTGACCTACCACTGGGTGTGACATGTAGGAAAGAGATCGGCTCAAAACTATCGTAACACATAATCCCTGGTGAGCCTAAGTACTGCCGTTGAACAAATGCACCTGAGAAATAACAGAGGAATGACCCTGCCTGAGAAACACCCTCTCCTGGGCACAGCCCTAAAACTTTGTCCAGCTCTGGAACCGATCTTCTCAAGCCCTCGATCTTCTCTAAATGAGAGATGATTGATGGATATTGTTTCTGCTACTGTATTTTTGTACTCTAGGACTATTTTTGTACTCTAGGACGGAAAGGGTTTCTGTGCTGAACACGCAGGGCCACCCCTTACCAGGCAAAAGGAAACATTTATCCCGGTCCCACAGGAAAGCCGCTTCACAGGGGACTTGCTAATGTTGTCTGGTCTCTTTGGTACAGGTGTGCAATTATTCATTTAGATGCAGCTTAACTCGAGTTACCTGCGAGATATAAACTGATCCCGCCCGGGCAGTTATCATAACAGGATGTGCTATTTTCATTTGTTTTGATCGCAAACTTTTGCTTACTCCAACCACTCCCAAGCCACCCCTGGCAGCGGCAGCTGGCGGCCTGAAAAACGGAGCCGCCGCGCATGACACGGGATGGGAGCAAACCCCACCTTGCCACTCGATGATCCCATCATTTTGGTGAAAGACCCTTCCCTCCCTTTCCTGGGCACTGACTTCTGCACCTGGATTCAAGGAAAGCAGATGTGCCTTCGGTCACGGCGCAGAAGTGCTCTTCCACTCTGCCCGCTTAGCCAGCACAAACGTCGCGGGCCGCTGTCAGTTTGGCCTCTCAAAATTAACAGGATTCATCTAAATGCCAGCAAAACATACAGCATTTGCAAGGTGGGCTTTTGCATAGCCAAGCAGAATGAACCGAAATACAAAAGGCGGATCAAAATCACCTGCCTGAACTGAGAGATGGGGCGTTCACGCCAGCCCCGCTCCTGCAGACCGTTTCTAGCAAGCCCAGCAACGCAGAGCCCGTGGGAACGAGCCCCCGTTTGCCGCGGCAGCCCCGGCTCCTCCGTTATAAACACGCTGCTCCGTGGCGAGCCTTGGTCCATCTGTTCAGAAATGACCTGAGAATGAGAGAAAACATTCAACGTCGGCAGAAGAACGGTGCTGGAGGAAGGAGGATTGATTCGTGCCCCTTCTGCTCTTTCAATGTTTTCAAGATACAACTTGAATTTCCTAGTGGAGGGAAAATCAAAATGTTTCCTCGCGTGGCCCAGCAAAGGGAACCAGCTCGGGAGGAGCTGCTGTGACACGAGCCTGCTTGTTGAGCTCTCCCCATGGTTTTAGATCCAGCTTCATGTTCATGGCTGGTGAGCATGTATGAAGCAGAAAAAAACCCCATCTTGGTTCTCCTGCTCCTTGTGGTTTCTGCTGCTAGGGAATTTATTTTAATTTGTACATTGTTGAGAAGAGCTGCAGCTCTCCTGGGAGAAAGCAGCCATGGCTTGGGAAACGGCCGTGCACTGAACATCTTCCTGTCCTGCTGAGGTGGGCCCAGCAGCGCTGATGTGTGGGGGTTACCAGATAGGATGTGGGTGGTTACAAGGTGCTGCGCTGAGGCCATGGGTTTCTCAGTAAATACATCAATTTGCATACACAGCAGTCTGGCGGCTCTGCACAGGCAGGAAGGAAGATCGAGCAAGACCCAAAGAGCAGGAAGGGGTGAGAAGCAAACTGAAAGAGAGAAGAGCAATTCAGCTGGAACGACAACAGCGGTGGGGTGGGAGATGCCGTAACCACCTTCCCAGGTGTCACCCGTTGCATTCCCCATCTGCGGGTGCCCCGTCTCTGGGGGGTCTCCACCGCCCGCCTGCTCCTCCGTGCCTCCTTGGTGGGGCAGGGGAAGGTCCCGTGAAACAGAGGGATCTGGCTTCCATTTTCTTTCTTGAATTTCATCATCAAGGCAGCGACGAATCAAAGCTTTGAGGGGGGCATCACTGCCCAGGTCGGCAGGCTGGCTGGGAGCCATGGCCTGGGTGATGGAGAGGCGCAGAGGCCGAAGGTGCTCTTACTGTGACTAGGGATGCCCTCTCTCCCTTCCTGTTCACGCAGAGACCTGGAGAAGGTAGCACGAAGCCACGGTAAGGTTTTGGTGGGGCTGCTTTGAACTCCGCTGTTTTTCTCATGGAGGGGATTGCTTGGGAGGGGTGTGGAGGGAAGGGGAGGCATCACTTGGCCCTTTACCATGGAGAAGAGTCACTGGAGACCATTTGCCGTGACAGCTATGTGAAATGGAGTTGCTGTACTGTGCTGGGCTTGTCTGCGGCGGTGTGAGGAGCTGTTCTAGAAAGGTTACAGGAACAGGCAAGGAGAGACTAATTACCAGTGGCACCTCATGGGATTCTCCATGGCCAAGGAGACTGGCTCGGGGCAGCCACGTGCTCAGGTCTGAGATGCTGAGGCAGGTGGGCGGGAGCTGGTGCCATGGTGCCTGCTGTGGTGAGACACCCCAGCTCTTCCCAGTTTTGCTCCCAGGTGACCATCCTGGGTTGCTGTCACACTCCTACAGCATGGCCAGAGGTGGAGAGGTTCAAGGAATGGCCCTAAGCATTGGCGATGAGCATCAGCCCTCACCGGGGCCAGGCGCTGGTCACCAATTTTGTCCCCTCTTGTCCGCTACTGACTGCATGGACGAGGCATGGAGGCAGCCACAGCCAGGCAGTCCCATCTGTGGGGCTATTGCAAAGCCGCTCTGCTTTATAGCATCATCAGTTTCTGTCCCCCCTGCCCCCCCCCCCCCCCCCCGCAACCATGTTAATGGCATTTAGAAAAATTCTTAAAAACTTAAACAACTTTACAGAAAATCCAAAGAAACCCCCAACATGTAGCAGATGGACAGGGATGAGATAATTGATACACTTGCCTGTGGCACAGTGCAAAATTGCACCATGTTGCCTCCAAACCAGCCGCACCAAAGAAAGAGCCAAGGGTCTTGGATCCATCAGCAGTTTGGGATGGGCCTTGACATCTCCCCTGCCAAGCTGCACCCGCAGTTCCTTCCTTGGGAAACGGGATCACCAGGCCTCTTCTGAGCTCAGCCAGGGAGAACAGCAACACTGAAGCCTGAACAGTTGCATCTGGTACCTCCTTAGGCCTTTTCATTCAAAGGGATCCCCAAACCCTACATGTAAACCACAGCTGCAGAAGTCAGGTCAAGGTGCTGAAGCTCAGCAGCACTAGAGGGAAAAAGCAGCCATGCCCAGCGCGCTGCAAGGTGAGGCTGTGCACGCCGGGTCGGAGGCCGGGCTGCCAGCGGTGCACCACTTCAACTGTAGCCAGTGCATTTGGCTTAATCCTGCTCTTGTTTAATCACTAAGATCATTAGGAAGAGCACGTGTCCTATATGCATTGGGCAGGGGGGTGAGGAGCAGCTGGAGCACAGGCTGGGTGCTGTCGCCAAGCGAGACGTCCCCACCACTGCTTGCAGCGGTTTGACCACTGGGTGGAAGGGTTCTCCAAACCCAGCTGCGCGGCATTTGGGGCAATCTGGTGAGATCGCGGTGCCTAGGACATAGATCTTGCACAAAAGTTTCTTTCTTGAGAGCTTGCCGCTGGCTTTGGCGTTTCGAAGCTGCAGCTTTGGAGGGGTGCCTGGGCCGGGCCCCGCGCGCTGACAGCCGCCACCGTCTGCGGGGTGGCAGGGTCCCGCGGCCCCACGAGCCCCCCCGGCCCCTCGGAGGCTGCAGCCGGCTCTGGGGCAGGCGCCTCCAGACGCAGGGGCCTGACATTCGTTACAGGAGCAGGTTGGCAGCTTTTCGTTCTCAGTTTTCACGCGGATGTCTTGAGAACTGAGGTCCTCCCGGCAAGAAACGGAGAGCGCGTTCCCAGGGAGATGTGCTTTCCCGGTAGCTGTGTACACGCGCAGGCTCAAGCTTGTCCTGGGGACGCGACCAGCTCAGTAACACATCATTTTTCAACCTGAAGCTTGCGAGGTGTAGCAGAGCCCTGGGGGATGCCTCCTCTCCGAATTCAGCTTCGTTTTCCGTCTGTTTGGAATTATCCAAAGATCGACGGTTGTTTTTCTGGCCAGATTTGCTCTTGGGACTATTGGTGGTCGGCCTGCGGATGGGTCACAGACTCCTCACCTCCAGCGTTTCCTGCTCGTTCCTGCTGTGTCGGGCCCCTGCAGCCACTGACCGAGACGGCCGGGGCTGCGTGCTGTGCGCTACGCGTACAGGGATGGGGGGATTAGTGCTCTTGCTAGTGCTGGCGAGAGCTCACAAACGTTTCCCCTACCTCGGTTCCCCGCGGACATCTGAGCAGCACTGCTCCGGCCTTTCCAAGCTACCTCCTAGAAATACAGATTCAGTAAATTCCTGAAAGTTCTTCTCAGCCTGGCAGTAAATATTTGAGATTAAATTACTATTTAAGATTTGGGGAATCAGTTTGTCTTAGTGAGGCTTTAGTTGACAGTGAGCTCCGTTGCAGATGTGGGGACACGTTTCTGCAAGCTCAGGCTGTTCTTCTGAGTGAGGTGTTGTTTTCTTTTTTGCGGGGGAATAAAAAAGACAAATAAGGGTTAGATTTGGGATATCCAGGAGACCTTGGGGCAACTAGAGCCTTTAGCACTGCTTGCTGCTATATGGCCTCCCGGTCATGCAGTGAGAGAGTGACCTGGCCCCCCTCGCCCCCGGCCACAGGGCAGCTGCAGCCGCCCACAGTGTGTGCTATGCGCGTGGCAGATCTCAGCTCCAGATCTTGCGGTAAAACTTCACAGTAAACGGTGTCTACAGGACAGGGGCTCCGAACACTGTCTGGGTTAAAACGGTCTCCGTAATTTTGGAGAAAGTCCTCCTGGTAAGCACAGGAGGGCCTGGCAGGAGAGTGTGCCTGGGCAACTCACTCTGTAATTGCAATAATTCTGCAAGCATTAAATCCAGACCAAAAAAGCAAGACTAAAGCTTAAAGTCATAATGCAAGCTTAGGTGGTGGGTGAATTACTTGCAAATCTGCAAATTTCATAATTGAGTATAACGCAGAAAATACTTCATGGCTTCACTTAAATAGTGTTTTGTTAGTTCTTTTCAGTTCTGCCAAGAGGTGGCAGCCTACATCTTGAGTTAAGGATTTGCAAAAACCATCAGTTGAGAGGTAGCTAATGTTGGCTTGGTTGTTTCCGTGTGCAATTCAGTGACCAAGGGTGACTGAAAGCTGGGATCAATTCACAGTGGATACGTGGCAGAAAAAAAAAAAGACCAGCGCCGCTGAGACAGTGGGTTCGTAAGGGAGACTTCCAGGCCTTCAGCTAGAGCAAATGCCACCACCCAAGCTTCTTACAAGGCTAAAAATTGAAGATAGCACCAGCTATCTTTACTTGTCATGGGCATCACCTATGGCCAGTGGCTCCCTTCTCTGCCATCGGCCAGCCGGGACTTGTCAGTGCCGTGGGGCTCTTCTCCCTGACCTGGACCTGGGGACCTGGCGGTCATCGCACTGTCTTGGCTTGGGGAGCCAGGCCAGGGCACCGCGGGGAGGAAACCCAGCGCGCATCGGGAAATGGTGGGAAGAGCCCGTGGGCTGGTTTCCTTCTGAGCAAATGCTGTTGCTGTGTCTGGGGGAGAGAAACCACAAAGGAGATGGGGTGCTGGGCTGTTGGCTTTGGTCCACCGGCTGCAGACAGATCTGAAAGACATCGCGCCAGACCAGAGCTCTTTGATTAACTAACTGGCTCCACGGGCATCCCCAACCATGGTGGTGATGAGGCTGGGAGAAGGCGAGGGCAGGAGTGAGGGTTTCTGCTTGTTAGGGGGCAGGATGCTACATGGGAATGGGCATTTCTTTGTTCCTTGAGGCACCTGGTTCATAATGCAATTAATCTAAGAAGCTTTATAACATACCTACATGCCGCAGATGGGCCATTTTCAGTATTTTCCATACGCAGAGTGCTGCAGCCGTCCAGGAGAGCAGCCAGCTCTTGCCCAACAGTTTGCTGCCTGCAAAGACTGTGCACCAGTCTGCAGTCGCCAGCCTGCTAGAGCTGGCCTGGCCCCAAAGCCTCTGCCAGCCGCAGGTGACAAAGGGCTGCTCTAGGTGTTAACCAGACTCCCCTGATACTTGAAGGGCGCCGCTCTGCACTGCGGTTCCACAAACAACATGTAAAAGGGGTTACGGTGTGTGCCGCGAGCTTCGCTCGGCCCGTTGCATGGGCAGGTGCCTGAACGCCTTGCAGCTGCGGCGCGAGCCCGGCTGCATGCACCCACGCCGTGGCTGTCGCAGGCTGTTCTCAGGCGGAGCAGTAGAGCCTCGGCCTGCGGTATTTTCTGACTCAGACGAGACACATAACCGTGCTGCGTCTGCTGGGTGTGGGGGCAACGCAGCGCTCAGCGGCAGGTGAAGCGGGGCATGCAAAGGCCCTGGAAGGAGGCATGCCGCAAGGGTTGCAACCGGGCGCTGACCCGGCTGTGCGTGCATCGCGTCAGCCGCCTCTGCCCACGAGCCCCCGCGTAGCTGCACACGTGGCGGTGACCGTGGCTTTCTGGTTCCCGAGGGTCATAGCCTGGCGCAGCTATGGTGCTGCTGGTGGCCGCTGCGGTGGCCCTGGCTCCCAGGGTGAAGCTGGGTCCGGGGAGACCCTCAGGCCTCGGTGGATTCACGGAAAACAGGAAAACAGTCCTGTCTGGGGAAGGATTATTGCCAAAGCCACCTCAGTACAGGCGGAAGACGTGAGCGGCTGGGGAGAGCAGCGAGGCAAACAGCCCGTTACCTCCAGTCACCCTCCTGCTGCAGCTGTCCCGGGGCTGCTCCTTGCTCGTGCAGCCTCTAGCGAGTTTGTCTTGTCCTAGGTTGGCATTCGGGAACAGACCAGTGCGCATTTACGTAGTCAGAGCCAAAGACGAGCAAAGTAGCGACGTTTCAATCCATTTATTTCCAGCGTTGCCATCAGGCAGTTTTGACTCTTCGACAGGAAACACGCCAGTGACAAACGCAGCGGCTGGGCGGCAGCTGCCGGCCGCGTCTGCCTGTGCACGTGTCTGGGGCCCTTGCAGCCCCGTGTCGGGGACTCGCAGGCACCGATTTGGATGCAGAATTAGGGATTACACCAGTTCCAGCGAGCTGTGCAAGTGGCACACAGCAACACTCAGGAAGAGCAGTACCTACTCCCTGCTAATGGTCAAGGCACCAGTGAGGACATATGGTCGAAGCTCCGTGAGACGACATCAGTGTTGACTGGACTCTTCCTCAGACGGAAGAGTGTTCTGCTGGAAGACAGAAGCATTGTTAAAAATCGAAGCAGGATGGCATCTCTTCTGGCAAATTTGCTGCCGTGCCCAGGGGGCTGGCAGCAGAAGCTTTCTTGTGTGTCACCTCCCCACTCACCCTGGCTCAGTGGGGGACATCCCCATGTCCCCAGAGCCCCATATCCTGTAGCAACCCACCAGGTGGATGGATTCTCCTGGGACTCTGTCGGTGACGTGTGAGTGCTCTCATTTTAGGTGCAGCATAGGAAGGAAAAGATCAATTTTACTACAGGGTGACCAACAGAAAGAAGGTTTCTCTTTCCAAGTGAGTCTCATCATTAGTCCTCAGGAAGCTTGGCAAGGGAGGCAGAGGATAAGGGAGCGAGAGGTGATGTTTGAAGTCAGGCAATGAGTCAGCCCCGCAGTCCCCCTGCACTACCCCTGGGCCGAGCTCTCGGAGCTCAGCAAACGTGGTAAAAAAGTGTTAATGCCAAGTTCTTGCAAGCAAAATCCCCACTTTCCCTCCCTGGGGCTTGCAGATGTCATTCGCCAGTTCGGCTGCGCAGCCTCCTGTACTTCATCTTATTATCTCGGTGCCACCAGGGATGCAGGCAGCAAGGCAGGTCAGAAACAAGCCGTCACCGGATCACTGCTCCTCTGGGCACGCGGCCTCGGCAGCCTCCCGGCTGGGCCAGGCTGCCGGGGAGGAAGTAGCGGGAGCTGCCCGCAGCCCCTCGGGTGGCGGAGCCTGCCACTCTGCAGATATGCTGCTCCCCGGGGAGGCAGATGCCGGGCGGGGACAGTCGCTCTTACTAGTGTCTTGCTGTGCTGACAGTAGGGCTGAGGACATACGGCGTGCAGGATTTGGGCTCTTATGCCCATTGGGCTCGGTTTGCTGGCTGCAAGTGCCCCACACGTCCTAGGACCTCGGGGGCTGTTACGCATAGGGACCGAGACCCTTGACTGAGCTCTGCTGCTCATTGCCTGGCTTCATCCTTCCTGCCCAAGCTCCCTTGGCTGGGTGAGGGTGGCAGGAGGTGTGGAGGGTGCTCGGCCCAGGTGAGCAGTAAAGCGTGGCCAGCTACAAGCGCTTGTCGCTGTTTGCTCCCTGTCCCCATCCCAGCACCGGGTCTGCCTGGCCCCCAGCATAGTGAAGCGGTAGCTTCCTACCTGGCTGGGCTTTGGTTGGGTGCAGGGGTGCCCTGCTGAGCTCCTTCCACCTAGGACGGCTGTGGACGCTGCTTTGCAGCTTTAGGCGCTGGGGAGCATGGCTCGTCTAGAAGGCAAATCATCCCAGCAGTCTCATGATGGACCAGCTCGTGCCCCGGAAATGCTTTGCATCTCTCTATGGGTTATAGAGATCGGCTTTGACTGGCCTCTAGCCTCAGACAGCTCATGTAAGAGGACGTAACGCCCCTCGCCCTCCTAGGATGCAGCCTTCAGGGTAAACCACCATCCACTGGGCTGCCCTAGAGCTGCATCCGAGTGAAACTTTTCTATTGGAAGCAGAAAAAATGCTGACTCTGCATTACTCGGTCTGCTTTATTCGCCAGGTCAGACCCCTTTGCATGAGCTAAACGGAGGCTGCTGACTTCCAAGAGCAGTATTGCATTTTGAAGTAATACCAGAGAACATGATCAGATAATCTCTGGCATTAGAACAGGTTCTCCCCAAAGGGCTTTTGCTCTCTGGTCATATTTTGGAGAGAAGACTGAAACATCACTACAAATAGGAAAAAAAAATCTTTCATTTTGGCCATGTTATTGGTTACACAGCAAAGAGAGGAAACTGCCTGCTGCATGCAGAGACTTAATTGAACTTACCAGACCAGTTAGAGACAACAAGACATCAGCAAAGAGTGAAAATGTAACAGTGAGTTGCTCACGGACCTCCTTTAATTGACTCCTGTATCCTAACTGCACAAGCCACTGGCTCTGGGGCAAAAAACAAGGCAAGTCAAGCTGCAAGTGGCAGCCTTGCTGAATTGGGCAGAGGGCTTAGCTGTGGGGCCAGCCACTGCCAGAGGAGAGCATGGCGCTCTGTCCGGCCCCTGCAAAACAGGAAGGCCAGAGCTGGGCAGCCAAGGAGGAGCAGAGGGATCTCAGTTTCCCTCTTGGAGGCGAAATTTGTGGGTTCAGACTCAGCCAGGCTTAAAACAGCAACCTGCTTCCCATCCTCATCTTGAGGGCTTATTCAATCCACACCTCAAACTATGGTTTGCCAGAGGGTCAAGGGGGACAGGCTGCAGGAAAGGGGCTGGTCCTTCAAAACCGAAAGCCTCTCGGACACCTACCCTACTCTGTAGGATGTGCTGTGAAGGGGCCTGGGCAAAGGCAACGCTGTCTGCATGTGAGGTTCCTCCGTGCAGCACGTCTGGCTGGCACATGTGGGAACGTAGCCATGCAAATAGCTTCTCTGCCCCATGGGGATGAGTCACCTGGGAGCACCCCGAGCGAGACAGCCTTGTGGGCCCGATCTAGGCATTCTCTGCTTTGAAAGCAATTGGATTCAGAGATCAGGTACATACACATAGAAAATAAAAGGAGTAGTTTGGCAGCAGTCTTGCAGCACCCACAGAGAGGGAGCAGGTAGATGCTCCTTCTCTAAGCGGGAATATGATTCATCAGCACTGCCAAAAATGGAGCGTCTAGAGAGCTCTGCAACAGGATGTGGTGTTTGCTACCGCTAAGCAAGTTGTGTTGGAGGCTCTGGGTGGGTTCTGAGGTGAGTTCGAAACTGAAATGGGCCCTCTGTAGTTTTGCCTCAACTTCCTTTCTAACAGAGAGAAAGAAAATTCACAAGTAATTCATAGTCCTGCTGTCCCTCAGGCGCTGATGCTGGCACTTGAACGCTTGCTGGGCACCCTGCAGATGGCCCGAGGACTGCTGTCATCATATGGGCAATTAAAATGATCACTGTCTGCCCAAGAAAAGCGCCGGCATAAGTAGTTGTGGCAAAGGCGCTAAGAAGCGCGTGGAGTCTGCCCATGTGGACAGGGATGCCGCGGCACTACGGCCCCTGCGCTGCCTCCTGCCAAGGCTGATTCATCAAAAGCTGATGAACGCTGCTGGGTTTTAGTACCAGAGGATCAGGTAGGGACGCGCCAAGTATTGGCATGTGAGCTCTGTCTGTGGCAGTCGCAATGCTGGTGCAGGACTGTGGCACCTGGCTCAGCCGGTGTCTCTGTGTGCCAGCGCCGGGGAGGCTCCTCCTTTGGGAGCTTCCAGCTGAGCTCTTTCAGCTGGCAGCTTGGCTAACCGCATCACAGATGTTTCTCTGGACTGAGCTAGTCTCAACTGGAGGCGGCTCATCCACAGCCCACCAGGCTGAGCCCTCCTGCCCTGGGAGATTTGTTCTCCCCCAGGCTCCCGGTGCACTGCAGGGGGATGGACCCTTCGCTCAACACCAGCTAGCAAAGCGTTAGCTTAAGGCAGGCTTCCTCCCACATCGCTACTGATGCTTTTCCTCTTGTTCCACCAGGAAAATGGATAAAGGCTGAATGCAGCAGCAGGAGCCTCGACTGATGTGCCGTCTGCTGTGACCCTTCCAGAGAGGACACCGGGGCAGTCCATGGGAAGGTGGTGGGCCCAGGCTGACGGCTGTGCTGCTGCAAACAGGGTGCTCCTTGCCCAGAGATCACTGATGTCACGGGAGGCCTCTGATGGAAGGTGAGTGGCAGCTCGGCAGGCAGAAGATAGCCAGATGGAGCAGCGCTGAAGCTGAAAAACTGGAAATCTGCAGGGTCATCAGGCCAGGCTGTGGTTCTGCATTGTCGTGAGAACCACATGCTAAATGTGACTGCTTGAATGACATGGGGAATTTTCACGGAACGGACATCTTTGGTTGTGCAGGTCTGTTTGTATAGCCTTTGGGAGGGGCGTAGTGACACAACAGAGTCCTAGAGATGTGTCTTCTGAAAGGCCTCCCAGGTTTCTTAAACTCTTAGAATCCATGCCAAAGGACACCGGTTGCCAAGCTGTGGTCCGTGGGCCAGCATGAGGAGCAGCGGTTGAAGGAAATCCATCACCTTGGTAGAGTTTTCTATTAAAAATAGGGTGCCAAGGTGTGAAGATTGACAAAAGTTCCTGGTCCAAGGGCTTGGGGACTGCTCTGTGGACACAGTGGGAACAGCTCTCTCTGCAGACAAATGGTCTCCTTAAACTTTTGTCTCTGCATGTACTCCGCTTCCAGGAAGAAATGTCATTTCAGGATCATGTTCTTAGGTTTCTTTGGCTCCAATTTCTGTAGCTGCTGCCTTGACCAAGCGGCTCCTAATAAAACAGCCTGCCCCAGCTTTTGGATGGTGTCATCCCAAGGAGGACTTTGTTAGGTGGCAGATCCCTCTGAAGGGCTTTATTTCATACCCTGCTCCAAGCAGGGCCACCTTCACGGTCGGATCAGATGCTCCAGTGCTGTGGTTCCCCATTGCCCCTGAACAATGAACCCAGGGCCCATACAAGCCCTAACCCCCTTGCTCTCCTCTCCCACAGAGGCTTGGATCAATCGCTACCGGAAGCAACTGGTGAGGTCTATCTCACCCCAATTCCTGGAGGAGATCATCTGCTACCTGCAGAAGCTGGACATCCTCACGGCGGAAGAGGCCGGCCGTGTGCAGGAGGCGAGCTCCGGGCCGGAGCAGGTGAAGGCTGTGGTGGATGTCCTGGCTAGCAAGGGCAATTACGCCTCACAGTCCCTGCAGACCTTCATCGAGACCACCAATTCCCAGCTCTACCTCCACATCACTGTCTATGGTAGGCAGGCCATATTTGGGCCGGACGCGGGGTGTCCGTGAGGACATTCCCTGGCTATGGGTGCTTGCCAGAGCACCCCTGAGATGTTCACAGAGCCAGGTTGTGTTTGGCTGCTCGACTGGGGTCAGGAGCCCTGCATGAGTGATGGGGTTGTCCTAGGGCCTCCTCCAGCCTTGGCTGGGAAGGACACGGTTGAGGGAGGTGACAAGAGCTGTGTGCCAAGTCTGAGAGGCCTTCCTCCGGGCTACCCCAGGCTCCTTGCTGCTCTCAGCACACCTCTATGGGCAGCCCTGGCATTCCTCAATGGCCACACTGGGGGCAATGGTTCATGCCCCTCGCAGGCAGAGCAGAGTGGTGGTCAGAGGCTAAGCCAGCGTCTAGGCTTGTACGAGTCACAGGAGAGAAAGAGGCATCTCCAGGGGAATGCAGCACAGACATCTTACCTAACCTTGCAAGACGGCATGCCCCAAGGAATTCGCTCAGTTAGTCTGACAGAATTGGGATGAATCCTCTACTGCCACCCCAGTGCAGCAATGCCATTATCAGAGATGCAGCAGGACGTCAGGTGGGCCATGCACTCTCTGAGACTATTCTGCAGCCTGGGAAGGGGGAGAAATCGAGGAGAACATCTCAGACATGCCAAACTGCAGCCTCCAGACTCGGAGGCCTCTTCTCTGGGCTCACCAACCAAAGGCATCAGCCCCAACATCAGCTTCTGTCTCATCTCAGGTCCTTGTTTTATGTTGCCCTTCAATATAAATAACTTCCCGGGGTTCTGCTTAATAAATTGCCACCAAGGTAGTGAAATGCAACTTCCCCGCTGCTTTGAGCGGGGAAGATAGAATAATGCAATCAGGAAGGAGCTGCTTGGCTGGTAATTGGGGAGCACAGGATAAACGACTTGCTGGCTAGGGGCATCAGGAGTTCAGTTCTCAGTCTGTCAGCCACCAGTAAGCAGATCCTTTATGAGACATCTTGCACTCTTATTTAAAGCTGTAAATGACTATTGTTAAGGGACTCGCACCTCACCAGAGCACAGAAAGCCCAGTGCAGTCACAGCCCCTATGAGAGCAGCAGTCAGACATGTCCAGAGTGAGTCTGGGAATGCTCTGGAGCAGTCTTTAATCCTCTCAACGTGCATATCACACCAACCACCCTGTGCCTGCTGAGCTGGACACAGCTCCTGCGTGGCTGGGGAGCATGGCAGCTGGGCTGGGAACAGCTGGGTGACAGGAGGAGGATGGCTGGGCATTGAGGGGCCACAGGGCCTCCATCCACCTCTGGCTGCTCTCCTTGCACCCTTTTGCGAGGGGAGGTTTTCCAGTTTTCCCTTCTGGTTGGAGGGCAGCCACATATCTGATCTGCACCTCTCACAGCACCGTCCCCTGCCTGTTCAGCCTCTGACCTTGGATGCAGGATGACCTTGGATGCAGGATTTAAATATACCATCAGGGAGCAGCAAGGGCCAGCTGCTCCCTGAGAGACAGGGAGCCAAGCACGATGACATAGCTGGCAGGGCAGCAGGGGCCTCACTAGCCAGGGCCTAGTCCCAAAGCACCTGAGCAAGGTGAGCAGGACAGCCCCACAGCTGGTAGCCAGGTTCAACGAGGAGTCGAGGTCATCAGGTAAATCCCTGGTGAGGAGGCAGGTCTGACCAAGGTATGGCTGGGAAGTCAATCTGCAGGTCAGGATCAAGTCTGGCGAGGTAACTAGGGTCCGGTCCAGTCCAGTGATTGCCAGGCAAGTGCACAGTGATGAGGCAGGTCTGAGGTCAGGCTGGGAAGACAGTCCACAGATCAGGGGCTGGATCAACAAGGTCCATAGCCAGGCACAGGCACAGGTACGGATGCAGCTGTGATGGAACTGGAGACAGGTACACCTACAACATAGCCCAGTCAGAGACTGAAGGCCCAATCCTGAGCTTAAATGGAGCCCCTGGTCAGGAGGCGTTGGGGGAGGCCCCAAGGGAGACTAGTCAGGGCCATTTAGGCCTACTAGTGCACTGAGGGCCTGACACATACTTTCCTGCCTGGATGTTAGGGCTTCATGTGGTTTCCCCTCTTCATGGGAATGGGAGAAAAGTAAAGCAGTGCTTCTCATTTACACTCACGGCTATCATCCTTTTCCTGCCCCTCTCCCCCCCCCCCCCGCCATTTTGTTTTTCTCTGCACAGAACCAATGGTGCAGAAGCATTTGGAGAGCCTCCAAAATTACTATGGGAACAGCTTGGAGACGGGCCCCCTGCAGCGACTCACAAACCTCCTGCTGGTGGAGGGCTTGACAGATATCCAGCAGAAGGAGCATGACATCCTGCAGATCGAAGCTACCAAAGGCCTAAGAAACGCATCCAAAAGCATCCCTTTAGAGAAGCTCTTCCTGCCTCTGTCCAAAGTCAGCATCCCCCCTCGGATCTCCATGACCGTGGGGGTGGCTGGGATTGGCAAAAGCACACTGGTGAAACTGTTCGTCTACACCTGGGCAAAGGGGGAGATCAACAGGGACATAATTTTTGTGTTGCCCCTCACCTTCCGGGAACTCAACACCTATGAGAAACTCTCCGCCGAGAGGCTCATCCGGTCAGCGTTCCCTCACATCACTGAGCCAAACTGCATCTCCGCGGGAACTGCCAGGACGCTGCTCATCCTGGATGGCTTGGACGAGTTCAAGACTCCCCTGGATTTTTCCAACACAGTAGTTTGCACTGATCCCAAGAAGGAGATTCAAGTGGACAATTTGATCACCAATATTATACGGGGCAACCTGTTACAGGAGGCTTCTGTCTGGGTCACTTCAAGACCAACAGCGGCCAGCCAAATCCCCGGCGGCCTTGTTGACCGCATGACAGAAATAAGAGGTTTCAAAGCTGCAGAGATGAAAGACTTTTTGGACCAGATGTTCCTCGACAACAGAGACTTATCCAGCCAAGTCCTGCGTCATATCAAGGCTAACAGATCTTTACACATCATGTGTACAGTTCCTGGCTTTTGCTGGATTTCTGGCTCTTCAATAGGTTATTATCTAAAAAATAGCTCCGATCAAGCCCAAGAAATGACAGTTGTTCCTAAGACCTTATCAGAAATCTATTCCTATTACTTTAAAATGGCTTTGAGCAGTGATTGGCCAGAAAAGCAGAGAGAGACACTCAGGATAGAGCAAGCTGTGAACAACAGCAAGAAAATCATGGGTAACCTGAGCAGACTGGCTTTCTACGGCCTGCTCAAAAGGAAGTATGTGTTTTATGAACAGGACATGAAGACGTACGGCATAGACCTTTCCTTGCTGCAGAGCAGCTTGTGTGGTAGACTGTTGCTCAAAGAAGAGGTGCAGTCCTTCACAGCCTATTATTTCTCCCACTTGACCATTCAGGAGTTTTTAGCAGCCATTTACTATTACACAGCTGCCAAGAGGGCAATATTTGACCTCTTCACGGAGAGTGGGATGTCCTGGCCCAAGCTGGGTTTCCTCAGTCACTTCAAGAGTGCTGTTCAGAGGTCCCTGCAGGCAGAGGATGGGCAGCTTGATATCTTTGTGCGTTTTCTCTCTGGGCTTCTCTCCCCACAGGTGAACAAGCTGCTCTCTGGATGGCTCCTGGTGAAGGATGAGCACAACAGCTTCAGAAGCCAAGCAATCAGCTTTCTCCAGGGCTGCCTGAACACAGACTATGTTATCTCCTCAAGGACAGTGAACACCATGCAGTGCCTATATGAAATTCAGCACATGGAGATTGCTAAGACTGTGGAAGAAGCAATGAAGAATGAGAGTTTGTCTGGGATGCTAACGCCAGTGAACTGCTCTGCTCTGGCCTATCTCCTGCAGGTCTCTGATGTCTGCATGGAGGAGACAAATCTCTCCAACTGCCTCACTTATAATGTCTGTAAGAGTTTGCTCTCCCAGCTCCTCTTCTGCCACAACCTCAGGTAAGTCGCTGTAGGAGAAGCAAACAGGGATGTCAGACTGCTCCCATGTTTCTATGTTCTGAAACTCAAAATCTCAGGTGTCTATGGGAGGTGTAGGCCCACCAACATTATCCATCAGCAGATAGATCTGCCCCGAGGTCTGCATTTCTGCCCTGAGGACTTCTTGCTTCTGTTTTGTGTTGTTCTCAGACTGGACAACAACCAGTTTAAGGACAACGTGATGGAGCTGCTGGGCAGCGTGCTGAGTGTGAAGGACTGTCAGATCCAGAAGCTCAGGTAGGACCTGGACCAGGCCAGATGGGGCCATTCGCAGGGGAGCAGCTAAGGAGGATGCACAGAGCAAAGGTGGGGAGCTCTGGAAATGGCTGTCCCACGGCTCCCCCAGGATGCCAGGCCACATGGCTGGCTCCACATGGAGCTCGCCTGTGCCCAGGCTCTGTGCTGGAACTGCTTTTACCCCATCTTCGGGAAAGTGCTTCCCGGTGGCAGCCCGGCAGGCTGTCTCGCCTGGTTTCTCAGGGACAACTGCTACCAGCAGCCCTGCGTTTGCCTCCCATGCAGGCCATCATTCATCCAAGGCCCTGATTGGTGCCACCCACCTTGGTTATTTTTAGCCAGATTCCTGCCTCCTTGCCCTTCCTAAACCTGTAATTTGGATAGCAAGCCACGGATTGCTTGTCCTGAGAATTTCCTTCCCAAGGTCCTGGCTGTTTGCTAGACATATGAAGCCAAGCAACGACTAGAGCAGCTGACGTGTGGTGGGGATGGGCTCTCGAGTTGAACGTTGGGAGACACCTGGCCCCAAGCAGATGGATCCTCTCTTTCCCTATGTCCCTTCTCTTTATTGTCTGTGGCTGCATGTCCCTGCACAGATCCGCACTCTGCAGTCTGCCAGGGGAGCAGGCAGGAACAAGGCAGCTGCCCAGATCCCCACCCAGGGGCCTCAGTGCAGAGGCTAGGGGATTCACTACGTGAACAAATTCAAAGCCGAGAAACTCCTATTCTGTCTTGTCCTTGCAATTCCCTGCCTGGTATTCACCCCAAGAGGGCGTACCTCTAAGCATTACCTACTTTGCAAAGCATGGAGGAGTTGTACTGCGAACCAATCAAATGCTCCCCATCACTCTCCTCTGAGTGCCCTCTGGTACACCTCTTCCACCTACATCCTTGGCCTCAGCACAGCCAGCAGGACTTGCAGACATGCCAGGGGCTGCAAGAACCTCTTTCTCCCCAGAAAGACATCTGATTTCTTTTTCCGGGCAGCTTGGCAGAAAACCAGATCAGCAATAAGGGAGCCAAAGCACTGGCCATGTCACTGATGGTCAACAGGAGCCTGATGGCACTGGAGTAAGTGTTATCCTGTTACTAGCTCATGCTATGCAATTCCCCCTGGGGTTGGGGGTGCTTCAGCCATTCCCATGGCCAAAACAGAGCCAGACCTCACCTGACCTGGCCTCCCCTCTGAGCTAAGGGTGGCCTTCAGCCCCTCAAGCTGCACTGCTAAACAGGCAAATATAACTCTTGCGAGCTGCTGGCCTGGTGCCGCACGACAGCAGTACCTGCTTGGCCTCAGTGCCTGCTGTCTGTCGTTGGCTGGGCAGAGTGAGGGTCAGCTGATTCCCCCAAACACCAACTCAGCAAAATGGTCAGACCCAGTGGGGAAGGACTTGGTGACAGTGACGCTCTGGGCACCTCCGAGCAGAGCATGCTGTGCTGACGGGCACCCCTGAGAGGAGACAGTACAGCTCTGGCGTCTGCCTGGCAAATGGGGGTGCTGAGGACCCTGCTTATGGGGCTGAGGAGGATGTGGGTACCAACCAGTCTGCTGGGAAAGCTGGTTGGCAGTGTGCCTGCAGATGGGCTTGGGGGTCCAGGAGCACCAACCGACCCTCATCGTCATAGCCGGGGTGGGGGAAGGTGCCAGCGAGCCCACTGCAGGGGATCCTACCCGCTGCAGTTCCACCATGTGGGTTCGTTAATAAATACCAAACCGACAGCAGTTACTGTCACTAGTGGTGCTGAACGTGGTAGGAAGTGCCCTTTTGCTGGGCCAAGCAAACGGGACTGAGGAGGGCCTACCCTACCTTTCCTGCTCCATGGCTGCATCTCTCTGTGAGCATCCCACCCAGACATGGACCACCTGGGGGACACCTGCAGAGGCACTACAGCTGAAGGAGCATGGTGGGCCCAAGATCATGCCATGTGGAGGCATTTGGCCTGAACTGAGCACACCCCACTTGGAGTCCTGCGGTCAGAGAGTCTCTGTGCAGGTGGGTGGCTGCCACTTTCAGTTTGCTAACCTTGGCCTTTCTGCCTGTCTCTCCCCTGCCTCGGTCCAGCCTGCGAAGCAACTCCATTGGCCCCAAGGGAGCAAAAGCACTGGCTGATGCACTGAAAAAAAATCAAGTCCTGCTCTCCCTGAAGTAAGTCTCCCACGTTCAACTTCCACAGCACCTCAGGGAGCAGATTCCCAGGACAAGCCTGCCTGCAGCCATCCCTTCTCCAGCTGAGCTCTTCTTCCCTTTGTGGACCAGCACCTGAGGAGTCCAGGGCAGAACCAGCTTCAGCCTTGCAGAGCCAGCTGGGCCAGGCAGCAAGCACAAAAATAGATTGAATGGGATTTCAGTCATCTCTGCTTTGGGCAGTTCACCAAACTGAGCTGCACAGCAGAGACCTGGCTCCCTGGGGCAGCCCCAGACTGGAGCTGATGGGACCCCCCTGCCTCTGGGCTTGAGTGGACGCAGAGCTGGGGGCAGCCCCCACACTGGGCTCTTAGGGTGCTGGCAGTCTGGTGGGCGGTGAAGCAAGGGAGGCCGAGAGGTCTCACTTTCCATGAGCTGGAGTCACCACCTCCATTGTTTCCGGCCAATATTTCATTTGGCCCCAAAATGACACCAAAGGGTCTAGGGGGTCTTTTTTCATTGCGGATTTGTGTTTTCTTCATTGAGACAACTCACTTAAATCAACATGGAGTTTGAAATGTTTGACTGACACAAGTCTGCCTTCCTAAATGAAAAAAATACTTCTGCCCAAGCAAGCTCTGAGGAGGCAAATATTGTGGGAGAGGAGGGAGGGGGAGCAGAGATGTTTAGGGCCCAGCCACCGGATGGGGCAAGCAAGCACCGAGGCAAATGGCTCCCGCTCTGCGCTCCTGCCTTGGTGTGGGGGGCTACGGGGCAAGCAGCAGGCACTGCCTTTCCACCTGGCTGCCGCAGAAGCTGGGCATTGCTCTGTTCCTCTCTCTCCTTGCAGCCTGCAGCACAACGCGATAAAGGAGGAAGGCGCCATGTTCCTGGCCGAGGCCCTTTTAACCAACCACCGGCTGACGACCTTGCAGTGAGTGACTGGGACCTGGTGTCCCCCCCGGGCCCTGCTTCTCCTGGCCACCTGGCAGGCCACACGCTGGCTCAGTCACAGCCCAGTTCGGCTGCATCCTCATGGCCAGCTGTCCGTGCACAGTGAATGGCAGAGCCTGCCCTTTCCCGTAGTTCTCCTGAACTGGGAGAGGCAGTGAACCCAATTTACCCTCCCCATGCCATCTCCCATGACAAAGACCTCCCAGAACTTTAGAGACAGTCGTAAATGTGCAAAGTGGTCCCTTGGATACCTATTTCCCAGCCTGAAACATCCTTAGGGTGCACACAGGATGCAAGAGCACTACTAGAGCTGAGGAACAGTCTAAAGAGGACGAGGAGGTGCAAGTGCCACCCCAAAGGAGATGTACCTTGAGCTGGCTGATGTTCATGGGTGACTTCCTCTCCTTTGCAGCCTGCAGAAAAACTCCATTGGAGCCCATGGCGCAAGGAAAATCGCAGAGGCACTGAAGCAGAACTGCAGCCTCAAGGAACTGATGTAAGGGTCGGCAGAGGCAGAATGAATAGCTGTAACAGGCCGAGGGATGCTGATGCCAATACTGAGCTCCCCTGGGATCTGTGGGCATGAGCTACAGGCAGGGGTCTAGGCTAGCTTTGTCCAAGGGGTTCTCATGGGTAAAGGGTGGGAAGGACGGCAGAATTGCTTTGAGCTCAACTGTGCGGAGATGCTCTACATACCTCTGGGGAAGCAGGGAGCAGGTAGCCATGAAACGAACTGAGAGGCCAACCCTTCCCTCCAGAAGAGGTGAGCAGCAGGTCCCCAGGCCCCCAGTTCACCCCAGAGTGCTGAGGGGGGCAGAAACCAGCACTGAAGCCTCTGAGGGCATTCCCAGGACCCAACGGGACACTGGGTCTGTGTGGTGCAACAGGGGCCCCTGCGTCGGCACTCTGGCCTCCTGTCTGCCCATCTCCAGAGCAGCCGTGATGCCAACAGGCCTTGCTAAAGGCATCCACTGCCATGTATGCAATCTGTATTGATATCAGGCCAGAGCACTGTCCTGGTCACCCAGAACCTTCACAGGCAGCATGCCTTGGCACAGCTTTGCCCCAGGTAGCCTTTCTTTCCCATGCAGTGCCCAAGTACTGGGAGATAACACGGACAAAGGCCTGCTCTCAGCAGGCAGCTCAGATGTGGCTATGTGCCTTGGGCAGGAAAGGGGCTTATATAGCCCCTCTCCTGTGGCACAGCTGTGCCACATCACTGAGCCTCAGGGCTAGAGAAGGGTTCCTGGTTGGCTTTTCTTACCAGTATAGCCACAGTGTGTGATGCTGGGCAGAGGGACCACTGGAAAGGCCGACTGTTCAAGACGGGGAGCTGGAGTCAAGAGACTCACTACAAACACATGTGTGAAGGTGTCTGGGGAAACTTTCCCACATCAGAACAGGGCTGAGCCCAGGGCACAGCCAGGATCTCCTCTTCACCTGCTAAGGATGAACTTGGTCCTCTCGGGGACGCAGGAGCCACTGGTTGTGCTGGCTGTTCCCCAGGCACTGTGATTGCAGCGTTAGCCCTTCCACGAGGGCAGTGTTCAAAGGGGATGGTGTCCGTTCCTAGCTTGCACCAGCTCATGCTTCCTCCCATCAGTCTGTCCTGCTGTGAACGTGGGGATGGTCATGATGTAGCTAAGAGGAAGGGTCTTTGTGCACACGGTGGGGGGACACTACCCCAAGGCAAGGCCACGTTCCCCCTCCAAAAGCAGGGTGCCGGGCTGTCCTGCTGCCTCTCTGCAGTCAGGCCGTGCCCCAAGACTGTGGAAAGGATGCTGAAGATGATTCTTTTGCTGGCAGATCTACACTTGGCCTCAGAAAGGGAAGGCCAGCAAAGTTGGTTGCTGCTGCTAAAGTGCAGGGGACTGCAGGCCCCACACTGCTGACTGTGGTTGCCATGCAACTGAGGCTGAGGGTAACGCATCTTCCCCTTGTGTTGTAGACTCTCCAGCAATTCTGTAGGAGACAATGGCTCAGTGGCCTTGGCTGAAGCTCTGAAGGTGAATCACAGTCTGCAAAACCTCGAGTAAGTCCTTCATGCCCGGCAGCCCCTGCTTGTCTCACTGCCCTGCTGTTGGGTCTGGCCCTAGGTCATTCACGTGTGGCTAGACGCAACTCAAACCCTCCTAGACCTGCTATGTCTCCTGTTGTCGTCCACCCTCCTCAGGCATGTTTCTGGGGGTCGGGCCAGGGAAGGATGTGTGAAGAGAAAGGCTGGGGGAGCCTTGGGGGCCTTCCCCCAGGGTCTTGGTGAAGCTACCTGCCTGGCACATGGCAGTGAGTTCCTGCATCTCTCCTGCTAGGGTTTCTAGAACTGTGAATATCTTGAGAGTGGGAATGTTAATTAAAACCACTTTGCTCTCAGCTAAGGAGCTGAAGAGGCCTGTTCTCCTGCAGATTCATGTCCAATTTCCCCTCTGCTCACCCATACAGAGCCCAGTCAAGCCTCCTCACTCCAGCAATACCTCCCATCCCTTCCTCAATCCCTCCCGTGTCCTCAGTTGCCTCTTTTAACACCCCCAGATCCTTCTCGCATCTCCCTGTCCCTGGTTTGCTGACTGGGCACAAGGCCATGCGTGTTCTGTGCAGGCTGTAGTGCCGTGCAGAGAGCTGGGACATCCCAAAGCAATGCAGGGAGTGGCCGAGCTGGCCCTTCCTTCACCACCAAGGGCACTGAAGGAGTTACTCCTCAACCCAGATGGTGATTTTTTCCTGCTTTTGAAGGATACTAGCAGTATGAGGCCTTTTCTCTCAAATGCAATTAGAATTGACTAATGAGGTCAGAAGATAGCAAGGTGGGGCTGGCAGAGAGTCAGGGAAATGGTGCAAGCTTCACCTTCAGAAATGTGAGTCAGTGAGGACCACACCTCCCATCCAGCCAGAGCAGAGGGCTGGTGGCCCCTGGGGACAAGCTGCCCTGCCTTGGGCTCTTTGCAGGACTGCACTGTGTCATCTGACCCTGGGGAGGGCTCTCCACAGCCGGACAAGGACCCAAAGACCACAGAAACCACATCCCTCGCTGAGCTAGCAGCTACAGTGCAGGCTACCTGGGGACATGGCTCTCTAGATGTGCCAGCAAGCCTGGTCACTTCTGCTCAGCGGGGCCTTTCAGGGATCAGCAGAGAGGCTGGTCTTGCTGTGGTGAGATGCTGATCCTGGCCTGCCCGTTCCTGCGAGGCTCCAGCCTTGCCCCACAGCCCCTTGCTGGGTTCCTACTGCTTCTCCTACTGTGTTTGTTCCTTTAGTCTTGCAAAATCATAGGGCCCTCCCTTGCCTCCCTGGGGCTGGGCTCCCAGTGAAATAGTCACTTTTTAGCCCAAACACAACCCCACAGCCTATCTGGTGATGTCCAAAATGGCCCATCCTAACGCTTTCCTCTGTCGTATGTCAGTCTCCAGAGCAATTCGATCAGCAACGCTGGGGTCACCGCGCTGACAGGGGCTCTCTGCTCCAACAAGGGACTCATCAGCCTCAAGTAAGTGATGGCATTTCTGGCCACCCTGTGTGAAAGTGCTGCCACCATGGCTAGCGTGGCTTGCACAACAGCACGGTTGCCTGCCATTACATGGGCTGCAGGAGCCTGACTGCCAGGCTGGGCTTGTGTCTAAGGGCTCTCGAATCCTGAAAGCCCCTGTCCCTCCTATGGCAGACAGTCTCTTCTCACTGCTAATTTTCTCCTCTTGAGACAAGTATCAGTTCAGCTGTGTCTAGCAGTGAAACAATTACGGCAGGGAAGGTAGGCTCGGAAAAAATCCTGATATGCCTATGTTTTTCAAATCTGTAGGATGTACAGTTGAAACCCAGCTGCTCTGAGGAGCGGATAATAGCTGGACACAGTATCTGTTTGGGTCCAATCTAACCTCGCCAGCTCACAGGGCAGCCCACCTCGATAGCTGATTGGGCATGTGAGCTTAGCTAGTTTTAGTCCATTTCTTAGGACAGAAATTACTACAAAAGTATTTAACTCCCTACTTTCTACGGGCAGTCAAAGCTCTTGGACAAGGTTATTTTATGCAGTCCCACATCCCAAGGTCATACTTCATGCTTGTCCTCTTCTAGAAAAAGATGGGAAAAGCAGCAGTGTCTGTTTGCTGGCAGCACACGTTTCCCTGGAAATGGAGATGCGGGGAATGGAGATGCAGATGCTGATGGAGATGCAAGCCAGAAAGACTGTCATTGAAATAAATGCCCCAGAGAGGAGGGCAAGGGGCCTTGGCACTCCTCTCCAACCCTGAGGCCAGTTTCTCCCCTGTCTTTCCCTAGCCTGCGGGAGAACTCCATCAGCAAAGAGGGGGGCCCTGCCATCGCCCAAGCCCTGCGGACCAACAGCACCCTCAGGAAGCTGGAGTAAGTCTGTGCCCAGGAGAGCTCTCACACTGCTGCATCATGTCACTGAAGTTGGATCCAGCCGTGTGTAACTTGCATCCTCTGTCCTTTGCCTCTAGCTTAGCAGCAAACCTGTTGCATGATGAAGGTGGCAAGGCCATCGCGTTAGCAATGAAAGAGAACCGGGCGCTCACATCCCTCCAGTGAGTTTTCTCTTGGACCTGGCTTGTTTCCAATGTCTGATTTTTAAGCCCCTGCAGTGAGTATCTGGCAGGGACACTATTCCTGGGCCTCAGGCTTTCCACAGCATGACAACAGCTTCCTTAAATTGTCCTGCCATGGGATCCGCATTGCACCATCCAGGTTGGACCCACGGGGCTTGGCAATCGCTCACCTAGCAGGGTCTTGCCAAAGGTACTGGGTGAGCAGGGGTACCCTGGAGCCTCCATCACTTTGGAGGTGGTGAGCAGATGGGTGCTGAGCCTGGAGAGACTGGGGAGTCCTCACATCATGCAGGCCAGGGCTTCACGTCCCCTTCTCTTTTTGCAGCTTGCAGTGGAATTTCATTCAGGCAAAAGCTGCCATGGCCCTGGCACAAGCACTACAGTACAACAGCAGCCTGGCCAGCCTCGAGTAAGTAGGCAGTTGATGCAGCTCAAACCCTTCTAGGGCTGCCACATCTCCTGTCACTGTCTGCTCTCCTCAGTCGTCGTCTCTGGTAGTTGGGCCAGGGTGGGATGTGTGAAGAGCTGACTCGGCGCTTGCATGTCTTAGCTTGCAGGAGAACGCCATCGGCGATGAAGGAATGGCCGCCCTGTCCGCTGCTCTCAAGGTCAACACAACCCTGGCAGATCTCCAGTGAGTGTCCAGGCGGTGGTGGGGGCCCTAGTATGGTGTGGTGGCCTATTCAGAACATGCACTGAAAGGTCCCTGTTCTCTTGTAGCCTTCAGGTGGCTTCAGTTGGCACGGTTGGGGCCCAAGCGTTGGCAGAGGCCTTGATGGTCAACAACAGCCTGCAGATCCTAGAGTAAGTGTTTGGTGGGGCCCCCAAGTCCCTGTTGCTGTGACACTGCTCCCTGTGGGCCTCTGAGATCCTGCTGATCAGCTCAATATCGCTGCTACCACCTGTAGTGTCCTATCCAGACTGTGGGCACTGTGACCCCAGCTTGCCCGCCCCTCTGCTTGCTGGCACGGGGCTGCCTCTCCCACCTTCTCCTCTTGTCTATGGACAGCACTAGGCCCAGCTGAGCTGCAGGTCATCCTGGGCCGCCTGCCTTGCTTGCTCTTCCTCATGGCCTGCCTTCCTTTGCAGCTTGAGGGGAAACTCCATCGGCGTGGTGGGGGCCAAAGCGATGGCCAATGCACTGAAGGTCAACCGCAGCCTCCGCAGGCTCAAGTAAGTATCCTGCTCCCTGGGGCAAGACCAAGAAATAAGGAGTATTTCCAGACTTCCTGGAAGGAGCAGTGAGGGGACAGCAAGGCTGGGGGCTCTCATGGCAAATCACTGGACTGACAGCATGCCCCTTGCACCCACATATGCACAAACACCCATGCACGCCCATGTACACACATGTATACCTGCACACCTGGACATGTACAGTTGCACACATGTAAAAACAAGCCAGCATCCTGGTGACTACTGAGGGAATTCCCCCCCTGTGGCCACGTCTCCTCGGTCGGTGCTTTCTGACCTTGTTACCTCCTTGCAGCCTACAGGAGAACTCCCTGGGCATGGACGGAGCCATCTGCATCGCCACGGCTCTGAAGGGAAACCATGGCCTCACGTATGTGAAGTAAGTGGCCACTGAACGCTCAACTGGATGATAAGGCGGGGGGGGGGAAGGCCTCAGGGATAGTCAGGGGAACATGCATGACCTTCCCCACTGGTGGTATGCCCCATTGCCAGCTCCCTACAGGGACTTCCCCAACAGGGTGTTTTCCTCCCAGCTGACAGCCAACATCTGCACACAACCCTAGGCCCCACCGCTCCTCCCTGGAGAGCTAGTTATGCCTTTGGGGCAAAGAACCATCCCAAAAGGCAAACATCCCCCAAAACACCACAGGGCTAGGCTGCCTTAGCCCTTCCAGCTTCTCAGAGGCCTGCTATTGCCTCTTACCTGCTGCCTCCAGGATCTCAAATCCAGAGTCCTCCATGACCAAAGTCCCAGCAAGAGCTCCAGGCTGGCAAGGGGAGGGTGCAGACGATGTTGGTGCAAAGCTGGGGAGCTTCTTGTGTACCCACTTGGGATCCTGCTCTCCCCTGTGACCAAGACTGAACTCTTCCTCTCCTCTCCCAGCCTGCAGGGGAACTGCATTGGCCAGTCAGGAGCCAAGATGATCTCTGATGCTATCCGAACAAACTCACCCGACTGCGTCGTGGAAGTGTGAGGTTGGCTGGCCGCAGCCAGGATGTAGCCCCGTGGGGCAGGAAGGTGTCCCTTTGGCCAGCGTGCCTACGCAGGGAGCTGCTTGGCCTTCCACCCCCATCTGACAGAGGAGAGCTGGGGAAAGGACGGCCCCCAAGCTCTCTGGCAAGGCCCAAGAGGATGGGCTCACAGCAGCAGGTGCTGGAGCCTGGGGCCTCTGGATCAGCAGTGCAGAAGGGTCAGGACTTGCTCCTGGTAAAAACAGGGGAGTTTGCAACCACATCCCTGTTCTCCTAGGTCTCAAGGCAGATTCAAGGCTTCAGGAACAGGCAAAATGTAAACAGGAGGGCAAGGAGAAAGGAGGAGGGGGAGAGAGCACATGGGCCGGGCTCTTCTCACTGAAGCGGTAAACTGAAACTGAGCCCCCACCACCTGCAGTAGCAACCCCCTCTTGCGATCTCCTCGATGCCAGGGGATGCAGCGCTGTGCTCAGAGCACTGCCCCGATTTGGTACACCCTGATCACTGAGGAGCACTGCTCTCTTCCCAGACTGAGTCTGCAGGCAAATGTTGCAGTGCCCTAGAACTCTGTTCACAGAGCCAGCTCCCCTCCATCTAGTTCATGATGGGAGGGATCCCAGAAGAACTGGGTGAAACACTTCTCACCTGGCTAAATAGCGCCCAGTCCTGCAGGTTTCCAGGGTACTTTGCTCATTGATATCCCAGACAGACACAAAAAGTTTGTGGTTTCCTTGCTCAGATCAGACAGAGCGGTGCTTTGGACCTGGACAGTTCAGAGCAAGGGCTGCTCCCTGCACAACTGTAGGGTCCCAGGCAGCAAGTACAACCTGTAGTGTTTGCCTTGCCCTCAACAGCAGGTTGATTTTGGCTAGGCGTGACAGAAGTGTTTGGTAGTCTTGCTCTCTATCAAAGCCTCTCGGAAGAGATATGAATCCCAAGGCATCGGAGTGGAGCCATCTAGAAAGACCGTGGGAAATGAGGAGGAGCAGGAGGAAGAGCGCTGCACAAGGATGGGCCATCTCTAGCAGATGTGGCTAGATGCTACACCTGGGAGCACCTTCTCAAAAAGCTCTGCTGCTCAAATTTAGGCTGGGCTGCTTGGGTCTTCTGCTGTTGCCATCAGTGACACTGACCTTTGGACATGCCTTCCCAATGCTCTGGCTGTGGAGTGGGTCCTCCCCTAGCAGGTCACCTTTTGGGTGGGTGGCTTCTGAAAGCAGAGGTGCTAGGTGATGCCTTTATGTGCATGGCTGAGACTCAGCAATTCCCCAGAAGGTGCTAGATTTAAAGATGGACCAGCTGCCAATCTTTGCAACCCCCAGAGTCTCCCTCCAGTGACTGTCCCCCTATCCTCTGCTCTGCTCCAGCCAGAGTCCAACATGCTGCTGCTGCATTCAGTCCAGTAAGCAACTGCTTCAAGGACCTCTGTGGCCTGATCCTGGAGAAATGCTGGGGTATCCTATGTGATTATGTGCATACTTGGAAATAAAGGGGTTCCTAGTTGAAAGGTTGCCTTGCACTGCCTTCCTCTTGGTTGCAGAACATCATATGCAACATTCTGGGGGCACTGTCAGGCCCAAGCTCCACTGCCTGGACAAGACACCCCACGCCATGTTCTAGTGTGACAAGAAGGCTCATGACTCATCTTGCCACTTGCCAGGAGCAAGGTGTATGGGCCATACAGTGACTGGCCTCCAGGTGAGCCAAGGAGGGCCCAGCCTGTAAAGGAAGGGTTTAGAGGCCTGCTCAGCGCTAAAGTCCTTGCACACGGGAATAACTTCCTGCTGTTTTTCTCACCGAAGTCAGTGGTCATTCCCAACAGCGTCAGAAGGCAATCCCAGCTGGCATACACAGAAGCAGATGTTCTTGGCAGATTATAGAATGGAGAGAAAAGCTGGCTCTGGTTGAAAGGAGCACTCAGTCACGTTGTGGAAACAAACAGCCTCGGCAGGATGCACAGCTCAGGGCACCAACTCTCACTTGAGCTTTGGAACAAGCTCCTAGAACTGCTAAACCTCTTTCACTCTCCTATGACTAACCTGTAGCTCACCGTCTCCCAGCCTCAGAAACACCAGTATTTCATGCACACACTATTGAGATGTTAGTTATGGGGAGACTATTTAGCTATTCAGGCTGCAGTTAGGAACATGTGTCTTGGTTTTTTTTAACCCGTTTTCTTCCTAAAAACCCTGATGTTTGCAGTGATTTTTCCCCAGCACATATCCTGAAGGGAGCCTGCCACACGGATGGACTGCGCTGAAATGGAGCTGGCTGTACTCAGCACCACACCTGGGACAGGAGGGGAGCATGGACTTGTTCTCTGCCCAAGGCCACGGTCCCTGGAAAGGCATCATGCCAGGATAAGCCAGGACCAAATGTGAAAAGAATACCTAGTCCCAAAGCAGTGAGCCGGGCTGACTTCAAGTCTGTGTTGGTATAAGCCCAGAGTCAGACTCCTGCTGAAATTCTGAGATTTCAGCTCACAACTCTGGCTCTCAAGCAGCAGGCTGAGGCTCAACAATGAGCAACCGTGGAAATGACCGACTGTCCTGAAGAAGGCTCGGTCAACTAATGGGGATGGAATAAGCAGCAGCCCAGGATGGGAGGCATATTTTCTCCCCTGGTTCCTCAAGAAGCAGATGGGATTTGCATGAGGGAGTGCCTCAAAAGCCTTTTTTCCAGGCAGGGGAGAACATGAGTTAGGGACTGGCTCACAACCTCCAACAGGATATAGTTACGTGGATTTAAGTCCTACCTCTTTTACCATTATTCCCAAGCAGAGGGAGTGGCTCAGGGCCAACCCTACCCAAAGCCTGTGCATAAACCACAGCTGCCACCCATCCGAGGTCACCTGGAACACCAACGGGAGATAGCAATCAACAATTCTGAGCTGGCTCCCATGCCCTGGAATGCCAGAAAATGCAGAGTTAATGCAACAATTCGGAATGTTTTATTTGTCTGTACACATGTACAAGTATCTAGCTACACACTAACACTTCCGAGGCAAAGGTGTCAAATGCTTGGAGGGTGCATTTCCACTGGAAATGGGAGGTGGGTGCTAAAAGCACTGCTGTTTATGCCTCGTACAAGAAGCTGCAATACAAGGCATGGCTACCCTAAAACCTGGCTGGCTGTGCTGAAAGGCTAGGTGGCAGTGCTGCCTGAAGAGGCTCCGTTTCTATGCACAGAAAGTATAAAGTCATCTTTCCGTTTCAGCTACAAAATAGGAAATAAGACAGAAAACTGTAACTCTAAAACAGCAGCCCAAACCCAGAGATTGGCCTGTTTCATGAGAAATCTCTCTCTTGGGCCAGATTCACCTCTTTCTATTATGAGGGGAGGACCAGAACGGATTCCTCGCATCGCATGGGAGAATGTTTTCAGAACAGGACCTAAAACTGGACATTCTCAGCACGAGGGAAAGGGAATGGCAATGGCAAGCATGTGCGCTTTCTACCTGGCTGTCACAGGACCACTCTAACAAATTTGCAGCAGGTGTCTAGCACTAAGGAAGTTGACCTCCATGTTTGCTTCCTCTGAAGTGAGGTGCAAAATGCCAATTAACTTTACAGGGTGCAACATGGTGTCAGCCTGTTCAGCTCAAACCTGTATAATTGCGTGCATTTCAGTACATCACTGCACTCACATATGTCCCCTGTTACTACAAAAACATTGTGGTTTATTTACCTGTAAACTTTTGTCCCATTCTGACATGACATTTCAAGTTCTGAGCTTTGCTGATGGGCAACTGCCTGAAGTGTGAAGGTTCCACCTTTAGGGTCAGAGACATGGAGAGATGAAAAAGCTCTTGTTTTTTCAAGTAATTCCTGTGCATTCCTTCCTTCAGCACAATAATAGAGGGGTTGGACCTGACACTAGATTTCAGGTAGAGGGAAAGCAAAGTGCTTTGCTGATGTTAAAAAAAAAAAAAAAAAAAAAAAGTAAGGGAAGGGAAGGGCAAGAGAACAGCCTGGGCTCATCTGCCTTGATGAACACACACATTGAAGTGAACTCTTCTAATCAAGTACTGATTTCTGCTCCTGTGAAGATAAATTGTGATGCTACAGCAGAACTAAAAGAAAAGTGGCAATACACTAGGCAAACTCTAGCTTTTTGCTCTAACCTGAGTATGCTTTCACTGATGGCATCAGTCTAACCAACTGAACCTCTCAGTATACCAAGTTCTTTGTGAGCAGCAGACTAACAAAGCCTGGTTACCTATAAGTTTGTGCTGAAGTCCCAATACCGACACTACCTTATACTAATCTCCAGCTCCCACCATATTGCTTATGATCTTCTGGCCTTTGCACACACTATCTCTTATTCCTCGCAAGCAATACTGAATAACTGAACATCTCTTTGAAATAGTCTCATAACATCCCTCTCCCTCTCTGCCAGTAGGACAGAGGGTAACTTGCTGTAGCTGATACCAAGTTACTGTGAACTGAATGGCTGGTTGTGCACGTATGCTGACGACTCAGCCACAGGCTCCACAGAGCAGGTAACTGCCAAGCTCAGACAACAGCCTTACATCTGGCAAAGAAGCACAAATCTGGGTCTTTCCTGTAAACTTGGCATGTTTTTTTTTTTGTCAGAATATGCAGGATTTTAATATCTGGAGACCTATATCACTCTTAGCTGAAACTTGCCAGAAGTCCAAAAGTTTGGAGCAGGGGTGGGGGGGGGGGGAGGAGTGGCACAGACAAATGCGCAGTCACTTTATATTGTTTCTATAAGAAATCAAGGTAGAAAATAGTGAATAACTAAATATGGAAAATATGTCCATTCATGACACAAGGAGGAATAAACATAAACAAAAAAAAATGCAACAGGGGAGCTATTGGAAGAACAGCATTTTGCACCTATCAACTTCTATGGATTTTTGGGTGTGGACATTTGTTCTCCTGGGTTCCCATGGACGAAAACCAAGAAAGGGTATGTGTAGGAACAAAGGGGAGCAATGGTGGCTACACTTCTGGCCTGTTTGGGTGCCTAAAGCTCAGTGCACCTCAGAAGTACCAGTATAATTAAAGGACTGGTTTTGTATGGATTTAATTACAATGCCTGCATGGCTTTAATTACAGTCCTGCATGGCTGCTCTCAGGACGTTCAAGCATGGCCAATTTCAGTTTAGTTTAGGAACACTTCCCATTGACACAGCTGAAATATTGAGAGATACCGCATTGAAGGTGGTATTTGAGAATCCCTTCACTGGCTCCCCTGTTTTAACTTCACTCCTTTAGTCCAACTGGTGCTGCTCTTTGTGGAGACAAGCCCTTGATTTAGTAAGGAATATGTTTAGGATAAATAAATTTAAGCCAGATTTAAAATCAATTTAAATGTGCTCCCAAAGCAGCTTTCCATCCAGATTTATTAAGCCAACAAGTCTGTATGGATATTGTGAAATGCAGGGAAATCAAGCACACAGTGCTCACTGGAGTGCAGCTTTTGGCACTGTGGTGCATGAGGGCCTGTTCTAAGGCAATTATGGAAACAGCAGCATTCCACATTACTGTGATTCTAATTACGGATAAACTGCTCATACTGCTCATACTTTGAGAGTCACAAGATTAGCAATCCAAGTTTAATTTTCAAGTTTAATGAACATTATTTACCAACTCCTGAATTCATGCTGGCAAGCATTTTTCAGATGGCAGGCTATTAGGTCCTGACCTGCATGCTGTCCAAAGTTTGCATTTCAAGATGCCTCCTGGTCCTGCTACTGAAGGGTCAGAAGTCATTATCACTTTCCTCTAGCAGCTCTGGCTTCCTTGCCCGGCGATTGGATTTGCTCGGGGAGATTTCCATGCTGTCATCTTCTACATCTTCATCATCATCATCATCATCATCATCCAAATCAATTTCACTGTCCTCCGAGTCCTCCTGCAGGAGAGAGCGCACAAAATTCACGGCCAGTTCGCTTCTCAGAGATACGTCCTACCAACAGACAAAGCCCACTATTCGCCAGGCATCTCTGCCAGCTCACAAGTACAGGAGGCTGGCTCATTAAGTTGCTTCCTCGCCTGCACTCGGCATGATCACACACTTTGGGGCTGAGGGGAAGGCACTTTGTCTGGACTGGTAGGAATCTAGATTTGGACTTGCTCCAGCGAGTAGTGGCCGATTCTGCAAAAGGCTTTCCTCCAGCCTGTAGCTCAGGCTGCTGTGCTGCTGGCCTCCCAAAATAATGAAAGGCTGAGCTAAAGGCGTGCATGGCTTTCACCTGCAGTTCGCCACTTTACTAGATAGTGGCTGCTCCATTCAATCTGTTGCACACCTCCTTCCACACTGCACCAGGCTGACAACAATGGACTCCCTCACTTCTGCAGAATCTGTGGTATTAAAAACTTTATGGAGCTTTAACTTTAAAGTGAGACCTAATGCGAGACCAAGGGACTTAGGCCTAGTGGAAAAAATTTAACTCCAGGAGAGAAACTTACCTGTACCCTGGTCTTGCATGTGCCTGGCTGGGCTGGGGCAGATCCCCCCTTGGAGAGTCAGAGTGAAAAGAACAGGAGAAGCAGAACAGAAAAAAAATGTACAGGAACATAAAAGAAAACAGAAAGCAACCAGAATGACAGCAGGAGAGAAGGCAGCAGGAAAAGCAGGTACAGCTGAGGTGCTGTGTGTCATACTTGAGAACTGTTGCACTGCTTTCCGGCAAAGACACTGGGAATACAAATGAAACGGGGGAAACTCAGCTTAAGCTACCAAGAGCAGGTGCCCAGAGACCTGCTCCCCAAGAGGAGACCTGCAGGTGCTCCTGCCTGAAACACATCCTCCAGGAAAAGCAGCTGCCCAGAGTGGGAGGGGAACTGAGATGAGAAGCAGGGAAAGGGGGGAGAGCTGCGTGACATGGGTTCCCTCTTCCTCCCCACGCAGGGCAGCAGTCACCTTCAATTCAAGTGCTCACCTTGCCTTCCTGGCTGCTCCCAGACTCAAAGGCAGCTCTGCTCAATGATAGGGTGAATGGCGGGGCCTCCTATTGCAGCACACAGCTGTGCAACTGCAAGAGATGCCCTGCTCCACACACAGGGGAAACTCCCAAAAGGAAAGGTGGGGACTCCCTGAGCTGGGCAGGGGGCCCAGGCTCACTGGCACAGTTCAAGGTCTCACCAGACATGGGGGGAGGAGGAAGAAAGGGGAGCCATGCTAGCAAAGAAGCAACAGAGGCCTGGCACACAGCTGGTGGCTCTTGGGGTCTCCTCAACTCCACAGCTTGATTAACTCTTTGATGGGTTCAAACCAGCCTCACTAGTTTCCTTCCCTAGTCTCAGACACATAGATGCCTAACACATACAGCTTTCTATACTCTCTCTGGGCAGCTGCTTACAAGCAGGTCAGGGAAGCTCATAGGGACAGGAAAAACTAAGGTCACGAAACCTCCATCTGCAGCCCTAGCACCTCCTTTCCCTACCCAGAGATGGGTCTGAATGCCAAAGGCATAAATCATTCCCCAAAGGGCACCAAACGGCCTTAACCAGGTCCGTTCTGGCAGAGACCAGCAGCAGAGCATGGCCAGGTAAGCTCCTTTCCTACAGGAAATGTGAAGATGGGAAGAATAAAAAGGCAGTTCTTCCCTCTCTAGCAAGAAACTTAACTCCCTTAACGCTATAGTGTTTGTGTCTTCCTATGGGGAAGACAGAAGAACAGAGGTATTTTCTCTCTTCTTGCCCTGCCTGCAGGAGAAAGCCTGCCCAGACCGTTAACCTAGCAGTGTTGGACAACTGTGGCAAAGAATGGCTTTTGTATCTGGTGGTGAATATTACGAGTTTCCTGCTATTCTTGTATCTTCTGGTGGTGATTTCCCCTGTTAGCTTCCCTCCGAATTTAAATCTTTTCCTTGGGACTCTGGGGCTGCCAGTCCTTTTTGGCTCTGGTGGGACACATCGCTCACTGGAGGTCTCTAAGGTAGGTACTGCAATACTATCAGGGGCTTCGATGGTGAGGGCAGAGTCTCTGAACCAGCCTGTGGTCAGCAGGTGCCATGCTCTCAGAGACCCATGTGTTACTACATAATATGCAGGCTGCTGTGCTGAACCTCACTGGAGCTGACTTACAATAGATAAACCCAAAGGCCCCAAATGCTGGATCACAGGGTAGAGCCCTGCCTCACTGTAGTACTCATCATTCCCACTCTCAATGCAGAGCAACAGAGTAGCTTTTGCGAGCTGATGACTGTCCATTAACCTCAGCTTTTTGATCCAAGCCAGTGTTTTGCTGCTTAGCCAGGGTCTGCTGTCCATAATGGACTTTTGTGAAGGACTTTTGAAAGAGCAAATTCTTTATTTCAAAAAGGCTTAATTTCTATGGCATGAAGGTGGCAAAAGGCAGGGCAGTACTGATAGAGACTGAGGATGCCCCAGTACTGCAGGGCTTCTTGCTGGCCCAGACAGGGTGTCTGACCTTCTAGCATTGCTGGGGGTGTCCACTGGACAGTGAGACAGAACGGCTACATCTGTACTAGCAAACTAACAGATAGCACAAGTTCAAGGACTAGCCCACCGTCATCACAGTTTTTAAGTGTTTGTATTACTTCCTAGCACAATTTTGACCTGTGCTAACTAGTACTCTCCCAGACAATATCCAAGAACCATCTAGGGAACAGGATTTCCCTGTCACTCCCAGTAGGCAGTTTGGATCCATGCACCTTTTTAGGATGGAGGGGAGAGCTTACTGTATGGATGCAAAACATATCAGGGCAGCTGGTGTCAGGGCCAGAGGCCCTTGATCTACTTCCTAGTGCAGATGTACCACTTAGAGTGCCCAGAGGCATGGAAAGATCACCTGTCTGCAGCAGGCTGAGCACAGCAGTCAGAATACCTGCCTGCTGTACAAACCTGTGTGCACCTGCAAGGCACTGTCTGCTCACCAGGTCAACCTAGAGCAGATGCAAAGCAAGGAGCCATGAGACAGCTCTATCTGCAAAGTAGGGGTCTCGCATGGCACAGAGATCACAGTTCAGCTCTCATCCTCTCACAGTAGCTGAAGGACTGATGCTTGAGATGCTGTGTGTTAATACAGGCCAGTGAGAGGGCTACAAATCATGGTACATCTTTGGAGCAGTGCATATGCCTAGATCCATATGTCTGACTCCCGCTACACTGCACTGCTCCCCTCCTCCCAGCAATCTGCCCCAACAGCTCAGCAGAACAGCATGGATGGCAGCATTCCTGCAGCACATGTACCATTATTTACACACTGCAAGCTGTGGTTAAAGCACAGGCCAATGCCCAGAGACTCCACGAGCAAAAGAAAAATGGGAAAGTATGTGTGCACGCAGATAGCTGGAGGAAAGGAAGGGAGAAGCAGGCCTGTGGCATGAAGATTCACCAGGTAAGGAACTGTTTCTCTAGCTGAGGAGAAGGTGGTAATTCTAAAGCACTCTCAGAGAAGCTCTGCAGGCATGTGGGATGGTTACTTACGTCCTCCTCTGTGTCTCCACCATGCATTGTTCCCACGATCCGTTTGCCAGCTCTTCCTGCAAAGAAAATCACCATAAAGACTGGCTCATGGTTAACAGAGGGAGAATGAAAGATAAAGTTCAGGGTTTACCTTTTAGAGAGGCAGTGAGAGGGTAAGATCCCAATGTATGTAAGGTCATCCCACTTGTTAAGCCACAGAGCTCAGGAGAAGGTGGAAGAGGGAAAGGCTGAGATATCAGAGTAATTCCAATCAAGATCAAGTTTCCACAGCTACCTTATGTCACTATGATAGTTCTATAGGCCAGGGCACATAACTGTTTGAAGAACAAGCATTTACTTGTCATGCATAAGGAACTTAATACCAATTTCTTGCCTGCTGCTTAAACCTTCAAGCAGGGAAAATTTCTGGTTACATAGCTCAAACTATTTAGGAAATGAGCCCAAACTATTACTGGAAATTTGGCTGAGAGATGATATGATTATGGTGTACAGGTACCGATCAGGAGAAAATCCTAGGGCGTACAAGCTCTTAAATTGCTAGCAAAAGGATATAAGAATAAGCCAAATGAATTTCAATCTGAAACACAGCAGTGATTTCTCACCGTTAAGGGTGAACAGGATGCTAGGGGCATTGTCAGGTTCTCCATTTCCTGTTTTCTTCAAATCCTAACAAATTATTAGTTCCAGGATAACAGGGTAAATTTAGTGTCCTGTGATACACAGGATATCAGATCTAAGCAATCGTTCTGGCTTCAAATTCCAGGAAAAAAATCACAAGGGGACTTAGCACACAACTCTTCCAGAGAAGAGGACCAATTAATTGCTGTTAAACACTAAACTACAAGACAGTTCCTCAACACATGAAGCATGACGTGAAATGGGTTTTATGCTGTTGAGCTAGCGCTACGTTAAGCGGGACAAAGTTTATCATACACTGAATGTCCAGCAAGAAAACAATACCTCTGGCTAAAGTTTGGGGAAAATGACAGGGAAGCTCCTAAGGGCTCTCTTCATCCAACTTCCTGGTAAGTGATTCAGTAATCTTATTCAGTACATGAGTCATTCCCAAAACGCCTCCTGTAAAGCTCTACGTACTCAGGGCAGAAAATATTAAGTGGAACTACGTATATAACTGTTTCAAGGATTTCCACACAAAACTCTACTTGCTTCCCATCTGCCCATGTGAAGATTGAGAAAAACAGGTCAATCGGGACAAATCTGTAGAATTCACCTGAATATGAGAACAGCAAAAAACAAATAAAAGGCTCCTCCTAGGTTTGGCTGCAGCTGAACCAAACACTGGGTATCTGCGGCTCCTTTATACACCAGTATGAGTAGCGGTTCCTCAGGATTTCAGGGGGTAGGATACCTTGACTCTCTGAATGAAACTGGTATATTCCTTCCTCTGCTTTGATGCTCAGAGAACAAAATCCCTTTTTTTCCCCCATCTGGTCAGTTCCTTAAAGAGCCTCCAATATTCAGATCCTTTCAGACCTTCCAGGAAGGACACATCTCTCACAGGAATCCTAGGCAGCACCAAGGCAAACGGCAAGAATTCCCTGCTGAGAGCCAGAGGTGTAAGTCTGCAGAGGTAGGTGGGGTTCTCATCATTGGAAGAAGGGTTGGAAGGAATTCATCTCAAAGGGAGAAAACGCTTGTGCCTTGCTTAGCTACTTTGCATACATAGGGGTCATCCGAAACAGGGAGGATGTCTGTGGCCTTCCTTTGCTGTTCCCTGGAAGGGGTGGAAATGGGTAGTGTGGAATTGTTGGGGGAATTTTGCACGTGGGTTGCCTGGGCAAAGGGAGAACGTTTCACTTCTCTCTGCCCTGCTTTCTGCAGCCACTGGAAGTCGCTCAGTGCTAACTGGATGCCTACTTAACAGCCCTGCTGTGACCATCAGATTTCATCATCTATTTCTCTCTTGTCATCACTAATTTTTTTCCATGGGTTTTTCCAATCTAGACAAAACCTATCTTTTTAGCATGAGAACAAAGCAACTTTAAAATATACCCTGTCTAACCTCCTTTGTACATCCCGAAGTACAAAATAATACAGCTCCCTTTTGCTCCCTTTGCAAGTTTGATTTTGGTTAGATGAGGCAAAAAGCTGGCTAACTCATCCAGAAGTTGCCAAAAACCTTGCTGCGTCAGGGCAGATAATTTAAACGCTTTAGAGACAGTTTCTGTGATACACACTAGACCATACTGTATAAATTCAGAGACAACTACAACCACCATCCCTAGGAGACAATAGATCTACGTTGTCTATAGATGTGTCCAAGAGTTTAACTGTAGTTTTGATATGTACATGACTCAGCATCCAGTGCTAGATGGAGAATTATTACTTCAAAAGAGAAAGCAGAAGACAGCTCCTGAAATTTACTGATGAGACAAAGATAAGACACATCCTGAATGTAAAAGAGGATCAGGATATCATATAAGGTGATATGATGAAATAGGGCAGGGCAAAAACACCAAGGGAAGCGCTTAGAGAATGCTAGCAGAAGACCCATGGGATATTGGCAGACCATCGGTGTAAAGAGTAAGGACATCTTGTGAGCATCTAACTGACTGCTTCAGCTGGAGACAGAAGTGAATCAAATACTGCCCTGACTTTGATCCTTACTTTGGTTTCAGCCAGGAGCACCTTTCGAACTAGTGTCTGTGGGATCAGCATTACGTCTTGTGGCACAACCCTGGGGCACTCACAGGGGACACCAGAGGGTGTGGAGGGTCTGGAGTTTCAGGGTATGCAATATGCTGTAGCCTAAGCAGGAGAGAAAGCAGATTATCCACATTAATAGAAGAGCCTCTGTGATAAAGGTGGGAGGCACATTTTATCTTTCAGATATTGAAAAACTAAGTGTCTCTGTGTAGGACCAAGAGACAGGACAGATGGCTAGAGTGCATTTGTGTACTGGAGAGGAGGCAGGAAAGAGAGGAGTCATCTGTACCAAACAGGGAGAGTTGGCAGGTACGAGGTGTTTGTCGCTTGAAATTTATTGGGTACAATTTAGCCGGGCTCAGTTTGCTATGGCATTAGTGCTGCACCACTCTGGCTACAGCTTCCAAGCGGGTGAAAGCTGGTTATGTTTACTCACAGACAATGCGAATTCAGCTGGGACAGACTGTACAGAGTGATAATTAGGTAAAATGCTGTAATTCACTGCACCTTTGGATCCAAATCTAATCACAGTGCATTGCCATGGTTTATAGCCATTGGAGCCATCAAAGATCAGAAGCAAATGCATATCCAGGATTTTAAGCCTGTGAGCATTTGCAATTTTTCCTCTGCATGTGATGCTTGCCATTGTACTAATCTGTGCAGCTGCCTACAAAGGATCTACAGGATATGAATGATTTACATGTTCTTACTCAGCAGAGGGTATATGTTAACCCCATGCCTGACAACAAGAAGTGACATTTAACCAGAGAGGTCAGGACAACCTACCATGACGGGGGAGATAAGACTTGCAGCTGCAACACTTTGCTCTCACTTTGGAGATCTGCATTCAGTCTCCAGCTCTTAATGCAAATTCCCAATGTGAGCTTGCACAAGACACCTCCCTTCCCTCTGCTTCACCTCCTCACCCAAAAAACAGGGATAAATCTTTTGCCTGATCGCTCCGATCTGCAAGTCCTTTGGGGACTGCCTTCTGATGTGGGAGTGTTTGTATCCCTTAGCACAAGGCCCTGAGCTCAGCTGAGTTTTCTAGGCATTACCAAAATACAACAATCAATTAAGTCCACTACAGCTGTTGCTCAGGATAAGCATACTTCTAGCTATTTCTTATAACCTCCCCCAAAAGGAAATTTGCTTGGGAGCTAGTTGCCAGTCTCAAGCTCACCATTTCCGACCTACAACCTCTCTTTCTCCTCCAGTATTGCAGCTGTCATAACATGGGCTGAAGGCAGACAGAAAAGCCTCTTCCTTCCCGATGTGTGCTCAACTTTGCTGACAAAAAATATGCACCTGAACACAGCTCTGTTAGAAGAAGATGAACAGATTGAGGCAGGGAGCTCCATTTCAAGTTAAGACAAATTCATTTCTGTGAATTCCAAATGGCAGCCCCTTTTCTAGGACCTGAACTCTTATTACGTGCTGAGTGTTTCCAAAAAAGCTTGACTGCCACCCTTTCCCCAGCCACACATTCCTGGTAACATCCAGCAGCTAGCCATATCGCTAAAGCAAAAGACTTTTCAGACTCTTATCTAGAGGATGGGAATCTAAGGAGATTCACACAGAAATACGTTAAAATCAGAACAGCAACTATGTCACGTTTCTTCCTCCCCAGATCGTTTCCTTTGAGCACTGGCATTCAAACTCAGTGGCTCCTAAAGTACCTACAGTGTTGACTGTACTTTGTTCCTGCTTGAACTGAAGAGGCAAGGAAGAGGAGACTAATCTGACTCTCCAAAATGTTTTTATGGGGTGTGCCATTAGAACGTGCTTTGCTTTACTAGAGAAGTACATTTACTCCAGAAGCACAGTCACAAGGAGCTGCTATATGCCATGTGTATGAAGTCCCAATCAGCGTAAAATTGCACTTTGTGACGTTCACAAAGGAGCAATTTATTTTTAAAAGTTTACAGAGATCAATACCAGTTTGGTAGAGTCCTACAAGGCTGTGAGCTGCTTTGAGAGCAGGTGCATTTAGAAAATTGTTCCTCTTGACTTCATACGTTATTAAACAGCTGGAGAAGTTGATTCCTGCTAACACATAGCCAAACACCTTCCTGCTTGATGCATTCTTTATGCCTCTCTAGTCCTCTTCCTCTGCCACTACCACGGTAAGAGCAAAATCCAAACCTGCTCATCTCCTCACTTCAGGCTTTGGATCAAGGACCATCTGCAAAGACATGCAATGAGAGGCCTGCAAACATCAGGATTCATGAAGAACCATCAGGAAAAGAGCAGCAGTCTGACCAGATGGAAGGATTTATTGTGTTTCTACTGCTGTGTATCTACTGTTAATTGCCAAGAAATCAGATGGGTATTTTCAAAGCTTCCAAGCACAATAATCACAAACCCTACAAGGAAAGGAAAGGTATGAAGAGTTATAAGCCCAGCAGAGCCTGTGTTGAGGCTGCTATTCATGCCTGACTCACCGCTGCCCATTTGGCATCACAAAAAGGCTATAGCTCTCCTTCCTGTGCAAACACTGAAGTCTATCCAGGGGCAGGCCTCCCAAAGCGTGAGGTGCAGGGTACCTGGAAGTCCCATTGCATATGTGAACTGCAGATTCCTGGTACTTCTGGGATGCAGGCTGGAATTGCTGGGACATCAAAAGGAGACTGACAGTTTCTTGAGTCCGTGGCTGAAGCGTGCATGTGAAACAGACCCTTGACAAAACTTCCAGGGTGGCAGAGTGCTTTAATTGCCAAGTGTGGGCAATTAAGTGAGACACTTTCTTCTGGTCTTCCAACAACACAAGCTCCAGCGCCTCTGACTGCAGCAGCAGGGACATCCTGTTCACTGTTTCTAATGCTTTCTGGATATACTGGCTGGGAGGAATGACTTTGGAAAAGTAAAAAGGGAGACTACACACTGCACTAAGCTGCATACCAGTAAAAGGCAGCTGTCCCTACGGAAGAAGCTAGGAGATCAGGGCTGATGGGCTCATACAGCATTTGAACGATGCCTAGGAAAGCGCAGGGAGCTTCAGCACACTTTTCCTATCAAGAATCGTTTCCACTGTAGAAAGGAAGGCAATACTTTGAGAGAAAGCGCAGAACTGTTCATCTTGTATTTGTAAAGATAAATTCACTTGCACATGTTTCATGGTCTTGGACTCCTAGATGTAATTTCTTTTAGGAGCCAGAGAGAAGGAAGAAATAGATTAATTATTTAACATATATTTCTAACAGTCAGGCAGGCGACCTCCACAGGAGCTCAATGTGAACAAGGCACTGAACAAGGAGCAGGCAGCTGTTGTGTATTCCTAATCGAATTCCTTCACTCTGCTTCAGATTTACAGCACGTCTGTGGTTTCTACACACCTGGGGAAGCTAGAGAGAAGAAAAGCATTCTAGAAATGCAGTAGATGTCTGAACATTGTCACAAGCTAGAGAGAGGATTTCTGTAAAAGACGACCGACCATTTCAACAGAGAACAAATACAGATCATGACTTTCCTACTTTTTAGCTCGTGCACTGTAAGAAGGGATTTGGAAACACGTTAGTGGGGCTATTTCTTGCTGTTGCGTCAAATCTCCCTTTCCCCCTAAAAGACTGAGGAAAAAATGAGGGCTGCTTCAGCCTTCATACCCTGCGTGCTGTGAAAAGGTCATCTCTGGCCTTTGTTCAGTGTCTGCTAGCCAGCTCCCATTTTACACTCACAAGCTCAAATTTAACAAGAAAACTAGGACAGGGGGGATAAACATCATCATCACCCCAAGATACTGAATGTCTGACATAACAGCAGCATAAGCACGCTTTGGATATGTGCCACTCCATGTGCAATCCCTCCAGGAAATATTTCTGTAGCAGGACTAGGAATCTGCACAGGCCTGGCTATAGCGCAGGAAGAGCTGGCACTGGCAAGTTGGCCCGTGCTTGGGTTTGATTGTTGCATATTTGTTTTCATTTCCTCCAGGGAGATATACTTTGCTTTCTTAACAAAGATCCTTTATTCTCATCTACTGCATCCAGACATTTTCATCCTTGCTATGTTAAAACATGCAGGCTTTCACAGGCTAAGATTTTATCCAAGTACACTTGCAAGCCTGTCTGCCAACACATCATTATCACATTGATCCTCTGGGTGCAGTTCTGAAAAGGTAACGGGCTCCAAGAAAGCTGCACTCTCATTGTCTGACTTTGAACTGACTGTTTACTGAGCAGCATTCAGAATTTGATAAAGCCATCTTCTTACAATAAACACCAAACGAGGCTGAAGTTGTTATTGCCTCGACAAGTGAAATAGTCTTTTCAATGCGAACACGACAAAAATGCCCCTTAACATCAACAAGCTTCTAAAACATTTGGATATAGGAGCTGAAAGATGGATAGCGGAATAGAGGATGATTTAATATGGACAGGCACAGTCCCATAGCTCTGCAAGCGCAGATCATTTCTGTTTCACTCAGTAGCATTTTCACTGCCTACCTTGTTCCAAGCACAGTGCGTACCAGCCTGCCATGGCCTGCACAATGAGCCAGTACTACACTGGCAACAGGAGCGATCCTGAATTGATTCACGATTCCAAAATGCATTTCAGAGCTCTGGTCTGAATGAGGCTGGAATAACAGATCTGCCCATGTAATCACAATGTCACTTCAAAATCTGTCACTTCCGATAGCAGGGATGCTAACAACTTGCTTTAGCTCAAGGGGAGACTGCACAGGTTCCTAGAAGAAAAAAATCTACTGAGGGTTGAACTAAATATGTGGAAATCACATTCAGCTCAGGAAACCCTGATGGGGGTCAAAACAACTGGAGGACGGGAGAGTACCTGAGGGATGGTCTTACACTCTCCCCTTGACGTTTTCTTTCAGCAAGTGCTGGAGACAGGAGACCAGGCTAGGTGGACCTTTCAACTGACCCGGCATGGCAACTTCCACATTCCTCGGACAAGGTTTTGCTTTCCTCATCCTGACATCCACCCTGTCTGCACATGAACAATTAATCTGTTGCAAACTAGTGGTCTACAGCCTGCTTCAGTCAAGATGCAGATGATTAAGACCTTACAACGCTGTAAGAATTTCTTTTCTTTATTTTTTGGCACTCTGATAAAACACAGTCTTATTCCAAATTTCACCACTCACCCATACTGTGACCTTGGGGAGGGCTGCTTAACTTCTCCATGCATCTACTATTTCATTTGCATAACTGCCTCACTTATCTCTCGCCAGATAGAATGAAAGCGGATTGTGCATTTTTATTCACATTTACAACCTTCAAATTAGAAGGTACAGATGATCAATGTATTCTTTTAGTTATAAAAGCGAATGATTAGCGATACGTGGATTTAATTATAATAAGCTACATCAAGGAGGATACCTGCCTGTAATTGTGAATCACTATAAACCATGCTGCAGTTTCACAAACTCAATAAGCCAACATCTGCCGGTATGGCTACTATCCTCCTAGCTGTTTTTTCCTCCACCCCATGCGCGTTCCCTTCTCATACCAACACAAGCCTTCCTGGCTTCCTAAAGCTAGGTTTGCTGCTTTTGGAAACAGAGTCTAAAAATCTTGAACTCAGTGGAGATACAAGCTACATAGCTCATTAAAACTTCCTACTTAACTTGCCCCTTCTTAGTCCTCCTTGTATGAGGGGAATAAGGCTTCAGTTCTCTCTCTGTACCACAGGAACTAGCAGCTTGTCATGTCTTCCCTTGCTATCACTCTTTTCGGCTTCACGGGAGACTAAATCCTATCCCTTCAAGTCTCTTATTTGACTAAAAAAAACAAAATTAGGAACAATTCTGTCAAAGCTGCATTTACTTTGAATTTTGCTGCATCTAGACAGACCTCATGAAAGCACTATTGAGCCTGAAAGCATGTCCATTTTTCTCAATTATACCGAGTGGCCTAATAACAGATATTATCTCTCCCTGCAAATCTTGCCTCTATCATGGCCAAACACACTGGAGTACTTGCCCACTTATTATGAACAGAGGGAGGAAGTCTTCTCTTATCATATTAATAACCTAGAAATTAGAGATGTAAAAGTGAACCACAGCATCTGCAGAGAGTGACCCCAGCAGCCTGTTTCTCCTCAGCAGGAGGGCAGATGTGGCTCGGGAGCACCACCTTTTAAGAAAATACAATTCTTCAAAAGACAATGATTGAAATGTCTTGAACTGAGTCAGGAAAAGAAAGTAGTAATAAATACAATAATGTTCTTATTATGCTGCCATAATAATTAAGTATATTTTAAATGCAAACAGTATCCATACTGAAGTATATGTATAGATTTTCTATATATTTAATGACAAATACCCAGTGAATGTTCAGGCTCAATTTTCCAAAGAGACTGAAGCACCTGACTTCAGTCTCAGGTCTTGACGTGGCCACCAGCGCACCAGTGTGTGAGGGTCACACAGTCAAACATATAACCTCACTGCCAGTGAAGGACCAGGACCAAAGGGGCCCATTTACCCAGACAAGTGCAGAGCTGAACCTGTTCTGAAGTCCAGAATCGCTCATCATGTAAGTACGCACTCCGGATCAGGCTGGAGCTGCTGGAGGAAAGCTCTGGCCTGACTGGTATCTTGACATATTCCAAGCTTTTGTTCATACAGTCTAGACAGATAAGGGATGGGCAGGAATGAGCAAGCCAGAAGAATAGAAATCCCAAGGTTGAGTTTTCTTAAACAAAAAACGTAGGCATTTTGAACCAAAGCCAGCAGCGCAGACAGAAAGCCTGCTCTTCACTTCACAGTGTAGATATAGCTAGAAAGACTAGGTGAGTAGGCTCAAGATTATGAAGCGAAACCTTAGCAAAGCAGAAAAGTGAGCCCATGACTCAGCTTAAAAGTCTAACAACGTTTGTATCTGTCTCTGCCAGGAGACTGTAGAACTGAAGTGCTATGAGTAAGAATGGGAGAGTACAGCCATTACTCTTCTGGATGAATTGCAGAAAAGGAGCCATTTACCATACCTGGAGCTGATTGGACAGTTCTGTTCATAGCAGGCAGAAGGTAGAAAGAGGACAGACCAGCTAAGGGAGACTTCCAAAATACACAGAGATAAGGAAACGGTAAAGATTGGGAAGGCCACCTTGTAGCGAGCAAACAGCAGAGTATGTGAAAGTCAGAGGATAAGCATGCGCCAGAAGTAATTTACTAAACACAAGGCAGAGAGCTACAAAAGCGTAGTAACGTATCTAAGCAGCACGACAGAGAAAACGTCTTGGGGATTACAGACGCTTGAAGTGTGACAAGCACTGACTTAATGCTGAGTTTGCCATCAGGGTAGTTAGTGATAACAAAGCTCTTCCTAGAAAAATTCTACTTGTAACAAAATCTACAGTTTTTATAATAGAGCTTCTTTCTCCAAAAAGTGATGTTAAGAGCTGACTATTTGACTGTTGCCAGTTCCCACGTCTCTAGGTTATCGCTCCAGGCCTAAGAGAAGTGATGAGATGGGGCATTATGAACAGTTATACACAGTCATCTCTAAAGCCCTAAAAACTTTGTACGGTCTTTTCTCTTAAAAACTGCAACGTAAAAAATTAGTGAATATCAGGGTTTCTGGCACTTTTCAAGAAATTTCAAGACATAAAGAAAATGGCGATACAAAATTCTTGAATTATATTGATTTGAGCACTTCGGCTTCTAGCTCTGGCCTCGCTCAGAGAAAGGAGAGCAAAATTAGACTCAGAAAAAAAAATTATTTGCAGTCTACCCAAGTAACAGGTTCCAGCAGAAGTACCGGCACATGAAATTACCCACATTGGTACTTCACCCAGAGCCCAGAGGGGCTTCTGCTGGTGGTCAGAATCACTCACAGCTGACAAGAACGCCAGTGACAGCTAGCCAGATTTTGTGGTTTCGTTTTGCTGGACTGTAAACTGGGCAGAATATTTTTTTTTCTACCTAAGTGGAAACAGAAAACAGAAACACAGACCCTCAGACAGTAATTTCTTTGAATTGCTACTGACCAGGGAGGGCTCTACCGGAATCAGCAGCCAGAGGCTAAAACTTTGCTACGTGTAAGCAGAGTCAGAGGCCAGACATCCTTCCGTAAAATAAATAGTTCAGGTGTCTTGCATCGATAACTGTTTCAGTGAAGGTGGCTTTATGAACTCACTAAAGGTTTCCTTTTGAAGATGACCCTACCAGGACTAACTCGTGTCTAGACCTAAAGGAAAATAAATGCTTTGCAATGAGAAATGCAATTTCTTTTCTAAGGCTTTCCGTTCAAAGCTACTTCTGAATCTGCAAGGCAAAACCAAGGGAAGATTCTTCTCATGTGGTACTCTTTCCAGTAAATACTCTCTAATGCACTCCCTTGAAAGCATTTTTTCCACAAAACTCTGTCCTCTTAAAGCTCAAGAGGACTCTGCAATGCCTATGTCCTTGAATTCTAAAGGATCTAACATTTAGGGTGATTCACACACTTTCAGCATGTTTTTTCTGATGAAAGGAAACTAAAGAAAGGTTCAGATACCTTGCACTGCAGTCTCCATGGCTTTGCACTGCTTTATTAGCTGCCTCTCTTCCCCTTCGCTATCAGATCCTTCATCCTCCTGAATCTCTACGTCGGAATCGTCATTATCTGGGTAAAACAAAAGCAGTTGAGTAACATCATTCAAACCAACCCACAACAACTCAGAATAGCAGTTGGATGCAAGAGCACGCTAGCAGGCTCTGCCTCTGTTACAGGCCAAGATGAATTCAAAATGTGGTAGCAGTCAGAGCATTGGCTCTACTGACAAGCACAGAGAAACAGCCAACTTCCTGGTCCTCACTAAGGAAGACATCATTGTAGATATCAGTGCCAAAGAAATTGAGATGAACAGAATGTACAGTATAAAAACCTTTCTCAGGGTTTCTCAGTTTGTACCATAAAGGCAATGTTCTAAATATACTCCTTGGGTATGAATCATATATACAGTCATAAGGTGCTATTTCAGCAATTGATTTCAGAATAAAGATCTTTTAAAAGCCTTTGGAAACTGTATTAATACATCTCCAAGCCTTTTACCTTGACATGAGCAATAGCAAAAAATGTCCCCTTAGACTCTTTGCCTTCCATTTAATCATGGGTTAGAAAAGCACAATCAAGTATCCTCAGATAAATGAAATGAGTTATGGCTAAACCCAAGATGCCTGGAAGGACAAGAGAACTTCCCAAGGTGCAGGAATTTCTCCAAATTTTTTTCATAAACTGCCTTTTCATTTTCTTCTTCCTATCCCAACCAAATCCTCCTGAGTCCCTGACTCCCATTCCCCAGTCCCTGAATTGGAACGAACCTTAAGAACTCAGGTTAAATTGTCCTTCAGACGTTTAAAAGGATGGCAAAAGCCTTCAAATGTGTAAAAGCGTCTGCAGAAGAAAGAGGGCAGACTGTTCTTCATATCAGTTGTACCAGTCCCATCTTGGTGCTCACAAGCATGACCAACTGAACTGATTCTCCTCCGAGTCTGCTCTGAAGCTGTCCAATTGGGCTCAGAGGCAGGTGGAAGGTTTGGAAGAGGGTCTGCTCCATTTAAGTCTCCTAACCTAGGGGTTTTTCTGCCTCCCTTCTCCCTCCACCCTGTCCCCCAACAATTCTGTTCATGCCAACCTCCTTCTGCAGACTCCCTGGCTCTCCCGACTGAGCCCTACTTTCCAGCGCTAAGGCCCACTTGTAATTACTTCGCTTTTCTAACAGTCAATCAATGAGGTAGGTCCTCAGCTCACAAAGGCTTAACAAACTACCTGATTTAAGTAGCAATGAGCCCCTCTATGCCTGCTGACCTTACAGCTCAGAGCTGTCGCCCTGGCAAGGACTGCTGTGTATCGCACATCTACATGAGCCTGTGGAACCAACAGCCCTGCGTCAAACCCAACCAGACTCCGGTGTTAGGTCATCACCCTGTGCAGCTACAATACCAGTTAATTATTTAGGGAGAACAAGCAATCCTTTCTAAGGCTCATGTAATTACACACATCTGCGCTGAAAATGGAAATAACCACTTTTATTTATGATTAGTAATGAGCTGATATATCTTTGCAATATTTAGTTATTAGACAATGTACAAATACTAGACATTTTTCCATAATCTTTTTTTCATTGCAATATTAAGTTAATGACAAAACATTATAGCAAGGGACGTATTTGATATCCTAGTAAGATTATGAGGCTCATAGAAATCGCAGCCAGCACTGTTACTTGTATTGCAGTTTATTCTTTGGTAAGTGAAAGAATCACTTACTGCTGTGTGACCTGAATACTGTTTCCATTTAGCTGCTATTCAGGAAAGCCGGATTTTGTTTAGTCCTTGCCCAGGCAAACACCTTGGGAAGAGCAATGTGTAGCCTACATAAAGGACTTTGGTTCACGTTCTATATGCTAAAGAACAAGACTGCCTGATCTGCAATGGTTTTCAGGCTACAAACAAAATGCTGTCTTGCTTATTTTGGACTATTTTGTTTGTTTGTTATTGAGCACAATTCCTCCTTTTCAGGTTTTGTCAAATGTGGTACAGCTGCTACCAGCATCACTGGCCAGGGCTGATGATATGGCAGAGGGCTGATACGATTCCTTTGCCAAACCATTTCAGTTTCATTCCCATTAGCACTTTATCCTTTTCACGGGGACCTCCTGAGCACGAGCTGCCAGCTGAGATGCAGACTAATGGAACCAGTGCTCTCTGCTGATAATCCAAAGCGACAAATCCAGTTAACACCACTTCGGGTGTAGGTAGGTTTACAGCATTCACCCAGAAAGAGGTGCAGTGATGTGATTCTCCTCTGGGTAGGGTCACTGCTGTTACAACATGGGGCTTTAATTTTATATTTCACTTTTCTGGAAACATTTTTTTTTTTTTAACTGCTTGTGGCAGCAGACACTCAGATAATAATGTGTAAAATATATATAATTCCCTTAGGAAAAAGCATGGCTAGGAAGAAAAAAAAATCCACACACCCAGGAACGAATCTACCACCCTCCTTCCGACGTACTTGGAAAAGTTCTTTCTGAAATACTCATCTTCCTCTGTGGCCTCCTTAATATCTTCCAACTCCCTGTAGCGCACTCCTTGGCACTCCAGCCATTTGTGACCCGTTTCCACTTGCTAAAAGGAAGCTCATGTCATCATATAATTCCTCATAGCATTTTTCTATTGGAAAGTGGGACTTGCTGTAAGATCCTGTGCCTTGGGATAGGAGGGACTCATTCTCTCTTTGGAGAGAACAAAGGCCGATAGCAACTGAACAGCTACCTTTCATTTATGCCTTTAAAAATCTTGGATTACTCTTCAATAAAAATGAAGGAAGATTCACCAGGCAGATTAGCAGCACATAAACATAATACATCATTTTTCCTTCCGAGGTGCGACTCTGAAACAATTCTTGTTATGAGTGTTCGACAAGAGTTAGGATTTTCATTAAACAGTCTGGCTAGAACTCTGATGCACATAGTCTGATATGAAGCATAAGCCTGCTGCTATAGTGAAAGCAAGCTGGAGGAACGGAAAAATGGGAACTGCAAATGCAAATTCAGCAACAACAAAATCTGTGACCGAGTCTCCTATACACCATTTGGAAAGAAATCTAGCGCATTTTCACTTATTAAAAAAAAAATAAACAAACATCCTGCTCTGACCCAGCACTCTGATGGATGGCTCTGGAGCTGCTATCACCAGCCCCAGCTCTGCCTGGTATACAGTCGGAGTTATCACCAGCAGAGCAGAATTGTGCTAGGCTAAAATACCAAGGATGCAGAAGCAGAGCATAGTGCTGACAATTTATTTAAACATACAAGATAAAGACAAGCTGAGTACAGGCTGCTTAATGGGATTAAACGGCACACTAGTCTAATGCTCTGTGTGACCCTTCTTATCTAGGGGACTAAGGGTTCTGGCATCCTACATTTCTCATTGTATACATCCACTGTGTCCAATTTTCAGCAAAATACTCTTGTTATTCATGAAAAGATGACAATTCAGGAAGTTTCATTTAGCAATGCATAGAGGGAAACTACCTGCTGCCCTAGGAGAAGTCACAATCGTTTGCTGTGTATTACTGCATAATAGAAACTACAATGCATCCATTCCAGCGAGCTAAGGCATACACTTTATAGAGAAAATGCAGATTTCTCTTAGCATCAGCATAAAGCAAAGAATACGATAAAGCATACTACTCCAAATTCACACATACTGGTACATGAAGTACAGAACACACTTGGCTTATGAGATTTGCATGGGTTTACATGAAGATTATTTGACTTTTAACAATAAACTGCAATTCAGCAATCCATGTGCCCAAATTTAAGCCAATGCTGACAGCTTTCTAGAGCTTAATCCTGGTCTGTTTACTAAACCTTGCATTTTTACTATAAAAAGGTAATCAACAGAGAGACTCTTTAAACTGCATTTGGCCCCTTTCCCTACTGTTGTGATTTAGTCTCATGCACTGAGATCACTGGCAAAGTATGAAACTACTTGAGAAAGAATATACCTGGACACGGGATTTTAGATTTCTCTCTCCGTACATTTCAGCATTTTCACTCCCTAAACTTTAATCAACCATATTAGTTTCAATTAAACCAGTGTTAACAAAAAGTCATAGTTGGAAAACGCTGCTCTCCAAAGATTTTATTTGTTTCCAAAGCACATCTGTCGCTTCCAAAGAGAAAAGGGGAAGATACTTAGACCGACTAATATTGATAATGATTTCATTTCAGGTAGTTTGCAATGCTTGAAAGAAAATCAGCATGATTTAATAATGTACAGTGATTTCATTACCGTTTTGTTTGTTTGCATAAATATTCAAGTAAATGTATGCAACTGTAAAATAAGAAGGTACTGGGGTGAAGATAATGAGCATAAGGTGCACAGTTTATTAATAAGCTTTAGAATTAAATATAAATGTTGTTTAGCATATAATTTCATAATAAAAAACCACTGTTTTGAAAACAAGAGCACTGACTCCACAGCAATTACTGGATTCAGTAAGATGTTGATTTTGGTGAAATAACACTGTAAGAAAATCAAGTGGGTATCTGACAGCCATTTGATCCAAAAATAAAATGTGTTTAATAATAGAAGGAAATTTTAGAACAGGGGAAAAAAAATGAGTAGATTGGGATTTTTTTAATGTGAGCTAAGGGAGAGTAGAGCTCAATTCTCATTTGAAAGTCTCAGCCTCAATTCTACCAAAACTCATATTCATGTCTTGTGTCAGAGAAACCAGCCATGTGTGTCAACCCGAATACTTACCTGTTCGCAGCTCTGCGATTTGAATGAAAAGAAATGCTTTAAAATAGACAGGAAAATTCTGTGGGGAACATTCCTTGCCCGTAGCACAAAGCTAAGCTCCCTCATCCGATCTGAGAAAAATTCATCACTGTACCAAGAGCTAGTGACCGAGCTCCAAGCCCCTGCAGCTCCTACTAACTTCAGCAGAAAGTATGCGTGTCTAGACCTTAATAAACTAAAACTGGACAGTAACATACTAACAAACACCAACTAGTATGTCGCAGAGTTACATCTAAGTGCATTTTCTTATCTCTCTTGGTTATTTTAAAATGGCCTATTGCTGCAGTATCTAAATCTCACATTTTTAACAGTAAGGATAATTAACCACTGCCTGAGGAAGTAGTAGGTCTCTGTCACTTGAAATCATTAAAAATAATTGTTAATGACAAGCTCCATTTAGACTGGGATTTATAGTCTTGGCACAGGAATGAGTAGGTAAGATATTTTTTGGCCCACTTTACAGAAGAGGTCATACTCAGTGACCATAACAGTTTCTAACGGCTTTAAAAGCCAAAAATCCATCAAAGCACTACTAAATGAAAACATAAATTTGCAATTATTTAGCAAGCAACACACAAGACTTGTGGACCAATTCCAAGTGTCTGGTACAAAAAGATAGATGGTCTTAGCATCCTGCTGGCGAGGGAGCCGAGCATAAGCAAAGCTATCCAGGCTTCCCTCCCTCATGGAAATTACCCAGCGACTTATTACTACACGCCAAATGTCACAACTGTTGCAATATGGCTTTTTGGTTATCGACTATCAGACTTCAAAGCACCAATTCCAGAGTCAGGACGACACCAAACTGCAAGCATCATGTGATCTGCCATCCCAAGCACATCTATTTGCTCTGCTTATCGAGCAAGACGATAAAGTTAAGCACGTTTCACTTGCCTGTCCAAAAAGAGAAAGTAGAACTCGCCAAAAAACCGTTTTGGGTGTGCATTGTGCAGAATTCAAGCTCTGCAGCAGCATCAGTTAATCTTGCTGGGACCTGAATTTTGCTGAACAATGTGGAACTACTGTAAATTCATAACCCTGTGGAACGTGAATAGTTATTCATTTTACAGACCAAGCAAGACTATGCAGGGCTGACAAACCTGACTGTACTGACAGACCTGTGAGTACATCTTTAGTCTTTCAGATTTACCTAAGTGAAGCTCGGCTCAGTTTTTGCAGAAAGTGGTATATTCATTGGAAAAAAAAAATGTAACTGTACAGCAAATGTTTTGGAAGTTGAAATCTAATCCTGAGCATAGCTTTGGTCAAAAGAAATAAAGGAAATATTCTGAAAGTTTAAAGGGTTTATTTTTATATTTTCAAAACCAATTTTTTTTTTTAAAGTTTTTTACTTTATTTGTTATATTCTGCTTTTAAATGGACACAAAAAAATAGAAAGAAACAAAAATCTGTAAATGAAATAAGTGGATTAGTCTGCTAAAAATGTCTTTTAGGCTAGACTACTTCTCATGTGTTCCTATTTTCCTTCAGCAAATATGATTTTTCAACCATGGATGAACCAGAAGAAATAAATCCTGGATTTCTGCTGTGGTCAGTGACCTTCCTAGCCCCCTCCTTCCACACCAAACCGTCACCAGAGCAGCTCTTCATGTATCTATGTCTGACAACAGTTCTACCAATAGTCTTCACAGTGGTCATCTGAGCAGTAGCCAATATAATATTTTAAGAGTCATTATTCTGTTTTCCACAACTAAACGAAGCCCTGCGTTCCTGACAGTTGGCATTTGTTTCTTTGCACCAACCTTGGATGTGCTACAAGGACAGCATAGTGTGTGAAAAAACACCACACTGTATGAAAAGCACCGTATCGTATATTGGTTTCTCTAACAGCATCTTATACGAAATAAAGATTACAAAAGATATCAGCAATTTTCTTATCACTCATCATGAAAAACATTTTTTGGACTGCTGCAAATACTCAATTGCATGTATTTTCATCATGCAGATAAGAAACAGATCAGGCTTTTAGCACTAAGTTCAACATCTTCACATAATTTAAGAATGCTTTTTCACATAAATTAGTTTTTTTTTTTTTTTAGTGCCTTAGTCTTATGGAGATGCTCTGTGAGAAATAAGAGACGATTTGCAATGTCCTCCAGCAAAAGAAAAGAACCAGGCTGTTGCATAAAATTTGCAGAAATCTTTAGTGCGAGTATTAGGACTTATCTAGAGGTTTTCTATATTCCTAATATAGACCTGCACAATTTAACCTACCTTCCACAACACATTTTCAAATAACATAGGCTATGATTTAGGTTTCTCTGGAGTTAGTTCAGCCCGAAACTAAACTGAGAGCTGTCTAGAACTCCTGCAACTTTCACTGCAGAGAAATGAACTGTTAATTTGCCACTGCTTCTTACCAAATTAGCAGTAGAAAAGGTCAAAGGATTCAGACAGCAAGAGAAATGCATCAATTAGAAGGCATGCAAAGGTAAGAGTGATTACGGGGACAGGAGGAACGCTTTTATCAGTTAATGGTAACAAATGTATCAGCAGATTCTGTTCATGCTGTTGGAAGAGCCTCATTAAGTGGTTTGCAGTTCTCGGGACAAAGTGTAACAGGACGCAGAGAACTATTTCCTTTCCCTTGCAGGAGGCACTGGCCCACTATCTGGAAACACCTTTGTGCCAGAAAACAAGGAATCTATTCCAACAAAGCTAACAGCACCACTCGGGGACCTTGAAGATTCACGTGGAGAGTCTTAGGATGTTAGGAGACACCAGGCCAGCTTACCCGCTTTCCACTGAGTGAAGCTGCACGGGAAAGAAGCTAATCCCTTCAACTCCACAGTCCATTAAATAGGCAAGACCAAGGGATTGCAGAGCCTACTTTCACAGCTCTGTGACCAGGCATTAATATATTTGTTGGCTTAAAGGCCCAGACAGCTGTTGGTTTATGTTGTGGTTGGATGGTGGGGTTTTTTTTGGTTTTTGTTTTGTTTTTTAAACAAACTTAATTCAGATGTCTACTTATGATAAAAGCACTTTGCTTCGTAGGTGTGGGATTACTTAAAAATGTAAGTGGACTAAGCATTTTTCTTCTAAAACTTACTTTAGAAGGATCTTTCTGATGGTGAGGAAAAGCCCTTGTCTATCTTCTGCGCGTCTGTCTCATTAAAATGGCACGTCCCAGCTTAGAACGAGGATATGGCAGACAAGCTCCGAATACGGGTAAAATAAGGTTTAAGTGTTCATGCCTGTTCCAGTTTACACCATTTCCTCAGAATATATATGATGCTTACAGTACAGGCTGATAAAATCACTGATTGCCAGAGCAAGGTTGTAGGGCTCTTCGGAAGCCTCGACTGCAGAAACTCCATCCCTTGTCATGCTTTCTATTTCAAGCATGAATTTCACAACAATTAACCTCTAGGGTGTTTTGGCCAGGCAAAGCTGTTAAGTTTTTTTTTTTTTTTTTAGCTGCACTGATTCTGCTGCTGTTTCTTTATTTCCCCCTTGTGTGTAGCATGTGCTTTTTCTTGTGACCAGGATCCTAGAGTTAGGCTAACCCTTCCGTAAACATACCACTAATATGGCATCATGTCATTTAAGACATTTAACCTCTGCATTTTCTTACCAAAACACATCTCTTGGTTTTGAATTGTATAAAGGGCATCGTTTAACTAATAATGAGAGGAGGAGAGTGCGGTCTGGTCTAAAGGGAAAGCAAAGGCTGGTACCTGATCATTATCTAAGAGCAAATTGCAGTCTCAGACAGCTTTACAAACTCAATAAATTAACCTTACAGCATCCCGTAATGAAGCCGTGTTCCAAGCTCACGCCTGGGGAAACAGCTTCCAAGAGTCAAATTATTCTCTCAGTTATCCTTCTGCAGCCCCACAGACTTCAAAGCTGTATGCAGACAACGACAGGCAAAGAAAGGCTCAGAAAGATGACTGGATTTGCCCAAGGCTATAGGACAATCAGCTAACACTGAAACCAGGATCCTGGTGCTCTTATCACTAGAATAAACACTAATTTTGACAGTTAAATACTTGAATAATGATGTACTATGGTAATATTCTCTACGTCATTAACAGTCACAATCATGTGTTCCTAAGGTACCTTTAGATTCAAGTATTTCACAGATGCAAAAACACTGAATAATTTTTCAAGTGAAAAATCTATTGACAAGGTGAAAGCAGATCAGGAAATGTTCACACTATACTTCGTGCTGCTAACTATTGGTCATGAATGTTCTTCCCCTTCTGAACTTATACCTACCCTGGCCGCTGACAGATAGCGGGCCACGGACTTTCTCATTCAAGACAATTCTTGAAACAATTTCACGTTCCTGTGATTCATACTAAACAGCCTGCATATTTCAGCTAAAACTTTTTCACTTTTCACTGCACTGCCGTAGAGAGATGAGATTAAAGAAGGGCAGAAACAAGTGAGTTCTCTTTCACGAGCTAGCTCAGAGAACATCTGCCAGCAAATTGAAACAGTCACGTGTAACTTTCATGTCCTTAGTCAATTTCAGCTTTCATACACTCTCTCTGATCCTGAGAATTAATCCTTCTCTATTTTTTTTAACCATATAAAAATGCACATATTGCAATACTAAATTCACACGGTAATTAATGAGGAAGTTCTGCTGACACTTTACTCAAAAGGAGAAAAATCTGAGTTGTGAGCTTTCTGCAAAATCTCAAGAGGTGACTATTCTCTTCGGATCCTCAGCTAGAACTCAAATCAATTAAAAGTAAGTTTAGAAAAAAAGGAAAAAAACCCCCAAATTTTAATTGCTGTCACATTTTGTAGTTACCCTAAAATCAAGTAAAAGCAAGCAGGCAAACACGGCCCGCTCTTTGAAGATTATTGATATTAAAGAGGATTTCAAACTGACAGTTTTTTCATCTGTGAAAGTTATGACCTGATACACATATCACAAAAAATTCACCTGTACACAAAACTAAACTCCAGGGCACAGACGTAGCAGGCAAACTACTGAGAACAAGAGTTGTACTCCAGTTTTGCAAGGCATACAACATGAGGCAGTCGAGCGGCCTCATAAACCAGTGAGACTACTCACCTACACACAAGCATTTTGCTGGGTGAAATCTTCCAGCCAAATTTGTTAGCACACCAACCTTTCATGAGCAATTCCATTGTGCTGGGACAATTGCAGTGTCCACAGCTAGTCCTTGCAGGCTTGGATAATCGCAAAATGAAGGCTAAATCTGCTCACTGCAATTGCATATAGTATGTTTAGTGAGTGCTTTCACCCCTCCGCACTGCAGGTAAAATTTGCAAGATGCAGAGCGTTTCACAGCAGTTAGGTTACTAATTTCACAGCTATACTTTTCAAGTCATTATCATTCCACGTTTCCCAATACAGTCTATTGACTCTATCTGTTTATGACCCATCTCCGCTCAGCTTCAGGCTTTTAAGTGGATACTTATACATAGCGTAGCTAGTGCTTAACAATCTTTCTACTAGTACAAGCAGTGAAGAAATGCAACTTACCTCCACTCTTAAGTAGGTGCTGCTCCTCCTCCTTCAGCCTGTTCTGCATAAGATGGAGTCTGTTGGCTGCTTCCTGTAAGAGGTGAAAACAACCGAATCAGAAAAGCTGCCACATTGCCCAGTCGAGTGGCTATTTGGATAGTCCTACAGCAGTTAAGGGCACTCACAGGCAGAGTGAGAATGGAAAATTTCAGCACTGAAAATGCCTTAGAAAAAAGGTCTTAACTGAAGCATGGGTGCTCCCGTGTACTTCGCCCATAAGGTCAGGATATAAAGAATATACCCAGAAAATCAACTGTATTCCCAGTGGCTGAAACCTCACTCATCTCATTGAAAACGGGTTCAGCTGTCTTCATCCCACAGAGAATTATTGCCATTACAGAATGAAGAGGACTTCCTGTGGAAAGCAGACTTTGGTAGTTGTTTTAAACTCCATTAAACCCCAGAAGTGGTTTTGAAATGACTGCTACTTCATAATACATAAACTAAAACAGAACAAATTCATACATTTCCACACATGCAAACAAAGTGGGAGGAAAAAGCCCACTCGTTATGCATTAGACGTATAGCCAAAATTGTATTTGGGTGTAAAAGCAAACCACTATAGCAACCCTGTGCAAAATAGTTTGTTGATTTCCTTTATTAAATGTAGCAGGCCTTTAGATAAAAATAGGCTGAGAAACACTATCGTATGTTGTACTATTGTATGTACAATACTATTGTATATTGTATCAGTTATGATACAGTCACGACATAAAGGGGGTTAAGAGCAAATGGAAACAGGTAGGTAGAACAGCGGTTGCTGTACTGAGTAAGAGAAGCAAATCACAACAATTCTCAACTCATTCAAACGAATTCCAGTGAAAATGGAAACCCTTACAAAGAAGCCTATAGAGACTTATAAAATCTAAATCTGGCAGAGATAACTTGAGTAAGATGTGCGTCTCTTAGACAGGAAAGGTGCAGAAGTGGCAAGTATTATTTTGTATTTAGGAGCCTGATGAAAAGCTCAGAGGGAAGGAGTCAGGCTGATGGTAGCAGGGGCATCGGCAGTTAAGACAGACAGATGTTTCCATTCCAGCATAACAGATTAGGAAGAAAACATGCCCGCTGCCATAAACAATAACGGATGAGAGCAATTTTGGTCTTCTAGGATGTATGCACTTGCAGAGCATCACAAACAAGGACACTAAAGGTACTACTCGATTGCTAAGCGCCCCCAAGCAATTCTGGAAGGTGTTGCACTGGGTTCACGAAGTTCTCCAACCAGTTAGGACTAAAATCTAGCCAAGATATTAAGAGACGGAATTGTAGGGACTAGTGCTCCCCATGCCAGGGGCAGCAGGCAGGAAAATGTATTTTTTAATAACAGTAAGTTTAAATTAGCACAGTGTTAATGGTGAAAGCAGACTAGATGTGGATAAGCAGACAGACTGGATAAGACACAAATGCATACAATAAGATTAAGACAGAACATATGGCAAACAACTAATTGAAGAATTTATCCACTAATTTGCTCAAAATACTCTTGATTTTTAGTATCCTACAATTCCAGCCAAGCAAGACAAGCAGATGGGGACACTGTGGATTGAAAGTAGATTTTTCTTCTGGGCCTTTAATTTTTTTAAGCAGAACCATACACAACTAGCAAGATAACAAACAAGTATACAATTAAAAATAATAAAACAACAGTTGCTCTGACAGGCCAACAATGGGTCATCGCTCTATATAAACTGTGCATTTGTGGAAAGGAAACAAGGGCTCCAACTGAAATACATGTTGGACAGAGGGAAAGAGATGAGAAGAAAGTCTGGAAAGGGTTATGCTTTGGCTGAATCATAGGCAATCTTTTCTACACTTTCAGATGGAAACATGCATCTTTATGCACAACAGCAGTGCACTAGCTGGGAAAGAAAATCCCTCCCACCAGGAGGGAAATCACAAGCCCTACTCAGCGCACAAGGAAATTGCTGGGGTCAGAGGCCTGGGGACTGGCTTGCATGATGCATTACTTCTGGACTAAGTGGCATAAACATTTGTCTTGGGAGCCAAAACTCATGCTGAAAAAGCTTACAGAAAAGTTGTTTACAAGTAGTAAGGGGAGATGATTCAAGTTCCACATTTGTCAATATTTGAAATAAGTACTGAATAAATACTTCTTTTCTTTTTGTGTTGCTTGAGTTTGGTGGTTAGATTTAATTAGTGGAATGGTAAACTGTCACAATTTATGTCTAATCCTATATTTAGCAGAATTAACAAGCAAGGTCAGCAGTAACATAGGCAATGGGGATCAGCACCTTCATTAACGTGTGGCATGCATGCAGGCGTCTAAATGAACTCTTATAACTTGTTTCCAGAGAAAAGATCATAGTTTCTATATTGTTGTGTTTAATCAAACACAGTTTTGAATGTAACCAAAGCGCGGTGACTGCAGGCAAAGTTTTTATTAAAATTTTGCCCAGTTAGGGAGGCCAGTCACATACACTGCCACCTCTGGTACTGACAAAAGCTGGCAGCACAGGCATCTCCAGGAATTTCAACTGACCCAGATGAAGAGGCCTTGGAGCATGCTTGCAGAGGGGATTCCCAACAGCACCCCTCAGACAGACTGGCCATCCTGTCCAAGAGCTTTCTGATCAAGGTGCACCCTGTTTCAAAGATCCTAACAAAGCTCACTTACCAGCATCTTGCTGCAGTTGTTCATGTAATACATGCAATAATTAAAGAAGCATGAGCAAAGAGCTCTGGATTTGCCTAAACTGTAGGAAAAAGAAGCTGTAGAAATGGAGGCCAAAAGCTACACAACCCAAAGGCAAATACACCCTCATATCGTGGGAACTGCTCACTGATAAGGCTGATTCTTTGGGTAATTATAGTAGCGGTTGCCCCGATTTCATGCTGTTCCATGAGAGATGAGCTGCAGACTGCAGAAGAACACTTAGCAGGAGCTGTGCCTGTTCCCCAAGATCAGGCAGATACAAAACCTGTACCTGCTGTCCTGGTGAGAAACAAAGGTCAGTGCCTCTCTCATGCCCACACAAGGAGTAAATTCTGATCCAAAATCTACTTCAGACAACCACAGAAAGTGTCTGCCACACAAAACCTAGGGCTGTAAAGCAGAAGGTCAAAATGCAAAGTCATACTGCATACAAGATACTCCAACAGCAACTAGCAATAACAGAAACTACCGAAATCACTGGACTATTGGGATTCCATGCTTTTGAGTACCAGTTTTCATTGCCTGTGATTCAAGGCCTACAGGTCCTTACTTCTGTATTCTAATCCGGCACACTCCAAGGGGAGGACCATGAATGTGAGGAGAGAATCTCAAGTTTAGCACAAACTCAACATACTAATATATTTCATATTCCTCTTCTCAAAGGCTTAGTTACTCCCACCTATAGAGCAAGAATCACTGCTTCCTTGTTCACAAAACATATTTATTTAAATTAAACTCACTGCACATCCTATAGCAAGACTAAGCAGAGCTCTCCAGTTTCCAGAAACCCCTAGTTGTTCTTCTACAGCATTCATGAGATCGATTGAGCCTGTGGTCCCAAATCACACTCTCCACAAGGAAGAATCCCTGCCCTTTGGCTTTCAACCTCATTACTGATTTTGTCCCCTAGGTACTGAAGAGGTGACTGCGTATTCACAAAAGACTTTGCTGGGGAAAGTGGAACACACCGAAGGGGCCAGCATAATTGTTAACTTCTACCCAGCAATGACGCAACCTAGAGGAGAAGAAGGTTTGAAAGTGAAGCAGCACACGGGATCTACGCACAGCAGTGCCTTTCTAGGCCTTGCCACTGAAGAGATTTGCCTTTCAGGATGCCTCTGCTCAGCGAGCTAAACAGGCAGAGCAGTGTTCACTAGTGTTTCTTGTGTTGACTTTCTGCTGGTTTAGGTTCTTGAACAGCTCGATGCAGGGTCAAACAAAAGCCCGAGGGAACCGATGAGAGCGTACCACGCTGTCCCTTCAGCTCAGTTCAGCCGTGCTGCCAAACCACAGCCTACAGCTTACCGTACACTGCAGGAAAAAACTGCTTCAAAAGGCTGACCTCAGCTATGCAGATGAGCTCTAGTTCTGGTGAAGTTAGTGACAAAATTGCAACAGTTCCATTGGTTGAGCGTTATGGTTTTAAAAGCAAATACATTTTTTTTAAACAGCTGAGTCGGTGGTAGCTGCAGATACTCTCTTTCTCCCTGCCACTTTCAATGACTGTAATCATACGCCTGTATTTTTGGCCTGACCGGGTTTCCTTCCACCTTCGCTGTAAACGCTATTCCTCATACTATACATGATCTTGGCAGAAATTATTTATGTCATGCATGTGTATTTAATTTTCAGCTCAGCAAAAACAAGACCAGGCTAATCAGCGATGCTTTTCAGTTGGCCGCTCTTACGTGACGCAGCGCTTTTGAAATGTGACAAGGGAGAAAAGCTGAGAACGTGACAAACGTAATGGCACAGCTGCTTTTTCAACCTATAAAGTAACGTGGTACAAAGGACTTCAACAGAAGAGCGCTCCACAGTGGCCAAGAGGCACGTTTGCTGTGCAGAGTGACAGCTCCACGCAGCAACAAATCTGGCTTTGCCCTCGCGAAGCGCCCATGAGGAACGGACTGAATGCCTCAGGAGGCACAAGAGCAGCAGCCAATATTTACGTTCAGTCTATCCAGTAAATAAACAAGACTGAAACGCTGCAGGCAAAATGCCTCACACATCTTACTCTAAAAGCTAACTCGCGCCGAATCCAGTGGCAGCACCAGCTGCGGAACCACAGCGTCAAGTTAACACAATTAACACAGTGCCAATTAACACAAAACCAGTGCCAGCGCACCCCATCAGAACGAGGTCCCAGGCCTTTCAGGACACCAGAGAACCCAGAAGTTCTGGGGCTGCAACCCCTGCTTCAGAGGCAGGCCCATCTCCATTGAGATGGGACTTTACATCTTCTGCCTCACAGAACGTGCATTTTTTTTGTAGTGCACTGACAAAGTCCGCTCTTTCAAAAGTAGTCAATCTGACCATTTTACAAACTCAGTGCAGACAGCCTAGTGAAATGTGCAGCGCTGCAGGAATTTGTGTTATCTGGCACTTAGAATCAAAGAATAACTCAGGCTCTAAGCTTGGGACCTCAGGAAGCCCCTAGTTCAACCTCCTGCTCCTAGCAGGATCAGCTTTGGGATCCGACCATATTGCTCAGTGCTTTAACAAGCTGGGTCTTAAAAATCTCTAAAACCTTAGTGGGCAATCTGTTCTGATGACCAATTGTCTTGAAGTGAAAGAGCTTCTTGATATCAAGTTGGAACTGGTTTTGATTGCTCATAATTCATCCAGGTCTTAACCCTACAAGCGTTCTACTCACATTAGTTACTGTTACGTTACCAGTTTTCCATAGCAGGCACCTTATCTTGTGACATTTAAACAACGGGTCTCTATATAATCAAAACTAACAGGAAATAAAAAAATCATTTTCTTGACCTACCAGGACAAAAAAGAGCTTTTTAAATAAACAAACTTCTCCTGCATTTACAATCCACTTAGCCCTTTCCATGCCAACTTCAAGTCTGTCCAACTCAGCAAGCATTTTACCTGTCTTCTGCAGAACTTTGAATGTATTATTTCAAGACATGTATGCTTTTCATAGAACAGAATTTAAATGAGAGCAATACAGATATTATCCTGTATCTCAATCTACTGTAAGTGGCAAAGCAAATGGCTTTACAGCTTGTATCTGAGAGTGAAAGCCTTTGAAAAACAGGAACGAGACAAAATACATCGCTGTTTAGCAAAATGCTTTAACATAAACTAACCTATCACTCCATAGACGAGTAAAACCTCATATGCATGTTTCTAAGGCAGGGTGAATGGGAGTCAGCTTTGAAAATCTTTTAACAGAAAGCTATATAAATGTGTAGCCTGAGAAATGATTGTTCATTTATCAGCTTTTTATTTAATTTGCACTACAATTTCTTGAAGAGGATGGTTATTAAACAACATGCAATTACAACTATATGCAAACTACACACAACTATGTGCAGTGTTCTTTGTTAAAACAAACGAGAACAACAAAAAAAGAGGCCAATATGCCAACACGTAGAATATCCTCCAGCAGTTGAAAACATCGTTTGACTTTGCGCAAGTGAACCACGACTTGAATAAGCCATACAATTTCTGGATTGCCAATGTTTTATGATATAACTAATGCTGTCGAGTGTTGTTTTAAACAATAAAATCAAGTTACTGAAATCATGAAACTGAAGAAGAGTCTCTGCCCCTTTAGACTGTAAAGCAGCAAATTTCAATAGGCTCCAAAATAGGAAAAACCCGTAAAAAATGGTGCAGTATTTGATCATTTAAAACATCTAAATATTTTTATGTTACTCAAAAATTTGTTGAGAAAGTTGTGGAGAAAAGGCTGACAGGATTTTGAATAGGAAGAATTTGTGTACTGGAGCCAGCTGGCCAGACAGCACGGTCACCACTGAGAAGAAAGAAAAGGAAAATAAATGGGAAAAAACAGGAAGATGATAAATGTAAAAGAAGGACAGGACAACAACTGGGGATAGCTGACTTTTTTTGTTCAGGTGCCAACCTTGCCTTTTTTTCCTAAGCTGTTTCTTCTGCTCATACCTCAGACATCCTCCAAACCTCAGAAATCTCTCCAGACATCTCTATATATGTACACCTTTTCATCTTAGTAAGGGAAAACAATATTTCTTTCTGTCTTTTTTTCTGATGATTTGCTGGAGAATATTGGTAATCCTACTGCTCTGTAATACTTAAAATGAACTGATTTGAAGATGGATTGAAAAGCCTCCTCTTCACATTGCCTATTAATCTCAGCAGCCGTTTCTTGCTTCGTTATAGAACAAAGCAACTGAGATTAGCTCTTTCTATGTGCGCACAATGGGATTTTTTTTTCCATAATAGAGTGTTGCCACTCATTCAGCAGGGGTGTGATACAAGGACTAGGAGAAATCGTGTGGTGCCTGAACAGAGAATGTGACAGTATTTTTAATAAGAGGAAGCCTGCCTAGGTACAACAGAAAGGTAAGCGAACACTATTAAGGTTGCACAGTTAAAATAGACGATAGAATGAGATGCTAACTTACCAGAGCTCTTTTGTTAAGAACTGAAGACAACGCTTAGTATCTTGCTAAACTACTTTTAAATACCTGACCCTACACTCCTGCCCATTTTGCTTTGAATTGAAACCTGCATAGCTACAGTTATGTTTGACTAAAAATGACTGTAATGTTATAGAGTTTCTTTCTTATTTTATTGAGGAATGAAGACTACAGGAAAGAGAGGCGATCCATCAGAGAGCAAGGCAGAAAAATCTTGGCCAACAGACTGGGCCTATGAGAGGGGCTTTAAACTAGGTTTGTCAGGGAATGATGATGAAGGCCTGAAGAGAAGCGGAAGATCTGGCAACAGGCTCTGGCACTTCCCCTGAGAAGGCAGCACAAGTGGGAGCCCATCTCCAGTGCTTATACACACGTGTACATGGCACAGGAAACAAATGGGAGGAATTAGAAGTCTGTGCTGAGTTGCAGAGTTTTGATCTCCCAAGGATTACAGAAATATGGTGAGAAAGCTCACAGGACTGGAGTGTTTTAAGAGATACAGGCACTTTAGAAAGGACAGGCTGGGAGGTGAGGAGGCGAGGGGTTGCTCTCTCTGCAAAGGAGCAGCCTGAATGCACAGGATTTTGCCTTGCAGTAGGGGATGAGTCCGCCGACAGTTTGTAGGTAAGGATCAAAGGACAAACTGCTAGCCTACAATACAACACAGCTCACACTGCATAAACTAATGTTCACTTTAACCTTAAACTTTCTTTAACTTTTAAATGCTTGAGTCATATTCTCAGCAGAGAATACACTTCAGTAAAAACCATGATGGGCAGTATTTAGAGATGGCTCCATTGCTTCGGTTTCCCATCTGTTGTCTAGTTCCTTGACAGGGGCTTTTACTTTTCCATAAAAGCTACCAAAACTCAAAATTAAAAAACTTGTCTCAATATCACATGATACTGTACTCAGTAAATAGCGTAGAACCACAACAAAACTGGCTTACAACTGCTTAGTGCAATAAAGCAGGTTCCTGGCATAAAGAAGAATTTTGCATCTGGAGGTTACTCCTCACAATTACTGATGAGGTGGCATCATCAGTCATAGCACTATCACCGTGATACAGCTTTCCGAGAAATACCATAGCAGCTTCTCCCCTCTTCCCCTGCCCTGAATTAAAATAAGTACTGCGTGCTTTGAAGAACGTGGTCTCAAAGGAGCTACTGCTCCAAATACAGCTTTCTATACCAGAAAAAAAAACTATGAAGTTATTCTAGCAGATTCCCCGGATCCATCATCAAAGTTTATACTAATAAATATTCAGCTTAGGGATCACTTAGAGATCTTTATCATTTCAGCCCGAGAAGCATCTGAAAATCTTCACAATTTGCCTATTTTATTTTTTATTTTTTTTAGAGAGGTCATCCTTACAGTGGATAGGCACACACCGAATGAACTGAAAATCATAATTCCCTATTGTAAAACCATCTACCTCCTCTCTATTTTCATTATTCTCATCTCCTCCCTCACTTTCATGTCCTGAAGTAGTCATCTCCTCTCATCATTAATACTCATTTTAGAGTAATCATTTCCATTGAAACACATATAAAGCACACTTGAGAGTATTTTATAGGCTTTATACTTAGCAGAAATTCACCAACTGTTATCATAATATTGTCACCACCAGTGATGGTGGTAAGGAGGAAAAATCCATTTCTGCTGTAAAGCCATTATTTTAAATAATGAATTAGATTCATTGTCCTTCTTCAGGGAAATTCTTTTAACTTGAAACTCTTCTTCTGTCCCAACCAGCCAGTACTTCTATCTAGAAAGAAACTCTTTTAAAAACCAGGAAAGCTTATGCTGCTTTACCATGTGACTTAGTCTTTTTAGTTTATTCTTTTCCCATCTTAAATCACGACAGTCTCCTGCTTTTCTTCTTGTTGTGGCAGAAGTAGTATTCATTAACAGTACTGTAACAGTGGAAGTACTTCAGTAAGTGTGGCAGAAGAGTATTACTCCTTAAAGCTGAGAGAATAATACTTATCAAGGGAAGCATCAAATCTGATTTCGTACTGAAAGAGGCTCTGCAGAAGCGCAAGGATCGAGCGGGGGTTATATCACTCAGTTCACAGTGAACTGATGCCGCAGAATGTAGCGTCCTGCCCTGAGAAGCTCTGACACAAGAACTCCAGTGAACACAGTTATGGAAATAAAGAATTAGATCTGTTAGATCTCTACTGAAGGGCAGAGTAATAAAAAACCCTTGAAAGTTTCTTGAAAGGTTTATCTTCTCAAGAAAATATATAATAACCTAACTAAGCTTCATTCAGGATGTCATAAAAATTAGGGAAAACACTAAAAAAAAAAAAAACTTTCTGATGCAAATGAAAACTATCATAGTAAAAGATTTAGTATGGATAGTAAAAGATTTAGTATGGACTCTAAGGATTACTTTGTTTTAGGGAAAGCCTTTAGGAAGGTAAGTTGCTGTTAAAGACCTGTAAGACCATGGAGCAAGGATCAGGCTACCCAGATGGGCCTTTGCAGTGTCACGCAAGAAGCAGAAGGCAGAGATACGAAAAGATGCAGTTTATCGCCTAAGATACCTATGCTGATGCTATCCGAACATAGCAGCTCTTAATGCTATCAAGTTCAGGCTGCATGAAACCAGTCAGTGAACTGTTTAAAAAAAAAAACAAAAAAACAAAAAAACCAACCAAACAAACAAACACAATCTCCCCACCCCCACCCCCCAAAATAACACAGTCCACAGAACCAGTATTTCAAAATTATATTGGTTTCATGTTTCTCACATACAGGCTTTTTCCTAAAGCAGTCATATGATTATTTAGCAGCTCTGACTTCAGTATGTCCCACTCAAACAGTGCAATAACCACTTGCTGCAGAACAGAAATTGGAGTCGGAACTGAACAGCAGTCTTCATAATCTGAAACTGAGAGATGGAGTCCTGAGATTTAAGACAGACCAGTTATTGTCCCTCTTTAATAAGTAGTCTGTGCATGAAGGTCTCATCTAGAAATGAATACCTTCCCTTTGGGAACTCAAAGAGAAGGGACTAAATAGAAAGATCATATTAGCTCAAGGGTAAGCATCCAAACTTCGGAATAGTTGGTTGTTCTTGCACTGTGGATTGGGTTTAATGACTTGCACTATAAATACAAATGCCATATTTATGCTTCATAAGAACCTTGTTTGCTACAGCTCTCCCCTCTTATTCTCAAAAAGTAAGTAGATATTTCTCCTAGTGGCAAGATTCTTGGACAGCTTTCAATACAATATGAAAGCTTTCCGCCCAGGTTACTCTACTTCTGCGCATATACACTGCATGCTTTTCATCATTAAACAACCAAATGGTGGGACAGGCTGCCCAGAGAGTCTATGCAGTCTCTACCCTTGGAGATTTTCAAGATCCTATTTAAAGCTTTGAGCAATGTGGTCCGATTCCACAGCTGACCCTGTTTTGAGCAGGAGGTTGGGCTAGAGACCTCATGAGGTTCCCTCCAGCCAGAATTATTTGATGATTCTATGATCAAGACAGCTGCTTCTATTTAAGGAAGAAAAAAAAAAAAAAAAAAAGAAACTGCACCTTAAACATTCTCCCACCATTGCTACACTGTTTATCTGTTTATTTTGGATTATATGTTAGGAGGAACAGCAATTCAAATTAAATACCAAAATAACTGGATGCAAGCTACCTGAAGGCTCTTGAAAAGAGTGGCAGTTCAGCTCTGTGCAACCATATCTACTTCAAAATGAGCTCTGGCAGTTCTGGAGCCATTTCTGGCTCTGAATAGCTTGCTACTTCACATCCTCCTTTATTCTGTCAAATTCTTTGCCCCCTCTTTTTGAGGCTCCAATGATTAGGATTATATACACGCATACAGCCTATTTTTTCCATTGCTCCTAACTGGGCTAGCCAGTTCCCTCCCCATGCACACACTCACGTGTGCATTTTGTACAGTATGGGTCACTTTCAGATTGACATAACTGCTCCTTGACCACCTTTATTTGTTCCACAACAAGAAATGGGCACCATAAATATGGAAGAGCTTTCACAAAAAGACAGGTGACGTTTATACCCAATGCTTCTGCTGAGCTGCTTTTCCATCACTGTTCCCACAGCGCACTTGGCTACGCCACTAACCAGAATCATCTTGTTATTCACATAAATTGGGCCACGTTGAGAGTGAGGAGTTTTACAGTGTCATGATTCACCAGAACAAGTACAAGAATAAATGCCTTCCTCAGTTGGTTAAAGGTAGCATAAGGATCCTGCTTTCAGGTAAGTCTAGCACGGTTAGGCATAAACTGAGTTATGAAGAACATCATTTTTGAAAATAACCTGTTAAAAGTTGCCAAACCCAAGGAATTGCAAAGCCTTAAGATGTAAGAGAGAGCACAGCATGGGACAGGAACAAGGCAAACAGGTACAACCTTTAGAGACCATCTAGCCCAACCCCCCTGCTCCAGAAAGGTCACCTAGACCAGGTCCATGTCCAGGCAACTGTTGAATATCTCCACAGATGGAGACTCCACAGCCTCTCTATCAGGACTCCCAGGGCCTTCTCTGCAGAGCTGCTTTCTAGCAGGTCAATCCCCAGCCTGTACTGGTGCCTGGGGTTATTCCACCCTAGGTGCAGGACTCTGCACTTCCCTTTATTGGACTTCCTTCAGGAGGTTCCTCTCTGCCCATTTCTCCAGCCTCCCAAGGTCCCTCTGAATGGGAGCACAGCCCCCTGGTGTATCAGCCACTCCCCCCAGTTTTGTATCATCAGCAAACTTGCGGAGGGAGCCCTCTGTCCCATCATCCAGGTCATTAATGAATAAAGTTGAACAGAGGCATCAACATAGAAACAAGAACTGCAACAGCCAAGACTCACAGAAGGTGTGAAGCAGGGGAATCGCATAACCATAAAGTGATCACAGCTTGACAATAAACTGCTAGGTGACCTCAGAGCTCTTACTCTTCCTGGGAAGCTCTCATTCCTAGTGCTTCATGACACTAGCTCACCCGGCAAGATTAGGAAGTGACAGGATTCTCTGAGGAACAAAAGATGGTTATGACACCACGATGGCCTGAACAGTCTTGTGAGTATAGAAATAATCTACAGGGCAAGCTGAAGGTGGAACAAAAAATCAAATATACTGACAAATCCAATCATTTCCTGTGTCTCCTGTGTTGGTGGGGGGCAAGTGAACCCCCAAAGCCTATCCAACCTTTTCTTCCGACATGCTAAGTGAAGCATACCCTCCTACTACAAGTACAGAAAGGAACAGTTACCTCAAGGCTTTGCTGAAGCCACAAAACTGAGAATTGATGGAAAGCTTACATGCTTTGGTTTTCCTTTCAGAATCAAGACAATCCAGATTCAGTAAAGCAGGCTAGAGGCCTAAAGTCAAAGGGCTCAAAAGGATGTAAGAAGGATTCCTGAACCATCCAAGAACAATAAATCGGAGTCTAGGGAGCAGAACATTACAGGTAATACACCACTGAGGACACTGCCAAGGATTTACATGACTATCTGCAACAGAGTAAAGTTCAAGAGGATTGTGACAAGAGAAACAAAAGACAAAAGGATTGGAAAGGAACTAGCAGACTGTAGCATGGAACTAGTTAAGATCACAAGCCTTTAAATCCTTCCACATGGTCAAGTGATAGAATCCAACAGCACTAGGTGGTGGGGGGTGGAAACCAGCAACAAACTAATATTTTCTACCCAGAGTTTTCCAATTAAAAATGCTTTTATATTAGGTTCAAGTCAGCACTAACACTCAGGAATTCACTACTGCCTAAAATAATGTGACAGAGGAAGGACTTCATTCTGCAAATCAAATGTATTCATCATTGGATAATATGTAAGTTTACCATAATGACAACTCCTCTCTTTACTTTTCCTATTTGCTTTTGTGGAAGATATGAATTATAATGACTCAATAACAGTTCATTGAGCATTCCCTTCATGTACTACATTTTTATTGTATTAGCTTACAAGCTACATTGGTTGGATGTGTGATACTTACTTGAATAATGTACAATTCTGCAATGTAAACCTGAGGTCAGTTTGCACTGTCTGAAGAAATTATCACCAAATTAATACTGATTGGAAGTTAGTAGTCACAGCTGTGCCTTGCTTACCACCATAAAGCAGTCACTGTCACATCATTGCTTGAATCTAACGTCAGAATTATCCTCTCCCTATGTCACAGGTAGCACAAACACTTAAGTGTTCTGAAGGGAGTTGGGAGTATTTACTCCTTTCAAGAGTACTGGTTAATATAATAGAGAGTAGTTGTTCTTGGTGAACTTGAAAGACAAGAGATTCCATTATCAATTCCTGGAATCATCTCGAGATCAACTAGTTCCAAAACAGTCCATGTTTGTTATAACAAAGAATCTCTTCTCCAGGTGGCTGGCACACTTCAGTTTATTTCTTATTTCCCATCAATCAAGTCCCAAATTAAGAGGCAGCACTAGCATCCCTCTCTCTAACAGTCCTGTTGTTAGAGCCCTTGCACAGGAATTGGAGATCTAGGATTTCTTCAGCCTGAGAAGATTTGAGCCTCCAGTTCCTGCTTCCCAAGAGAGAGGTCCAGATAACAGGCTAGAAGACTAGGATAAAAACTAATTCTACATATCTCATTTTGATGAGTTAGAGAAGGGAAAAGGTAAGAAAGACTTGTAATGCAGACAAATCCCTCATTTGAAAGGGGATGGCAAGTTCGGTTTATAGCACTCTTTACACACATTAGGTTGCAATTCTTTAACACTAAATGAATACGAAATCTTTGAGCAACTAATCTACAACAATTACGAAAAAAATCAGGCTTCCGTTTACTTACTCTTCTTTTCTAGGTTCAATAATTCTGCATTCTTCTCTACACAATCTCCCAGCTTAAGCAGTAGGAACACAGAAGCTTCATTCCAATCTGCTCTGCAGATTAAGAAACACGAGCTGTGGGCTCAAAATCATTGTGTCTGAGGAGAAACTGGGATGTAGGATGCACTCCCTATAAGACATCGCCATTGCTGGTTAGGAGACAATCACCACCAGGTATTTAAAGTGAATGGAACACTGCCAAAGTGAGTTAAACCCTACTTAACAGGCTGGGCTATGACCAAGTCAGCTCTCTCCTCAACCCTCTCAGAGGGGCAACAAAGCTTGAGTAGGAGAGACACATACAGCTCTCCAGGTCAACACATTAAAAAGAGCAGGCTTTCAGAGTACTTAGTGGCCCAAAATGGAGATTACCATTGGTTTCAGGCATTTCCAGGGACAAGGCTGTGCTTGAGATAAGCCTAGATGAGAATGTAAGTGGAATTCTGGCAAGATCAATATGACACAGTCTCTGGGTGGAAAGGGGCACCATTTGCCTGAGGATGTCTTACTTTTCCTTAATCCTGATGCTTGAGCTTGTGGCAATGGTTCTGAAATGGTGTTGACTCACAACCTGGCCCACCTGTATCTCAACTTCAGAACCAGCTTTAAAAAGAACTCTTGACTGTTCTGGAACTTTCAGAGGAGGAAAAAAATGGGATGTACTGGGATAAGGGGGTGGCAGATTTTTGCTCCAATGGAGTGAACACATGCAGCAGCAGCTACTTGAACGCTTTTATCTTTTCTGACATGCTCTTTACAGGCTCTCCCAACTTATCTCTACTTCTAGGACTCCACGCTACCTTTCTCATCTCCTTTTGCGTGATCACCATTTCTCAGTCTAGCAACTTCCTATGTCCTGTTCTCCCAAGTATCGCTGCCCCTGTGTACTCCTTTCCTCCATTTTTTTTTTCTCTCCATGTTTCTGCACTATGGGATTTGTGCATCTCAGCCCACCAAGGCTGTCATATGGGTACCCCAGAGTAAATACGAGAATAGATGCAATCAGCAATTAAGATGCCTATGCTTACTTTTAATTGGGATATTCAATATAATTTAGCTACACTGGACCAAGCGTGCTCTCCTGGTACCAATACAATTTTTCCAAACACTGATAATTCAAATATACATTAGCTGGAAGTCTAAAGACTGAAACTTAATGCTTTTCATATTAACCTTCTGTCCTGCTATTTTAATAAGGACACACTGCAGTGGGAATTTCTAGATTTAATATTTCAAATGGGACCGCTGAATGCAGAAGATATAAGAAGCAACAGAAGAGAGTATCTTGGAGTGAAGCAAAACTCGGATATCCCTATTATGTACATATTCAAAACAAAGCATCTTCTCCAGGTATGGAGCTCTGATGAGAAATCAAGAGTTTAACGAAGGGCGAGGAGGGTATTTGGTGTGGAGGGTAGGAAACGCAAACGGAGAGTCACAATATACTCTGTTTGTTTGGCTTTTCCTTGCTTAATCTTTTATCATGCTTACAGATAGTACTACCAGGGTGATGAAAAGAAAAATATTTTAAGCAATCTGAAGCCAAAAATAAGGACCAAGTGGCTGTGTGCATACTGTCCCTTGTGTGTCCACCATGACACTGGTGCTCCTTAGTGGATAATTCACAGTACCATCATAAAAGCAGTTTTAAAAGAATATTTCATGATGCAGTATTCTTAGTAAAAAGTAGTCGAAGGAGAAGAAAGTACTTCAGGGATGTCCCCTGAACAGTAAAAGAAAGAATTAGTATATTCTGTCTAGAGAAAAGGCAAGCAAGCGGTATAATATACTGCAGAGTTATTCTGGCATTATGCAAGCTAGTTTCAGAAACGCCTTTTTGGACTGTGTTAGTCTGTGCTGTCCAGACATTCGTTACAGTCCACAGAAAAATTCAGCCTCCAAATCTGAAAAGCCCTGAAACTCTGATTTTTCAGAGTTCAAAGTTCTAATAGCTTTAATATTTAAAAAATCAAACAACTTCATTCATTTGTATCCTGTTTTTAAAATGAAGTGTTTGAATGAAACTGATTGTTTTCACATAGTAGAAAAGTAAGAACAAATCTTTGAGGGGACACAGCACATACAAATCCCTGCTAGCACGCAGAAATGCAAAGGCATGGATCCCATGAAGAGCGCAAGAAAGCAGCAACAGAATAAAAGGAGTAACTGAAAATGGAAAAAAAGGCTATGGAAACTGCAAAGGCAAAATATCCTTATTTTAAACTCCTTTGATCCAATAGGTGTGTGTCAGGTTGTCAACAAACATCAAAAAGCTTACTCGAAGGAAGAGTTATGTGGGGACTTCTGATATGTCTATGAGTCAGAGTTGATAACATACATAATGTCATATTTTTCATACATTTCAAAGGGCTTTCACAGAAAAACAGGTAGGTACCTTGCAGGTAGTAGTTTCACCATCAGCTAACTATTCAGTTATTGCAGTTCATTCGCTTCAGGCTCAACCCCAAGCTTTTCAGTTCTTTTTAACCCCTAAGGGATATTTCTGAGTCCAGCACCTAGCAGATTGCTTTCCAGATACTACTCAGTGTTATTACCGACAGCACGTGGCAAAAGGAACAGGAAGCTCAAGACCACCACAAAACGGGCTAAAGAGCCCTCTCTGTACAAACTGTATACCTACGAAACGAAAGAATAAACAAACAAGAAGAAAAAAGAAAAATCAACTCAAACCACCAGTACTGTGGTTTAGAAAGGCTGGAGTGCTTCATCTGCTCAAAGTCACTTAATTAAAATTGTGTACTTGGGTACAATCTTTAAATCACTTTTCTAATTAGGAAATGCACTCTGGCCTATGTCATTAGCTGTGCAACGTCAGCATGGTACCAAAACAGCTTCAAGTGCAAGTGCACTGGAGATTAATCTCATTATGCTGCAATAGTATCCTAATCAGAGCAAAAAAAAAAAAAAATTCTAAAAACATGCATCTAGTTAAGGAAGCAGGTCCAGGAATCAGTCCCTGCTACTGAATTCCACACAGGGTGCTGGATTAATCTAATTACATTGGAGTTGCTTTTTCCCAGCAAGCTATTTAACAAAATACACGGAGAGGATAATAGAATAGACTCTCATTTCTCCTACAAAAGATAATTAAGGTTTGTTTGGTGGAACAAAATCAGGGTTGAAAAAAAAACCAATGTAATTTTTAGTAATTTTTGACAGTTGCAGGGAGTGGGTATTGTAATAGATTAAATGCAATTATCCTAGTCATTTTCCTTCTGTTTATTCTAGAAATGGTAACGGGATGATAAAGCTCAGGACAACATGCAGCATCAGCTTCAACCTCTCTGTGTGCAACTGTGCTAATTTTGGAGTAAACTGTTTTCAAACACAGAATAAGCTGCCCACAATTTTGCTTCATCAACAAATAGCCAGAGGTGATGAAATAATACCTGAAAAGCAAATCGAGACTGACAGAAGAAGCGAGAGAGATGCATTAGTGTTTCAGGATGGCAGGGAACTAATCTGAAGTGGATTAAACACTACACTGTCTTTTTAAAAAAAAAAAAAAAAATCCCAGCACTGGTTTGGAAATAGGACTGCACTCACAAGTCTCTGGGTTTAGTTAAGCCTCAGATTCTTCACCCTCTTTCATTTGCCAAGTCTTGGGGCTTTGAGCGCTGATACCTCATGATGACTTCAAATAATAGTTTGGAATATTAGCACTTCTGAAAACCTGCCTGTAAAACAGACAAGGGCATAGCTTCTTCTGTGCAAGCAGGAGCTTCTATAGCTAAGTAGTCGTGGCTACTTGAGTCACTGGATTGCCCCCCAAGAAGAGATAGTTAGCGTCTCCTCCTTCAAATATTCTATTATTATTTTCAGACATTCAGATTTTCTGCTGTTGATCCTTATGCTTCCTTCTCCTAATCTGGAGAACAACTATCAGATGCAATCCCCCCGCCTCCCCTGTTTTTTTTTTTGTTTGTTTTTTTTAAGTTCACACAAGGCCTGTGAACTAATGCTGAATCCACACACACAAGATGTAAGGTGCTCAGAACACAAAAGCTTATAGGAAGTGGGATCCTATCAACTACCCCCTAGTGAAAACACTTAATAGCCTCTAATACACAGGAGATGAAATGAAAGAACCTCCAGGTCCTTTCAGGTTAAACTCAAACTACAGAAATAAACTTCATGCCAGTTTAAGCTAACACAACATGTTCTGCAGACGGTTTAAGCACAGGCAGCTTGATCACTTGTGATCATGGGAGTACACCCATAGTTAGAGACACCCAAGTACAGACCACTAGACAGGGTAAGAATGTATTCCAAATGCAGGAGACCTGATGATATTTAGCATAAAGCATATCTTAAAGATCTTTCCTAGCTCTGATGCCTACTAATGCATACTGCACACAGCAAGTGACTGCAGTACATGGGGAGAAACCTACCTTTTTGTCACAAGATTTTATGCTCCTTAATTTTGAATGTTGCTGAAGTATCGCTATCTGCTTATCCTAATAAATTAAAAGCCAAAGTATATGGGCATATTTTTTTTTAGCTGTCTGACAGTTAGAGAGAAGGAGGAAAAAATAAAATAAAAAGCGTTCTAAGCACAGATGCATTCCTGAATGACAAAGGCTTTTCCTTCATCTTACTATCTTTTAAAAAATATTTCTCTCGAGAACTGTATGCCAACTAATTAATTCTGTTCAAAAAAAAAAAAAAAAAAAAAAACGGGTTCTAGTAGCTCAGTTCAAAACATTCCTACTCTTAAGTTTCAAGAGTATTTGAACAAAAAGGAAAAAAGTAAGATTTTTGGGCTTCATTTCAAGATTATCATATAATTGGGGCCTTTTTTTGCCAAAGATATGGGCAAGAACAGGAACATTATAAAACAAAAGACATGAAAATATGAAGCTGACTACACATTAAAAATACGTGAACTAATGTTTATAGAGACAGTGCTTATAAAAAGGGATGTTAACGGGAAATTGGTTCACAGTGATTAACAAGTTGTCAAATGCTTGGGTGGACTTGGCAATCTTATATTGGTTTTTCAAATCCCACGTTATCTTTTAAAATACGGGGTATGTTACCCCTCAAGCAAACAATGCAGCAAAATACTTGAGCCTTCTCACCAGCATACAGCATGCCTCTCCTATGTCGGAAAGAGGACGGAAACTGATCCTGCTTCCCCCACGTCTGCAAAGCTGCCTGAAACCCAGCTATGAAGCCCCGTCCATCGCGCTGTGTCTTAGGCAACGCTCAGTGCAGGAGACTTCTGGACGCAATCAGTTCTACAGAGCAACAAGGCTTTCTAAAAAAAAAGACATCATCTCATACATATAAGATAGGCAGCTCGCAGGAGCAGAGGAACTACAAAAGTTGCCTTACTTTATCTTCAGCATAAACACAGGTCACAACATTTTACTGCAACTAAACGGAGGTATGATGATGTTAAAGGAGGAAGGCAAATAAATACAGGAAAACAAAATTCGGTCCTTCAAATCAGTAAGCACATACAGACATAGAAAAAGCAAAATACGCATTTATAGGCTGGATACAAGGAACGTTATTCAAAGCCCTCCAATATTTCTGCCAAGATCAAGTTGTGTTAACAAAATAAAATACTATCATCATATGCAAGACAGGAAGATCCAGAAAAAGGAAGCACTAGTTAACTAAAACAAGGTGTAGAACACACATCGATTAATACTAGAAGTCTCATGAGAGATCATTCACCAAAACATCTGTTTAAAACGAAGAACAGAAAATGCATGGGGTAATGATTTTAAGAAAGATGACCAGCCAATAGTATCAGTAAAACACAAAGCTACAGAAAGCTGAAAGGAAGGTTGCCTGAAGGAGGGAGCAAAAAGAGACAGAGAGGCAGATTATCCAGCAAGACAGAAAAGAAACAGATAATCACACTGAACTGACAGAATTCAGGAAGTCCAAAAAGAGAATTTCTGCAAAACAAGACTGAAGTCTGTGTTAGAGAGGATTCCAGCATACACGATCTTTTCATTGATACTTTTTACTATGTTTTCACCGAAGAGGGCAATCATAAGGAAACTGAAGGACCTTGTGCTAAGAAACCCTTACACATCAATTGTCAGCAGGTGATAAAAAAAAGTATCTAAAAACTCTTAGCATATACACTGTACGTGGCACCAGAAGATTAGAAATGCTGAAAATATCCTTCAGGAACAGAGACACTGAGAGAAAAAGGAAGAATCAGGGAAAGTTAGAAATAGGAAAAAGGTATCCGAGTCCAGCATTGAGTTTTAGGTGGGTTTTACACTGATGTCGCTTCAAAAGCTGTGTTATGTTTGTCTGAGAGCAATCAAACTTACACTGCATGGCAGAAACTGCCAGTCATTCAGAGCTGCATCTTCAACTAGTAGCACGTTGCTTTAGTAAAGAGAGTATTAGAAAGCTTTTCATTACAAGGCTAAAGCCAATAGTATATGTACCGGAAACTGGCTCCATTAAATAGATGTAGCTAAACAACAGTGTCATTTGAGACTTGACAGCTGTCTTACCTCAAACATCTCTTGCTCTGTTCTACGAAGATCATCTAGGAGCTGCTCCATATAGGTCAGATTATGGAATTTTTCTAGGTAACTGCTGTATTGTTTCTGCAGTTCCTCCTCAATCTTCTCATACTCATCCATAAAAGCAGGACTAGAGAGAACAAGAACAAACTACTCAGAGATATTGACCTGTAGACACAGAATTCCAAAATTCATTGTTGTTTTTGGAGTTGCCTTTCCACTTCTGCTAAACCAATGTAAAAGGACCTTTTATTTTCAAGATTCTATACTACTTCAGAGACTAAAAGCATTAAGCAAAAATACTATACCTATCCTGCAAAAGTTATACATAGCAAAGGAAAGGTTACTGCGTACCCACTACCATGCCCTTCAAAGAGGCAGAAGGGCAGCATTTCAACAAACCTAAGGAGAGGTTCATCTTCTTGCTATTTCATGACTCCAAGGACTAGCTTGTAGTACGGCCTGTAAGTCACCTACCTTGCCTGGAGACTTTATTTGTAACAAAACTGTGCTGTGTAGCTAGAAGTACAACCAGACCCGACAGCAATAAGCCTTGATGTCCTTTGCTACAGGACAACTATTGGGCCCCAAAGAACACTACTGCTGTTTTATGCTTCAACCTACCAAGTATACTTCTCCCAAAGTGTTACTGATCAAAACATGTCTAAATGAATTTAATGCCATTCCTTCCACTGCTCGTTTTTCTAATATTTCTACTATTTTCTCTTCATATGAGGTCACAAATAGATCCTGTAGACAGTATAAGCCCACTCTTTAAACAGGGGCATGAGATCAGCCCAAACTGTAAATCTCAACTGCTGCATTACTGCCTAGAAAAAGAAAAACTAATCCCAACAAAGGATGCTCAGTGACCTTCTCTTACAGGTGGCTGGGAATGCTAGAAGCCTCTAGGAACAAAGAAGAATGGTTGCACCAGTCAGTTGTCATTTCCAGGAGAAGCATCTGACACCACTTACATTTAATATCCTAAAGAGCCAGGCCTGCTACCCGAGTATTTTGTACAGCTCAAGCAACAATTAACAAAAAACGCCAAATAATATTCTGGCCATTTTAACAGCACTATCTTGCTGGTTTCAAATACACAGTAACTGAAAAATGAACAATTACAATCCCGGCTCAGCATCTGTAGAGAAGAAAATCTCTCTTGCACACGCCATCAACTCAGACTCATTACAGACTTCACTTCTCACTGCAGTAAGCATTAAGAATGCACGGTACCATCATTTATGCTAACGATCATTTATGCAGTAGATGATCAGTTCATAAAGTTTACCGAACACTTTGTAGGGTCTGTAGTCTCTTCTGGCTTATTTCCAGTTCCAATTTCCGTTTTTCAATCCTGGCTTCCAAATTGGCTTCATCCAAAGCCACGTTATTCAACATGTCCTTAGTCTTTTGGACTTGTTCCTATGAGAGAAGAGCAGTGAACCATGGCTTGCACTGGAATAATTAGAAACATCTTTCAGATGTTGAACCAGATTCCATATTATCTCACATCGCCTGTTATCAAAGAACCTCAGAACAACGAACTAAAGCATTAAACCGAGCTCAGATGATTAAAAGTTTCTTTAAAAAAAAAAAAAAAAAAAAAAAAGCTCTTTGAGGCCCAGGTAACAAACCAGCTGAACCTCTGGTCTCACCTGGCATGTTCTTTGTTAGGTGTTTACACATAGGCCACATCAAACGATATCAAAATCGTTAGATGTCAGTAGTGCTCAATATATCTGTCCTGTGCTCTCCACCTCTGTCACAGCTATCTAGAGAATGGTGGCCTGGGAGATGGGCTCCCCCTTCTGCTTCTTGGGTGGCAGCACTCCTCTCCCTGTCCTCAGCAAGGCTCAAGCAGAATGTTTACATTTGAGAAGGGTCAATGTATCCTAAAAGATGGATAGGCCAGAGTTTCTTACTTTAGGAGGTATGGAGCATAGGGGTTAGCCCAGGGACAGAGAGACCTGACAATTCACAACCCCTAAAGCCTCCCAGATCCTTCACCCAGAAAGATTAGTAATTTTAGAATATCTGTATTTTTATATATATTTATACATATATATATATACATACACATATACACACACACACACACATATATATAAAATAAAAGCATCAACCATCACACATCACTGCGGAGCATCCTGCCTTGCTGCAGGCTGAATTCAAATGGCATAAGCTACAGCCAACAGGCCTACTACAACCAACCAGTGTCGTGCCTGGCAGTAGACCTGCCATTAAAATACCAACACAATAACAGAAAATGTTATTTAAATTAAGAGAGAATTCAAGCATTCTTCATTGGGGAAAACTAACATATCTGGAAAACTTAGTATCTCCACAGGTACCAGCACACGGAGCATGACTAATATGCCCCAGCTGCAAATCAGCTTCTCTACAATTTCCTGTCTCTCATTTTGGTATTTCCTGACCTCTGCAAATGTAAAACATCAGATTTCTTTACCAAGTTCAAAAATAAAAAATATCTGCCCTGGCCTTTATTTTTATTTCTCACTGAAAAAGCAGTAGAAACAGGAAGGAAAGATGCTGCAACAGAAAATCTGACAGGATGCATAAAGACATCTTTCAAGGTATACGCTTCTGAACAAATACAAACAAGGTACTATTTTAGTGAATTTTTAGGCTTCCATCAATATTTTCCTTCTTCCTGACAAATGCCACTTTATAAAGAACTTGATCTGTTCTAATATCTTCATCCTTTTCCGAGTCCTTCTGTACCCATCTTTACAGAAGCTAGGAAGCATCCCCAACGTTACAACAGATGCTACTGGAATCAGAAGGGGAAGTGGAAATATTCCAGCTTCTTAAAATGAGCTGGGTACGTTAAATGTGTGTGTGCTCTAGAAATTGTGGGGAGGGGGAGGGGGAGGGGGAGGGACACCACATGCTTGCTGAAATTCCAGCACTAACTGTTACTTGCTGTTCAGTTATAATAGGTCATTTCATTAATTGGTCCAAACTAAACCAGTTGAGGTATGTGTTATTGATATTTCCCAAGAAACCTATTGCTCTAATATGCTGATGTTAGTTTATTAGCACTACTGCCTAGAATATCAATGCACATTAACAACATTTAGAGTTCATATAGACTGCAAGCCATAGCAGAAACGCAAGGAAAGATCACCTGGAGTATCTATTGATTAGGCATTGGCTATTTATATCTGGAACTCTCCTCTGTGTAATTATACAATTGGACTGGATACAGGTTGCAGTTAAATAACTTTACTTACTTACTTACTAGGGTTTAATTAGCCACCATACTTGCACAATGGCTGGCAGGGCAGCTAATGGTTTAGAGATATAGGAGTTAAGCACTGGAGCAAGGACAGTGTTCTCAAGACTTGGATAGACCAAGGGACCTCTGGAACTAAAACCGTACTGATGGACCAACTTGGCACCAAATTAGCGCAGCACCAGTACTTCTCACTTCTTGACCAGTTCAGCTATCCCACCTCCAGAGCCCAACTTCACTCCTCCCTCCAGAGGTACCAGTACATTTTGAGTTACCAAGTCCACTGAGTTAGGGCAGCAAGTTTAAGCAGCTTAGATGTAGATGAGCTGTAGATTTCTCTGCTGATTTAGGTAGTTTTTATCCTTCCTAGAGTCTCCAGTGCTATAGAGCCCCTACCAGGGACAGAACGCGGCTAAAATAGAGAGGATTTTCCTATTGTTTTCTCCCTAAATCAGCAGTAAGGGAAGCCCAGCACAACTCTCTTGCAGCTGTATTGACAGAAATATCATGAGGTTATCAGCAAAGACACATCAGCTGAGTGAATGTTTCTGCACATTGAACCAACACAGTTACACAGTGCAACAGTCTGACAGCAGACCTGGTTTTAACAGGTTCTTCCAGGGACTGCTGCTAACATAGTTTACCCTTTCTACTGCAGGCTGTGATTTCTAACTGTGAGCTCGAAATCATCACTGTGTGGGCACCTCTCACTCTGCCAAGAAGAGCTATTAGTTTCAATTAACAGGTTTGTTTGCTTTGAACACAATGCTCTTCCTAAGGAAATCAAAAGGAACATCAATGATCGTATTCATTGTCACGACCAAAGGAGTCAGCACAGACGGATCACTGCCCTGATGAACTTGAGTTTACACATTTGACATTACCTGAAGACCGAAAGTTGCTGAAGTTCAATATTGCACGTTAACTAACCAGGTGTAGCACTGCTTGGCCCAGTTCTTTGAAGGTGATGCATGCTATGCCATGCTTAATGCTAGGCTGTTGATAAAACAAACTGCGTTCTTCTTGCAGGGGAGGAATGAAGGTTTTGCAAAAAAAAAAAAAAAAAAAGTAGCATTTTGCTTACCAGAATATTGTTGATGGCAATTTTCATCATCTTTTCAGCCTCATTTATCTCCAAAGGTCTGGCAATAGATTCTGTTCTTGCTTCCTATGAAATAAAAATACACTGATATATTCAAACACTACATAAAGGAATTAATATTTGCAGAACAGAGGGTGGTCAAGCAACTCTCGTATGAACAGCTGCATAACAAACAGAATAGGATAATATTTAAAAATCATGTCTCAGATGATTTAAAGAATGAGAAATTATGAAAAAGTTAATTAAGTGAGGCTGGGACTAATACTGAATGTTGGGGCCTGGAGCGTATTCACCTTCTAGGAGTTCACTTCATTAAAAAGTTTAGCTGGGTGAGTACAAGGTCAGCTCCATCACTGGTAAGAGCAGTTGTGAAGAAAGCTAGAAGCAAGGGCCTGCCCCTCCTTTCCCTTGGGAACTGCTTTTAAGCTAAGGCTCTACGGCTGGTTCCCGCCTGTGCTACACAGCTGCTGCGCAGCTGCAATGTCTGAACCAGGTCTCCCACCTCCACAAGTCTGACCCTTACCCACACTCACCAGCTCAGCTGCCTAGCTTGACCTCAGACCTGCCTCATCCCTACGGACTTGCTGGGCGATGACTGGACTGCATCTGACCCTGACCACTCTCTCTGGCCCTGACCTGGACCTGGACCTGCCACTCTGCATCCTGGCTCCTTGCTGGCGAGGTCACTGCTCATGCTTGCCTTATTACTGCGCTCAGCTGCTGGCTCACCTTCCTTTGCAGAGCAGCCTGGCCCTCATGGCTCCCCAATGCTAAGCACTTAAGACACCATATCAAAACAAGATGAGTGCTACTGCTCTGAACTGCAAGTATTCTTGAACGCCTTTTTTTTTTTTTTTTTTTTTTAGGAACTGCTTATTGTTAACATAAAGGAAACCACACTGGTCATTACACTGAGCAAGGTATGCTACATAACACAGATTTGATCATCTTTACAACATGACCCGTGAAAGCAATAGGACAGACGGATGAGCTCCGTGCCACAAACAGGCAGAGCAACAAGTCACATGAATGTATCTAACCTAGCCAGGCAGCTGCCACAATCAGCAGGTGCCTTCTGTGCCCACATGAAAATTAGATGACGCAGGTGTATTGGTATTTTCTACTCTGATAACCAAATGACCCAAATTCAGACTTGTCATCAAGTCAGTGCTCCCTATTCAGATCCCAAAAGACGAAGAATCCTTTCTCAGCCTCATCAATTTTGGGGAGACATGGGATGAGGAGTATTCAGCAGGCATTTGTGTGTATGATGTCTTACAAAACTGACCTGGTCATTATACGAAAACATTGGACTACCTGTTTGCTACTAGGAGGAAAGCGGGAAGACCTCATCAGCTAGATGTCCGTAAAATCATTTTATGTTGCCAAACCATTTGGCAACAGGTAAATGAAGATGGAAATAGTATCTCCAGAGCACATCTGGCTACAAATCTAAAAATGCATTAGACACGTTGCAATAGGCTGTACCCATCCTACTGAAGGAGGTATTCTAGCAGCAGATACAACTACTTTGCTATGTTACAGTTCAGACACACTCCAAGTGGCAGAAGCAAGTATGGGAAGAGGCAGCCTAGCTCCCTCCCCACCACCTCAGCAGCACAAATTCAGGGAACTACACAGTGAACCAAACCAGGGAGCTGATCCAGCTGAAAAAAAAAAATCAGCTTTTTTTTTGCTGAATTTATTCTTCCATTGGATCAGTTCCCTGAAGCAGCCTACTCCATGCTGCACAAACACTTTTTTTGGCACAAGGGAGGAAGCAGGAGAAATATTCTGTTGGGGACAGTGACAGGAGCTACATCTGTTGGTGGCAGCGACAGCTTATACTGCCTGAAGTGCTTGTGAACGTTCCCCCACCCACACAGAAATATAAGCTCCAAGCAGCAGAAAGTTAATTTGGATGAATATAAGGTGGAGGAATATGTTTGGTTGTCTCTTCATATAACTCCACAGGTAGGCACTTTTGGAGGAAGACTGAACAAAAATAACGCATCTCAGTAGATGTTAGGAGAATACCATGTATATACAAGCTCAGTCAAATGCCTATTTCTTTGTGATGATTTTCCCTGAGAAAAGATGCACAGACACTGAAATGGAAGCCAAGGCTCTGCCTGCTGGAGATGCTGCCCTCCCCATTATCCTCAGTTCTTCCGAGGGCAACAGAGAGCTCTCTCCTACAGAGCGAACATATTTCAGACAAAATAGTTCATCACTCAGCAGGAGAAAGGAAATGATTTTCCTTCCCATTTTCAAAAGAGATAGAAGAAACAGCAAGGACCTCTCAGGTTTTAATTAGAAATAACCCCGTTGCCAATTTCCTTCTAGTAACCTGGTAAAACACCCACAGAACATGCCCAAGTCACTACAGTCGGTGCCAGATCAGGGTAACCGCTTTAGACATAAGTTTGATTTAATATAAATTTAGATCTAAAATATTTAGATCTACTGTTTTAGATATACTTCTGAGAATCTACCATTTTAAGTTAGAATCATTTATGCAAGTATAACATGGTTTCCTCCTCTGCCTTCCATCTAAGTCTCACATACAGACCACAGTCTTTGTGCAGAAATTCCTAACAATTTCTTGAGCAAAGCTCAGTTGTCCAGTCAGGCCTGCTCACGAAAATTCGTCAGGCTGATCAAGAGCAGTACAAAAGCGGAGATCTGCATTTTCAGACCTGTTTGCAGGATCAGGGCCTGACTGAACAGCAAGAAGGTCAGTGCAGTTAACCTCCCGGCACCCCAGCAGACAGGCAAGTGAATCCAAGTGGCATGTCAGCTTCTGCGCACGTACAACTCTTTCCTCCTCCCCCCAAAAAACTAAACTGGCACATGCATATTTTTCACTCATTGCTATCAACAATTACCACCAACCTGATTGTGACTCTTCAGAGTAGTACATGTAAGTCGGTACTCAATCTCAATGGAAAAATAAAGAAATTGTAATTTGCAAGCAACAAAGCTGTTGTAAAAAAAAAAAAAAAACAAAAACCAAAACCACCCACACAACTTTTTTCCAGTTTTCCTGAATATCTGTCACTGGGTCACTTTCTGTTCTCCTACAAATACTCTTCAAGAGGAAGCTTTTAGTTTTAATATCTCTTTTCAGAAAGGACCCTGCAATTGGCCATGCAGAAGAGGATTAAAAGGAAGGTAGCCTACATTAATAAGCCTGGCAAAGAACAGAAATAACATAAAATAAAACAATAATGATAAAAGTTACCAGCACGCTAGGAAAAAAGTTTACTTTAAAATATCAAAGTAGGTTATTTTAAACAGTAGGTTATTAATTTAATATCACACACCCACTTTGACAATCTGACTGCCCAGATGAGCAAATAAAGTATGTTCTTCTCCGGTTCTAGTCATCATCACTGATATTTATCGCTAAGTAGTCTATATTCAGCAAGATGACAACTGAGATTTTCAAAATCTGGCTTTACATAGAGGCTCCCCATTTGTGCTTACATTTATGAATACAAACGGAGTGTATATGTGAAGGCAAAACCAATTTTCCACTTCCATCCAAATACCAGGTATTACATTGTCATTGACTGTACTCATAACTCCTTGTGCTCAAAAAAAGCATGCAAATGAAACTGAGCTGAAAAATATGGCCTTGTTCATTTCCTTTTGAAGTAATGTACTCTTTGCAATTAAGTGTACTAATCAGAATACACAGGAGATTTCCTTTAAATTAAGCATTAAAAATAGAGTTCTCGAGAGAGATGAAAAATATAGAAAAAAAATTACTGAAGTAAGAGGAGGTAAGAAGCAGAACAATTTAGGACTACGCCTGATAATTACAGCTTAAGAAAACAAACATACACAGAAACAGAGAAATATTCATGAGCAATCTGTTTACCACTTACCAGTGCTTCCTGTTCAAAGTGTCCAAGAGGTCCACAGCTACAGTTTTACACAATAAATACTGATTAAAAAGAGAGTCAGGGAAGCCAAGTGTAAAATTATTTCTGATGAACTAAAGTTGACAATTATTACAGAAAACACATAAAAGCACACAAGAGACACTATTCGCTGGCAATTTTTTCATCCTTTCTGGTTTGACTAATATTTGGTGCTGTATGGAAGGGCTGAAATTTTAATTCTGCCAAGTTTTGAATCTCACCTTTAGACACAGCCAATTGGAAGAACTAACAAAGTAGATGGCTGGTTTAGACTAGGAAAAAAAAAAAAAAACCTTTGTTTTCTTTGGAAAAGAGAATTTCATTAGAAAGCAAGAAAGGTTCCCACTCAGAGACCAGCTGACTACCCAATTAAGCAGAACAGAGCACAGCCTGACGGGACATTCCCCATAGGATATGGAAGGCTGCTCTGCCCAAGTCACACCAGTTTTGGCATCAGAAGTGAAGATAAATTCCCTTAAGCAATATTGCCCTGCAGTCGTTTCAGGGAATAACACTGATCTTAAACCTTCAAACCTCCACCTGTCTAAAGAATTTACTTGTCTCAAGCCTGCACCCACACTGAGGGATGGTCCTTTGGGCCAAAAACCAGCGAGGGAGAAGGCTGCAGTTGATCTTCACAGCAGAAGCGCTGAGGCTCTGTCCGCAAGAATCAGGTCAGCAGTGAGCCTTGGAACAGCGATGCTGGCCCACTCACTGCCTCTGCCACCATTTAGCTCTTACTGGAAAAGTCAGACTAATGCAGGACACAAAACACCCTATTCTCTCAGCGTGCAGTTTACTGTCACAGTACAGATTTTTTTCTGCCAAAGGATAACAAAGCAACTGGTGCAACTAACCAGGAGCTCTACATCACTCACCAAAAAGCATCCTGTCAGATGCAAGCAGAGAGATGATAACCTGATCAAACCCTCTTGCAGCTCTACTCCCTAATACCCAGCTAAACGTAAAAAAGTTGTTTGAAATATGAAGGGTAGAAAAGCAGCACTGGACCCTCCCTGTCCCTGAAGGCCTGCTCCACAAAGCTCTGCCACCTTAAACTTCCTGCTCTGCTCTTCAGTGAATGGCTATCACTGATGCTCCTTCCCCCTTAACACATGGGCTTCTCTGCCCCACTAGGATCATTAAGGAATACTTATATTTTAAGTATACTACCTCTTATGGTATGCATCTAAAACAGATGCTAAAATATAGGGGCCTCAATTGCCTGAGGCATCCACTATCATCTTCCAGGTGGTACAGGGAAGCCCTGATCCCTATATTATATTTGCCAGTCCTTTTCAAATGTCTTGGACACCCCTCAGACATCTCAAATGGTACTAGGCACCTGTATGGCAGCTTACAAGAGCATAGTATGTATTTGGCATCTTCCTGAACACAAAGCAAGAAAAACAGCTAAAAAAAGCTTCTAAAAGTTTGGGTTTTAGCCCACTTACAGTATCAATTATAAGTCAAGAAATAGTTTATATGGACAATTAAAACAGTTGAGAAGACGATTCAAAACTCTCCAAAAGCATCAGGATTTAGCAGTAAACGCTACAGAGGGAACCAGGATGTTGTCAAGTATGATATGGGCTCCACAGACCAAGCACCGGGAGAGCGTCAAGATTAGTCTTCCTCTGAAGGCACCATGTGATCACGGCCCTAGCAGAAACTGGTAACAGCAAACAGCACTTTCTGGGTACACTGTAGCTTTTCTATCATGTGGATGATGTTACAACCCCATTCAGAACTTTCACATGAAAGATAAATGCTGCAAGTGCCCGAGAACATGGCCTTGTATCTGCAGCAGGGGAAATAGGTTGGGGAGGGAAAGGTTTTCCCATTCTGAAATCTAGAAGCACTTTCAGGGACTCATTTAACTTAAATTTCAGACGTAAGAGCTGTACAATCACTTGGCCTTCTCCTGAAGAGCTTCTCTTAAAGTCAGTCAGTTGTCAAGGAAGCAGCAGCGATGCAAGCACTTGTCTGTGTGCGGGAGTTGCTGTGACGTGAACTAGGGCATGGGCATGGACTGCGCTAGCTACCTTGCGTCGTCTTGCTGTTGTGCGACCATGCTAATGTGCAAGAGCGATGCCCCCGAGTGGGGTAACTCATTCCAACTTCATTAGGCCGCTGCCGATACTCCTGTCTCCCTGTTCCCCAGCGTTAACACGGAACACCCAAGCCAACCTAAACTCACATCCTGCCTTGTTGCACAGTATTGTCACCGTGTGGAAAAGTCAAATGTACTTACTAGCCTCAAAAAGTGAGAGAAGGAAGACATTACCATTTCTGCAAACGCACCCTCCCACTTCTATTACTGAGATTTTTTTCCCCTCTAGGAACTTCATGCTTGGTTAACAATTAGGAGCCATTACCGTAAAAAATTGTTCTGTAAATATGCCCAATGAAGCTGGCAGGCTGAAGAGCCATTTTTCAACTGGCAATGGTTTCCATCCCAGTGAACCACAAACAAATTCACCGACTTCCTACATGCTTGACTTGCAGATAAATAAATATACATATCTTCTGAACTGAAGTAAGGAAGCAAGACAAGCAATTTAGCTTGACCAGCTCACAAGTCACTCATGCTGAATGGTGATGTAATATACGTATACATTCATGTGCATGAGGTCTAGCAGAGGCTTCTAAACACTTTTTTTTGTTATAAGGACAAGAAACGAAATCTTTTTTCCCCTCCGTTTGCCAGTCTTTGCACCAAACATTTTTTGATCATAGGCTAAATCCTTGCTGGTTGTCTCAGGAGCTCATAAGCCTCATGCATACAGAGGAGCTCCCTCCTCATGGCTACTTCCCATTGCCCTCAGTCTTAATCCAGGATCTATTACATCCCACACTCCCTTCAGATAGATTTTTGCAACTACTGCTCTCTAGGCAGGCAATAAAACTCTCCTTTTGGAGAGTTTATTAACCAGGGAGTTTGTTAATAAACACCGGGATTACATTTGGCCAAAACAGGGAATGGATCATTAGGCATAGTTACGTCTAAACAGGAAGGTACAGGAGGGACATTAAAAATAATCAAGACGTTCTGAAGGATCCCGATACTTCCTAACGGCTTATTTTCTTCCTCAAGAGATTAAAGCTCAAAATAATTGAGAAGTTTTGCTGCCTCCAGACTCCCATAAAGCTATGCTGCTTTCTTGTACGCTCATCTCAGCAGTCCACAAAGTGACTCCACAGAGACATTTCCCTACTCAGCTATGCAGAGTCCTCAATCAAAGACAGTGTCTGAAACTTCCCTAGCTGTCATGATGTTTAAAAAGTATGCTACAAGAAGAGAATCTGAGACAGAAAACCAATTGGGAAGCTTAAGGTTTTAACATGAGTGACTTTTCTGCAGACAGACCAAAAAGAATCAGAAGGTCTGCCCAGCTGGGTAAGAAGGAATCTAAACATATGCCTTAGAAGAGAATAAACCCCTAATAAATACTAGCATGCAGACTGCTGAACTGTAAAGCAAGGAAAAAAAAAAGCACACACACACCCCTCAGAAATTTCTGACAGGCGTGAAGTTATACTGCTCTCTTTCCCCTCTTGCCCCCAATACAGATCTCCAGGCTGTCAGTTCGTCTCCTATTTCAATAGCCAATTTCACTGAACTACCCTTAGTTCACAAACTCCAGCACATATGTAAGTACATGCTCGAGTTGGCTGTACCTGTATCTTCTTACATCCCTCAAGAATCTCATCTTCAGCCTACTTCTTGCAAGGCTTCATGGCATGTTACATTGATAGAGCTCAGATTAGTCCACAGGACTTTACAGGATGTTACTTGGACCACAGGCCCTTACCAAGTAAGTAGTTTGCTAAGTCTCTTCCGCCATCTGGCAAGAAAAGAATGAGCATTTTCCTCCTAGCAAATGAAAAGCTACACTTGTGAACAAATTTCCTAATACACACAGCCAAATATGTCCTTGGGCAGCACAGACAGGTGGAAGTTTGTCTTTTGTTCTCAAATAAGGAGAAAATAGCAGGGTCGTCAAAAAGGCAAAACATCCTGTGAGGCAAAGGAGAAAAAAAAAAAAACCCTCCTTTGAGCATCTCCTCTTTATCTACGTTCTCCTGTAACAAGTGTTAGAAATAGCACTTCTTTTCATTGCTAGATAATATATTAAAAAAAAACAAAAAACCCCACACACTTCAGGGAGGCTTGCAATTTCCTCAGGAAAAATAAGCAACAAAAGAATATAGTCTTCAGTAACACCTTTCAGACCTAAAAGATGTCCAAAGACACCACGCAAAGCTGCAGCATAACTAGGAGCAGGTATTGTGAATGCAGCAATATCATGCGAAGAGACAGTTTAATCTTCTAATGTGCATCAAGCCTTTGACTTTAGCAAACACTGCCACACGACTCAGGCTTTTACTCTCAGCAAAGCTTAACCAGCCAGCGAAGCTGCTCCAAGCATCCCAAAGACAGAAATACTGCATGGCCCCTGTCAAGCAGAAACAAAGGCAGTTCAAGTCAGCACATTTTGCTCTGGTGTAATTAAGATTTTGACATGGTTTTGACTTTGCGTCTGAAGGACAATTAGGAATAACAAGCAACAAAAACCTCAGTGTTTGTGATTTAGACGAAAGTGGAATTTCTTGCACAGTCATATAGTTTTTGACAAATTTTGTGACATATAGAAGATGGTTTGAACATGACCTTTCCAGCCAAGCTAGAAAGGGTTTTCAAAATAACCTAGATCTGAGCTACAAGCATTCAGATTTTCCATCTAGTTGACAAAGTCATCAATGCACTGAAATAACTGGTCCTCAAACTGTAACAGAAATGTGCCACCTGCCAATTTATAGACGATGCAAGCCCAATATTAATGGAAATTTCACTACAAAATCCTTTGTTACCTAAGTATCCACACAACATATAACCATGGTTTTACTTAAAGCAATCTAAAATATGGGGTACTATCAGTTCAACTATATTTTACAACTGCAAGTTAATTTCTACTAGGAGTTCCATTTTGGTTTCCCACTTTGAAATAAGCCTCTTGCCTCAAAGCTGACAATTCAGGTTTCAGGTTGAAGCAGGATAGTTCAAAAGACAGGAAGTACACTAGGCGGTTCTCCAGAATCCTGGCAATTTCAAGTTAGAAATTTTCACTAGAAGTAATTTTCTTTGCACGTGGCAACTATGCAACCAAAACACACGAAATGAGAGAAATTATTTTATCAGACTCCCCACAGCAGTATCTAACGCCCAGAACTAACATTTGGCAGATGGAAAATGTTTCCAATGTTACAAATAAACTAACTTCTGTGGTTAATTTTCAAGGAGTACTGAAGAACGCAGCTGTCACTCAAACACATAGCCATACCTTATAAAGAGAGGCAGGCAGTGATCTGCCTGATCAGCATGAGTGGCGGAGACACAGAGAACAAGGGCTCTTTAATCAAAAAGTTAAATGTCTTTAGTGGCAACTCTTTTCCCTGCAACTATCTTTTCGATCCCACAGCTGGATCTAAGTGCCTCTGGCTCTCTTAAGAGTTTAATTCAAATATTTTACACATTGAAGTCTATAAAGAGGTTCCCAATGAGTTTCATAGGTTTTGGAACAAGCTTATACTGTGTGCACTCGTAACAATTAGAGCAACACCCTGCACTTATTTTTAAATTGCTCCTCCATAAATCCTTTATGTGGCTGTTAAAAACTTTAATCTACAGAACTACAGAAATTATTTTACTTACACACAAGGATAAACAGGGACTAAACGGTTTGTTCAAGGTCTAAAAGGAGTAAGTGCCAAGAGTAAGATTAAAATAGAGACCCACTTTGTCACCCACCTTCAGCATGAGCAAGCTACATCAGAAGAAAGACTATTTTCACCCTTCTTTGATTTTACACAGCTTAGATCTAATTAAGAGGTAAATAAAATGAAATCAACCTTGAAAAGGTCAGAATTCTTTATGCCTGCCATCAGCTCAGAAGCAGTTTTATTCGGGGATTTTTTTGCTTCATTATCTCACTGCATCTAATAATTCAGCAAGTCTAAGCAAGGCTGCTTCTTGACAGGCTCCTGCTAATATGTCTACAGGACCTCTGGCAGATGCAAAGTGGCAGGCTCTCAGAGTCAGGCAGCTTAGCTGAGGTGTTGGAAATAGATATTAATTTTTCCTTTTGGATTTCAAATGTTCAGTGCATGGTCATGCAGGAGCGTCCTTCCTCAACTGATCACAGCCAACCTTGAAAGTCATTACTGCTTTATTTCAAGCTATTTAATTTTTCTGGATCACCTCATCATTTCCCTCCTCCCCACAACATCCAGCTTGCCATTTCCCCCACAAATGACCTATCACCAGCTGTTACACAAATACAGCAGATTGCTGATTTTCTAACATCTCTTGGCTGTTTACAAGACTGTAGCAGTTAGCTGTGCAAGTCCAGAGTCAGCCACCACACATGACTACCAAAGTGACTGTAACTACCAACATTAGCTACATTGACGCATTTTTTTTGGGTGGAGGGGCTTAACAGGCTTAATAGCAGCACTGGTAATTTCAACTTCTATTTTTAATCATCCTAAATACTGAAAATACTGCATATAGAGAGAGGGGGAAAAAAAAAAAGAAAAAAGAAAAAACCCAAATAAAGTTTCCCATCTCTACCCAAAATCCAAATCAAATCCCCCTTCCCCATCAAAGAAAAGAAAATTAGAAAACAGCTTAAAGAAAGCGAAAACTCAAGGTGTATAGTTAATCATCCAAAACTGGAAGTACGTACTCTGAAAATCAAGACCACATAGTTATACAATACAGAGAAAGTCCCACTGGAAGCACAACGAAACACTGAAGATGAACACACGCACACCTTTGTGCATAGAATTTGCTTTTCAGCTGGGGATCTCACTGTATTCTGCCAAAATTCATTCATCAAGTCCACTACAATCCTAATGCATATATCAAAATTAGAATGATTTTACATATGGAGAAACAATTAGATTGTTAGGAACCAGCATATTCAGACTCCATGAATTCCTATTTTCCAATTTCTATGTTTTACGACATAGACCATCAAGACTTCAAACTGCAAAACACCTTGCAAAACATAAGGGTTAAGTGGGTTGTGAAATAAAAATTGTCTCTTGCACATTGCACTGCCACAGGACACCAATAACCTATGCTGTGCTCATTTACAGTTGTTCTAGGAAAACAAAGAAAAAAAAAGACATCCCAGCAACTTCAGTGCAATTCCACATTCAACTCCAACGATTCTCTCATCAAATAAGGCTCTTCAGCTCTTTCTTCCTAGCATTGAATTGCTCCCCACAGTTAACCGCACCAAGTTCGCACCTAGCACCTATGGGTGGCACAGCCATAACAATTCATATGCAGCTCCCGTACTTCTCCCCCTCCACAGCCCACTGTGCAAGCTGGTATCCCATTGATATGGGATCTGTGGACAGCAGTCGGGAGAAAGGAAATCTTTTTAACCTACCTGCAGGCTAGAACCAAATGGTTTCTCTTCACATTTCAGCTTTCTACTGCTTCAGGAAATGCTTTACTCTTGTTTTTAAATATCAAATCTGACTTCTTGTTTAAACTAAAAATGACATATGTGATTTTTGCTGTATGAAAATAGTATAGCTTTTGGTTTGTTTCCCCCCTCCCCTGCTCTAAATCTTAACCAACAGCATCATAGTCTGAATTCAGCAAATAAATACTTGCAGGTTTTGCTTCCTCTACCGTTTTGAAATTGAAGGGTTTTTTTTACATTGTAGATTATCTGTGTTGAAAGTAGTTTATGTATATATTAGAACCATATATTCAACCTGGAAATGATCTATTTAAAAGGAACCAGAAAGTCACAGTACTGCATTTCCAAGAAAATGCATACAGGCTTAAGTCCTAACCAATAAGTGCACAGACATACTAATATCAATATGTATCTATGATACACCTATTAGAAACATTCCCTTGTTCAATATATTCTGCTCTGCTCTAGCTGAAATTTGTTTTCATTCAAAAAATAATTTATTAAAAAGTAAAATATCCCATGACTAAGATTTATCTTAGGTATAGGCTTTTCGACACAATCTCTACACAAGATACGTGCAAAAAAAGTTTCAATAAAGAACGTAGAGGTTGTGACGCAAGTTAGACTCGATATTTCTCAAAGAAATAAGAATGAAAACTTTAGTTCACTTTTCTGCAGTGATCTTTCCCCAAAAGCTGCTGAAGGGAAACAATGAAAACAGACCAATTCAACCCATCAGGGCCAAATGCTGTTATTTCCCTTTACAGTTATAGGAAATTAAAGTATCCTTCATTCAGGACAGAAGTGAGACATATCCTCGGCAGCAATCCTTGAAATGGACGGATTGGAAATAAGAGGTGCAGCAGTGCAAAGAATATAGAACTATCATGTTTTAAAACTCATTAAAACAACATCACAGCTGTCAATACATTTTAATATATGCAGCAGGTTTCAGGACATAAAATATAATGAGCAAATAAACCATATTGCTCTCCTCCTGCCCTTTCATAGCACAATCCCTCTGCCAACGCAATTTATTGTGTGAATTACTTTGCCATGCAACACCCAAAGAAAATAAGCAATGGAAATCAATAATCTCCAAATTAAAAAATAATAAAAGTAACCTTAGATTAATGACAACTAATTTGACATATAGAGACAAAGTTCTAATTCCCTACGCAAAGCCAGAATTAATGACAGTTCTTTCTTCTATTTCTGCTCACCTGGAATGGGATGGAGAAGAGCAAACACAGGATCACATCCCTGCGAACCTAAAGAGCACAACATCTATGAAGAACCCCAGGAAGACAGCGTGAACTGAAATGGAGCAGTTCCTTACTGTCCTCAATATCGGCTACTGCAAAGAATTTTAATGCCACTGACTTCCTTGGGCTTTATCAGATTTAACAGTAATGGGGGGGAACAGGACCCAAAGCATTTGGCCCTAAGCCTCATCAGATAACCAGGTTTCATATTTTAAGTGAAAGGCAGAGCTCGGTACTCCTATAAGCTCCTAATTATTTTAAAATATTTGCACAGGAAAACTAGAAGGATGAAATCTTCTAATATATCAGGTTACATTCAACAAATATCCTGTCCTAAGTTTACCATACACTCTCTTTTTCCCAGAGCAACAAGCAGCATGACAGTGCCAAAGCCAATAAAATTGACCAACACCTTGATTACTTCCTAGTACAAATGGTCTGCAAAAAACTTGGAATTTGATTCGTTTTTAGATCACTTTTTCCAATGTGTGGCTCAGAAATATTTTCACAAAATGGCAGTTTTAGACACCACAAATATTAACAGCAGCAGCTATGTATTCATTAAAGAAACTTCCTGTTACTAATGGAAATCATGTTCTTCAAGCCTTGCTATCAGTTCATATATTCTTTAAGTGATTAAATAAACTTTCCTTAAAAAGTAAAATAAAGAGATCCCAACTAAAAATCAGCCACTGTGAAAGTGCTTTTCTACTACCCATTTTACAACATCCATTCAGTAGAATGAGTCATGAAGACACAGCAATCAGAAAGACCATATCCACTGCATTCCCATATGCAGTAGCCGACGAATCACAGGCATGATTCAGTTCTAAAAAGGAAATAGCTACCACTAAGTTGTGTCCCTTTCTTTTTCAAAGGCAGCGCAAGTATTCAGAGTCACTTTTAAAAAATAAAACAAAAAACAACCCTCCCAGCCTCCACAAAAATCCAGCAACCACACCACAGTGGTAATCTTTGTAAAGGAAAGCACAGAGCAATGAAATAAAAAAATAAAAAGGTTGCTTATAATTTAAAAAAAAGAAAACTCAAAGTCAATTGAAAAATTAGTTTTTGCAACCTCATGGCTTTTAACAAGAAAACTTTGTTGCCAAATGGACAAGTCTCAAACTAGCCACACGCTATGTACCAAACTTTGTGTTTAACACATGAGCCAGAAATGGGTTCTTCAGTTTCGCTCCGAGGCTGGAACCAGTAACAAATCATCAGGAACAGACCATGAAAGTCTCTTCTGCTGCTCTCTGGAAGTTCTCACTGTGCTGTCATAGTGTCACCTTGTGCCTTTAGGATATAAACCCATAGCTAATGAGACAGAAGCAAAGGTCATCTTTCCCAAGACTGGATTTCTTAAAGATAACAAGTTCACTTTGTCAAACCCCCACGTAAAATATAAAGTACGTACCTATACAAGGTTAGCTAGCCCTAACTAGGTTAGCTAGCAGTCAGTCATTATACCATGAGAAACATGCTCTCTACAGGATATAATAAATCCTGCCCTTTTAGAAATTGCAACTTTAAGAAATCTTCAATGGACGCCTATTTAACAGGCCCAATGAGAAGTGGTTGCATGGAAGCTCTTACTTATCTCAATGATTCTTCACGTGCTGACTAACATATCAAGCAGAAAAGGCAACGCTCCACAGATAATCTTCTCTGAACGTCATCTACCCTTTGAAACACTTACACTCAAACAAGAACCTGGGAGCATTAACTATCAAGGTATGCAGTCTGCTACTCGTAAATTACAGGGTGCACTTTCTACAGCTCAGATATTGCAAATCTGAAGATTGCTAAGAACAATGCTAGAACATTCAGGGTTTAATGTCCGTTATCAGTTTAAAAAAAAAAAAAAAGTAACCTCTGGCACCACAGATAAATGTATTTAAGAAAATAATTGAAAGACTTATTGGCAAATACGAGCGTTCAATCACACTTCTCCAATTTCATGCAATAGCTTGTGATTTTACAACTCAGCTAAACAATATGTACCTACAGGTCTATGAGGCCCTCAGCTACTGTAACAGAAATAAACAGCCTATGCTTTTAGTTATCTAAATGCATAATCATCCATTTATCTTTTAGGACATATCTATCCCCACTGCTAAAGCACACATATAGCGTTAATGTTTCTAAATGATTTTACAGAGAGTATTTCAGTTTCTTTCTGAAGGGAAAATGCTGAACTGTTCTCCTCTCAGACTTACTGCAATGCAAGTACTAATACGGGTGGGAAGGAAAGGCAAACTTTCCAATCCCTTCCTTTAACTCACAAAATCTTCATTTTAGATACAGCTATTAAAAACAGCTACTCATACTTGTTTCCCCTTATTCCTTTGCAGCATCCAGTGAACACAAGATCTTACACACTCTCCAGGGCGTACTTACCCTTAGTTCAACTTCTTTGCCAAGTAAGTCATACAAACTTGCTCCTTTGGAGGTGATTTCAGAAGCAAGCTGTCTAGCTGCCTTCAGATCAGCAACCTGGAAACACAGCAACAGCACTGAATAGCAGAAGAGAACCCCGACAACACAAAGACAATCCAAACAGATTTTCCCCATTTTGATGTTAAAATGACATAGGGGGTCAGCACAGTCACTGAAACACTGCTGTAACATTGAGGGAGTTGTCCACTGAATCAAAGTGAGCCCGTCTCTTGATCTTACTAATGTCCTAGAGTAGGCTCCATCTACTCCTAGGTGAAACCCTAATCACATCAGGCCAACAGAAAAACTCCTCAAAACTTTCATTTTGCCTCTGCCCTGGGTAACACCAATCAACAACTGCCTAAGGCAAACTTCTTAGTTTTCATGAGCAAAAGGACAAAGCATACATTCCAATGGCTAACACATTGCATAGGTAATGTTTTTTGATACTCCAGAAGTGGTTTTTTCATGATTTAATCAAGTACTTTCTTTCAAGAGACACAACATATTTTACACAAACATACACAAATTCTTCTTATAGGAAAATCTCTTTGTGGTACTGCCATTTTTTCCAAGAAAAGTAATATTATTGCCTAACAAACAGATATGAGATAATATAGCTATAAAAGAAACACAGACTAAAAATATCAAAAGGTAGAAAAGGTGCAAACAAATTAACAACAAGCAGTAACAGGGACTCAATTTATTTAAGACTCTTTCGTAATAGCTGTAGAAGGATTTTATTTTAAGAGCCTGAACAGCTTTGATGTCTGTTATGACAATACAAAGATTCCCTTTTCCTTCAAAGCAAACTGGTTGAAAAACATATTTCAGTCAGTATTGTGCAAGCTTCCTCCTTAAAATAAGGTTAATAGGTTGGAAATATTATCTCCTCTGGCCTACTCCAATTTCCACAATTTCAATAGCGCTCCGAAACAAAGATGACCAGTATCATGCCATTGTTGCTTTGTACTATGCTGCTGGTCAAGACGACACAGAGATTAAACAAGTCAGAGTACACAAATTCAACTGCAGAAGGTTCGAGGTAAAAATACAATTAAGTCATAGCAATTCCCTTGTGAGGACATTCTCTATTTAAGTTTCAGACAGAAAATAGATTTGTTTTTCATAAGCTAGCACAACCCCCCCCCCAGCCAAAATAAAGAGTCCAAATTTTCCTTACTTTTGAGCCAAGATCAAACTTGAACTTGCTGCTGTCTTCCTCATTCACTTCTGTGTGCTCCATTCCTTTGGTATTCATGGCACTGTAAAGCACAGAGGTGATCTTTAACAGTTCCTTCACTGCATAGCCATCTGCCTGGTAAAGCTTCTTAGTGTTGAGCTTGATGTGAGCTTTGGTAGCCTTTCGGAAAGAAAGAAATTACTATGTCACAGAGAACAGGATCTTCATTTATGTATTCACACTTCATTCAAAAGCACTTTTTTGGGGCACCATGCTCTGCTTTACAGAAATAAAATTTGTTGTTTGGAAACACGTTTGTCTAAAACACGTCACTGATGTTTCTAAAAGAAAACCTTCTGATATACATGCACTTTCTGTATGTCAGAAATATTTCCAGATAATTATCAGAATGAAAACACTCAAACTATCCATTAATTCTTCCCTGTGTGAAGATCAGCAAAAACCCTGTACACCACTTAAATTCAAATTAAATTTAAGTGGAATGTTAAGTGCTGCTCAGGTCTTGTGCTGATGCTGCACAGGGGTAAATTTCACCCTTAATGAGTTACAAGAATAAGTTCAATTATCCTAAATTAACTATCTTCTTTTCCAGGAGTACCTGCAGAATGATATTTTATTGTTTCTTTCAAATTATTCCCTGCTTTGACATTAGTGGCTTGGATCCCTTTTCTTCCAGGCCTGAAAAGCACAGGCAAAGGGGTAAGGAAATGCCATTAAGAATTAAAACATTATCTTTTTATACTTGAAAATACTAAGGGGAAAGAAAAGTTAGCATAGCAGAAACTACACATCTGTCGCAGATAGGACACAAATGCAGTTCTTGAAATTCCTGACAAGATTATGCTACAGATGGACAGCCACAAAGAGCCAAGAGCAAACAGCAGGTAAAACTTCACAAAAGCCCAAGATTCAATCATTAACGTGGTACAAGTTTTGTCCGCTCTGCACTGACCTTCACCGAGTAATTTACTGCAGGAAAATTCCCTGTGAAACTAAAGGGACAAAGGACCAAGGACCACATCTCAAACAACAGATTTAGCTCCAGCTTTTAAAGGAAAAAAAGCAACTTAGCGAAAAGTTGCAGGCCCACATCTTTTCTTACACATCTTGCCGAGCTTTGTGACTTTACAGTCAGATTTCTCCATTTTTCAGAAGCGTTTCACTCTTACTTCTTTCTCGCATAAAATTTCAACACAGCAGAGAAAACTGACTATACTTGTGCTTCCTGAATAGAGGAAGACAGCTAAAAAGTGAAGTCAAAACTTCCAGAAAGATTACTGATGTTGTATACCCTGACTGGGGGGAGTACAAGACTTAAGGCACAAAAATACCTGGTCACTTTTGAAAAATTTGACCAGTATGACCTTGCATTAACCAATGCACAAATTAGAGAGCCAGATATGCTCTCCTTCACGTTTTTTCAGTAGAAGGAATCTAAAAAACTACCTGTAGAAGCAGTAGGTACAAAATTTAAGAGAAGCATGACATTAAATTGACAGAAACTGTTAACTTCTACACAAAGGAGCCTAATACACCACATTATAAAGCATGCTGTTAAAGACAGGAATTCCAATTTCAATTTCATTCAACCCCAAGAGAGAAAAATCAATGTCTAATAAAAAGGAAAAAGTGTTTTCCACTCAAAGACTGCTCGGAAAAACAAAAAAGGTAAAAATACACATGCTAGTATGTATATTTTTCAGATTGACATAAGGTTTCTGCTTGTTTGAGCAGGTAACTTCATGTCTGGAAAACGTGAGCCTTGGTCACCTATTTTATAACAACTCTGAGTGGTTTTAAAGTATCATTGAAAAAAAATCACCCCCACCTATTCTGAATGTCAGATTACCACAATGCAATACAAAAGATAATTTAAAATATACTGCAGAATGGCATTGATAGGCAGAAAGTTTGCTTTATTTTAAGATGTCTTACTATTGCTACAGAGCCAAATTTTGGATGCAAAACGGAGCCTCAGTAAACAGCGATAAAGCCAGAAACGTGAATGGTTCCTGCCTGATCCACAGAGTAACGCTGCACTGTTTCACTGCCACTGTTGTTGCGTTATGTTCCTCTTTCTGGGGAACCTTGAAGGTTGGTGGATTTTTACAGTTCCATCCTAGTTTCATGCGTGTGTTGGGGGTCGGAGGGAAAACTATACCACCTAATGCACAAGTTATTGTCAACCAAAGGGTAGGATGAGCACTTTTGTCTTTCCTTCTCCAGTGTGTCCACATCTTTCCTATTACGTTAAAACTTTCTACCAATTGATTAATTCAAGTCACAGACGACCACAGGAGTCAGAGGTACCAGGCAGATTTACCTTCCTACCAGGCAAATGAAGCACAGACAAAACTACAAACGGTCAGACTGATCTTACTCTTCTCCAAGCCACTCAAAATCATTAGGTTCTGACAAGAAGATTCAAACAACAAGAGTAGTTCCAGGACTCAGAACTACAGATACACCACACAAGCAACAAACCCTGCAATTTATCCCCTCCGCTCCCAAAAGATTGTTTTTTTTATAAATATTTTTGCAATATAGTGCTGTGTTTCACTGCTCTCTACTAACACATTCTTGGGCATGTAAGAGCTCCCTGCACATTACCACTAGGGCATTCAAAGAAAAGACTAATAGTTCAGCCCCAGAGAGCCTTCTTCAGTTTCAACAGCCATCCCTGTTGCTGAGCATTTGCTGGTTTTGGTGCCCTGACACAGACCTGTAAAGCACCCAGCCCAGGGAGTCCATACCAAGAGCAGGATTCGGGTGCCTATGGCAGCGAGCAGTTCCAGTCCTTATGACCAAATAGGTAGCCAATGACTGTGTAATCTAAATGCACAAACAGCCCAAGGAAAAAGAACCACAACTCCCAGCTGAGTGCTCCAGCCATGTGGTTATGGAGTCCTGACCTTTAACCTGTCTAGCCCAAACATTTTGCAGTCCTTCCTGTACAATGGCACAGTTTCAA